>NC_140573.1:22577059-23883726 GCF_057381845.1 Rhamphochromis longiceps | reverse complement strand
CAATAAAATACACAATTCAATTCAATTTAATAAATAATTTCCATCTTTATAACAGATTTAAAGTTTGGGAATTTGAAAAAAAAAACCAGATTATTCACATGGTTCAAGTGTTGGGATTTTGTTAAGACTCATGGTTAGAGGCATGGCTGCTTTGGTTTTGTGCGTTGACACAGGTAGCTCTAATTGGCAGCTTAGCTTAGGCGTAATGTTTGTAAGATTGTGTTGAACATTGAGCTGGAGACATGAACTCTTGCTCTCCCTTTGGTCCGCTTTTCTGTGCTTCTTCTTTCTTTTTCCCACATTCTTTCCCTGAGCATGTCCAAAATCTCCTCCTGTAAAGAGGGAGTTCTCCCTCCCTACCTTTGCCAAGTGTTCAAAGGGTATTGACTGAGTTTTCATGTCAGATCTTTAGCTTCCATTGCAATATAAAATGCCTCAAGAGAAAAATACTTTTTGCAGTATTCCCTGGGTTGTTCTTAAGCAGTTTTCAGTGTGGCACAGTGCATTCTCCTGCTGAGGGAGGCTGCTGCCATCAGCAGGTTGCTCGGTTTGCAGCAAAGTTTCAGTGGATTGTATTTATCAAACTGACATCCACATAAATGCCAGAATTGAATGTTTCCCAGCAAAACATTGCATTAGGACAATATAATCACTGCTAATCACCCATTTTAATATTGTAGCTTGTTGCTGTATATGCACCAACTTCACTTGGTTGAATGGTTAATGAGGTGAGCGCAAAAAATCTGTTGTTTACTGCGTAAGATATGCAGTTCCTACATCCCGTCTTCTGTTTATGAACAACATCTGTCTTCTGCTGAGTTGTGCTATGCCATTTATGTCACTAAAATTCATTTCAGAGAACAAGCCAGTATCATCTGAGCATTATCTAGTGAAGCCAAAAACAGGAAAGGAAGTGCGGCTGCATTGTGTTTAAGCTTGTAATCTGCATGGCTTTTCATTCTGAAGTCATTGTAAGTGGCAACCAAAATCAACAGCATAAGCATAATGATATGAATTAGTTGTAACTATAGTATGATGCTGTAAATGCCAGTGTACAAAGAGTATATATGCACAGGTAGCAAGATAAGGACACAAGTCAGAACACATAATTCCTCTATCAGTGCAGCAAATACAATTTCACTGCAAATGTTGGTATGCACGAATGAACAGAGTAAATGACCTTGTTTGTTTGGTAGAAAGGCAGACCAGACAGGTATTTTAAAGCACTGGCAGTCAAGGAGCAGTAAGCTAGTTTGCTTATTTAAAACACTATGGTATAATATGTTGTGATGTAACAACTGATCCAGTTTTTTTAATTACAGAAAAAATTAATGAAAATGAGCGTTAATTCACTTAATATAGGCTCAGAAAGGAGAATAGCTGAGCGTGGTGGAAGTGCGCTAAATTGGATAAGATAGATTACAATAACAATTGATCATAAGATATGCTGTATAAGTAGACAGAAGATTAATCAACATTTTGATTGCCATTTGAGAGACCTGAATTAAGCCATACAACCCAGTCGTTTGTTTGTTCTAATCATTTATGTGAGAATTTACAGTTTTTTTCTTATGTACTTAGGTATCACATTAGTAAATACAGTTGTTAAAAAAATGAAATGAAAAAAGTCATGCTGAATACTGCCCTCATTTTATCATTCAGCTTCGACTTTGACAACTTTTCTCTGGCTCTGGGATTGGCTGACAGTCAGCAGTTGCCTTTTCCAGCCCTCACATTCACCCTCTGCTTAAAACAACACTCCCGTATATTATTTTCTTTATGTTCCGGATTCTTTTTCTTCATCACAAGTGCCAGAAATTTCATCTCTCAGATTAGTTCACTTGACATTTGACAAATCTAACCATGAATAGATTTGAATGCATATTTGAATATATCTGGTTCTGCACATGTGGAATGTGATTGTTTGTGTGTGTGTCTGTGGACCAGCGTTATTTGTGTCCTGGCATCCATCAGGACCCAGCTGTGTTGGCGTCTCCTCCATCACAGGAAAGTTAGCTCTTTGTGAGGTAATTAAAGTGGAAGTATCTGTTCCAACTTTGCACACCTGAGCTACTACTAACTCAAACAGCAACCTGCAGCCAAGCTGCCCTCCGTGCTGTGGGTGAGGACACACGATGGCTATGGATTTTCAATGTACATATATGTATGTATATACATTCAATATCAGACAGTTGCTGATGTTTTCTTTTTTTTGGGGGGGGGGGGGGGTTAGCCCAACAGATGATTTAGTCCTATTGTAGCTGAGAACTGATGGACCCAAATGCAAAACTCACTCAGAAGATTGACCTTTATTGATGTTAAAAGCAGAGAATATCAAAATCCAAAAGCACGTGAGAAAATACGTTGGGCTAGGTTGGGCTAAACAGACACTGTCAAAGAACACAAACCAACTGAGGTTTTAAATACACAAGAGGTAACGAATGGAGACGCCTTGTGAACTACACACAGCTGAAACTAATTACGGTAATGACACACAAGTAAGAGTGAGACAATATGAAAGAAAATGACTACCAAAATAAAACCGGAAGTAATATGACAGGGAAACACAGGAGAGGCAAGATAAACTGAAACTCAAGGGATTAAAAAACTGAAATACTAACCATAAACCAAAACTGGATTCCGAAAGTAGCGATAACAAAAAGTGAGATATAATTATTAAGAAATTTTGTTATATTTTACATAAAAGATAACAAAACTCTACCAATATATAAACATAGAAACCCAAACGTGACTAGAAATAAAACAACTCTACAATGAAAAGCATCTCATATTTTTTTTCTTGACGCATGCTCGATCATCCAGGTAAGTAAATCCCCAAAAGTTGAATCTGTTCATCTGGATGTAACGTTTTCAGTGGGAGAAATGTTTCATCACTCACCCCAGCTGACTGCAGGTTTCCCCAATTTTATAAACAGTACATTTGCACAATGAATGAAACTAGCACCACTGAAGGAACAATGGGCTGGGAGGTCAGTTGCTTGATCATTAATATGCAAATTCTCATGACAGTTGATCAACAACCACTGATCAAAGCTCAAGGATTAAAGAGCACTGATCATACATGGGAAACTTTTCTCCCACTGAAAACACTACGTCCAGATGAACTGAATGAACATTTGGGGCATCTCATATTTTCTATTTTTTTATTGTGCTATCAAAATTTTCACTAATGCTGTATAATATATATAATCTAAACTGAGAAATGTGGTTTTGCATGAAATATTTTACCAAACGGAGGACTTGGGCCAACTTAAAAGTGATTAATTTCTGCTGGATACTTTTTACTGGACTCTTTTGAATCTGGATCCAGGTTCAGATCCATATCCTGAACTTGGATCTAGGAAGTTTTTGAATCATTCTCAAACATTGCATAAGTGTTTCTTCTTTTTTAAATCTAAACTACCTTTTCAACTTTGACATCTCTACATAGCAAAAGCCTTCAACTTCAACAACAGTTGCGGTGAACTTTCCTTCTGTAGTTATTTCAGAAAGTATTCAACTATTTTACAGAATTTTTTTTTCCATATATCTGTACTGAATAGGAAAGTGTCAGATCACATTCTAAACATTGCAGTCCAATGTAACAAGCTTTAGTGCCACAGGTAGTAAAACTTTTAAATTCCATTGAAACAGAAACTTTGTTCTCTTGATATAAAGGTTTTGTAGAGCACTTTCTCTCAGAGTACAGTAACAAAATGTTCTTGTTTCCTCTGAGCCGCTGAATAGCAGCTGGGAAGTGCATGATGTCCAAGGATTGGGCATCCTTTTTGATAAGAAAGTAACACTCTCTTAATGTCAAACCACCTTGTTCCAGATGCAAAGAAAACTGTACCAAGTTTATGAAGGAATTTGTTTTTTTTACTCCATCTACATCATCTTTCATAGGTTACAACACACACTCACAGGCACACACAAACGCTGGCAGTCAATTACACCTGCAGAGGGAAAGAGCTCCACAAGGCTTTTTACTTTGAGTCAGAAAGCAGAGTTGATCACCTCCTACATGCCTGCCATTCTTGTGCAAACTTCCCTTAACTGGGTACTGAGTAACTGTGGGTTATCGGCTATAAACACAAAGCCAAATGTCAAAGCCACAGGTCGGCTGTAGTGTGTGTGACAAAGTGTAACAGTATGTGTCTTCATGTTTCAACAAGAACTCTGTCCTCCCCATCCTTTCCAATCTCACACACAGCAGTGGACCTATCGTCGCGCAGGTTTACTCATCAACTCACCCGTGGAGTCCCTCGATTTGAAGGGATGCTACATTAGCTCTGCTAGGACAAAATATACGAGGAGCTGTGGGGGACATGTTGTTATGAAACCTTGCCGTATGGAGCAATTTCTGAAGATGAAGCAATGCATTGCTTTGGTAACCTCCAGACATATGCAAGATTTTTTTTTCCAAAATACTATTTAAATTTTGTGGGTTCAGTTGAATATTGAACACATCTTGTTGCTACAAGTGAAGCTGGTGGGTTGCTTCCTCTTGGGAGGCACGCACATGTAAGACCTCATAAGCTGTGAGAAGATGTGATTCAGTCAACTGGATACATGGATACAAAAAGAATTCAGGCAGGCATGAAGTGATGTGTGAAGGGTTGAGCAACTTTAGCTAATTGAACACTTTGTCTGAGTGTAAAATAGGTTAATATCTATCTATTGAATGAATGACTTCTCAATGACTTCAGATTTGTAATATTCCTGGATTTCCAGTCTTACTGACCAGTCAAAGCACTTTAGACTACAAATCACATTTTAACCATACATTCACACAATATTCTATACTACACTTTTTGATGGCATCACACAATTTACAGACATATTAGCCTGACATGCATGTCTTTGGACTGTGGGAGGAAGAAAAAGGGAGGACATGCAACCTCCACACAGAAAGGCCCCAGCTGCGGTTTAGCCCAAGAACCTGAGGCAACAATATAACCACGCCATGCTAAGCTACAGGTTTTCTAGCAATCACAGCTACAAGACTACATTCCTTTTACAGCAAAATCATTTTGACTGAGAATGACTGTTATGCTTGACTTATTGTTGAGTCCAATTCAAAGACTTACGATGAGTTGTGATGCCCTTATTTTAGACTCCTGAACCTTAGGGGCTTTAGACTAGACATGGCCATGTGTTGTGGAATGTTTAATTTTTGAATTTCTTTATTTTCAGTGAGAGGACAAAAAAAATAATCTTTTCTACATGAAGTTTTAATCAAAACTTCACAATTTTCCATTGTAACAAACAGAACATGCCAGAGGAATAAAAGTAAAGCAATACTTACAAGGCTCTTTTCCTTTGTATATAAGCTCCTTTCAGACATGCGCTGGATCTGAATGTGCTGGTCATATATTCTGAATATCTCTGTCAAAGTTGTTATTCTTACTAGATCAGACTAGAAAAATTTAAATTGCAAGCAGAATTAACACTACTTATGTCCATCTTTGTAATTCCCTTTTTTTTTAGAACTTCCCTAGCAACACCTACATGTACATAAAGACATTTTAACTCACCAGCTCCCTTTCTTATTTTGTGAAAAGTGAAAAGGAACCATGGCTGACTATGTGATCTCAGCCATGTTTCCTTTTCACTGACTCTACTCCAGGAGAGATCCTTCTTTTGGAGGGGCAGTGGCAGGCAACGCACATACAGATGTATAGATATTGCACTTCATGACAGCACCACAGAGCACTAAACATTCAACAGTGCGACTGCACTTCGCTAGAGTGGATGCTGACAATGCTCATTTTCACAAGTAAAACGGTTCTCTCCGTTCGTGGCGTGCGTCTGAGTGATGCTTGGAGAAACACATAAACGTGGCCTACGTTTGAAGGGCACTTTTAAACAGTTTTGTAGCAGGCGATGCTATTCTCTTTCAAAATGGGCCATTCTGTACACACCGCAAAGGAAAACATCGAGCGTATCCTTGAAACAGTAACAATTAATGCATTAATGGTGTTGTACTATCTCTGCAAAATGTTTGTGGCTGTGTTGCTCAGTATTCAAGGCCACTGGTTCAATTTTTTTCCAGTGTAGGAATCTCTAAGGATATTGCTCACATTAGTTCAGTGATTCCATCGATTTATTAGTTGCTGTTAGTGCTGCTGTTTTTCGAGAGACAGCAGACGAGAACATACCGAGGTTTTTTTTTCCCACACTGGGCAAAAACAGTGACTCAAAATAATATAAATAGCATAATAAATTCAGTAAATTGCTCGGCCTTAATGCATTCCATGTGTCAACTAACTCTAATGACATTTGCCTGCCAGTGTGTGTTGCACTCTGACATCATTAAATCTGAAAAAGTAAAAAAGGGCTACGAAAATGTACGGCAAGGAACACTGAAGCTATTATTGTAATTTGTGGTGTGAGAGACCTTACCAAAACATCTGGATTCATTTCACATTTTTCTTACATTATTTTCTTTTGACATGCATTTGTTGTTGCACTGAACAGGGACACTTTTAATCTGGTGGTCAGAACTGATACTTCTGAAATTGAGAGATTCCCAATAGTAACTTTGTTGCAAAAGGCTTTTATAATCAAATGAATGTATATACCCTTTTAAAAAAACAGACACTACCCAACTCAAATCCTTTGCATCAGGAAGGATGTCCAGCATCTACTACAGCAGGTGCCTCTGCTTATTTGTTTTTAAACCTGATGTGTAATAAGAGAAGCTTGCTAACGTTAAGAAGTAATTTTGGTCATGCTCAAGTGGCAAAATCTCAAATGAAGCCAATATGGAAGTGCCAAAACCTCCAGGATTCCTCTATGACCATTTAGCTCCAAAACTGAGTCAACTGCATACACTCCAGTGTTAAAATGCTCACCTTTACAACATTAAAAAGCAAGTTTACAGCTTGAATAGCTTTTAACATCTCTAGGTGGGTTAATATTTTTATAATAATATTTTTATATTCAACTGGATAATGGAGTTGAGGGCGTGGCTGCTTTGAGTGGGGCTTTGGATGTATCACTGCTTTGGATTACTAACCAAGCTTGCTAGCATTAGCGGGTAGCTGAGCATCCAAATGGAGCAGCCACTGCCTCAAAAAAAAAAACAAAAAAAAAAAACGAAATACGGCAGTGGGATAAAAGACATCAAAAGCCAGTCACAAATCAGTGAATGATGTATCGGTGACTCTGCTTTCATGCTATAATCTGTCCTTGGATTAGCATAAACTTCGTGAAGGCTATGTTTTGGTAACAGATCCGATTGTTAAAATTCATTAATTTTACAGGTAACTTTTAAAGAATTTTTGATGTGAAAGTTGCTCATTTCTGTATACAGATCCTGGATAATTGTTGGTGAGGTTCTTAGATAAGCTCTTTTTGATCTAAAAGCTCTTTGACAATGCTTGCATGTTAGGATGTTGTAAAACATCTCTATATGCCAATCATGTTCTTATTGTCCAGTATGGTGAGTTGCTATAGAAACTACAATACCTTCTGTACTTCTGGTAAGATAGAAAACCAGGTACAATCATATGCTAAGGTACCAAAGCATCATTTTTGTGATAGTCGCAGTGTTGATACCATATTTCTTGTTCCTGTTGATACAGATTTTTCACCACATCTGAAAAGGCACAGTCTACTATCAGTTTCCTCTTGATTTAATTGGTTTTTCAAGACAATTTATTTCCTTTCCCCGCTAAGTGAGGATGAGGTAAGAAGCATGTGTTATTCACACGAGATCAAGGCATATCGTTCACATAAATCATTAGGTGTCATCACATGAGCCCTTTGCGTATGTCCAGCACTCTTGAACTCAGCTTTTTCTGTTTCACTCCTGCTCCTCTCCTCCTCCTTTCGCTTTCATTAGAGCTTTCATTAGAAAACCTGTCATCACATTGTAAGATGCTTGATGCTTCTGCCCTTTGATATCCACCACGTAGGAAATTCAAAAGACGCCTGGAAAGCCTCTCACCCTTTCTCACACAACATGGTGGCATTGTTGGGGCTCGCCGCTGCTGAAAACCTTGCGCTGCATTAATACTCCCTGACGTCTGAGATGACTTAATGTGCTCCTTCCATCTGTTGTCTGATCAGAAATCAGAGACCAGTTCTGTCCAAGCTGCTGCTTGTCCTTGGACAGATTTCCTTCAAGTGACTGAAAGAGGAAAGGGAAAAAATAAATAAAATAGAATGGGGCAGTAGAGAAGTTCCATCAGTCCGCTATCGTTCCCAAAGCCCCGTGTGAATATATGGAGTTTAATCTGTGTGTGTGTGTGTGTGTGTGTGTGTGTGTGTGTGTGTGTGTGTGTGTGTGTGTGTGTACCTGTTTGTGTGCCATTTCTGTCACTGTACTCTCCAAAGGCTCATTAATTATAGTTGGAGTTATTATGGAGATAAGTGTGAGCCTGACTATTGGTACTGACGATAAGAAGAAGAATTACCTGTTTTGGTGCTTCTGCTTCCTAATCAGCTGCCCATTAGAGATATCAAGGGACTTCTATTATCGTGCCTTTGTTCTTCCATGTCTCTTTTTTCTTTCCTTTCTCTGTTTGGCGTTTTTCTGTCGTTCAGTGCAACCTCACTACGCAGGTGTCTGTTTGAGAGGCCTGTGAAATGTGTGTTTCCCTTCATAATCCAGTGCCTATCATAATAAGCCAATAATCATGCAATCTGGAGTTCTTTGTACAACATTTTATCCTTGTGGGGACAGCTAGGTGTCTATTTGGGAGGAAGCTCGGTTACATTTTTCGGTTGGAGCTGGCTGATTGGACATATTCATCTGGGCCTGAGGAAATTCCCTCACCAATTTCTTGCTGATTCTGAATTATGTTGATCTTGGGGATATTTAAAATGAAGCCTAGTGTGAGAAACTCAACCAAGTAAGTAAATACAGTGACAAAAACGATACTCGGGTTGATTTTAAAATCTATTTAGAGCCAAACCACAGCTGACATTTCCCAGAGCCTTCCTTGGGGTGTGCTGGTTTTGTGCTGCTGCTGCTGCTGCTGCTGCTGTTGCCACCTGCTTTTGGGAATAAAGTGTCACCTCATAGTTGTTTGTTAATATTTTGTCTTGACTCTCAGAACTTATTTAATATGCAAGAAGGTCCCCCTGTCCTATAGGAATTGGTAGCGTATGTGAGATTCTTCAGTATCTACCAGCTATGTTTCTCCTCATACTCAAGTTTTGAGCAATTAAATTAGAATATGTAATTCTCCCTTCAGGGTGGACTTTGCCTTTGAATGACTTCTGGAAAGTTTCGGAGAGGAAAAATCACCCCTGGACTGTTATGCTAGTGAATATAGGTCAGGCCGCACACGTGTTCATCATTGTGTTGGATTCTGCTGCAATTTGATTCCCTTTCTGTGCTGATGCAAATTCTGATTGACTTGTTTCTGATGTCCCCAGCATATGGCTAATAAAGGTTTTAGTGCAGCAGAGCCACAGGAGCTCCAAGCTGCCAGGATCAAAGTAACAGCCTCAAACAGGCCTTTGTGTTCTTCAACCATTAGGGCATAGCGACAGCAGCACCTGGTGCGGGCCATATGAATGTTGTTATCTCGGTGTATTTCTCTTCGTTTGGGCATGGATAAATAAATACATGCACTAGATTGATTTAGCCAAACTGACATTATTATAATGTGATACCATTATGTGTACTGACACATTGATGTGTTTACTTCGTGCACTTAAACAGAGGAGCAGTAAAGAGAATAAAATGAGGGAAAAAGTTAGAGACAGCATATAGTTGGTCGATTCATTTGTTTGATGGCAAATCATTTATGATTAAGTAGTGTTGTTTTAACAAAGCTCAATTACAAAAAGACACTCACAAGTCTGTAAACTTGCACTTTTAAATGACAAAAAAACCACAAGTCCTCTGATGGTCACGTGATGCTGCGGCCATTCAGCTTCAGGGCAGAAATAAACATGTTCTTAAGCAGCTCTTAAATGGACTGGGTCTTATATAGCGCTTTTCTACAACTCGTTCATTCACCCAATCACACCAGCACGTTTCTAAGTTTTTAGTGCTATCTAGCTAACATTCATACTTACACATTCACACTCCGATGGATGCATCAGAGAGCAACCTGGGGTTAGTATCTTGCCCAAGGATATTTGACATGCAGACTGGAGCAGACTGGGATTACCACCTGAGCTACAGCCACCCCGGTTACATGGTAACTGTAAGTTGTTTTGTTTGTTTTAAAAAATAAGATTTTTGTCTGTATATGTGTTCAGTTGTAGATCTTATCGGAATTGGTAAAAATGTGTATCAGCAGGGTTAACCAAAGATGATAATACATTTATATTGAAAAGCGTTAAACATCCTTGAATACTGTGACATCAGCAATGCGATATCAATAAGATATGAGGCTGCTAGTCATGTTCCTATACAACACCTTACCAGTAAGCAAAGCCAGACTATTTTCTTAATCTTTAACTTTAGTCGTTAAATTAAAAATCTGTTGTAACATTTCTAAATAATGTCACCTGGTATCAGCTGTCAGAAATGAGCGTGAGCTGAGGTATCTTTTCATCTCTGCATACAAAATGCCCGTCTTGTGATTATGTGTGTGCGTTTGTTTGTGTGTATGTATGTGTTTTGTGGGGAAGACTGTCAGGAGTCCACAGCTGTATACCCCAGACCTTTGTGCCGCCGTCACCCAACGCCCCAGATATAATCGATTAGCGTCGGCAGGCCATTGTCTGAAGAGTCACCGCCGCCGTCTGAAAGACAGACACACAGAGCGAAGAACTTCACAAAAACACACTCAAATGTCAGGGGTTCAACCTCTGTGTGAATGAGAGGCGCGAGTGTGTGTTTGTGTGCCTTAAAATGTTTGCGTCTGAGGGAAAAATCAAGCAGCCGATCACAGAGTAAGAAGCAGGGTAGTATTGGCCCTAACAGTGTGAGAAAACAAGTTATGACTGGCAGAGAGTGATTGAAATGGGTCTGAATAGGAAGTGTTGTTGTTTGATAGCGTGTGTCTCCAGTGTGTGGTACCTGTCAACAATCCATCACACCTATTGATCCTCTGAGACTGAAAGAGCACTTGGAGACATGAGGGTGAGAGACACTGTGTAACAGTAAGAGAAAGAAGCTGGGAAAAGTCGCACACTTTAGCACGCGCACACATACACAGAGGTCTTTCTGTCCTGTTCAGAGGTGTCTTTGTATGCCATTCATCTGTCTACCCCAATCGATCCTCAGCTAAAATGTATGACTGTTTATTCATATTCAAGCCACAACAGCAGCCCGCTGTAAGACGTATTGATTTAGTATTGCTGCGTGTATGTCTGTGTGTGCATGTGCATGTATATGGGTGGGTGTTGGGAGTGGCAGAATAAGTGTATTTTGGTACAAACCGAGATTGAGCTCTGCTGTATGGAGACGTGGTACCAAAATTGGTAGAATATTTATCCGTCCATCCATTTTCTGCTGCTTCTCTGGGTTTAGCTGGCCAGGTCCGTGGTCTAAGAAGAGATGTCCAGGCCTCCTCCTGGTAGGACTGTAAGAATATACAAGACATATAGAAGGAGTCCAAAGACTCTCCAAGACTACATTAATTGAATAAAGGTCCTTTTGATACAGTACAGTGACCATTGGGCTACAAATGGTAGAAATAAAAAGAAAAATCTCCCAAAATAAATATTTATTTCAACAGTATTGCACTCATTAAAAAGTTGTTCAAGTAATGTAACTTGCATGGTATCATTAGAAAAGTTTAAAAAAAATCTGCCAGCTACCTGGAGATGCTGGAGGAAGAGACTGCTAAACAACACGAAGAACAGGGCAACCTGACTCTTAATGTAAGACCGAGATTAAATGCTGCCATTAAAATCACTGGGAGAGTCAGGTACAGCGTGACTCTTCGCGATAAAACTGAGATCCCATTAGTGCTAGCTGCACAGCCGAGCATTCACGTCTAGTCAAAACAATTCTGTTTATCAGGCTCATTCAGCACCAGCCCTCATGTAGCAGCTGTGGATCAGCAAGAAGGTGACTGCTGGAAGTCAGCGATGTCATATTTAAGTTTATGTTCTGCTTGTTCAACAGTAGCTTGATTGCTTTGTGAATACATTAGAAGAAGAGTCAAGCTGTCATTTTTATTCGCTAGTCTAATAATTATGGTTGTCATTTTCATGAATATAAATGACAGAAGGATAACAGCAAAAGTGAAATGAAAAGGTTTACAAGATTAGAACTGCTATCGTGTATGGTTTGGAGACACTGGTACTGACAAAAAGCAAGGGGGCGGAGCTGGAGGTGGATGGGTCGAGGATGCTACGATTTTCATTGGCAGCGAGCAGGATGGACAAGATTAGAAATGACTACATGAGAGGAAAAGGTTGAGGAGTTTGTAGACAGAATTAGACAGGTGAAAATGGTTTGGACCCGTGCAGAGGGAGGATGGTGGACACAGGATGTTGAAGATGGAGCTGCAAGACGCGAGAATGAGCACAGAGGAGGACTTGCAAAAGGGTGGTGTAACAGAGGATCGTGCTAGGGTTGGGATGAGGCAATGTTGAAACAAGCAGCACGGAGGACAGATGAGTGGGTGTGGCACAGGAGGTAGAGCAGATTGTCTACCAGTCAGAAAGTCAGTCGTCCCCAGCTTCTCCTGTGCACATATCGAAGCATCCTTGTGCAAGAGACTCAGCTCCAAAATTCTGCTGAGACGTCCATCGTAGTGTGAGTTATTTATATAGCACAAGCCACATTCACTCATTCATTTATAAAATTGTATTCTCTGCCTTTAAGCTCTTTCTAAGCACCACAACATTGAACATGTTTATGTGTCAGCTGTAATATGCGCAGCCTTGTAGTTCATCACAATAACACACGTTGATACCTTTAACCCATTTAACCCTAGAACACTATCGCTATAAATAGTAACACGATCACTAATGCCGGGTGATTTATACCCGGTATAATATAACCAATGAACAGTAATCAAATATATCAAAATATGACAACACATGACAAATTAGAGTGGTCTTCTTTTACTTTCAACTGTGCCATGTCTAACAAAATGAAAAATAAAACTCCTAAAACAAAATAATGACTCTGGAAAGCTGGTCTTTGGTCCACCCATTCCTGGGACATTTGAGACTTCCCTGGTGATGGCACAGGCTCCTCGACACGCAAACAGCTGCAGGAGTGAGAAATCATGTAAATGTATTTTCTCGGGTGTAAATCACCCAGCGATAGTGTTCTAGGGTCAAAATTTTTTTATTGTTTCCCTTTTAGGATATCAAAGGATATCATATTTTGCCCATGTCTACTCTGTGATTAAATGATTTGCTATCCATACAGAGGAGGTTCTCTGTCAGTATCTGTGGGCAACTCTCGCGTCTAGTTCAAAATGTTAAAACCCTTTACAAATGTATTAGTTAGTTTATTTTTAAAGGAAGATGACTAAGAAATCATTCTTGCTCTTTGACTTGACCGTGCTTTGTACTAAAAGAGAGTATCTTGGCTGAAACAGGCATAGGTAAAGACAGGTCAAAGGCTCAGTAGATACCTGCTGTGTTGTTTTGACCACACTTAATTTTCCTTGGATGCTAGCTTTTGAGGGTGGGGGGTGGGATTCAGAAATTCCTTTGCTTGCATACTTAAAGAGCTTTTTGCACACATGAAGAAAAATAGTGATGTCCTAAGCTGATTTGCAGGTTTATGTTTAAAGGATTGATACTGGCCATTTAAAACCAGATACATTTCGCATCCTCTGTGTATTCCAAGTAATTGTGCTCCAGGTATGCTATCTGTCAGAAACACAACATGCTTCATAAATACCATATGGTTCATTAAACCACTGGAACTTGTATTTCTATTGCACAGCGCAGCAAATGTGTAGTTGGCTGACACAAACATATAACACCCAGAAGTTCTGGTTAATGAGCAAGCCTAGCTGCTTTGAGTTTCCAAAACAAGCTGCAGTTTTGTCCCAGTTGTAGCAAAGTTGTGCATTAAGGATGACTTCTTGTTAGTTATTTTGTTGCTGGCTAAATAAGAATACAATTATTTCAAAATGTTCTTTTTTTTAGAGTAGTGTTCATATTAATCTGATCAGGTATTTGACTGATATTCAATTTAATTTGTGACCAAGACGTTATCTTATTTTACAGATGAAAAATAAACTCAGTATTTTCTGTTTTATGTATAGAAGAGTATGCGCAAATATTTCATCTGAACATCAGTTCATATCGGCCTTATTGACTACTATGTCATATGTGTTTTGTGCTGCCTAAAGGCACAAACAGTGTGATAAAGATCTGTAAAGAGTTTAAAATAAAATAGTCATAAGTTATAAGAAAGATTTTGTCATTTTCCTTGAAAAAATGTGAGAATTAATAACCACAAAAAACATAAAAAATGGTATCAGATTTGTCTGTTAGCCAAGTTGTTATTTAAAAAACACTGATTACATAATCAAAGCATTTTTTTAAACCAGACTTGAACTTCTGTTTTGTTCCGTTTTGAACATCTATGTCTCAGGAGCCAGCTGTTATGGCTGTGCAAGTGTGGGATTTTTTCTTCTGTTCTTTCCCCATGTCTATCTCTCTGCTTTGCCTCCTTCTGTCCACTTAACTCTCAGGTAGTTTGTGGACCAGTGTGATGGCAAGCCACACGTGGTAAGATCCACACCTCACCACTAGTTGCTTCACTTTAGTTTACTGTGCAGTCACTACTTTAAATATATTTTACTTATTGTCTAATAGTGTGTGGATGTGTGTGTGAATGGGTGGATAACTGAATGTAGTGTAAAGCGCTTTGGGGTCCATAGGGACTAAGTAAAGCGCTATACAAATACAGGCCATTTACTTGTATTTGCACACATATTGACACTGCAAGGTCAAAGTTCTGTTTTATATGGTATTAATACATCTGTGTTGAGTTACCTGGGGATTTGGGTTCTCCTTCCTGGTTGGCAAAAGGTGTGACATGCTTCATTACCTGGGGGGTGTTTAGAGTTTGTTTAATTGTTTTGTGTTAGTTGGTCATGTGGCAGCTATTTTTCCCCCTTGAGTGCCATACAGTTTAATACTAAGTACTAGGCCAGTATTTGAGTCCCCCCCTCAGGTCAGCTGATCAGCTGCTCGTGAATGTACCCAGGACTGGGCGTAAACTTAGAGGAGATTGTGCTTTTGCTGCAGTAGCTCCAAAACTGTGGAACGAGCTTCCTTTAGAGATTAGACAGGCCAGTTCTTTATCTGTTTTTAAGTCACTCTTGAAATGATGTTGGTTTTTATTTTTATTTCAGTTGTTTTTAGGTGATTCGATGCTGTTTTATCTTGTTTTTGTTTTAATATAGGTTTTAATTTTATGTATTATGTGTTTTATTTATTTTTGCTGTTTTCTGTTATTCTATTGTTTTAACTTATTTTCTGTACAGCACTTTGTTCCTGTGCTGGGTATTTTAAAGTGCTTTATAAATAAAATTGGATTGGATTGGATTGGATTGGAAGGATCAGCTGGTGCCATGTCTGCCAGGTTGTCATCAGCACTGTAGTGCTAACTAAGTCTGCCTGGTTGGTATAACTCACTAGTGCTTGCAGTAACTGTACTTTCATCTGTCCTCCAGAAACGTGTTTGAAGGTTGAGACTTTGTTGCTGTTTCCTGACTCATGTTTCATTGAGGAGTTCTAAAGAGACCGCCTGTGAAACATCCCTGAACTTTATAGTTTGACTAACCTGTTGAAGACAGCAGAACACAGATTCACCTTTTTCACCTGTCCACACATTCTCCACCAACCCTCTCGCACCCCTGAGACATTCTGCCTGCCCACCAGCAGCCCCTTCTTAATCCCTATAAAACTATAAGTAGGAACCTTCTCTCATCTCTAACAACCAACAGAGATCTCTCTCAGATAGAGACCACGGTTCTCACAATACCCCACCTGCCCACGACACTTGTTTGGTTTGAGAAAGAAGACAACACCACATATTTGGGTTTAGTTTTGTTTCAGATGGGACAAAAGCAACTAAATGAAGCAATCAGATGAAAAAGGCCTTGCAGCCTCTACATAACAGGGATAAAATATGCGATGAAATTATAAGTGTGCACATTCGTCACACTGATGAGATTCTTTGTGTATAACTCATCAGTCTAGCTCAACACACACACACACAAACCCAGAACAGATAGAGGAACAGCTTAGGCCACACATAACTGAGAAGAAAGAGTTTACTCACTTGAGCTATCACTGAAGCAGACCACTAAGTAATAATAAAAATAATGATAAAGGAGAGACGAGGCAATCAGAAGTAGCTGATATTTGATCTACTTAGTCTTTAAATGAGTCTGAGGTTGTAGCTGATCAGTGGTAATTGTTAAGTTAATGGAAAATAATCAGGACAGATTATTTTAAACCAAAGCTATGACTGTGATATGCACTAAAAGACGAACACGTTGGCTGAAGCTGGTGGAGGTAAAGCTGGTTGGTATGTTGACAGACACCTGCTGTGTTGGGCTTTGCCACCCACTATTTCTTCGTCTGTGTCTCTCCTTACCTTTATCTCCCTTTTCTCTTCCTTTTTCTACCCGGTGGGTCATTTGTAAGGTTATTTCCGGCCTAGTGAAGCCCCTTGTTTCAGCACATTGACCTTAAAAAGTGAGTGATGGCGGTTCTTATTGTCTGTAAGGCAGTAACTGTCTGGACACAGGTAATCTTCACTATGCTCGTGTCAAATCGAGTTTCCTGCACAAAGCCCGGATGGCTTTGTAGGACCCACAGAATCAACACACACACACACACACAAGGTCATACACTTGAAACATACAAGCACACACTTATACACAATAAAAGTGCATACAGATTGAACATACACATGCTGAGAGCTCCACTCCATAACTATCAAAAGCACTCAAAGGCAGCAGGGAACTGCACGGTGTAAAGGTCAGAAATCTCAGCACCTGCATGGAAAGGTTAAAGGCAGAGCTTGAAATAACCCACCGAGTCTGTGCCATGGTCATCACAGTCCCACAATTTGCTGCACTGTTCTTCCCCCATCATGTGACTGAATTACCCAAAGCGATGTTATGAATAAACTGAATCAAACCGGTGGTTGGCAGTGCCGACTTTCGCATCTTTAAGAGAAATCGTCGTGTTAGGGAAAAAGCTAGACAATGTCATTGAAGCGAGTAAAAGTTACATTCCTACTTATCTGCTTTGGACAGAGAAAGTGAATGAACTACAACCACACATAGCAGAGACCTGTCTGTCACGCTTTCTTAAAATCCAAAAGGCTAAAATGCAGATTTTCAAAATACTGTAGCAGTGGTTCTTATCCTAAATTTGAATAGTTTGGAAATCATCACAATAAAAGTTCTAACTTTTCCCCTACATTTATACGTTTTCGGATGCTAGAAAAGTTCATTTTGTCTGTTTTGGCTTTCCAAGACTGCAAATGTTTACTTTTCACATGGCTGAAAGGGTTATTATATTCCTGTCTTCATCTGTACAGGTCCCCTCTGCATATCTTGCAGCTGCAATCACTCTGTTGTCTATCCAGCTTTAGAAATCAAACAATATCCCAATCACTGATGTTGTGTGTCCGACTGCTCTTTGTCACAATTTTCTTATCATGTGCCAGCGTCTGACTATCCTAGCTAAAATGCTTTGCTTCTCTAAAAATGTGTTTTCTTTCCTTGATTTGGTCCAATCAGCTACGTAACCATGTTGCTGTAACAAAGTAGTTCTCAAACTATGGGGCGGGCCCCTCTGGCGGGACACTAAGCCACTGCCGGGAGGTCATGGAAGACAAGGGGGAAATAGAAACCTCCTGATTCTGACTTTTGAGAACGTAAAATCTTGAGTTAATAAATCAAAGTTTGGACTTAAAAGAAATACAGAAATGCATATTAATTTAAAAGAAAATTAAAAACAAATACCAAAATAAATAAAAGTGACAATAATATTATCAATAAACACAAAAAAAGAAGTAAAATCTGACTAAAACGCACTTGAAAGTAACTCTTGAAATACCATAGAGAAATGGTGTGTTTTTAAAAGCTTGACTGATTTTACATGAAATGGTTCTTTGATATGATGCCTGTGTGATTTCATTGAAAACTATTGTCTTTCATCTGCTGTTGAAAGCAGTGCCACATGATTAGTATTCAAATATCTCAGTGAATACAGGATAAAGATGACCACAAAACAAGAAAGCACGAGACAAGGCTAATCAAAAAGTATTGGCTGAAGCATATGCTTATTACGCCAACCCTTTTAAGAAAAGGGTGGATCATGTAATTATTAATATTAATTGTTAACCAAGAAGTTTGAATTGTTCAGATGTTGTAAATTGCTCTGTTATGTGTTGGGTTGTCAATTTGGGAATTTTAGATTCATTTGTATCCTGCAAAATCTGCACTGGCAGTTTTCAGTAAGCAGTAATCAGTGAAAAAGGTCGTTGACTGTGCTACTCCTGCGCTTCGTCTTGCTTTTAGTTTTCAGTATTAAGAGACTGCTTTCAGTTGTAGATGTGCTCAGCTTTGGCATTAGATTCCACCTATTTTACTTCCACATTTCCCCCCCTTCATTTCTTTCAGTTCAAAATTCCTTACAGTATAAAAGATTTGCTACAGTAGGAATCAAATCTCTCACACTGTCACTGTTGGCAGCTTGCTCAGGTGTTCACCCACCCACTTTTTCCTCCTCCTTGTATTTGTGTCTTCTTCCCCACCTGCCGTTATATCTCTGTTAATCTTGCTGTTGAATTTATTTCACAGTCAGGTCTCCGACATATCATCCTGAATGGGTAAGGAGAGCGAACGTGGCACCCGTTACAGAGAATCTGCAGAATCTCGCTCTGACAAAACAATCTATACACACTCACATCACCTTTCATTTACCTCAAGGCATCACTCTCCCTGGGTGTTGAATCGCTGTGCCTGCTCAGATCAGTTCTGCTTACTAGATGACTGCTGGGTGTAAAGTGTGCTGCAAACTCTTCAAGCCACTGGTGTATCCAGTGTGCTACGTTTTGCATCGAAACTTTGATTTCTGATTAACTTGCATTAAATATATTTTTGTAAATATGTATATTGTAAAGTATAAGTTTGGGAGCCCATATGTAGTGGAGCATATGTGGAATTAGGCTGTTTTACATCTTGTTCAGTGGTGTAACGATATCTTGTCATTTTTTTTAAGACTACGTCCATATGCTTGCTTTAGTCATGCCTCCTGCTCATACTGGCCACCGCAAAAATATTTTTCTGTGAGTGAGTAAAATCCTCTGTCCTTATTTGGTTTAAAAATACAGTCCCATAATTATCTGAAGATGATAGGAGGCCGCAGTAGTCTGAGTTAGACAAATCTTCCACAATAACAATCCTCGGTCTACAGGGATCTTTTAATGGCCAATATGAACAGGAGGGATGAATGCACAAAGAGACACTGCTTGTGTGTACATAGCTGTTGTTTTTAAAAAGTGTGAACCTTACTTAACCGAGTTGCATTTTGATTAGCTCCCCTGCCCCTAATCCTGCTGATCTGCTTTCACACTTTAACGCTGTTCCGATCTACACTTAGCTTTTGTATTCCTATTGCTAATTATTGCACGCTGTTATTTACCATTGTTGTTGAGAAACAAGCTTTCCACACAACTGACCACTAAAGTAAAATGGCAGAAAGGCTGCTTCTCCAGGTCCTATTGAGTTTAACAAATAGTACATTAAGAATTGTGCACTTATGCAGACATCAAGTTTGTGTCACAAGAAAGTTGAATAAAAATACAGTTATAATTTTTGTTTATTTACCAGAGGAAACATTTCAACTATTTGCATGCTAATCTTTGAAAAAAGTCATTCACAATTTTGCTTTTGAGTTAATATATCTAAATTAAGGTTTATCTTAAGGTTTTTCTTGAGGTATGTCTAATATCTAACTATCTTTTCTTGTTGGTAAAGCCATAGTTTAATCATGGCTCGGTGAGCCCACCAGAAGGTAAAGCAAGGTCATCACACTATGCAGATACTTTAGAAGAGTTTAACAGAGCAAATGAAGAAACATCAGAGGCCAATTGAAAATGCAAAAGCGGCACATTTTCTGAGCTCAGATCAAAAAACTTGTCACTGTACTTTCTATGAACTTGCCCCTGGTTACAACACTGCAATCTGTAAAAGGGAGGAGATGCTGTATTTTGCTACAGATTCAGAGCTAGCCAGCTGATGCCAGCAGTGAATCAATCACTTGTATCTTTGGGTTAGACATGTGCATTACACTGATTTTTTTAGAGGTAGATACATCTCATCAGAAACATTTATACAGTGACTGGTAAGATTCATGTAATTATGACTCCAATGTATCTAAATGTTCCTCCATACTGAATCACCAGTTCAGATGATTTAAGCAACCAACCAAAATGTTTCCTGGATGTCTCTTAGATTGAATTAGTATTTTCCTGAATCAAATCACTTTTCTTGTGACATCTGTGTGTTGCTCCTGTTGTTCCTGCATCATCAGAATATTGTTGGTGCAAGATCAGCATTGCAACTGACCAGTGACATTGTCTGATCATTAGTTAATGCTTTTAAAAACTATAACTAGCAAACCACTACACTTGGCTAACAGCAAACCTAACTTGATGATATATTTATTATATTGTATTTATTACCGAAGAAAGTATTTCAAATGCTTGACATTTGTTCCAGAAAAGAGTTTCATATTTTTAATATATTTTTAGTCTTCCCACCACATTGCAGCACCATCACAGGAATAGCCGATATATGGCTGTGAGTCCACTGACAAAATACATTGGGAAAAAATAATGAGTCAACATGATTAGGACACTTGATCTGTGAAGAAGTCATTTCTTGATTTTAGAATTTAGAACCCAACCTTAACAAATACTGTCAGCAGTTGCTGGAAGTCACTGTGAAATCGATTTGCTAAAGCCCCATTCAGACAGACCTTGAGACTGTTCAGCAACCCCCCATCCAGTAACCACTGGTTACTATGTATCTCTGACCAATTGGTGAGTGGTTACTGGAGGGTGCTGTCCATCACTAGGTGACATCAGTTAGAAAGAGGGTGCTCTGACAAAAGTGTTTAATGACATATGTCTGAACACAGACAGTGGAAAAATGTCAGTCTTAGTTTTACTGGATCTCAGTGCAGCATTTGATACAGTTGACCACAACATATTACTCAAACGACTGGAGAACTGGGCAGGTCTTTCAGGAACTGTACTAAACTGATTCAAAACATACTTAGAAAACAGGAAATACTTTGTATCAATAGGTAACTTCACATCCGAGCAGACAAGTATCACATGTGGAGTTCCCCAAGGTTCCATCTTGGGACCCCCTCTGTTTAACATTTACATGCTCCCACTGGCACAGATTATAAAGAACAACAAAATAAACTACCACAGCTATGCAGATGACACACAAATATATATCACAATGTCACCAGGAGACCGAGGCCCTGTACAGGCTCTTGGTAAATGCATTGAGGAAATTAATGACTGGTTGTGCCACAATTTTCTCCAACTAAACAAAAACAAAACTGAAGTAATAGTCTTTGGCGCCAAAGAAAAACGATTACAGGTCACCAGAGAACTTCAATCTATACATCTAAAAACCACAAACCAGGCGAGAAATTTGGGTGTAGTGATGGATGCAGACCTAAACTTAGAAAAACACATTAAGACAATAACAAAATCAGCTTACTATCACCTCAAGAATATATCAAGGATAAAAGATCTGATGTCTCAACAGGACCTGGAAAAACTAGTCCATGCATTCATCTTTAGTAGGCTTGATTACTGTAACAGCATCTTTACAGGTCTACCTAAAAAATCAGTCAGACAACTACAGCTCATTCAGAACTCTGCTGCTCAAGTCCTCACTAAGACCAAAAAAGTGGACCACATCAGTCCAGCTCTGAGGTCTTTACACTGGCTGCCTGTCCGTCAGAGGATAGACTTTAAAGTTCTGATGCTGGCCTATAAAGCTCTGAATGGTTTAGGACCAAAATACATCAGTGACCTCCTGACCCAGTATGAACCTTCCAGATCCCTCAGGTCATCTGGATCCGGTCTTTTATCAGTTCCCAGAGTCAGAACCAGACACGGAGAAGCTGCATTCAGCTTTTATGCTCCTTATATCTGGAACAAACTCCCAGAAAGCCTCAGATCAGCTGAAACACTCAGTTTATTTAAATCCAGGTTGAAGACTCACCTATTCCCAGCTGCATTTGAATAAAGCACCAAATCCACACTTTTAAGCTTAAATTTCAAAACTTACACTAACTACTGATCTTATCTATTTCTGATTTTATCTGTTTTGATTTTATATACTGTTTTGTTTGTTTGTTAAGCTTAAATTTCAAAACTTACATTAACTACTGATTTTATCTACTGTTCTGATTTTATCTGTTTTGATTTTATATACTGTTTTGTTTGTTTGTTTGTTTGTTTGTTAAGTGGGTTTAGAGCTCTGGGTAGCTCCCCAACTGGGTCTAGACTGGGTCTAGAGAATATTTTAAATTCAGGGAATTTAAAATAGAAAGTAGCTCGTCCACAGAAGGACTGGTAGCTCCCCTTACGATAAGGGTTCAGATCGCGCGAACAGGTGTGAAATGTGTGTGTTTAGTTAGTTTGTTTGTTTGCTTGTTTTAATCAATTTTAAATCATACTTTTTATTTGTTTTTGTTTCTAATGTCTCTGTAAAGCACTTTGAATCACCTTGTTGTTGAATTGTGCTATACAAATAAATTTGCCTTGCCTTGCCTTGCCTCTATGAAAAATACCATTGCTTTGGTTGCTAGCAGATTGATGTGGTCACCCGTTGTGTGCATGGACGATGCCGACAGCAAACACTCAACACTTACTCTCTGAGCTGTAATGAAACAATAAAAAAGTATGACATAAACTGTAAACGCAGAACATTTGTCTTCAAGGTGCCTACTGTCCCCAGCACATTTCATTGTAGTTATAGTTAACTATGTGTGACACCCACTAATGTGCGACCATACGTATGTAAATTAATTTATATTTAAGCTATTTTACTTTAAATGTAAGTCAGATTTTCCTTTGAAAATGCCCTAAATTAACTAGTTTTAACTATAGACCTGGTAACTAGTCCAGGATATTTGTAGCTGATGCTCCATCAGCTACCAGTAGGTGGCAGTGTGAGACCATGCTTTGGCCTATTGTTAGTAGTTTGAAGCATGCTAGGTGCTGTTTTCTCGTGATGGCAGAGTATTCTGCAATGACAACCCACGTCTCCCTGCCTCCCTTCTTTCCTACTTGCAGGTTAGTATTCTGCCAGAAATAGCAAATAAAAGCTGTCACAACTGATATATTGCTTAGATTAGTTACTAAGGTCGGAAAGTAAAAGAACACAAGCAATGGTAGTCTAATGAATTTGATTTTTGTAAATATTTGTTTACGGCTTTAGCAGCATGCTATGGGTAACATGTTAGTTAATGTTGTAATGTTACTGATTGGCACCACCTTTATCGTGTATTGTTTTATTTGCTTGTTTGCTGCCATAAAGTGTTTTCCCTCAGTTCAGTGCACATATCAAGATAGTGCTGATTGGTTTATGGCTTTATCTTTTAAGCATTTATTTTGAAGCGAGTTTTATAAGAAAAATGTCCATGTCTATGACAGTGGAATATGTTGATTCACTTTGTCTATCTGATAAT
Source organism: Rhamphochromis longiceps (assembly GCF_057381845.1). Classification (NCBI taxonomy): domain Eukaryota; kingdom Metazoa; phylum Chordata; class Actinopteri; order Cichliformes; family Cichlidae; genus Rhamphochromis; species Rhamphochromis longiceps. The sequence continues at coordinate 23,860,080 of NC_140573.1, read as the reverse complement.
GGAACAGGTATTGAGAATATGTGAGCTATGTTTGGAAAAAGTATATACTGTAAAGTACCAAAAGAGTACTTAATTGTGAATTGGGATAAATGAAAATCCCAGCAACCAAAGAACCCCATTTGAGCAAGAAATTGGCGACAGTAGGAAGGAAAAACCTCCTGCAGAACCATGCTCAATTTAAAATCTGTATTACAAAAAGTCAATAAGCAAAATATCCCACAGAGATCCTTTTTAAAAATTAGTTACACAGCAAAAGCCCTGAAGAAAATTCATGATCAAATATGCAGGTAGCATGCAGTCAAGTGAATTGTTGTAAGATGGTAATTTTGCAGTGATCCATTTGAATCTGTTACTACTTTCAGAACTGTTTACTCACTGAACCTTATGTCTGAGACTTTTGTGTCTGCTGATACACCCCTCTGCAACCCCTATTCGCTTTGCAGTGGCGGTACAGGAGCCTGGAGGTGTTACCTGGGCTGAATTTTTTTGACTACAATACAAAGCTATATTTTGAATCCGTGTGTGTCGGTATGTCTGGACTGTGTTGTATATGTGTGTTCTGTGCCCTTAAGAGTCCCTGGAGGCTCTCCTTCTGATTGGGTGATCTGGTTTGGGCTGGTTTTGACCTGGCAGCTGCTGATATGCCCCTGCTATCAACTGGCCGGTTCAAAAACACTGTCTGCAGCAACTGTTCCCGTGGCAGCAAATGGCAGGACTTGCAGTGCATGATCTTGGTGTGTTCTGAAAACAATTAGGTTTTGTTTATAATATTGTAAATAGCACTGACGCAGAGGGGGAGAAATGCCTTTTTATTTTGTATGTTTTCTCTTGTTAAATTAAGGACTTAAGGGTAATGCGTGTCTTTTGTTTGGTTTTGTTTTCATGTAGGGTTTAGGTAGCACTTCTTTGGAATAGCTTATTTTGTTTTTTTATTGTGGGCTTTATTCATCCTGGAGTTTATGCTTTCAGTTTTGGTCTTATTGGTGTAGCAATAAATCTCACCTTTAACGGTAGACTGGCTATTGGGTCTGACTTTGGGAACCGGGGGGGTACACCCTTTTTTAACCCTGATGTTGTGCTCCTGTACCCTTAGATCGGGACGTAACATCCTCCCAGCTTCTTTTATTGCACACCTGCTCCCTTGTCACTCTGCCTTTTACTCTTCATAACGCTTCATAAAGGGAAGTCTGTGTTTTGCCTCACTCAAACTTTCTTCATTCGCCTTTCAAACCTCTTCCCTGTGATCAAGCTCTTTTCATCTTTGCCCCTTTCGGCAAACTCCACTCTCAGTGGTAGATGCAGCGTTTGCATGTATACACATGCTGTTTTCAGAAAAGGTCATGATAGGGCCAAAGCGATCACACACCTCAGCACAGATTGGCTGATTGACTGTATTCATAAAAGGCTCCCCTGTGCCCAGGAAATTTTTATCAGACTGCTGTTTAAAACATGCCAAACACTTTTTTACTGACATACCACTGACAGTCTACAAGCGTTTAGCAGCATCTAATGAAATCCAGTTACCAAAGCCAAACCTTTTTTGAATTCAGCTTTGCGGTTGAGTAATTTCCTAAGAATAGAACGTTTCTATCTTTAGAAAAACTCAAAACTGGCACCACTATTGCCTTTTTTTCTTGAAAAGAACATGTAAGACGTAAAAATATATGCTCTAATTTTCATCCATATGGCATATTGTAATACAAATTACATGTTATTGAAGAGAGGTGCAACATATCATCATGAAAATGGTATATTATGATGGGAAACACCATATGTGTGCCTATTTGTTTACAAGAAAGCTCCCCAGTGAATATTAAGTGTAAATACTTGTATGTTATGTTCTGCTATATTCAGTCTAGGATTAAAATCAATTCAAATGAAAGCTAGTTACATTTCAAAACTATTCATTCTTGAACCAAATATTATCCACTTCAACAAGACAGCTGCACTGATACTTTAAATTTAACAACTCGTAAAAGCTTAAAAAAAATCAGATTCTCCTACACTTGAAGGCTAACACGCACTGTTACTGGCAGTCATATTTACTCTTATGTGACAAAAGATGATATACTATTTTGTTCTATAATAACAGTGATGATAATACTAGTATATTATCAAGTGTGTTGCACTGTAATTTCCGAGTGATAAGCTACTGAAAAGTCAAGCAGGGTGACTGTTGAGCTATATTACCTTAAGAGGCCTTTACGGAAGCCTGGATGCTAATGCTGCTAGTGTTAGCAGTTTGGGCTCTATCTAAACTCTGCCTGTGGGACTGCCTATCATTCATTCATTTATTTATTTATTGGGGGGGAGGGGGGAGTTATTAAAACTGCAGTATCAGAAGTAAGTAACAGAAAATACATGAAAAAATCAGGGTAATGTGAATTAATTAGGACCCTGAATGGAACCGTCTTTTATTTTTACTCAGTTTATTCTAAGGGCCCTAATTTTATCTCTGTCATATACCATAAACCACAAATTAAAGACAATGGATGTGCTGTGATTGGGATGTATTTACATGTAATGATCACTCAGACAGAAAATTAAAGTTGACAGAATATCTTTATAATTTGGTCTCACACATCACACATACTCTGTCTGGGTAACAGATGAAGGAACGACACTGTGCATATCAAAACAGCTGAATCTGTTAAATAAGTGTACCGACATTTTAAAGAAACATATCCAAATCCTATCAATAAAAACGAGTAAAAACTAATGCCTACCCAAAAAATGAAAATTAGAACATTTGTGTCCAACTCTACTGGTACTTTTCCCTTGTAGAAGCTAAAACATGTACTCATAAGAAAGAAAATAAAATTGAATATACAAAAAAAAAGAACTTTTCACAGGACTCAATGCAGTCCTATGGAAAAATGTGTGAAAAATGAAATACACCCTTACTGCTTTCGAAGGAGTTAAAAGGGTAAGCAGCAACTAAGTGCACCTTGAGGTCAGACTGTGCAATGCTCGAAAAATTTGTAAAAAACCCAAGAGCTACATCTCAGACTCTACGGGCTTCAGGAAGCATGCTAAATGTTAAAGTTTGTGACAGCACAATTTAAAAAGAGTAAACAAATATGGCTTGCATGGACGTGTTGCAAGTTGAAAGCCTTTTCTCTCTGAAAAAGAACAGCACAGCATTGGAACAATGTCGTGACCAGTGTTTGAGTAACATTACATTATCCTATAAGACATTACTGTACTAAATTCAGGAATATCATTCCAATTACATTTATGTCCTTACCTGTATTACAAAGGCTCTTATCTGCACAATGGAAAAGAGAGTGATGGTGAAATGCAAACAGAGTCAAAGACAGAAACAGCTGCATTATGCTGCTAACACAGCTTCAGCTCTTTGCAAGAATCTACACAAACAGCATGCTAACACAAAGCTAGCTAAGAACCTTGACTGACCCTAGCCCAACAACTAGAGCCTGAACTTCAACAGATGGCAAAAGCAGTGATAAGCAGTCAGGCTGAAGGCTCCATTTTTCTACCTGTTCATGTTTCTAAACGAACACTTTCAAGTGTCTTTGGCTTGTTTTCAACTTTGCTTTGTGCTGTCAGTTTTGTGTTCACTTGCAAATACTGAAAGAAAGAGTGTACACGTGTCCTTATTAGGATATGTGTTGGTATGTGGGACTGTAGCCTAACATTTATATGTTCGTTTAATGGCAGAGTTTCTTTTTCCTCCTCGACTGCCCCTGCGTGTTATTCATTTCATTGTTTTCTTTATGCTGCCTGTCTCCTCATTGTGATGTTTGTGTATTGTATGTATGGTCGAAAAAGGTCCAATTGTGCTGCAGGCAACTGCAAGTGACAAATAAAGGCTTCAATCAATCAATCAATCAATCAATCAATCAATCAAACAATCAAACAATCAATTTGTAATTTTGAGACAATTTTAGAAAATAATGTAACAAATAATGTAACAAAAGACTTTCCCTGGTGAATAATTAAGTAACATACTGCATTACTTTTAAGAATAAGTAACAAGGAATGTGTAACATGACCCCTGCACCAGTCCTGATGAGAGGAGACCAAAGTGTGTTTGGCCATAATGCAGAGTGACATGTTTGGGTAAAATCAAACACAGCATATGAGCACAAACACCTCCTACCAATGATCAAGCACAGTGGTAGAGAGTTGATGATTTGGGCTCCTTTGCTGCCCCACGACCTGGGTACCTTGCAGTCATTGTCACCCATGAAGTCCTGTGTAAAGCCTCAGTAAACTGAGGCAACAATGTAAAAGAGAGTGAGCCAAAATTCCTTCACAACAATGTGAGAAACAATGTGAGACTGTAGACATAATTCTTAGAACAGTTAGTTTGCATGTATAGATACACTTTGCATATTTTGCAGGTGATATCAAACATTTGTATCCAAAATAGGTTAAAATTCCACATAAAGGATTGAATGTGAACCTAACCCTAACCCTGACTCTACCTTTAACCCCTTACCATTGACCTGACCCTTGTTGCAATGCGATCTAACCCACTGTTAATACACTATTCATTAGGGTAAACAATAATGCATCTCTTTAAGCAAATATTTATAAGAACCTGTCATGAAATGCAAGCACAAAGGTGACAATAGACTCTGAAAGTACACATTTATAAAGAAATAAACTATTATACATTGCAGCAACTCACCAAACACTGTTCAAAGAATCCACATTTTTGTTTTTGTATGGTTAATCTAGCAACCAGATCCAAAACACTGTCTGCAATCAACATCCAAATTTACTGACATCTAAAGATTGTATAATTTATGAAGAAAAAATTGAAAAAAAAAAAGATAAATACTAGTACTTACTCTGAAGTTTTGAGAAAAAGCGTCTGAAAAGCCTCCTGTTTTGAATTAATTTGAGTTCTGCTCAGTTGATATGTAACATAGAGCAAGGACAACATGATCAATCTTAAGACCGCTGGTGCTTTATGCTTGGCACCAGCTACAGATGGTTTAAACCACATGAGCCTGAGCTTCACGTCTCCACACACACACACACATACTTGCCTTTTTCACAGCAAATAAAGGACAAGGCGAGATGCGTTTGTCACCCCCCCCCTCACCCCAGAAGACAACCCTACTCGCTGCGTGTTGCTTTGCCTGCCTGCTCGGCCAGCAAAGTGAGGCCTTTGCACGATAAAGTTCAAAGCAGATTATTAAATTAGAGAAAGACAGAGAGACAGAAAGAAACTGACACAGACATCAAATAGAGAGAAAATGCCTTGTGAGGAGGAGGACTCAGCAGAGTGAAAGTGGTGCCAACTGCTAAATCGGCTCTCTGAAGAAAAAGAAACAAGCGCCATTTCCTTGCCCCCACCCCCACCTTTGTGATGTATCTGCCATGATGAAAAAAGGGAAGCCACAGAGAGGGTTTTTAATCTTCTCTGACTGTTGGCATTATAAAGGCCTGTGGCTTTTCGACCTCTCTATGGCTTTGCAATAATTTGAAACAAGCCTGTTTTTGCTTTTGAAGAAAAGAATGACAGCCACAACCTAAAGAAAAAGGATCAAGTGGAATAAGAGCTTTAAAAATGTTGATTTTAGATGGAAATATGGCTGTTTTTACAGCGATTAGCCATTAGGTCCACTTTAGTCAGCGTGTAATGAGAGAAGTAAAAAGTCTATTTATCATCCATCCATTTAACTCTGTCTTTGATTAGAGGGCTGTGATGGAAGTGGGATTACTCAGAACACATTAAAGCATAGGTAAGCACAGACCATTAGACCTACAGGCCTCTTAACACAACTCAACATAGTCACCTAACAAACTGAGCACAAATTTATCATTAGCGCTGATGCAGATTTAAAGAAGCAGTTAGTCAAATCAAACAGTGCCTAAATTAATGGGTTTGATTCAAATCTGGCACTTAAACTGATGACTAGATTAGATCATATCAGAAGCAGAGGAGTTATATGCAGATAAGGCAGAGCTGCAGGCTTTTACAAAATAATTATGCAAAATTCGACAACTGTGCTGTATTTGTGGTCATTGTCATCTGTGACCTACTGTTCAAAGAACTATAAAAAACTGGCCTTCAGATAGAGGCTTGTCAATGGAATCCTCACATCTCTGTGACAATCCGGAACCAAACATGAGACATCTAGCACACGTTTCTTTGTACCGGCTCAGTCGGATGCTAACTGACGTGGATCATAGTGTCTGTCATGATCCGTCTCTCTTCTCTCAGTATAAAGAGTCAGGCAAGTGAAGCAGACTTGCACTGAGACACTCTCCTCCACGCATGGGGCCTCCTCTTCTAAACTACACCATTGGGAGCAAGACAGTAGCTCCGTTTTGTTTGAAGGCAAAAAAATAAAATAAAATAGCCAGTGACATCCACTGGCACCTTTTGATGTGAATTGCATGCTGTTGCATAGCTTAGGGTGAGTCTGAGGAGATGCCTACTCATTCTTCATGCAAGAATATATTCTAGGTATACATTTAGGGATCTCCTGTAGTACATAGGTTTGCTGCCTGCTGTATGACAAAAATTAAAGACGTTTTAACGTAAACACCACAGTATGCTGTTGCAAAGACTTTGCATATTTTGCCACTCTGCTGCAAACAATGGATGGAGAAGTCAAGAGAAGAACTGATTTATTTTGTCATTTGAGTACAGTCTTTGAGATTATGTGAATACATTGATTTTCGCTGATGACATCATTCTTCTGATTTTAAAAAGGCCAGGATTTTGCTTTAATAATTATTTTTTCTTAGGAAGGCTCCCTAATTGAGTGAAATGACCAGAACCTTAAACTGCGTCTTTTCCTTATCTGTTTTAACATAGGATGTTTCTCCACAAGGCAGATGGGTCTTATTATACTGGGAAGGCAGTTAATCTAGGTAGAGCCTAGAAAACCCTGATACAGAACCCCTGCTGCCTTCCAGCATATTTAATCACATGAAAGGTTTTGGGATTCAGAATGTGGAACTATAGTCCCAAAGGCAGTCCACTGCTGTTCTCAGCACTGTTCCAGTAACTCCTGCAACACTCCTGGTGTCATGTTTAACTACAAATTGGATCCAAGGAGCAGACTCACACAACTGTTAAAGGGTTTATTGAAAAGGTTGAGTGTAATTGTGGAGAACAGGTAAGTGGCTTGGGAAAGTATTGTCACTACTGACAGTTGGAGTCCCCCTTGGAAACGACAGGAAATGATGAGTCTGAAAAGATTTAGCAAATTTCACAGTAGGAGATTGAGGTCTTAGTTGCAAGACGAGCTGTTGGTGGGCAGGTGAGTTTCCAGTGGAGCACAGAGAGAATCTAAGGAAAGTGTGCAGGCAGGTACTGAAAGTTGCAGATAAGTCCTTTAGTTTGCTGTAGTTAATGTGGCTGTTTGACTCAGGTAAGGTTTACAGGCAGTGTCCTTTAACTCTTTGAGATAACTTGGGTCATGGATCTAGGAATGATCACACAGACTTCAGGTAATAGAGAAAATGAGAGAATACAATTACTAGACCAAACCTATGAAAGCAGGCTGACAATAAATATGGCCTAATTACCATCAAATTAATGACAACAATCCAACATAAGAGTTTTAGCTCCACTAAGTCTTCAGTGTCATAATTAGATCACAACAACTGGTGCAGGAGAGAAAGCCCTCAAAAGGAAGTCGACCCAAGAAAGCTCCAGCCCACAACTTTACCTGAGACTGAGAGACAACGGAGGAGAATAAGAGAGAAAAAAAGGTAAGAAAAACCTGAACCTGCCCAGCTGGTGCCAAACTGGCCCTCACTATTCCTTTCAATCCACTGGGTGTATGAATGAAGCACTTCTGTTACCCTGGGGTAGAGCTCGCCCTGGCACATGCCCTGAACAGAACACTCCAGCTTTGCCCCACAGAAATTTACCAATGATAAGCCTACAACTGTTGTTCCTTTTTTAGTCATTTTTCTGTTCCAAAACGTATAATTTATATATTAGGGGACTTTCTTGAACATTTATAAGTCGCAGACATTTTTAGTTAGCAGACAGCCCCCTTGCTCTTATTTCAAAAAGTCTATGAACAGCTCGTTTTGTTCCTTTTCTTTTTTTGGTTAAAGTTGGCTTGCTGGCCTTGTTGGTTTTGCAGCAGTCCTTGATGTCATTCAGCTGCTTTTTTGGAGGAACATCTTGTCCTGCAGTCAGCTGGAGGACTCCAAATTCAATGTTGTCTGTAGCCAACAGCAGCAGTCTTTTTTTCCTGTGCTGGAGATATGCTGATGCTACTGTCAGTCCAAGATAGTCAAGTCTGAATGAAAGATTTACAGGAGGCAATTGACTATATATTACTTATGAGTCACAAGGTAGTGACTATTAAAATTTCCACAGGAGAAAGCCATCAACAATATTATTATTTAAATTAACTTCCATGCATTTGTCCCTCTGCTCCTAATTCAAAACTGTGGGAAAGCGACATGTTTAATGGACATTTTTTGGAATTTAACTAAAGAAGAAAATGTGGTCCCATAATTCAGTTTGCCAATCTCCATGTTTCCAAAACAAGCGATGAACACGACTGATGGGAGCGCAATCCAACATATAAAATACCCATGTGTTTCCCATTCTATGTGATAACCCGATACCATATTTTGAACTTAAAAAATATAACAGATAATCATTTCATTACAGTAGTAAAATCTTCCTGCTTGTTGCTTTAAGTTGTTCTTTTCAGTGAAACTCCTAATTTTTAAAGTGTTTCATAGGATGGTTAAAATGACTAATGCAATGAAACTGTGATTGTCAAAAAGTGTGGACAGGTGAGCCAGTGACAACAGTGATATTTAGTGCAGCAGTGACTTCTGTTTCCACATCAGTGCTTTCCCCAGAGGCAGTTTGCCCTTGAGAGAATGAATGGGAGTAGCAATGTTTCCACCAGTCATGGTTCTTGTGCAGTTCCTTATGTGGGTTTTAATTCACTAGCAGCTGTGGTGGCTGCTATCAAGTTAGACTGGCTATGGCTATGGGTAGGTTGTCACATAAGTGTTTTATGTAACACCTGTCTGAATTCATGATCTTCAAGAGCACTAAATGTACCTCTGGTGAAACCGTCAAGGTCTACTTGGCCTATTTTGTCACTGACCTGCTCTCTACTGTTAAAAGCAGCAGTGCAGCCAGATTCTCACAATAAATATGAGTACCTGTAGTAATGCACTGTAACTTGCATTCATTAAAACAGTCTTTACATGCATCCCTTTGCAAAAAACAAACATAAAAGCAAAAATCAGTGGATATGACTGAGAAGTGCCTTTAAAATCTTTGTAGGAAGTCCATTTGAGGATTGAACGGTTGTCTTTTGCTTTTTTGAGATGAGTGTAAGAAAAAAGATCCAAGGTTGTTGACCTGGGGCTTTGCTCACTAATATTCATAATTCAAGTCTGACTTTCTACCATGCATCCCTGCATCTTACAAAATGTTGGTGAGGACAAGACACAAGTGCCCACTGGTTTAGCAGTCTGATGAGGAACATACAAGTCAGACTTATGTTTATGTCCAGTTGAGAAGGCACAGCAGGCACAATGACCAAAGAGAGATATGTCTTTCCAGCCACAGTGGATCAAAGTAACTTACCATGATCAGTCTATAGCTCCTTCTAGTGGTTTTCTGGAGTCAGATAAGAAGATGATGTTATTTCTTTCTGTCTCTATCCTAAAACTCATGCTTTGGTAACCGCTGCATCACATAATCAGTTGGTTGAAGGCAAAGATAGTCACATCATTAAAACCTTTGAGAGGTGAAGTGAGAACATTGACCATCTGGTTACAATCAATGTTCATCTGTCCTGGTGTTCTTGGGAATTTATTTTCTTAGCCCAGTACCCACAACTCAAACAGTGCTACAGACCACACAACCCCCAACAACAGCAGTATTCTTCAGCTGGACGAAAGCAAGATAGGACTGGCAAGAGTAACGCAGAAAGAGACTATAAGGCACTGATCTAGCCTTTAACCTCCTAAGATCCAATCTGCTGAAACACGAGTTAACTCTTTTCCCCAAAAAGACGACATTTGACCACATCTACCGAACCTACAACGACGACACCTCAGATAGATATATAAAGACGTGAGTTTTCCAAGGGTAAATGCATAGGCAGGGTTCCCCTTTACTAACTTTGGATGGTATTTTGTCCTATATGCAGGCCTGAAATATGACAGAAACTTCTCAGATCAGTTCCATAGATGAGTTTTTGTTTGGTAAACTAGGAGGACACTCGGATAGTAATGTATTTTGCACTTTTAAAGAACAGATCCATACCCATATCAGAATACAAAAGATTTATCCGTTTACTGTTCTCTGCCTCTAAATCAAATTTGGTTCAGTTGCTTTGACATCATTTTTAGACAATCAGTCTAAGAGAAGAATAGCACAGATGCCATCAAAGGTTCTGACTCAAAACATAGCTTGCATGAAAACTGTCATCCTGTGAGGAAAGAGATGTTGCTGTTGAATTTCTCCTGAAGTGGAAAATTTTTATTCAGTTCTTTCCATTTGATGAAAGGAAGTCCAGACCACTTTGTTCAAAATTGAGAGGCAGACTTTGGCCTTGTAGAAGAACTTCACTCTCTGAGTGCATTTTCTTCTCATTTTTTTAAGAAAAAAAAATAGATAAAGTTAATTTCAAAAGAGTGATTTGAGATTTGCTGTTCAGTAGCTTCTCTCATTGATTCAAAGCTCATATTTCAGTGTCTTGACACATTGTTCAAAAACTGTGTGCATAGCTTGACACCAGTTGCCCTGACCATGTCCCTTTTTCAATTCAGGTAAACTGACCTTTCAACTCTTCTCCAAATAACGTGGCCTGATCTCTGATAACAACGAGACGGCCTACCTGAAGGAGATTAGGAATCTGGAGAACTGGTGCCAGAGGAACAACCTCCTTCTAAACGTCAGTAAGACAAAGGAGCTGATAGTGGACTTCAGCACTAAGCAGGAGAGGAACTACCAGACCCCCGTCATCAACGAGTGCCCAGTGGAGAGAGTGGACAGCTTCAAATACCTCGGAGTTCACATCACGCAGGACCTGTCATGGTCCTGTCACATCAACACCGTGGTGAAAAAGGCCCGACAGCGTCTCTACCACCTCAGACGCTTGAGAGACTTCCAACTGCCCTCCAAGGTGCTCAGGAACTTTTACTCGTGCACCATAGAGAGCATCCTGGCGGGAAACATCTTAACCTGGTTCGGGAACAGCACCATGCAGGACAGACGAGCTCTACAGAGGGTTGTGCGGTCAGCTGAGCGCACCATCCGCTCCGAGCTCCCTGACCTGCACTCAATCTACAGCAGGCGGTGCTGGACCAAGGCCAGGAAGATCGTGAAGGACCTCAGCCACCCCAACAACAGACTGTTCTCTCTGTTGAGGTCAGGAAAGCGATTCCGCTCCCTGAAGACCAACACAGAGAGACTGAGGAGGAGCTTCTTCCCGCAGGCGATACGGTCTCTCAATCACACCACCACACAGTACTGACCCACACATACAGTTCTTACACACACTGGACTTTCTGGACTTTGGTTTTGCACAACACCGGTCACTATATTCTTCATTTCCGGTTAATACTTGTACAGCTGCTGTTATTGTGTATATATTTATTTATATTTAGATTTCTTCATACATTCTTGTATAGTTCTATATTGTGTATTGTGTATTTTGTTGTACAGTTATTTTATTTTCAACTTTAATTTATATATTTATCTTTATCTTATTCTTCCCAGTTAAATTTACCCTTCATTCTAATTTGTGTCGTACAGTTATTTCATTTTTAACCTTAATTTATATTTTATTCCTTCCTAGTTAAATTTACCCTTTTTAATTTTTCATATTTATTTCCTATCTTATTCATAGCCTTTTCCTTTTTTGTTTTCTTTAGGTCACGAGCAGTTGTCCAAGCATTTCACTACATATCGTACTGTGTATGACTGTGTACGTGACAAATAAAATTTGAATTTGAATTTGAATTTGGATCAAAAACGCTTTCCAAGTCTGCTGAAGATGATTAAAACTGTAGCAGGAGACAGAAGAAGAAACCCATTTGACCCCATCCATTAGCAAGACAGCAAGGAGAAATGCAGGAAGACCTGTTGGCAGTCCATAACAAGCAGAAATGAGTATTCTAGAGCCCTCCACCCTCCCTGCCCCACCGCTACCCCACCTCCACCCTCCTGGACTCCCTTCACTGTGTCTGTTAATGGATATTTAAAGGCTGTGGCAGAGATCAGGAAATAAAGTGTGTCGAGAGGTCAGACTAGACACACATTATTCCCCTCACCCCCCTGAGGAAACACAGAATGAAACATGCATTAAACACATCTCTCTCAACACCGCAGCCCCCAGCACAATCGTTGTCGCCATCCTTTTTGATACACTCCACTCCCCAGCTCCACCACCACTACCTCTAATATCTTATGGAATTAAAGCGGTGACAGGTTATCATAATCCAATTTCAGAGACAATCACGCTGAACACCTCACAGCACACCAAGAAACCCGGATCGGAATTGAATATGCACTCGGTGGATTAAATTACGCAGGGAGAAATAATTATGGCCTACATTGGGAAATATCTTTTTGTGTTATTGCAAATGCAATACAGTATTGTGTACAGTGCTCACTCCGGTGCACTCCACAAGATATTCAATCCTGGGTTGTCAACAGCAAGAGGCTGAGGTGGGAGGCAGCGGTGGCAGCAGTGGTGGCGGCGGAGGCTGATGGTTGTTATTGTGTTATTGTACACTCTGTCTCATAGCGCAATATCTGTTCTCAAAATAATGTCACCCTCTAATGAAGTAAGGCCCCTTTTATAATTTATCATTTCCTGCCACAGCGAAGAACTGCGTGGCGCGCTATGCCTTGGAGATGTTTTTAAAAAGGCCTCTTTAAATGAACACATTTGAATTGTAATGTGATTTTTTTTTTTCCAACAAGGAAGAAATGATGTATTTTCTCTGAGGCTGCTGTTTGGTTTTGAGAGCTGCGGGGACGTAGTGACTTGAAGGTGTCGTGTTCAGGATCCTTCTTTCGGTTCTGTCTTTACGTTGAATTCTCTTCGGTATATACTAACTTTCTGCTTTCAACACATATGGCTTATATTTTTGTAAAACACCTTTTCAAATCAGATATCACAAAGAAATTAGCCTGTGGTGGCGTTTGACTCGGTTTGTTAGCCAAACAGGGGAAAGCAAGATCCAGCCTGTGGCATCAAAGATATTTACTGGCGCAGTTCGCTGTGTGTCACATGTCATTTGTTCTTCTTTCAAGCTAAGTGGCTCTGTGTCAGAGTGGTTTCTTGAGATACTGGTAGGCATTTTTATACATATTCAAGGACTCATTTAACACATGGGAATATAATGAGTGCAATGAAATGAAGTGAAGATGCTAAAAGCACAAAAATGGTAACCATGTCAACTACTGGGTATTTTCTTTGCTGAAAGGTGTCTTGGTAAAAGGTTGGACCTTTCTCAGAGTTACGCTGTTTATGTAAACCTGGACTGCATGTGCTGTTTATCTAGTCTTCCATGTCATGTTCCTCATCAAAACCATGACATTATTTCATGAAAATCAAAGTTCATTTAGTTTTATTTTCTGTAATTCTGCGTCTTTGCTGTTCGACTGGACTTTTGAAAGGTGTTTAGTTTATTACAGTTGATTAGTGTCAAAGAAATTCTTCTGGATCACTTATACAGCTTGGTAACAAACAAATTGCCTAAATCAGTAGTTACCAAGGGGATGCAAAGATAAAACCAAATATCTGCAGGATGGTTGACCAGAAAGGGAAGCAGATGGTGCAGACAGTGTTTTACTAACAAAAACACACACAGTGAAACATGAAGCTGGGTTGAGTTACATTAGTGATTTCAAATGAACCCAACAGGCGCCCTCAGATCTGTCTTCTCTTGTTTTGCGATTATGATGATTCAGTGGCACTGCTTCTCATGCCTGTGTTCATTTCAAAGGATGCAGAAGTGTGAATAAGATTTTGCCTGTGCACACAGTCCATGTGCAGATGTCAACATGTAGAATATAGCAGAATATTGCTGAATTAATATATTAGCATGTGTGGCAAAATCGATGCCAAAATCACCTCTCTGGCACTATGCAAATTCTAACCCAGCACACACATCTCCATTGGCCCGTTCAGTTGTAGCTGTCATCAAGATAACTGTACATGACTATGCAGACAGCCAACCAGCCAACCACGCTTGGCTGTATGACTGCCTAATGCTGAAATAAACTGAATTGGCTATACATACCAAGTAGGTGGAGATGCCTGTGAAATTTGCTCACCATTAAACAATTATTAATATGTTGTTCTGGTTGTATGGTAATCTTCTTACAGAGCTGTAGCCAAAGTGCATGAATTTACCTGACTGCTATAAAGGTCTGTAAATATCTTAGTTATTGAGGGTTTTATATGGACCAAATTGTATTTTAAGTGGAGTGTTTGGTACACACTGGAAATTAAAAATAAAACAGGCCTGTGAATTCTACATTTCCATGATATGATTACCATTTCCCAGTGTGGATATTGGGGAAGCTATTGGTGACCCCTCTGACCGCTGTCAATCCCAGAGTTTACTGTCTTTCTGCAAAATCCTGGTTCCACCTCTCCAAAAAAAGAAGAGAAAAGAAAAAAACCTTGTTTTATTCCAATTGTTATTGTTTTCTAATGAAAACTCAACATGATTTTAAATGATTTCATTTGTTTTGCTCATAGTCTGGACCATTTTAGCTCCATCCATGGATTTCAAACAAACGCTTGCTGTGTAAATTTTACAAAATGTGAATCTGGTTGATGAAAGAGTAAATCCAAAATATTATTTAATTTGAAAAATAGCTCTTTTATTCTGACTTTGTTGATACATACCTTTTTTAATCGTTAAACCCGCTTATTTAACATCATCATATTTTAACAAACAAAATATGTGAACTTGATTAAGTGTGCCATTCTAACCAATGCATCCCTGTTGCTCATATTACCAAAATAAGACAAAGTAATTTCAAAGTTTAAGTCCTCATGTTACTACATTTATTCTTGACTTTCACAGTTTATTACATTCCACAAGAATCTGTTCCTGAGACAAGATTAATGCTAGCACTGGTATACACAATTACTTGCAACCCTGTTACCATATTATTTTAAATAAAATAAACATCAATATTTTTCTTGCCATCAAAGAGTTTCATCTATTGCCTTTGAAATAGTTTGAATTATTATATGAATAGCATATTTGAGCAAAGGTTTAAAAATAACTGCTGAAACGGAAAAAGATTTCTAACATTGTTTAAATTAATATAGGCAAGGCAAGGCAAGTTTATTTGTATAGCACAATTCAACAACAAGGTGATTCAAAGTGCTTTACAGAGAGATTAGAAACAAAAACAAATAAAAAAGCATGATTTAAAATGGATTAAAACAAGCAAACAAACAAACAAAACAGTATATAAAATCAAAAATCAAGACCGATAAAATCAGAACTGTAGATAAAATCAGTAGTTAAAATGTAAGTTTTGAAATTTAAGCTTAGGTGCGGATTTGGTGCTTTATTTAAATGCAGCTGAGAATAAGTGAGTCTTATATATATATAAGTATATAAGCTAATGGTAATCTGAAACTGAATGAGTATTGAGTATGAAGGAGACTATCTTTTACTAAATGGCTGAGAATTTGTGAGACAGTATTTTAAAAATATTCCTTTATTAAAGGTTCCAGAGTATTGATAGCAAGGCTGTGCGATTTGCAGCACACGGCGATTAAAATATCTTGTAAAAAGTGTGCCTTTGATGCCTGAGCTCCACAAATGTAATCTTTTGATGGTTTATTTTATTTTATTTTTTTTAAAACATATAACGGAAAATAACAGAAAACTAAATGGTCCATTTTCACAATGTTTGAAGCATAATTTTTCCTCTAATTCTGGAATGAGTCATAGAAAAACTGAATATATTTTGAGTTTAGGGCTGTTTTGTTTTTTTTTAGAGAGCATTTAAAACCCTATATCAGCTTGAATGTGCACGTGCAGGTGAAGGTGGCTTGAGATGTGTTGACAAATAGCAAATGAATAATGGAAGCAAGATTTAGAGGGGATGAGACAAAGAGAGTAAGGTATACATGAAGGAGGGGGGAAGTCTAGGAGGTGACAGGGTCAGTCACCCCTTTACACCACCGCCATTGTGCTGATTTTTATATCAGCTGTGCACCCTGGAGATTTCTCCCTCAACCTCCATCCATCACACCCTACTGCCTGGGCATACTGTCAGCCTCACCAGCGCACATAATTGTGAGTACACAGATACAGCCATACATCAATGCATGGGCCAGAAATCCAAGGGCTCCACACGACGGCTGCTGGAAGAAAAGGAACATCTTATATGCCATCATGCACTGAAGGTGTGACACGAATACACAAAAGTCATTTTTTCTGGCTGAATAAATACAAAAAAAAAAAAAAAATGGCCTCAGTAGCCTGAATAACTTTCAAACCAGTTTCTTTTGCCGTCTGCAGTTTTTGATCTGAAGCCAATTACAGTTCACCTAATAGTGCTCTGCTTTGATTGGATGCCTGAGCTTTCCTAAATGAGTAGGTCTTTTCCTGTTTTCTTGAATGTGCTCTTCCCAGTTGGTGTATACAATATGCCTTTCATTTTATTGATGTGTTTGTGGATCTCAGTCATCTAATTATTTCCCTGCTCTGTGTCTCTCGCGCTTGTCTCGTTTGCAGAAGGCATCTCTTTGATTACCAGCTGCTTGCTGGAGATAATACCCCTGAGTTGAACCAAATTGTTGCTCTTTGGTTAGCCTGTACCTAAATATTTTAGGGGCTAGGGCTTTGAAATTGTCACAAAGGGACAAAGCTGGGGTTTTAAATGATGGAACATGAATAAAGATTGTTATGTTTGCAGCTTTCATCTAAGCACCTCATGTCGACCGCTGGCCAGCCAAGAGGAAAGGAAAAAATGACCATCATAAATATGGTCTTGATTTTCTAACCAGGCAAAACAACAAAGTTACTGCGAGAACATTAGCTGCATTGATCCCGTCTGGTCGATGGAATAAAGCAGGCGGTGACCTTTCCCACATTTGGAGGCATAAAATTCCTTGTTGAAAGTCTCAGAGGGCCCGGGCTGAAAGCATTAACACAAATTACCAGCCGCCATTAAAGGCTTGCGTCGATTCCATCGCGCGCCATCATTACCAAACGGCTGATAAAATGCTGGAAAGCCACTGTCCTGTGCTCTGGCATGCCTTGTGTGCGGTTGCACGCACACACAAACACACACACACGGGAACATTTGCAGACACAAACACACACTTGGCCCTGGAGACTACTGCAGTGCCTATTACAAACACTCTGATTTACAGCTGAGCTGCCCGTAGCCAGGACCATCAAGCTACCAGCACACCAACCTGCCGTGACAGTGCAACTAATTGAGCCCAGATATATCTGTCTCCCCGACCGAGCCTTGAAAGGGTGATAACACGCCTACCTGCCCAACATGGCCAGAACATATTTTACAACATAAGAAAAACCACACGGACTAATGCTTGTAAATGTAAACATCAACACAAATCAGTACAACTGCGAGTAAACACGTCAATAATTCAGATTAACAAAGATTTTTTTTTGCCTTTGTTCCTTTTTAATTTATTATTTAACGCACAGTAAAAAAATTATTTTCCTTATAATGAACAACATTAAAACAAATTCAATTAAAAGACTAGCTCTGCTATTAATATGATACATTTAACCCTTGATATGGTCAATCACAATCTTAACTTCATTAATAACAAAGAACATCTGCGTGTGCTCTCAAACTTTTTGTCGTGCAAAAATTCAGAAGCGCTGTCCACTAGCATAACTAATTAATCTTTTAATAATAAAATATTCAGTATAGTAGACACTTGTCAGCATCACATATCCACCTACACACAGATCACCCGCCCACGTTTGCTGTGCCTAGTTGCTAGGCTCTGAGCTTCTAACAGACTCCAAATCAATGTCATTAAATTAGGTCTATTCTGAGTGGATAATAAAGAGTCTGTCACCTTATGTGTGCTTCGATAAAGCTGTAATCTCATTAGAATTACAACACTCTTCCGCGCAAGACTACTGAGTGAGCTGAGAGGAAAGGATGAGTAAAAACCAACACCGCAGGCTAACAAGCTTTACATGAAAGCTGCACTGAGGAAGGATTCTAACAGGGAGGAAATATGTGATCATATCGGACCAAACCTTTTGGTTTGAAACTTCTACATAAAAGTGCATCACATCTGAGCGTGTTTGTTTATATTGTAGATGTCATTTATGGTCACCGGTAGGAAAATATCTTTGACAGAGCCGAAATGCAACTTGTTAACTTGCTTTTAGATGTTTGGTACACTAACAAGCCTAAATGCCTCTTGTTACTGTGTACGATGCAGCAGTGTCTGACACGAGCCAGATGCTGTGAAAATGCTTTACTGACTTACAGGATAAACAACTGATAAATTCTGGCGACTGTGTTCTACGCTGTACTGTCATCAACTGGCTTTCAGTCACGACTGCTGTGTTCAGAAGAATCTTGTTATTTCCATCTGCAGTAATTGTTGTTTAGTGCCATGACTTTGGGTTCCCGTGCATGCACACGAATCAGAGGCAAGGAGCCCACGGACAGAGATAGCTGGAGACCAGATGGGTGTGTAGTCGGTGCATGGTTTATTAAAATAATCAAATTACAGCGTTTACATTTATGTTAGACTACTTTTAATTAACTTTAGCCCACTTACAATGAAAATTTAAAAAAAAATCTTGTTCATGACCTGTGCAGTATGTTAACACTATTGGAAGTAAAAATAACTTGAACTCCAATTTTGAAAACACAACTATCTTTGTTTACTTTTTTTATATATATAAAGCTCTGCCTCGTATTATGAGTATGAGTCTGTGGTCTGGGAGAGAGTCCTGTAACTCTCTGTCTGCAAAATACAGTAAATAATGACCAATGTTGGGCAATTAATTATATAGTTACTTCTTCAAAAAAGTAACTGAGTTATGCAAACAACAAAGTTTTTTGCAGCTGTTTACCTAAAAATGCAGCCAAGGCATTTTTTTAAACAAACATTTCAAACTATTTACAGAACAATCAGCTGTTCTGCATCAAATTTGATGCCACACAAATTATTTGTGCCACTCCAAAAATAATTTTCTGTCCACTATGAGATAAAGGAGAACAGTCTGATACCTGCAGGTGTGACAACAGGAGATGTATCACTCCTGTAACAACTGTAACATTCAGTAGTCGCCTCATTGTTCTGACACACACAACAAAACTATTGACACACTACACACTAACTACACAAGATTTGCGCTAAACGTCGCAAATGTCTCACATCTCAAAACACTGCCGTCACTCCTAAAACATCCCCCCTCCTAAACATCTAAATGCCATGTTGCCATATCATTTTTTGATTGGTCGACATGGTACATTTTTCCACCAATAGGAAAGGGTGGGGTTTTTTTTGTTTTGTTTTTGCTCACAGGTGGAGTGTGCTTTCGAGCGTTTTCCTTATAAAACGCCATTTTTACCATTTCTTCCTGCAGTAAATATAAACAACGATAGTATTCAGGAAGAAAACCAAACATTGCAAATATTTTTATCAGAACTCTGGTTTTACGTGGCCTATCAACACAAAAAACTGGTATAAAGTCCACACTTTTCCGTCAATTGTTCCTCTGTTCTGCTCACATCTCCAATGGTTGTACACGTTGTCATTACGTGGCTTCACTCCACATCAGCCATGCTGCTTTGCTAGCTAAAACACCGGTGTCGGCACATAAGGACGCTGTCATAGCCTGTCAACGACGTTGATTAGCTGCGTATATATGAATGTGAATCGCATTACTGGCTGGGCTATGGGATAAGGTGGCATCGTTCTAATCCCATACGGGAGCAGCCAGTCACTTACTGACTCACACTGCAAAGCAGAATTGTTAAAGTTTTAATTTCAATTCAGGTTAGATTTTTTTTCTGTGCGCAATGCAGATTTTCTGTGCGCAGAGACCGTGCCAGCAGTGCGCAACAGCTTAGAGGGAACATTAGTCTATGCTAAAATGATGAAGAGGAGAGTCCACCTCTTAGTGGATCCTCAATTTGAGGAAAAACAGTGCAGTTTTTGACCTGGTCTTGGAACACTGGACCAGCTCTTTATCCACTTGAGGGCTTCTGGTAGTTTCCCCAAACATTACGTGTGTTTTCTAGACTTGAAGCGGGTGCTTCAGAATTACAGAGCACTGGGTATGTTGTTGCAGGTTCTCCACTTCGTACAAAACTGTAGTGAGAGGGTGGTTTGCATAGATGGATGCACCAGAACTGAAAGCTCTTAATATGAAGGTACTCCAGCCAAGACATGATTTTTTTTTAAATTAACAAATAAGGTACTCAGAAGTCACAACTGTATAACTCTACTGTAGATACATACACTAGTATTATTATTTATCACTGAAAAATAGTTGTTTTTTTCATTTTGATAGAAAAATATGATATTATTGGCTGCTTTTTTACATCTTGAGTATTCACAATCCAACATCTCCATCACCTTAAGATTGGAGAGAAGGAGCTCCGTCAGCCAACAGCTCAGTGTCATGTTGCATAATTTCTGGGCAGTGAAGTCCACAGGCTTTGAAAAATGAAAAGTATTACATCACATTGCTGCCGGGGCCCAACAGAGCTGCCTTATATGGCTTTAAACGGATATTCAGTGTGCTCACACTATGGTCTGCCTTGATCTTGATGACTTATGCATAGTGATGATATTCCCACTGTAAATAAATCCTCTCTTTCATCATTTCAGCCAAGCTATTATAGGACATAATCTGAACTCAGTGGATTTTATTAATGTTGTGATTTCATGAGAAGTGAAATACCTAGAGAAATGTCCAGGCCAAGCCAATGAATGCTTAATATGATTCTGTGTGAGTGCATACACGCATTTTTTCTGTGAACTCATGTTTATGTGTGCCGTTGTGCAGTCCCCTGCTGTTCTCTAACCTTCACGGAGCCCTAGGAGAGGTCAGAATGTCCACTCCTCTTTGCCTCCCACCTCTCACTCACATAATACGACCAACGTGGTTTTCATTTGCTCACCATGACAGGTGGATGACAGGTTAGCCGCAGGTGAAGTTACATAAAATTACTAGGGAAAATAAGTGTATAAAACATGTTTTTCCAGCTTCGCGCAATATCCCGGACCATTCATTATTCACAAAGGAACAGACCCATCTGCTGCTGTTCTCCAGGAGAGAGAAGGATTAGACAACAGTTGGACAGGCTGGCGATGGGACACAATGAAGAGATTAGAGTCCATTCAAGATGGAGTACTGCCTTGGAATGCTTTAGTACACCTGCTGTCTCTTTAAAACGGTTGTTAACAGGTAAAAGTATGCGCACAAATTCTGAGGGTGAAGAAGGATTAACAAAAAAAAAAAAGAAGCTGTGACGTCATATATTTTCAACAGTCCAGATTAAGTGCAGAAAGAAGGTTTACAATTATGTACAGCTAAGGAACCAAACCATTTAATATTCAGGTTTGCAAACACAAGTTATATATGATTACTGGCAGGAGTTTGTTTTTTGACAGATAAATTCAGGTTTTCATCTAATTTATTTCATAAATCTTTGGATTTCTGCTTATCTATTACTGTATAACAATAATATAGAATCTTTTCTATCCATTGAAATCTACAAGAGGTGTAATAGATAGATGTCGTCCCAGAAAGAGCCAATTGTCTGCTAAACTGAGTGCTCAGATGAGGTGTAGGACAAATTCAACTATCGTTTGCCATGCATATCTATTACTGTAGTAAAAATGTAAATAAGTGTTACAAACCTGCAGTTGAAATTGCAGATTTGACTCTTTTGCCATTTATTTAGATGGAGGCTCTGTCTTTCTTTAAGCCAACCTTATTCTTTGAACAGCAGGTGGATGGTATGGCATCACAGCAGCTCCATCTTTATTTATGAAGCACTTTAAGACAACCACAGCTGACATAAAGTGCTGTGCATTGGAGCTAAATAATAAAAATATGTACAATATAAATAAAATAGATTAAAAAGGTCAAATAACTAAAAGAAGAACCAAAAGAAAAACAAAGTCTCACTGGGAATACAAATGGATTTGAAGATATTTTTTAAAAGTGGACAGTGAAGGGTACTTTCAAACGTGCAAGGGCAATTATTCCATAATTTAGGAGCAATGACAGAGAAGGCCCTGTCCGATCTGAGCTTCCTCCTGGATCTCAGTTCTTCCATGAGCAGGTGGTCAGCTGACCTGAGAGACCAACAAGGTTTGTAGGGGTGAAGAAGCTCAGAGAGGTACTGCGGGGCACGGCCTTGAAAACCTGCTGGTCACAGCTGTAACTGTGAAATGACTGAATCTGGAATATCACTGACATCACACAAAACAAAGGGCGCGGTGGCTTAGTTGGTTAAAGCGCCTGTCTAGTAAACAGGAGATACTGGGTTCAAATCCCAGCAGTTCCTTGGTGGTGATGGGGAGTTTTCTTCTGATTTCAGGGGAAAAAAACTGAGTCTTCCCATCCTCCCCAACAGGATTCAGAGAACTGATACTCCATGGATGTCTTTACTTTTTAAACCCTAGAGATGGTTGTGGCAGAAAATCCCAGTAGTTTCTGGAATACTTTAACTAACCTAGTTGTCACCAACAACCGTACCACATTCATATTACCTTTCTCAATCCTGATGCTTGGTTTAAAATACAGCAGGTTTTCTTGATTACGTCTACTTGCCTAAAAACATTTAGTTGCTGCTCTTTGATTGGCTGATTAGATATTTATATTGACGATTAGTTAAAAAGCTGGACCAGTTAGTGTAAGTGCCCAAACAAAACTCTAATCGGTCCACTTAAACAGCATTAAGTTAACCGACGATCATTATTATGGCGACTTTCTGAGTGCAATTTATTTTATAAATTCTGAATGTCTGAAGGTCAGGAACACCGAAGCAGATTTTCTCTTGGTGATTGGATTTACAAAATGATTTTATATGTGACCCTTAAAGCTTGAAAAATTTGTAAAAGCCCTTTGAACTGGTTATTTTGTCCTATTAATCCAACCCTACTCATTTTTAAATTATATTAAAACATTTCTGTCTGCACAAGTTGGAACTTGCAAGCTTAACTAACACAATGATATGATTTATGTGATATATTGCTCAAAGATTGCGTAGGTGCACCATATTTCAACACAGCCTCAGTGTGGCAGCTTTTCACATTGCCTTCCCCATAAATTCTGTTGCCTCATTGGTTGCAGATAAAGCTTTACTGCAGAAGACAAACATGGTACAAATGATTTGCATTTCCACCAGCGTATCTAGCGCCAATAATTCCACCATTTGCAGAATAGCTTTAGCTTCACTATTAAACAAAAAAGAACAGGAACTGTACAGGAATCTATTTTTTGTCTATATTAGATCCTGTCATATTCATTGAGAGGTATGCTGTTGAGTTGAGGCTGGCAGCGTTCGACGTGTAAGATTTTTCTAAAGGTAAATGGAGATATTTCTGAATATTTGCAAGGTCAGGAATTACTATTGTTGAAATGCTTCAGCCTAAAATCTTTGATGGAGCTGTAGTGAGAGTTTACCGGATTTCAGGACAAGCCATTCAGAGAAAAAGCTTTAACAACACCACCTTTTAATAACGACACTATCACGGTATGATGGTGTCATTGTTGTAACAACAATATGGGAAATCTGGATTTGTTTTGTATTGGTATGCTTGGAGAAAAGAGACAGTGAGTGGTTTCACTGTCAGTCTGGCCTTCAACAATGCTTCTCTGTTTCACACAGACTTCAACCTGTGACTCTTGGAAATGATTTTAGGCCAGCTGTCAGCACAGGCACCAGACATCACGCACACACATTCACACACAATGAGCTGACACTCACCCATGCAAGGCAGAAGACATAGAGACGGACATGGGTGGGGAGGAGGGGGGGTAACCACAGTGGACTGTTTTTTGAACAAAGCTTCGTGCTCAGCGCTTCTGCCTTCATCTAGTGTCCCAATCCTCCTTCTCTTTGAGTGGGCATGTGCTGTCCAGCCTTCGTCCTGGATGCCTGCCTTTGGTGGAGAGGAATGATGGGAAATGGAGGAGGTTCCAGAATTTGCACAATGCTCATGTGGAGCAGGTTCTGAGATAATCAGACAGCGGGAAGTTGGGGCCGGTTCAGTGCTCTGGACAACAGATACGAAAGAGACACGATTTGTGTAGGTGTGTGTGTGTGTGTGTGTGTGTGTGTGTGTGTGTGCTCATGAGAGTGTATGAATGTTTTTGAAGAGTTGGCATCAGGGCTGCGAGTCGGTTGCCAGACTCCCTCCATATGTCCATCCCAGTCTGTCTGGGCTCACTAACATCTAACGGGCTAAAAGGCATTACTGGCTATTTAACTAGCCGTTACAGAAAGGATCAGAGGAATAGATGGAATAGAAGTGACAGCACTTGAATGAGGCTGCCTGTCCTTAAGGAACAGAGTGGCACTAAGAGGAAGTGATCCTGATGTATGCTTGGCCTGGTACATCCTGTAATATTCAGTGTGCAACCTTTGCAGTGCAACTATTTTGTGGTCTTGGAATGTGCTAGTGTGCATATACACATACTGTAGGCACAAGATGAGAGATAAGTTCCACTCTCGGGAGTGTAACTGAAGTTAACATAGAATGATGGATGTTTGAGTTCCCTAAAAAAATGTGAATGTGTGATCTCCTCCAGCCGATTTTGGAGGCCTTTTGAAACCACAGTTTTGCAGTTGGATTCTCTGATATGCAAAGAAACATCAGATATTTTGAAACAGTCCAAATCAGGTGAATGGTTTCACAGATGGTAAAGTTTGAATGACATACATTTTCATTCAGCTTCAGTGGGATATTCCCCAGGTATGACACCATGTACCAAATCCACACTGCCTCTTTTATTTCGTTTTTTATTTTTTTTATTTTTATTTTTATTTTTTTTTAAATGACATCAGAAACAGCAGTATGCGACATTACGTGATGGCAGAGCTTCAGTTCATCCGTTGTCATTTTTTTTTTTTTTTTTTTTTTAAAGAAATAGGACAGGGGGAATGAATGAGAGAAAGAGGGGGAGAGAAAGAAAGAAAACCAAAGGGGAGAAGAGACGGTGAGAAGGGGGGGGAAGAGAGAGAGAAAAAAAAAAAAAAGAACTCCTGGGTCACCTGTATGGAGAAAAAAAAAAAACAAACAAAAAAAACAAACAGAGGAGACAGCAAACAACAAAGAGCAACATAATAATAGAGAAAACAAAGCACCATCACAATAAACTAGCTAGCCATAGATATCAATATTTACTAAATAATAAACGATATTGTGCAGCACGCAAGATAGACAGCGCACAGTGTGCTTTGAGGCAGCAGCCAAGAAAGCTTTAGTCCG
This sequence comes from Rhamphochromis longiceps, assembly GCF_057381845.1. Lineage (NCBI taxonomy): Eukaryota > Metazoa > Chordata > Actinopteri > Cichliformes > Cichlidae > Rhamphochromis > Rhamphochromis longiceps. Next base: position 23,834,644 of record NC_140573.1, on the reverse strand, counting down.
CGTCTGTGAATACCCATGTGTGCATACCTGTGTGGATCAGCATGCTTGCATTCCAAAGGTTTCTCCATGTAATGATCTGCTAGGGAGTGTGGGGGGGGCCACAGCCCCGTCCTCCAGGGTGTGAAGCGGGTATGGAGGAGATCAAAACTCCAGATATCCAGAGGCCCCCAGAACACAAGAGACCATGGAAGACCAACAGAGGGGCAGCCGCGCCACTGTTCCAGTAAGAGCTGAGGAGAGTCCCAGATGAGGGCTCGCCCAGCAGCCGCGGAGCAGAAGTCAGGGGGAGTTGCAGTGACGCGCCCGTGAGCTCCGCCGGCCCCCAGCTGCGCCTGAGTGACCGAGCCCCAGGCCGAGAGGCCGGGGGCACCCCACCTCCAAAGGGGGCCCGAGCGAGCCCCAGGCCCCAGGCCCCGACAAGCGGCCGCCAAGGAGTGAGCCGGTGTGTACCCGGACGCCCACCCCCAGACACAAAGAACCACCAACACACCGACACCTGAGGGAGTCCGCCACCGGCAGGGGAAGTGGTGGTGGGTGGAGATAGGCCTCCAAACCTTGGAGGGCCTGAGGTGTCCCCAGAGAGGTGGCGTCTGATACCCAACCTGACATATAGACACAGACATACAGGCACACACAGACACAAACATCCATTCCCACCCTCATGCTCTCATATGCACTCACTCCACACTCAACCAACGTGGAGACAGACATAAAGAGACGCTGTACACACAATCACACTCCCCAAGCGTACTCTACAAACCGGGTCTAGGTACCCTTGCCCCTGGAGGGGGGAATTGCACCCAGACCCAGGTGGTGTTACCCTTTTCCCTGCGGTGGGGAGAGGCAGACCACCCCGACTCCGTAGCAGCAGGGAGGCCCCACACTCCAGACCGCAGTCGGACGGCCAACTCCTCCTACTAGCCCTCCCGCTCCAGCAGGCCGCAGAGAATGGGGGTGGGAGAAGACTCCAAACCTCCCTCCACCCGCTCATTGTAGTGTTGATGCATATGCATTTTTTTTTTTTTTAGAAAGAACGAGCTTCTGCTAATATTATACTCAGAGTTTGTGATGATGTTCTCTCATTTTCCCAATATGATTTTTTTTGAAATACTCATATTTATCTACGGTACCCAAAGATTGTTTCAGAAGCAGAGCAAGACATTTTTAATTCAATTTATGCACCCTCAGGAGAGGATATGTGCTGGATATGATTACAACAAATAACTGAAAAGATTGAAGTTCCTGATATCAACACTGGATGTAGATGTGTCGTCAAGGTGGATGAGGAATTCAAGTGACTTTTAATCACACTCTCCTATTAAAGAAATGAGTCAGCAGAACATGTTTTATTAACTTTGACAGAAGCTATCTAGGTAATCGAACTCATGCACTGACTTGCTTTTGTACTGTGCTGTGATTTCTTCAAATAAATGCTGTTATATCAGCTGAATGACGTGACTGAACATCACTGAGATGATTATTGAATGAAATTTATATCTTAGAAATACCTTGAAAAAGGTGAAAATGCATTTTTTTAGGACCAATTGTTTGGAAACTCAAGCATCCATTATTCTATGTGAACTTTGCTACACTCCACAGAGTCTACATTCATGGAGCTACAGTTCACCCTAAAAATTTTGAAGGGCCTAGCTCAAACAGAAAAACAATAACAACACCAGCAAAACAAGAACTGGGAACGCAAGTTTGAACTTATTCTGGATTTTCTCTAATTTGGTTAAAAATATATATACAGATTGAAAAATATCGATAAACTCACTAAAACCTTTTAATAAGTGGTGCTAAAATTTCTACATTGTCTTTTAACCTGACAAGGCCAAGGCCTATTAACTCCTCATTAGTGATTGTGACTGACTACAACTGGTAGTTTCTCTTTGCCAGCATAAAAATGACTTGTTTGACAGTAAGAATTGGGTTGACCAACACTCAGAAAAATGGGAACGTGTAAGGAACTGACTTCTAAGAAAGACGATTTTATAGTTACACAAGTTGGAAAGCTCTCTTGTAGCCATCTCGAAACAACTGCTGATTCCAAAATCAAGTTCAAGATTAGTTTGTTCATGGTCCTTCAGTCCTCCTGTGGTGGCTCGCCATTGTCTTTCTCTATCTTTCCTCTCCTCTGTCTGTTTGTGTTTGTGTGTGAATTAAATCCATCCGTGTCTTTCAGGGAAAGGACTCCTCTTGGGTTCCCACTGTGGAACTGCCTGTTTGTCTAGAACATGGGACTTCGATAACAAAAATATTTTTGCCTGACCCATCGTTTCCTTTTTGTGCTTACACTAAATCTTTTAAACTTTTAGTCTTATCCTGAGTCCTGAGTCTTGCTTTTTAGTTCAATCAGCCTAAGTGGCCCTGAAAATGTCAAACAATTGTATATAAGTAGAGTACAAGTTATTCCAATAGGTCGCCAATTTGACCCAAACTGTCACCCATGGATGAGAGAAAATTGGTTAGGATGTTCAGGAACAAACAAGAACTGTAAACTGCTGAGTGTATTACTGTAGGTTCTTTATCTTATAATATTGAGGCAACTCTTGTTGTGATTTGGTGCTACATGAATAAAACTGAATTGCTAGAACACTGATGTCACTGTCCACAGTGAAGAAAGTTTTACATCACCGTGGACTCAGAGGGTGTTGATCGAAAGGAGAAGCGCTTGCTCCAAAATCAGCACCCTCAAGCTGAACTGAAGTTTGAAGCTGTCCATGTACATAAGCCAAATGCCTTCTGGGGAAAGGTTTTGAGGTCAGACGAGAGAAATCACCACAATGATAAGAACACTGTACCAACTGTCAAACACGGTGGTGGTACCATCATGCTCTAAAGATGTTTTTGTTGCCACTCTATTGCTAGTTATGCATGAATGGCTATACCTAAGTAGCAAAACAAATCCAGTTTTTCTTTGATTTTCCAACTGTCCAACTAGAATGTGCTCGACTTTGGATTAATTCTGTTTCCAGCTGGCCATTTCATCATTGGTTTCATTTGCCCAAGCTGAAACGCTACATCCTTTAAAACTATTAACTATATGCCTGCAAACAGCATAAATGTAGGGAACACGCCCTACTACAGTCACCGGAGAATGGTTGAAAAGCTCCCAATTAACATCAAGCTGTAGCTAGTGCCAGAGGTGTGGACTCGAGTCACATGACTTGGACTCGAGTCAGACTCGAGTCATTAATTTTATGACTTTAGACTTGACTTGAAAAAATGTTCTAAGACTTGTGACTTGACTTGGACTTTTACACCAATGACTTGGGACTTGAATTGGACTTGAACCGGTTTACTTGAAAAGACTTGATATTTTACCCCAAATATAAAATTTAACATGCATATTATATAGAGATTGAAAATGTGACGTCATTCACGGGTAGAACTGCAAAGGATTCTGGGAACTCGTGGCAAGCGGTACTAGCGCACGCAGGCTTTCAATTAAAATCAGTTATACAGCGATAAAAAGAAACACAAAAATGTCAAGAAGCCGTTAACTGCAATAGCCGGTCGCATGACAGCCACGGGAAGCCGACGGGTAAAGAGATCGGTTGTTATCGGATTACGTCGTTGAAGAGAAATTGTTCGAGCCATGTTTCCGAAGTAACAAAGACTCGACGGATGGCCTGGATTGCAGCCATTCAAAGATCAAATATAACGTCCCAGAACCCTCCAGCTCACAGGTTAGTCTGCTCCAAGCATTTACACGAAGGTCAGTGTTTTTTAGTAGTTAATACGTCATTTTCATAACATAATTGGTGATATAGGTTACAAGCAAGAACAGAAATTGTCGCGCTATGCTCCTTTATTTATTGTGCATAAATAGTGAATTATCCTGACACAATATTGCGTTTCGCTTCTGTTATTATGGTACATTGACAAAAACATATACTTTTATTCACAGGATAAAACAGGTTTTTTGTATCACTAATTGCCCAGTACGATTACAGCATACAGTATTATTGTCACTGCTACATTTCTGTGATGGGTACCAGAAATTATTTCCACTGCTAATTAATTACCGTTGAGCTCAAAGGTCCTATTAATAAACGGTTAACGAATGTGTATTTATGACGACGATTTGTGAGACTGGTAAACTTATGATACGTACGATGGTCTTTCGTTCTACACGGTGCATTTCAAGGTCCTGTACCCATCCGTCGGTAAACTGTACCCGGGCTTGTTGCAGTGACCTGAAGTTACTAAACTTCATGAGTGTATGCACTCACTCCAAGAACCGTATGATTATAAATATGCATATAAATATGCTACGATGAGATAGCCGACTTCATCTAACTAGCAAATGTTGTCCAGGCTACGTTGGTGATACAGTTTTTTTTAATGTGTATGATATTTTTGTCATGCGATTTTAAAGCTGGTCTTACAACCGCATCCAAGAATAACATGCAGCTTATCTCAGAACTGTCGGTGAAAATTATTCTAGGAGCTAGGTTTAATTGAGCTGCATTTTAAAGAGGTGCAATTTCACAATTTGTGTATATTTTCTAAGTTCACTATTTTGTCATGTGTTGAGAAAAACACAGATTTTAAAATTACATGGTCTAATATTTACATTTAGCATAACTGCAACATTATTTTTTCGTTTTGTTTTTTTTAAAGACTCGAAAGGACTTGAAATTCAAAGTTTCAGACTTGTGACTTGACTCGGACTTTTACACCAGTGACTTGAGACTCGACTCTGACTTGCCTGACATTACTTGAGACTTGACTTGAGACTTGAGGATAAAGACTTGAGACTTACTTGAGACTTGCAAAACAATGACTTGGTCCCACCTCTGGCTAGTGCTATACCCTGATATGCTTAAGTGCAGCCTCACAAAACTGTTGGTAAAGCTAAGACTCTTGTTTAATTATGTACAATTAGGTTTTACTGAAAGTAGATTGTTTAAAATCACAGATCTCTTGTTACTGAAACACTTTTTTGTCCCATGGTACCATTCCATAATATAGTGTGTGAATAAAGATGTAACTATAAAGATGAAATAAGATAAAGATAAGTTTACAAAGAAAAGATGATAAGGAGCTAGGATAAACATTGGTTAGAGATAAAATAAAATGTGATAAAGGTAACAGTAATAATAAGGTAAGAAAAAAAACAGATTATATGTAACCGAATATTATTTTAACTCATACACTTGGCTCATTGAAGCTGCCAAATTTAATATAGAGACATATGCAGATGGCAGTTCAGCAAGTTAAGTATACTTTGCAGAAATGCAGAGAGAAACAAACTCCTCCACAAAAACACACACTAAGTACTGTGCCTGCTCATATGGGGCTGTAACTTGATCTTTCTGACAGCTGCAGAGAAGTGCCGGAGGACTTATTATTACATTTAGCCCTTTGGAGGAAAAGAACATTAGTTTTAGGTTGCAACTCTCTTGTCTCTTGCTCTCGGTACACAGCTGCAGTTGGTTTCTAAGTGGCATTTTGGGATCCCCAGGGTACTTGAAATGGTTCCTGGGAGGCCCTAAAGAAACAATATTCACTATAATTTAATTGAGTGGAACTGACCCCAGTTAAAGAATGCATATGAGTGAGAAATCACAGTTTTCATCCCTCGGTATACAGTGCAGTGTAGTTTAAAACCTAATACTAAATCAACAAATATCCTCCCATATGGCTGCTTTGGATGAAATCTCATCAAAAGTAGGGGGATCTGTGGACTAATGCAGGCTTATTTGAGGGTGTCATGAAAGAGCTTGAGAACCCCTACGGCAACATCCTGGAGGTCAGAAGATGGAGAAATATAGAAGGAAAAGAAACTAAACAAATGGGGAGTGTTTCTCAGAGCACAGATGGCAGTCAGCTCTGAGGGAGATGGCACAGGGTGATAAGATGGGCTGAGGACAGTGGGGGAGAGGGTGGTGGCATTTGGAAAAGGAACATGGGGGATAAGGGGGATGGTAACACTACGAGTAGCCCACACCCCCCCCTGTCGGGGTTGTATGGAGTCTCCGTGGTAACAGTGACATCAGCATGGGGATGGGCTGGGTGGGTCTAACACCTCCGACGCCGACACAGAAAGTGATAATTGTCTTGGCAACTGCTCCCACTGTGCTTCGGGTTGTCATGTCATCATCAACATCATCACCACTTTACTTCCTAGACAACGACCAGCAGCCTACGTAGCAGCTATACAAGAGGCGGTGTTGCTTCTATCTGGTGGAGACAACTCCAAAACAGGGACAGGATCCACCAAAGCAAACCAGCATTGAAAGTCAATGAAAATTATATTTTTGTTCGTAACAATGAAGTCACTCTGAAAGAATTACACATCTCACATTGTTGGAGCCTGGGCCCATCTGTGCTCTTCAGTGATTCATAGTCAGACGAGTGCAGTCAGCCCCTCGTGGTGGCTGTAGTGAATCAAATGGTAACAAAACATTGCATTTGTTGGAACTGATAGATTTTTGCTTGGTATCACAGGCCTTACTTTCTCATTTATTTCAGAATAGAGGCAGAAAACTTCAAAAATATTAGTTTTAGAGTTCCAGCAAATGAAGCCAAGAAAGCCCATTTACAAGTGTATTAACATTTGATATGGTGAGTAACTTGCTTGATTAACTTTTTGTATGTTTATGCAAACTTAAAACACACACTGAATGCAATGCATGCAAATGTAGCTTGTACAGCATAATCACAGCAGTAATTAAAAGTTTTCTAATGTAGACGCAATAGCAGGACTGTTACCTTGGCACCAAATATTGTTGGTGCGCCCATGAGGGTAAAAGTTTACATTTTAGAAAGTTCCATATGTGCTGGAACTTTCTCTGAGCCCTGGCTTGTGTAAGACAGACTGAGGTGAAGTTCAAGGATACTTATGCATGCAGACCGAAGCAGGAAGGGATCGAACCACCAACCTTCCAGTTAGTGAATAACCTGCTCTACCTATCCCCTTTACGCAGGACTGTAAGCTGTCATCTGTGAGGCGTGAGCGGTGTTTGTTTTTAACATAGTTCACGATGGAGAACAGCTGCCGACATAATGTGGGTCTGAAGATCCATAATTGGCCTACCTGGGGTTGAAAGTCTTGATAAATGCACTGCGTTTCGCCGGGTACACTGGCTTCCGCGAGTGTGACGCTTATTTTGAGCGATGAAAAAATGATAAAATATAATTGTATTTTTATATTTCAATATCACAATAGTCTTTCAATTTAGAACTACAAGTTTAAAAAAAAACTAACATAAATAAAATACATTAAAATAAAATAATTTCCCAAACCACGAAGAGCCGCACTATATGGACTACAGAGCCGCATGCGGCTCCGGAGCCGCAGGTTGCCGACCCCTGCCATAGATAATGAACCAGCTAAACATAGTACTGTTATGGCAGGGTTAGCCAGAACCAGACACGGAGGTGAGGTTTGAACGTGAAGACAAAACTTTATTAACAAAGAGCAAATCTTTATTAACAGTGAACCGATGTGTTGCAAACATGAATAACAGGATCAAAAGTCAAACTATGGTAAATGGCCTGTATTTATATAGCGCTTTACTAGTCCCTAAGGACCCCAAAGCGCTTTACATATCCAGTTTATCCACCCATTCACACACTGGTGATGGCAAGCTACATTGTAGCCACAGCCACCATGGGGTGCACTGACAGAGGCGAGGCTGCCGGACACTGGCGCCACCGGGCCCTCTGACCACCACCAGTAGGCAACGGGTGAAGTGCCTTACCCACGGACACAACGACCGAGACTGTCCAAGCCGGGGCTCGAACCGGCAACCTTTCGATTACAAGGCGAACTCCTAACTCTTGAGCCACGATCGCCCCACAATCAACTATGAACTATGAACTATGAAGTAGAACGTAGTCTAGGAGCTACAGTGTCAAAAAATGAACTATGATATGAAAAAATCTAGAAGGGAGCGTGGTCTGTGAATCATTTTGCTGGGACTAAGTGTATAAAAAGTGACGGGCAGATTTCCACAATTCGGGTTTCTTCATAGACTCTGTGCATGCTGTTACTCCTCTTGCAAGATAAAGTAAAGCTTTACACCTCTGTTCCATCTACGTTTGCCATTTGTTTTTCTCCTAGAGAAATGCATTTCTCAAAATATAAAACCAAACAAAAGCTCTTCGTCAGTATTTGATACATTTCTGTTTGTTCTAGTTTCCAGTTTAAATTATCTGCGGAATTAGTTTTTAGACCATTTTAACTTTTTTCTTTAAAAAAAGAAAAGGTTGTTGTTTCTTGTTGTTGGCATCTTTGGAGAAAGACAACCAGCAACAGAGGACCAAAGGGTCATCACTGATCAAGCCTGCGTGGGTGGTGATTCAGAGGTCTGGACCAACGCTTGAGATGGAGGACATGTCCACTAACAGGCTCTGCTTCCACCTAAATGGCAGAAAGTGCCTTTTTTTTGGTTCAATACTGTGGAGAGATGAGATGGAGAGATTATATAGAGTGGGAAATTTTTAAGGAAACAAACAGCTGACAGACTTTTTGCTATTGAACTTTCTTAACTTCTACACTGATATATTGAATATATGCTCAGGCAGCTGTATAAACTATACAGCTCTTTGCTAAACATGATCCAATGGATATCATCAGCTAGTCATATCATATGTGCAATCATGATTATATATTTGCTGTAGAACTGGTTCCAATGGCAAGTAAACAGGAATCATGGGATTTTAAAGGCCTTTTCATCTTGAGACCAGAAGTCTTGCAGAAACTTCTGAGTTCTTGACTATAGCAAACTGACCCAGTTTAGTCTACTTCTTAGCCAAATGCAACAATTGGTGTCACTAGCTTGAGCCATCAGAGCATATGGATCCCTCAGGGCTTCACAGGACATCCCCTCGATCCTCCACCTCCTCCTTAACCCTCATCCATGCCCGTCCTTTTTCTCGATGAGCTGACGGGTTCTCCTTTCCCCCTTGGGCCATCCAGGTGTGGGGCAATATGGTGCTCAAAGAAGGCACTCCAAGATTAAAATGCTCCTCTGCTTTGTTCTTTGTAGGATGATTGGAATGCAAAGAGAAACAAAAATGTTATTCTGTGAGGAGAAACAAAGCATAGTTAAGATATTACAATCATTTAGAATTCTTAATAGAGAAAATTAACTTTCTAAAATTACTTGATAGCTTCCCGAAGCTGACATTAATTTTACTTTGCTTTTTAAAATATATGGACTTAGAAGTAATAAAACCTTCTTTATTAATTTCATGCATTCAGTTAAATGCAGTCAATATTCTTACTTGATTATTATTATTATTTGTTATTAAACATCTAAAGTATATGCTGGGGATTCATTTTTTTTAAGCATTATGTAACAAAAAATAACTAAAGCAATGCTGGAATGTGTGTGGGATCAAACTATATTTCTTTTTACTTTGAAGCAATAACATTCGTCTCTGAATACATGTGTGCCTCACGTGTTGTTGCTCATGCTTCTCAGAAGCTGAAGTGCAAGATATTGTTCTGACCCGAAGAAGAGCAGCAGCCAAAGCAACAGCTCTGATAAAAATTACATTCTGCACACTACACCATGAGCCGGGAGTTGCAGGAATGGTGCAGAATGACTGTTTTCACCCTCAACACAGCTAGTCTTTTCTTGACCCTGCAGAGACCTTTTTGGACTTTTCAGCAGAGCTTATAGCTTTTTTTTCCAAAGCAAACTGGGGGTAAAAGCAGTAATACCTTTTAACTGAATTGCATAGGTCAACGCGGAACGAATCCAAGCAGGAAAACAGGGGAAATGACTAAGCCTTCTCTTTCAGACCTGCGTTGTGCTGAATATGAGCTTCAGTGTGAAGAAATGCAAGGAGATTAGATGCCCTAAAACCAAAGACCAACATAATGGTTTCAAAAACATCAGAGAACTGCATTCACTTTAATACCGTGCCATTATGTAGATACTTTCCAGACCCGTGGTGTTTTTACATGTGTTGTTAACACAGACCATAATAATTATCAAGCACTTACAATGTGTTTATAATGCACTTACAGTGTTTCAGTGCCTTCTAAGCACCACTTTAAATAAAGTGTTAGCCAGTGTTTGTACAATCTAGCTGGAGAAGATTGTGTTTTGTTTAAACCACACAAGAGACTGCATTAGGAGCGAGAGTATTTTTCACCGTGACGAGTGCCGCGAATCGATGAGATGCAAAGATACGACTGTCAGTCGACAGCTGAGACAGCAGCTCACACGGCGAACGCCGCATTCCTGCGGACGAACATGTCTGTCGTTTGTAAAAGCAATTACATTATTTGCTGTTTCTCTTTCTTGTGAGTCTTAAGAAAGTGCAGCGGCGAGACAAACAACATAATGCAAGGGAAGAACATTTTTTTTCTCGTCTCCCTCTTCCTCCCTCCTTATGGATGCTAATTTTCATTTTAATTGCGTCAAACCACTCTTTCTCACATCTGAAAAACGTGTACGTGTGAGGGTGTTGATTAGAGAAAGTAAAAATACAGCATGTAGGATTTTTATGCTAATTACCCTTTAAACCTCGCTCACGTCAGTCGGCTTCCTTAATTAGCATGTTTCCGACAGGAGCGAGGAAGAGTGAGAGAATGGTGCGATGTGGCTCTGCACGGCTAAATTAACGGTGTGAAAACCCAGACATTTGAAAATTTTTTCTCCCTTCCCTACTCTCCCTCATTCTTTGCTCTTCATCCACCCACCCGCACCTGCGATTGGGTCTGTGAGAGTTGGAGTTAACCCTTTCGCTCTGCCTGTGTGCTGTATGAATCACGCTGTCTATCTACAGCATCTGTCTGTCCACTCATATTTTGACCTAACTGATGGCATTTTGATGATCATGTTAACGTGCACAAGATCACACAAGTAAAGAAATGTTTGCTGTGTTTGCACCTGACCCCTTGGAGCCTCTGGTCTATGTAGTGGAACATCCATCGTGAGTCAAATTCACAAACATTTTTGTGGTTGACTAGCGCTACAGAAATGTGGGTGAAATGCAGCCTGGTGCAGAAATAATCTTCTATTTCTTTTATTTATGGACAAAACCTATAAAATATAGATGTTTTTTTTTTTATAGAAATACTTGATATCAAGGCCAAGACAGATGAGCACAAACAAGTTAAAGCTGATATGATCACTCAGGTCATACATTTATTATTCCACAGAGGTTTTTCTTTGTAACTCTCCTCAGATAAAGGAACACACTGCACTTCTGCACTCTCGACAAGCAGCAGCCAAGCCATCCTTGAGGAACGCACAAAGGCAGAACACAAGATGGCAAAACAAAAAAAGATGGAGAGGTCAACATGCGTCAAAAAGGCTGAGCTGGGCCTAATAATCTTTCCTAAAATAGTGAGAGTTCAATCACAAACTGTATTCACAAACCAGTACACCTTTAGGTATCCCTGCATCCATGTTCAAAGGTCTTGGCATGTATGAAATAGTGACATACAGTAGCCACTGTGATCACAGGTGTAACCACTCTGTGACAGGCCCCAGGATACCCGTCGCTTTGTACTAGAGCAAACGCAACTTCTCAACGCTCCCCGTCTCTCATAGACACATGCACAGACTGTAAGTGCAAAAATAATAACATATAATAGTAATCAGTGATATCAGTAGTATCACCCTGGTCAACAACACAGTCAGAGGTTGAGGGACGGACATATTTATCTACGCTTAAGCTCTTGACTCAGTGACTTCTTCCACTAGGCTACCACAAGCCCAAAAGAGATTTAGACATGAAGACAGTTGTAATGTCTATAAGCATGGAGCGAACAAGAGTCCACAGGTCCTCACAGACCGACTGGATGGGGTCACCCTGCCAGACAAATACATTCATTCATAGAATTCCCATTTCCGATGGGTCAGCTTCTAGATGCACAAAAACACATATACAAAAGTATGAGTGCATATTACCAACATATAGAATTGTTTTTGCTTTCGTTGCAAAACATAACTGAAAGTGCAGCTGTGCTGGCTAACTACCCTAAGTGTTGCATAGTTGACATCATGAAGTTTGCAGGCATTTTTCACAACTGACAGGAAGGTCAGAAAGCACCAGTAATATATATCCCCACATGCCCAATACCCACCAAAGGTTTTTCAGAAAAGGTTTCTATTTTCATCAGTGGAACACAAATTGTTGGCTAAAATTCAGTTAATAAAGAAAATGTAGACATCACCACAGCAACTGCATAAACAAAAAGAAAGAAAGAAAGTTAGGCTTTGGTTCAGAGGATAGAACCAGGATGTGAAGATTTATCGGAGCTCTTATAATGTGTCTACATTAGGGGTGGGTTTTTATAATCGATTCATCGATTAAAATCGATTCTGGCTTGGATAACGTAAAATCGATTCATTAAAATCCTGAATCGATTTTTTAATATAAATTTATTTTGTCCGAAATGCCAGAATCTCTGGTGACATCTCACAAAATTTCAAGAACCACCAAACAGTAAATGAGAGCAGGTACAGGGATTCTGCACATAGACTTAAACACACAGCGCAACCCGCGGATCAGAATCAGTTAGATGTCGCCTTTCTCACAGTCGGGGCTGAAAGCCGACAGCTCGCTGATCCGGGTCCGCGCTTTGTGTTCACGCCCTTTATGCGCTGATTCTAAAGCTGTTAGTTTGATCTCTCTCCAAACAATATTGACCGAACCAGCAGCAAAAGAAGATCCAAACGCTTCACATAAACATCGTCATGAATTCACTCTTTTACTGTTTTGCTTCCATTGCGATGCGCAGCTCTCTCTCTCTCCCTCTCTCCCTCCCCCCCCCCCCCCCCCCCCCCTCTCTCGAACAGTTTCGCTTTCTTCATTATTCGCTTGCTTGTTACGCACAAGTCTACTGTTGTTTACAGCGCTGTCGGCCGCTGTTTTTTTCCCTTTTACATTCTTCCGAAAAGAAAACCTCATTTCTGCTGTTCAATACTGAACAAATTTAAACTTTTTAATATTATTCAAAATGCAAAATGCTTAGCCGTGTGTCTAATAAAACCGCTGTAACGTCAGAGGCAATGTTCATTAATTAATGGTTTTCTTTCGTTTTTGATGTACTGCAGAATATTTTTATAAAATCCCAGGCCAGGAAAATCACCTTCATGTTTTTCTGTGTTTTATCTTCAGCTACTTTGACACAAAGGCATCTGCTGTGATGCTCACACCTTGGATAAAGTCTTGCGAGTGTCAGCTTCCTTTTTATAGATACAAAAATATGTAAATGTTCTGATCTGAATTATACTTCTGACTGTCAAAATTTCCCAGATTTAAATCGAATCGAATCGAATTAAATCGAATCGTGGATCGAATCGATTTGGGACCTTGTGAATCGGAATTGAATCGATTCTAGAAATCAGTGACGATACCCAGCCCTAGTCTACATTACTAAAATATTGTTAATTGAAACACTGAGTGTAATGTAAAGAAGATGTTGATTGGTCCCCAGGTTGTTGCACTGGCTGGCATGTCTGACAATGACAGACATACTCTGGTTTACAAATTTTATCTTTTAGAATTGAGACGCCCTGAGAGTCATGTGGATCAAAATGTGAAATCGAAGGACCCTGCAGACTGGTAATCACAAGGCAGGCCTACCCATTATCTTCCCTCTTGACACTGAAGAGGACAATAATTTATCAAAAATAAACATCACGCTACATTCAGTAAGACTTTAAACCAGCGATTGAGCCCATTGACTCAACTGGAGAACATTTACTGGGGGGAAGGGATCTAAGGGCTGTTTCGCATATATCGCTGAGTCTTTACGCAACTGCAGAACTCGCCCCCTGCTGGCCATTAGAAATAATGCAGGTTGACGGAATAGATTTCCTCATTGGCTTGACTTTGTTGGAAGCTATAAAATAATTCCCATGCCAGTCTAAACATCTGAACATTGTGTTACTACTTAGTGCACAGTCTGTTCCAATCTTCCTCATCCTATCTGTGTCTTACTGGTTTAACTTGTGTTTCTTTGTGTTGTCCAGCGCTCCCTTTGCCTCACTGCTCCTGGTTAAGCTTTCAACTTCTTTCATTAAGTTGTTGTGGGCTAGTTTTTGAGTTCACTCGCTACTTCCTCATTTTCTTTTTCTTTATGTTTTTTTGGTCTCACAGAAGTTTAAACGAATGACCAGACTAGAGTCGGCGAGATCCTGCTTAAAAGCCAGCATACTGGTGACAAAACAGCATACTGTTTTGACTGTCAATTTACAGCTTGAGTGCCTTCAAGGTTAGACGCTTTCCATGCTGTGAGAGTGGGAGCTGTGTGGTTACACCTGGCTCACAGAGGCACCTATTCAACAGGTCAGGAAGAGGCTGTAATGAACACAGCATCAAAGAAATGCAGCCGCGCTCTTTCTCTCGCTGTTGTTTTTCTCGTTTCGAGTCTAAAATCTTTCCTAAATGGTTTTTATAAACTACACTTTTTGTCCTGCCTGTTTTCAGCTGCACACCCAGATAAACAGTAAACACTTTTCATTTATTGTTTTTCCTGGCCTTACTGGATGCAGTGTTCCCATAATGAGTCATTTGTTTTTGAAGTGAATGAGCATAATTGGCTTAAGCGCAGGTGCATCCTCTACGCGAGATGATGTCGGTTAGCTCAGTGTGCCAAAATTCATTTGCAGTAGTCGGTCGCTCATCATTCATTGGAAATGGTCTCTGGGGGGAAGAAGGCGACACAGTGAAACATTAGAGCAAAAAGTTAAAGTGACCTCCAAAGCAGCAGCAAATAAGCACTTTGTCAAAGTAGAAACTTTAATGTCACTCAGTGATTTAATGAAGTCCTTCAAGCTTTTAAAAATTCAGCTCGTTATCATTCGCTGCCACTTGAGGTTTATCTATCTATATCTGGTATCTATAACAGAAAGGAGACCCAGAGTTATTAAATATGACTAAAACATTTATTAAATGGTGCTACTTGAATAACCACTGAAGGCATTTTTTAAGCAAAATTACAAAACATTACCTGGTTCGCACGTTTCAAGAGGTGATATTTGCTTTGTTACTTCTCTGTCTGTTAATTCAATTTATTTGGGTTTTAATGGCTGCAGGATATAAACTCACAATCACAACATAATATACCTTTACATTATAAAGTCAAGTACTTGCAGTATTATGGAGTGAAAAACAAGAATCTTCTTTCAGCTTGGTGTTAGTAAAATATTTAACAGAAAGGAAACTGTGGGGGGAAGCAGTCATCATTTGGTTAGGGTGAGAGGATACTGAACAGAGTGAAGATGACTGATGAAAATAAACACTGAGTAGGTTGATGAAGATTTGTTTAATGTAAAAAAAAAATATTCAGTTTAAAGTTAAACAATGCAAAGATATGCTTCAGATTTGAAAAGGTAAAGGTCTCCAGATTTAATGCTGGTTTTTGTTACGTTTAGATTCATTTCCGTTCCAGTGAAGTTTTGCATTACTGTTATTGTTTCTTTACTATTTCATTGTTACTTTGTTTCCTTGTTATATTACAGAGTCTGTTCGTCTGAGGATGAGTTTTGTTCTTCATGTTTTCTGCTGTTTTGTTTCATGCATTTTGTTCATTTCCTGTTGTATTTTGATACTTATTTGGTTCTTGTGTCTTGTTTTTTGTTTCACTTCCCCCAACCAGGTGTGTCAAAAGCAACCATAAGGCCTGGGGGGCCTGAATGTGCCCACCAAAGATTTCAATCTGGCCCACTGCACAGCTATGGACATTGTGGAAGAGGGCAAACATTTTAGACTTTTTACTTGATTTCCATAAGTTTTACAGCTTTTTAAACATTTTTATGACCATTCATACTACACCAAAGTAAAAGCAACACATAAGCAATTAATGACAGAAAGTTCCTGTTTTTTAACTCTCTACTACAAAGATGTAGTCAAATGCGAAAAAATAGAGTTCACCTTAAAAAAAGCCAATTAACCAACATCCCTGGTTTAGACTGCCTTCAAAAGTACTGAGTTTAAAATGTTACTGTACTGCATCTTCTCCCCTGTGCTCTTGGTTTGGTTCTCTCTCTCAGGCAGTGTATGTATCTGGTTTTGTGAGCGTTTGTTGTTTACCATTTTTCCCAGGTGGCTCCATTCTGGCTTCCCTGCAAAACCGCCAGTTACTCACCTGAATTCAGTTAATCAGCTCACATGCAACTCATCAGTGCCTTTAGAAGCAGACTATTTAAGCCAGGTAACATGTTCCCCTGGACTAATCAGTCTTTCTCTGCAGGTCTCTTTGCGAACCCAAAGACCAGTAAGCCAAAGTGACCGTCAGTATGTGTGCGCCCGCAGTGCCATTCCTCCTGTGATAACCTGTTAATCATTTAGCAATTTAAAAATAAACTTTCCAGTGCTCCACATGGGGATCTGTCCAAAATGACTGGATTTTTAGAAAGGGAGTTATCACACAGCTCTACTAAATTTAGTCATCACATACAGTTGCAGTTATGCCATTGTTTGTGTTACAAAGTTTCTTCAACTTTCTGCAAGATGGGCATATAGAAAGAATAAAGAAAAACATCAAACATGCCTTTTTAATTCAGCGCCCTTGCAACTGATTTCAGTTTGTGTGCAGGGTGGAGGACATTTCCTTTATTTTTAGTGAACGAAAGGACAAAAAGTTTGTGTCGTTTCCCACTTTGTTAAAGAGCCAAGTGGCAGAAATAACTGTCTTTGTACTGCTACACACGATCAGCTCCTTGCAAACATCTGCGCGGCCAGCATGCTAACACAGAGCTGAAGAAGAACCTCGAGTGATGAAGCAGAGTTAAAGCTGACCAGTCAGACCCTAATTTTCTACAGGTAACAGAGGCATGTACAGTATTAGGAGTCATGATTACAGTATTGTACCCTCCATGTCTACTTGCAAATGTTTCTACTGTAGAATCAGTGTCGAGTGCTTTGGAGTCACTTTGTGCAGGTTGTCAAACTTTGCTTTGTGTTGGTGGCTTTGTGTTTGTGGTTAAACGCTAAAAGACCTTTGCACGTGTCCTCAGGAGGGTGGGGATTTCTGTCAGAGTCTGGGACTGCAGCCTATGATTTCTATTGCTAGCTGGTATTTATATGACAGTGCATTTCAGCACGTTACAACAAAAACAATGTCATGAGCAGGGTAAAAAAATACTTTCTCTAGGTTTTTTTTTTTACTAACTTTATTCATAATAACTGTAACTCTGTCTTGTTATGCTCCTATTTCCAGTCCCGAATCCCATCCCGTCTTTGTGTATAAATAGTCCTGTCACTCTCTTTGTCTCTGTCGTATCTTCTGATTTGTCTGCCTGTCTCGCTCTGTGATCTTCCTGGCTTCCCTTTGTGTCTGGCCCTTTGTAATGATTGTCAGCACTGAAAGCTATTGAAATGTGTTGCTGTAAACTGTGCCTCTGGCATCCTCCATTTTGGGTTCTCTTCCGCTCACAGTCCAGGCGAACTGCAATTTGTGACACAACTGATAATTATTTATTATTTATTTTTTAATTACTTTTACTTATTTTCTATTGTGAACCACAAGCATTTTTGCAATTACCATCCATCTAAGGTTATTTAAAACAACGAATGCTACTGTAAATATACAATGCAGTTGATGAGATTTGGAGTCTTTCTTACTTTCTCACTTGTTACTGTACAGTGTGTTGCTAAATTAAACACCGGAGAATAAAAATGTTACGTTCCCAAACTCTCTTCTTTGTCATGCTTTTCTCTGCAAGTGAAAATTAGGAGGTTGGTCTTTTTCTTGCCTACGGTGCTATAATGGAAAGAGAAAGTGGATACAAACTCGCACTTAGTTGCTTCTACCTCTCAGGTGCATCCAAAAGTGCCTGATGTAGTGTTTTCTATTTTGCCTCATCTGCTCTGAGTAGACTCATTTCCTGAACACAGTGGTGGTAGTCATTCCAATTAATTAGCTGGAGGAACGGTAACAAAATCTCCATGTAATTAGCTGATTTAGCCTAATGAGCTAATCCCTATAACTCCACTTAAAGCAGTTGTGTTCTTTATCAGCACACCACTGTGATCGCCTCACCATCAGGGAATGCATCATTTCTCTAAAGAAATAGCTTTTCATAGCTGTCTTTATATGGCTGTATGTACTTACGGTTGCATGCAAGTACAACTGTAAGCATATACTGTTTTATGTACTTACAATTCAGGAAAAACTTCAAAGACTAGTATCACGATTTCTGCATTGATTACCATAAAATTTGGTCTGATCTTCATGTAATTCAAGACTACATATAAATGCTATGTCACAGACTCATAAAATAGCACAAATCTGTGTTTTTCATGGCTTCAGTCATCATGGTGACTAATAGAGATTTTTTTTCATGTAGTGTACTCCATCTTAAGTAAGACACCTTCCTGGTTTTTGCTGCACGTTCTGTATCATTACGTGTGTTTGACGTGTTGTTTACATGGGACTCTGAGTGTGTACTTTAGTGTAAAATTGATTCTAAAGGCCTGTTTGATCACTATTTGTAACACACACACTGTTACTGTAACTGTGCTGGAACTCCTAATCTACTGGAAACAGTCTTAGTTTGAACCAGTTAGTATAGTTTTTATATTTTCTAATTAGTTTTTACTTTTTGAACTGAATAACTGTCAGTCAGTTTCCCACAGTTTTCTTTGGGAAAATGTTTAGATTTACATTGTCTGTCATCAGTCTGTGAAGGTTCTCAGTCATCCAGGTCATCGTAGTCTAAGGAGCTTGGAAAGAAAAGCGTCTGGACTTCTTTGAGTTGCTTGAAGACGTTTCACCTCTCATCCGAGAAGCTTCTTCAGTTCTTCTTCAGCACCTACGGCAGCGTACTGGTTGCGCGGCCGACCACCGCCGCTGGTCGCCTGCTAAAGGACAAGAAGTCTTTCATCAGTTTTGGTGTTTAGTTTTAGTCTTTTTAATTATTTTTGCATTGAGGGGATATGTCAGAGGTTAGATTTAGCAGACATTTGATGAAATGAGATAGCCTTTATTTGTCATTTGCAGGTCTTTTGCCCACAACCGAGATGACAGACCTTGCCGACCGTACATACAATACACAAACATCACATTGGGGAGACAGGTCAGGCTAGGTAGCGAGGAAAACACATCGAAACATCGAAATGTGTAACACAGAAGGATAATACAGGAATGCACAGATATCAACACACCATAGCACAATAAACACAGACAGCAACATGGGAAAGAGTTCCAGTGTGTACATCTGATCTGGGAGCGCTGCAATCTTTCGACTGCGCCTCCAACTGACCCGATGTCCACATCGGGTCAGTTGCCTAAAGAGGGACATTTAATCAGTCCCTCTTTAAGCAAGTTATTATTAAATGTTTACCAAACTAAACATTAGTTCGCCACAATAGGGGCGATCGTGGCTCAAGAGTTGGCAGTTCGTCATGTAATTGGAAAGTTGCCGGTTTGAGTCCCGGCTCTGACAGTCTCGGTCGTTGTGTCCTTGGGCAAGATTTTTCACCCATTGCCTACTGGTGGTGGTCAGAGGGCCCGGTGGTGCCAGTGTCCGGCAGCCTCGCCTCTGTCAGTGCGCCCCAGGGCAGCTGTGGCTACAATCTAGCTGCCATCACCAGTGTGTGAATGTGTGTGTGAATGACTGAATCTAGTGTGAAGCGCTTAGGGGTCCATAGGGAGCAAGTAAAGCGCTATAGAAATTAAGGCCCTTCAACATTTTAACAGATACTAACACTAAGCATATTACCTCTATGATTTTATTTGTTAATTTTCCACTTTTCCATTTTCATTTCTGTGAACTAAATTTTTTTTCACATCTACTTTTATTTTTTATTTTAGTTTTAGCTAGCTATAATACCCTTGGTATGGTGAGTAATGATGTAGGCAAAGTTCAATGCAAAATTTTTTTTTTTTCTATTTGTCTTAACCAGTGTTGGGTAAGTTACTTTAAAATAGTAACTTAGTTACATTACTAGTTACTTCTCTCAAAAGTAACTCAGTTACTTCAAGTTACTCGTTACTTTCAAAGTAACTAGTTACTAGGGAAAGTAACTTTGGTTTTACTCAGAATTCTCTTGTTAATGTGTTGCTTCCATAACTTTTCCAGTCTTCTAGCTTGCTTACTTGCCACAAGTGCACTGTGCCACCTACCAATAGAAAGGAAAAGATAATGTGCATATTTCCACGAGAGAAATCCCACGCCTGGACCGTCGTTGACTGCTGCCATGATTCTAGCCTACGTCACAGAGTCATGTGCGCCTTTTACATCCAACACAAAAACTGCAGTCGTGGTGCTTTCAATTGTACTCAGAACTCAGAAATTCTGCCTTCTGAATAGGAAGATGTAGGTAACACCAGACTGCAGATGAGCTGCATACAGGGCTGGACTGGGACAGAAAATTGGCCCGGGCATTTTGACTAGAGACCGGCCCACCATTACAGGAATAATCGTAAAGCCTTTGAATGAAAACAAACGCTGTTGTGACAGTGATGTACACTGTTTTGATGGTATATATGCATCAATCTATCAATCGTTTGTTGTAAGATTCAGATAATTATTTTTTAAAAGCTAGACATTTTAAATGAGAATAAGAAAGAAAAGTATTTCTTTGTGCCCCCCATTCCCTGTTAATGCCCTACATGCCCCCCTGGCCACACTTTGCTAGATCCGCACCTGCACAGTTACCAGCTGTCAGCTACCTAAAAAAGGATCCTGGGGTTATTTGTCTCTCAGAAACAGTTCATAACTTCCCTTCAACTCATTCATGTCACCTAAAAGGTAAACCTGTTTCTCCATCACCTGTTCAGCTCTGATGATCCAGTAAGGACATCTCCTGGTTTCATCTTCATGTTTCCCTCTCACCAGATAACCAAACCATATCATGACCAGCAGCTTTTTTGCAGCTGTTGCTCCAACAAACGTCAGCTGATACTAGAAATTAATATTAAATAAATTCTAACAACAGCTGATCAAGCTTATGGTAGTTTATGCTGTTGTTTAGCGCGACATAGGGCTGCTCGATTATGGCAAAAATGATAATCACGATTATTTTCACTGAAATTGAGATCTCGATTATTTGACGATATTTATTTAACCCTTAAGACCTACTATAGAACCAAGTCCGCCAGAGCTTATATTATATTTTTTACATGTTGTAGTGCCATTTGTGGGAGCATTTCAAGTTGCTATACAACTGTTATAGCTCATATTTTAATAATATGTATGCATTAAGTCCATAGTAACTACATTAATTGCAAAAAAGTGCAATAAACTACAAAAAAAATTGAAAATCGTTTTGGGTTTTTTTACATATATTTCTACTTAGAGAAATTTAAGAGGTTTATCCCTCAACTTTAAATACAAAAAAGTTGCAAAAAATAGTTTACAACAACAGGAAATTTATTTTGAGTGTCTTCATAGTTTTATTTTGGAGATACATCAATTTTTATATACTGCAGGAAAAACGAAAAAACAATCCTATAATGCAAATTTGCAAAGAAAACAGCAGGTGCATCAAAATAAACTATTTCCAGCAGTGCAATTCGAGTTCTAAGCATCCCAGAAACTATTCAGAAAAGTCAAACATAACCAGTATCCGGTTGTTCAGTCTGACGTCACTAGCCGTGTCTGGGTCTAAACTCCGCTGCAGGTCCATATATCAAACGATCACTATGGCATTACTGAGAGTTGAAAAACTGTCTAAAGTCTTTCATCTTTAATAAAATGATCAGCGTTCTGCTCTACCAGGTGTAACAATTGAGTTTAACATCCAGGCATCCATGAAAACGGAATTTATGACATTTAACGGAGTTAGAAGTTAGCAGGGAGTTAGCTCGCTAGCTTCTATCTAAATACAATATAGCATGTCCTGAATGCGGGGTTTTGGAAACAAATTAAAACGTACAGCTCTGTTATCACTTCCAGCATAAATGAAGACAGAAAACTAAACAGCAGTGACGTTTGTAGGGTTACTGAAGTTGGGCTAGCTGGTATATAATGATGTGCTACGTGACCGCTAGCGACACAGCTATGTTAGCATGATATAAACAAGCTAACTTTTTTTCCACTCGATAAAAGTTACCGTGAGTGTTCTCGGTGGTCAGGAACAAATGTAATCGCATGGCAGGATGCTGTAAAAGGACCAAACTTCAGCCAGGAGAACAACTGAGATAATCCATCCACAATACGAGGTTAGTCATTCATATACTGCTGCATGAGCTGGGCTGTAGTTACATCCTAAGGTTTTAAAAACTGAGCTTAAATAAATGATTAGCGGTAATAAAAGCCGAGGGAGGTCAACAGTGATCACTGACTGTTTTAGGAGCTTTTTGAGATCAAATAGAAGAAAATACCTAACATTAAACATTAGGGGTGTGTATTGGCAAGAATCTGGCGATACAATATGTATCATAATACAGGGTAGACGATACGATATATTGCAATACTAAAAGCCAGACGATATTTGTGTTTAGTAGGACTAAATTTAATTAGGAAAACTCAAGTAAACAGTCCAAACTGTTTAATGCTTGACATGAAACATCTGAAACAAAAACACTCTAAGTTCAAAATGAATGGAGAAATTAACATCTGCCTTATTAGAAGTCATGTCAAATAAACAAACAAAAACTACTTTACTGAAATATCAAGTATTTTTTAACATGAAAAAAGTAAACATGTAACACTGAAGTCTTTCTAAGTACTATGATTGTAAAATACTTATCCAAAAACTGCTCTATGGAGCATCAAAACAAAGCACTTTTTATGTGACCTTAACATAAACAAATATAAATCAAAAATGAAATTGCTTGAAGAATCCATCCAAGTAAACATTAACAAAAAATGTAAAGTCCTATTACAATTAAGTGTTAATAAAATAAAGTACAGCTCTGCAGTGTCCATCAATGGAACACTTTTAGTACAACCTGAAAAAAGGAATTTACTCATCTAAATAAGTGCTTATGAGACTCAACCAAAATGTCAAACATTCTCATATCAGAGATTTTACATGTGTAGTGTTTTCTCAGTGTTTATTTTTCAATTTCCAGATTTTTGTGCAGGAATACAAGCTGATCGACATGGTCAGCTCTCAGGACACTTCTCTGTGCATTTACAATGTCTCTGCAGAGGAGAAAACTCTCTCTGCAGAGACACTTGTTCCAGGAATGCATAGGAAACTCCTTGCTACTTTGGATAGCTGAGGGTATTCCTGTTCATGGTCCTTCCACCAACTGAGAGGATTTCCTGTGAGAGGCAAAGGGGTCTCATCTCTATACCTCTTGATCTCAGCTGCAGCAACATCATGTTCTGATTTTGGTGCAGTATTGTCACTAGTAGAGGCAAACGTAGCTCCGAACAAGTCCACCAATGCACATGAGGTCCTCTGTCTTTTTAGGGGTGGCCGAGGGATGGAGTCAAAGTTGTCTTTGATATGTGGGTGATGAGCCTCCTCTGTGGCATTCTCTTCCTCCACCTGTTTGTCAGTCTCCTCATTCTTTTGCTGCTGAAAAACATTAAATTCAAATAGTATTAATGTCAGAAAGTCAAAATTCAAATCCAAGATTCACCCTGTTTTTCACTAATATTTGATGACAAATGTCATCAATATGCTTTTTTTTTTTTTTTTTTGCTTTTTACTTTATTCACTTGCTTATAACTTCAGTTGAATTTTTCCAAATAAACTAATTTATTTACTTACATTTTCTTCCTTCTTTATCACAGTCACCACAGTGTCCAACAGTCTGGAATAGGTCTCACTGGTCTCTGCTTCAGACAGGAAGGGCAGGTCCTTAAACCGAGGATCAACAGTTGATGCCATCCATAGTGTCTCCCTCTCATTTACATATCTCTTTCCCAGATCTTCTGCTATGGCAGTCTTAATGTCCCTTACTGTCGGTGTATCATCAACACTTTCTTGTGCACCCATCACAAGCTTGGCATGAAGAGGAGCAATGATGGACAGGGTTGGCATACTCTCCTCTGACATCACCAGGGTGGCGTCCTTCATAGGCTTGAGTGCCCTGACAACTTCTTCTGCACATGTGATGTCAGACTCACTTAATGTGAAAATTTCTTTTTCACTCTTCCTAACTTCTGCAGAAAGCAGAGCTGCACAGATGGCTGGTTGCTGTTCTAAAAATCGTTCTATCATATCATAGGAGCTGTTGCATCTTGTAATTATGTCCGTGATCAATCTGTGAGCTGGTAGCTGAAGGAGGCACTGTTTCTGCTTCAACTGGTTGCTGGCTGTGGTGCTGCGCCTGAAAAAGGCTGTTACACGTCGGATCCTCCCGAGAAGTCGCACCACGGATTGTATTTTCAGTGCTTTCTGTGAGGCGAGATTCAGACTGTGTGCAAAACATTGTATGTGCGTCATGCCTGCAAGTCTAGCCGCGAGAACCATGTTTGGTGCATTATCGGTAACAACAACAAGGTCCTTTGCGTTCAATCCCCATTCAGCCACAGCGTCAGTTAGTAACGCTGCAATGTGCTCACCTGTGTGACTGTCATGCATGGCTCGGGTTTGTAGTACATGAGACTGAAGGTTCCACTGGTCTGTTATGTGATGTGCTGTAACAGTTACGTACGATTCAGTGGCTCTCGAAGTCCAAGCGTCGCATGTCAGAGCAACTGTCTCAGCCGAGTTGAGAGAGTCCAGCACTGTCGCTTTGACTTCTTGGTACAACTTTGGCAGAGCGATGTCCGTGATGTGTTGTCGAGAAGGAACGGTGTAACGGGGCTCCAGCGTTTTAATCATATTACGAAATCCTTTATTCTCCACAACACTCAGGGGGCGCATGTCTTTGCAAATAAAAACAAGTACTGACTGCGTTATTTTTGTTGCACGAGTTGAAGTTGCTGGTAGTTTCGAAAAGTTAACTTCTTCAATTGTCCGTTGAGAGGAATCACCTCGTTTTGTTTTAAAATTAGCATTTGACGCTACGTCGCTATGGTGTCTAGACACGTGTGTTCGTAAATTTGTTGTGTTACCGGAATATTTGACTCTGGCGGTGCAGATTTTACAGACTGCATAGCTCTTGTCATAGTCTTTACTGCCTTCTTTTGTCCTAAATCCAAAATAAGTCCACACATCAGCTTTGAAAGCTGCGGGGGCCGGCTGTATCCTCTCCTCTTCAGTCATCAGTTAGCTAGCATCACACACGTCCACTGACTGTTCTACTTCGTTCTTTTGGCAAACTAGACGCTTCTACAGTTATCGCGAGACCTCGTTTTTACGTCATAGTAAAGGCGGTGAAAACTGCAAACCAGTGGCCGGAGTTTGAATTCCAACATACAAAAGAAATAAACAGTAAATGCATGTCATTTTTCAATTAAAAAAATCGATAACAGTGATTTTAAATATCGATTCAGTATCATTGCGCGAAATATCGCGATATTTCGTTGTATCGATATTTTCTTACATCCCTATTAAACATGTTAACAACACAAAAGCCATATTAAATGCAGACTACTTTAGACCCGGAAGTAAGATTCGTCGCGTCATCACTGAACAACCGGATAGGTTTTTAAGGCCTACGAGTAAAAAAAAAACTACAATTTCCGCGAAAATGACGTCACTTCCGGTTTCGGGCAGGAAATGGCGGACATGTGACAGTTTGCGCTGACATCTGTTTAACTGTGGGAAGTGTTACGAACAGCTGATCGGATCGGCAAAGCGTGTTTCTGGAATATTGTGTTTTTGTTGCTGCAAGCGCTTTTTATGCAGTTTTTGCAAAGCTTTATGTGGAAGGAAACCGTGACCTAGGACAAGCTCATGGCATCAGATGTAAGTACAACTCCTCCGGTTTATTGCGCTAGCTTACACAGTTCCGGTTCAGGGATTTAAAAATAGTTACACAAAACAGAGCGTGCTGCTCTGACCGGCTTTAAAGGGTTAACAATGACTTTAAAAAATAATATTAAATAGTGTGCAACACCACTGAAGTTTTTTTTACCTCTCTTTTCCAAATAACTTCTGCTTAGCTTTCCGAGCTTCCCTCGGGTCCTCTTAATCAGCGGTCTCCAACCTTTTTTGCGCCACAGACCGGTTTATGCCCGGCAACATTTTCACGGACCGACCTTTAAGGTGTCTCGGATAAATGAGGGAGGGGCTAATAATCGGCTCAGTCATTTTTAATGATCGGTGAAAGCCCAGATCGTAATCGTGATTAAAATTCGATTAATTGAGCAGCCCTAGCGCGACATCCGCTGGTTTCCTCTTTCGGCGTAAAGTGAGCGATAAACAAACAAGAGAGAAAAGCCAATCAGCTGATCATTGATCAGTTTTCATGATTGAAGTAGAAACGGGAGAGGGAGGGGGAGAATGAGAGGAGAAGAGGCAGCTGTGCAGCAAAGACACAGAATAACTCCAGCTTTGTGCCTTTTCCATTGTAGCTGAATTACGGGACAAACTGTTCCTTTTCACCTCAATAAGAAACGCGTAATATTTTCTCTGAATACCAGACGGGACGGTTGGCAACTCTAATAACTTATGAACAAAATAAAGTTCAACATCATTAACTTCATAGCACCACCCAGCTGTATAGAAACTCCGTCTTGCTAGCTAGCACGCAGTACGGAAAAAGTCAGAATAACGAAAATAAACTCCACCTAAACTTGGTTCATATCTGACCCAGAGAGACTGCAGGTCATAACTTCTTGCCTGAAGTTCAGTTCACACTTGGACCGGCGGCTGCCTCGGGTCTCTTTTCCTTCTGCGTCCCCTTTCCTTCATCCACCTGCTGGCCTCCACCACTTGCTAATGTTACTGAATCTGTGGAACCTCCGCGATAGCCACCACACGAAGTAACGAGTAACGACCCTATCTAAATCCCAGTAACGACTAACGCGTTCCTGATTTTGGCATAATAACTAGTTACCGTGCTCGTTACCACAATAATAACGTAGTTACTGTAACGCGTTACTTAATAACGCGTTAGTCCCAACACTGGTCTTAACTTCTGAAATTGACTTCTGACACTGCCATTGTCTACTTTGACTAGTTTATCTTATCATAACTTACACCAGCACAAAATGTGGGCTCAAGATCCAAGGCCAGCCCTAACTGACAATTAAAAGAATTTATAATTTATTATAAGAATTTATAAGAATTTGTTGCTGCACTAATCCAAATGCATAAAAAAGATTCAAAAATGAAAAGTCTTCTTAAAGATAAATTGAAAATTCATGGACCCAAGTGCAAACTATGGATTGCATTATTAATGTGAGATAATGAGAACAAGAATGGATTTAAATCAGTGACTGATTAAAAAAAATACAATTCTAGGACATATAATTTTAATGTATGGATCTGTAGTTTAGTGGAACTGCAAAGCTGCTACTCAGCTTGCAGAAACGTGTGAAACATTACAGCAAATGATCTGGCTTCTATTGCTTTAAATAACACATTGATTCCAGGTTCCCCCTGCTTTTTCTGACACCGTGAACAGTTATTACATCAAGTGGAGATAGAGAGGTTTGCTCTGCCCGAGACACTGATATTGAGTGCACTTTGCACCTTCATGCATTATTCTCGACAAGTTATGATACAAAAGGGGCGAAGATATTGTATCAAACCTTGAGGCGTTTTTCTTTTCTTCTCTTTTGTTTTCCCACTTTAACCTCAGCAGTCCAGGCAGATTTATAGGGTGAAATTAGAGGAAGCAGAGCATGTAGTGTTGTTATTGATATTCAGTCAGATAAGCTGTGGTCAGTTGCATTCAGAAGTCTTTAGTAGGGAGCAGTGCTTAGTGGTCCACACCTTGTTTATCGGGGAGAAAAGTGTTATGTCCCCGAGCTCATAGGCCTTACAAGGGAAACAGATGGAGGCTGAATGGCCCTGTTTCTTGCATTTCCCTGCGGGGGATTCTGTAAATGTATCTTGGTGAGATCTCTGGGGGCTGGAAGCACTGTGTCTATTAACAAGAGTGTGGGCTGCTTTTGTGTTTCCAATTAAATGTCTAAAACAATGGAGGATAGCTGTGGGCTATTGTGGAAGCACACAATGCAAGAACAGGCACTGTGTGAGCCTGTGTGTGTGCATTACTGCAGCACGGAGCTCTGCAGTTACTCATGATATGGAGCTTCTTTATAAACTGTACATTTAAGTTGAGCTCCAGATTTCAGGATAGAGCAGGAAATCATCCAATTCAGTTTTGCATTATTGCTTGCAATACTAACTGTGGAAGGGAAGAAGATGGAGGGAGGCCAGACATTGGCTCAGGACCACAAAAAAATGAGGAAGAATGTCAGAAAGAGAGGGGAAATAAAAGGGAAAGAGGGGGTCAAGCTGAGGTATAGAGAGCAGGAGAAAGCCATGCGAGCTGCGTGAGTGTGAGCGTTGTGCCGAGCGAGAGGATGGTCTCCAGCAGCTCCATTGATTTCCTCTCCGTCTCCCCGACCGGCTCCAACTTTCTCCGCTTCCCCCTGCAGTCAGAGAGAATGGGCTTTAACAAAGACCTCAGCAGACACCCGCTGACCGTGACTGCTCTCCAACCTCCATCCCAGACCTCCGTCGTGGAGCTAAAAGCTCCCGCCAACTCCCACACCCTGGCCCCCCTCTGCTGACATTTGACTTGACACGAATTACTGAGGTCACTGCTATCCTTCTATTCTTTTAGTGTGTGTTCGTGTGTGTGTGTGTTCACTTGTTCTTGGCTGTTTTGTGTGCATCTGTTCAAGGCTGGGCCTGTTAGGGTGCAGTGGGTGTGACATCCTAAAAAGAAAATCAATATTAAGCTCAGCGTATTTGGAGTATTCAGCACAAGGGTCAAAGAAAGCAATTAGACTGCAATTTAGACCAAAAAAATCTGTGAAAATTCACCAGTACTACATCTATGGCTACTACAGATGATGCAGTAAGACAAATCTTACAAATTACATCCAAATCAAAGGTGATCACAAGAGGATGAGCTTCATTTTGTGTTTCATTAACCCAGCGACCCAATGATTCATCTATGTAAATGCAGTATTTTGCTATTAAGGTGTTATATGTAATAGGCTCTTTTAATGAAGAGGGTATTGCCCAGATTTATAGGATACATATCAAATTATGGAGCTAACCGATTATCTTTTAACCTTAGTAGAGAACATGTCTGGGTTTTGTTGAGACAACGCCGGTCTCTGCGATTCTTTTGGTCCTGGTAGAGATCACGCTGAGATGTTTCCAAGTATCAAGGTACCACTTTATTTCCCAATCCCAATACAAATGCACATTTGGATATCAACACTACATCCTGTGCAGTCCTATTCTAAAGTTGATGTAGCAGCTACAGTTATAGTCTCTGGTCTCCTCCTCCTACAGTAAACCCCCCACAGTGGAAAAACACTGGTACAGTGGCCAGGTATGCTGACACCCTGACCCCCATCTCATTTTAAGGAAATGTCCATTCACCATTGTCTGCCCCTCACCCTCAGTAACTCTTGCTACTGTCCTGGGGGTGGGGGTTAGATGTCCCACTGCCCTGCACTCCAGTTCTTTGTTCCCCCCTTCCAGGATTACCGTATTTTCACGACCATAAGACGCACTGTACTAAAAGGCGCAGTCTCAGTTATGTGTGCCATTACTGTATTTAACACACACATAAGGCGCACTGGATCATAGGGCGCATACAAGTACCGTATGCGTATTTAAAAATAAAGCGGGAGCAAACCTGAGTTCGGTACCTTACATTTTTATTACCAGTAATCGTCATCATCAACAACACACAAGCATACAAGTGTGCGTATTTAAAAATAAAGCAGGAGCAAAACGAAGTTTGGTACTCACATTTTTATCATCAATCAAACCCATCGAAGTCCTCATCCTCTGTGTCTGAATTGAACAGCTGCGCTAAATCTCCATCAAACATGCCAGGTTCACTTTCTTCACTGTCAGAGTCACTTTCCGTGCCGTGCGGCTCCTCGGAAATGATGCCGGCTTTTGCGAAAGCTCGAACAACAGTGCCAGCAGACATGTTAGCCCAAGCATCTACAATCCATTCGCAAATTGTGGCGTAACTCGCCCGGCGCTGCCTTCCACTCTTGGTGAAACTGGTCTCCATCGGTCATCCATCGCTCCCAGGCCGCTCGCAGCCTTACTTTGAACGGGCGGTTCACACCGATGTCCAGCGGTTGGAGTTCCTTTGTCAGTGCCTCCCGGAATGACAGCAAGCTCACAGTTCCTTTGTTTCACTAGTTTTTTCACATCGGCTGTGAGATGGGCACGCATAGAGTCACAGATTAAGAGCGATGGTGATGCGTGGAAAAAACCACCTGGTCTCCTTACATACACCTCCCTCAGCCACTCTTTCATCATTTCCTCATCCATCCAGCCCTTTTCATTTGCCTTAATGATGATTCCTGCTGGAAACTTCTCTTTAGGCAAAGTCTTTCTCTTAAAAATCACCATAGGCGGCAGTTTCTGTCCATTAGCATGGCAGCCAAGCACAACAGTAAAAGAAGACTTTTCGTGCCCCGTTGTGCGTATCGCTAGCGTGCTAGTCCCCTTCTTCTCCACAGTGTGACTCACCGGGATGTCAAAAGTGAGCGGGACCTCGTCCATGTTTGTGATGTGGCTGGGCTGGATGTTTTTGTCGCCGATGTGTTTGCTGCAGTAGCAGCGGAAGATGGCCAGCTTTTCCTTATAATCCGCTGGAAGTTGCTGCGCTACCGTAGTCCTGGTCCGGATGGAAAAATGGCACCGTTTCATAAAAAGTGAAAGTGAAACTGCTTTTAGCCGAATGGTGACCATCGAAACGCTTCTCCCGCTCGTTCTTTGCTCGATGATCCACCGCTCGAGTCTTTCCTCCAACTCGGGCCACCTCGCC
Source organism: Rhamphochromis longiceps (assembly GCF_057381845.1). Taxonomy (NCBI): domain Eukaryota; kingdom Metazoa; phylum Chordata; class Actinopteri; order Cichliformes; family Cichlidae; genus Rhamphochromis; species Rhamphochromis longiceps. Next base: position 23,803,935 of record NC_140573.1, on the reverse strand, counting down.
TTATGTCCGCGGAAACTCAGCTGCGTTTTCTTGACCTGCCGGAGCTTGTTTTCTAGCTTCCTCCATTTGCGAACCATCGATTCGTTAATCTTAAATTCTCTCGTCGCTGCTCGATTTCCATGTTCCTCCGCGTAGCTGATGGCCTTCAGTTTAAACTGTGCTTCATAAGCGTGTCTCTTTGCCATTTTCAGGGTTGCGCACACATCACCCTTTAGCGTTCTCATGGTGTTCTCTACTACGTCCTCCTTACAACACACAGGGCGCACTGCGCTATAGGGCGCGCCGTACTTTTTGAAGAAAATCTAAGACTTTTAAGTGCGCCTTATGGTCGTGAAAATACGGTATTTTTATTGTGTATCCCTACATTCTATCCACAACAAAATCCTACTATGACACCCACTAATAAACTACATTCTCTATGACCTCAATACCTAATAAACAATCTATTATTTCTACAGTTTGCAACTCGTTTGCAGAGACCAACCGTCTGTATCAAATCGATCGATCAGAGGATCGTCACTAATGGAAAGAGTTGCTTCCTTTACTCCATAGTGAGGTCATCCTTCAATGCTCATTTCCGTTTGTATTTGGGATCATGGTGTGGGCTCTTGCTATCCCCACATATCCAGTCATGTGCAAAAGAAAATTAGTATTATCTTGAGGTATACAATTTTCTGTGTGACTTTGTCAGTCTCTGACATTGATGTGGAGCAATTTTGGTCTACACGTTTAGTGAACTTTGGTGGCATTTGTTTATGCACCCTAAATTTATGCAGTTGCTTAATCTGCCTTTAGGTCCTTCCACAGGATTTCAGTCAGGTTGAGAGCTTCGATTGGACCATTGCAACAACATGCTGTTAGTAGCTTTAGAGCAGGAAGTAGAGCAGGTCATTTACTACTCAGGAAATTGGTGGTGCCCAAGTTTTCTTGTGCAAGATACAGAACCCCAATCTGCTCTTTGCTTGTATAAATGGCTGAATGAAGCATGTTGTATGAAGTGCTACATAAGAACTAGATCATTTACCAATAGCCTCTTTCCTTGGGATCATTGCATGATGGTATTTCAACCTAGTTTAAGCTGTTGAACAATTAGCTTTACATTAGACTCATGAGGACTTTGGTATACAGACGAGTTTGTGTCCAATGCAATGAGTGCAAGGTGAGCAGGTCCTGTAGCTGCAAAAGATCCCCAAACAATCACCCCTGGGACTGGTACGAGGTGCTTTAGACTAAACGTGGTGCTGTGCATTATGGCCAAACACCTGCACTTTAGGTTCATCTGTCCAAAGGACATTTTTACAGAAGTTCATTATTTTTTAAGTTTCCTAAAGTGTCACTTTGTAAACCGCTGCCATGTTTTTGTTGGAGAGAAGAGGCTTTATTCTGGCAACCCTTCCAAACAAATCACAGTCTTTTTCTAATTCTACTGTCATAAATGTTAACAATAGCTTTATGTTGCAGACCAGCAAACTGCCAACTGCTTCTGCTTTTATGGAGATGGTCACATTTGCTAGTGATAGTGAATGAAGTACATCTGATTAGCAGCACCTGACAAATAAGGATACCCTCTTGATACCTGTGAAAGGAGTAAGGGTGGGTCTAGTTTTCAAACAACTGCATAGAGTTCTTCAAAACCAAAAAATATTTTCACATATCTGCACATAGAGTGAAAATTGGGGGTGGGGTAGTCATGAGCTTCAGTCATGAATGACATGAAATACCTGATATAGCATGAAAAGAGGAGCTTCGGGTGGAGGTAGGTGTCGACTAAAAAACGCCTAGTGCAGACCTTCCCAAAGTGTGGGGCCCGCCCCCTAGGGGGGGCGCAGAGCCATTGCAGGGGGGGGGGGCGCAGAGCAGGAGATGAAGCATCGATGAATATGTTTCCAAACCAACTTCATTCTAAGCCAAAGACTAGAAAATATGGTGAAGCATGTCTGCCCTTTGGTTTCACCTGCACAAGTGCCAAGGTAGGTCTCACTGCAGAATTGGTTTTCCCTTCGTCGGGAGCAGCGCTGGGTTGTTCAAATCAGGGACAAACAGTATCCCACATTCTTGATTTTTAGTTCACAAACACTTGTTGTAATGACTAACTACTCATGACATTTTGGAGATATTAGCTCTTTATACAGTAAAGTTACAGTGGGATACAAATAATATCAGGCTGATCCTGCCACGATTTGTTCCCCCGGTTCAAATCCCGGACAAACAGTATCCCACAGCTGTTTATGTTTTTAAACCCATTTTGCACAGAGAGGCATTTTTTGAAAAATGTATTGATAGCAATGTTGAATATTATTACACAGGGAAAAAACAACTACATGTAAAATAATTACACTGTGACGCCTCTGCCTTTGTAAATGGAGGGACAGTAACGGCGTGTGTATGTAAGTGTGTAAACCTGCAGATAGAGACAAAATACCATTAATCTGAATATCTGCCATTCTGCAATTCATCTCATGTAAACAATAATGTGGCGCACAGCGTAACGTGAAAAAAGGCACATACCTTTCACGTTGCGTGATCAACTCTGTATTCCTTGTCCACACATAAACGCAAAAAAGGAGTTTTAAAAAATCTCTGTTTTCGGTGATTCGAAACGCCGTTTACATGTGGACGAAAGGTTCAAACACATAGAAACAGCTGCGTTTTCAAAAATACCCGTGTAGGTGTGGACGTAGTGTAAAAGAGTTAGTAGTTTATTTTCTTACTACCTGTAATTTATTGCAGATTACTTGTATTTAGTTAATTGTTTACTAAATGTTTGAGGTGTGAAATAAACCGCAATGGAGCAAAATATGGGTGTGTGTGGTTAAAGGATGTGTTTGCGCGTGCATGTGCACACGCGGGGGGGGGGCCCAAACATTTTTCTTGTAAAACAAAGGGGAGCCTGGCGAAAAAAGTTTGGGAACCACTGGCCTAGTGCATCATATTTGATGATATCGAAGTCTCAAAAACTGTATGTATCAGTGTGATTTTTTTCCCCTCTGAAACCTAAATAAATTGCACAATACATTTTTAACCATTTAAAAAATGCCAGTTGTCACAAATACCTAACAAATTGAAACTCATATATGGTTAATTAATATAAAACATTTTTCTGAACAAATTTGCCAGATGGTTCAATAAACTTTACATTTTTTAAAAATTGGAATTTTCTAGTAATTATTATGCATGCCAGTGTTTAACCCTTTAAGACCTACCATAGAACCAAGTCCGCCAGAGCTTATATTATATTTTTACATGCTGTGGAGCCATTTTTGGGAGCATTTCAAGTTGCTATACATCAATACAACCATTATAGCCCAAACTTTAATAATATGTCTGCATTAGGTGCATAGTAATTACATAAATTGCAAAAAAGTGCAATAAACTACAAAAAAATTGAAAATCGTTTTTGTTTTTTTAACATATATTTCTAGTTAGAGAAATTTAAGAGGCTCATCCCTCAAAACTGTAAATACAAAAAAGTTGCACAAACTAGTTTCCCACCACAGGAAATTTATTTTGAGTGTCTTCATAGTTTTATTTTTGAAATACACCAATTTTTATACACTGCAGGAAAAACGAAAATAAATATTATAGTGCAAATTTGCAAAATAACAGCATATGCATCAAAATAAACTATTTCCAGCAGTGCAATATGAGTCCTAAGCATCCCAGAAACGACACAGAAAGTCATAAACTCAAACATAACTTTTTAAAACACAAGTATAGGCTCATAAGGCCCCGATCGTAAAAAAACTACATTTCCGCAAAATGACGTCACTTCCGGTTTCGGGCAGGTCATGCGGTCATGTGATAGTTCGCGCTGATGGACGTAGGAAGTGTTACAAACAGCTGATCGGATCGGCGAAGCGTGTTTCTGGAATATCATGTTTTTGTTGCTGCAAGTGATTTTTATGCAGTTTTTGCAAAGCTATATGTGGAAGGAAACTGTGACCTAGGACAAGCTGATGGCATAAGATGTAAGTACAACTCCTCCGGTTTCATATGCAAAAAAAATTATTGCGCTAGCTTACGTGGTTGCAGAGCTACCGGGATTTAAAAATAGTTACGCAAAATGGAGCGTGCCTGCTCCGATCGGCTGTAAAGGGTTAAGGGGTTAAATAGCATACACTGTGTAACATTTGTAAACTAGATGCTTAAAAGCGCTATCAGCTGAAGAGTCATGTGATGTGGTGTGACTTTGAGATCACATGAAATGGTAGGACTGGCTTAAACTACGGCGAAGCATGATTTTTATTACAGTATAGAGATGAACTTACACATAAAATACAACAGCGAGCCACTTTTTTCCTGACATAAAAAGACTTGTAACAGAAAAATCTGGTGTTAGGTGATAAATTTTGTCACGTAACATAAACGTAGCATCGAGTTACATAACATTTTTGAAATAAATGACAGATTGTAGTAATTAGCACAAGAGCCTTTGAAATGGTGCAGGTGACTCCCGCCTTGTCTTTCACCAATAAAGACAGCATGTGTATGTTTAAAAAAAAAAAAAAGCATGTTGAATTTTGTGTATGAATCAACAGTAATTAGCCCGCGCCACGCCTTGGGTGGGCCATCTGCTGAGCGAGTGTCAAATACAAACAGGTGGGCCCCTGTTGCCATGGTGATCGTTGAACACAACAACAGCGAAGTGATTAATGGGAGCTCCTAAATATCTCGCCGTGCAAAGACACGGGATGCTACGCACTGGTGCGGGGCTCCGACTCTGCACATTTCACCAAGACATCTTTTGTTTTCCCGGCACTCACAGAAGCCCGCATTTGTTAATTAGCAAATTTAACTGAAGTCATAGTGCAAGCTAATTGCTGGTAATAATGATATTCGATTAGGGAATCAATTGGCTGTGGTGCCTTGACTGCTTTGATAAATGCAGCCTGGGGCAGTCACTATGAAAAGCTTACACAGTGACGGAAAGCATGAAGAAGAAAAGAGGCAGCACAACACAGAACAAAGAATAAAAGGAAACCTCTGCGGGGAAAACATGAGTAACAAGAAACTCTGGTGAGTGCTCAGGTAGGACTCAAATATGGACTCGCCTACACTCCTCTTTCAAACTCGAAAAATTTTTGAGAGCTTTCCAAATTCACACACAAAAAAAGAAAAACTTCCAACGTGAGAGCCAGTGGCATTGTCTTAACAGCAGCTAGCATGTGTGAAGTCAGAGAATCCTAGAGTATTGATCAGACTGCATCGATTCCCAATCTCAAGTCCAAGCACTGCACAAGTGTGTGCTTGCTGTCTACATCCGAGTGGGTTCTCGTGTTTCACTCTGTATCCGTGCGCACAGGACGCCGCTCGTAATCTTCCCTCAGAAGCTCGATGATTCGGAATTGAAAGCATTTCTTCAAAGGAATTTGGCTATAAGCCTCAGCTTGATCAGCTTCCACCATTAATATGCAGAGTGAGCGAGGATGATTGCTGTTAAGGAAAAAAAGGATATAAAAGTTGGTTGTGAAGAAAAACAGGGACATTTTTCACACAATTTCACAAAGAGATAAATTAGATATTTTTGAAGTGAGGAAATGACTGTAACACTTGTGCCAGAAATAAAATAGTTGCAAAAAAAAAAAAGGAGAGCGAGACTGACACGTTTCAGTTGACATAATCGTCACTGTCTTGCTGCCAAAGATCTCTGTGTTGAGACTCGCAAAATTGATGCTTCTAAGGTCTTTTTGATAATATGCCTTTTCACTCTGACAGTTTCTCACTTCTAATACACAGTTTGAAGACGCTTTCTTTTATATTTTCTTGTTGTTTGGAAACTGACAGTCACATCTTTCTTTTGAGAAGACAAATTCTCCTGATTGTGAAATTACAATTCTTCCAGTTAACAGGTATTCAGGTGTGTGTGTTTTTAAAACAACACCTAAATGAAGTCTTTAGCAAAATTGATTTGAATGTAATCCATAGCTCATTGCTCCAGGTCTTGTGTCTCCTGGTCCCTTGGGCTGCCCTAAGGCCATCTCATACACTCAGCGTGCCCTAATCCACCTGACACTTTGACAGCACTGTGTTATTTATAGAGCTGAACACTAGCAATGAATGTTTTAGCAAGACGGAGCAAGAGATGTAGAGGGCGGCATTAATGTACAGTGCTGCAGTAGTGTTTGACCTGCCTCACAGGTAGGTGACCCTCTCCTTTCTCTGTCTGTTTGTTACTGCTCTAGAATTCACTTGGTGTCTAATTACACAACCGCTGCTGTCATACATGACACAATGTGTGTGTCCGCGCGCGTGTGTGTGTTTGTTTGCGTGTGCCATCTCCTATATGCGGTGATCGCCTCAAGCAAATAATATAACTGCTTTTGAATTTCCATACGACACCTGTAGCGATGCACAGTGCTTCAATGTTGTAATTGAATCAGCCAGGGGAAAATGCAAGCCCAGGCCGAGGCCAGCAGATTCATCAGAGAGCGCTAATATCTGCCTCCTCCTCTCTGCTCAATAAGAGCATTTTGTTTTGTTCGGCAGACAGGGCGAGGGAGACGGCGAGGGAGGAGAAGGGGGGGCTGATGTGTTTGGTTTGAGTCAAGGCCAGTCGGTTCTGATGGCAGCATGAAGGCTCTGCTGCGCAAACAAATTACCGTTCTGTTTCGCTCAGTGACAGAGAAGAGGAGAGATCTCTTTCTTTGCATTTCCCACCTGCCTGATGTTTCTGTTTCATTTTTTGATTAATTTGATAGAAATGTAGCTGCAGAACTTGTCTTATGCAATGTTTTCCACAGCATACACCCTGGTGGAGGGGCATCTGACCTTTAAAACAGGCTTGGGTTAGTGTAAAGTCTCAGTCACAACTGGTAAATAGTCACAGGTATCTGTACTGAGGCCAATTCAAACCAGAGTTTTCCTTTCAGTGTGTAATCCAGTTGAGGGAAACCCACCAGAATCCTTATTTTTATGGGCTAATCCTATTTGAATTTTTTGTACTTACTGCTGACATAATCAAATCAATTTTCAGTTCAATTTAAGTTCATTTTTTATAGCTTCAAATCAAAACAACAGTCACCTCACGGTGCTTCATTCTGCAGGGTAAAGACCCTGAAATATTAGAGGAAAACCCCAACAATCACATGATTCCCAAACAGCAATCAGAAGGTGATGGTGGGAAGGAAAAACTCACTTTTAACATGAGGCAAACCAGCCTCAGAGAGGGGCAGCCATCTGCTGCAACCAGTTGGGGGGAGAGGGGAAGCCGAAAAGAGAAACAAGACCATAGGGAGAATTCACGCTATGGGAGAAAGACGATGCATTTTAATGACATGCCACAGTGGTATATAACCACCTGGGGAGTGAAAAGAAGGGAGTGGGGAAGAAACACTCAGTGTATCACAAGCACCGGAAGTCCCGGAGCAGTTTGAGTCTGTAGCAGCTTATAGCAGCATAACTAAGGGGTACTTCAGGGTCACCTGATCCCTCCATTACTTCAGGAGAAAGAAAGGGAAGTTTAATGTCAGTCTAGCTGGTTCCACAGGCATTCCTTAATCTATTTTTGGAAACTCAAGGAGCCACAAGTATGCCTGCAGTCTGAGAGTAGTTATCAATTTGGTCACTATGATCAAATTAAGAATAGGCAGTCACCTCACCTATTAATTTTCTAGTTCCATACAGGGTTGCAGTCCCTTGGTAGAGAGCCTTTGGTTGTTTAGAATTAGCTTACCAGCCTCTATGTATAATAGAAATGGACTGGCATTTAAATAGTTGTCCACAGAAAAATAAGAATATATGCATATTTGTCTATACACATGTACAAAAGGCAGCAACAGTTCAGTAGCAGACAGTTAAACTACAGCGCCAGCTGCTGAATATAACTTCCACAATCTTTCTTTACCGACTCTAAGCAACTGAGTCAAATTCAGTGATGGTAAAAAAGTTTACCAAGAAGAATATAAATTTCATAAAGCAAATCTCACTAACAGGAACAGACAGCTACTAAAATAAGTGTGTATGACAGTCATCTGCTGGCAGTCAGTGGATCATGATTTCTCTTCACAGTCCAGGAATAGACAAGAAATATCAGGTCAGGTTGAACGAGAAGAACCCCAGGGTAAAATATCATTACCACCCAGCTATATTTGAAGATATTATTATACCCAAATACTGGTAACTTCATAAGAAAACCATGGAAAAGTCAAAGTTGTTTCATGTCCCTGAACAGCAAATTTAAACATTGCTGTAAACTTTTTTAAGAAGGCCATTACTACATCGTTCAAAGAGCCTTTCTTCATAGCTGAACAGGCATAATGCCTGTTTGTGTCTGCTATTTGGTCCAACCTCTGTAGTTGTTTACAACGCTTGTTTCCATTTATGTTGGCATATCAAAGCATTGTAAATCGAGATTATTCACCAGCAGCATCCCCAAACTCATATTTCACGGGCCTCCCACTGCTTATCCAACCAACTGAACTCTGCATCATTCACCCTCAGCATGTGGTGACTATGAAATGTAGAAACACATTTAGTAACATTATTAATAACAGCTGTTCTGAAAAGGGAGAATGAAATGCAAAATGGAAAGCGAAACAACTCAATCAACTCAGTGACCCAGTAGGTTTGAGCTGACTGATGAGACAATTTGTAGCACTTTATGATCCTGTAGTATGTCATGAAAAATGGCGATTTGATGGTGTTATTGATATGATACTAACGTGAGATGATTACAGAGGGAAAAATTCCTGGTTGCCTTGTGGCTCAAAATTACAATTTTTTAAAAAAAAAAAAACTTTAATTCAGTCGGTACTTTAATGAGAAATTTTACAATAAATTTGAAATAATGCTTTAAAATTGGGAAAACATGGTGATTTCTGTTTAATTTAATGAAAACTTTATACATGAAATCGTTTTACTGTTTTCAGAAACATTAAATATCATTATTAAGATGATATATTGAAACATTCCTAAAGTTACGATATTTAAGGCTAAGTGTGACTTTTTCACGCTCCTATTTTGGTGGATCCGCACAGTTTTTAAAAAAATGGAGGCAGGTTTAGTTTCAGCTTTGCTCTGAATGGCTAAAAGACACATTTGTGTTTGATTACATACAGCTGTGTGTCATGGTAACTTTTTCCTCGGTGGATGGATTGTACAACATACATCTTTAATTAATTAAAAAAAACAAAACAAGCAAGAATTAGTCCACTGAGGAAGATCAGGGCTTTGAAAAAACATGCTAGCCGGCTTTAGTCATTCCAGCGCGAATTTTGATACGTGCTTGGGATCATCAACCAGTTGGAACAACCAGTTGTGTCTGAGTTTCAACCATTAAGCTGCTAATTTTAGGTGAAGTTGAAGAATTTTAAGGTAGTCCTCCTTCTTCATTAATCCATACTTTTTGCATGTGCCATTATCACTGGCAGCAAAACAGCCCCAGAGCATGATGCTAACATCACCATGCTTGACATGTGGTGTAGTGTTAATTTTCTTAATTTTGAAAGCCTAACCTTTACTTCTCCAAACATACTTCCTGTCTTCTTGTCTGATCGCAAACGTTTTCTTAAAAGAGCATTTGGCTACGTGGACAACTGCTGTTTCCAGTTTAGCTTGAAGGAAAGTTTAGTTTCTTTCTTGCCTTAGCCATACACCCTCTCAGTGCATGGCTAAGGCTTTCTTCACTGTGGACAGTGACGCAGATGTTCCAGCAGTTTTCATCTAAAGCTTAATAGTGCAGGTAAGGTGATCCCAGGAAGATTATTTGGATCCTCCATCAACACTCAGTAGCACAGTTGACCGTGACAGCTGTACTGCTGTACAATCATCCCAGCCTGAAAAAAAACAAACTAAAATCATTAAAAGCCCAGAATTACCATGACACTCATGTCCATGATGAGTGTATGTCAACTGACCAAAACTGTAGGATGATAGGAAAAAAACAGACTTTTTTCACTAGCTCCATAACAGCAGTCATGACAGCTGTGTTTCTGGTTTAAATAATTAGTTTCAAGTCTTAATGCAAAACAGTCTTAAATTCTATATAAACTATGGCCCCCATTAGAGCAAAAAGAAAATAAAAAGATATAGATACGCAGATACATCTGCCTGTGAACATGAGAACATCCACACTGAAAGGAGCCAGCCGGTCATTTGATTTGAACCACTGCACCACTATAAAATTATTTTCAAAGGATGTAAGAGTAGTTTCTCAATGCAGCTTACAAACCAAGCTTGCTAGACATAGCTACTAACTTTTTAGTTCAGACACTTTCAACTCCAAAAATTAGTGATGTGCGATACCACTGATTTCCTTTCCGATCCGATACCAAGTAATATTCAGGGTGGTATCGACGATTCTGATCCGATACCGATACTTTGTACAAAAACATTTTATTTATTGTATCTCAAATTATAGCATCATAATGATTACAGGACATCAGATTACTTACTGATGTCTTACATCAGATTACCGAATTTCCCAGAGGAACCCACCCGAGGGATTAATAAAGTTTTATCTTATCTTATCTCATCTTACTTGTTCTTATCACTTAATAATGCAGAGTTCATCATACAGAAATAAAAAACCTGATGTTGTGCGCTATTTGAACACCTTGCCTGCCTGCAGCACTAAAGGACTAGCAGCACCTGTCGTTCTCCTCCTCTTCAGTTCGTCTCAATATACGCTCGTCATATTCTGTGATATGATTTACTCTGAGGTGTTTGACAAGGTTAGTGATGTTGCCACAACCATACATGCCAACCCTCCCAATTTTTCCGGGAGAATCCCGAATTTCAGTGCCCGTCCCGAAAATCTCCCGGAGCCACCATTCTCCCGAATTTCTCCCGATTTTCCACCCGGACAACAAAATTGAAAAAACCATATCGCAGAATTCATAGCGCCTATTCCAGTTTCCAACAATGGCGGCAGCTGCTTAGTTTTAATATTACTCTTATTTCTCTTTCCGGGTCGCAAAAAAACTTTTAACATATTTTCAGGTGAGAATGTAGCTGTGTAAACTTCAAATATCTGAGACGACCAACACGTCATTTTCAAACCCCCGCGGTCTTTCACTACTCGGGTTAAACATGATATATAAGTCACTTTGATAACTTAAAAATGTTGTTTCGCTTTTTCAGTGTTTTATTTGTTTGTGAGTAAATTGGCTTGGCTGAGATTAAATGTATTAGATTAGATTAAATTAAATTTTACTTTATTAATCCCTCGGGAGGGTTCCTCCGGGGTTTTCACAAAGCTGAATAAACGTCAAACCGAAAATGATTAAACAGAAGTGTGAGACGGTCGAGAGTTTAAGTCAGCGCCCGGTTATATTTTAGATGGCAAGGAGCAGACGGCTGTTTCACTCCACCGAGGGTGGAGAACACAGTGCTTTATTTACAGAGCCTAGTGAAGTTACAGAGCAGAAAACTATGAATGCTATGAACTATGAATGCTATGAACTGTGGAAGCTATGAACTGTGGAAGCTATGAACTGAGGAAGCTATGAACTGAGAACTGTGAGGCAAAACTGTGAACATGAAACTCTGAGTGCTAGATTTCACGGATGGATCCAGGGAATGGAAAAAGGGGGCAGCGGCTTGGATGGAGGTGTGCAGTCACTATGATGAGAGGAGAAAAGTAGTCAGTGGTAGTCTTAGTGAATCACAGCTGGAGGATTAGACTATGGTGGTTAGGGCAGGTTTAAAGTGTCATGCGAGGAGGGGGTGTCCAGGGGGTTCCGGGTGAGGAGTGTCCAGAGAGGATCCAGAATATGCTTGGAGTGAGGGGCTTGGCAGAGAGGCAGGCAGGTGTAGTCCGACGATGGAAAGGGAGCAACCAGATGATGGAACCAGCATCCAGGCGGAGATGTGAGTAGTCTGGGTTGGGAATCGCGACGGCCAGGTGGGTCCTATGACAAAGAAAACACGGTGAGGAGAAAAGCAGTAGTTAAGGGTTCTCACAAGGGCTTGGCGGCCTAGCACTAACATGAGTTTGCAGAAGATCTGGCAGAGGTCTGTTGTGAATGCTGGTCTTATATGCTGGTGACTTGATTGGAACCAGGTGTGGAAGCTGATTGGAGTCTCTGCCTGAAGGTGGAGCCCAGCGGAGTGGAAAAACCCCGTACTCACCCGGACCATGACAGAGGGAGCTTGTGGAGCTCCATAATTCGGAGGTCTCAAGTGAAGGAAATCTCTGTCCGTAGATAGAGCTTTTCCTCCTAAGGCATGGGCACCAATAAGCAGAGTTCATCCTTTAACATATAACAAAATTAAAATATTCTCATGCATGATCAACGGGCAATCACGGTACCGGCCGGAGTACCGGGAGCAGTTTGGAAGAACAAGAAGACGCGGAGACCGTTCTAGGTTGTCATTCCAAACTGACTCAAAGGTTTATTAAGTATACAACAGCTTATATAGAGGAGAAAGGTTCGTGTGTCAGCAGATTCTCAGTTCAAACCGGTACAGACCAAATAAGGAAACGTCTTCCTGCCTTGTGAGCAGAGAAGTATCCTTTGTATAGTTCAGCTTCAATTTATGATCATCCCAGCAAAATACACTCCTAGACATAGAATACAGAGTTCTTTCATTAGTGAATTCTGAAACAAACCACCTGGCTTTTAACAAGCTCTTTTCTAAAAGATAAGGAAGGGAGGATGGGAGTAAGGAAGTGGTCTCGTCTCTGTGGTATTTTCGACCTTGGGGTACCAGCCTGTGATTCTTACACATCAATTCTTGGGTCAGAGAGAAAGAGAAAAACAACTAGTAAATGGGCCTTATTGAGTAACAGTTTTCCTGTATAATATCACTATAAAACAATATCCTGTAAATGCTACCATGGTATCAAAATATCACAACAGTTCCCTCCTTTTATCATGAAATGATAACATAGTATAAAGATAGAATGTAATAACATAATCTAAGACAAATCATAAACCTAAAACAAATCATAAATGTAACTGGTCCTTCGAGCAAGCTTAATATCAAAAATTCTGGCTCTTTCAGGCGTTGTGTGTTAATCAGTAATTGCGTGTGTGTGTGGATTGGATTGGATCCTGGCGCTGGCTCGCCGGAGATGTCGTCTGCTTGATCCGACGCCTGAGATGGTCCGATTGGGCTGGTCTTAACCCTGCTGGCATGAATCCACTGAGGTTGTCCGTCCGTAAGGATGCTGGTTCTTCGTCACTGCCAGTACAGCCTGGGGGCTGGAAAACGCGCGGCCTCCCAGAGTGTCCTTGGTTTTAGCGGCTTCACCAACACCGCATCCCCTGGTCTCCACTTGTAGCTGTGGAGGGGAGAGGCTTAGAGAGACAAACTTTCTGATAGTTATTATTCAGTGTTTCTACCAAATTGTGGACATAGTGTGTGTGTGTGTGTGTGTGACCCCATAAATAACTTCCCCAAACCTGCCAAGAGTTCACCTAAGCAAATAGCACTTACGTCCTACCATAAAACAATAAAACAAGGCACGAACTCCCTCATGCTCCAGAGTGCTCTCTGATACACACAAAGTTTGCAGACTATCAAGGCTGATCAAACCTCTACCAATCTACAACTAAGTATAAACTCTAAGCATATATGGATATTTCTAAGCATAAATGACAATAAACAGTACAAAACCTAACATTCCTCTCACTTATAGGCCATCAAAGCCTCATCTGAACCTGGATGCACCACTTGCATAGGTTTAATACCTGTAAATAAACAGCTAATCACACAAATCACTGCAACAATAATAGTAAACATTGTTTAATATTAATTCTGGACCCCACCTCTTGACGCATGGACAACCATGCGTCAACTCACCAAACCTGGATCCCTGTCTTAAAAACCGGCTCCACCAGGAGCCTGCATACACAAGATCTGGAAATAAAATCAAACTTCACACGTATAAACAATTATCTCAAAAAAGTAATAAGCATTCAGCACGGGCAAGACAAGTGTCATGTGCAGGTTTTTTTTCAAATCATTAAATCACTATCATTACCATAATTCGCCTCAAACATGGATCATCCCATGTGCTCAGTTAACATTAATGTAATCGGTGACTTCTCTTAAGCAAAGTCACTCCACTTACATATTATTATTATTATTATGGGCTCAAAGTGGCCAGCAAAGAGCCCACAATAAACTATTCCATAAACACGTAATCTCTTATTTGTTTTACTCATGTCACTTGTCCGTTTCAGCTGAATCTTCCACATGCAGTCCCAGAAAAAACAAACATAAGCAATACACATTGACTGTGGTCAGACGGAGGTCAGACACGGGTCAACAGGTTCCAGAGGTGCCATAAAAACACCATAAAGTCAACCCTAGCTGTGGAAAGAATGTCAGTCACATGTAAACCCAAAAATCCTATAGTAAAAAAAACATTAACTAATCCTCTTATAAACCACATAATCAAACACATAAAAAACTGTAATGCTGTAGAAAAGAAAATACAAATGTTAGCGCTTGCGCAGATGTATACAATTTCTCACAGTGATCTCTGAGCAACACAAAATAGGGAATAGCACCCTTAGTAAATGCACAGACAGAGAAAGTGGCATTTCACAGGTTAAATCATCATGCACCCTCGAATGTTGCTGTCATCTTACTGCTCCTGTAACAAAAAACACATATAGATTCATCCACCCTTTGTCCTGTCTAGGTGGAGATTAACTTTGAGTCGTGATCAAGTCTCGTCAGCTTTTACCAGTGGTCAGTCAGTTTGTTTGTTTTTATTTCCATTCATTCATTCACTCATTCATTCTTTCTTTGTTTGTTGCTTTGTTTGCTGATAGTGGAACCTGTAGTCGCATTTTAGTTTCCACTTCCAGCAAAATGACGTCATCTCAAAAAAGAAAAAAGAACTTTAGATAGGATTACATCGCTGAATCCAGTTTTAGGCTGGGACACTTATAATAAGTGGCCTTCTCCAAAACCCAATTTAATGTGGAGAAGACTCATTGTCACAATTTTCTCGACGACGTGTAGCACTTTTAATTCCCGACGTGCGGATCTGCTTAAAGAAAAGAAAATAGACAAACAAAATCAGTGCCTGTTTAAAAGATAAAAATGGAAAATAACAGAGATTATCAAACAAAACTCTCAGTGCACTGTAAAAGTATCAAAATAAAAAGGCCTTGTTAAGTCATGACACAAACTCCTCATCAACTTCACTAAATCACAGATCTATTGTATTCGATTTTCACAAAAAAAGTTTGTTCTGACGTATTCAAAGTTGTGTAGCTAAATACAAAATTCACTCGCACATCAAAGCAGGAAACTCAGTGTTTTAAAGTCTCCACTCAACACACTCCAACACATCTCATTCACTCGTGCTAGAATTCAATCACCTTTCATTAATCTAAAACCGATCAACTAATTTGCATATCAGCTATTAACCCACTAAGTTGACAGGACAACAGGAAAGCATGTTCAAAATGTTATCACAAAAGACAATTTCCCTCATACAGTAAATTACTTGTGCTGCATTAATCAAGCAGGAAGCTTCTCCCAATTTACCATATTAACACTAAATTTATTGTCTGATCGCTGGTTGGTCAAACCAGGATTTTTTTTTTCTCTTTTTTTTTCAAAAGTTAAATTGCTGTCCTGCAACCTAGAGAGTCAATTTTTTGCATTGTATAAATTCAGTATTTGATAACAAGTGTCTGCTAAATTGACACTATTTTAACACTGATGAAAGATAACAAGCTAATTTTCATTGCATGTCTGTGGAGCTGCATATCCAGCAGAGCATGCAATGTGCTATGAGTTCCACTGGTCTTTGCATCACACGAGGTGACTTGGACAAGATAATAAACAGACTCACACACTTAAAATGTTGTCTAATCTTCATGAGTTCTCTTGTGTTTGGAGTGTTAGTATGGTTAATGCATGTTTTGTTTTTGTGTGATTTTGTATATGTTTCTATTCTCGCAGTGTTTAAAACTCCGTCTCAATTTTCCACTTAAGCAGTCAGTTTTCTTTTCCCCAGGTTTGCTAACCCAAATTTTAATTACCCACATTTAATAACAAAATTTGTGTTCTCACCACTCTCATTCTATTGTCCTCTGATGCGGTTGCTGAAGTGCTGCTGCTGCTGCTTTCTTGGGCGATTTCTAGCAGGTCCTGCCGGTTTCTTGGCTTTTTGGCCGCGACGGGCGTCTTGGCTTTGGTCTCGGTAGCCTTGTTCATCTTGAAAGATCCGGAGGCCCCTGGTCTGTACCAGAGTGCCGTTCGCCACCAGGCTTTTGAAGGCGGTCTTGACACGGGCTTTGTTCTTGTCCACATCCAGAGCCTGCTTGAGAGCGGCCGCGGACATGCCGTTGCCTTGAAAGCGGCCATGGCTTTCACAATCAGCTCGCCCACGCTGGGGCCGACCCTCGGCTTGGACCTCTGCACAGGGCGTGTTTATGATGGAGCTTTTCCGACCACAGCCACATGCTAGCCGCATGTGGCCTGCCGAGTCACTCAGTCCTTTCTGAACATGTTGACATGCTGCCGCCGCCGAACCTGGCCTCAGATCCAGCAAGCTCAGCGCGCTGATCTCCAAAAGGTCCCGAAAGCCAGAAAGACGTCAAATAAATGTCTCGTTCTAAGAGCTCGGACAAAAACTGCTCTTCACACCGCCATCTTGTTCGCCCCTCCGTGGAAGTCATCCAATCAGATAGGAAGATAGGTTTTGCTTTTCTTCTTCTCTGGTGCTTTTTTAAGGTCGTTTCTGCTCCGATACTGCCGCTGCTGATCAGGTTTTTTTTTTTTTTTTTTTTTTTTTCTCCTTCAGGTGAGAGTGAAAGTTTTGAGACAGATCGTGAACAAAATAAGTCAGCCAGAAACTTGGCTTGAACGTTTCCAATTATTAAACTATTGTTTAACAACTATTATTTAAATTTTCGTCCGACCGCTGCATGTGGAAAATTGATTCGGGTCTGCTTTTCACCTGAAAGTGACAAACTAAAACATGTTCATTATTATCATCACTGCTTAATCAACACACATCTCTCTCTTTTTGTTTGTATTTTTTTTTTTAAATAGCTGGTGATCTGCAGTATCACAGCTCTCACAATCAAAAACAATTATTTTTACACAGCGCACAAAAACACCGTGACGTCAGACACATTCACACTCATTTTTTTTTTTTCTACGTAGAGTTTACACACTTGAAGGATGGCACATCTGAGGTTAATTTAATTATTTGCTAGCTTTCTCTGAGTGAGCAACTTCTCACTTTTTAACGTACGTTTCAAGACAACAGGCAACTTCCTGTGTCACTTTTTGGTGAGCAACTTCTCACTTAACAAGCAACTTCTCGCAAAACAACAGGCAACTTCCTGTGTCTTTCTGCTTTTAATTTACTTTATTCGGGGACTAAGGAAGTCGTCAGTGTATCTCTCTGGATCACTAAGTGAAACTTCGTCAGCATATCCCGTTTCTTTATGGATCGATCACTGAGAGAGGTATAATACGGTCTCATATAAATATTAAAGACGTGTATTTACCTTCGTCAGCGGATCCCACTTCTGACACCAAAATTGAAGGAAATCTCTGTCCGTAGATAGAGCTGTTCCTCCTAAGGCATGGGCACCAATAAGCAGAGTTCATCCTTTAACATATAACAAAATTAAAATATTCTCATGCATGATCAACGGGCAATCACGGTACCGGCCGGAGTACCGGGAGCAGTTTGGAAGAACAAGAAGACGCGGAGACCGTTCTAGGTTGTCATTCCAAACTGACTCAAAGGTTTATTAAGTATACAACAGCTTATATAGAGGAGAAAGGTTCGTGTGTCAGCAGATTCTCAGTTCAAACCGGTACAGACCAAATAAGGAAACGTCTTCCTGCCTTGTGAGCAGAGAAGTATCCTTTGTATAGTTCAGCTTCAATTTATGATCATCCCAGCAAAATACACTCCTAGACATAGAATACAGAGTTCTTTCATTAGTGAATTCTGAAACAAACCACCTGGCTTTTAACAAGCTCTTTTCTAAAAGATAAGGAAGGGAGGATGGGAGTAAGGAAGTGGTCTCGTCTCTGTGGTATTTTCGACCTTGGGGTACCAGCCTGTGATTCTTACACATCAATTCTTGGGTCAGAGAGAAAGAGAAAAACAACTAGTAAATGGGCCTTATTGAGTAACAGTTTTCCTGTATAATATCACTATAAAACAATATCCTGTAAATGCTACCATGGTATCAAAATATCACAACATCAAGGTTGGCAAGTATGGCCACAACATCTCACTTTTTTGCCACATGTATCGCAAACCACGTCTTAGCTGTTTGTGGAGGTAAAATACGTCCGCACAATTACGCTCAGCCATTGTTGTGAGTGCGCACCTAAATTCACCCTAAATTACTAAAATATCAATATTTTAATGTGAGAATCGATTCTAGAACATAAATTATTGGTATCAGAGGAATCGATATTTCAGGATCGATCCGCACATCACTACCAAAAATCTTACACGGACACAGCAAAATCCCTGCTTCAGATTTTGGTGTCCATAACGACTGGGTGATGTCAGTGTTTCATATACAAACACTACACAAAGGGGCAAAAGGATTATTGTCAAATGTTTACTGATAAACTATATATAGACTTTTATCAACAGCAGTTTTCTGTATCCTCCATATAAACTCAGCTCTCACTCTCATCATCTTTTCTTTGTTTTTGTGTTCTGTACTGCCTGCAGTACTAATGCCATGTCAGTCTAGAGATGACATGAGATGACAACCACAACCCAGCAAAACCCCAGTTATACACAGGGAAAACCAAAGGGGACAGCACAAGTCGAACACACACATACACATGCACACACACACACACATTCCCATTGTATCCCATCACTCCCAATCCATCAGTAAACAGAAAGCAATAAAATGACAGGTCCTGCAGTGATCAAGGTTTGGCGTCAACACTGAAAAATCCCTCACCACCACCATCACCACAAACCCTCAAAACAAACATCACGGCTGTGACTTTCTGTCGCCGCACTTCATGGCCTGCATCCTGCATGCTCTTCGCCGTCTCTTGCTCCGCTATCTTTATTCAGCTCGTTGCCTCCGAGTGGAGAGGGGGGTGTGGTATAAAAGATTATATATGTTTTATGTTCATAATCAAGCAGCAACTTGTCCATCACACCGACACCGAGTGGACACTGACAGTAATTTACTTTGACTCAGAATCAGCACTACTGCCGAGCGAGTTTACACACAAAAGAATTCCTTCTTGGTGTTTTTGTGTTTGATGCTGACAGATGTGATATGAGAAAATAAAACTGCAAGTCGGGCTCAACCCTGCTTCATACTCACAGGATGTTATCATTGTCTTATCCAAATGACTCAATTTTTTTTTTGCAACTAAGTGCGCTATTCCCAGTCTAAAGAGGGTGAACATTTATATTCGGTAACTCAGCTGTGACACATCATGCACCCTGTCAAAACTGTCAAGAAACTAGTCACTGTGTGCCTTCCAGCTCCAGGACTGTGCTATTATTTACCTCAAATTCTGAATTTACATAGAGGAAACTTTTTCTGGTGCTGGATTTAATGTATTGCATTAGCAATCTCATTTGTTCATCTGTTACTCAAAAAATGTTTAATTTAAATGGAAGTACACAAGGAGAAACATCACCTTAAAAGACGTTTTAAGCTCATTATTAGTTTTAAAGTAGCAAGTTTGAATTCATTAAGCAAATCACACATTTCTGACTATTTAAACAAAAAAGCATCTTTTGTGGGCTTTGACACTCAAGGCTTTAATGGGTCGATTGTTTCCTTGCTATGGTATTATTTGGATGTCAACAGAACAGTTGAAAACTGGTGTGCTGGGAGCTCTCATTATTTTCTGTGAGGTTTCGCTGCAGATTGAAATGCTGTTTTATTTTTTCTGTATTGCTACAGTTTTTTGGCCACATGAGAACTTACATTTTTAAGTAAATGGTTTGATATGCGGTGTGTTTGGGTGAAAAATCTCAGTGAATTTCATTTATCTTAGTTAAATTGTAAACCAATGTTCCAGCATTCTTCATTCTACAGCTTGTGTGGTGTAAATTGTGCAATATCTTACATAAAAAAACCCAGAATATACTCAGTGACCAGGAATAAATAAATAAGTGAAAAACACTAAGCAAAACCTTTAGTTTAAACTTAAACTTAATCTAATTTCCCTCAAATCTATTTATAGAAAATCTAAATGAAGGAGTTTAAGACAACTGTGTGCCTCCAATTTCATGTCCGGTGTTTAGGGAAGGGTCTATTTTCTTCCCAACATGACAATGCCCCTAGGCACAAAACCAGATCCAAAAATAAATGGTTTTTCCCAGTTTGATGTGGAATACCTGCCTGGCCTACACCGGAGATCACTGACCTTAATGAAATTTCTTTTAGAAGCATGTGATGCCACTCAGCGACCATATTGCTAATGCCTTTAGGCTATTAAACCAAGCCCCTATATAAAGGAACAGGGAAAGAGGCTTGCATTTTCTCTAGATTCACTTGGATATAAACATCGCAGGTATAGAAAGTTGAAAAAAATGCTTTTACATTTCAGTGATTTTAGCATTTAAAATAAGGTTTAAATGTTATTCTCTTCTTATTTTTTATTTATTAATTTTTTTCCCCACCGGTTTTAGAGGAATGTAAAGTAGGACGGAGCACAGCAAAATCAGATCAACAGGTTAGCTAACAAAACTGAAAATGTGCACATGATGTCTTTTGAGGCAAAGACAGAGAGGAGATCAACAGGGAGGTTTGACAAAACGATTCATTAATTACTGGCTTAGTCCACAATGCCGATATGATCAAAGTTTATGCCTCTGACCAGAGTACTTGAGCAAATGCCATGCTAATTCACTTTAAGAATACACTGAGCAAAAGTAAGTTCATATAAAAGTATTGGTGTCACAGCATCTTTACCACAATAATAGGTTCCACGGGACAGATTAAAATGACACGAAATGATTAAATACAGTTTATAGTTAATTTTATTCCTGCGTATGTCCTAAGACAAAGCAGGACAAAGCATTATAAAAACAGCTCCTGCTGCTGTCACTAAACCTAATAAAGACTGTTTTCAGTTTGATTCATCTTGTCTAATGACCAAATAGTGTGTCAGGTTTAAATTGGTGTGTGTGTGTTTTGTGAAGGGATGCCAAATGCTGTAATTTTTCTGTAAAGCAAATTCACCTACTGGTATAAATAACGTGTCTGATCCATTCATCGCCTTTGCAATGAAAAAATACTGAATCTTTGTCAAGCTGTACCTTTTAAGATCGGTGTTTGACCTCACTAATGTCCCCGTGTCCTTTATCACAGTTGACATTTTGACTTTTCAGAGTCAAAGAAGCGGAGGTGTCTTAATTTCCTGAGTTTGTTCACGCTCGTATACTTTTGTGGCAAATCACTAATTCTGCCTGTGCTTTCCATACCACACTGGCAGGTCGAAATGTGTGCTGTGAAAATGGCCTGTAACATGCAAACATGCACTTGATGTCCACAGTGTTGGAGTCAGATTATCAGTTACCCTAGAGTACAGGTATGATGTTCAAAATGGAAGTTAAAGATATGTCATGTGGACCTGGCTTTGGCTCGAAGTGCTGATAATATATCCTCAAACTCAATTACATTAGCGGTGCCTCGGTGCAGTTGCTCACCTGTGTTTATACACACATGCACACACTGTCCCTCTGTTGTTCCCAGTTACACTCAATCCCCTGTGCTCCCAGCCAAATAATTCCACTCTCATTATGCAGGACCAACAGTTTTTTAAGGAGCAAACTTTGATGAAATTATTATTACCACTCATAATTGGATGAGGAATGAATGGGTCTTGGAAGTGCGTTGGCCAAAAAAGCATCGCTTGCTGCCTTCTCTCCTCCATATCCCTCGCTCAGTTTCTGCTACCCTCCCTCTCGCTCCCTGTCTCTCAGCCACCCACTAACGCTCTCCCTCCCACTTTCTCCACCGAGCATTAGATGAGTGCTGTGGTCTAATTGCTTTCTTCAGGGAGAGAATTAGCATTAGCTATCCTGAGTGCTCTGGTCTTATGCATAAAGAACCGGCAGCGAGGGCCCAAAGTGGGGGCCAGAGAATCACAGGCACTTCTTCCATTAGCCAATCAGTCACAC
Source organism: Rhamphochromis longiceps (assembly GCF_057381845.1). Taxonomy (NCBI): domain Eukaryota; kingdom Metazoa; phylum Chordata; class Actinopteri; order Cichliformes; family Cichlidae; genus Rhamphochromis; species Rhamphochromis longiceps. The sequence goes on along the minus strand of NC_140573.1, from coordinate 23,781,875 downwards.
TTTAAAGGTGTTGTATGTGCATGTCAGAAAAGAAGAAGAAAAAAAAAACTGCATCAAGTGGTCATACTTTAATAGTTTAGCAACCCCAATTTGCATATTGTTAGACTGAATTTTGCATGTCAGTGGTCACGTTTAGTGGGTGACTTGAAGCAGCAAAACCTGCATGCCTATGATCATACTTAATCGGTGGCTTAACAAAATCTACATACTGATGATCAAAGTGAATGGATGAGTGCATTTGATGGTAACGTCAATCTCTGTGGCTATTAGGGTTGGGTGACTAAGAATATATCAGCTGTCAGCCATAGGCACAGTCCATCACATATTTTTAGGAATTTGTTTTTGTTTGTTTTTTTACAATAGTTAGTTGTTCTAATTAACACTTGTCTGCCTTCTTGAGAATTTAATGTACGTAAAAGACAATTCACTCGATGGGCCCATGTCCTCATTTTAGGTTTGACAGCATTTTAGTAGATAAAGGTGAATGGCTTGGTCATGAATTGAGCTGCAGTTTGGGAAAGGCCTCGAAAGGGACTGGCGGCAGCACCCAGGCCTGACAGATCCCCATGTACTAAATAGAAGTGAAGAAGTTAAAGAATTGAAAAGGGGAGGGAGGGTGGGGCACGTAAACAAGAACGAACAGCTTGTAGAACTGGGGGATCATATATAGACAGTGTTGGTCAAGTTACTTGAAAAAAGTAATCAGTAACTAATTACTGATTACTTCCCCCAGAAAGTAATCAGTAACTAATTACTGATTACTTATTTTCAAAAGTAATTAATTACTTGGTTACTTAGTTACTTTTTAAAAACACGATTTACAACCTGAATAGGTTCTACTTTTTCTGCATAATCCATCATACAAAATGTAATCAAATGGAAAAGTCTCTTTTTTTTAACTTGTTTTATCAGTTTTAATCTTTTAACTTTATGCATCAAGCAAAAATGAAATTATATGCAACATTCTCTGACTTGAAGAAATTAGTTTAACATTTAAACCTATTTTCTGCACATTCCAGCACATAAAATAAAATATTTTTTTGTGTTTACACTCAGTCTTTCAAATAGATGCAAGTAAAACAGAGCAGAAAATAAATAACATCAAAGACTAGCGGTCCTTTTGCTCTATTTTCACCTGTAAAGCAGGAGTGGCGTAGGCGTAGGTTTACCCTGGTGCAGGTGTGCCGCAGCGGTCAGTGGAAGAATCCGCAAGTTTCTCTGTGAATTTCCCATTACGTCGTTGCGCACTCGGAGCTTGTTTAGGGGTTTTTTTTCGGTGTAAAAAGAAGTTTTCTTCCCACGCACAACGGACACTAATGTTTTTGTCACTTTTTATGGAATCAAACTCAAAGTAAGGTCAGTACTTCCACGCTTTAAACGCTGCACGCTCATACTGATCCATTGTTGATCTGCACACAGCTGTTGTCACGAACGTCGCACTCGCTTACGTCACTGTCATGAGACATTCTCGCAAAAAAATCACGGTTTTAGTAACGCAGCGTTCCTACAGGAAAGTAACGGTAATCTAATTACCGTTTTTGCAATAGTAATCCCTTACTTTACTCGTTACTTGAAAAAAAGTAATCAGATTACAGTAACGCGTAACGCGTTACTGCCCATCTCTGTATATAGATAAGAACTGGAAGGAGTGTGTTTGGAGGTGTGATACTGCTCCTGAAATTCAGATATTTTATCTCCAATTACGTGCAGAATAGGATGGTGCCTTTTTGTTGTTTTGAACTAGGGTTGGTAGTTTTACAGAGACACTGATGGAGGTTCTTGTCATGTGTGACTAGCAAATGCAAGGACATGAGGACCTGGCATTGTTTGCTTGATAATTGAGCATCCATGTGGAATCTCCATTTCAGTGTCTGACAAATTTCAAAACTAACAAGCTGTCCCAGAGTCTACACTACATTTTACTAGTTCTTGTCTGACACTACACTGTGTAGACTGATCGTTAATGTATCATATCACATATTTTATTCATTTAGAGGTTACAATTGATCTGATTGCCTCATTAAGGTCCTTTGGTTTGGCTGTTTAGCCCAGCTTAAAGCCAAATTAATCCCAAATAGGTTATTGTGTAGTCTTTTGCATTTGGTGTGGTGGGAAAAGAGGGCTGAACACACACACACCTCCGCTTGACTATAATGGCACATGCAAATTTTTGGACTAACACTGGCCAGTTGGAATATTTTAACGTTCCACCCAAACCAGTAGTGCCCTTACTCTAATATAAGACTGTTATAGTGATTATATATATGCACTCATCAGGTATCAATGACAGGTGAAGTGAATAACACTGATTTTCTCGTCATTATGGCACCTGTTAGTGGGTGGGTCATATTAGAGAGCAAGTGAACATTTTGTTCTCAAAGTTGATGTGTTAGAAGCCAGAAAAATGAGCAAGGATTTGAACGAGTTTGACATGAGCCAAATTGTGACGGCTAGATGACTGGGTTTCCAAAACTGCAGCTTTATTGGGGGGTTCTCAGTGTGCAGTGATCAATATCTATCCAAAGTGGTCTGAGGAAGGAACAGTAATGAATCAGCGACCGAGTCATGGGTGACCAAGACTCACGATTGCATGTGGAAAGCAAAAGCTGGCATGGACTGATCTCACTGACGAGCTGCCGTGGCTCAAATTGCCCAAAAAGTTAATGGTGGTTCAGATAGAAACATGCATATAGTGCATCAAAGTTTATCGTGCATGGGGCTACACAGCAACAGACCAGTGAGGGTACCCATGTTAACCACTCTCCATCATGAGACATGCTAACATGGACCACAGAACAATGAAAAAAGGTGACCTGGTCTGATGAATCACGTTTTCTTTTACATCACATGTATGGCCTGGTCTGTGTGTGTCACTTACCAGAGGTGCCAGGCACCAAGATATGCTTTGGGTAATGTCCTGGGAAATCTTGGGTCCTACCATGTGGATATTAGTTTGACACATACGAACTATCAAAGCATTGTTGCAGATCATTCACATCTCTTCATGGAAACAGTATTCCCTGATTGCTGTGGTTATGACCTGCAGTCTTTCTGGGTCAGATATAAACCAAGTTTAGGTGGAGTTTATTTTCGTTATGCTGACTTTTTCGTACTGCGTACTAGCTAGCATGATGGAGTTTCTACACAGCTGGGTGGGTGCTATGATGTTACTGATGTTGAACTTTATTTTGTTCATAAGGTTAATTATGCGAGTTGCCAACCGTCCCCTAAAAAACGGAATCGTCCCGTATTTAAAGAAAATATTACACGTTTCATATTGAGGTGAAAAGGAATGCGATTTGTCCCATACTTCAGCTAGAATGAAAAAGACACAAATCTGGAGCTGCACAGCTGCCTCTTCTTCTCTCATTCTCTCTCCCTCCCTCTCCTGTTTCTACTTCAATCATGAAACTGATCAATGATCAGCTGATCGGCTTTTCTCTCTTGTTTGTTTATCGCCCACTTCGCGCCAGAAAGAGGAAACCAGCGGATGTCGCACTAAACAACAGCAGCACATTTAAGCTTGATCAGCTGTTGTTAGAATTTATTTAATATTAATTTCTAGTATCAGCTGATGTTTGCTGGAGCCACAGCTGTAAAAAAGTGCTGGTCATGATATCGGTTTGAATATGTGGTGAGAGGGAAACATGAAGATGAAACCAGGAGATGAATCAGCAGAGCTGAACAGGTGATGGAGAAACAGGTTTACCTTTTAGGTGACATGAAGGAGTTGAAGGGAAGTTATGAACTGTTTCTGAGAGACAAATAACACCAGGATCCTTTTTTTACGTAGCTGACAGCTGGTAACTGTGCAGGGGCGGGTCTAGCAAAGTGTTGCCAGGGGGACCAGGTAGGGCATTAACAGGGAGAGGGGGGCACAAGGAAATACTTTCTTATTCTCATTTAAAATGTCTAGCTTTTAAAAAATAATTATCTGAGTCTTACAACAAACGATTGATAGATTGATGCATATATACCATCAAGACAGTGTACATCACTGTCACAACAGTGTTTGTTTTCATTCAAAGGCTTTATGATTTTTCCTATAATGGTGGGCTGGTCAGTCAAAATGCCCGGGCCGATTTTTTGTCCCAGTCCAGCTCTGTATGCAGCTCATCTGCAGTCTGGTGTTACCTACATCTTCCTATTCAGAAGGCAGAATTTCCGAGTTCTGAGTACAATCGAAAGCACCACGACTGCAGTTTTTGTGTTGGATGTAAAAAGCACACATAACGCTGTGACGTAGGCTAGAATCATGGCGGCGGTGAACGACGGTCCAGGCGTGGGATTTCTCTCGTAGAAATATGCACATTATCTTTTCCTTTTTATTGGTAGGTGGCACAGTGCACTTGTGGCAAGTAAGCAAGCTAGAAGACTGGCACTCTTGCTGGGTATCCAGTTACGGAAGCAACACATTAACAAGAGAATTCTGAGTAAAACCCTAGTAACTAGTTACTTTGAAAGTAACGAGTAACTTGAAGTAACTGAGTTACTTTTGATAAAGGTAACTAGTAATGTAACTAAGTTACTAATTTAAAGTAACTTACCAACACTGGTTATGACAGAATCAGATGACATTGTGAATACATTTGAAGATCATTTTATCTTGACTCAAGGGAAGTAGTTGTACAGGCACATTGTCTTAAAAGTTTGGGTCAGGTGGTTTTATTGTTAAAGATTAAAATTGCTGCAAAGTTACATGTATCACTTGTTAAGTAGCCTCATATTGTCCCCAGATTAGATTTAGCGTCTCAGTCTGCAGATGTGTGACACACAGGCTGACAGCTGTGGGTGAGCTACAGCAAGGACATCGGTAATCCTAAGAGTATAGAGCTGTTTGTTTTTAATAACATGCCAGAACAGAGGGGTGTGCAGAGAGGGAAGAAGGATGAAGGGTGGATAAATAACGTCAGCATACAGAACATCCTGCCTCTTTTGTGCCAGTCTCGGGGCTTTAAGTGGACTTACCAATATAGTGTCTCGTGACTCAGGGCAGCATCATTGTTGCTGCTTATTTTTTTCTCTCTAGATTACATTCTGAATTGACATTTGGTCTTTGATCTGTCTGGGATCTTTAGGGTTAGACAAAAATGCAAAATGCTGCGCATTCTAAGAGTATTGCAAGAAAGAATGACATTTGAGATGTGATTGATTATGATGAATCAGAATCAGAATACTTTATTAATCCCGAGGGAAATTAGGGAGTAGGGATCATTAGGGATGCAGCAGTAGGACAAGCTAAATATTATTTTCCCACAATCCTTTCATAATTCTAGTTTTTTTAGTGCTAGGTGGACTTTAAGGTAGGTTTGATTAAAATTGGAATTTGTCATAGAAATGCCTTATCCTGAAACCCAAGGTTCAATCAAGGCTTCACCAAATTCTAATCTAAAAACAATGTTATGTTTATTATTTTACATAAGACTATTAAGTATTGCCGGGTTTAAAATGGACTTAGTGGCCCACCTTGGCTCTAAGTTTGATATTACTGAACTGAGTTTTGGAGTATGGAGGTCAGCTTTTAAACTGAAACCTTTACTTTCTAGCTCAGCACCATTTTTGTTAAAGCGGTGTGGTAAAATGCTCATGACGTCAACAAGAAGCCAAGACACTTCAAGTCCTTCACTTGCGACAACAACTAACAAAATCTTTTAACAGTGGACTTAAATTTGGAGCACCCAGTCAAAGTCAGCGGCTCTCTGACTAAACACAGCCAAGTCTTCCTTTCACCTCCTGACAGATCAGGCATTTTCCTCAGTCCTTCTCCAGCAAACTTTAACGGGGCTTTCTTCCACAACAATAAAGCTACAGACCTACTGGCCTCCCTCTATTTGTCTGCTACTTCATGAGATCCCAGGACCTTCTTCAGCTGACAGCCTCCTTCATGTCTGTTATTGAATTTTGCCTTAACAGGAAAAATAGAAAATCCAACAGCATTTCTACAGTGGAAGCTTTGAACGTAGCCCACTCTGATTCTATGTCCAGAACCTTTCCGAGGATTGAAAAGACCATCTAAAAGTAGGGTTTTGGTTTGTGGTTGGTGGTCACATATAGGAGCTAACAACAATACGGTTAGGGACTTCAACCCACTATTCCTAGTTCACCCTGACTACCAGTTAAGGTAAACCTTAATGATTCCTCCAGTCTCTCCCCTGTGTGATCTACCTCCATTGCATTGTGATTGGCATCTATGTTCCTCTCTTCTCGCTGTGCCACCGGCAGTTACATGATTTTGGGCTGTCTTTGAATTTTTAAAAGTTGAATGTTATTGCCACTCAAGCTGCTGACAATTGAACAACAATAACAAAACACAATCTATGTATGAAGCCTGAGAGGTAATAAGTGGTTCTACCTTGTGACTACTGAGTGTGCACATTTGCTTTATACATGTAATTTTATGTATGTGTGCATACGTGTGCACCTGAGGCACTGTGTTGTTTAGTTGTTGTTGAGCAGAGCCTCAGTCTAATTGAGCAGGCATCAGACTTTGATTAATATTGTTGATGAGTGCTGCCAGCAGGGGTGAAGACACAGAGAGGAAGAACTGTCAGACAAGCACCCAGGTAACATCCTTCATTCCCCCCGCCTTCTCCAGGCTCTCTCCCTGTCTGTGCTCACAGGAAAGGTTTCGGTGCCCCACTGGTTCACTGTTGATTACACCATTGTCTGCTTAGGCTTCTGAGTGTGCTCCAATTAATAGAGATTTTACCTTTAAAGGTGCTATATCTGAGAAGAGACCATTTATGAGGTAAGTGCAACTATATTATCGTTGGTGGGAACGTTCTCAGCTGCAATATAAAAGGACATGGCGTTGAGAAGATGTTTGGACAATATGATTTAAACAAACCAGAATAAACTGTTGTTCTATGACTATAAACTACATGAAGGAACAGCTTTTTATTTTCTTAGTGTTTCATGGAGTCACCTTCCCCAGAAATCACTGTCCCAAGTATCAATCATCTGCATACTTTTAATGATTTCTGTACAAAGTACATAAGGAAAATGTTAATAACATAATTTTAATAATTATTGTAACAGAGTAATATTACATGGTACACATGAACATTAAGTAATACTTCAACTAATACTTTACTGTCCTCACATATTATGATCTAGCAAAAAAACAACCACCCACTATTCATGGAAAAATGAATACTAAGGTGCTCTGATTTTTCCTTAAACTAAAGCAAGCGCTGGTCTCTTAACTGATGCATGAAATATCACTCACTCCACTGTCGCACACCTGGCAACCCAGCATAGCATTCTAGTGATTTTAGAGTAATTAAAATTGATTTTAATCACATCTCACTGACAAATGAAGCTATGGAGGCAGTGCATGGGTGATTTAAGTCTGCAGGCTGGAGAAAACTTTGTGAAACACACGGAGAGCACATTTAAATCAAACCCTGGATCATTAGTGACCTGACAGAACTGCTTAATAAAAAGAAGTAAGCTTTCAGGTCTGGAGTCAGGGAGGAGTGCGGTGTGACCCGAGGGTGAAGCTCAAATGCAAGGACTCCAACAGGAGGAAGCTGGCAGCCAAGCATGAGCAGAACAGCATGACAGACGTGTGGAACTGTAGTGTGCGTGATTGATCCGATACCAAGTAAATACAGGGTTAGTATTGCTGATACCAACAGTTTTAACTTATAAAGGTAGCTTATATAGGGAAGAGCAGTGTGTCAATGATTTAGGACAGAGGTTCCAAATAATATCAGGATGATTCTGCCACGATTTGTTCCCCCGGTTCAAATCACGGACCAACAGTATCCCACAGCTGTTTATGCTTTTGAACCCATTTTGCACAGAGAGGCATTTTTTGAAAAATATATTGATAGCAATGTTGAATATTATTACACAAGAAAAAAACAACTACATGTAAAATAATCACACCGTGACGCCTCTGCCTTTGTAAATAGAGGGACATTAACTGCGTGTGTATATGTAAGCGTGTAAAAACTGCAGATAGTCAGATTAACAGTAACAGTATTTTTTCTCTATCCGCCATTGTAGAAAATCATGTAGTGTAAACAATAATGTGGTGCACAGCGTGACGTGAAAAAGGCACATACCTTTGACGTTGCGTGACGAACTCTGTATTCCTCGTCCACAGGTAAACGCAAAAACTGAGTTTTAAAACATCTCCATTTTCGGTGATTCGAAATGCCTTTTACGTGTGGACGAAACAGCTGCGTTTTCAAAAATACCCGTGTAGGTAGCATAAAAGAGTTAGTAGTGTATTTCATTATTACCTGTAATTTATTGCAGTTTCCTTGTATTTGCTTAATTGTTTACTAAATGTTTGAGGTGTGGCATAAACCGCAATGCAGTTTGAAAACAAAATATGGGTGTGTGTGTTTAGGTGGTGGGAGGGCACGAAGATTTTTCTTGTAAAACAAAGGGCAGCCTAACAAAAAAAGTTTGGGAACCACTGATTTAGCAGAGGAATTATCACCAATTTGCAAATTCTGAACACATTTTAATAACAAATTCTGAATTAAATCAACTATGAGTTTTATTTTTCACAATAGTTAACACAACAAAAAGCACCTTTCTACTTTTCATGCATTTTGAAACTGGGTTTGTGAGTGTAAATGTGTCTGTGAAGCACACTGAGTCTGTTTCTGTTGTTTTAATGTGATACGAAAAGGTTCAGACATTTGGCATACTGCGTGAGTGACGTACGTGTTTTAATTTCCAAAATAAGATAAATAATTTAAAACACTTAAGCAGGCTACATACTGAATTTAGAGGAGGTTAGAAGCAAAGTGCCAATCCTAGAGTGCCAGTACCAATCCGATACCAATACCAGTGTTGGTATCAATGCTATCGATATTTGGATTGATCGTCCCACTGCTACTGTAAAGAACATCGATGTGTTTAAGGAGACAGACAGGCAACCGGTGAGCAGTGTGGAGAGATCCAATAAGTGAAACAGTCCCTTCAACAGGTTGCATATTGACCAAATCTGGGAGTGGATGATACTGTATGGTATCTGTATGCTGCCGTTAATAACAGCTGATTGGATCACCTTCTTTTTCTCATGTGCTTTAAACAGGATCCAGCCGCTGCTTCTGATGGAGAAGCTACAGGAAGAGTCAGTGTACGTGGACACCATCTTCTCAAAACAACTTTTTGTTTTGTCCTCATACCCTGAGGTGGAAATCTCCACTTTAATACATTCATAGCGCTTCCATCTAACTTGTTAATTTCCTGACTATATTCAGAACATTTAGCTCCTAAAAAAACACCTTAACTGGACTTTTTCTGATTGCCAATATTATTTTTTTATGTTTATAGCCCTATCAAAAAAGAAATCCAAACTCAGCTCAACAAAAACATTTCAATCTACGAAGCTAACAGATCGAATCAAAAATTTTATATGGTATTTTTACACATATTCCAGTGTATACTGCTTTATTAAACTTTTAATAATTTAATTACTAATTAAGGATGTTAGTTAAAATGTTCACCTGCAGTGCTAACTTGTACAGCTACAGCGACTTCATCTCTATGGTACACATTTGATTATAACTGCCATTTAATCCATTTTAAATTCATTAAAATGTCCATATTTACAGTTATTATGGTTTCATTTAGTGTTGTTCATTGCCATTCTCAGAGTCGTGCTGCTATAATAACTTATTATTACTTGTAATTCCTTTTAATATGACACAGAAGGCCTCTCTTTAGAAAGTGATTCCAGAGGGACTTCACTAAGCTCTCTGTGTGAGTGTGTATGATGATTTATGCATGTATTTGTGTGTGTGCGTTCTCATTAATGCATTTGTGTCTATCATAACTATCTTCATCACCCTCTGTGTGTATGTGTCTGTGCTCTTTACTCGTCTTATCATATAATTAAGTGGCATTTAATAGACTGTTCTTAAACTCCGTGATGTCTCCACAAACAGGAGAAGAGAGGCTTTACAGTATATAATCAGTTATCTGCTTGCCTCCATAATGTGATTTCTTTATTATGTTTCAAATTTCATTAAATGGCAATATCTGAGCCCGAATAATTAAGCAAATATTGTCCCAGAGATCCTGGAACACTGGCGTTTATGACACCCAATAAAAACATTAATAAAGCAGTGATTCCTGTTGAAAGACGGTAAACATCAAGCCACGTTATGTCGCTCTCAGATGGCATATGAACAAGTACAGAAAGATCAGGCGAAGAGCGGAGAATAGCGACGATGAAGGAATGAGAAGACAGAAGGAATGAGAAGACAGATTATGTTTGACAGACAGATAAAAGGAGGGGGAGAGCAGCCGTGATGAGAACAGCTGAAGAGGGGAAGAAAGGTCACAGGCGGATGAGAAAGACACGGGGTGGGGTGGGGTGGGGTGGGGGGGGGGGGGGGGGGCAGGGTAATAATGACTGGATGATGACAGACTATGGTGGATAACAGTGATTGGACAGAAGAAGGGATGGATGCTAGGTTGCAAGAGAGAACAGAGGCAAAAAAAAGCAAGAGTCGGGAAAGGTGTGAGAAGGAGGCAATGATAGCGGAGGAAGAAACCCAAACGCATGTGAGATGAAGAGGATTAAGGGATTGCACACATCAAGGGGGGGGGGGGGGGGAAGAAAGATGTGTGGATGAAGAAGAATGAGTGATTGAAGATTCGTGGAAGCAAAAGAGGGGAGGAGGAGGCGACGGAGCAACAGAGGAAGCGACGACGGCGCCGGAAGAGGCCTGCTAAACCTAGATAGCACCCAGGAATGGCAGGAGAAAATGTAGAGTGAAGTCTTGAGGACTTTAGGGTAACTCAGATTTAATTCTCCCTATAGGCGCCTCAAAGATTGCCCCCAGAGGGACCAATCGCACCGACATAATGTGAAGAGGTTCACATAGGTTTGAGTGCAGACGGCAGGCCAATGGATCATGCTTGACTAGCTCCCTCGCTGACAGAACTATATGGACGGATGGCGGCAACGTTCAAGCCAATTAGAGGAGCTCGGAGCCAGTTTTTAGTATGAGATAAAGCTGAGCTCGGCCTCTGCTGGCAGATTGGGTGATGGATCTCAGACGACGCACGCGCTCACACACGCACGCACAGGCATCACACCCAACGCGAGGTGAGAAGGCTAGTGAGTCTCCATCTGGACCGTCCACAGATATCTTTCTTTTTCCTCTCTCACTTCATCTTCGTTGCCTCCGTGCACACAGGGATGTTCTCTGTCTCCGTCCAAATTTGACTGGAGCTTGGCTCCGCTCCCTGTTTAATGAGACCAAAGCTACACATGGCTAGAGAGGAGAACCACAGGATGGATGAATGGTTGGATGGATGGACGGGTATGTGGGCGGGGGTGCGAGACATCGTCGGGCTTTAATATGTCCTCTCCCTCTCATATCTTTGCTTGTTTTAATATGAATAGCTACTTGTGGAAGGGAATGAATTCATAGCTACAAGCAGAGCACTACTGGCTGCAGCACTGAGTGGCAGCCTCCATATGTGCCAGTGCTGCTTTGCAGAGGATATAATAATAAACCCCAGAGGCAAATAAAAACAACTGGGATAAAACTACATGATATCATAACATGCTCCTCTTGAAAATTACCCTCCCCACTCCCAGCTTCTTTTTCATTCTCACTGTTTATTCTTTACAGACTTCATTCTCACAGTGTTTTACTCCAAAAGCAGATATTTTCATCATGCCGTCCTGCTGACAATACTTCTGTTTTTTATACACCTCCCCTTCACATCTTTATCTCTTCTTTTCCCTCTGTGACAGGTGTCAACCATTGCTTGTCTTTCTTCCAGAGATGCCATTAACAGAACATACAGCCCCGTCTTTACTGTAATATAAAATTACTCTGAACGTAACTCAAATGCATCGTTCCCTTCCTTTTTTGTAAACCGTTTTGTTTTTGCAGCGGCCGCACTTGCTGCGGTAAAATCCAGCTGAACATGACCTCCAAGAAGGAGTTAAAAATATACTTGGTTCGGTAATGTGTCTTATTTGATTATATTCACTAACTTCTCTAGAGAATACGACAAATCAAATTTCCCAGGCTCCTTGAGTTTTGCAGCCAAGAACTTCATAATGTTCCAGAAATTACATGACTGGTGGTAACTTTGTCCACATTACATTTTGCAGGTTTTATCACAAAAAAGGTCAGTAACTTACTCTGATCAGCCATAGCATTAAAACCAACTGCATAACACTGTGTTTCTCCCTCTTGCACATACTAAAATAGCTCTGATCCATAGGCGTATGACAGTGTCCTGTAGTTCGTGCCACAGGGATTTAGTGCAGTAGATGCAGGATGGGTGCATTGTAGAATTTGCATAAAGTCATAAAAGAAGAAAAAAAGATGACTAAATGGCACTTATCTAAATCTGTTGATTTGAGTTAGCACCTTGGATTCTTTGTGTATTCCACAAGTATTGATGTGCTCAGGTACACTGAAGCCATCTGGGAGCGCCACTAGAAGAGGGGAGGGTGGGGGGATGTTTGGTCTGAGACGGTGTTTAGGCTGTTGGTTTGTGTCAAAGTAACATTCACATAAATACCAGGGCATGAGGTATTCGTGCAGACCTTTGCATCTTAGTGAGAAACCAGTTGTGTTCACCTGCCCAAGGTTTTAATATTAGCTGACTGGTATAATCTTTTTTTCCCTCATTGCCCTTCATTCTTAGACATTTAATCAACATGAGAAAGTTCACTTTTGATGCAGTAATTTGAGCACTTAGAACATATTGCACTGCAGGACCATCTATTAACCCAACTGCAATCTAGCTTCATAGGGAGGCTGCTACTTTGCCTGCAAAATATAAAGTATTAATACTGGCCTTTAGTAAATATGCTTTCAGCATGCTGTTTACTAAAACTCATGGTGCAAACACATTAATGCAGAAATATCAGTTGACAGGAGACTTAGGTTTGCATTTTGTCTGCTGAATCACTGCACGTTATCTGCATCTTTGTAACACAGTATGTAGCGTGACACTGCTGCCGCCAGTGTGTCCTTTGTTCCTCTTCATGAGCACATTTTGAATATTTCTAGGCTGCAGATGTGACTAGTTCTGGTAGTCCATTGGGCAACGATCATAGCCCTGCACTGGTTTGTTGTTTGAGTTCCAGGCTGGGTTGGCTGGCCCTGTCTCCAGTCTTGGATGGAGATTTAGGTTTCCTGCTTTTCAGCCACCACACCTGTTTCCCTTTAGCCTCATATATATGGACCAACTCAAGCCCCCATTTCTTTCCAGATTTTCACCCTCCTCAATGTGGTAATCATGGTGAAGAGATGCTATTTTGTTTTTTTTAATGTTTTCTGAGTGCTTAAGTATGCTTTCTCCTATCTCCCAGACTTTTCTGTGTAGCTGAAGGCCAACCTTGCAACCAGACTTGTTCTCCTGGCCCGGTCAAGTTGTGATCCCTGGATCATTTAAGATCCCAGGATCTTGTCCACATCTATCTGTCAACCATCCATCATTCCCTGGCTTCAAGGACCAAACAAGTGGCCCTCACTGGTATGACCTGCTCCACCTTCAACTCTTCCAATTCAGACTGTTCTCTGAATCAATTCAGTACCATCGTTCCACAGTAACCTACATAGAAATCTAGTAACTTACCAACCCTCCTGGCTGACTTAGTTTCTTAGACCATAAACAGTTTGCATTGAATCTTTGCTCAAAACCACTTTGTGTCAAATAACCAGTCTGTCTCAGATCCTGCCTTAGAGGTGGCAGACACTAGCATCTAATGAGTTTGCCTCTTGCAGTTATAATGGATGCCAGGACCAAGACTTCCTGTTCTGTAGGCTGGTCATGAGTTAGGGTCTGAAGTTAAATTTAAAGTCATAAATTTGGCAGAGGCCGTTTCATAACAAATGCATTAATAGAATACAGATTTCAAATCATGAAGGTTCAATATTTGTGAAACAAACCCCAGTAAAGATAGCTTAATGTGTATTTGATGACCCGCCACTGTAAAAACAGTAAAAACAGTTTTTACTGGAATCAGTAGTCACCATTAAGGATGGGTATCGTTTAGGTTTTATCTGATACCAGTACAAAACCGGTACTTTTGAAACGGTGCCGGTGCTTAAACAGTGCTCAAACCGGTACTTCAAGAATAGAGAACACAAAATTGGTCCAAAAACCTCTCATGTTCAGCTGTTTTTTTTGTAAAAAGATAACAATGTTAGCCTTTTCTGCAGCTATAGGGCATATATGGTATCACTCTTGGCTGGAAGTGTAACGGAGGGAAGTTGATTCTATTTCCACAGTGTTTTTTCTAAAGGAAGGAAACCTTCCTCCAAACGGACAGAGCAGTGGAGCCGCCAAGGGAAAGCACACGATTAAAAAACTGTATAATTAAAATATAATTTATTATAACGAGATCGCGGATACAAGCGGCAGAAATGAGCTTCCTCCGAAGGGTGGCTGGCCTCTCCCTTAGAGATAGGGTGAGAAGTTCGGCCATCCGGGAGGGGCTCAGAGTAGAGCAGCTGCTGCTCCACATCGAAAGGAGCCAGCTGAGGTGGTTCGGGCATCTGACAAGGATGCCCCCTGGGCGCCTCTTGGGTGAGGTGTTCCAGGCATGTCCCACCGGGAGGAGGCCCCGGGGCAGACCCAGGACACGCTGGAGAGATTATATCTCTCGGCTGGCCTGGGAACGCCTTGGTATTCCCCCGGATAAGCTGGAGGAGGTGGCTGGGGAGAGGGAGGTCTGGGCCTCTTTGCTTAGGCTGCTGCCCCCGCGACCCGGCCCCGGACAAAGCGGATGAAGATGGATGGATGGATGGATAGTTAAAAATGTAAAATGAATTAAAACAACCCTGGCCAAGGGTTACATTAATTTACAGAACTAAGAAATCCAGCGAAGTGGTGTAAAAGGGAAACCCAGCGGAGTCCTCGCCTTCCTCCCCGCATTCCGCGTCCCGGTACGCTGAAGAAAGGGAGGGAGCGGCAGTCGCTATTCTTTTCAGGCAGTTTTCATTCGTAAAAGGGGATAAGTCGAAGACTTACCCCGGGTGGGCAGAGCTCTCAACTCCGCCCGCCGCTTCTTTAAAACTGCAAATCGGCACCAGCTGTCTCGCCGCCTCTGCTCTCCCGCAGTGCACAAGCTGGGCTCTTGTTGCTACTGCCGTCCGACTGTTCGCTCCGCGTCCCTAGTCGCTGGTGCTGTATCGTGCACTCTGGAACGCCAAGCTCCAACAGTCTTATGTGTCACTCTTTTCGTGTCGCTCTCAAACCTCATGTCAGGCCTCATGTCCCACGCCATGTGTCACGCCTCTGTGACTTCACCCTGAAGCCTCACGTCAGGCCTCTCAGGCCTCATCTCTTAAGCCTCCGTGTCACTCCAGACTCTCGTGGGTTCCCGTGACACTCATCGGTGCCTTCATGCTTCGGTCCTCTCTTGCCTCTCGGTCGACCGCTTCCTGTGGTCTGTCAGGCCCTCTTATTGGCCTCTCTGGGATCTTTCGCAGGTGTGATCAGTTTATTATCAGGTAGGGGCGGAGTCTTCCCAGGACAAGTCACCAAATAAATACCATTAAAACATGCAGTAAAACTCATAAAAATAACCCAATGTACAATATTAAAACATTAAAAAGATAAAACACAACAAAAACATGCACAGTAAAAATACTTAGATAACTTGTCCCTTTCCGCCCCGTGACATCAGCAGTGCTTAAACAATGGAAAAAACACAAACTTTGTCCAAAAACCTCTCATGTTTATCTGTTTCCCACTTTTTCTTTGGTCATTTTAGCCTTTTTGGCCAGGGTGAAGGGAGTATCTGCCATCAAACAAGAAGACAGCCGCATGTAACTACAACGGTGTTTGCTAGTTCACCTTACGTGCATTAATGTAATAACGTGGTTAGCCTACTCAACGTAAATTACACACGAACAACATTAAGCGACTCACGCAGAGAAGAACGGCTGCTGCTGCATCATCATCCGTCATCATTTCTGCTACACTGGCAGGGCTAGGGGCCAGGACTCTACTCTTCGGGTTTTTGGGGGATGTTGCTAACTCCGGGTCCGATAACAGGCACTACACCCGCAGTAGATGTGCCCGGTGTGAGGTCTCGCAGCAAGCTATCAAATACGGCGCATTCCTCGGCTTTTAAAAAAACGCTATGCGTCGCCAGGTGTTTCATCGGATTTGAGGTGTTACCTCCTTTGCACAGTATCACAGTATCACCTTAAACCACTTGTTGCAGGCTGCTGAGTCTTTTGCTGTGAAGTACAGCCAGACTTTTGACTGCTTCACCTTGGGCATTTTTAATCTGTAGCTCTGCTCTACAAGATGGGCCCACCTACTATCCTCGGAAACGTAAAATGATTGGCTAGAATCTAAAGTGTATCACATCTCAGAAAAAAAAAAGCACAGAAATGTATGCTGCTTTTCGGCCTGGTTACTACCGTTTATGTCAGAACCGGTCAGAACCGTTTATGTCAGAACCGGTGCCATCATGGTGTGTGAAGACTCGAGTGTGACCGAGTCTTCAAGTCTAAAAAGGCTTTTCTTCAGAATGTCAAGTTTCTGCACAAAGTTGTCTCTTCATAAGTTTATCTGCGGCAGAGGAAAAATGAAAAATAATGAGCCCAAAGACGGATTGTTTTTGTTTACCATTTGTCATTGGCTTTAGATGGTTTAATAATGAAAGAAAAGGCACAGTGAACCTGGGGGCCATGCATTTTACATCTCTTCATGCTTTAATTAAAGCAGTGACTTCAGCGGGACACACAAAGGAGAGCTCATATCTGCACACCTACGCAAAAAACACACATGAGCAGAAATGTATGCACACACACACCTTTGACAGCATAATAATTGAGCCTACATCGCTCGAATCTGGGTCACAGGAACATAGAGTGTACACATCCTTTGATGTGTCATTAGGCTTCCTGATTTCCTCGAATACAGCGCTATTCAGGAAGGAAATTTTAGGTTGTCCAAGTCATATTGGGAGAATAATTTGGCATCGCTGAATGGCTATTATTGGTTTTCACAGGTTTCTGCATGTGATACAATATTCACATTTCATCTCCATCTCCACAAATGGCTGCACCGCTTTATAGTTTTAATCTATATCCATTTAAAAATGGCTAACAAGTGTTTTTCTCTTTGTATTCTATCCATATCCTCTCTCATCCAGTGTAATCGGCAACATTTTAACCTGCACCATCAAGGTACTGATTGTACAGACGTGCGCACACACTCACAATATAGCAGATCCCTCTAATCTCTGCTCTATTCTTCCTCGTGTAATCAAACGTCTTCATTCATAATTGAAGTGGTGATAGCCAAAAAAAACCTGAGGAAACCGAGAAACCAAGTCCATTGGGCTTTAACGTGATTATGAGTTGCAAGAACCAGATTGTATTTTGTGCGTGTGTGAGTTTGTGTGTATTTCGTACACTAGTTTCAAACTGAGGACAAAAAGGGGCAACGTGACACAGCATAATGAAAGGTCGGGCAAACATTTTAACCTCCTGCTCCAAGTTTGTTGTCTCACCCATGGATAGGCAAGCCAGCATATGAGATTTTTTTTTCTGTTGTTGTTATGATGATGAGAGGAAGCTGAGATGAAATGAATTGGTATTATTCTGGAATCAATCATATAAACAGTCATAATTGCCAATTTAATTGCTAACAGAAGAGGAGACGTTTAGAAAAAACATTAATTCAAGTGCCTGAATTATTTTGACTTTGCCCTGCCGCATCAAATTATTTTAACGACTTTTTGTGGTTGAAATCTATTTTTTTTTAATGTATTAAATCGCAATTTCCCTATTTAGTGTCATTTATATGATGATTTGGGTTTTATTAGTGGGAATAAATGAATCTATTAGGAGGGTAGGGGGCCCTCCATCAGCGGAAAGTTAGTGTGTCTGCAGCTGCCTGGTGAGGCTCCACAAGATGATACATCTGCTCTTAAGGAAAGTTGGCTTCACGTGGACGCTCGTGTGCATGCGCACACAACTCGTCAGAGATGCCAAAGATACTGTTGCTGCTTTATCCCAGATTCTAGCTGCTTCTTAGCTCATGATGGCAACTTAACCACATACTGTATCTGCAGCTGAAGTTAACACCAGAAAGCAATAACGCTGATAACCGAGGTTAAAGGTGCCAGATTTTGACAAGCTATGTCATCATTATCAGCTGTTTCTATGTGTGTGGGGAAGAGACACGGGGGGCTCAAGGTATTTTCTTTCACAAATCCTCGGCTGAGGCGCAGCAGGCATAGAACGTTTGAAACTCACAGTATGATATAGGGTGTTAGCTTTAGGTTTTCATCTAAATCTGCCTAAAGGGCAGAAATACTCCATGATTTTAGCCGTAAGTGAAACCCTGCAATCCTAATATAGCCAGGGGAAACAACAGCCTCCGCTGTAATCAGGCGCCAGCACGATAAGCCCTCAGAATCTGAAATGTGTTTCACCCTTCTACCTCCTCTGCCACAAGATTCATTTTACAAATGCAACTCTAAGGAGAGCAAAGGGTTGCACAGAAGGGGAAAAAATCTCGGAGACTCTATCAAATCCATCTGCTGCGCTGTATTATTTGAGACATACTCCTCATCCTCTCTTTTCAAGTCCACCTCTTTGCATTTTTCTTCTTTATTTTATTTTTTTTTTTTTGCATGACCAGGTCATTAAAGGATCAAAGCGGTGATGGAGAAGCAACCCCAGGACTGTTTAACATCTTAACAGGTAGAGAAAAAGATATCTGGCCTGGAATCATGAAGAATAGGATGGGCAGTATGAGGAGGAGAACCTCGTTGATCTGTTTTACTGTTATGTAACACCTCCTATGTAATATTTACCACCTTATTCCACAATATCTGCATTTATTTTAGTTTTTGTAATTTTTTATTTATTTATAATTTGAGTCATTGAATTACTTTCTACATTTTTATTGTAAAGTGACAGAAAGAGGGCCATTGTTAAGAATACAGACAGTCTCCCCTACCCCTCCTCTGTCTCTCCTGTCAGTGCCAACAGGTTGTCTTTATCAGTAAATCTCGTTGGATTGATGTTTGATACGTAAGTCCCCAAAGTTTTGCCCATGTAAACCAAAAGTAATATGTGAATGGCAGACTCTCTTTTGTTTGTCGCAAGTGACTATGGGCATTATGAGAAAAGTACAAATTTCTGCACAGGCCACCCTTGTCAGCAGTCTGTAAAATACCCATGAATATTCTCACTTAGTCAAAGAGAATTTCTGAGGGAAAACAGTGTAAGGAAAAATGCTTTGCCACAATGAGGCGGTGTGCATTTCTGGAACTATTTTAGGATCAAGATAACATGAGACGCCAACACCTTTGTGGTGCAGCAGCACTAGAATGTGGTAATACAGGAGAAAAAAAACTCAGACAGTAAGTTTTAAACTGTCTTCAGCGAAAAGAAATCTCTCTTTTGCTTTCACCACTATCCGTTTTGCTGGTCTCTGTCCCATTGGGCGAGAGACAAGGGTGCACGCAAATACACCTACGGTCAATTTAGAATCACAAACTGAATGAACACCTGTCTTTGGACTGTGGGAGGAAGCTGGAGCACCTGGAGAAAACCCAGGACAGCAAAGAGACAACATGCTTTGATGTTCAAAGATGACATTGTCATCTGTAGAGACAGGAGGGAGGAGGTGGAAGAGAGCCTGGAGACATGGAAGTATGCTCTGGAAAGAAGAGGAATGAAAGCATGTTGAAACTAGAGCTGCCGGCCAGGAGGAAAAGAGGAAGAGCAGAGAGAAGATTCATGGATGCAGTAAATCACCAAATGAATGTCTGTAGGTACCTACTCTTTTGTAATTATTCACAGGAACACAATTAAATCGAGATTATTTAAAATCCATCAGAACCTTTTCACAGAACCTCTGGAACAGGTCACATGTCCAGCATCAGTTAGCATGTTGTTATAAGAGCCACCTTTGTAACCTTGAAACATTTTGGCTTTAGGTTTAACAGACCTCACTAACCCATTATTCTAATCCCGTCCTTCCCTCAGGAGTGCACAGGTAATTATAAATTGCCACGATCATGGTACTTTGACAGGTAGATGAAGTTATAATCAATGACAAAATAACTTCCCTGAAAAAGCCCAGGTGTCCAAGTACAACACTCAACACTCTAAGTGGATGTTTTCCTTTAAATCCAGGGATGAAGCGATTTTCCTCAAGAAAAAAACTTCTGCTCCATCCATACATGCATTCAGATTTTCTCCCCCTTCCATCAATCTAACTCCCTGCCTCCTGTTCTCCTCCCTCCTGTCTTGAAATCCCTTTTTTCCCCACCCTGGCTCTTTGTGTTTCCACGTCTGTGTCTTTCTTTATCTTCCCCCTTTAAAAAGGGCCGATTCCTTCTCCTTTGTTAATGTGACAAATCTTCTCTAATGACTCTGCAGTGGCTCTAGGCGTCTTGCACTGAAAAACGAACCCTCTTTTCTTCAGACCCTTCAGTCACTCCCGCACGTTATTCCGCCCTCTCTATAGTCTTTTTAAGTCTATCAGGAATTTTTTTTGACAAACTCGTCCTGTGAAAAACAAAATGAAAAGATTGCCTTGGTCTCATTCATTTTCTTCCTGCCAGTGCCTCCCCTCACCGCCGCCACCGCATCACAATGACAGACTTTGTGCATCACAGGCTGCTGTCATGTTGACGTTCCTGTCATAAAACAACCATGTGACTCAAACTATTGTGGCATTCATGTCTGACACTTGAAACTCTTTGAGAAGCTCATCCTACCCGGAGCTCTCATATAGGTGCTCTTTTTGGTTCTTGCTTCACAGATTCTGCACTGCACCAGGAGGCTATATTGAGTTTAGTCTGACTGTGAGAGGTAGAGCAGGTGGCCACGCGCTCTTATTCTCTGTCAACTCACTCCTACCACCTTTCCATTTCTACATGGCAAGATATGCATCACTTCCATAGCAACAATAGCCTCCCTCAGCCCACAGAAAGAAGAGAAGGGAAGATCTTGGCTCTGATCTAAGTTAGTCAACATCTTAGAGACACAGCGAGAGAGAGAGAGAGAGTGGGATATATAAGTGCATTTGGGGTCTGTCTTTCTCTCTGCCATCAGTCAAAGTACAGATGTGGCTACATAAGGAAATGTTTTAACCTCAGAGCAAGATAGAAAAGAAAA
Organism: Rhamphochromis longiceps; assembly: GCF_057381845.1. Classification (NCBI taxonomy): domain Eukaryota; kingdom Metazoa; phylum Chordata; class Actinopteri; order Cichliformes; family Cichlidae; genus Rhamphochromis; species Rhamphochromis longiceps. The sequence continues at coordinate 23,760,765 of NC_140573.1, read as the reverse complement.
TAGGGGAAAATAGAAAGGAGAGGAGAGGAGAGGAGAGGAGAAGGAAGATCTCTTTCCTCCTTTCTCTCTTCCTGTCAGGGGTGGCGGTGCATTGCGTTTGATGCCTGCGATAAGACACTGTGTGGCTAATGAGGAAAGCGCAAGGCACACTCATTAAACTGTGTGTGTATTTGTGTGCATGTGTGTGTGTGTGTGTGTGTAGAAACTGCAAGTGAGAGAGTTAGAGGGGGAAACTCATTAGAATTCTCCCAGTCTCAAAGGCCAAGTTAGTGAGGAGAATGGAGCTGCGGCCAAGCAGCCTGTTGCACCCTTTGTCTGCACGGGAACATGAAAAACATACACAATCATAAATATCCGTGCATGTATGTGTAAGGCGTGTTTCAGCTGCTGTGCAACATTTGCCACTTTTTACCATTACAACTTCCAGCAGCCTGTCATTTGTGCTGACAGTTCACATTTTGCAGAAACTCCATTATATTCATACCAGTCCAAAAAAAACGTTCCCATAATTCCCAAATGTGAGTCATCCAATCACTAATTTGGAGGAGGCTAAAGATGGAGAATATCTTGTTAAATTTGTCTCTTGAAGATGACATTTTGTGGCATCAAAATGTCTTATTAGAACCATTTTTAAGAAGAAACAGTTTTGGTCCTTACGCTTGTTTGGCATTTTAAATCGGCCTAGATCTCAACAGATTCGATTAGAATAGTTATCATTTATACCAAAGCACAAAGGAGGGAGGAAATGGAACTTCTTGGTTAAAAATACCGCTTTTAATAACTTCAGAGCTTTTTCACCCTGTGGTGTTAAATACTGTTTTTTTCCTGTCAGATGTCACAGAGATGTGCACGAGGTGTTCACTGGCGTAGGCACTTCTGCGAGAATATAACAGTCCTGTTTTAAATAGCAATAAAGCCCACATTTGGAGTTTGGGGTTGTGATTGGGTGTAGAAGTCACAGTATTGGATTGTTTTTTTTCAGCTAAGAAGGAAGCTTTTTGGTTCGTACTTTTCCACTCACTACTTAGTTATGTTAATGCGCCAAAGATCAAGCCATTCAGATACATACTGATTGTGCACGTTGAAAGATTATACCCATTGCATTTACATTTGATGCCTTTTTTTTGATGAGTTGCCATAAAGTAAAGTTATCATGAAGTGATAAAGCAATACAGAGGTGATACAGTGATACAGAGGTAAAGCTACACCTTGTTTGTATCTGTGAGATCCATATGTGATGCCCTGAGAGTAAGAACAGGACGTATCTTCAGTCAAATTAGCAACTGTTTATTTTTATATGACCGATGCCATTTTACAGCATGTCTTATGAAGCCACAACAAAGTGCTAGGCATTAAGTTCAAGTTTAATGCCTATAATCTGGTGTTTAGTTTGGTTCAGAGAATATGTTCTTTATGCTTTCCATTATAATGACACTCCCCTTTGGCAGTGGTCTCCCCATGCAGGACAATACGCCTCACCAAATCACAAAAACTGCTCAGAAATGGCTCAAAGGACATTGCAGGTGGTTCACTGTTGATCAGGTGTCCCAGTGCCAGACATCACAGGACTCCACCAGTGCCTTGTGTCCACATTTATGGTGGCACAAAGGACACCTACACGACGTGAGGTTGTTTCGGTGTTTTTTCTAACAGTAGCCATATGCAGCCATACATATGAATATAATAGCATTAATGCAGAGCTGTGTCCTGTTGCGCTGGCTACAGTAACTGTTAAATGTTCGGAAGTTCCTATAACTATATCACTTTTTGTTAATGCTCAGTCATCTCATCACTATTTGTAAAGATGCTGAATAGAAAAGCTATAGCTTTGGTTAGAGTGGAGATTTTCTGAAGGTGTTTAATGACACGTTTGATGGACACAGTGAATGTAACACATTCCTTTCACTGCTTGGTTAAATATACATACTGGTATGATTGTGACACACCTCCCTGCCACTCCGGCGAGCCCTTCCTTTGCACACACCCCCCCGCCTTCTCCTCCCCGTGTCACTGATGTCATTTAATTAAATATGACAACTCCATACTGCGGTTTCTCTCTCCAAACACATTTGTTGTTCAAAGTTTCTTCTTCAGCTGCTGTAATGAGGAAGGTTGATTCCACTGAGAGCTATGCTTTTTCTACTCCTGGTAACTCCACCACCGTCTACCATTGAACTCTCTCCCACTCCAGCACATCAGAGCCACACGCAGAGTAAATAATCTTTGAGGTTTTATGTCTTTGGGGGCTTTTGTAAGTTGCTCTGTATATGTAAATTCATGTGTGTGAGCACAAAGGAAAGAAAATCTTCAAGCGTATACGACATATTTTCTGTTTGCGAAATGTGTTTGAGGCGACAATTCAATTTTATTGTTGTTAATTAATTAATAAATATGTTTTAATTGATGAACAATTTGTAAAATTAGAATGTCAGAAGTTTTGTTGTAAGTAAATTAAAACAAGTAACACATCATAATAAAGAATTTGGTTGACATCATATGGTAGGATTTTGTTTATGGCAACTACTGAGAAGCAACATGAACTTCATGTAACAAGATGGAACCAGTGAATGTTGTCCTGTTTGCTTGATGAATGACTTCAGTAATTAGCTGATTTTGAGAGTCTGTTGATTAAGAATTGATTTATTTTTCGATTGTTTCATCATCAGCTCTTTAAATATTCAGATGAAAGAGTCATTGATTAGTGAAGTAATAATGAAGAAAGCCGGCATTAAAATGGGCTAAATTAGATATAAAAGGTTTTGATTTACTTGTCTGTTTTGTCATATTGTGCAGCAGACACAGATCTGAGTCAGAAAAACTGATGATGTTTTTATAGGACTCTGTGGTGTCCTCTGTGAAATTGAATATACCCTGTGATTGGGTAGCTTATAGAAACACTTTTGTCAGGAATAACTTGAACAAATTGTTTTCTGTGTGACTTATAAGTCTCTGACATTATTATTTGCTGAGCAAGTTGGCCCACTCTTCTTTACATATTGTGGTTTGGGTGTATTTGTTCATGCACAGCTGACTTGAGGTCTCACCACTGTATTTCAGTTGGGCTGAGGTCTGGACCTTGACTGGACCAGTTCAACACCTTGATTCTTTTCTTCTCCACCCGTTCTCTTGCAGATTAGCTAATTTGGTAAATAAAGGACTTCATGGTCAGTTCAGTAGTGTAAGGTGTTCAGGTTACTGGGGCTCCAAAACATCTCTCTTATCATCTCTCCTCCACCACCATGCTTTATAGTTGGTCTGAGGACTTTGTGCTGATATTCCGTTTTTGGTTTTTCTAAAACGTGCTGCCCTTTGTCACAGATTCTGTTCATAAGGATTTCTAGGCGCAGCCAAGTGGCAGAGGGCTTTCACTTAGGTGGCCTCAGAATCTCATCTCTGCTTTTCGTGGATGATGTGGTTCTGTTGGCTTCATCGGGTGATGGCCTCCAGCTTGCATTGGAATGGTTCGCAGCCATGAAGCAGCAGGAATGACGATCAGCACCTCCAAATCTGAGGCCATGGTTCTCAGCCGGAAAAGGGTGGAGTGCCCACTCCGGGTCGGGGATGAGTTCCTGCCCCAAGTGGAGGAGTTCAAGTATTTCGGGGTCTTGTTCGCAAGTGATGGGAAAAGGGAGCCGGAGATCGACAGACAGATTGGTCTATCGTGGTGAAGAGAGAGCTGAACGTAAAAGCGAAGCTCTCAATTTACCAGTTGATCCACGTCCCTACCCTCACCTATGGCCACGAGCTGTGGGTAGTGACCGAAAGAACGAGATCGCAGATACAAGTGGCGGAAATGAGCTTCCTCCAAAGGGTGGCTGGCCTCTCCCTTAGAGATAGGGTGAGAAGTTCAGTCATCCGGGAGGGGCTCAGAGTAGAGCCGCTGCTCCTCCACATCGAAAGGAGCCAGTTGAGGTGGTTCGGGCACCTGACAAGAAGCCGTGTTCGTCTTTCTTGTGGCAACTCTTCTAACACAAGCTGTACTTACCTTACTGTTTTATTTTTTGAATGTTTTGGATGCTTTTTAAATGTTTATAGATGTTAATAGGAGCCTTCTGTTCTTATATATGACTTTTGGTTCTACATTTTTCATAATGTGTTGAGTCTTCAGTTCTAATTATATGTTAATGCCATTACTATTTTTCCTCTATGCTTCCTTTAGTCACCCTCTATCTTTTCCTTGTGTTTCTGGGTGTGTCTAGTTAATCATTTCCTCTTTTACTTCATTAGGTTATGTCTCTAGGGTCTTGTGTTTAGTGTTATTTCCCCAGGTGTCATCTAGTTCAGCTGTGCCTACTTTCCCAGGTGTCTCCACTCTCCCCTAATTACCCTTCTGTGTATTTATAGTCTTAGCACAAAAAGTAAGGACATTTGTGTTTGGTTGATTATCTCTTTGTTAGAAAACCTGCCCAGTCTGGTCTGGGACCAAACTCTATCCTCCAAGATCATAACACTCACCCCGCCAGAGTGTGTTGTCTTCAAAGATTACTTCCAGAATTTGGGAGTGATGAGTATGGAATGTCCCGCCTGTAAGTCCTGACCTCAACCCCACTGAACATTTGCAGGATCAGTTTGGGCGTGGTGTTTGTGCCAGAGTGACCAGCACAACCACAGTGGCTGACTGGTGACAAATGCTGACTGAAGAATGGGATACCATCCCTGCGGAGTGCATGACTGAGTGGTGACTAGCATGAGGAGGTGGTGCCAGGCTACTGTGGCTGTGTATGGTTCTTCCAAATGCTACTGAGACCCCTGTTTAGCAATTTATTCATTTAACAATGTATCTTGTTTATTCAGACTTTAATCATCCAATCCAATAAACAACACTAGACAAGAGTAAATAGCAAAGCAAGCTTTTTGGCACTGGCAGAGAACATCTGGCAAGTTTTTGTGGCCATAACCCACATACTGAACTCTGCTGCTGAACCTACAAAGGGAAATAAAAAGAGTTTCCAAAGGTACAAGGATTGTTAAAACAAAGAAATCAACCACCCAGTACAAATGTCCTTACTTTGTATGCTGTTTAGCTGCAGTGTCCCTTTGTCAGATTGTTGATTTGCCCCAGCCTTGTGTGTACTTGCTTTGGGGCTTTATGATCGTTTCTTGATTTGACCTCAATATAAGTTTAGATTTTTGTTTTGTGCTTCTGAGTTCTACAGTTATCCTAATTACTGCTCAAGTCAAAATCACGGCAAAGCACTTAATAGACACGCCATCCACCGTTTTATTTTTCACACTGTGCCTCTCCAAAGTGCAGTAAGTTGCAGTAAGATGCAATAACCAAACTTCTGCATGCATGTCCATTTCACGTTTTGGAGAGGCAAAGCATGAAATGGACGTGGTGGGCTGGCATTTGTACAAAACATTTTGCTGTGATAGTGGGTCGTCCTGCACTGACCCTGACAGTCATTAAGTCAGCACACTGAGTTATGCGTTATGATGGAGCACTTGGGGTATGGTAGTTTCTCTGAGTACTGCATGGCTAACCTTGGGATAAAGTTAGTGGTATGTTCAGTCCTGAAAAGAATGTTAAATTGTGTTAACACATACCTCAATTCACCAGACCTGCAAACTGTGACTTATAGATATGATCATACTTGCTAATGGTCTCTTAATAAGGTACATTTGATTAGCAGCACCTGGCTGCTATTTATCCTTTTATTACCTATGGAAGCAGTGAGGGTGCACTTAGTTTTTCACAGGAGAATCTTGTGAAAGCACAGCCCTCATGCATGAGATATACAGTGTTTGTAATTGATGGTGACAATTAAATTTAATTTTTAATAATATCTATCAGATACTTTATGTAATAGACAAGTATTAATCCCAAGCTGTGTATGATGTTTGGTCTTTGATTTGGTAGACCCCATAGGAAAACATCCCATCTATGTTCATGAATTTCCACTCATGGAACAAAACAAAGGAGTTTTGTTACAGAATGTATTACAAGCAAGTGAAACATGGAACACTATCATTTTCTCTTGTAATGAGAACATAATTCAAACTCCCAAATTTTTTTTGAAAACTTTCTTTTGGCTTATAGCGCCTTAGAGCAACATTTATTCTATTCAGCCCCCCACCCCAAATGAAACATGCACAAATAAACAAGCCCTTTTTGTTTGTGTATTTAATAATGCAGGACGCAGGAGGTACATGTCTGTAATCAGTATCCTAGTCATTCAATCGCGGGGATTATTCCTTGCAGAGAGATTACACCAGCAAAGACTCACCGGCTGCCTTGGTAAACTTTCAAAGTGCACCACACTGCACGCTCCAGCCTCTGAGCTCAAGGAAATCATTTGAAAGAAGATATTGTTCTTACAAGCGCTGATATTTTTCTTTCATCTTTGTTAAGATTTCTTGTGAATTACTTTTTTGGAGAAACCAGCAGGTTCCTAATACACAATATCTGTCTGATTCGGGTAGTCAGTGGGTGAGCTCCAGCATTACATCCCTGCAAACGTCTCATATTTCACCTACCAAGAATTTTCTACTTTTGAGATTTTTCAAGGTTCAGTGATCGCTACGATATGATGGCGGTGAGAGCAAGACGAGGCGGGGAGAGAGAGAAGAGTGGGAATTGAACCCAGTTCAAGTTTGTGTCAGAGCCAAAGTCAAACAGTTACACTTGGAAACCGTGGTAAGAGGAGACATTGTTTACTCTGCAGCAAAACAAAGCTCAGCGGGTCGTGCCAATAGATGTTGTGGGAGGCTTTTTCCGGAGCAAGGTGTCGTCATCGGTTTGTATATCGCACCCATCTGCGTGAAATATTAATGAAGACGAAATAAAATTTTAACGTGCATTCTCTTCATCATCCTCCCACCTACCTCTGTGTGAGACAATGTGCCAGCGACTCACAATACAGCACAAAGACAGGCACAGGCACATACACAGTCACTGTGACCCACCCATATTTGGCAAGCGCATCATCCTTCCGCATTAAACGCGTCGCTAAAGCCATAATCATCACAGAGTCGACGCAAAAAGTACTGTCGCACAGTTCTAACAAAGCAATCACATGCAGTAGATGACAGAGTTGTTGACAGCAACAGTGGCGATCAGCCGGTGCTCTGTTTTTCAGAGTGTGCGTATTAGAGAGATGCTGTAAGCTCAACGTGTGATGCAAGGTGCTCTCACACACTCGCAGCGTGGTTTGATTCTTCCCGTCAAGCAGGCTGACCTGGCATTTCGGTGACTTTTAGAGGTGTTACCATGCTGACATATTGCTCTCTCATTTTCCCAGAGCACCCCCTCCCTTTCCCCACTCTCCCCATGTTTCATACATCTTTTGTTTTCTCCGTTATTTACTTCATTTCAGACTTGGGTTTGGCACGTGTGTGTTCACATTTGATTTTTGTTTTATTTTTCAGGGGTTGCGTTCTTAATAAATCACTCAAGCTTCTTATGTATGTTCCAAAACACACTTTGATTCCCTTTAAGTGAATGTAAATGTGTTATGCATTTATACATATCTAATACACATAACATATCACATTTCCTACTTAACAGTGGTTTCTGTTAACATGTTTTCCCCTTTTTTTTCTTGATTCCATAGAAGTGTTTCTGAAGAGCCAACAATAAAAAATTGTGCACTGATTCAGCTGTGCCGAGCAATTAGACAAGCAGTCAACCAAGTATCAGTATCTTTATTAGTATATAATACTATAGCATATCATATCACATGCTGCTATGCAAAAGTCTTAACCATTTCTGCAGGTCTTTTGCAACTTTTTCACTCATTTTAAGTCCAGACCACTTTCAAGGAATTTCTTTTGTTTTGTTTTTGTTAAGTGACTTCGAACTGACCTATGAGTCATTGATGCATAAAAAAGCCAGTCACAAACAATATGATTTGTGCCCATTTCTTTAGCTGAATCTACAAACAATGAGAAATAAAACACAGTTCCACAAACAGTAGTACTTTTTCACCAACGAGGTAATTGTCTGAAAAGATCTTAAAACTTGGCGTATCACTGCATGGTGTGCTGTGTTTCCATAAAAAGAAATCTGAGGAAACTGGACAAGTGGAGGACAAAAGAAGTGGCAGGCCTGGAAAAACTACAGTTCCTACATGAAATGGGGAGTAGGTAAAGAGGTATCTTTATTACAGTCATCTGTAAAACATGGCAGAGGCTCTGTCATGGGTAGGCATTTTAGCCAGTGGTGATTTGGATCTTGCAAAGTAAAAGAAAAAATAAATTTAGATAAATAAATTTGGAGGCAAAGTAATTTAAAACATTCAAAGCAGAGATGGCAATTAATTTTCCAAAGGGATCACTTGAGAAAATGGGACTGCACCAATAAGCCCATTTCTGCTCAATATTCATTTTATGTCTTTGTAAACTGTAAGAGTGGTAAGAGTAGATGTTCCAATTAGGCAATGAAAGTGTGAAATAGGCATAGTAAAAATGGCAGCTAATTAGTCAATGCCCGCCTCCAAGAACTATTCAAATTTCTGCAAAATTTCAAAGTCTTTTACTTTTATACAGAATGCTATTGCTGTTCTGCTTGTAGTTTAATGACTTCATCTACAGTTTTCAGGTCTTTTTTCTTTTTGGGGATTGAACGAGTGGATTAAAGTCAGGCTCAGTGTTGTCACAGAGAGACAGCCTGTATCTGAATTTGTTAAATTTCACTCAGAATATTTGTTCATGTATAAAGGTAGATCCAAAGACAACCAATGCCCTTTGAGTATGACTTCTTATGTGTAGAAAGTTCTCATTTTTGAGAGAAGAATCAAACTCCAACAGTGAAGTGTTCTGCCAGTGGTGCATCAAAGGGGTAACAGACTCTGTGAATCAGTGCTCTCACCCTGATGGAATTAAGTTGTTTTTTTGAGCACTGACTTACTCAACACCTCCTGATGTGTAGCACAATGCAAAAAATACCAATTTCGGTTCTGAGTTCATTTCACTTATATTATCTTGGATCTGCTTTCAAAGCTTGCAGTTACCTGTGTCACGGACATCACAGAGCCAATGAGAAAAAGGCAAAATTGTCAGCTTTGCTTTTCAACTGAAGCTTAAGTTTCCCATCTTTTTGCCATTTGCCTGGAGAAGGACACATTCTCAAGTGCTTCTTTGTTCTCATAGCATACTAGCGTGAGAGAGTCCACCAAACAATCCTTGAGCTAACTCCTCATCAGAGAATGGCTTACTGTCCTTTGCAATTTGGTAGAAATTCCCAAAGCTGGTCTCGACTGCTCCATCCCTGGATGTGTAAACAAGCTTGGTAAAAAGTCCTTGTTGCTTTTATAGCTTTGCAAGCAAAGGTGCAGATGTCCATTCCCACTATGCAAGACTTGGACTTCTCTGTATTCTTAGTCTTGTAATGTTGATTCAAACTGTAATCCTTTAACGCAGTACTATCTTCTCTGCAAACAAAGCACCTCTGACTTCAGTAAACGCATACTTTAAGGTTCACGTCCTCTTAAAAACGCAACATTTTGTATCCATCTTTTTTTTATTTCAGTTTGGAAAAACTGAGCCTGGTTTAAAAAAACAAATGTTGCACAGAAAGGTGTAGTAGTAGTCTGACTTGACTGAACATCAAACAACATCAGTTTATAGCCTTCTAATAGTTACACTAATGGCGAATACCAACATGGCCACCCATCCATCGCCCCGTCACATCCAGCAGTCCTCCTATATATACTTTCAAACCCCACCTTCTCAGTTCAAACTGGTCTATCTATAATCTTTGTAGATACGGAAAAGAATAACAACATTAATTTTCACAAATAACCACAACACAATCAATCATTTTTCAGTAATGGAATATAAAGCAAACATGTCATGTATACACGCAAAATGTATAAGTCATTTCACACTTCCCCTAATTATTTAGAATTTCTACAAATGGTCAACCAATCAAATTCCTACTCTTACCAGCTCACATCCTATCAAAAAAACCCTGCATTTGTGGCAGGCTTCCACTTTATCTGCAAGACAAGACGGCTTCCACAGAGGTTTGACCTGAGTGACTTAAACCAAACATTTTGTTTGTACATTGGTCCACAAAGGAGTGTTTCCTTTTCCTTTGTTTCTTTTGCATTAATTTCATATTAACAGCATTTGTGCGACACCAATGTCTTTGTGACGGGTCAGTTGAGATGCAGATCTGGCTCTAGCGACAAAACCATTGGAGATTTTACAGGCAACTATTTGCCTTCATAAACACGACACGATCAACAATTTAAACAATGAACCAGGTTCATCTCTGAGTTGCTTATTGTAATGCACTAATGATTGAAAACCAATATAAACCTTTATACTTAAATCAGAGTAGACAGTAGTCATCTTCTAATGCTTCCTTTACTCAGCCAGTGTGGAGTTTATCGCCGTTATTATGCAGCTAAAGAATTGCATTGTCATATATTTCATAAAGCCAATTCTGGCCCTTATATATTGGCTTCACAGAAGTTGTTTCCCAGGTGCAAGAACGTTGGGGCAGAGACAGAGTGAGAGTAGACATGAAAGTGATTTTCTCTCTGCACTCCTAATTACTTGTCTTCCTCTATCTCTAAAAATAAATTCATATTTCATAAAGCGTCTTCGCCTCAGCGCACTGCCACCCTACCAAACTGTCTGTACGCCATCCGCTGTCATTTTGATCATGGATATTTAGCAAAAGTAGAAGGAGGAAAAAGAAAAGTATATCTCCCAATTATCTGTGCTGACAGTCGTTGCAGAGCCGTTGACCTCCACCTCCTTGTATCTTAGCAATTTAATTTAACCCTGGCTGTGTGTTGTACGTGCTAATTAGAAAGCATTTCAAAGAGAAACTCACACCAGGAGCAGCAGAGAGAAAGAGACACGGGGAGAAGAAAAAGCGAGACGGAGATGGAGATAAACACTTACACATTGGAAGATGTAATAGCAGTGAGTGTTTTGAAAGAATATCTCAAACGCCTCAATAGCTTCACAGCAAGCTAGAATTGAAAAGAGAAAGGTGAGTAGACCAGCGGATTTCTTTTTGAGGGGAAGAAAAACTTGTTTTGTCTTTGTGCAGTGATTAAGAAAAAGTGACCCACCGTTTTTTATTACGCTGACCTCAGTTTGTTGATGATCATTATGCAAAACTCTTATGAAATATATCCTCTATTTCCATTTAACCTGACATTAGCCTGGAACACATGGGTAAGTTGTACCACAAGTTAAAATGGAGAGTAAACCGGTTTTGCGAGGGTTTGGTCAGGCAAAGGAGCAGTTAAAACAGAGGATTATAAAAAGTGAAGTATAGCTCGGGTGAATGGGGGGTGGGGGGCTCTCCACATCCAAATCCATTACTGGAGTCTGCAGAGCTGAGAGGGTCCCATCTCCAATTAGCTGTTTCATCTCCAAGTGGAAATGTGACTACAGGGAGATGCTACCCAGCAACATTACCTCCTCTCCAATAACTTACAGTTATCGGGAATGAGCCTGTGTGTGTGTGTGTGTGTGTGTGTGTGTGTGTGTGTGTGTGTGTGTGTGTGTGTGTGTGTGTGTGTGTGTTTGAGAGAGAGAGAGAGAGGCAGAGAGAGAATCCTCAGCACAGCACTTTTGCTTGTCAGATTGTCCCATTAATAAGCCTTGGCCTTTATTACCACTTAGCAATCTCTATGCACATGTGTGTCTTCCAGCCAATTGTGTTTTCAAGAGTGTGTGTTGAGGGGTGGTGTAGGTGGAGCCGTGCACCTCACACGTGCTTCTTCACGTTTCCATCAGGGTGTCAGATTACTTTTTTAAGTCGGATTGCCGTACACATGACTTTGCATTTTCACCACTGCTTTGAAGTTTTCGAGAGCGTATGTTTGCATCACCTACTGTAAAACTGTGTGTGTGTGTGTGTGTGTGTGGCATCGTGTTTGCATGTCTCACTCGCTTATATATTTATTTTCCACCATGGCGTGTACTTTGTTTGCAGGGATTACAGACGGTGGGAGCTTAAGCCTCTTAGCCCCTCACAGGCTGCCACAGCTGCCTGCCACTTCTAATGACACTTCAGACTAAGACTGGCTAAGTCCATAGGCAGGTTTATTAGTTTAGAGAATGCTTGAATGCATACAGCCTCTTTTTGTACGAGTGTGTGTCTGTGTGTGTACCGTATGCGTGTGAGAGAGTGAGTGATTGCTTCGCTCCGGCAGCCCTGACAGGCCTGTAGAGTTTCAGTGAGAGGGATGCTGTACATGGGAAACATAAATGTCTGCCGTGGCATCAACATGTCTTGACATTGCGCGTCAGCATTCAAACAACTCCATTACTTAATGAAGGATGCAAATGTGAATCTGTTTCTCTTTCTCTCCCTGATGACTTGAGCTAGTTTCATATAATAATGCCATTTAATCGTGTCTCATTGTTTGTTTGACAAGGCCTCCCTCGGGTGCCGTTACAGCACTTACTTTGTATTCTCAGCGTGTTCTTTGTGTGCGTCCTTCACCGGGGGAAAAAAAGCAGTTTTGTTTTATTTCCGACGTCGCGCTCAATCTTGCTTTTTTTTTGTGGCTTTTTTACACTGACAAACCCACAAAGCCAGATAAACAGTACAGACGAATGTTTGGCATAATTTCACACTCATTTTGTTTGTAATGACAGGTGTGAAGGCCAGGAGGATTCTGGGAAGGAGGAGGAACTGCTATATGGCTGCTGCCACTGCCGCTGACACAGGTGTTGGTGTTACACATTCCTGTTCCTAAACTGGGCCTTGTGCTCGTATGTGTTTTTAAAGTTACAGCGTGTAAATTTTTCACCGTTAAGTGTCAGTAGATTTCAAATTGAGTTGAGTTGAGTTCTGTTTTCTCACTCCTCCCAATTCAAGGGAACAATCCCAGCTACAGTGGCTGCTGTAGGACAAGTATGTTGCCCCACATACGTAAAACTTTGTGAAAGGATACAATGCAGGTCAGTGAAGCTCACTTTTGACAGCCATTCTGAGGTTCTTGCTACTGTTAGTGGGTGTTGCTGTTAGTGAAACATTAGCGGGCATAATGTTAGCCTAAAACCAGCTGTTATTTCAATCATCGAACATCTTAATGACTCCAATTCGGGTTTGCACCCTATGCAATTCGGATTTCGCACTCTTCATTCAACTGAAACGGCTGTCTGTGTTTTTGTTGAGAGAGTGAAATCTTACTTAGACCAGAGCAGTTATGTTGCGGCTGTTTTTCTTGATTTCAAGCGTGCATTTGACACTGTGAATCATCTTAAGCTCTTGTCTAGACTGTCAACATCTAACTTTAGTAATCACACTGTTAAATGGATACAGTCTTATCTATCAGATAGAAAACAATGCGTGCAAATAAAGAATAGCAAGTCACCCTATCTTTACTGTACGCAAGGTGTCCCTCAGGGTTCAATTCTAGGCTCCCTTTTATTTTCACTTTATGTAAATGACTTGCCCAATGTATGCAAAAATGTGGACACGATTATGTATGTTGATGATACAGTAATTTTTACACAAGCCAAAACTGCTGATGATGCAGCCCATCAGCTTTCATTGGCATTACATGATTTACAAAAATGGCTGAATGACTCATGCCTGTGCCTTAATGTTAAAAAGACTGTATCAATGTTTTTTAGTACATCTAAAACAACCGTGGCTGCAGTAAAAGTTTGCTTGGGTGCACAAGAACTAATTAATGTTGAGGAATTTAAGTGTTTGGGAGTGCTACTAGACTCAAAATTATCCTTTAAAAAACAGGTTAAAAAAGTAGTGAAAACTGTAAATGTTAATATATAGAACTTTAGACATATCCGCACATCATTAACAGACACAGCAGCGATTACATTCCTGCACTCTATGATACCGGCTCATGTTGAATACTGTACTACAAGTTGGTCCTATACAAGCTTTGCTGCTATTGGGCAAATCGAAGTATGCTACAAAAGAGCATTGAAAATATTAGATAAAAAACCTATTTCATATCACCATTGTCAAATTTTAGATAAATACAAGTTTCTAAATTTTACTAATTTCAAATTATTTAAATTTGCCTGTCTAATATACAAAGTTATACATGGTCTGGCGCCTCCACCAATGAGTGATTTTATTAAGCAAATATCTAGCAGTGTTGTCGGGTCTCGACTGACTCGAGCAACTGTTAGAGGTGATTGTGAATTGACATTTAGACGCACCACCTTTTCACAGAATGCTCTGTCATATCAGGGAGTGAGCTTCTGGAATAGTCTTCCACTGTCAGTGAGGGAAAGTACAAGTCTACCCATCTTTAAGAGTCACTTAAAAGGGTGGCTGAGGGACACACAAACATGTGATCATGTTTAATAATCATGCTTTATATTGGACGTGAAAAAAAGTTAGTGTATTACAAAAAGGGAAACAACTATTAGTGTAATGGGTCAGTGCAATATCAGGACAGTCAGGGCATGTGCAATACTGGGGTTTGTGCAATATGATTGATGTGTTTCCGTTATTTACTCTGTGTCCACTCTCCTTGTCATTGTTTGTTCTAGTATAATGTGATCACTGTTTTGTCCTTGTCACATGACCTGTAAATAGTGTCTCTGTATGTTTTTACTAACTTGTGTTTAACACCAACCTACCAGAGGGTCTGCAGATGGAAATTAGCCCAGGCTATAATCTGGCATATTTACATTTGTTAAAATGTGCATTAATATGTATTGCCCCTCTTTCTAAATAAAATAAAATAAATGAATAAATGAAATAAATTGTTGAACTGGCTGTCGTCGGCTGCCCGGAGACGGGAGGGTGGTATGTCTAATCTACTGATAATAAATGTTTCTCTTTGTTCTCCTTCTTTTCTTCCATCTTTAGTGTTTTGTGGCTGGTCTCTGGTCACATACATAAAACAGGATTAGTTGGAAGGGAAATAATTACACACGAATCTATTCATTTTTATGAGTACAGTGCACTTTTTCTATAAAATAACTTCAAAAAATTACTGACTGTACCTTTAAAGGTGGGACATATTTGACAATGTTGCTTGAAATCCCCAAATTACACTTGTTTGAAATGAATCTGAGTAAATTATCATGGCCACAGGCCCTGGACGCAAGCTTGGTATGGGTCCACCACCAAAGAGTACACCCTGCATATGCCCGTCCTTCTCTGCCACAGAGGTTTGGACACATTATAATCTCTATTTTCACATAGTACATTTTTGCTTCTCTGTTGCACTCTGTACATGTAGCACAAGAGAAACATCTTAAGGAATTGAACATGCTTTAAATCTCAATGAAAAATGTTCTTACAAAACCTATGGCTTTCCCCCCATGACTTTTGGAGAAAGGTCATTATTCGAGCCATTTAGGTGGCTCAAGAGTTGGGAGTTCGCCTTGTAATCGGAAGGTTGCCGGTTCGAGCCCCAGCTTGGACAGTCTCGGTCGTTGTGTCCTTGGGCAAGACACTTCACCCGTTGCCTACTGGTGGTGGTCAGAGGGCCCGGTGGCGCCAGTGTCCGGCAGCCTCGCCTCTGTCAGTGCGCCCCAGGGTGGCTGTGGCTACAATGTAGCTTGCCATCACCAGTGTGTGAATGGGTGGATGACTGGATATGTAAAGCGCTTAGGGGTCCTTAGGGACTAGTAAAGCGCTATACAAATACAGGCCATTTACCATTAAGGTGGCTATTATCAATGGCTATTAGGAAGCAGGGTGTTGAGTTGTCTATTTTTACCCTTCGTCAAAATTTGCAACAAGGACCGTATTCCTTGGTTGGCTCAAGGACAGACAAATAGTTTAAAATATGTCAGTTAGAAAAATGTTATACCCATAATCCATATTTTCCGCCACATGACATCAATGGCGCTAACCAACTTAACTCTGCACCCATTCTGCTCCACCACTATCACTTGCTTAAAAGTTGGAGTCCTCCTTTAAACAGGTTAGCACCCAGTCCTTCACAGCAGTCGGGGCTGTAGTTTACAACTCTATGCTTTCTTCTTTGTGACTGCCAGTTTGTGCCTGGCTAATTTGCAAAACATTCAAACAATTTTCCAAGTTTGCTTACATGGATCCGGTCATGTGCTTAAGTCCCAGAATAATATGAGAATGTTGGTATACTTTTGCAACTTTTAACACTTTATCTGCAAAGCATTGTCAAACAGACTTTGATGGGTAATAGTACCTTTAAAAGGTAATTTGTTACATTAAAATGCCTCATTGAAGTTTCTTTTTCTTTTTTTTTTTTTTTAACTCTAATGAGATCTGAGTGTTCTAACTTCACCTCCATAGTGGGTTAGCTTTGGTAGCATTTCCTCACCATGTAACATCAAACTCGCTTTAGCTAAAATAAAAAATCTGTTTTTTGTTATATATTTCATATCATGAATTAAGGTTATGCCTCTAATCCTTTCGTTAGCTTAAAGAGCCTCCCCCTGCTGTTGCCAAGATTTCTTTAAGGTTCACAAAAGTGTATATTTTACACTATTTTCAAAAGTGTAAGAAACTTTTGAAAATCTTAAACAAAAAGACAAAAAGTGTTATCAAGTAAAGCACCTGGCTTTCTTTGTGCAAACCATTACTAAAAACAGAGTTTTAAAATTTCATCAGCTAATTAAACACAAAATATAAGACCTTAAAACTTGAAAGCTAAGTTAGAAACTATCGAACAACTCTCAGAAGTGCCACCTGTGAACTGATGTGAAAATTTGTTCACATGATGCTCTGTTCTCTTCTATTTATCTGCTATATTTCCATCTTTATAAGCAAGATATTTCTGTCTTGAAAGAAAAGTAAGAACACATTCCAGTATTTATGAATTTACCTGGTATTCTGCCATTTCGACACATCCCTCATAAGTCAATACATCATGACTCATAAAATGTTCTTAACAGGAAGGCTAGCTAATACACACACAGTCTGTGTGTGGGTGGGCCTGTGTCTGGGCCTGCGGGGTGTCACATCTAAGTGCAGGGATCCCAGGGAGCTTGTTCCTAGAGGTGTACCAGTGGTTTGATCTCTCCATATTAGCCATATTCCCCGCTATGCCGGCCTCATTACTTTAGCCAGTTCAGCAGCACCGTGGCTCCCACTCTGCACTGATTCGTGTTGGCCACCTTCAACTAACATACTTCTTTTACTCCCGCAGTCAACCTAACCTTTCTTCTGTCTATGCTTTCATCCAATATTCACTCTGTGTGTGTGTGTGTGTGTGTGTGTGTGTGTGTGTGTGTGTGTGTGTGTGTGTGTGTGTGTGTGTGGTTGCCACAGCTGTGGTCCTGACCCAGGCTTTCATTTAGACCAGACACAAAGCGCCACAGAGGTGGAGGTGGCATCTGCTTGCCTCTAATAGGGATGTGCTATTGATTAACATTTACCCCCCTGCTGACAGGACAGACAGACATGTAGGGAGACCATTTGTCATTTTGTCAAGAATTACATCTGTCATCTGTCTGCAGGTCTTAACAGGAAAGTCAAGCTTCAGTAAAATCGCTGGATATCGCCCAGTGCACCATCAGCCTCTCCCGATGTGACAGCGTGTTTGTTTGATGACGTATTTGTTTTAGAACTCATCTGCACTGCTGTTTTATTTTAATGGCAAGTCCTTAACCCGAATGATTGATTCTAATGAGACATTTTGATCGGCTTCTACACAAGCATGCACGATTAATTCAGATTTGATTAAACTTTAATGATACCCATGGGTAACTGGACTGTTGTTATTTGAAAAAAGAGTGACACAGAATCCAATTTAAAAGGAACAGAACAAACAAATACACCAAGACACAGGCAGAGATGTAAAGCAGACATTTTCAAGTGAGTCTGCTATGTATTACTGATTAATCGGACAGCTTTTGTTTAAATTTGTGATTTGGAACTGGAAGTACATGGAAGTACAAACTTGTAAGTTGAAACATTAATTGCTTATTTTTATGTCCAAAAGGCCGCGGCTCAAAGACAAAGAGACACACTACAGGAATCAACATGAGTTGATTCCTGTAGTGTGTCTATCATAGACAAAATGTCAATTTAGTTGAGTTTTAGTTATATACAGCCAAATATATATTGTAAGTAAAGCTCTAAAGTAAAGAAATAATACAGAGAAAACACCATCACTCAGATGCCCCTCCCCTCAAGCACTTGGTGACAGTGGGAAGGAAAAACTCCCTTTTAACAGGAAAAAATGTTAGACATATTGTTACTGGTTGGGGATGAGGGGAGGTAGATATGGCAAGACAGACTCAGAGATTAATAATAACTAATGGTTAAATGGAGAGTTGTGTATAAGCATACCCATATGGAAAAGAAATAGTAAAAACTTATATGTGATTACTCATGAAAGTGGCCACTTTCTCATTACTTTCATACATTGTTTTAGTAAGTTTCCAAAACATACAAGTTTCATTATATAATTTTTCAAGGGATCTTATATCTGTTTTCACACTTATATGCTTTTCATACAAGTTTCACACAAGACAGATACAAACTTTATAAGATTTATATATATCTTTTCCTTATGGGTAAGGTAAAAAGAGGCAAGTGAAGAAAAACTCATCATGTGCATCATGGGAAGCCCCCAGATCCAGCCCTAACTATATGCTTTATCAAAAAGGAAAGTTTTAAGCCTAATCTTAAAATTCGAAAAGGGTGTCCGTCTCCCAAATCCAAAATGGGAGCTGGTTTCACAAAAGAGGATATTTTATTCAACTTTAAATACCATAGGAACCACAAATATGCCTGCAGTCTCAGAGCAAGGTGCGCTATTTTGGTGATATGGTACTATGAGGTCTTTAAGATAAGATTGGACCTGATTATCCAAGACCTTGTGTGTGAGGAGAAGGATTTTAAATTCAATTCTGGATTAATCGGGGAGTCAGTGAAAAGAAGCCACTATGGAGAGAAATCTGCTCTTTCTTTCTGTTCCATGTCAATACTCTCGCAGCATGTTGGATCAACTGAAGGCTTTACAGGGAGTTTTTAGGACAGCCTGCTAACAATGAATTATAATAGCTCAGCCTAAAAGTAATAAATGCATGAACTAGTTTTTCAGCATCACTCTGAGACAGGAGGTTTCTAATTTAATACATACTGTGCAATTGCAAGAAAGCAGTTCTGCATATTTGTTGAATATGAGCAGTGGAAGACATATCCTGGTCAAAAATGACTCTGAGATTCCTCCGAGTGTCACTGGAGACCAAGGTAATACCATTCAGGAAAACTGTAGCAGATGTAGTTACATGGTGGATCAGTGATACCCAGTGTTGGGGAGTAACGGAATACATGTACCGCTGTTACGCATTTAAAATACAAGATATGAGTAACTGTATGGTGGTATTTAGAATACAGTTACTTTGTTGAAATAAATGGATTACACTGCGGTATTTTCCTGTTTCATATTGTCGTGGGTCAGGACTGTTTGGGTTTTGTTTGACAGCTATGTTCTGTTGTTCCAGGCGGCAGCGTTATGGTTGCCATGGTTACAGGGTGACGCTCTCTCTCTCTGCGACTGTGTGTTTCCTGGGTGAGAGAACGCCTTTTTGTTGTTGTTTTTGTGCTAAGCTAATAGGCAGAATGCTACAGGCATAGCCCTAAAGAATGTAGCCTCATGGGCAGTGTAGTCCGTGCTGCAGGGAGAATGGACTGCCATACCCGTTACGTGTCTGTGAGCGCGAGGAGGGAGAAAAAGGAGAGTGGAAAACCACGAGTTATCATCGAGCAGAAACGGGAGCTGGAAGCATGTAAATATAATAATAACCACTGCAGCCAAGAAGAGTGCCTGACAAGCCCAATTGTAAGTAAGCTATTAAGACTCGACTGTACACCGTGTTCGTGTTTTCCTCCGAAACAATAAGTTGGAGCAGCCTTTCAACGCCTCTCTCTGTCTCTCGCTAGCAAACTTGACCCAGACAACAAAGTAAAGCTATTTTTCAGCTACGAGCTCGACACGGAACCCGCCGTATTAGTCAGAGGTCCCTTTACTACGGGTTCGGAGCCGCGGACCTTCAGTAACAGTAATAAATCACAGCAATAGTACATTCATGTAGTTGTAAAAAGCATGATAATATATTAAGTAATCCAAAGTATTCAGAATACGTTACTCTCATTGAGTAACGTAATGGAATACGTTACAAATTACATTTTGGGGCATGTATTCTGTAATCTGTAGTGGAATACATTTTAAGTAGTAACCTTCCCAACACTGGTGATACCATTACAGTATATAACATGGACAACAGCTACTCCAAAAAACTAAAAACATTTGGATAAATCTGATCTCTGTCCACTTCAATGTAAGCACTTGTGGAACAGTCTGACCCTAGGGGGCGAATTCATTGTGCAAAACCCAAGTGGTGAAAATAATGGTTCAACATTTGAGCTAACACCCCTTTATTTAGGTTTGGAATATTGCACATAAACACCCCAAAACTCCTGTTTTGGGCGTCAAAGTTTGGGAAATGTCTTAAGAATTAGACTTCAAAGGAGCAATCCAAACATAGCAGTGCTCAAATATGTGAGAACCCAACGTCGAGGGGGGAAGCAGCTGAATATATAAGCTTTTCTTATGTACAGAGAGGCTATTTTGACAACATCTCACATAGTTAGGAAACATGGTAGCATGGTTAACATTATTCACTCTTAAAGGTTGTTAAATGATAGCTTCAGCATGAGTGTTTTTTCCACACTTTTTGATGAAAGCTACTGATTTACTGATAATTATCCGAGGTCTCAAGTCAAACGTATTAGCATTTGGCTTCAGGCTGCAACTTTTTGTCAATCGCAGAGCACATGTCCGTGTATCCACTAACAAATCATCCCATCCATCCAGTCTATCCATCAATTTGTGTTCTGTCTGTGCACATACATGTCCATTCTCTTAACAATCTGTCAGTCATCCCACCAGTCAATACTTCTGACTGCCCATCCATCCATCAACCCATCCTTTTGTCTACATATCATTCTTCCACGCCGTCGCCTGTTTTGCTGTATTAATCCCGCACCAACTCCTCTGTCAGGCCCAATTCAGGAGCTAATGCATGTGACTAATGAGCGCTAATGCTTATCCACTGATAGAACAAATGGCATCAGATAGCTGCAGTATTCTAATAGCGGGATGTGATTATACGGATGAGTGGCTATCAGAGCCTCTGTCACTTCTCTATTCTTCGACCTTTTTTTTTTTTTTTTTTTGCTGTTGGTGGTAGTAGATGTAGGGTTTTCATTTTGTTCCGTTTTATTACCCCCAGCCCATCAGTTTTAGTACAGCGGCGGCGGCGGTCCGTGGATGAAAGAGAAAATCCTCCTTTGACTGAAGGAAAGGGGAAAAAATGGGCGGTGTGGAAGATTACAGCAAAAGTTGAAAATAAACCTTTGCTGGAAGTAAGGTGTGCATTTTGTGTCGCCAAGGAAGATTGGGGGGGGGGCAGAAGAGAGGGAAAGAGAGGGCCAGAGTAATTGAATTAGGAGCGTGCTGCGGGGCAAGCCTCTGTGTCCATCAGTGGCTGTGGCGCAGTGGGTGGCAGAGTGCTATGTGTTTGTGTGTTAGGTGTACTGTTGGAGAGAGGAGAGGCCACATGCCCCGGTTTGTTCCAGTGTGAGAGCAAGATTGACAGCAGAGGTAGGGGTGCACTTGGTGCTCTGCCAGGCAGCATACACACAGAAACATCCACAAACACATACACAACTCACAGGCTAGCTCTCCGTGACTTGTGGCAAGTGCTTATGTGTGACAGGTTGTCGGGGAAACATTTTCTGTGTTAGGTTTATGCACTGTGATAAGGTCGACCAAGTAAAAGACCTTCAATGTGGAGTGTGGCCTGGATCCTTTCAGCCTCTGCGTCGGTACGGAGCAGAAAACCACAGCTGGACTGGAATTTTTAAGCTGCACGAAAACTGCACGGGGGCTGAAACTTCAACCCAAATCCAAACTGACCTAGTTGATTCAGGCCCGAAGCCCAGAAAGCGACTAGAAGTTGACAGTTTTAACCTGAATCTTTTGACAGTTTAAACTTGGGCTGAATCCAGAACTATCAGGTCAAAGCTCAAAGCTGCTGTTTTCAAACGGGCTTTTCGTGGATCCCGTTAACATGTTTGAGCATGCAAATAGTAGTTTTTAAGCTGACATATCACCAGGTTTTCTCACGTGAGTTAAATGAGATCTCAAATAGGATTTAAGCCACGATCAGAATTTCCAAAAACACATTCTGAAATCATAATAGGATTTTGTTACACTTGAACTATAAAATTTAACTCAGAGCTCAGATTTATATTTTCCACTTCCACTTTTACAAGTTTTCCACTGCTTAATAGAGCCACTGTCTTTATTAGGGTGCCTAAATCTAAACTCACAGGGACTCAGAAGTTGAACCATGCTTCGAAAGCTCATTGATCTTACAACTGCTCTCATGTTGAACACAAATATCCTAGACTGGCAGAATATGTCAAACATAATTCCCACAGCAATTAAATTTATAATTAAAAATGGGACTATTAGAGTTGTAACTTTTAGAAGCGGACTTAGAGGCCCTAATTTGCTACACTCTTCTTCTCATCAATATCATAAAATGTAAATAAAATTGCAATTAAAGGAGTAGCCCTTTTCGGCCAATTAGAATGTCTCCCCCTACCTTTCCCACCTGGAGACTACTCAGTTCATTTACAGTATATACAGTCTAGAGTCATTACCCTTGATCCACTAATGCCATCATTTGTGATCATTTCCACTATTAAAAAAAAGGCATGAATCAAAAAGAGATGTACGCTTTAGAGGTGAACTGCATGAAACATCAGTCTGCAGCTCGCAGATGCTTCCTCTGCAGGGAAGCACTGAAGTCTAACAGGGCTGAGGCCAATCAGTCATGGTGAACATATGCCAGCTGAGTGTTTACAATCGTGGGCTTCATCTCCGTGGCTGTCAGGTCTTCCGTGGCCCTGATCACAGGATCCCTGCTATGGGAGTGAGGCCCAGAGGCCATGCTTAAAGACTGAAATCCTTTACAGGCCCCGGTAATTAGCCAACACGCTTCTGCAGCCATGCTCCTTGCTTTGATCTACACACTGATCAATTGCAAGATCACAGTGGCTTGATAACTATTAACTACCCAAGTGAGTGTGTGTGTGGTTTATTCATGTACACATTTGATGTGTCTTTAGTTCCTACATCCTTTAAAATATTTTCCTTATAAATCTCACATCTATGGAGTTTGCATTATTCAGCTCTACATGATGAACCCTATACTATCCACAAGGGACCCAAAATATGAAACTGAATTTCTATGTGAATTCTCTCACTAGCTTTTAGAACAATATTAGAACAATTTGTGTGTTTCCATATTCAATATTCACCTTATGTCCCCATTTAAATTGAGATAATGGCTATAGCTACTTTACAGTCTTGGGGAGTGAATGCACACATGCATGAGGAACACTCTTACTTGCCTTGCACTAAACGGTGAAGAAATAAATCTATTTAGGCAGATCCTGAAAGAAATGGTTTTTGACAGGACACATTTGTTCTATTTTCAAATACCATCCAAACTGATTGGAAATTAATTGGTAAATACAATCAGGTTTGCTATTTTCTCCTGTCATTGATCGTTTGGGTCTGTCATTGGGTTTCCTGTTCCAATGATTTACACATGTCTCTATGCATTGTGCGTTGGATCTGTACCATAGTTTCAAAATTAAATGTCCTTTATCTGCTTTCATTTTGGAGAAGAGAAGCCACAGGGCATCAGATCTGGTGATGCGGATGGTGAGCAATGATTCTGTCTGTGTGGCCAAAAGACTCCTGGTCTTTGCTAGCGGATGCTGACATGCTCTAAAGTTCAGGTCATTGGGGATCAATGTTCTCCTTCATATTCTTCAGGATGGTGAAGTAGAGTGTGTTTAGATTTAGTTAATATTATAGTTTAAAATATTCTCCTTCAGTAAACATGCACATTAAGTTTAAGTATTACACCAGAGGGTTATGAACAAGCCTCAACTACAATTGTTCACATACGAGACTCGTCTCACAACGACATCACAGCACGATGCATCACAGCACCAACACCAAAGACAGCTTTTGAATGTTCCTCAGATGCCATCATCTTTAACAGAATGCCTTTATTTGAAACCTCCAGGAACGAGAACAAGCTTGTATAGGTTAAACGTGAATTCCAGTCGACCTTGTAAGTAATCACAGTTCCCTCAAACAATAGATATTTACTAACTGACAAATACTTCCAAAGGTATTCTGCTGTTCGACACAAAAGTCTAAAAGGAGATGCTATATTATTGCTTTCCTTTTCAGTGTTATCGCTATATTCTTATCTTTACTGAAAAAACCAAAAGGAAAGGTTTTTATGAAAAAAAAAGCCTTTTGTAGATGACCTGAAACTTTTAAATGGTAAATTCATCTCTCTTACATATAATATACATATATATTACAAATGATGCCAGCTTGAAACAAGCATTTAACTTTAATTTCCATTTGTTCGCCTACAGTAGTTCTTCTCCTTTCTTGTCTGCTCATTTACTGGTATTGTAATATTGCTGAGTCTCAGACTCAGTACGTTGAGTTTTTGGACTTTTAAATGTTCCCTGTTCAATTTTTAGTTTGCTTATTATCTGTTTTACATTTTCATGGTTTCTTGGTATATTGATTCTTTAGCTGTGAAGTTTGTTCATGTGTCTTAATTTCCTGTGTTTAGTTATCATTTCTGACTTCCTGTGGCAGTTTTGTCACCTGTGTTTAGTTTTTCAGTTTTTAATCCTCTGGTCTCATTGTCTTAATTGTCTTTAGCTGTGTCTCTACTGACCCAGATCGCCTCATATGTGTATAAATATTCAAATCGTTCCCTTTAGTCTTTGTCATGGCATCTGCTGAGTCTTACCTGTGGGTTCCCCAACTTGTGTGGTTTATTTTCAAATTAGGCTTTTCTTTAAACTATTGAAAGAGCAGGAAAATCAACAGTGTTCACTATCGAAATACATTCTGCACTTGCGATTATTCAGTAAAACACCTGTAGAAATAGGCAGTAAAGTGGGCCAGAACTATCCACAACAGTGTTCTGGCACTTTCAGTTAATGAGTAATTAAATCTAATAGACAGATAAATGCATATTATCATTGAATTTGTTTAATTGTCTGTGTGCTGCAGCCTGGCATTGCTTCCAGTGACAGCATGGAGATACTTGCTCAGTAATAAGAAAATAATGACATCCTATGGACCCTTATTTCTTCAACGCGTTCTCATCCCTGTGATGAGTTCAGATGTACAGTTGCAGTCACACTACGTAAACATTGAGCATAAAAAGAATAATGGCTTTTTTTAAAAGTGCCAAGTGATTTCAAATGCAACTTTTTTCAACGCCTCAACAAATGTCACCAAACACAAAAACTGTTTCTGCACAATGCGTCACAAAATGTGTCCGCTAGCTAATGTTGTGTTTCCCATGGAGATGAAAAAAAAACATTAATGTGCAACCCAATAGAGGAATAGAGAGGAAGATGAGAGATTATTTTTAAAGGTAAGCACTGCTCAGCAAGTGAAATTTTATATACTGTAATTTTTTATACACTGTTCTAATTTATTTTAGAGGTTTTAAATAACATATTGGCTCTATACATGATGTTTTGTTGGACTGTTTTTGTGAATCTTTAAGCAAAACAAACGGAAGAAGACTAATGTGTTATTTAAATGTTGCATTAAAATACAAGGCAGTTTAGTGCAGATTAATCTATTTTGATTGGTTAGATCCAGGATACTGCTGCTAGGTTACATCAAGGGTAGCCGAAACCAATTTATATTTAAGTGCTTATGCTGTTAAGTGATTCACTCACTGAATTATATCTCTTATACTAAATTTTTCTTGTCTAGGGGTTAAAAATCAGCCAGATAGTGTTAGGATGCCTGGGTCGTTGACCCAGGGTTTTTGAGTATATTATATTATTTATTATTTCTAGTCTCTGGTTTCTTTGAGTTCTGTTTTATGGTTTATGTCTCTGTCTCCCCTGTCAGCTGTATCCCCTTGTCTAGTTCGCGTCTCTGTGTATCCTTAGTTGCTATATCCCCGTGTCCAGTCAGTGTCTGTGTCTGCCCTGGTCCCACGTCTCTGTTCCCTCTGTTGTAGTGCTTGCATGTGAGTCTGTGTTCAGTCTGTGTTATGGGTTTCCTGTTTTACTTTGAAAGTCCATGGTCGTGTCCAAATTCATGGGCTGCATCCTCCTGAGGCCGCATTTGTAGACCGATTACGTCACAGCGACGCGCCGAAGGCTGTCCAAATTCGTAGACTCCTCCGAATGTAGCCTACAAATGCGTCCTCCTTTTCCCCGAATTTGAAGGATGGGTCGGATGTGTCCTTCGTGGCCTACCATATCCCAGAATTCATAGCGCGGCCCAGCCAAACTCCAGTTTCCAACAATGGCGGCCGCTACTAAGTTTTAAAATTACTCTTACTAATCTTTCTGGGTCACAAAATAAACTTTTAACATATTTTCAGGCGAGAAAGTAGTTGTGTAAACATCAAATATCTGCTCGGTTTATCAAGATATCGCATATTTGCAAAAGTGTTTCGACGTTTTCGGAGGCGTCTGCTACCCACCAGCTCGCTAGCTAGCCGGGAGCTCGAGGGTTACTGATGCGGCCGAGAACGGCACAACTCCCGGCACATCATTTTCAGATCACCGCGGACTTTCGCTGCTCAGGTTAAACGTAAGATATGTCACTTAGACAACCTAA
Organism: Rhamphochromis longiceps; assembly: GCF_057381845.1. Lineage (NCBI taxonomy): Eukaryota > Metazoa > Chordata > Actinopteri > Cichliformes > Cichlidae > Rhamphochromis > Rhamphochromis longiceps. Next base: position 23,734,153 of record NC_140573.1, on the reverse strand, counting down.
AAATGTTATTGTTGGGCTTTTTTCAGTGTTTTGTTTGTTCGTGAGTAAATCGGTTTGGCTGAGATTAAAGTTATTAGATTAGATTAGATAAAATAAAACTTTATTAATCCCCCGGGTGGGTTCCTCCTTGGTTTTTACACAGCTGACTAAACGTCAAACAGAAAACTGATTAAACAGAAGTATGAGACAGTCGAGAATTTACGCCAGTGTCCCGTTATATTTTAGATAGCAAGGAGCAGACGGCTGAGTTTATTAAACTTCACCGAGACAGCGGTGACACTAATCAGAAGGCTAGACCGTCCAATTTCACGGCCGTTTACTTCCGGCCTACCCGACCTTCTGAGGACCCGGCCCACGTAGACCGCGAAGGCCGGGTCCTCAGGAGGATGCAGCCCATGAATTTGGACACGACCCATGTCTCATGTTAATGTGTTTGGTTTTGCTTCTCCTTTGTCTCGTTAGGCCTGATTTGCCCCAGCTGTGTCTCCCTCCTGTTGCCCATTCCCTGATTGCTCCCTCTATGTATTTAAGCCCCGTGTTTCAGTTTGTCAGTGTCGTGATCTACCGTTTATTTTGCTGTGTGTTTTGTCAGTCCACCGGTGTTAGTTTATTTGATTTTTTCCAGTTATGTTATGTTTGAGTTCAGCATTAAAGCTGTTTTGGTTTAAGTTTGTCTCTGGAGTCTGCACCTTGGGTCCTATTCCTGTCCGCACACAGCCGTCACACAGCAGATAGCCTGTGTAGCGTCTGCTACAAGAGCAGTGAATATTGGAGTAGCAACACAGGTCAGATGATCACAGTTTGTACACAAAGAAAAATCTACTCAAGCTCACAAAACAAATTATTATGGGACTTTTTTTCAATTCTATTTCAATTCTTTCCCCCGTGCTACACTGCTACGCCCAGTTTCCCCCACCTGCTAAAGCCTACTTTAACCCTGCATAAAAGCACTGCTGTAATACAAATCATGTTCCATAGTCTCACCGCATTAAGTCTCACCTTTAAAGTTATCAGTGCAAAAATCAGCGTTATACCAAAAGCAAAGTATTTCCTTTCAAAAACATGTTGGTTGAAAGTGTGCACAACCTCCTGACTCAAACACCTTGGTCTCTGATCGTTCTTACGGCACATCCTCCAGACTCTGGATGGCTGGCAGGCATGCAGATATGTGTTTATTTAAGCACTTGGAGGGAGTCAATAGTCTCTTGATGACGACCTCCTGATCTGCTGTTTGAGCAAACACAAACTGTCAACTCTGTCAGGGGAGATAAGAGGAACACAGAGAACACCGAGTATTCCCGATGATTGACTGACATTTTAGGCAGAGTACAGTATGTGTGTGTGTTTCCAGATCCAGCCCTTCCTCTTCTTTCCTCCCTCTGCTAAAGGAACCATTTCTTTCCTTCTTTTTCTTTTGTCTGTCTTCTTCATCCTGCTATCCTCAGTTTCCTCTCCTCCCTCTTCCCTTTGCTCATCTCTTCCTCTCCTTTCCTTCCGTTTACTTTTACATTTTTCTTCCTCCTGCATCTTTAGCTCTCTTCCTCTGCTTCACTCGTTCCTTCTCCCCTCGCCTATTTTTTCCCTACTGCTTTTTCTCCTGATTTTATTTTTTTTACTTGCAGCCTTTCCCCCCCTCATCCTCTCTCTTCCACTTTTTCTCTCTTGGCTGTTTCATGTTACTCTATCTTCTTATTTCCTATCCTTCTATTGCTCCTCTCCTCATTCTTTCCTCCTTCCTGTCTTCTTTCTGTTTCTCTTTAGGATCTTTTCTCAATGTTTCTTTGTCACGACTGTTGTCGTAATTTTATTTAATATGTAAATCTGAGTGTGCAGGTGCCTCTCCATGATTGGTGCATCTAGGGGGACGGATCGTACCGATTGGCTAATGACCAGGAGGCAGCATATAAGAAGACACCGCTATGGACGGCATTCATCCTCGGCCCATCCCAGCCGGCAGACTGTGTGTGTTCCCTAATGCTTGTTGCTACTGGAGCATGTAGGGGTGGACCGCCTTTTTGTTGATTACAGTTTTCTCCTGTTTTTGTTAGTTAGGGAGGTAAGTCATTGTCATTTTTAATTCTTTTGAATAGGAAAGTTCGATTTATCTTTGACATAGGCTCCCTTTGTTTGTTACTTTGGCCTTTGGTCCACCCCGAAGTTTTAATTTCCTCCCTTCCTTTATTTTACATTTGTTCTTTGTAAATAAACTACCATAAAACCGGATTAGTTGTGTGATGTGCTGCCTGGGGTCGGACTGGGATGGATCACCCTTATGTTATGGTCTGGCCACGTCTAGACGGGCCATAACACTCTTCAACTTCTTGTTGGTCTAATCTTCACTCGCATTTCTCCCCTAATTTAGTAAAGTTTCTTTACTTCCTCACCTCACTCACTGCTCTTTCTTTATCATGCTCATTTCCTTCCTTTTCACTCTCTTTGCTCCACTCCTTGCGTATTTCCCCTCTCTTCTTTCCTCTTATTTTTCATCCTACCTCCCTTTCCCTTCTCCACCTTTCTTCTCTGCCCCTATATTTTTCCATTTACCCCTTCGCCTCCTGTCATCACTGCCCCTCTTCTCTTACACAAGTCACGCTTTTTTCTTGCTCCTCTCCTCCTGCTCCTCTCTTCATTGAAGTAATCATCACTGAGAGCTATGTTGATGTTGAGGCTTATATAAAACCCCTCTGTGAGGGGATGAGATCAGAGCAGCCAGGCGGTGAGAACAGACTATCCAACACATTGCGCTTAACATGCGCCCAATGAAATAAACAGCGTCTACCCTTCTACTGCCGCAACCAGTCAGCTCATGCAGAAAAAAGTCTGCAAATCCTCCCCCCGCCTGCCTCTGACATCATTCTCCATCACGTCTGCCTCTCTGGCTCCTTGTGCTACAGCATTCCTATACAAATATCATTTCTGTGGTATACAAACATCCTGAGGTAAAAATCGGACACTGACCCTTTACCTCATTAAAAAAATGTCGCAGGAGAGAGGTAAGTGGCAGAAAAGTTGCAGCATTTCTCAGTGAGCTTGTTATGGCTAAGTACAACATGGCAGATTGGTGTTTAGGGCTGAGGAGGTAGCAAAGGGCAGCGACAAACTCCAGCACACACTGATATAATTGCCATCAAAATACGTGCAATGTACCTGAAGTCTGCCTCTGCCAGAATTAACTTAATGAGGTTTAATTCGGAAAATGACACCAGCAGCAGAATCTCACATGTCATGGCCAATTTTTTTTGGGGACAAGAATGGCATGAAAGTAGGCTAGCAGCATGTGTTGTTGAATGGTGGGTACTAATTGCCAGCTCATGGTAGTTCTCCACTTGGTTCGACTCTGTATGCCTGATAATTTCAGCTTGTCATCAATATTCTGGTAACATTGGTCCTCCGCGTCCCCGTCTAAAGGCCTCACTTTTGCTGCTTCCTAACCTTTATTTCCTTTTACTTTTTCAAAATTCACTCCGACCTCGAGAAGTGTAATTATGGTTTCCGTGCCTTCGCTTTCTATTTGTCAAACAAATTATAGAGAATAGTTGTGTCACGCACACATTCTGTCAAGCAAATGCATAGCCACACGCGCTGCATGCTGGGCCCCGGATAGACTAATCATGGCGCGCTCGTTGCAGCTTGATGAGGTGTGTGTTGCATGCAGGGGTGTGTGTGCATATGCTTTCAACTATGCAGTGGGTACGCGTGTGTGTGTGTGTGTGTTTTGCCGCTTGGACAAATGTGCGTGCAATTTCCTGGCGCCTAATTGACAGGAAGCGGAACAGTTGTTGGAGTAGAGACATTTTTTGATGCGGATGTCTAACAATAGATTAGACACTCCTGCCTATTCAGCATGAAACTGTCATTTCCTCATTGTCAGCACCCCTGCGTCTTTCTTCCAACTTCCCATGACATTTTTTTTTCTTTAAACCATTCACACTATCATTCATTCGGCGACATACCTGTTTCTGCTAATGAGCGGTGTTTAGACGAAGGGAGAACTTTCTTCTCATCCCATTCTTTGCTTCCTTTTCTTCTCCAACTCGGTTTTGGGAATGATCCAACAAGCTCTTGCGCCTTTGGTTCATCTGCAACTGGTATTCTCCAGTTTAATGATCCACTCTGGGACCAAGGCTTCCGAAAGTGCTAAAAAACGTTAGTGAAGCTGCAGGGCTCCTGGGCCTGTCCCCATCTGATTGTACCTGAGTGCGAGTGTGTCATCTGAGACTTTGTGGTATCAGATGAGCAGCATCAACTCCTGTGCTAGTGGCATTAGATTAACAATCTCATAGGGAAGCTGGCTGACTGAGAATGGAGATGGAGAGAAGAAAAGGAGAGGAAGAGGCATAAAGAGAGAGATTGGAGGGAAAAGGCAAGAAAGTGTTTTTAAAAGGTGGTACTTTGTGTTGTTTTCTGGAACCAGAGATGAACCAAAACCAATTAAGACTTGCTAATGGAGGCCTTTATTATTTAAATGGTTTTAAAGGTCCTCTTTTCTTAAATTGTGCCCCACACTTGCCTGATTTCTATTATACAGAGGTCAGACCACACATGTGAAAGACTAGTGAAGAACAAATCCAGTTCAGTCCTCTTGACACATTCCTGATTGTCATAAAGACATATAATTTTATTGAACATGGGTCAAGAGGAAGAATCTCTCTTGTGAAGAGCCTTCTATACAGGCTCTTGTTGGAGCTTATCTAATACACTAAAACAGAAAATCCTATGAACCAAAGCTTATTGGAAGATCTCTTTTACTGAAATTTAATCACCTGTGATAGGCTATGTTCTTTCTCACGATATGAAAACCGACAGTATGTGGAAAAGAGTTCGAGAAAAATAGCAATTTACTGACATTTCCATTGATAAATATCTTCATTTCATTTGCATTTGTCTTTTGACATTATCTGATGAGATTTACTGCAGAAACTGACCATTTTGAGTATAGAAAATAAATAATTTAATTATAATTAAGTCGTATAATTAAGTTGCGAAAGAAATATATGAAACTTGTACCACTTATGGCTCATTTGCTCACAACTGAGGCATAAGTTGCAAAAGGCATATAAAACATGTTTTCATCATTTTTCCTTGTATCAGGTTTAGTGTGAAGTTTGAGCTTTGGCTTTTGTCTTCATTAAGTATCCTTTCTTGCATTTCTTAGTGTTTGTCTTTTCCTCACGCTTCTTCTATTTCCTCATCTTTATCTGTTTACTTTGTTTCTCTGTTACAAATTTCTTATTTTTATTTCAGTAACTGCTATCTTCATGCATCTCTGGTTGCTTCGCTTCCTTTGTTTTTCCTTTTCTGTGATTGTCTGCTCCACACTCAATACTTTCTCAGCAGCGTGTATCTGTTTTCACTTGTGTCCAATCACACATGTGTATTAACAGTTTTGGAAAGGTGTCAAGGACCATTCATAAGGACTTTTTTAGGATCCTTAATAAAATTTGATGGCGGATTTCTGCGATATTGAAGCTACAATGTCCAGATCACAGACGACAAAATTCACATCTTACTTCGGTCTGCTGTCTTCTTACCAGGTTGGTTCATGTAGGTCATATGAATCATAAGCACGTTTTATAAAAAACTTCATTTTACTATTACGTTTGGAATTTTAAAGAAAAATGAGCATACAAGCTACAAAGCAAAACAAATCTTGTTTTCTCATTCCTTATGCTGGAGAGATGAGCCAAAGTGACTCATTTCCTCTTATCTGTTACGGCTTTCTATGCCTGAATTAAAATTCCCTCCATCCATCCAGGGTGGTGCTCACACAGATGGTTGGGAGGAAACATGGAGCCCATCTGGCCTGATGCAAAAAATAATATAATCATAATCCTAAATGCTGGCAGTGCAACATTATATATAACTGCTGCATGCTGACGTAGAGGGAGCTACATCTATGTTCTTCACATAAGGCAAAAACTTGAAAGGAAGCAGACGTTATTACAGCGGCAGAGTTTTCAACGTTCAGCTGTAGTGTCAACATAGGCTGCTGATAAAAATTCAAAACATTGTATTAAGTCATATTTAACATTTACACCATCAGTTATATTTGCCTACGCCAAGTAGGGTATGTTTTTGGTAGTGTTTGGTAGGATGCTGTGTGTAGAAAAATACCAAATATCATGTCACATTTGACCTCTGACCTCTCCTTTAAGTTTGATAGATTGAGCTGATGGTCAAAATGAGAACAACAGAATATAAAGCTAGGTAATAATATATGGGATTCTAAATATTATTACAAAATAAAATGTAAAAATAAAATTTTATTATCATTTTATTATGAGTTGTCATGTACATAACAGTAACAGCTTATAACTGTTTAAATACGGAAGAGTTTGATACCCATTATGTAAAATATGTTGAATAATTATTTTATTTCATTTAAAAAAATAACAACTAACATTGTAATCCAAAACTTTTTTTCACTTTCATTACTAACATTTAAAAGAATTTCACTATTCAGTGAAATAAATGGTACATGGTACAGGCACATGAAAAAACCCCCAAAAAACAATAATTGTCCTCAAAATCATGTCAAGTACATTCAGAACAGGGTCAGAACAGGGAAAATAACAAAAGTCTTCACTCTGCGCTTGTTTTGACTGAACCAAAAAAATTCTTAAAGCACATTTAAAAAGAGCAAAGAAAACAAAATGAATTTGAAATGAATGAATGAAATACTACCCGGACAGAGGTCTTCATGTTATGGTATGTCTGAATGAACATGGAAATTCTGGGATGGAGGGTATAAAATATCCTATACTAAATTTGATTTGAAAAACAGTTTGGTTCTGAGCAGAGCTAAAACCAGAAGAGTCAGAGGTTTGGCGAATGTACTTTTATCCATTGGGGTTGGTGTTTACAGCTTTGAGGGAAAAAGAGAGAAGGCTTCGGGAAATGTATCTTAAGAATTGTGAAAAACTGTTATTGGCCATAGACTGTAAATATCAGGATGTTGTGATCATAGACAAGTTGCCGTCCTTCAGCGACAGAGCAGACAGGTGTACTTCAGAATGAGTTGCAATGTGTGAAAGAACACACTGTTTTCCCCCTGAAGTCTATTTTGAATGGATTTGCAGAGAAGCCTGTCCAATATATGTGTGTCTGTGAGCGTATTGTATGCTCGTGTGCATCCTCACAGACGGGCCTTCGTAGATGTGTGAGGCGGTGTGTGTTGTGTAGGTGGAACCTTCTGGAGTGTTGGAGGAAAACCTCATATATGACTGGACTGTAGCAACAGGCAACTGCGCCTTCCAGAGCTTATTAATAAACACTAATCATTTTGGGTAAACCTTCCATGAGAGCCATGATTTCCCATGTGTCCCCAACTTTTTAGATACTTCTGTTTCTTTCTACTTTTACCTTCCATTTTAGTTCATTGCCAGATTCTCGTCATTTATTTTTTCCTCCCCCCACTTCCAATAATTCTCTTTCCTTCTATCCTTCCATTCCTCCTGTTGGTTTGCTTGTAGCAGCTCTCCATATATTTTATCCTTAATCTCCTTCGTTCTAGCCAGTCAATGCTATCTACTTTTTTTTTTGTTTAATCTTACCCTTGATTTTTTAAATCCCTCTTTTCTGTATGTGACGCTTATTTAAAAAAACAGAAAATGTGAATTCCTTACAAGAAGCTTATAAATCTGGGGAAGAGAAGCCATTTTCAACAGTCAAGCAAAAATAATTCATAAAACATACAGAGATTATTTAAAGGACAAAGCAAATGGAGCGTGACGATCAGTAGAATCAACACTGTAGGATGTGCATGAGAAGCAAGGCAATAAAATCAAAGCATAGAAATAACTAAGGTGTAACTACAGTTGGTTCCTGGGCAGGACAGTGAGAGAAAGAGTACCAGCAATAGTTTAAGTGTTAAAGACTGTGAGCACAGGGTCCTGGTGTTTCTAGCTGGCACCCACAATCCATGCAGCACATAACACAGAGCAGGAAATGACAGAAGTCATCACTGAGCCAATACAGTCATATTAATGTCAAAGTTGGACTCTAGATTCAGACTCAGGACACTTTGGCTTTGGCTTTTTATTAAAAAGCAACCAGTTTTCAGCAAGGAGACAGTGTGAAACTAAAGAAATGTAAGTCCTTACAGGTACGGGATTCTGGAGGCGAGTGGCTGGTGGTGAGCACAGCTCAGTGCAGCATAATAAACAGAAACATAAATGTTGTATATGACTGGACTGTCGTAACAGTCCACTAACACTAATCATTCTGGACAAACCTTTCCCATGTTTGTCCCACTTTTTAGATACTTCTTTCTACGTTTACCTTCCATTTTACTTCATTGACAGATTCTCGTCATTCATTTCTTATCCTCCGCTCTCTCTCCTTCTATCCCCACGTCACTCCTGCTGATTTTCTTGCATCAGGTATGAGCAATATCACCACTCACTTCAAATTTGCACACACCAACTTCTCTCTTTCAAAGTGACATGAATTTCATGTAGAGAATCAGTAATGGTGGTGGCTGGATTTCTGCTACAACCAAGCAAACAGTTTACAAATCAAGCATTTATATTTTACAAACCTGAAAGCAGTGATGGCATCATGGCAGACACCAAACCAGCAAGATTCAGAGTGTTGTGCACCAAGGGTTCATCCTGCGGGTGAGGCTTTCAATGCAAACTTCTACTGCAAGAAAAGAGATTTCCCCACAGAACAATGATGTATGTGCTTTACTGCCATTGTGCTCCACCGGAGATCACTTTGAAAATCCAAGTGCCCGCACTGACACATTTGTTCTTTCCACCTGCTATTCACCAGATTTGCATCCATGTGACTTTATTTGTGTCCTGACAATCAGCATAAAAGACTATTATGACACACTGCAGGAAGTCCAATATGAATCAGACAGGCACATGAACACAGGGATCTAAAACCTGCAGCCATGTCATTTTGATTAGAAGTATGCAATATGTAGTAAAAAGCTCCAATTCAAAAAAAAATTAACAAATATTTAAAATAACAGTTAACCAAGGCCACATCTAGACATTGGTTCTCCAGGCTTGGGAGTCGTGGCATACATTTAAATCTGACAAGAGCCACCAATCACTCCAAGAAATATAAAAATTAATCTAGAAATGGAAACTGGAAAATAACTCAAAATGTTATATAAATATTCCAGTGTTAGAAAATCAGCACTGCTCAGTGTTAGCCATTGTTAATCTTCAAAACTGACTAGGTTACTTTTAAACATATAACACTGTCAAAAGTGTTAATTTAACACTCAACAGTGTTGTATTTAACACTCAGAGGTGTGGACCCATATAGACACTCTCTAGTGTTAATTTAACACTGGAGATTTTGCTGCGTTGAAGCTTTTCCCTCATTTGGTGTTTTGATGTTGTGCAGGTCCAAAACATCCAACAGGTTGGGTTGAGATCTGCTGACTGTGATAGCACATGATTCATATCATTTTCATCTTCATCAAACTATTCAGCAAACCCTCGGGACATACTCCAGGGGCGTGAGGAGACCACTCCCATCATTGCTCAGGAGACTGAGCGGGTTGCCTGCTAATCAACCGTTCAGTGATTTCATTACCCTGTTCCTTCAGTCTGTGTGTCAAAGCAACCAAGGGCAATATACCGAACTCCAAATTGTGGCTGATTTATCCATCCGTGTATGTGCATGATAGATAAGCACTTAAAGTAAAGCTGTATGTAGTGTAAAAAGCACTTTCAGCACTTGATATATACTGGTGCCGTTGGCATTTCATCAATGACCCTTTTCCTCTAAGGGAACCCATACCAGCATGACGAGCCCTTGGATCCTCTCACTCTCGGTGTTCAGGTTTTCCTTTAAGCTATTATATTGTCTATAATAAAACATATTTTCTATACAGTCTCAGATTTTATACAAATCACTCACAGCTCCTTGTTAGACCATGTGTGGGAAGTTAGAAAACATATGCAACAGCGTGCTGACTCTACAGCTGCTGGGTCACATCCTCACAAGCTTGTCTACACAGCAGCATGTCTAAACATTCATTTGTTCCAGTGCTCCTGCCATTCTTTTTCAGTCTTCCTCCCCTGCTGTTGTGATATGTAGGTATATGTGTGCATGTGTGTGTGTAGTAGCAGGCAGATGACAATATTCTAACATCCACTCCTGCTGTCTGCGTACGACTCAAGGAAAGTCCACGTGCGCACATGCAACACTTACACATACATACGAATAGGCTGGTGCCTGTTCCCAGTCCCAGCGGGCCTAATTGGCCCAGTCTGCTTAGTACAGCACTATTATTCAGCACTTCTGATGAAAAAAATGTTGTGTGTGTGTATATATATATATGTGTGTGTGAGTGTGAGTGTGTGTGTCTGTGCGGTAAAGCTACTCAGTGACACTTAAAGAAGTCCCTCGAGATCTTCATGTTGTCTCATGCTTTGACACATCTGTCACTAGCTGAGGAAGGAACACCTTTCAGGCTTTCACACAAGTGCAGAAAATTTCAGCACACACCGTACTAAAAGAAAGAAAAAAATAAAGAACTGAAAAGCTATGGAGGGAACAAAAATCATTTTTCTTTTTTTTAATGCCCATCACAAGCTCACACCGCACAGCCGTGATTATGTTTTCCTCAGACGACTTATCAAAAATAATTCTTCACTCTCCTTTCCTTCCAGCCTCCAGATTGATTGCTTTGCCTTCCCTCAATAACAAACTAAATCCAGTGTGTTTGGCTCAGTGCCACGCTACTGGAGCAGTGGCCCCCTGCTAGAAAGAAATCAGGACCATGGCGTTGGCGTGTCCCCCCTCACCTCCAATCCCACCCGCACATACCCCCTTCTGTCTCTCCACCCTAATCATTACTCCAATCAGCTGCCCAGCTCTGCAGAATGATAATTCCCATTCTTGTGGTGATCCATTGCATTAATCATGAGCAGTTTGTTTAGAATAACGCCCTGAACTGGTGCCGGCTGTGTTCCATGTTGTCTTCTTGCTGGGTAGGTACATTATTGACCACTGCCAAGGGGACTTGAACTGTTAATGATATGTTGATCCAGGTAATGATTTTTGTGTATTTGAAAAGAAAATGCAATTTTAATCAGTTGTCAAGGCAATCTTACAGTTAAACAGCTGACTCAATAGTTCATTGTTTTGTGCTCCATCAGCTGAGAAAAAGTCTGAGAAAAAGGGTGTTTTGTCATGAACGGGCTTAAAGGTCAGACAAAATTGGGAGACCATCACACAAACCAGCAAAATTGGTGACAAGTGAATTCAAGTGCAGAAACCAAACCAGAGCGACAGAGAATGGCGATGTTTCAAAAGTCTTTATTTTCACACTTAGAGGATTTGTGGTGCAGTGGGGAAGCGTGCGGGATCTGAGTAACGCAAAGATCAAGGAGAGGACCAGGCTAAACGGGGAGAGGTGAGAGTTAGTCCAGGTGAAAGTTTACAAACTTTCAAAAAGCATTTTCCACAAAGAGGCGAGAGATGATGATGAACCAGTATGCAAGAGGGGCTGTGAGAGTCCACCGGTCTGTATCACCATGAGGAAAGGAGCTGTATGACAGTGGAACATGAGGAGCAGCTAATGTAGGAGAGAGGAGTGTGTCATTATCAGATGACTTATCAATTTCCCAAATCTGAGTAATTTAACCCTTTAGAGCTGGTCAGAGTGGGCACGCTCTGTTTTGCGTAACTATTTTTAAATCCCGGTAGCTCTGCAACCACGTAAGCTAGCGCAATAATTTTTTTTGCATATGAAACCAGAGGAGTTGTACTTACATGTTATGCCATCAGCTTGTCCTAGGTCACGGTTTCCTTCCACATATAGCTTTGCAAAAACTGCATAAAAAGCACTTGCAGCAACAAAAACATAATATTCCAGAAACACGCTTTGCCGATCCGATCAGCTGTTCATAACACTTCCTACGTTGGAATAAACGTCAGCGCGAACTTTTGCATGTCCGCCATTACCTGCCCGAAACCGGAAGTGACGTCATTTTCGCGGAAATGTAGTTTTTTTTTTACCATCAGGGCCTCAGGGCCTATACTGCTCTTTTTAAAAGTTATGTTTGACTTTTTGACTTTCTGTGTCGTTTCTGGGATGCTTAGGACTCATATTGCACTGCTGGAAATAGTTTATTTTGATGCATATGCTGCTTTTTTGCAAATTTGCAGTATAATATTTATTTTCGTTTTTCCTGCAGTATATAAAAATTTTGTATTTCAAAAATAAAACTATGAAGACACTCAAAATAAATTTCCTGTGGTAGGAAACTATTTTGTGCAACTTTTTTGTATTTACAGTTTTGAGGGATAAGCCTCTTAAATTTCTCTCACTAGAAATATATGTTAAAAAAGCAAAAATGATTTTTTTTGTAGTTTATTGCACTTTTTTGCAATTTATGTAATTACTATGCACTTAATGAATACATATTATTAAAATCTGGGCTATAATTGTTGTATTGATGTATAGCAACTTGAAATGCTCCCAAAAATGGCACCACACCATGTAAAAATATAATATAAGCTCTGGCGGACTTGGTTCTATGGTAGGTCTTAAAGGGTTAATGACCACTACATATGTGTGATTTTTACTTTCCACAACAACAAAAAACTTTGTTGTTTTTTGTGTATTTTTAAGTAACTTTTTGGTTAGGGAGGATTTTTTGTTGTTGAGAGCAATGTTCAAATAAGTTCTTTAAAAAGCAAAAAGTTATTTATGTCACGGTTCTGGGTCCGTTGGACCCAGTATTTTGAGTTTATTATGTTTTGGTGTAATTTTGCATCATGGATTGTTTTCTTGTTCTCTTTTGGTTGTGGTGATTATTATTATTATTATTATTATTAGAGTTTCATGTTTCTGTTATCCATATTTTAGGAATTGTGGGTTCATGTATAGTTCAGTTCCATGTGTCATTTTCTGTCTCTCTGTGTTGAGTCCGTGTCTCTGAGTTGTGATTCATGTTTCCTGTTTTATTGTGAAAGTCTGTCTTATGTTAGTGTGTGCAGCTTTGTTTCCCCCGTCTCGTTAGCCCTGATCTCCCTTCTGTGGCCCATTCCCTCATTACTACCCTGTGTATTCAAGCCCTGTGTTTTCCCATGCTCGGTGTCGCGTCGTACCCTCAGATTATGCCTGTGTGTTCCTGGTCTCCGGTTTCAGTGGTCACTTCAATTTTTGGTTTTCATGTCAACAATAAAGCTGAGGTTCTGATTCACAATTCTGTGTTCGAGTCCTGCGCTTGGATCCTCCTCTCCGCCTGCCCGCACACAGAGCCCTGACAATTTAATGTGAAGGAAATATGAGCAGAGAGTACAAACATGTTGAGGGACTGGCGTTGGTAGTTCAGTGAGAGTTATTTGTAAAGAAAACAGTTTTCACTAGCAGTCAAAAACTAATGTGTACACTTATGTCTGCATTTTTATTTTTTAAAAATACAAACAAAATGATAGCAGAAGTGCTGCCGCATGTCTGACCAGAAAGAAAGTACCAATTTGTAGTTCAATGAAAGGCTTCAGTTAAGAGTGAGGGGGGGGAATGCATTCACGTTCTCAGTTTTGTCTTGTTATACAATATCTGAAATTTTAAAAAACAAACAAAACACCACATTTTCTGAAACATTTGTGGCCTGGTTCCATCTCAGGGATTCCCTTCCTCCCCTCTTCATTTCTCTTGCTGCTCGTTCCGGGGTAAAGTTTTTACCAACATTTTTGCCAAGAAGGATCTCTGTTTGCAGTGTTTTCAATTACAGCTTCACAGTACCTCCACCCGATGCTCTGCTCTGCACTGAGTTATGTCACTTCAAGACATCTAAAGTATGCCTGGATGAGATGAGCAGTGTTTACGCAGACATGTCTAATTGCTCATGAGCAGGAGAAACATACGATAATCCAAAGTATAGATCCCATCATGCTAGTATCACTCCAATACCAGCGTTGTTACTAATACTATCAATATATGCCTCGCTCCACGCATCCCCTTGTGAAAATCTGCTAAACCCTTAGCAGAAACACATAGACCAGTGGTGTTCTATGACATGCCGCACGGGTAGTTAGTTTAATTAAACTGAAAATATACACTGACTAAATCTTTTAACAAAAGGAAATTAAACCCAGAAACAAACCTAAACATGCCACACCGGCCGGGGAGCTAAGTGGGCGCTTTGTAAGCAATTAGTCGAGTGGTGACAGGCCTGCCTCCTCTTTGGGCCTGACTGCCTCCAACACAAAGCCACAAAGAAGCGCTAAAGAAGGCAGAGTGTGCAGAGTAATCATATACAGTGGGGCAAAAAAGTATTTAATCAGCCACCGATTGTGCAAGTTCCCCCACCTAAAATGATGACAGAGGTCAGTAATTTGCACCAGAGGTACACTTCAACTGTGAGAGACAGAATGTGAAAAAAAAAAAATAAATTCGGATTTGTAAAGAATTTATTCGTAAATCAGGGTGGAAAATAAGTATTTGGTCAATAACAAAAATACAACTCAATACTTTGTAACATAACCTTTGTTGGCAATAACAGAGGTCAAACGTTTACTATAGGTCTTTACCAGGTTTGCACACACAGTAGCTGGTATTTTGGCCCATTCCTCCATGCAGATCTTCTCGAGAGCAGTGATGTTTTGGGGCTGTCGCCGAGCAACACGGACTTTCAACTCCCGCCACAGATTTTCTATGGGGTTGAGGTCTGGAGACTGGCTAGGCCACTCCAGGACTTTCAAATGCTTCTTACGGAGCCACTCCTTTGTTGCCCGGGCGGTGTGTTTTGGATCATTGTCATGTTGGAAGACCCAGCCTCGTTTCATCTTCAAAGTTCTCACTGATGGAAGGAGGTTTTGGCTCAAAATCTCACGATACATGGCCCCATTCATTCTGTCCTTAACACGGATCAGTCGTCCTGTCCCCTTGGCAGAAAAACAGCCCCATAGCATGATGTTTCCACCCCCATGCTTCACAGTAGGTATGGTGTTCTTGGGATGCAACTCAGTATTCTTCTTCCTCCAAACACGACGAGTTGAGTTTATACCAAAAAGTTCTACTTTGGTTTCATCTGACCACATGACATTCTCCCAATCCTCTGCTGTATCATCCATGTGCTCTCTGGCAAACTTCAGACGGGCCTGGACATGCACTGGCTTCAGCAGCGGAACACGTCTGGCACTGCGGGATTTGATTCCCTGCCGTTGTAGTGTGTTACTGATGGTGACCTTTGTTACTTTGGTCCCAGCTCACCAGGTCCCCCCGTGTGGTTCTGGGATCTTTGCTCACCGTTCTCATGATCATTTTGACCCCACGGGATGAGATCTTGTGTGGAGCCCCAGATCGAGGGAGATTATCAGTGGTCTTGTATGTCTTCCATTTTCTGATGATTGCTCCCACAGTTGATTTTTTCACACCAAGCTGCTTGCCTATTGTAGATTCACTCTTCCCAGTCTGGTGCAGGTCTACAATACTTTTCCTGGTGTCCTTCGAAAGCTCTTTGGTCTTGGCCATGGCGGAGTTTGGAGTCTGACTGTTTGAGGCTGTGGACAGGTGTCTTTTATACAGATGATGAGTTCAAACAGGTGCCATTCATACAGGTAACGAGTGGGGGACAGAAAAGCTTCTTACAGAAGACGTTACAGGTCTGTGAGAGCCAGAGATTTTCCTTGTTTGAGGTGACCAAATACTTATTTTTCACCCTAATTTACGAATAAATTCTTTACAAATCCTACCATGTGAATTCATGGATTTTTTTTCACATTCTGTCTCTCACAGTTGAAGTGTACCTTTGGTGCAAATTACTGACCTCTGTCATCATTTTAAGTGGGGGAACTTGCACAATCGGTGGCTGACTAAATACTTTTTTGCCCCACTGTAACTTGTCAGAGTATATTTGGTGTCCTTCAGTGTCTCAAAGAAATCACGACCCAGCTGGCACACATTCAGGTTTGGCGCATGTTTAAAGTTATGAAAGGTGAGGTGCCGAAGATGTGTTTTGTAGTGCTGAATCATAATCAAGTACCCTCAAATCTAAAAAAGATCTGGTTATTATCAGTCCAGAGTCTTTGTCCAATCTGTTTAATACAACACAAAAGTCAGCAAAAAACTTCAGATTGAAATAGTTTTTTATATGAATGCAATGGTTACAGTGCATTTAAAGCAGTAACAGAGAAGAATATCAGAGGCAGATGTCAAATGCTCAGTCTTTTTGGCCAGGCTGTAGATGTGCTTAAATGTTTTGGCAGTACACAAATTTTGGGTTTCATACTTTGCTACTTCAGTTTTTAATTTAGATCATTGTAAAATACAGAATATAATATATTTTAAAGAACAACCATGATTATTTTATACGTTTTCTGTTAGCAAATAAATCAAAATGTACGTTTGGCAGTGGTTCTGCTGCCCTAAATCCAACCCAGGTGAAGGGGTGTTTGGTTTGGTTCCAATTAAATTAATTTGGCAAGTTGGTTAAAAATAAGCCGGCAATGGCTTTTAGGTGACCGACCTAATAGCTTTGGTCACATGGATTTAAAGATGGATGGATTTAAAGTATTAAATAACCATGTTCAATCAGTACAGTATTGACTCTACACCTAATAAAAACACCACACCTCAGAAGTCTTTCATGTTTTCTGTGGGGTCCTTTCATCCGTGTCTTGAAACACAGGTTTTGGACCCAAATACATCCTTGCAAGATTGGCATAACTGAACTGAAGCAATCTTTCCAAAGTGGATATAAGTATAAAAAAATGTATGTTTGTCCCTCTGGAGCCATTATTTTGAGTTTCCCCGAGTTCTCAAAGTTTTTCAATATGGCCATCATTTCCATCTCAGGAAACAGCTGTTTTATTGCATAATTTAAACCACTGAATAAATTATAGAGATTTTACTTTTTAAATAGTTTTTTTTAAGTATAACTAAGTTACACTTATAACTTAAACTTCTTTTGAGCATCTTTAGGATAATTGCAATGACATATGTCACATGTTCCTCCAGTAGTCCAGTCCAGTAGTAGAGTGGTCTGTAAGAGATTACCCTTTGACCCCTTTAATAGCGCTTGTTCAGACATTCTTACAGGGACAATTTATTCAGGTCCATCTTCACAAATTTCAAGTATTTCATAAATGAAGGCTCCTGTAACCTTGGCTCAGCTCTCTTAGCTGCCAGTTCTCATCCAATTCATGGGAGATATGGAGTACACCCCAGACCATAACATAAACACCCACTTTACACTGACCTATTAACCTGACCAGCAGTTGTTTGTGTAGGTTCAAACCTAGAGCCTGCTTTCTACAAGGCGATCATTGCACCAGCCTGTGCTGCCCATTTATTTGTTTTATTGGCTTAATCATGTAACTGATCTAAATACTCCATCAATAAGCCTCAAGCTGAGTTTCACAGCAGTGATCACCTGTGTTTAATCTTCTTTGAGAATTTATTTCCCTTTGTTTATTGTCTGGGTGCTACCCTCTCCAAGTTTAGTCGATGTTAAATGGACTGTTATTTATATATCACTTTTTAACTCTCACCTCACACTCAAAGCACTTTTTAAACTGCAAGTGGCATCCACAGATACACTTTCAATGCACAGAGGCATACCCACATGGATGAATCTGGGGTAGGTGGGTATCTTTCCCAAGAACACTTTAACATATGGAGTTGAGGAGCAAGTAATCCAACCACCAACCTTCTAAAAAGTAGATAACCCGCTTTAAATCCCAAGCGAAAAATAAATTACCTTTTGGAGGGGAAGAAGTGGATAACTAGTGAGGAGTGTAATGGGTCCAGCCACAAGATGTGAGCGAAACCAAAAGTATTATCTGCACTGCTAAAACCTTACACCGTTGTTACCAAGTTATTTAAAAAAATCGGAGTAATTTTAGACTTTTAAACTTGAATTCTAAAAGGTTTACCTTATCTATAATAATATATATAGACAATTTTGGTCATTGTAACCACTTTCCCTGCACTATAAACTCAAAATGCTTCTTTAACTGTAGCTAACGGTGGATAAGCCAAAACTGAGAGAGAGTAGCAGAATCTAACAAACTGTTGATTACAATAAATCCTGAGTAGATGTGTCCATCTTTAGCATCCTTTGGCCTACATATCCAGTGTCCTTCTCTGGCTATGTCTCCAAAGCGCTCAGCTTGAGCTGTCCCTCTGATATACTTATATCTAATGTTGTCCATCCTGCTCACTCCCAATGAGTCCCACCATGCCCAAGCCATACATCACAACATCATAGTCACACTACCATCTTGTAAACCTTGCCATTCGCACCTACTGAAATCCTCCTTCTATCCTCCATTCCTTTCACACGGTTTCTTCCAGGTTATTTGATTTGACTTTCAGGCAAAGTCACCTTTGCCTCTCCGTCACTACACTACGGGATCAATTTAAGCAGAAAGTGTAACACTTTTATGAAATATATTAAGTTTAAAGGAAAATGAGCAGAAATGTTACATGACAGAGCAAAAGTGGTATCATGAATAAGTGATCCAACTGTTACAAACATCTGCTTTATCAAAAAATTGGGTACACTGTAATTTATTTGATTCAGCTTTGCAGGTGGCTTTCATTTACGCTGAGATAATTATGGAGAGAAACGTAACATATACTGGATATATGGTTCGGCATGAGCGCACACAAACATGATCATGGGACAAACACTGCTCAACAATAGTATTACTGTGTATATAAAGATTCTCTTTTGATGACAGCCCACACTTTTATCTAAAGTGGGCCAAAACTCATTCTGTCAGAGTAAAGACGTTTAACTACACCTTTAATCCTATTCAGTTTTTCTAAATGATAAAGAAATGCTGCTGTAGTAAATGGAAGACATTTCTCAGCATGTCTAAAATTACAGATCCATGAAATATGGGCCTATTGTAAGAAATATCGATATCTGCATTAGATAGTGGGGAAAAAAACTGTTTTTTCAGTTGTTATTGTTTACCTTTTAATTAATTACTTTGGTGTGAATGACAATAGGGGAGGTTCCATATAGGAAAAACTGTAAAACATCAAGCTTCATTCTCCTTTTAACAAGTCTGTGCTAGGACTGGGCGATATGACCCAAAATTCATATCTCGATGTTTTTTAGCTGGATGGCGATATACGATATATATCTCGATATATTTTTTTAAAGCCATAAAGTAAGAGCAAAAAGAGAGTTTTTAGTCAAAGCTGTATCCCAGATGTCACACAGGCACTTTTATTAACATACAGCGTAGATGTGCATGAAGAAATTACTCAAAAATAAATTATCAGCATTTATTAAATAATAATGCTCCATAAATAAAAGAAAACAATCTTGTTTTTGTGCATAACAAAAAGCTCACAATTGTGCAGTCAAAATGTAAACTAAAAGACGGCGAGCATAATAACAAAGACAGACAGATTTTGCAGCTGCTCTGTTCCCAAGTTCTACTGTGTGACTGATAGCCTGGAGTTTGAAATCCGCTTCGTAACCATGTCTCTTAACAGGTGCCATTTATGGTCCTTATACACACACAATACGGTAATATTACGTTGAAGCACAGTGCGTATTACTCCGCAAGGCTCCTGACTACGGTAGCCTTAATGCTCCGACAATCCATCAAGCGGTGCAGCTCCGTAGCTTACCAAAGTCATACTAAAATATTTATTGACAGATTTCTGAGCACTGTGTACCACATAAAATCGGTTCGCGGTCATTAAGCACAACCAGAATTCATACATAAGGCGCACTGTCGATTTTTGAGAAAATGAAAGGAACGTCATGTCGTTAGCGCGGTCAGCTCGTTAGCGCGGTTAGCTCACTAACACGTTGATGCCGTCCAGCCTCACGCACGGGGCGATCCGCGGTAACTCGTTAACGGAGATTTGCCGTGTCCATCTTGTCATTGCCTGCAGGTGAAGCTATGGGGGAGGGGGAGTTGTGTTCAGTGAAGGAGAGGCGAGACAGAGTAACGTTGCGTAGTGACGACAAAAGTGGACGAAAAAGAGTCAAACTTGCGGCTCCACAAGTATAATTATAATGTAACATAGACTATATCGATATAAACGATATTGTCACATCTTATATCTCGTATGAAAATATATCAATATTTTTAAAAAAACCCGATATATCGCCCAGTCCTAGTCTGTGCCCTCCTATACATTTTCCAGTGGGTCAGATTAGAGTCTTTACCAGGCCGATTCTGGTCCCTGGGCCTTATGTTTGATAGCCCTGCTCTAAACTAAAGCACCATTACTGTTGCACATTACAAATTGAAATAATAATAACATGCTAATTTTTTAATAAAACGCCTGCAGATTTTGGCTTTTAAAAATACGCTGATAGCTGTAAATTCTTTCTTGTAAGCGCTGCTACAGTGTGAGAAGGAAAATGTGCACATGGCTGGTATTAAAGCAACAGCAAAAGTTCTTCAACGTGCACAACAGCATTTGGTGAGAAAATAAAACCTCAAGGTGCTGTCACAAGCACTAAATGCCTGCGCCTTGCTACTGACATTCACTTTAAAACTTGATGAGGTTTTTGCTTTTGTTTGGCTCTCCATCTGTTTGTTTTGTACAACTGAGTCTTCCTCCTCTATTTCTTGAGTATATCTCCAATTTATTTTCTTTTTCCCCTTCTTCCTGCTGTTATGTTTTACAAGTTAAAGCAGGCACACCAAGGCAAGCAATACACCACGTTTGAATATGTTCTGACACCCCGTCTTCACAAGGCCTGATTTCCCAGGGGGAAATGGGCGTTTGCCGTGTTTACATTTTGTTCCCATTTCTGTCTTGCATCAAAAACTCTCCCTCTCCTCTCTCTTTCCCACCACACTGGAAACAAGACGTTCACCATGGGAAAACAGATGCTGACCTGGCTCTTGCAGGTAAAACGGAAGGAAAAGACTTGTGCAGACAAACAAGAATTGTCTTGGGAGGGAACAGAAACCCCAATCCACCAACTGCAGTTTGCAGGTCATGCCACATTTGTTCAGGACTCATCATGAGTGTGTATTTGCTTCAGTGATTTCTATTCATAGTTTCTTTACAAAATGTAAAAAAAAGAATCATGCTCTTTAACCCAACAGAAAATAGATGTTTTGGTCACCTAAGTAAAAACTTGATCTCCACGGACCATTCAGGCTTGTCCTGGGGGACAGTTTTGGAGGTAATGGGCCTGAGCTTTACCATCCATCTTACAAGTGAAATGGATGGGGAAGTGAAACGTGGTACATTGGGTTCAAACATCAATTGGAGCCTTGTCTTGGTTTGTGATGTCAGTCAGGTAGGTGAAATGGAAGGTGAAGCACTGATAAGAAAGACAGAGACAGTTTGGGGAAGAAACGTGTTCGTCAGGTCTTGACTTCCTCTTCTTCTCACTTAAGGGTAATTTTTGACAAGGTGCCACATTTTAACAAGCCGACAAAATCTTTTCCTACCCAATTCTCTTTTTCTCCCAAATCAGGTCACTTTATAAAACTTTCAAGGGATGATTCATTCTTTTAACTGCGTCTACTCTTCTTTAGTTTTTGATTACTAGTCTGCAATTAGTCTCTTTTCATTGAAATCAGAGATTCAGTTCCTATTTCTAGCTGGTCATTATTATCAAAACATATCAGTTCATATTTTCATTCAATTTCTATTTCCTTTACATCTTTTACAAATGGATTTTGCTATGAAGGCGAGCTGCAGGATTTTAGAACAGGCCTGATTTATACCAACGTAAAGGGCATTATAAGAGTCAAGTCAGGTTGAAATAAAAGTATGCATAACTCTATCAAAATTATTAAAAGATAAGGAGGGCTTGACCTTAGAAAGAAGCCTTGTTTGGTAAAAACCTGACTTCACAACAGAATTAATCTGCTTGTCCATATTTAAGTCACAGCCCATTTTTACACTAGGGTTATTTACATAAGTATCCACTGGGCCCAGATCCAATTTTGGAGCACTGCTGGAACAACTGGGTCTGTGTATCATGACCTCAGTCTGGCTCTCAATAAAGTTTAAAACAATTCAAGGCCATTGAGGCTTTGATGTCATGAAAACATTCTAATTAGTGCTGTCGGCGTTAATCTCGTTAAAATGACATTAACACCATAACCGCATTAACGCAGCAAATCTCCGTGGATGATGCTAACGCGTTAACGAGCTAACCACACTAACGCATTGACACTGTGCAGCCCCACGCATGGGGCGATCCGCTCACTCGCTAACGGAGATTTGCTGCATTAATGCGGTTATGGCTTTAACGAGATTAACGCTGACAGCACTAATTCTAATAAAACTTTAATGAGCTGCCGTCATTTCCTTTCAGGAACAAATAGATTTGGGAATCATCAGCATAGAAGTGGAATGAGATGCCGTATCTTTTCAGAATTGATCCTAGAGGAAGTAAATATAAAGAGAAAAGAATAGAGCTCCAGAATAGAACCTTGTGGAACTCCACATAGGTGCAGTGCAGAAGCAGAATTTATGCGTCCAAAACTGACCATAAGACTTTTTTCTGACAAGTATGACCTGAACCATTCTAAAGCTGTGCCTGCTATCTCCACACAGTGCTTAATGCGAGAAATAAGAATATTGTGGTCAACAGTATCAAAAGCACCTAAAAGCATTAAAATAACAGAATCCACAGAGTCTGTAGCTAATAAAATATCATTAAAAACTTGTGCTATGATGCAACACTTTTGTCCTGATATAAGTGGTCTTTTCAAGAATGACAATGCCCCCATCCTTAAGTGAACAGAGGTGGGCACTGAATGGTTTAATGACTATGAAAATGTTTTGATGTGTTTTATCTGTGAGAGATTGCATATTAGACAGGGCGCTCTACCAGCATCTTGAAAAACCGTCTTTTGAAAGAATAGTGTCCCTTCCCTTTATTAAATCCCTTTAATTTATTACTCATCCATCTGTCTATATCCATGTGTGTGCAATCAAACCAGTGAAGTGAGAAGGGGGAGAGCAAGGGAGAAATGGACTGTTGGCTGTCAGTCTGATTGGACCCCTGGACTGGCTGATCAGCGGTCCGGAAGCTTGAATAATCCACAGCACAGCTCATCTTGAGGAGTACTTTAATCTTAGCATGTGTAAGCGAGACCTCTGTGTGTCTGTGTGTGTGCTTATGTCTGACAGCTTTCTCTTCATCTTCGTTCGCATGCCCATCTTCTTCAGTTGCTTTTTACCCGTCACACCTCTCCACCTGTGTTACAGTATATAGTTGTCTGTTTGTTTCTGTTTGATTTGGATGAAAATTGCTGGTGTGAAGGACCATTGGTGAAAAAAGGTCATCTTTGCCAGACTGGAGATGAATCTTAGTTGGAATTGTTTTAAGGTAGAAAAGGGTTTTTATTTTTGGGGGGGCTTGTTCAGAGTTTCATAAAAGTTACAAGAAGTAGTACAGGCTGGAAAAATAAAAAAAATACATAAAAGACGGTAGGAGGTTTTATTGAAAAATGATCCAACTGCATTTTGTCAAATGGAATAATATCTCATAAAAATGCCCAAACTTTCCAGGTATTTCCTGAGAGCAGCATTAGCTGAAGACAAACTGATGAAACTGCAGGTGGTGTGCTGGAAATCATATTATTCTATAGGTGCTACATTGGACAATCACAAAACACAATTACCAGTTGCTGGTTTGTGTTACGGATTGAACTGTCAGAATGCTCAGCAGCATGATTTTCAGCTTTGGTTGTTGCTAATGGCCCATTTTTTCTTTTTGCAGAGACTTATACCTTTTAAAGAACTGGACATTTTATAACACAGCTGTTAATCTTTTGGACTGATGATTCGGTTTGGAATTTCATGGTGATTTAAGCTTAAACTAGGTCTCAATTGTTTTCTAACACATTCCACTCCAAGGAGATCAAGGTTCCCACGTCACAATTCTTATCATTAACAAGAAAAACGACCAAAATGGATATTTATCAAAGCACGATAGCTTCAGCAAACTCTAGTTTATTTTTGTTTAAGAACCGCTGGCCTTAACTGTGGATCTACACTGCTGGTTGGGAACAAGAAGTATTGCTTAAGGAACTGTTTGTCCTGAGAAATAGCTCCTTCCAAAATACACCTCTATTTTGTTTTTCAAGTTGAAAGGCTATAAACACACCACACATGTATGTTTAGTATTTATTGACCCAAGATTTACTCATGAAAGTGGCCACTTTCTCATTACTTTCATATATTGTTTTGGGAAGTATCCAAAACATACAAGTTTCATTATATAATTTTTCAAGGGATCTTATATCTGTTTTCACTCTTATATGCTTTTCATACAAGTTTCACACAAGACAGATACAAACTTTATAAGATTTATATATATCTTTTCCATATGGGGAAGTAAAGCATAAAAGTGGGAGGTGGAACCTCCAGCTTTCAGGCTTCTTTGCTGTGGTATCAGCTCCCATTTTGGATTTGGCAGACGGACATTTCTGACTGCTGGGGATTTACTTTTATTATTGACAGGTTTACCTTTACAGTATAAAGCACCTTGATGTAACAATTTGGCACTATATAAATCAATTTGAATTCAATACATTGGACGATATTTTGTGGCAAGGTTAACCTGAGGGACTCAAAATGAAGGACAAAGTTGAAAAGGATTTTCAGGATGAACAACAATGTATGTCACAGTAAATGTTCTGTCCTCACTAAGTGTTGTCCTCATGAAAGTAGACTCAGCTATACAGACAGCTAAATACTCTCCTAATCAAAATCCAAGGAACAGGCCGATGTGTTGAGTCGGATGATTTAATAAGGAAATAGTGTAAAACTGTTGACAAAACCAGAAATAAACCAATAAAAATGTTGCATTAATATACAATTAAACAAACACAGCAGTAAGTCACATGTTCAAAAATATGAGCACAATATTTATTTGCTTAGCGAGTCCCAGAATAAAACATCAAATGAAATCATGCTTATGATCAAAATTTTAAAGAAACCACATGGCATATGAGCTAACACCCATTCAAATTAGACTCAAACTACAAACTATATATAAACTAACAAATAATAATGTACACAAGTCGTTTCAATGATAACAAACAGTATTATGAGATGATGCTGTTTATCAACTTGTGAAGGCATGGACGGCAACAGATTAACACAGGTGAAACTGCCCCAGGCTAGATCTTGCAGAGTAAAATACACAAAACAACCACTAGAGGGCAAACTGCAGAACAGAAAATACCTAATTCCATCATAGTAAATATTTCTGCAGGAGCTGAGATCGGGTAGTATTTTCAGGCAACTATCTAAGGCACGATCATAGGCTAGAGCGATGCTCAGGTACAGTGCCATAAAAACTTGATTTCTTAGGTTTTTTTGCTAATTTGTCACATTGACATGTTTCAGACAAACAAATGTTTGCATTAGACAAAGACAACCCGAGTAAATGCAAAAAGTATCACTTAAATGATTTCATTTTCAAACCTACCTGCTCTGTGTGAAAAAGTAATTGCCCTCTAAACCTAATAACTTGTTGTGTCAACCTTGGCAGCAACAACTGCAATCAAGTATTTGTGATAACCGCCAACGAGTTTTTCACATCAATGTCGAGGAATTTTGTTACACTCTTCTTTGCAGAATTGTTTTGATTCAGCAACATCTGAGGATTTTCAAGTATGAACGGTCTGTTTGAGGCCATGGTAAAGCATCTCGATCTAATTCTCAATCTGATTTTTGAAAGACCACTGCAAAAACTACATTTTCTTATTTTGAGCCATTTAGAGGTTTGCTTCAAATCGTTTTCCTGCTGCATACCCCAATTACTCTTGAGCTTCAGAACACAAACCTTCAGGATTTTCTGGTAGAGAGCAAAATTCATGGTTCCATCAGTTACAGTTATCGGGTCCCTGAAACAGTGAAGCAGCCCGGGCCATCACACCACCACCACCACCATGTTTGACTATGATGTCCTTTTTAAGAAACGCTGTGTTAGTTTTACACTCTTTCACACAGGCCAGACAAGTTCGCATAAATACGTCATAAATACATCAATTTAAAAACTTGCATATTTACTTAACCTATATTTGTTCAATATAAACATTGTTTGATCTAAATGGAGAAAGCATGATAAATATGCACGTACTTAGAGATTAGGAAGGATTAACCGAGTCCGCAAACAGGCGACATGTAAAACCTACAAAGAATTTGATGGTGGAAGTCAGATTTGAGTACTGCACTGACCAAAGACAGAGAAGGTGTGCCTTCTGAAAATTCCCCAAGGCCATGTCCACCACTGCAACAGACTGGTCAATTGACTCCCAAAGTGTGGGCCAGGCCCCCTGGCGGGCTGTGAAAGTACTGTAGGTTTCTTTATTTATATTAAAGGTGGCTTGATTAGTTACTTACTATTAATCATTATCCTGTCTTAAATTTCCTGTTTTTGTATTGATCTTTGTGTCCCAGTTTAAGGTTGATCACACACTGCCCTGAACACTTTGCATATAAGTAGTAGCATTAACAATTTATAGCCAACAACCTGTGTTGTTGATGTTTTTTGAATGCAAATTTTAAGGAAACACATCACTTACTCTTGTGTTTGGGTTAGATTGAAGATTTAAGATCGGGTGAGCCCCACGGGATTGTTTGGTTTTTAAGTGAGCTGCAGTACTTTTGACTTTGAGAATGGCTGGACTGGTTAATGCCGCTCATGCCTTCATATACACTGATAGAGGAAAAAGACAGAGAGGAACAAGAGGCACCTGGAGGACAAGGAAGACAATGACACCAGGATAGATTGTTAGCTCAGAAATCTGCTGTCAAGGGGATTAGAGACTTCCATATTGGTGCTTCCTACAATTCTTAACATCGACCATACAAGGTCAGGTCTCTTATTATTAATGATAAGTGCACGTCTAACCCTGTACTTGCACACATAACAAAAATAATAAGTGGCCCCAGATACTGTTTTTTTTTTTTTCATCCAAGATGGAAAATGGCTTTGGCCAATCACTACTCTACCTGTCCAACTGTCCAGCCCTCAAATAAGTCTAATACCTCTCCTGTCAGTCAAGCTATGTCTTGTCTGTCATATTGACAATGAAACTGAAAATATTCACAAAAAACGTTACATTTCAGTAAAAGGCCAATATTTGTATTAGTAAACTGCTATTACTCTGATTTCCCAACCCCTTTTATTTCCCCCACCAGCAGTAAAAATGCTCTCCCCTCTCATTAGCCCTTTATTCCTGCGGATTTATTTCATTCCTCCTCTGCCTCCTTCCCTCTCTCTGTCACCCCCTCTAATTTGAAGTGCAATAGTTTCCCTCTGGCATGAAAATATTGCGTCATTCATCATGTCTCTCTAATTCGTCTTAGATATCCTCCATCCCTCCACCTCAGCCCCCCTCCTCCGATCACCCACAACCCCGCTGCACCACTTAGCTGTGATATTGCCCAGAGTCAACGAATACAAGGCAAGTCATACCCATCCGTGCAGTGATTTTTGATACATTTGAACAGACATACAGTTCAGGAATGTGCTATCACTCTCTTGGCCTCTCACCTCTTTTAATACACAGACACACACACAAACTATGCTCTGGCCGGTGTCTGGCTGGGCTCATTGCGAGGCGATGGGTGTGGGCCATTTTTGTGGCTCGATGCTCAGTGCTAAGCTGTTTGCCGCGGTGACTGGCCAGAGGTGTATTGGGCTAAATTGAAGCGCCTGCTGATTAGATGGCTACCTATCGATAAGACCAGAGTGGAATTTCAGCCTCGACTTGTGTGTCCCAGGGGGCTAAAATGTAGCTGTAGGGTTAGTCGAGTCAGTTTGAGAAGAAAATATTGTATATGTTTGTATAAACGAGGCCCCGACATCACCTGACAAAGTCTCAGAAGGCCTCCTGTAACTTCTCTCTGTCTTTGTCAGCATAGCCTTAATGAAAAGCCACAGCTTATTATTTCCTGATTAAATCTAGTCACAGGGGTCAATCTCATCTTCGGTCTGCATGATTTATAATGTCTCTTGGCTTCATAATTCTGTTACTTCTTTACTTCTTATACTATAGCAGATCTGCTTTTGATTTATCCTGGAACTAGTCCAATGCCCAAAGATGCTTAATTGAGAATGAATGACAAAAATGAAGGAAACCAAGAAATGTTTCTCCAGAGGATGGTATGTTTTTATTTTCTTAATTAGTTTGTGTCCCTATTTAATTGCAATTTTGCCTTCATTCGAAAAAAACTAGAGAATCAGAATTAAGCAGTGTAATATGAAATATAGCATAACTACTTTTATAGGTCATTGAATGTTGTTTAAGATACAGTTAAAAGCATTAAAAATCTACTGAATTGAGACTTAAAAAGGCTAAAAACCTTCCAGGAGTTGCAATAAGTTTATTTTCATTTTATTTTTTGCAGACTTTTATTATAAGATATTCAAACGAGCTTCATAGAATTTTTTTGAAAAATGTATTAAACTAAATTGTTTTACTGATGTAAATAATTTTCTGGAAATGTGCATTTTGCTAACATTCTCTTATTTGTGAAATACATGCTGCATTTTGTTTTGTAAATTTTAGATAATATCATGAGTCGTACCCATTTTTCTACACTTATAGAGATGTAAATGTTACTTCTATTTCAAAGTACAGTGAAATGAACCACCTTGGGGGTCCTGGTATTTTTAAAGGACTGCCTTTGAAGTGTTTTTCATTCCACGTGTGCCAGTGTATGAAATCAGGCCATCCAGCATGGTTCATATTGATGTTTGAGGTTTATTTACAATTCATCTATCTCAGACAACACTGTGCCTCAGAGTTGTTCCCATTCACACCTCTCGCGATCATTATCCATGACAGAATAAAGCTGTATTGAGCGACGGCATGTACCTCGCTCTTATTAAATTGTGTGTGAGGTAAATGGTGCTACAGCAGGCTATCTGTGATACTGCTGACAGCAGCAGTTTGGGATTCTGGCCTTGCCATTTTAACTGCATGCTGTTATTATTGTGAATGCTATTAAACTCTATTTAGATACAATGTGATGTGGATTTTTATATTTGGACATATTTTGACTGCTGATGTTTTTTGGCCGTGTTTTCCCGAGAGACGAGTTCCTTGTTGACAGCATTCACATTAACTGCGGCAACATGCACTCACATGTATGACAGACAACCACACCATTATATCCACAAACATTTGTCAGGTCAACTACACCTTTGCAGACTAATGGCACTCCCTGACTGCTGCAGCTTCCCCAGGAGTGCAGTTCATAAACTGACCAGGTGTTGACTGCCAGCCATGTGAAAAAGAAAGCACAACCTCTTTCACTTGTTTCAAGGTTTTACATAATACACAAAAATCATCTGGTCTTTACCAGGTTCTAAAATCTTGTTGCAGTTAGCGGAGAAGCTGACTGTGCGGACTGCGGAGGAGGACACAAGTACAGACACGAAAAACAAAACTTTGATTTTACTAAGGACGAGACATTTATATAAGGCTGGTTAAACAGTACAAAATAAAGAGCAAAGGTGAAACTAAACAATAACCTACATGAAAAAATCCTGAAGGTGAACATGAAGACCTGGCTTGGATACATGAAAACCTAGAAACATGACATGAACATAGCAGATGATCGGACAAGGAGTGAATAAAACCATGCAAACTAAATGCACACAGGAGGTGATCAGGGGAAGTGGAAACACATGGGGAAACAGCTGATTAGAATGAACATGATGACACCACAGGGGGAAGTGAAACTAAACACAGTGAACATGGGACACCAGACCTCTTCAAAACAAACAACGAAACATAATGGGACGCACACATGATGAACCGACAAGGGAGACTTAAGCACAGGTGGTGATGACACAAGGTGATCTAAGAAACATTAAATTGAAACAGCAACATAGGCAAAATAGAATTAACTTAGTTAACCTAATGAACTTAAACCATAAACATCAAAATATATTAAAACTCAAAACGCTGGGTCAAATGACCTAGGATCGTGACAAATCTGGACTTAGCACCTTGATTATTGTCTTTTTCAGCCATTCTGTTTTAATCTTGTTCTTGGGATCATCATCCTTTTGCATGATCCAATTGGGCTAAGCTTTTACCGTTTGACAGATCAAATTTTATTTCAGAAAAAACTGTGGTAAAAATCTGTGGTACACAGAGGAGTTCAAGGTGCCCAGGTTGTGTGGCTTCAAAACAAGTCAAAACCATCAGCCCTTTCAACCAGTGTTGGTCAAGTTACTTGAAAAAAGTAATCAGTAACTAATTACTGATTACTTCCCGAAAAAAGTAATCCCGTTACTTTACTGATTACCTATTTTCAAAAGTAATTAATTAGTTACTTTTTAAAAACATGATTTACAACCTGAATAGGTGATAAAACGATAGATCTTTCAGCCCAATTCTACTTTTTCTACATAATCCATCATACAAAATGTAATCAAATGGAAAAGTCTCTTTTTAAAACTTGTTTTATTAATGTTAATCTCTTAACTTTATGCATCAAGCAAAAATTAAATTATATGCAACATTCTCTGACTGGAAGAAATTTGTTTAACATTTAAACTTATTTTCTGCACATTCCAGCACATAAAATATTTTGTGTGTGTGTGTTTACACTCACTCTTTTAAATAGATGCAAGTAAAACACAGCAGAAAATAAATAACATCAAAGACTAACGGTCCTGTTGCTCTATTTTCACCTGTAAAGCAGGACTGCGGTAGGCGGAGGTTTACCCTGGTGCAGGTGTGCAGCGGTCAGTGGAAGAATCCGCGAGTTTCTCTGTGAGTTTCCCATTATGTCGTAGCGCACTCGGTGCTTGCTTGGAAGTTTAGGGGAGGTTTTCGCTGTAAAAAGAAGTTTTCTTCCAACACTAATGTTTTTGTCACTTTTTATGGAATCAAACTCAAAGTAAGGTCAGTACTTCCACGCTTTAAACGCTGCACGCTCATACTCTCTCCCGCACTCAATATATAATCCACTGTTGATCTGCACACAGCTGTTGTCACAAACGTCGCACTTGCTTACATCACTGTCATGAGACATTCTCGAAAAAAATCTCGGTTTTAGTAACGCAGTAATGCAGCATTCCTACGGGCAAGTAACGGTAATCTAATTACCGTTTTTGCAATAGTAATCCTTTACTTTACTCGTTACCTGAAAAAAGTAATCAGATTACGTTACTGCCCATCTCTGCTTTCAACCCTCACATTCACTATGAGGGGTTTTCTCCAAAAGTGTTATTGTGAATTATGGTCAGAGATGACCACTTTGATCAGTAGACATTATAACATGTTTATTTTACCAGTTGCCAACCGAAACCATGTTGCCATGTCCTTTTTAGAGACTTTCTCCTGGCAGGCCTTAGTAACAAAAATAATAATAATTCTGTAATTTTTGAAGTGTACTTAATTTTTTTATAGACTTTTCTGTTTTGACTTAGTATTTGTTAAAGAACTGATGACATGGTATAATATGATGTCCCTGTTGTGTGCTGCTGTGTATCTGAGGTTGTATTTCAATATTTTTAAGGCCTAATAAAGATCAGATAACTGAGTTTTGGATTTTGTGCTTTGATTTTTTGGTTATTATGAAGGATTTTCTGTTTTGGTCATGATTTTGGCTGTTCTTAGTTCTTCCTTTATAGTTTTCAAATATTTACCCCTCAGCCATAAAAGACTGGATTTTGAAACTTATACCATAGGTGCAGCTACAAAAAAAAATCTCGGACGAGGTCAAATCTCAGTAACATTGAATATGTCTGTAAAACGAAATAAACCTATGTAACCCTTTCATGCATGAGTTATGAGAACCTCAGTGAAAATCTTTTTCCTGACTGTTCTTATTTCTAATTGGGCACAAAAACCCCCACTTCACTTGGAATTCTGTTTAAGTTCATTTCTGTTTACGTTGGTAGTCGTTTGTCTCTTCTGTCTTGTGTCTTGTACTGCATTTACTTCCCCTTTCTCTAATTATCTAGATTCTGTTAACCTGTGTCTCATTTCCCCAGTCGTGTTCTCTTCCCATGATTAGCTTGTGTGTCGTTATAGCCCTGCTCTTCTATTCTTTGTTAAAGTGTCTGTGATTCTTGTTTTTTCTTGCTTTTTGGAGTCCGCCACCCATGTGTACATTTGTTTATGATAGATGTGTCACAGGGATGCCTCATTCTGCAAACTGGACTCAAAGGATCCACTGTCAGCATTTTGGTTCAAGACAATACAGGACAATCCCAGAGGTCCAGTTCCCATACCAATCAGGTAAAAGATTTTTTTTTTTTTTTTTAGCAGTATCACTGGTCCTTCACAGTCTTGGGCAGGTGGCTTAATGTTGTAGCAAAGACTCTGGACAGCATGTAAGATTCACCACAGCACCAAAGCTAAATAGAGTTTAAATCCTAGAAATCAGGGCAAAATTAAAGTAATAAAACAGAGAAGACAAATTCTTTTGTGTTCCTGAAACAACATAGGAAAAAAAAATCCTTCAGCAACACTTTGCTTTGAACAGAAAAGACAAATGGAACTGAGGTTTAACACTAAATTTGAATAATTTCAGCAAGAGCTGTGAAATAAAAAGAGCTGGAGGTGCACATAATCAACAAAAATAAAAACAAGAAACTATAAAATAATTCTAACTCATGATGCACCTAATATTTACTGAAAGGTCTTTTAAGGAAAACAAATATTTTTCTCCAACATCCCATATTCAGTTTGTTAAATGTGAAATACCTTTAAAAAATGTCAGAAAGCAACGGTTTCTGGACGGAAATAATCAGCATTAATAAACCCCACATGTCTCAACTGAGAAAGAAAATCTATCAACAATCTTCACCTGTAAAAACATGACCATGTATCGTCAGCTTGATGAGGTCATGCACGAGTCTCCATGGACTATGATGTTCACAAATGACATGTTGATCTGCAGTGAGAAAAGGGAGCAGGTGGAGGAGAACCTAAGAAGTGGAGACATGCTCTGGAGAGACGAGACAGAATGCATGTGTGTGGGGGTGGCGGGGGGGTGTTGAAGGTAGATGAGCTTAAATATCTGGGGTCAGCCATCCAAAGCAACTGACAGCACACACGAGACATGAAGAGGAGAGCGCAGGGAGGGTGGAGTGGGCGGAGACAAGTGTCAGTCGTGATTTGAAAGGGAAGGTCTACAAGATGGTAGTAAGACCTGCTATGATGGATGGTTTGGGGACAAAATCACTAACATAAAACAGGACGCAGAAATGAAGACGTTAAGATTTCCATTGTGACGGACCAGAATGGACAAGATTAGAAATGAATACATCAGAGGGACAGCTCAGGTTTGGAGATGAGGTTAGAGAGGCGATGTTTGGGCATGTGCAGAGGAGGGATAGTGGATATATTGGACAAAGGATGTTGAATATGGAGGTGCCAGGCGGGAGGAAAAGAGGAAGGCACCTTTATGAATGTAGTGAAGGAGGATCTGCACAGAGTTGGTGCAACAGAGGAGGATGCTAACGGTGGGGTGAGGAGGCAGATCATCTGCTAAAAGAAGCAGCACAAAGGAGAAGATATGTTCATCTCAGTTTAAATGGTACAATGGTGCATATTAGTCTGATAAGTTGGTAGGATTTTGTTTCCTTACTTATCTAGTAGAAATGATACCAAATGAATGGTGTTTTTTGTATCTTATCACATCCCAGAGATACTTCCATCAATGTCTGTTTATCCAAGGTCTTTTTTCTTTCTTTTAGGCTACTTCACTGTCCTTGTTTGCCTCCTCTTACAAGGAAACTCTTTTTACTAAAGATGTTTTGGCATCCACTTCATCAGCTTCCAGAAGAAAGCTAACTATTACTACTGGGAAAACAAAAGCCATCTTTTTTTTTCTTTGTGTGTTGGTAGCACATTCAAGCCTTGATTTTTCCCAGGGGATGGATGATTGACATACAATATAGTTATATTGAGGGTTATAGACAGCCAATCTAAACGCTGATGTTGTCATTACTCCATAGCGATTGCAATGTGCAGTAAACATTTACCTCATAATAGGTTAAATCAAAATTTCTCCTATGGCCCATGATTCATCCACCACTTTGCTTTCAGGGGTGTAACAGACAGTAAGAGGATTCGTGTTTTATTTTTTGGGCTTACATGTACTTTTCACCTTTCAGTTATCGCCAAAGTGTTTTATAAAGAGTATAGAAAATGTTCTGTGATTAAAATATTGGACTTTTTAATCAAGGAAATGCATTGCTGTTAAAGCAACCTTAAGTGCCCATCCATCTCCTGCTGCTTATCTGGGTCTGTGTGTGTTCGTGTAGCATTTGTAAGCAGAAATTGCCAGATCCCCCCTCTCCCCAGCTCATGTCTCCAGGGGATATACAAGGCATTCCTGAAGAAGCAGCCAAGAAACATAATCTCTCCAGGGTGTCCTGGGTCAGACCAGAGGGTCTCCTCCCTAGTGGACGTACCCAAAACACCTCATCAGGAGGTGCCCAGGAGGCATCCTAGTCAGATGCCTGAACCACCTCACCATGTTCCTCTTGATGTAGAGGACCCGTCAATCTGAACCAATCTCAGATGACAGCACTCCTCTTTCTGTCAGCTTGAGGGCAGACAAGTTTTGGAGGCAGGTTTCTGCTGCTTGGATCCATGATCTGATTCCACTGATCACAACCTGCAACAGTAACAATATTAATAGGAACACGAGTGTAAATTGTAACATTAAATCTTTTAGCTATGGTTTTTAACTATTCTGACTTCTGAAGGAAATGTCTGGATTTTTAGAAATCACTTGCTTAAAAACATTCATATGATGGATGCTTGTCAGTGTCTTTTTGATGTGTACAGTCGATTTGACTTGTCCATCCTGTGAGTTGACCTGACAAGAGCACTAACTGTATATAAAAGATGGCATATCATTTGTTACTTGTTGCTAGTTTGTGTATTGCAACCCCAGTTTTCTTTGTTATTGTTTGACTTTTTTCAGTGTTTTATTTGTTCCTGAGTAAATCGGTTTGGCTGAGATTAAAGTTATTAGATTAGATTAGATTAATTAAAACTTTATTAATCCCTCGGGATTAGATAGCAAGGAGCAGATGGCAGAGTTTCACTCCACCGAGAGAGCTTGTGACGTAATTCTGAAGGCCATCACAGTCGCTCACTTCTGGCCTACCCGGCTGTCGGAGGATCCGGCCCACTTAGACCACGAAGGCCGGGTCCTTGGGTTGATGCAGCCTCTGAATTTGGACAGCCCCGGCTGGGGGACAGTAATAACGGTGACATTTAACTTATTTTAAATAAATCATTTTAAATAAATAAACTGTGTAATGTTCAAGTTTTTTGTATATGTGTTTATATGTATATGTATATGTATACCTACCCCCCCCCCCCCCCCCCCTTTTGAATGTCTCCCTCATTCTGAGGTCTCAAGGTTGGCAAGTACGACTGGTGGTGACCCTGACTTGTTGCCCCAGACACCAATCATGACCCCATATGTTGGAGACAAGCAAAAGCACTTTTTGGTGCATTTCTGTTTTAATATGTTTTTCGCTAAGATTTGCAAGACCAAATAAAAAATGTCTACATTCTGACAGAGTAAGGTCAGGATTATGTTTAAACACCACTAACAACTTGGGCCTCATATGAATCAGCATTGGGGGGGTTGAGGTTGGGACCATTTTGTCAATGGAAGGTCTCCATTTTTTGTGCTATCAAATTATTTATGCCGCTGACGATGTGCGGTGCCTTTTTGAAACTCTTGACAAAAATAAAAACCTGTCTGTCCAGTAATGGCATGTGTTAGTTTAATCACGATAAGTAGTAACACTGATGGAGTCTAGTGGTTCGTCTGTGTGGGAGAGTGACACTGTTAGCTTGGGGTGGCTATTTCAGGGCTTTTCCATGCTACATCATCAGCACCCACACACATGAGTGCCAGCACTCACATGCTGTATTCAACTCCATTAATACACAGATGCATACGGAAGCTTTTCTGCAATTTAGTCTGTAAGTTCTGCCGTTCTTTGTTCAGGTGAAACAAAAAATGTTAGCAGCACACCAATTCCTTCTCTTTTGCCTTGTTTTGTTTTTGTTTTTTGTTTGTTTTTTTAACATCAAAGTACAAATTTTTATTTCATCCTCTGTTTCCATCACATATTGGAGAAAAGTCAGATAAAAATGATGCTATTTGTTTCTGAGTATATAATGCCGGCACTGAGCAAATAAAGAACATAAAAGGACAAAAACACACTTTAATTAATTGCTCTTAGTAATCCAACCTCTCATGTCTCTCCTGTCTTTATAACTCGCCCACTCGCCTTCTTACATCGCTCTTGGTTTCACCCCAGTGCATCAATGGCAACGTGATGCCTCTGACAGAAATACTTGTAATTATCCTCCCACACTCCTGTCTCTTGAAGCTGATTGGATGGCAGTTTGCGTTCTGATGTGCTAGCCACCACCTACACCAGATCTGTCATTTTCCTGTGACCCCCCCCAGCCCCCACCACCTCTTCCCCAAAGCCATCAACATCCAGTCCCCCCCTGCTTTCTGCCAAATGCTCCAGCAAACACCTCCTACCCGGGATCCTGTTTGAACCATGTCTCCCATTGAAATGCAGTTTAGGTGAGCTGGCAGGTGACGCACAGCCACACATAACGTAAGCAACTAAAGATCCCAAGCACAGGCTGCAGTGATCCAGGTGAGTAATCCTTATCACTCCTCCCCTAACGCATGCTGAGTAGTTTACTTTCTTTGTTTGCAAATCCAGTTTACATTTAGAATTCCTTCCTGTTTAAGCGTATACTCCATATTTCTATGCATTCCTAAACGTGAGCACTGGTGGACTTCCTGACATCAGGAGGAGTGATTGAGATTTTTTTTTCCTACAGTTTCTATTGCTAGATAGAAATCCAGATGCTAGTTTCAGTTTAAATAATAACAGCTTGTAACTAATCAGATGCTGATGGGGTGGTAAAATACTGTCATGTTTTTTGGTTTAGGCTTTTCAGATTTTTCTTTAACTGTTGCCAATATCAGATTTCACTGTAATCTAGTCCAGTTCTGAACTAACACTTGTATGCAAAAGAAGAATATGTTCCACGTAGCATGCTGTAGTACTGTAAACACAGAGGCCACTGAAGTCATAAGCAGTTTAATTTCTGAGATCTGCAGTAGATGTTAGTAACATTTTTACTAGATAACAATAATAAGACAGTCTATCGATAATGTTTGTTTTTTTTTCTTCTTCCCTTTGCAGAGCAATGACATCCAGTTCTGTGTGCATGTTTACAGTCTGCTGATACAGAGCTGGATGTAGGAGCAGTTGAATCGAAATGTTTGAGGAATCGCTGATATTATCAAAGAAATGTCATTATATACAAAAGATCATATATGATCAGCTTTCTTTTGATTTGTGCTCTTGTGGAGAAAAAAATAAACTCAGGCCAGAGCCACTTTGGTCTGTCACGGTCTGGCTGGGGCAGACCGTATGTGTTGCAGAGGAGGACTCAAACGCAGACCAAAACGTAGTGTGGATAAACAAAACAAGCCGTTTATTGAGGCTAGCAATGAGGGTAAAAATAATCGGGCATCGGTGAAAACTAAACAATAACCTAAACTGGGTGAACTAATAACAAAACATGAAAAAGCTTAACCATAGTGAACTGACATGGGTACCTGGGGATGAGACATGGATGAGCAGACGACCTGACAATGGCATGCAGAAAACAAAGGGCTTAAATACATACATGAGGTGATCAGGGGAGGTGGAGACACATGGGGGAAACAGCTGACAGACATAAACCTAATGACAGGACCAGGAGAGGAAAGCTAAATACAATAAACAAAGAACACATGACATTGTCAGAATAAAACAGGAAATACTAAAACTAAAACATGACAACACAACTTAACAGACCTAATATGTGATGAATAAATACAAAACCCCAAAACATAGAAAACCCAGGAACAATAACTGCCTAAACTAAAGGCAGATAGGAAATAACACAAACTAAATCACATAACAAAATGAGACAAATACAAACATGAACTCAGAGCGCTGGGTCAGAGACCCAGCCTGTGACATGGTCTGCAGTGTGACCATAGTCACATATGGGTACTGTCTGTATTAGGCCACTAGACCCAAGCAACGCATATAGGGATAGTCATGATTTTAGAATATTTCAATAAATTGGCAAAAAAGAAGGAAAAAGAAATTACAGTATTACTAGGCAATGGTTAGCACTGCAAATTTCTCACAGCAAGAAGGTCCTGGGTTCAGATGCACTAGCCAGAGGAGGCCTTTCAGTGTGAAGTCCTGGTACTCCCGCTGCCTCCCACAGTCTAAACACATGCGTGGATTAGATTAAGTGGTAATCCAAAATTTCCCATAGGTAGGAATGTCTGTCTCTCTCCCTGCGACAGACTGGCGCCCTGTCCAGAGTGTACTCCGGATTTCATGCTATGACAACTGGGACAGGCTCCAGTGCTCGTGCAACCCTGAACTGGATAAGATGGATGGACATTACTACTCCCAGATGGTGGTGGTAATGTGCTTAGAAGCAGTTTGGCCCTCACCGTTGTACACCGAGCATGTGTGGTATTGCGTGATTACTAGCCACTGTAAGAAAAAGAGAAACTGCTGCAAACCCTCAAAAGGTCCTGTATGGGAGAAAAAATGAGGTCAAGTTCAAACTCTTTCAGCTAAGGCATAAAATCTGCCGAAAACATTTGGAGGTGAACTCAGATGGATGATATATGACTGAAGGTTTCTAGCTTTTGAATAAAAGAAATATTTTAGTTTGTTTTTCTCTGATACCAAATCATGATGTTGGCTATGGTTCATTTAAAACTGTACTGGGAATAGCTTGATTTGACATAATGTTGTCCTTTAAGTACTGCGACCATAAAATTGCAAAATGAAATGAGAAAATTGGTCCAGGAATTCAAACTATGCAATCTAGAGTTTTAATAATGTAATTGTTTTAAATCTTCAATTTAAAAGAATCAAAAACACTTTAGTCCGAGCATTCTCTGAATATCTTTAAGTCTAAAATATGCATCTGTCAACAAGCTGAGCAGTTCAACTTTGACCAAGAGAAAATGTCATCAGTTATCCTTCTGAAAAAGCAACACTAATTGCTTTGAAAGTGCTCACCAAAGAAAAGCCACAACCTTGAGTGAGTGAGCCATGTTTGTAGTGATTGAGAGATCACAAATTCTTTGTTGGGCTGATGAATGAATTTATTTCCACAGCTCATCCTGCACGGGCAGGCATGTTAATTAAAAGCTTGCCGATGCTCTTGAACTTATTACCTAGCTTCCTGCTAATGAGCGAAATTTTAAAAAAATGAATGCAGCAGAAAAAACAAGCTTTATCTAAGAGGACACTGGAGGAAAAGAAAAATCACTTACAGCTCTTTCACTACTTCACCTTTACAGAGAAATAACTCTTTTTCTTCCTCACTGCCCATATCTGTGCTGTAATGGCTAGTAATTTAAGGGAAATTAACATTTTGACATGCTCCTCAGGGGTTGAGAAAAAGTGAAGAGGGGATAAGAGAAAAGAAGAGGAGGGAGGGAGGATGTACAGGAGATAGGAAAAAGAAGATGAATTAGTATTTAATTCTGTATGGTAGAATATTTAGTCCAAGGGTTAAGTGCAGTGGAGCTAACCATCTTCTGTACTCCTACAGGTTGAGAAGTCTTAAAAAAACACAAATAAAACAAAAAAGCAGACACAGCAAGCCAAGATGACAGGAGACATGACCACCAACCTCTGAGAGCAGATTTCAAATTTAATTGGTTCAGATCGACTTTTTTTTTTTTAAAGTGCATTCTCAAATGTCAAAATTTTGTCAGTCAAGCCTGCAACAGCTAAATTTAAGAAGCTTGAAGTTAATATGCAGACTTTGGAAATTAATACTCCACAGAGCTGCATAATTCAGTACATTAAAATGACTGAGAAGGTTTCCCTTCATTATATTTCTGTTTTTAAAGGTTTTAATAAGTCAAGTCCTGGAAGAGCTGACCTCAATCCATGTGGGCCCCGACAAGATCCCTTGTCCTTCTACTAAATACCTGCATAACTTGCATGCCAATCCACTTGGCGACTCAACTAGAGCACGCGTTTCTATTATCTGCCCAGTGAAAGGCCACTATCACTTGTTATCAGTCAAATACATGTTATCAGTTCGCAATCTCTTTTACCTTCTAGCAATCTTGGTGGGCTTTTGTTAACCATTCAAGGATAAGTAGAGTGCAATTACAGATTAAGTGGAAGGCATCTAGCTGTTGTAAAAGGTGCACATAAACCCCTCAAAGCAAATGTTGCGACAGAGTGCATTTGGTAAAACCATGATCTTTAGTAGTTTTGGTTCCTACACCCAATCATACGGAAAATGAAAACAAAAATAACCAGAGATGAAAGTGATGAAAGTCCAAAAGATTGGCCTACACTTGTGTTTTG
Organism: Rhamphochromis longiceps; assembly: GCF_057381845.1. Lineage (NCBI taxonomy): Eukaryota > Metazoa > Chordata > Actinopteri > Cichliformes > Cichlidae > Rhamphochromis > Rhamphochromis longiceps. The sequence goes on along the minus strand of NC_140573.1, from coordinate 23,693,816 downwards.
TGGTTGAGAGTTGCCTAGAGTGTCACTCCCCCAGCTCTTGGCTTTCCATCTGCTGTTCACCGAAGCCTCTTTAGATGGTCTCATTGGAATGGTGGCTGTCAGGAAGCCATTCTTAAGGATAAACACAGTTGAACAGTATCAGCCATGGATTGGCCTCCCCAGAGCTGAACCTGGGGAGGCCAGTCCTCCCCAGGTTCGATCGTGGCTCAAGAGTTGGGAGTTCGCCTTGTAATCGGAAGGTTTCCGGTTCGAGCCCCAGCTTGGACAGTCTCGTTGTTGTGTCCTTGGGCAAGACACTTCACCCGTTGCCTACTGGTGGTGGTCAGAGGGTATAAATACAGGCCATTTACCATTTAAGATTATTGAAGCAAATCATCTTGACAGAGAACAGAGTAATAGAGAAGCCAACATCCAAAGAAGAGCTTTGAATGTCCTTTCAGAAACCTGGAGAACTAATCCTCAAAACTAGTAAATTTGGATAAGGGAGCTGAGTCAATCTGGGAGAATAAAGGCTTCATGCCAAATATTTTGTCTTGTATAAACTTTTCCATTTACTTTTCCCATTTCAATAAATCACTGCAGCTATTTACTTAGCAAAATATAACGAAACCCAAAGGGTTGGGTCGAGACTTTTCACAGTATTGTACGACTTTTAATTGCATGAACATCTTAACACATTTTGAAACAACCGGTGATTAAACCTTATGACATCATTGTCTTGCTCCTATTTTTTTACCTTTCATTATTCTTTTCTTTCTCTCATTCTCTTTGTCTCTCGCTTCATCCCCAGCAGGGCCATGTGGATTAGCGCTGAAAGCTAATGAAATGTAATTACCACCTTTGTCGATAAGAATCGATCGTCTTCGGTCTCACAGACCCCTTCCCAGAGAGGGTCCCGGAGGGGCCAGTGTTGCAGCAGCAATGGCTACAACAGCACCGCTCCCTCCCCCAGTGTCCGGCTCTATTTCCTGTCTGGTTGCCATGAGCAATGGGAGATAGCATTGACAGGGCAGTATGAAGTGGAGTCAGATCTGTCGGATGGTCCCTCAGCGTGGCTTCGCAAAGGAGAATGAGATTCCTTATCAAATCAGCCAGATTAGAGAGAGGGTCTTAGGGAAAAACATCAATTCCTACATCAAGCACAAGAAGATCAGGGTTTGCCATGTTTGTGCAGATGCATGTGTGTGTGCAAGAACTTAAATATTGAAGATGGTCTTTTGCTAAATCGCTAAAATTCTCTTTCCTTCTCCTCATGTGAACCACAATTATTATGCAAACATTTCGCAAACTTCATGGTCGTTCACGGTCACTTTTATTTCTAATTATGATTTCACTTTCATTTTGTTTCCGTTTAGTTTTTAGATGGAGTTGGCTAGTTAGCGATAAGTTTCTGTTTTTATTTAAAATGTTTCATATTTTGAGGCCAAGGAAATGACATTATAAGCCAGTCCTATTTAATGAAGTAGCTGATGAAAACACAGTACCAGTATTTATAGGACAAACTCCCTTTTTGTTAACGATTCATATAGAAAATGTTGGAATTCTATAAAGATTTTATTGGACAGAGTTCACTGCAGTTGTGGAAGTACTGTGGTTAGTATTTTGCATTTGAAAGTAGTGGAAGTATTTTCTTCCTTCATGACCTTCAATGTATGTGGTTTTCTATGCATAGAAATATACACACTTTTTACAGCAATTGACGCACACACGTTGAAAGAGGAAATTCAATAAAAAATCAGTTTCATGTGCATTTCTTTTTAAAAAAAATACATTTGTTGAAACTGAGGGACTAATTTGGGTACATAAATACTAAAGTGAATCTTATAACCCCCAAAATACTTCTCGGTGGAGAGTAACAGGTTAAATATTGAACTTACATAACTCTGCCTTTCGCTAAGATTATGCTTTTCATAAGCAACGGATGTTCAATATAAGCATTGTTAAATCCTCCCAATTCTTTTGATCTTTGGGCTGAAGGAAGGGCAATACTCGGTGTATAAATGCTCAATCAACAATCCTTTATTCCATACAATTCAACACTTTATGAGCATAAACCATCCGGATGGGGAGACATGCATGCAGAGGGTCACAGCAAATCTCCAAATGGTGGAGGGTTACTCAGACTCTTATAGCCTCTAGTGGCCCCCACCTAATTGTAAAAACCCAAACATCCACATTCTTTCTCTCTCTCTCAGTGAGCCTAAGTTATGACCTTGGCTTCCTGTGCAGTATGTTGTGTTCTTTTCTAATCAGACAAATAAGGCGATGACTATCTGAAAACAGTATTTCTTATAACTCAGCAGTATAATGCATCATAAAACAATATCATCCACTCACAATAAATCAGCAGTCGAATTTAATACAAATCAGTTTAACAAATGTAATAGTTATCACCTTCTTCTAATTCAGGAGAATAATGCAAACTAAAACTACATAATAATTTCGCAATCTTAATCAGGGGTATAACATGGCATAAGATAATATAATAATCTCACAGCATCATAGTTGACAAGTAATGTTTACATGTGTACTTTCCCATTCTGTTTGTTAAATAACCTTGACCACCAGTAGCTTGGTTTTCTCTCTTATTTACTGCCTGTAGAGGACATAATGTTTCCTCTTCTATTTGTCTCTCTGTTCAATTGTTTAACACATTTTCTCCTAAATGGATAAATGGATTGGTTTAGAATATTTTGTGCACAGTCATGCTTCAAGGTGCTAAAAGCACAATCATTTTGGTGACCTATCAGACTCTAACACCAGAGATATTGGTAATGTGGTAATAAAAGAAAAATAAAACACCATACTGACTTTGTGAACCTTGTGATCATTACCCTAGCGCCAGCTTCCTTGTAATAACACACATATAAACTGTGATATTAAAGATTAATGAGCAAAGCTTTATTTTTTGTTTAAGCCTGCACATTACTGAGTGCTATCTTGTTCAATGGGAAACTATTTCTGAGAGGTAAATAGCAGTGAGCATGCAAGAGATGGAAAAAACCGAGTTGTACCTCTCCCACACACTCACACACATCACCGTGGTATGGGGATGGGGCCAAGTGTGTGGGAGAGATGGAGGGAAGGATCGATAGAGCAGCGAAAGAGTGCTGTAAACCATGAAAGAAGACAAAAGCCTCCTGTTTTCCCACAGTGCAGTAGAGTCTGTTAGCCTGGGAGCTACTGCGCTACCACCAACACTCTCTCACACTCTCACACATACAGAAACACTTGCATGCAATCACCTGGTTTGAGTAGCATATTAAAGAAAGAATTATCTTGTACCCAGGAAATGTCAATAATGTTTCTGGGAGTGAAAACATACTTTAACTGAGGGAGGAGTAATTTTATTCTGTAGTGCCTAAGATCTCCACGTATGAGGGATTTATCTTTATTCCTTATGTCCTACAGCACATGCAAAACTTACTTGATGCTTCACCTTAATGCCCACGCTGAAGTTTTGGGTTTTTTTTCAGGTGTTTGTAGAGATGAACCATGTGTATGTTTGCAACTTGTCTTTATTTCATTATTTGTCCATTTTTTTAAGCAAGAAGCCCCATTTCTTTTATAAAAGAAACCTGACCAAGCTAACAACCAGAAACAAATCTCAAAAATGTCCTCAATATAACATAAAATGTATAAAATACATACAAATACTCACAACATAATACTCTAGTGGCTTTTCAAGAATGTGTCCTTCACCACATTGCTTATGATGGTTGTAAATTCACCAAGAGATATAGGTATGTTTCAGTTTAGGCCTTACTGCAAATTATTACACATTCAGGGTGCATTGTAGGAAAACGGTTTTCTCAGGATTTGTGAAAACACTAAGCATATCAAAAGCAACCACTGATAGGAGTGTAACTTGTAACTTCTGGTAACTATTATCGAATCCACTGAACGGGTGCTCTGAGGTACCTCTGAGCAATACTGTCCCTACACACTGCTCCCCGGGCGCTGGATAGGTAAAGATAATCAAAGAAAATAAAACAGAGGGGGGAAAATAAACACGAGACAACAAACTATCATAATATAAAGCAGGAAGTGAAAACCATAACTAAATGTTGAAATAGTCACATGACTGAACTACATAGGTGCCCACACTTCATAAGTAAAGACACTGCATGCATGCATATGATGATGACTTGACAAATGCATGATGGTCAAGCCTTAATTCTAACCTACCGTATTATGTATTTTATTTTCAATTAGACTATTTGAAAAAACAAAACAAAAAAGTCTATGCTGCATTAAATAAAAGTTAAAATTAGCAATTATGACTGTAGCTCAGTGAGGCCATAGTCTGGGTATTTTGCAGGTAAATATATGCACTGGCTGCAAACACAGACCCTATGCCTGTCTTTTATATACGTAGCTTTGTTTTTATTTGATTTTTCTTAAGGGTAATTTTTTACACTGGTTTAATCTTGTAACTCCGGATCAACCCATTAGTCAAAATTTGAATGTGTATGTGATACTATTGTTTGTGAAAATACCTGCAAGATTTATGACATTCCAATGTGCGTGCCTCAGCTGTTTAGCAAACGCATCACTTATGCTAATTACCAAATATTAGCGTGCTAACATGCTTAATTTTAATATTATACCTGCTAAACATCTGCATGTTAGTCATTTATCTGATCTTGAGCTCAGCTATGTGAAAATACAGCAACACTGAACTGCTGCTATGTTCCTGTACCATTTTATATCTATATTTATCTACCATGTGTTGGGCAAACAGTAAAACAGAAAGAGTTTCTTTGTGCTCAAGATCATTTCTAGTACATCTCTTTTGCCAAATGATGCCATTCCTGCCATTTTCACCATTATTTTTTATAGCAAACCAAGAAAAAACGTGTTCTGTCTTCATTCCCTTTTTATGTACGTTTTAGTATCTCAAGGTAAAACCCAGTGTCACAGGTTTTCATCTACATCTACAAAAGCTGCCATTTATAATGTGTCTATGTCTGTTTTTTGTTTTCCACATACTTCATGTCACTATTCATTTAATGACTGATAGATGTCTTCAGCGATAGTTTTTGGTGTCATTCGAAAGTCCCTGAATGGACTGAAATGCTGTGTTGATAACACACACACAATTGGCTGCTGGATTTTGAGCACACAGTGCAAAAAATTGGGCACAGTGTGTATTTGTTTGAACATACAAAGTCTCACAGCAGTTAACACAGAGATTGGGTTTATTTACCAAGCATCTAAGCAGAACCAGCAAAGGCCTAACTATTAATAACACAAACAAATGCCCTTCAACTGTATGAGAGCAGTGGAAATACTATTAATACCCTTGTAAATAGGAGGCTATTTTCAGCAGATTGTTATGCTGCAGAGGGGAAAGGGGAGGTTGTTTAGCATCCCATCGCATTGACAGACAACAAGAAGGGAGCGGCCTGGGATGACTCAGAGGAAAAAGTTCTCATTGTAAACACTTTTGTTGCTGTTTGTGCAAATAATATACAGAAAGTTGGTAAAAGAAAAAAGATGTCTTTGTTCTTGTAGATTTTCTGCATCTCATTTAACACACTTTAGTAAGTATTCACTTTAGTATTCACCTTAGTAAGCCTAAAAGGTCAAATTATCTTTAGTGGCTGTTAGAGTTTTGTAAAAAAAAAAAAAAAATTCAGAAAGTGCTGCAGAACTCCAAATTTTGTGTTTACCAGCCACCATTCCTTTCATTGTGATGATATGTTTGTGTGTGAGGGGGAGTATTTTACTATCCTAGTTTGACAAGCATCACTCTGAGGACGTCTGATGGTTATGACGATATAATTTTAACAGACAGCTGGAGGGTAAAGACTTGGCTTTTAGGGATAAGAATATAACTTACTGTTGATTAAAACCTTACCTTGATGACTGAGAAATAATAATTTGGAGTACCATATAAAACTTTTGGCCAAATCACTGATATTGTCATGGCTGTGAGGTCTATTCCCCGCACTCATGTAATCTAAAGGCCACTCTGAGTCTTCCTCCTGCCCTTCCCTCCCAACTTTCTTCCCTCTTGGTTTTATTTATTTCCTTACTGCTTTTTCTGTCTACCGACAGCTGCCTGCCTATCTTCCCCTTCCCCTTTTCCTTCTCACCATTCTCCCATTTCTTTCTTTTTTTCTGTCAGTTTGTCTTTCATTTCATACCCCCAGAGCGAGAGGATTCCTGCAGAGGAGTGGCATTTGGAGAATCTCACTCTCCTATTGCTGTCTCTCCACTGGGGTTAGAGAAAATCAATCCCACTAATTAGATCTGTGCATCACTGTTATTTTGTCTCTACGTATGTGTGTGTGTGTTCTGCATGTCCTGTAATCTATATTTAATGTTAGGAAGCAGAGCTTTAAAGAGCGCCACAGCTGGCCTGTTTGCTAATTAATGACATTTTCCCCTTTAATTACCATTCAGTGGAAGCCTGTGCTCAACCCTCCTCTTTCTTTGCCTTTGCTTTGTTTTTCCTTTGTGTCTTCTTTTAGTTCTCTTTTCCTTTATATTGTCAGTTTCTGTCCTCATATTTTTTTTCATCTTTTCTCCCTTTGCTTGCAGTTGTAAAACACATCATTGCTTTTCATTATTTTCCACATGTGTGTCCTCTCTCAACTTCCACTCTTACAGAAGCCCCAAAAATACCTTAAAGGGGCAAATTTAGTCAAACAACAGAACGAGACTAAGAGTTATGCCATGTTAGCAGCTCTGTGAAGATTCGCCGTGTTGCTGTGAGGTCAAACAAATTGTTATTTTTACACATTTTACAGGAATCCCTATAATGCCTCAGTCGCATGGGCTCTAGAGCCCAGTTGGCAACCTTCAATAAGTCTCCAGGAAAGATGTGTATTCCCCAACTATGGCGTTATTTTTGTGGCACTATTCTGAGCGCACGTAAAAAAAATTGAGCGCACGTAAAAAAAAGTTTGCAGGTGCAAGTGTTGTATTTTGAGGAGAAATTTATTTTGAGCAAAGAAAAGCTGAATTTGAGTGAACAAAATTCATTCCTGCGTTCAAAAAATGTATTTCAGTGTTTGCTATTATCCACACACACACACACGCACAATAGCAGCCCCTCTCACTCAGTTTTTTCATTTGCGCTTGCTCGCAATGTGTTGCTCACGCTCTCAACCTTTCTGACCATGCACACTCAAGTCTTTCTCTAGACCGTTATATTTGTGCCACAAAACCAGCCAATCACAGACTTGGATACAAAAAAATCTGATTGGCTGTTCTGGTCTCCAATCAGCTCGAAATGACGAAATGCAATATCCCAGTATCCATTTCGTCCAAAACTCAAATGAGGCAGTGGCGGAGGAACACAGAGTGGCGGAGTTTGAAATATTACTCTTTCTGGATCACAAAATAAACTTTTAAGATATTTTCATGCAAGAATGGTGCTGTGTAAACTTCAAATATCTGCTTGATTCATCAAGACATCACATATTTGCATAAGTGCTCTAACGCTTTCGGAGATGCCTGAGAGCCATAGCACCATATTTTATTAAAAACAGCACAACTAATCTTTGGATCTTTCTTTCACTTTTTATCTTCTGAGTGACTATTTTACAGGTAGAAAACTATTGTAGTTTGCTGAAATGTTTAGTATAAATGTTTAGTATAAGATACCGGGGACTCAAAAAAAAAGAGAAAAAAATCACTTGGCATTTCTTTATATTCCCTCTCCCTCTGTTTTATTTCCATCACTTTCTCTCTGTAGTTCAGATCGGCTGTTTGTCTCCCCAGGGAGAGAGCGCAGGGAGAGAGTCTCCATCTGCCTCTCAGCTTCGTCATCCCTCCACCCTTCTTTTGCTTCTCACCCTCTGCCTCTCTCTGGGATCTTGGTCCATCACCGCCTGTCAGATGCCAGTCTCTCTCCCTCTCACCAGTTCTGCCTCGGTCCAACTGTCAAATGAAATTTTGAGTGAGCTTCAAATGAATGGAAAGACTGAAATATGAAAAAGGTGTCCTTGCAATGGTTGGCTTGAAGTAAGCTTTTTTTCAGAGTAAAAAAGGATCCACATGAAAATGTTATGTATAGAACTGCAAGGAAGGTTATCAGATTCCTTTCTTTTGCATTGTTCGACAACATTTCTACACTTAACAATTTAAATGTCCGCTGACTTACATAACTTTCTTTGCACACATTTTTTTTTCTTAAAGTTAGACTGCCATTCGGCTTGTGTTTGAGAACAAAATGGGTGGTATTTTTCAGAATATTGTAGTAAAGTGATTTCAAGGAGTACTTTAGGATTGAAGGAAGTTTCCAGTTTTATTCAGTCACTTTCCTTACTGTCAGGATGGAGGGGTACAATGGACACTTTGAATTTATGAGCCTTTGGAAATTGGTATATCAAAAACCGCCTATACGTGTTTCCGTGAAAGCCTGATTGCTTCAACACTACTCTCAGGTGGTTCTCTGACTTTAGAAGAGAGACAGCACTAGGAGGTGAAATACTGGGCAATTGGACAAGTATATCAGTAATTTGGGGTTGGCCTAGTCCATCATTGGTGTTAGATTAGCCATTTGATGGTAGTTCTTGACGAATCAGGGGTCATGCATAAACATCTGTATGAGGGTCAGCGTTATACGGGCCAGTTTGTGGACTGAATGTGGCTGCCTGGAAAACTTGAACAACCTTAAAGTGCAATTTGTACATTTTAGTTCTTGAAAACATTGATGTAGCTATTGATGTAGTTATTAATAACTGTGAATTTCCCCCAAAATGTATGTAGGTATAATTGTTACCATCTTTTGTTGACTGAGACTGAGATAAATGTGATTCATTGCTTTGTTTTATACAGCAAAAAATGAATAATTATTATTCAGTCATGGGAGATTGTGACAGGTACACTATGAATCTATGCTACCATAAATTACTAAGTTGCACACTATCCCGTAATTTATGAGTAATACATCTAGAAATGAGCATAATGATGTTGGTTTGAACCACGCTAACTTCCTCAGAACCTTAAATCAAAAATGGACTTCTGTGACTCATAAGCAACTCTGCTGGAAAGAAGCCCGTGTCAGCTGGTGATGAAGTTAACTGGGAGTGTTGTCTTGCTTGTTTTTGATCTCTAATGAGGATTAAAACCTCAGAGAATCAAACTTCCTCCGTTAAAGACATGTCGGCTGCCCACACCTTGTCGTAACACCTCATACTGACTGCTTTGACACGGCTGACAAAGTGCCCGTTGCTAAGAGACAAAGTGAGAAAATAGCATGGTACAAACAGAAAACCTACAGATTACTCTGATATGCAGAACATGCTGGCATTTAAACCCTTAAGTTCCAGCTATCGGCTGTTTTGATATCTCATTCTGCTTAATTTCGACAAAAGATGGGATAAATTTAGCTGAAACATTCATCTTTCATTGCTCAAATTTGAGCAGAAATATACTCTGGCTAATTGCTATGAGATGTTAACATTTACATTTGATTGCGTTGCATTTATTCTGCAGGGAAAGTTTGGAAGCATCTGAATGCAATGGACCTGAGGAAACAGGCAGAAGATGAAAATTTAGGTGGCAACTGCCCTCGCTTTTGCCCCCATTGCTGTTGCTAGGCTGTGTTACTATAAATCACTTATTTGCCACATGTCACAAAAGGTAACTATGAAAAGCAGCTATTTTCAGGCAATCAGTAAAAGACAAGCAAATATAGAAACCTCAAGTACTCAGCTAATGTTTCTGAAAGCTGTGTCATCAGAAGCAAGAACTCAAGGGTCAACAACAAAACAAAAAAGGTAACAAGTCAACACTAACTTAAATCTACAGAGTGGTGAGTCAATAAAAGGAAAACCAGTGTAAAGTGTGTTGGTAAATCGTTAGTCCACCTTGTGCCATGAGACGAGCTTTAAAGTGCTTTGTAATTCATTTGCCGAGTTTGTGTAACTCCACTGGAGGAATGAGTGCTACTATTTCAAAAAGTATTCCCAGAAAGACGGTTGTGTAGAGCAGCAGGTAGTTCAGTTTTGGTTGATACTCTATTGATTGTGAAGACCGTGGAATATAATTCAGATGGTTTTCATACTTAGCAAACCATTTAGTGAGCCCTTGTGTCCTCGGGTCACGTCCTGAAAGACAGCTCTACAGGACAGAAATGCTCCCTCACAGGATTCAGCTTATTATTCATAACAATTTATTACTGACTTGACCTTCTGATTGATTTCTCTCTCAGGACAAGTGGGGCCCAACCATGAATCTGTCACAAGGTTTTGCCTGGACTTTTTACTGGTAACATGTTTCTATCCTCCCCAATCTCAACTAGATCCAAAACTATTAGGTAAAGCTATAGTATAAATGTCTTTGGCAGGGCAGCCAGTTAATAAATGACTTGACTAGAACATGCAATACAAAATTTAGTACTTGAATTTAACTTTGTGCTTGTTGGCCTTGAATTATTAACTTGTTTTTTCCATTTATTTTCTAAACCTCATAGTTTCCTTGTGTGAGCTGAGGGTGTCCCAAACCTCAAATTCTCTCAAAGTAGTCCTTATCACTAGTTTTAGTATGTAATAGATGGAGGCCACCTGTTAAACCAAAAAACCGTCTACATCTCAGTTGTGATCAGTTTGTAAGTTGAGGACAAAAAACAGGTAAAAATGTAATGTGTAATGTGTCATCATTGGATATAAAGTTTGATTGTTAAAAACAACAACAACAACAACATATTCCTATGTTGCAGTCAACCATAACAAGTATGGCAGAGCCAGCTCAGGATTTAACCTCATGATAACACAGTATGGCTCAATGAGCAAACCCATGTGATGTTTAAAGCATGCAAAGAAGGACGCCAAATTGCTTGGGGCACAAATGTAACAGAAATTCAGTTTTTTGCTCCCGGTTCAGCAGCTCTTTTGTTCCAGGTTTCACATAAATTACATTCAAATGGTTGTGAGACAACAAATGATCATTATTGCTCACAACTAAACATGAGAATTAAAAAAAAAAAAAAACCTGACGGTGCATGTCCCCACTACAGTGGGGAAGCTGTGGCTCAGGAGGTCAGACTGGCTGCTCCAGTCTGCATGCCAGAGTTTCCATGAACAAGATACTGTGTCCTGAGTCGCTCCCATCATTGGAGTGTGAATGTTAGAAAGCATTTAGATATAGAAAAAAGTGCTTGGGTAAATGAGGCATGTTGAATAAAGTGGTTTGATTTCTCAACTAGAGTAGAACAGCTCTACATAAGAACCAGTCCATTTAGTTACGGCATGAAGAAGCAGTCACCAGTCTGAGCCAGGCTTTGTTGAGATTTTTCTTTGCATTTTCATGAGAACTATTCCTCAAAACCAAAGCAGAAAATTCCTGTTTTAAAAAGGCCCCATGTACGAATGGACGCAGCCAGTAGTTCTCTGGAGTGTGATACCTGGCTGACCCACCTGCTAGACTTGTAGTCAAGACTGTCTAAACCAAGACCTAGACAATACCAAGACCAGAGGGTATCGAGACCAGTGTCAGGCATGTTTATGTGTTTTTGCGATGCACTCGCACAGCCCTCCTCACCGCTGTCTACTGTCTCACTCACTTAATGAGAGGACAGACACACACTCCACTTGACTGTCGCATCTCTCACCCTCTCTGTTTTCACATAATGATATTATCCTATATCCTTGCATGTGATTGGCCACAATATGGAGGGATTGGAGCATAGCTGAGCCGCTGTGTGAGAGCTGAGCAGAAAAAAAGAAAACAGAAATAGGAAAAACGAAAACAGAAATAGGAAAAAAATGATTTCCAAAAGCACAAGGGAAGTGTTTCTGGGGAGACAATAACCCGACGCACAAGTTGCAGGAATCAAATTATGCGAAGAATTGCACTGGGAGACACTTAAAAGAAGTGGAGGATCTATCTTTGTGAGGAAAGAAAAGATGAGAGGTAAGTGTGTTAGCCTATTAGCCCAAAAATCCGTCATCAGTATTATATGAATCATGATAGAAACACACCTTCTATGTTTTGGGTTCCTGCAACTGGTCCGTCGGGTTATTGTTCCCCCAGAAACACTTCCCTTGTGCTTTTGGAAATCTGTTTTTTCCTATTTCTGTTTTCTTTTTTCCTATTTCCATTGTCGTTTTTCCTATTTCCGTTGTGTTTGTGTGCTTTTGCAGTGTTTTTCTTATTGCTGGTGTTTTCTTAAGTTGCAGTCCGTTTGGCCTCTCAGGGCCACCATATCATCCTGACACTGGGCTCATGTGGAATTATCTGCATTTTTGTCTTTACCTTAAAACATTAACCACCTTGAGGTGATCGCTGCTGTGATTTGGAACTGTATGAATAAAACTGAATCATATTAAATCTGGAAAACTTGCCTGGGTCCTGTTTTCTGGTCTAGCGTTTCATTTTTATTGTTCATAACCAGCATCACTGACATTTGTTAGAGAAAGTAGAAAATGTAGGAAACCTAGCAGACAAAGTGACAGAAATAGAAAATCCAGACAGGCATAAAAGGTCCGATTTTAGGAAACATGAAAGCAGCGTTTCTTGGTGATGTTTTTTCTGGTTTGGCTTACTTGAGACAAACTGAGCCCATGAACTAAAATGAGTCTGCTACCGCTGCACTACAGGAAATAATGGTGTTTAAATGAGTGCTACAAACACTTTTGGGTGGAGTCCAGCCAAGTCCTCCTCAGGCTGCAGCAGTTAGGACAGTTGACCAGAAAAATTAGGTTGGCCATTTGTCAACCTCTACTGAGTGATTCAGTCCATAGATTCTGCCCCCCTGACTACATGTGCTCGGAGAATACAAGCACTGAAATGCACCAGTTAGCTTAATTCTGTCCCTCTCCTCCTGCAGATGTCCCACTGCCAGTCACCTGAATCAAATCTCACCCTCCAGTCATTCATTCATTCAGGCTTGGGGGATGTGGGTTGTCTGTGCTGCATCTAGAGTACTAGCTGTTCCTTTTGCATTTATTTACACTGTGTCTGTGAATATCCCCTTGTATCCCACAGCAGCAGATGACATATCACAGCCCTCTCAAGCTTTTGTCAGGCAGCTAAATCCAGTCCCCATCCCTTCGGTGGGCCAACAGTGGAATGGGAAACGTTAACTCACTCCTGTAAAGCCCCAGCAGACAGTGGACTGGGCCCCTCAGCCTCCGATCAATTCCACTTCCTCTGAATATCAGTAAATCAAGCTTCAGCAAGATCCTTCCCCTGGCCCGTTGACGCAAACTAATTCTGCCGGTTTCCTCGATAGTGATCTCACTAAGACCCCCGGTGAATGGTGGAGAGAGCGAGAAAGAACTAGTGTTGTATAAAAAGCAAGCCAACAGGTCTACGGAGCAGGGATTAGTGGGTAAAGTGGATTAGGAAGAGGTATTCTGATATTCCGCCCAGGCTGCTGAGAAGGTCTTTAGAAAAGCAGAGAAACATCTGCTGGAGCTTAGTGAGGCAATGAAAACACTGGAAATCAGAATGGTTAGAAGACACACGGGCTAACACACTGAGAGATTTAAAACAACGAAGCCATGGCACGGGAACAAGGCACTGGAACATAACAAAACCCTCACACTTTTATATATACTTATATATATATACTTATATATATATATAAATGTACAGCAGTGCCCTGGGGTACTTGCATTCTTGGCTCCGTCTTTGTGCATCCTTGTGTTTTTATAGATGGCGTGTGTGTGTGTTTGAGTGTGCATTTCAGAGTGTGAGCGATTGCACCAGCTTGACAGGTCCTGGCAAATTAGAGCTCATATCCTGATTGAAGCCTTTGTATTTTGAAAGCCACAGGATACAAAGTCTCTTCTTTTACCTCTGTCTCTTGTTGTCTGTTCCTCCACCTTTATTTACAGCTCCATCGCAGCGCTGACATAATGAGGACATGAGCTTCAAATGAGATGAAATGAGGTAAAACAAGGCTCCTGTCAGCATCGTTTTCTGGACAGCATCTAAAAACAGCAGGCGTCGCTTCCTTAACTGGGCCATTAACTTAGGAGGAAGCCTTCAAAGTCCTGCTTTGACTGAGCAAACAGTCCAACAGGACAGTAATGCGCAGCTGAGTGTGATGCCGTTTTGATGGGACAGGCATGGCTGATTGCACAAATTACAGAAAGGATGGGAGTCGGAGAAATTCAGGATCACAAAGAACTGGGTGACAGCACTTAACTGGACTTTTTACTTTTGCTAGAGGCTATAAAACTAAATATTTTTCCACATCACTGACTCATTTAGTTAAACAACGAGATTAATTATGTAATAACCAGCATGAAAATCAGAATGACAAATCATAAGCATGACTACAACTAATGATCATTTCCACTGTCACTTCTACCCATTTTTATAATGAAAAAATTCAGCAGTTTGCGTATGTCTAGGGGGCAGAACGATGATGTCAGTCTGCTTGTTTTTCCTTTTAAAAGCACTTCTCAAGATTCCTGTCTTATTATCTGATCTTTATCAGCAAAGAAACGATTTGTCCTTATTCTAATTCACAATCTCTGCTAAAGTTTAACACTTAATTGGGATTTTATCCTTTTTTTGCATTAAAATAGGGCAGCTCTGTTATGGCAAAAGTCATAATCATGAATATCACGATTATTTTAATCAGCATTGAGATCACTGTTATTTAACAGGATTACTCATTACTCAACTTTAGACAGGGTATGTAGCACGATAGGGAGACCTGGTCTGAACTCACAGTGAGAGCAGTGTTGACTAATATAAAGACAAATCAAGGGCATGATTGTGAATAGGAATGCAGAACAGGGGGGAAAATGTTTAGCTAAGCAGCAGCCTCCAGAGATGAAAAATGAGCTTCATGTTTAAGTGAGGAAAACCTGCAGTTCTTCTATTAGCCACTTGAGGCTTCTTCAAATACTGAGTCAACTCTGTAGAGTCTCATGTTAAAATGGCCAGTGTTACAGCATTACAGGCATATTTGTAGTCTGTTAAAAAAAGAATGTTTTTGGCCTTTATGGATAATCTAATTACCTGATATATGTCCGTGCATTGTACCTCTACCATTTATGATGCAACTTACATCAAGCTAGTATTAGTTGGTAACTTATTCTACCTTTTTATCTAAATACTGCCCTTGTTGCTATGATCAGACAGAAATAACGTTTAAAAAACAAATAAATTTAAAAAAGACCACATTCCTCACTACATGAGCACAGAGATGTTCCAGTTCACTTCTGAACCTTTGGGATCAGTGAACAGTCATGTAAAATGACCATAAATAGCCACCGAATGGACCTTTGGGTAAGACTTGATAGAAATTACCAAATTAAAATAAAAACAATTGTTTTAATAGACGGGGTTTTTTTTAAAAAACAGTTCAACTGTTATGTGGTGAAAAATGAAAAAGAAAAATCACAAATCATTCCTCCAGCTGCATAAAAGATTTCACATACTCATGTTGATCTTATTTTATTCTTTTTTATTTTTTTAGTAAATTGTTGCATTAATATGTCTGTTTTCCCATTACAGTGGCGACTCGGTTAACTTGGTTCAAAAGGATAAATGTGGAGCCTCACTGTGACCTTTTATGTGTATGCGTACGTGCAAACTTTTTGTAATGCACTTTCATGTGTGCCATTACCTGTGTGTCTTTGTGCCTTTGTGCATTTGTCTCCCTCTGATGCGGCCATAAGTCCAGTCAGGATGTAGCGTGTTAAATATTGATACCAGGCATCACCTGACCAGTCCCAGGGGAGGACGGTGTAAAGGTTGTGGCTCTAACAGCAGGCTCCACTGAGCTCCCGTATATTGCTCACTTTCCTCTCCCCGGGGCCATATTTTCACTCTTTCTCTTTTTTTGTGTCCCTAGCATCTTTAGACTCAGAGCAGCAGTAAATGCACCCTGTATTTCTACTGTTATTTATTTTTATCTAAAGCCATGAGATATTCTCTGCCAAATCTGCAGCCTGCCACAACTCTGTACATTTATCTAGCACAGGAGCAGCATGTTGTGTTGACACCAAAGGAAAGCCAAATAGACTGCCGAGCCTTTCTGATGCACGTTTCCTTCTCCACTGAAAAACAAAAATAGTGGTTTGAAGAGAGTGTGGGCAGGTTTCTGACATGAAGGTAGCTATTTGTATCATCTTGATGTGCAAAGCATAGTCCAAAGGGCACGTTACCTATTTTTTATGGTAGACCTGATCACAAGGTAGTTTTCTTGTCTTTTTAGCATTCATGCTAAATTTAAAGTAAAACACGCTACATTTACTCATTTTCTTACAAATGAAGTCGCTGGTCTCACAGTTTTGTATATGACAAAAGGAAAAGGAATTGGGGTTAAGCTTTCAAGGGCTAGCCTTGGAAGAATACTGAAAATAAATAGATACTGAGGTGTCAGAAGTCGTCATCAAGGGGTACAGGGAGGTCATCAAATCTCATCTTTAAGAGGGAAGGATGAAAGGCAATTCCACATCTGCTTCATTTTTCTGATACAGAAGCTGCATCCATGTTTTTTACATACTGCAAATTCGTGGACAACTAGAAAAATAGAGTTCTGGTTAGTAGGCTTAACAAACGGTTAGTATAGCTGTAAATTCTGAGATGAGAAAATCTGAGTTTTGAGTTCTAGAAAAGCTAATCAGAGTTGGTTTAATCAACTTGATTATTTTCACCTCGAGTTAACTATACGCCTGTAAGATGGGTCTAAAAGCCGGCATATATGGATCTCTAGTACTGGTCCAGTGTTACATTTGAGTACAGTATAATACAGTAGGCACTTACATGGCCACAGGTGTATAAAACCAAGCACTCGGTATGCAGACTGCTTCTGCAAACATTTGTGAAAGAACAGGTCGCTCTCTGCACCTCAGTGAATTCCAGCGTGACACCGTGATAAGATGCCACCTGTGCAACAAGTTCAGCTGAGAAATTTACTCACTACTAAATGAGACTCAGACATCAAGTGGTAGGCCACAAAATCATATAACCCATATAAATGTGACTGGGGAGTAGTAACGCATGAGTAGGGAAGCCAAACCATGCCAGCCAAATGCCCGCTACTATAGTTGGGTAAAAGGTTATTTTTATTTTTTTCAGTTTTTACAAATGTGACTCAAACACACAGTGGACCTTTTTCTGAACCAAGTTTCTTCAGAGTTGTACTTTGTGTAAGCTCTAGAGTACCGTTTCTGTACCGGGCCACAGTTTAATTAAATTAAATTTATTTCATCTACATTGTACTTTGCCTCTGGTCCTTTCTTCTTATGCGAGAGTAATAACAGTTCAGCTTCATAATTCGAGTCCTCGTGCCATATGAGAAATGAATTTAAGCAAAGTCATACAAAAAAAAGAAGTTGATTTACACTTCTGAACAAGTTAAGGTTTCAAACACTCACGCCCCCTCAACCTTTGTCATGGTTCAGCTTGAAGTATTCTGCAAAAGCAGTAGATTACATGCCTTTTAGCAGTGACACAGTTTCATTTTGTAAATATTAACACAGACGTTCGGGACATTTTAACACTCTGTGGATCCTGACATGGGTTGAAATATTATCTAACTAGGCCATACAGTAACTGTGCTGCAGCAGATTAACTGTTCTGCTGGTTGAATCAGTGGAGCTACTGTATGCACATTTAAAGGGTTTCATTATTACTGTTATAACCTCAGGATAAAAATGCTCGGAAACTCAAGTGCCAGTTTTAGGACGTTTACTGACCACTTTTAGAAACAACCACAGCTAGTCGCACACATACAGGAAACTGTCCCACACATAACATTCCGGCAGGGAGAACCCTGAAAAACCTCTGAAGGTTCCGGGGTTCAACGCCCCCAAACATACATTAACAACAACACTGTCTATAACAATTACATTCAGCTAAAACCATTGCATTCGGTCATTTTCTGTTAACAGGCTGATTAATGCAATTAGTCATCCATTTTGATTGGACTGCCTCCAAGTATGCTTTTTTATTACACCGTTTTCTATCCTAGTTTTTTTTTTTTTTAACTTCAGATCTTGCCTCGGGGTGAAACAAAGAAAATTAAGTGAACACTGAGCCCTGGAATTTGGTTGAGTTTCTGTTTGGACTTAGGCCAATAGATTAAAAATTGCTAAATTAGACATCGATACTCATTATACAGAAAAATGATAGCTAGCTATTTTGTCAGTGCCCTGACCTTTGAGTCAAGGTTCCATCAACTAATCTACTGAAGCGCTGTGTTGTGCTGATACTAGTCAGAATTAATAAATACAACTGAGAATAAATACTTTTTACTCCTCATCCTGACAGACTTGAGGTATTGCTGTCATCCTGCTCAGTGGGCAGCGTGGAAATCCAAATTTGTGAATACAAGAACTCGAGAACTGTTGTTTAAAGTAAAATGACACACGGCTAATATACCAGTAATATGTCTTTTCCTTTTATGACCACACAGCAAAAATAACATTAAAAAGGTGTTTCACGTACGAACCTTCAGGCCTTTTTTGGGATAGGTAAAATGGGTCTAAGAATTGATGAATATACATATAATAGCTCATCTAATTAGTCACAGTCATGACTCACCTTTGAATGTTTTTTCCTGTAACACAGCAGTCCTTTTGCATCACGGACCTGTTTACGTCCAACAATATTTTCGTTGGACATAAACAAGGTGTCGCAGATAAAAAAAAACAAAATAAAACCAGTACCAGTACAAAAAAAAGAAGATTTATTCGTAACACACAGGAAAAGACCCAGGGAAACCGAGTTATCGATAACAACGATTTAAAAAATGACGCTAAAAACCAATAAAAACCCTGAAAACCATGAATTTTACACCCGAGCCTCAACTCTCACGGCCTGGTGCTAAACGACTCACAGACAGGTCAATGCCCCCAGGGTTGGGGACCACTGATGTAACTTATAAAAGCTAACATGATTTCTAGTTGAGTAGACTGTTAGTCGAAAAACCCTATGATCATGAAGGAATGTCTAACTGTAATTCTTACCATAATAATAACAAACATAAAACATAAAAGTATTCTCAGTAGTTTATCTTACTTATGATTTTTAGCATGTCTTATTGCTTGTTCTTACTTAGCCATTTATTTTTGAAATGATATGGTGAATAAAGTCACTAAGGCTCACGTGCACTCCATTAAGATCTACAGACTCTATAGCCAGCAGGCTGAGGGGTAGCACTGGCAGCAACCATTTTTAAAAATTTTATTCTGCAAAGTTGCTGTAAGCTCCCATTGCATTCACCACTTAGCCAATTTACACTTGTCTTTGACCTATCTGTATAGGTGTGTGTTTGACCTATCTGTGCCTATCTGTGCAAAAGTCTTTTGATTTTTTTTTGTTTTTGTTTTTTAATTATATGACTAGGAAAGTGGGAAATGGATGGACATTTACTGAAACATGCACAAGCATGCAAGCAGAGTCATGCAAGTCTAACAATTATTTCTGGTTAACAGTAGCTCGATTAGCTAAAGCAGCGGTCCCCAAATCCTGGCCCTCGGACCGGTACCGGTCCGTGAATCATTTGGTACCGGGCCGCGAGAGTTGAGGCTCAGGTGTCAAATGTTTGGTTTTCAGGGTTTTTATCGGTTTTCAGCGTTATTATGTTATCGTTTTGATCGTTAACTCGGTCTTTTCACATGTGTTATAAATAAATCTTCTTTTTTTCTGTACCGGTACCAGTTTTATTTTGTTGTATTTATCCGCGACACATTAAAGGCCGGTCCGTGAAAATATTGTCGGGCATAAACCGGTCCGTGGCTCAAAAAAGGTTGGAGACCGATGCTGTAAAGGACCATCTGCGTCACTCCGGTCTACTTTGAGCATTTTTTTGTTTCGAGGACACGACTTTCAGATGCTGTTCATCTGCTGTAAGGAGCTTTTCAGGCCTGCCACTTATTTTGTCCTCTGCTTGTCCATTTGTCAAATTTTTTAAGCACACATTACACACCATGCTGAGATATGCCAAGTTTTCGACTAATAGCTGTTTGGGAATCATCATGTTGGTGCAGAAATGCTATTTTATGTCTGTCAAACTGTGTCATCCCTGGCATTTTTCTGAGAGTTGCGAAAGAATTTTGTACAAATTATGTGTTTTTTGGAACAGGCTGTTGGTAAAAAAAAAGACTTGAGACTTTTGCACAAGACTGTATACATATCAAAATAAGCATATTCTCTTAGACATTTTATGATCCAAGCTAAGGCTGTCTATATTTCTTTTCGACAGCCCACTTTTTCTGTTTTTCCTTACTGTAAAGATTAAATGTTGATAATGTTTCTTCTATAGCATTATACATTTAAACGTTTTACTATATGTTTAATATACATCAATTAAATCTTACATGTATATCTCAACCCAGAGAAAGATCCCAAGTATTCCCTACCAGCAAACATTTGGCAAAAGTGAGGAGGAAGAACTCCCTTTAAACAGGAAGATGCCTTCGACAGAACAAGCTGCATGACAATCCTTTGTGTGTAATGTGCAAGTTGGTAGGTAATTTGCATATTTATGTTTTCTAAATGCTACAAAGTTGATTTTTATGTTTGGATTTTAACCAAAAAACAGCAATTTTTTGCCACCTAGTGTTAAACTAAACTTAAAATTGCAAGTGTACAATTCAGTAATGTGTGCTACTGTATAAAGAATGATGTAACTTAGGCTTCTTGTCTTTATTTGGTATGGACTAATAATGTTTTGCTATCACTGCCCCTCGTTCACATGAATAAAGCACATTCCCAGCTGCACTGCTTCTTGCGACACTAGCTCATTGCAGGTGAAAATCTCCCTCCAGCAGTCTTGGTCATACTCTAAACCACCTTGTTTTTTGTAATAATGAATGCAGCCAAGCTTGTTGCATTGCACAGATAGTGAGAGTCTCTGTGCTTACATTACAAATGGCTAAATGCTATATGCCCTCTGGGCCTGTGTTATAGCTAGGTCTTCATTTCCTGTCACGCTCTTTCTCGCTATTTGCCTTCCCTCTTTTGTTCCCCCTCCATCTCTCTGTTTTCATTCCAGATGTCCATCTCTCCCAGGTCCTATTCTCTGTTCCCTATGTGACAAATTGTAGCTTCTTCCTGACAACTGGACAACATATCCTTGGCGTGCTTGTGCTTGTCTGAGTGCAAGTAATTTTGTATTTATGAGGATTCACAGAGATAGTGTCTCAAATAAACAGAAACTCGGATAAGGCTAGAATGACATTTAATTAGGTAGGTTTTAAAAGTATCACTCACCACCTGTAGGTTTGAAAGATGCCTGGTAAAAGATTCCTTTCTTCAGGGCAAACAGCAGCTGTGACCAGTTATAAAATAAACCTGAAACATGAAAAAGACAATCACACATCAAAAAAAAAGCTGGTTTCCCAAGTTAATAGTAAACACACCAGCTAATACATACTAAAAGCTACCTGCTCACTAGCCTAGCTAAAATTAAAGCAGTGATGCTCAGACCTGCTTGGTTTGAGTAGGAGTGGAGAGGGATTTGTTATTCAGCAGAGGCTTCCATAAGCTAATTCAGAAGGCACATTTGATGTGTCCATTTATTTAAGTTGTTTGATTCCTACTGAGTCTAGCCATCCTTCACTGTACTTTCACATATGCTAAGCAAAATTGCCTTTTATTTCAACTTAAAAGCGGAAAACATACATACTTATAAACTCTGCCCAATCTACTGTACATCTCTGACTCTGCGTCAAGCTTTAACTTAGCCAATGAGCTTATGTCCGCTTGTAGAGCAGCTTCATTTCAAAGTAAGGACTAAAAACATCCAATAAGATGATTTTCCCTTATACTGAGATTTGTGTTGCTCAATAATGACCACCGAAGGTCACACTTTTCCCGCCTTTTTCATTTCCCAGCACATTGCCGGAGGTCCATCTTTTGCATGTGAGTGCGTGTGAGATGGAGACAGAGGGAGAGATGAACAGAGGCAGGGAGAATGTGACAGAGACGGAGTGTGCGGTGGCGTGCGCTGCCGTCAATATAGCCAGCGAATTGAGATATGCTCGGAAAGCTGCTCCTGCAATCTGGCCTCGGCGTCTTCATCCCTCCCCCTTTTCTCCCAAGCTACTTCTCGCTCTTTCAAATTCTCCTCTTCGCACACTCACACACACATGCTCAAAGTACGAGACTGTTTGTGCCTCATGTGTATGCGAACCTATCTGTGTGAGTGTGTGTGTGTGTGTGTGTAGGTGGTGTTTTGGCAGCCTCTGCTAGTAGAGTATAATAACGAAAACTGTCCGGTTGGCATTCACTCGCATATCCCAGTACGCCCTTCGTCCTCCGCCCTGTCCCCCCTTCTTCTCTTCCTCCGCGCTCTTGTTTTCTTTTTTGCTGTTCCTTTTCTCTGTGCCATGTTTTCACAGCACAGATGAAGCTCTCTCCTTCACACAAACTCCTACGCTCTCTTTACTCCTCTCTCAAAGTCGTTTTTTTTTTTATCGTTTGCCTATCTCATTCTCTGAAATACATACTGTGTACTACGCACTGAGATGCTCAGGCAGTGCTGGCATTTTAATTTGGTCCAAATCGCATTTGTGAATCTCGCTCCTCATGTGCACTCAGTAAATGTGTGTACTGTTATAATTCTATCCAGTGAGCACCAAATGTCCTAACAAGATTAGAAAGATGAGAAATTTTCATAAGTGGGGACATTTTGGCTCGTACTCATGACCTGATTCAAGTGTGGTGATTTTAAGTGTCTTGCTGCTGATGATGTAAGTGGTAATTTTACCTTTAAAACACATTGGCACCATGCATAAAAAAGCATAAAGCTTAAAAAAGATAAAGTGATTTTACTGTTCAACAGTTTAAAAGTAGTTGAATCAATGGAGGCCGGTATAGATACCACGCTGGTTTAATTTGCTTTTAACAGACGATTGTACGATTTCATCAGGCTCAGTGCGTTGAACTGTTTTCTTTTTTTTCTTTTAGCATTGACAGAAATATTTAAGTGCACCTTTGGGAGGTAGTAGTGTTTTTGTTCAACAGTCTATAACCTAAAGGAAGTGAAGCTGGACAATGTATTTGTAATCTGTAATAGTAGCCTCTTTGAGAATTCAACTTGCTAAACACTTAAATTGTAAAGCACAACTTTTGTCACCACTGAGCTAGATTTGAGAGTTATACAAATACACGTACAGTATTGTAGTTTTCACCTTCTCCTATTTTTTTTACATTTTGCTTTCTAGACTTTCTTGTCATTTCTGAAAGTCTTGAGCAGTGGTTCTCCAGGTTCTCCGAGGGTTTGCAAAGCTTTCCTTGGATATTGGCTGCTTGTTTCACTCATTTTTCATCCAGTTGTAATACCTAATCATTTTCAGAGGAATGTTTTGTGTTAGTTGAGCAATTTAAGAGTCACATATGAATCATTCAAGCATTTAAAAATGCGCCTAACTCAAGAAATTAACCACTTTTGTGTCTACGTGTAACAGAAAATATACATTTAAAAATTTTATTATGTAAATTGTATCTTTTAGGGACTTCACTAGCAGTCTGTCACAAAAACATTTCTTCCCATTTCAGTTTTGTTTATATAGCACAACAGCTGTCGCCTCAAAGGGCTTTATATTGTGAGGTAGAGACAATACAATAATACAGAGAACCCACAAAGCACTTGGTGAGAGTGGGAAGGAAAAACTTCCTTTTAAAAGGAAGAAACCTCCACTAGAAAAAGGCTTAAAGAGCGGCAGCCATCTGCTGCAAGCAGTTTGGAGTGAAGGGAGAGAGCCAGAGATTAATAATAAGGCATTTCCAAATGATCCAATAACTGTGAACTTTGGATATCTTGGTATGGTGCGCAGCACAGGGAGAAAACACTGAGGGAGAAAAAGATACCAGTGGCTAAATGTTCAAGTTAAGCTTCAAAATGGGACATCATGATCCAGTGTGTAATATTCTGGTGGCATCCCTCTTTCATGTACATACTTTTATTAAAAATACAAATGATATTAATTTTTTAATATCATTTCGGACTTGGAAAGTTAGCAGCTAGCATCAACATCTAAATACACAGACAGACCTGTTTTTATTGTTTAGATTTTGCACTGTGCTGCTAATATACAGCTCAGTGGCCTAATGTGCTTTTACAGTATTTAAACAGATAGTGATGAGGCGTACACAAAACAAGCCGACAAAGGATCAAGGCCTCTTTGCAAATTCCGATCCATCACAATTTACTCCAAATGGCTTTGATCCTGAACACAATCCTGTCCACGTAGGACATTCTCCACAGCATTTCCATGCATTAAGACTTTAGGGATCAAGCACATCAGTCCTGAAAACCCCTGGCTACAGTCTGACGTCTACATACAACCACGTTTCTTATGTTATGCCTCCCATTTTATCTCTTAGTAACATTATAATACATGATTTGCAGAAGTAAATGAAGGCTTGTGTTATGAATCCAACTCATAATAACTCTTGGCAATTTTGCTGTATGTTTAAGATTCATTCCATGATGTAATCTTCATGTCACCTTTCTGGCTTATTTGTAAGGTTGTTTCTGACAGGAAAAATGTTAATATGAAGTTGGTGCGCTACAATAAAGGTGCTTTTCTTCTTCATTGGTAGATATTAGCTTTTAATCATCTATTTTAATTATGTCCCTTGGAATCTTTTAGATTTTACCAGTTCAATTGTGAATTAGCTAATCTGAGATAAGTAAAGCTAATATGAATTATAGTCACACAAAAAACACCCTCTAAGACTAGAATCTAAGTGGGTTTGTTTTGAGCCACAGGGGCTGTTTTGTCTGACCTGCAGCCACAGAAATTGTCAATCTGCCGACTTGATTCTCCATGGGAGAGCGATCCCACTGTGGCTGGATAAAGCACTCAACTGTACCTGTTCATGTAACTAGCAGCTGGATTGAGTCAAATAAATCAAAACCAAGGCAGGTAATTTATACAGCTGAAAAGCACTCTAAGATCATATCTGGACCTCACCAAGGCTACCTGATTGTAAATTACTTTTCTTAGATGAATATTTTGAATTTGTTACCTTGTAACTCTTGTGTCTACATCAGTCCAGTTAACTGAGTTTACCACTGGTGGACTCCAGTCGAGTTGTAGAAATATCTGATGGGTGATCAGTGGAAACAGGAAGCACTTGAGTGCCATGGTGAATGTATGTCCATTTTATATTTTTGTTTTTCATACATTTACAATCATTTTTTTCTAGTATTTCTTGTGTTTATGAGCTATTATGTGTAGAACTTTGAGGTAAAAAAAAAATTAATTGAATCCATTTTGGAATAAGGCTGTAACATGACAAAACGTGGAACAAATGAAACGGACAGTGAATACGTTCCAGATGCACCGCACACTGGTTGCCACTGGTGTTTTTAAAGCTTCATTTTATCGGTTGCCAGGACGATATCCCCCTGAAGAGTCATGACAACACATATGATGCATATAATAAATATATACCAAAGTGTCAAAGTTGTGCTGACTGTCATGAAAAGAAAAACTTAATTAAAAAAAATACATTCCTTTTTTTTAATGAAGAATTCAAGTATTTTGAGACACCAGGCTGGGGGGCATATGAGCCAGCTGTGTCGCTTCATGTGCACAGTAAATGTATCGAGTGTGAGGTGGCAGGCCTATCGACCCGTTATCACTGAAAAGAAGCTATTACGTGTACTTATCATTATTCTTGGCTTACTGTATTTATAGCCTGAATTAGCATGGCTTCTGTTCAAGTGCTTTGGTGGGATAAACTGAAGACCTTAATCACTGAAGCAGTACTGTTGTGTAACTGTGCACATGTGAGCAGAAGTATAATTTGCTTTTTAAACCTCTTTTCAGGATATGTCACCTATCTTTTGAAGTGTTTTTTTTAATCTGATATTTGAGTGGTTCTAAACATATAGTTTTTATGCCCTTGTGACTTATCAAATAAAAACCATGGCTCCCCCGTTGAAAATAAGCACTTAAATAACTGCTCTAGGGTGTTACCAAGATGGCTGTCAAGTGGCAAGACTCATTTCTAGGAAGTCTGGGTGCATTTATACTTTTCTGCCAGTGTACTCTCTTCTCGATAAGGTGAACACAACGCTCTCCTTTCATCTAAAGAAGAAGCGAGGTCCCATCCTATCTTCCTGAATTAGATAAAATAGCTGTAAGGTCTCCACAGAGGCAAATAAGAGATGCCTGAACACAGACCCTGATGTCAGCAGCAGGGTCAGATCATTGCGCTTCCAAAAACAGGGCTCTGCTGTGTATGACCTCCTTTAAGGCCTCAACAAAATAGAACCATGTACTGTAAAAAGAAAACTCCATAAACACAAAAAAACAAGACACCAACACAGTTGATGAAAATAATTTCCACCACTCTCTATGATGGAGGAAATGAAAAAATCAATAGACAAGTTGCAGCACCACTTTTAAAGGTAAATATTATGATTATTTTTTAAATAGGGCAGTAAATTGTTTGCTTGGACCCCACAGGTTCATACAACTTGTCTGCCTAATTTTTTGGGGTATGTCTGGCAGCCTCACTCAGACAGAGTTATAGTCGAGTTGGAAAAACTGAACAAGACACAGAGGATATTCCGTCAAAGTAATGTTCAACCTGTAAAATGAACTTGAATTCCAAAGATAGCATGTCCACATTTGAGGATTTGTGAATCAAGCGAATAAATGTCTTATGCATTAAAATCAAGATAATCAACTTGATAGACATACTTGATACTAGATACAGTACCTAATTTACATGATGAAGAGATTGATTATCACAGAGCTTTATTCATTAGGATGTAAAATATGCACACACACTTGTATAGAATTGTAAGGTGGTTCGGCTAAATTCACGCACCATACCAAATTTTATGACAAGCTCCTTCTTGTTTTCTGGCATCTAGCAAAGCTGCTCTTTGTATTGTCTGATCTCTAATGACCGCTATTTAACTGAAATCATCACCTCGAACCTTTTCATACCAAACTTCACTTGCTATATGTATCTTTTATGGTTCTAATAGCAAAACAATATACTATGTTTCAGAAGTGTTTTATATATATATATATATACATAGTCAGTGGGCCCTTTAAGTACAGCTGTTCAACTGGTGTGCATATAGAAGAAAGCGTACTTTATTGGTCCCCGTGGGGAAAATCCCTCTCTGCATTTAACCCATTCACTCAGTGAAGCAGTGGGCAGCCACTGGGCGCCCGGGGAGCAGTGTGTAGGGACGGTACCTTGCTCAGGGGTACCTCAGGGTAGCTGTTCAGGGGAATCGAACCCCCGACCTTCCGATCATGGGGCCACCACTCTACCTACTGAGCTATCCCTGCCCCTTTTTTTTTTTTTTTTTTTTTTTTTTTAGAAGAGGGATTCTGGGATGGGCTGGAACCCATCCCAGAATACCAAGGACCGACTCATTGGTTGCAGGCCTTGGTGATTCAAACTTCTCTCTAAACTCTATCCTCTCACTCGCCTGCCACTTTTATCATGAAAGAGATTTACAAATTGTTCTTAGGCCAAAAACTGGAGACACGCCACATTTTTTTCACACCAACTCTCCATGAACCCATCAGCTTCTGTCACTGGGTGTGGGTTTTAATGCAATTCAGAGCCAGATTAAAAACTTCCTTAGCAGGGTACTCTGGCAGATGAATAATTAAGAAACATACCGTACAACTGCAACGTTAATGATTTGATTTGGTTTGTGGAACTTTTTTTTGTGCACTCATTTCCTCTAACCACACTATCTGCAGTCTAATAAAGCCAAACATGCCAAACACATAATTGAAAACCAAGCTCTTTTGATATTTTCCACTATTAAAGTAACAAATTTAGAGAATTGTGCATCCTCTGAATGTTTTCATTCAGAGCATCTTTTTACCACATGAAAGAAGGTGTTTGTGTGCGGAGAAAAAGAGGACCAAAAAGATATTTGTGCAACGTAAAAGCCTGTTGTTGGAAAGGTCACTCCTTTGTGTTTTCTTTTTCTCCATATGCAGGCAAAGCAACTGCGCTGAGACCAGCATGTCTATTCCCCAAACAGATGTGAGCGCTTTAACCCCAATCAGTAATTTCCTGCAAAAACCGGCAGCTTAAATAGTAGCCCTACTGAGTCGGCATTGTTACGGGGTTTTTTAAAGACATTCATTAAAAATGGTCTAATTGTTTGAGGAAATGTTTTGGTTTATGTTGAACAAAAAAGGAATTTTAAAGGAGATAATGGCTCCGTCGTTAATGGCATTTTTTCTTTCTTCCAAAATTTCATCAGTGTTGCTTTACTTGTCTGTTACGAGTAGAGTGGCATAATTTGGGTTTATTTTATGAATACACACACACATGCGCGCGCACACACACACAGTTGGAAGAAGAGAGTGATAATAGAATCATTGATGAATGAGCTGAATGCAGTTAGGGAAGCATGAAAGAGAGGGAAGGGGCGTGTTGAGATTAACGTAGCACAAAGCAAATTGGGTTTGCCATTATTACACAATTCAGACTGCAGAAAGCCCCTAACCATGAGAGACAAATGAGGCCTGAGATTCATAAAAGCTCCATTAACGGGAGCAAAGGGAGTGAGGGCAGGCCATCAATGGGTCCGTTTAATACCAAACATTTATAGATCTGTGTCTATGGCCCGTGGCATGTAATGACTACACTGCAGGGCTCATGCTTTCTAGGAACATCCAGACCGCAGAATTAGGATCAAAACAGATTTCTTTAAAGCTTTCTGCTTTAAAACCAGCTCACTTAGTCTTGATATATAGTCTTGAGTACGATTCTCGAGAACACAGGACATTTCTACCCATTAACATCTCTCTTTTTAGCATGTTTTATTTAACTCTTTTAATTAAGCAAATTCTCGATCTTCATCAGCCTGTGGTTGTGTTTTATAAATTCCATCATTCTCACAAATCTCCGGCTTTTATTTTCTCTCTTGCACACTCGGTTGTAGGCATTAGCAGGTGCGTCTTGAGATCAATGGAGTTGTCAAAGACTCCATAAAGCCATCACCATAACCATAACACAGCCGCTATCATACTCTGCTTAACTGACTTGAGAACACATCATCGCCCATTCAGGCTAATGTGCTAATACGTCTTAGTGCTAATGTCAACGTGACGGTGGGACTCAATGGATGAGGCCCCCAGCGCAAACCAGATTATCCGGCCGTCTGACTGTCTCTCAAATGGCCAGAGTAGGGGAAATAGAGTGTCTCATTATCATCATCTGCAGACGGCGCTCCTCTAATCTGGAAAAAAAAAACGACGCCATCAGAGGCTCTGAATATTTGCTTAGTGTGCAGGGGCACCGAGGGCTGTTTGCTACTTGCACAGATTGGCAGGCGTAAGTCCTGCGCACTCATCACAAGTAGTGTCAGTGCTCAACACAAGGGCATCCGTCAGCGGTATATGGATACAGATGGTGGGTCAAGTTTCAAACTGAGTGAGGAGGGAGAGGGAGCAATGAGCCGATTGGGGGATAGAGGGTTTCTGGGATTGTTTATTGCCGAGCTGTAATTGGATAAACCTGGTGTCTAACCTCTTTAGGCCTGTCACATTGCTTCATCCTCACGAGGCCAATCTCAGTTGCCCTGATTGAGTTTACGCTCAATTGAAACTTATCAGTTTTGGGGTTTTTTTTCACCGTGTTAAGAGATCCTGAACAGAGAGGTGTTTAACTGTGATGCATGTAATCCGAGTTCTTTTGTTACTGCAGAGTTACTGCAAACAAATGTTTATATGGATTTGAACAATTGAACAGATTGGAAATATACGACTATATGTGACGTTGTTTGTCAGTGGGGTTTAATTTACATTTTGACTTTGACATTCCTTGGGGCAGAAAACTAACATGAAATTGCCCCAGGGAGGTCTCTGAATTAGTAATAAACTGCCAGCTAGTACATTGTCATATGTTTGCCATGAGCAAACATATGTGAGGGTCTATCGCCCGACGCATATGTGTGACGCCTTCAGGCAACTGTTGTTCTGAATTGGTGCTATATACAAAAGAACTGAACTTTATCATGACGAGGAGTGCAATTATCAACCTCTCGCTCCTATATGCTTCTTTATTACTGTAAAGCCCATTTAAATGATGTAAAGTCATAATTTTAATTAAGCAAATTCAAAGCAAGTTGATTCAAAGAACATTAAACTACAGCTTTAAACATGAAAATTGGCTTTTACATACATTTAGATTGTTTTGGTGTGACTTTTTGGAAATGTCCTGTGTAGACAAGTCGCCTTATAATACAGCTAGATGGCACTCATCTTGATGATGCCAGATATTTTACTCAAAAGCATACCCATAAACCTCTTACCTGTAACTGAAGAGAATCCAAAACCAGCTATTTGTGCTAAACTCAGAATGAACATGACAGTTACCTGTAAAATACTGTAGTACCTCTGAAGTAGTACCTAGCTTTGCTTTTGTGTAGATGTAGCTGCTAAAACTGGGGAGGGGAGTGAGTGGGTCAGCGCTCAGGGCACAGAGACTAAATCGGCCTTGAACACACCATTTATTTCCATGGAAAAAAGACACAACCAGAATTACAAATACAGTTTAAAATCCCCCTATACAATAAAAAAGCATTCTCAATACGCTAAACACCCTGCCGGCAGAAATAACTATACCCTATCAAAACAAATGCTAAACAAATGTTTCCCATATGCTAAAATTCCCCCCACAATCCCATAATCCCACGGTCCAGCCACACTCGGGCAAATGTTCCTTATCTGTAAAAGAAACAGGAGAGGAATTCCTCTGGAAATCACGCCAGCTAGAAGACTAAGGAGGGGGCTCCTGTCGCAGACCGTCTCCTCCTGACGGCGTGTCACTGCACAGTCCAGCCCCACTCCACACCTGAACATGGCCTCCCTCGTAGCACCGCCAGATGCAGGGAGAGGGACACCTCTGCCCTGCTGTGGATTTCACGCTTCGCCTCCCACTGTCGCTATTCCTGCCGTCGGGACCGTGTTCCACTGGCCAGTCCGTCGCCGAACGACTCATGGCACCCCACAGTCAGGCAGCAGGTCCTTCGACACATGCTGGCTTGCACGCGTTTCTTTTCCTCCTGCTCACTTTTCGTGCATCTCATCCCTGTCTCTGCGCCCACCATCCTCTTTAACAGGTCAGTTTGGCGGCTGATAGGCCGCCTCGGGGAACACCTCCACCTCCACAGGTGCCTACTATTGTTCACCTAGTCCACAGTGGATTAAAAGAATATTGTGCAACAACACTAAAACACACAATATAAATATCAGGATAAGGTGATGCAAATAAAATCAATACTCTGTGTACCAATACACAGTACAATAAAACATAAAAACACAAATTTCCACTGTGTGACATAGACAATTTGCAAATGACTTGTAATCGTGATTTGCAGCCTATGTTTCTTCACTGTAACGGCTCTATCAGGATCCAGGATTAGGCCCACTGTGGACATAGGCTGACTAGAAATATTGGACCTTGAGTTTGGTTCTTAGTGTTTTAACAATTCAGCTGTCCTGAAGATCCCACCTCGAAAGCAGTCTTCATTCTTGGCTTTCTCTAGTACACACACATACACCCTCTCATGTAGTCAGTTTCTTTCAGGTCTGTCCATTCACCTCTCCTCTCATGCTGATTCGTGCCCCTCTACCTTCCTCTCTTCATGACTTACTTTCCAGAATGAAGGTGCTCTTTATATTTGAAAGACCAATTTCTTCTATTGGATTAATTCATCAAAGTTGCCTTGGAGCTCAGTGACCACTAGAGCAGGAGCTGAGGAAGTAGACATGAATGTAGAGAGAGCATGAAAGGCCCGTATCACAAGCTTTCTACTTTTCTATGGACATTTTACTCAGAGCCATAATTTTTTCTTTCTGTAATCCAAAGAGTCTGCCCGTGATATGTTTAAACCATTTGAGCTAGTTATATTTATTTATTTTCTTCATGGCCAGGCGTCGTTTTACTCATCCCACTAAGTAAGTTACAGTTTACAAGTGTAAAGAGCAACACAAAGTTTTTAGTGGGCAAATCTTTCCAACAAAAAGGTGGGAAAAGGAAAGAATGAAAACAAGACACACACAAACTTCCTTGAAATTTCCAGAACATGGACATGTTCCACGAAGGAGGCACCATTTCCTGGACATTTTCTGAGCTTTTCATTTGATCCATTATGCTGTAAAGGGAACCTGTTGGCTTCTCTCCTGTTTTTATGCAAAGGGCAAACATTTTCAGCAGTACTGTGGGTGCAGTGCAGTCAGCACCACCGTTTCTGTCAACAGCTGTCAAAGGCAGTTTATTGCATGTGGTTGGAAGTTTTGATTGGTTAGATTTGTACAAAGCAATGTCGGATGAGGCAATGATAAACTCCTAAAGAACAGTTTATCCCCTTTGGTTTAACCACAGTTTGTTTTTGATTGGGTTGAACAGCTACGAATGTCATTTATATGGAATAATCATCATCAGAATAGGTTCAATCATCTTATGAGATCAAAACCCAAGAACACAAAGTTATAGCTGAATTTAAACAACAATTCAGAGTGTGGTTTGCCCTGTTTACTGTGTTATGCCAGGCTTTCCATGAGTAATTACTGACTTACAGATGTCACCATCTGTCTTGCACCCATAAACCCTGAGTTTTAAAATGCTTCAATCTCATGTGTAATACGGTATTACGCACTAATTGATCCTAAACATTGACTTAAACCAAACTTTGTGCTTTAGGGAGAATAGCAGTAGTGGTTATCCTAGATTAGTGGCTGGGAAAAGGCATCTGAAATGACTGGAGGAAGCATGTCAAACTACTCCTGGAAAAAAATTTCCTCTATAAAAAAAAGAATGCTATTCCAAACAGTCACAGTTTGGAGTAGCACACAGTTCCAATATGCACACAGTCTCCTTTATGCAGATCAATACAGGACGCAGAGTGATGCTCCACTTTTACCATAGGTTAAAGTCCACATTAGGGGGTTGGAGAGATGGCAGGGGAGTGTTTCAGCTGAGAGGTCATTTCAGACCCGTTAGGATGGCCTTATTAAGCGCCTGGATTTAAAATAGGAAACCTGAGGCAGAGATGAGGTGCAAACCAACCAGGTGTTTATTCACCAACATTAGCAAACATCAAAACATACACAAAATAAAACAGCCCAATGGTGGGACGTGGTTCCAAATACAGGCTCTGATGGTAACTGACAGCCTTTTAAAGACTGTTGCTAATTGACCCTCAAACCATACCATTACCTAGGGTTACATGTTAAACTAAACTAATAAAGTAAAGACACATCTCATGTAATAATCTTTATTACTATCAAATCACTACTGCAGAAATAAAAGCAACTTTTAAATGAAACATTTTCCCACTTAGCCTATCACTTACAATCTACAATAAAACTAATATGGTTATTCAGTCCCGTCTTCAATCACTTGATGTGACCTGGAACCTTTAAAAGGCACTCAGGAAGCCTGGGAACCCTTTTAGCTGGCACACCCCTGGGTGAAAAAAACAGTTAAGACACAACCTTGCCATAAAAATATTCACAATATAAATTGACTTTCCTATCTATTAAGATACACATCAGATGAATGTTAAAGTAATATTTCCATCGTCTTAACCAGACTTGCCATACTAATTGAAATTTCTGTACTTCGACAGTCATTAATAACTACCAGCTTTCTGTTTTAACTGCTGTGTATATTCATTGTAATTTTGTTGTTCTTTGTAAACATATTTTAGTATTTTGTAGTGCTGTAAAAATCAGGTTAGGGTAGCTTAACAGATGTTTAATTTGATTAAACAAACATTATGCAGGAGCAGGTAATGGATGATAGATATTGTTTTGTAAATAACTGGACATGAATAACTTGAGCTTAATATATAATATTTTACCACAGTGTTCTTCTGTTATTATCACATTATTATCAGTTTGACCTTCAGATCAATCTATTGACTTTGAAGAACAGGTCAGAGGGCAAATATTGACATTTAATACATGATATTTTAAATCTTTATCTTTTCAACATGTTGAAAAACACTTGCAAGAATCATTGTTTCTAAATTATAAGACTTGTTGTCCATTTTAACCAATAAATCATTAAGTTGACCATAAGGAAATTGGTGGATATAAGTCAGATTGTAATGGATTGTTAATGTGAGCCTGCTCAACGCTCCTACAAAGTTTGATTAGAATTCATTGAAAACATTTGAGCTATCGTGTTTACGGACAGAATGGTGACATACACGCATGCGAACACGACCAACCACCTAAACGCCTTTGTGGAAGTAATTATGAAAAGCTGAAGGTAAAAATAAATACAATAGGAAATTTAACAATTTAACAGATAAAAGAGTCCTTATTCAAAAAAATAATCACATCCCTTAGTGACCAAACGAGCCTTTGGAACCACTAACAATCCTATGCCGGGAGATCTCAGGCTACAGTCAGGCTCTTTACTTGGTTAGGTTCAAGCAATCAAAATATACTTGGTGACTTTGAGGAAAACACTCAGGTCTGGGTTAAATTATCCCCAGTGACAACATTACCCCTCCACTTTGAAAAAGTGATGCTTACCCAGTGCGGTCAAATGTGACACCGGGGGGTCGTTTAGAAGCGTGGATATGTTACGAATTGAGAGAGGCAGACCTGTCTCACCATTGTGTCATGGCACAGACTTCAAAGGATGCATATCTGTGAGATGTCACCGGCTTCACAAACCAGCAGTATCTGACATCCTGGGATTAAGAACCGGCTGTATATTTCATAAAAAAATAAGTCCAACTAAGAGCTATAACATATCTTTCCCCATTCTAATAAAAAGCGGGGATCTCTTTTTGACTGTAATGTGCGATCCAGGGAATTCATAGTACTCCGAAAGGATTTATTAGCAGGTGCAGCAGACTGGGTCGATACAGGAAGTAGTTGAGTGGTTTTCTCGCATACAAAGCCGTACACCTTCAGTGAATTGCATTGCTTTTATTACCAGCTGTAATTATTTTTTTCAAGCTTTGTTGTGTAAATGTTTGAATTACTTCATAATCAATCTTTTTTTGACTGACAATACAAATGAGTTAGCAATTTTAAGCTGTTCCAAAGTGATAAGAGAGCAGCAATAATGATAACCATTTCCTAAAAGCGACTATAAAGCCCTGCTCATATAACCAACTTAGGCACCACAGAGGATTCAAGATGTTACATTGGCCGTCATGTCTCGGTTGAAAACTACCCACACACTATAATTCAATCAGTATTTTATTTTCCAATTTCCCCTTGCTCTTATTGCTTGGATGACCATGTTAACTTGCTCGCCTTCGTCTCCTGTGCAGATTAAGGTGTAATTGGTTTTTTTCAAGAGGCCATTGGGTTGAGCTGAATCAGAAGGCCCTGGTTTGGCTTTCCACATCTCCCCGACCTGGGATACCTCAGAGTTACTGCTTCCATCTTCCAGCACCAGCGTATATTCTCTCTCTCTTAACCTCGGGTTGTGGATCCACTGGTTTAGTCTGTTAGCCTGGGTTGCTTTTCATTTCCAAGGGTTTGAGTCGGTCCCCAGATGACAGCTCAGCCAGTATATTTCCTCGGCCACTTGCCAGATTTAAAATCAAATTAGCTGAGCGGCTGAATGAAAGCCCTTTAAAGCTCCCTATACACACGACCACACAAATAGAGAGAGCAGGGAAAATGCTTGTTTATGCATCCAAACCTTAGCTTTAAGTGCCTGGCACATGCTGCTGGTTCCCTTGTAGTAAAAGCAAACCGTATATGTTATACAAGATAAACATATTATGAACAATATGGATATTACTCTTGTGCTATTTTCATAAACAAGCTCTAATAGTTCTTGCTGTTGCAGAATGCCCATCAATTCAAGACTACAGACTAAAATGTGCTTGTTGTTCCCTTTCAATTAACTTAAAGACATAATTGGAAAAGGCTAAGTAGCTGTCGTCTGTCTTCTGCGTGGGCTGGAAAGCAGAAGTTCAGTCGGTGGCTTTTAAGACGTGTGTGCGCTCTCCGGTTGCTATAGTGTGATTTGCAGCAGCACACGACTGTCAAAAGCAATGAATCACATTACTTAAGTCAGTCATTAAAGACTTGCTATTCCTGTTACACAAAGCACTCACATCAGCGGCTCCCCGCGACACCAAAGTAAGCTTTTAAAGCTCTCACCTGTGACATCCCTGTGTTGTTGTTTTTTTTTTTGTTCTGGCAAAATCTTTGATGGTTAGCACTTATTGCTGTGTGTATGTGTGTGTAAGTGAGTGTGTTTTGAAATCACTTGTCAATCAAACAATGTGGGCAGCACAATGATGTCTTTGTCCTTGGATTCCCTTTATAAGACCGAACTGTAGGGAAACCATAAATGTAAACCATTTCTGTGTAGTGAAGGGACGGCTTCAGGATCACTTTAGAGGGAAACAAAACTGTTTGCAAACAGAAACCAGAACGTCAAGGCTTTTAAAGATCATTTATAGAAACCCGCGATAAAACAATCCTTGACTTCATGTCGTTTCTTACGGTCCCACCCATTCAGATCTGTGGCTTATTATTATCTCGCTTGAAAGACAGACCTTCGCTGCAGAGAATGGTTCTGTGCCGCGATTAATGCTGTATTCCAATGAAAGAGGGAGGTCGCTGGACTGCACTTTCTGATTTCTCTTGGAAAGTAGGAGAAGTTCCACCAGTCCAAACCTGTGCTCTGTACTGATGTTGGACATTTGTGGCTCTCTAAATACACCACACACAGAGTGACCAGGCTCTATCTGTGACTGTGCTGCCGTGGTTTTGATAAGGAAGTTTTCACATCCACCTGGTGACTGAGGGAATCAGTGCTCCTCTAAACTTAATGTTAAAGTTCAAGAGTTTTTGACCTACTGTATTTGGAACATGCAGTCTAGTATTCAGTAATGTGGAAATTCCACCACCCACACTGACAGTGAACTTTGCACCATAAGTAGCAACAATATGTGCATATTTATAGCTCAGACAGCACCACTAGTCAATGGAAAATGTCTTACCTCCATTTGCAGGAGTTTTTATCTATGTATGGTTCTCTGAAGCTGGTGAAAGACAGACATAATATTGATTAAGCGAGACACAGCATGAAGAAGAGGAGCTTAGGTGAGGGAGGGTTGCAAAGTGGCTTGCAAACATGCCACAAATGAAGGCATGGTAGAGCAATGTTTATGAGCTAAGTCATCAGCTAACAGTGAGGTCAGGAGCTTGCCTGAACTAATGTTATGACTTTTTCATTCATTTCATTATGTTGTGTTTTTTGTGGGGTAAACATAAATAAAATCATGGTAATTTTAAGTATGTCTTGTGTTAAAAACCTTTTATTTACCCCCTGTCATGCTTGGCCCTCTGGTTTGGTTCTGCTTCAGCGAAAACATGACAAAGATTAACAGAAGTCTGTGAGTTCTTTGTGCTGTCCATCACATATTCAACACAACTGAGGCAGACATCACAACGCAGTTAAAAATTAAGGAACCAAATGTGTTGTTTTTGCAGTTTGCCACCGAACAGCTTTCTCGGTGTCACACTAAAGACTGCTCTGCCCAATGTCATTGCAGACAGCAGTGATCTAAGCATTGTGGTCAGTTTTACATGTAATACCACAAGGTGACTAATAAGGAGGAAACAGACTGACGCAAGAGGACCCAATATCTTGCCCCCATGCTGCTTTATTCACATGCCCACTCTGCCACGTCTTTCTACACCCACTCCCTGCTGTAATGAGGTTCCCCGGAGTGCTGGGAAAAATCTACCCTCTTCCTTTAGCCACCCGTGGTGTGTGTTCATGTGGTGTGTGCTCATTTGTTCATTGATGTAACACCCTGCTAGATTTATGGTGAATTTTAATGGAACAGCTTTTTACAATATATAGAACAACACATACTAAATGCTGCTATTATCTAAAATGTAGGCTTTTCGGTTTGAATGTGAGAAGAGAACAAAGAGGCCACAGATTTGCAGCACTGTATGCACAGTGCAATGTTAGACAAAATGTGTAAGGCACAGTGCTTCAAGTTCAAGTTCAAGTTCAAGTTCAACTTTATTGTCACTTCAACCATATACAGTTTAAAAATACACAGTGAGGTGAAACAACGTTCCTCCAGGAACCAAGGTGCTACAAGACAAGTTAGTGCAAAAAAATAATAATATATAATATATCTAGTAATAATATTGTGCAAAAGAGCATTTACAGGTTGGTGTGTGCGATGGTTTGGTGGTGTAGGTCAGTGTGTTTGCGCTTTGTGTTGGTTAGTCAGTCCAGTCTCAATGTTTTGAGGTATTTGAGTTAAGCTGAGTGATAATGTTAGTGTATGTGTGTGTGTGCGTGTTTATCAGTCAGTC
Source organism: Rhamphochromis longiceps (assembly GCF_057381845.1). Classification (NCBI taxonomy): domain Eukaryota; kingdom Metazoa; phylum Chordata; class Actinopteri; order Cichliformes; family Cichlidae; genus Rhamphochromis; species Rhamphochromis longiceps. Next base: position 23,655,603 of record NC_140573.1, on the reverse strand, counting down.
CCTTTTTGCTGAGGAGACGGATGGCTTGTGGAAAAAAGCTGTTGCACAGTCTGGATGTGCGTGCCCGAGTGCTTCGGTACCTTTTTCCAGATGGCAGGAGTGTAAAGAGTGTGTGAGAGGGGTGTGTCCGATCAGCCACAATGCTGGTGGCTTTGCGAATGCAGCGTGTGGTGTAGATGTCCTCAATAGAGGGTAGAGAGACCCCGATGATCTTCTCTGCTGTTCCCACTATCCGCTGTAGGGTCTTGCGGTCTGATATGGCACAGCTCCCAAACCAGACAGTGATGCAGCCGCTCAGGATGCTCTCAATAGTTCCTCTATAGAAGGTGGTCAGGATCGGTGGTGGAAGCCGGGCCTTTCTCAGTCTTCTCAGAAAGAAGAGACGCTGTTGGGCTTTCTTGTGCAGGGAGCTGGTGTTGAGGGACCAGCCGAGGTCCTTCTCCAGGTGTACACCCAGGAATTTGGTGCTGTCAACGATCTCCACAGAGGAGCCGTTGATGCTCAGCGGTGAGTGGTCGCCTCGTGTCCTCCTAAAGTCAACAACCATCTCTCTTTTGTCTTGTCAACATTCAGAGACAGGTTGTTGTCCTTACACCAGTCCGTTAGTCTCTGCACTTCCTCTCTGTACGCTGACTCGTCGTTCTTGCTAATGAGACCCACCACGGTCGTGTCATCAGCGAATTTAATGATGTGATTTGAACTGTGTGTTGCTACACAGTCATGAGTCAGCAGTGTGAACAGCAGAGGACTGAGCACACAGCCTTGTGGGGCCCCAGTGCTCAGTGTGGTGGTGCTGGAGGTGCAGTTCCCGATCCGTACTGACTGAGGCCTTCCGGTCAGAAAGTCCAGGATCCAGTTGCAGAGGGAGGTGTTCAGGCCTAACAGGCTCAGCTTTCCGATCAGTTGTTGGGGGATGATCGTGTTAAATGCTGAGCTGAAATCTATGTACAGCATTCGGACGTGTGAGTCCTTCTTGTCCAAGTGTGTCAGGGCAAGATGGAGTGCAGTGGAGATGGCGTCGTCCGTTGAGCGGTTATGGCGGTATGCAAATTGCATTGGGTCCAGTGAGGGGGGCAGCAGGGTCTTGATGTGTCTCATGACGAGCCGTTCGAAGCACTTCATGATGGTGGGTGTAAGTGCGATAGGGCGGTAGTCATTGAGACAGGACACAGAAGACTTCTTGGGCACGGGGACGATGGTGGTGGCCTTGAAGCACGTGGGGACAACGGCACTGCTCAGAGAGATGTTGAAGATGTCGGTGAGAACATTTGCCAGCTGATCAGCACATTCTCTGAGCACTCTGCCTGGGATGTTGTCTGGTCCAGCAGCTTTACGTGGATTGACTCTGCGTAGAGTTTTCCTCACCTCAGCTGTAGTGAGACACAGGACCTGGTTGTTCGGAGGAGGGGTGGTCTTCCTCGCCGCCACGTCGTTCTGCCTGTCGAACCGAGCATAGAAGTTGTTAAGCACATCTGGGAGGGAGCCGTCACTGTCACAGGCAGGTGGTGTCGTCCTGTAGTTAGCGATGGCTTGTAAGCCCTGCCACATGCGTCGTGTGTCGCCGCTGTCCTTAAAGTGGTTGTGGATTCTCTGGGCGTGTGCGCGCTTCGCCTCTCTGATGGCCCGAGAAAGTTCAGCCCTCGCTCTTCTAAGCGCCACCTTATCTCCCTCTTTGAAGGCAGAGTCTCGGGTCCTTAGAAGTGCACGCACTTCCGCAGTAATCCACGGTTTCTGGTTGGGTCGTGAGATGATGATCTTGGAGACAGTGACGTCATCGGTGCACTTGTTGATATAGCTGGACACTGATGATGTGTACTCCTCCAAGTCAGTGAAGTCGCCGTAAGTTGCAGCCTCTCTAAACATGTTCCAGTCAGTGCTCTCAAAACAGTCCTGAAGAGCAGAGATGGCTCCTGCTGGCCAGGTTTTCACCTGCTTCAGAACCGGTTTTGATCGCCTGACGAGTGGTCTGTATGCTGGAATTAGCATAACAGAGATGTGGTCTGAGTAGCCGAGGTGGGGGCGGGGCTCTGCCCGATATGCGCCGGGGATGTTTGTGTAAACAAGATCCAGCGTGTTTTCTCCCCTCGTTGCAAAGTCCACATACTGATGGAATCTAGGAAGCACTGACTTGAGATTTGCATGGTTGAAGTCCCCAGCAACAATAAACAGTCCATCCGGGTGTGTATTTTGCAGTTCACTGATCTTTGTATACAATTCCCATAGCGCTTCCTTAGCATTAGCGCTAGGTGGAATGTACACTCCGATAATGAAAACAGTGGTGAATTCCCGTGGTAAGTAAAAAGGTCTGCATCTAACAGTCACAAACTCCACCAGCGATGAGCAATAACTAGAGACTAGCACAGAGTTCTTGCACCATTTCTCGTTGATGTAAACACACAAGCCGCCACCGCGAGTCTTACCGCACAGAGCTGCATTTCTGTCGGCGTGAAACGAGGCCAGCCCGTTTAGCTGAATAGCGGCGTCCGGTACTCTTTCGCTGAGCCATGTTTCCGTGAAAACAAAGACACAGCAGTCTCTAATCTCACGCTGTGTGGCCTGCTGGAGTCGGATGTAATCCAGTTTGTTATCCAGGGAGCAGACGTTGGATAAGATGATGGACGGTAGAGCCGGCCGGCTAGGGTTTGTTTTTAGCCTAGCACAGACTCCCGCCCGCTTGCCGCGCTTATATAGGACATTTATAAAGCTCAGCAATAACTGATGTGATCACGCGTACATAAAACACGCCTGTAACAACACCCCTTTTAATACCAAATGTTCTGACTGCTGGAGAGGAAGACCTGTTTTTACCAACACAAGCTGAGTTTTGGTGTAAAAAAAATGGGACTGTCAGTACTTAGAAAGAGAGCACAGTGACCAGATCAACATCAGCAACAGGTGAGAACTGTTGTCCATGCATTTCTGGACGTTAATCTGTGAAGGTGCAAAATATACAGACAGCATTAAACCACAAGTCTACAAACGGATTTACAAAAGCACCTTATTGACCCAATTTCACTATATTGTTTATGCCATTTCAATTGAATGTTAGCAAGACACAGTTTAGTCGTGTTTGTGGCAACATTACAGATTCTGGTTTGTATTGCACGCTGAGAACAACCTGATGATGTTTTGCCTTGTCCCTCTCATAGTACTTTTACTTGACTTTCTTATGTAATGTAGATGATTACATCTTCACTCTTTGCAGTTTAATTTGGAAAAAATACTATTTTCAAATACAGTATTTCTCAAAGTGGAAACTGCCTCTTGAACTTCCATTATAAAAGGCATGACCTCTTAGCTTACTTTTAAATACACAGTCAAGCTGATAATTAACATAATGAGCTGGGAAATTGCATAACGAGCTGTTTCTAGCATTATGTAACTTTTCAAACCAATTTTTTTTTTTTTGTCTTTTTGGGGAATCAGGAGAAAAAGCAAAAAGCTCAACCTCTCAGCCCCACCTTCACATTTTAAATTAAATAATAATAATAATAATAATAATAATAATAATAATAACTTTATTTATAAAGCGCTTTCAAACAAAGTGCTGTACAACTACTTAAAACTAAAAAGATAAAAAAATAATAATAAAAGCAATACATAGCAATACAGGTAAAAGACACAATACAAGTTAGAAACAGTAAAAATTTAAAAACTAAAAGCCATAGAATTAAGACTTGTAAGATAAGGTGAACAAATGTGTCTTCAGCTTAGTTTTAAAAACCTCCACAGAGCATGCCTGCCTAACATCTTGAGGGATAAGTTTAATATTGTTCAGATATTAATAAATGGGGTTGTATTATGGGCTCTCTTAGCGTCCATCTATTTTTGTCCCCTCCCCTATCCAATTCAGAGTGCAGGAGCTCATCCCAGCCATCATGGGAGAGGAGGGTGCACCATGGACAGGTTGCCAGTCTGTCTGGTAACACGTTGAGACAGACAACCATTCACACTCACATTTACACTTACAGCCAATTTAGAATCACCAATTAACCTAATGTGCTTGCTGTCAGACTGTGGGAGGAAGCGAGAGACCCCACACAGGCAGAACATGCAAAAATCACACAGAAAGGCCACGGCCTGAATTTGAACCCTTTCTCATTCTTGCTGTGAGGCAACTGCGCGAACCACCACACCACTATGTCACCCTTGATTTCATATCATTTTGCTAATTCAGGACCTTCCAAATGCAAAGTGAGTGTAAATGACAGTGTCACTTCAAATATCGTTCATTTTTGTTCATTGCAGTGTAAAGCTAGTAATCATGATGACACTTATAGAAATCCAAATTTAGACTGAAAATTTCATCAAAATATAATAGAAGAACTGTTGAGCCATTACAGTATTTTAGTTTAATTGTACCCAAAAACAGGGACTTAACCTTAAATGTGATTTTTCTTTCGTTCTTTTTTTTTTCTTCGACGGACTGATCTTTTGTCCCTTTCTAAATGTCATCGGGGCCCAACTACAGCAACAGCCCACACAAAAGAATCATTGAGGCCCATTACATTACACGGAGATAGACTGTGTGGGAATGTCAAGGACTCTTGCATAGCCATTACTGTTAAAAAATAATTGATTGCATTAACCTGCCCTTTCACCATTTTACAAGTCCGATCCATATTCCTAAGTGGCCGTGTAGTGTAGGGTTTTAACCTGAGAGGAAACAGCGTAATGATTTTGTCAGGCCAGTATCGAATGGCTCAGTGGTGTTGATGTTACTCATGGTGTGCAGCTTTTCAAGCATCCACACCACAACCGAAATGTCAGTGTGTCATTTTCCATTGAGAGGAACCTACATATTCACGCTCTGGGTATTTTTTCCCCCCTTTCTTTTTTGTGTGGCCGATTGGTTCGGGTAAAGCCTTTTATAAGGAGATTTATTCCACTTTTGAAGTAATGCTGCCAGCAGGGGTTTGTACGGCAATAATCTATATGTTTACATTTAATGAGTTCGGGGGCTAGAAAAAACCAACATGGTTTACAATTTTCCTTGGCAGAATGGAAAAGTAGCAGTTTCACCATGAAAATCGTGCACTCTTCCTCACATTTAACATCTCAACAATTAGTGTGTACTGTTGTCTAAGAGCTAAAGCAACCACGTGTGCAATATTAGACTTCACTGGTATCTGCATTGATATTGAGCCTTGAGCCATTAGCTATAGTTGTCATTTTGTTTTTGTTCTCGACTTCGTACCTTTTCATCATGTACACAATTCTTTCTGGTTGACTTGAGAGGCAACACAGTGAAAAGCGCAGCGTTTGATGTTCTACAAACGGCATTAAATTAATCAATTTGATAACTCCCAACTGCCGGGCTCAGTCTCTTCCTGAGTGTCGCTTCTCTCTTTCCTCTTTCAAGGCAGTGCTGAGGGAGAAATATAGATTTGATAAGGCCGCTTGCTCCCGCTCTCCACGTCCATGCAGAGAAAATACATTTCCCCCTGGACAGAGCCAAGTCTCATCCTTCCTCTCTGGAAAGATTAAAGAGCAGGCATGGACAGAGAATGACACAATCTGCCTCGCTATCCCCTCCGCATCAGCAGGAGACTGTTCCTGCACTACCGTCCATAGGTTATGATGACAACCCTCCCAAATGGCACAATCCATAATGCCTGGAGCTGCACCTGTCTGCCATCTTATATAATTCATTATTATATACTTATGGTTTCTTGTAAGGCTTACAAAGTGCAACTCTGATTCATTGCAAAGGGAATAGAAACACTCTAAGCCAGCTTTATTATGGAGAGTACAGTTCTCCACCACAGCCCCGAAGATAGATGCTTTGTTATGCCGGTGCTTTATTAGCACTACTAAATCACTTGATAGCGATGTGGCTGAAACAGAGATAATTATTGACGTTGTATCTTGCCGTTTAATGGCGTGGCACCAACACGTAGCTCAATGAGTCGCAAAGGACCCTCGCTTTTTTATTCCTTCCTGCTTTTCGCACGTTTTCCTCTTCCATTAGATTTTGCAGAACCTTCTCCTCATGTGTTTTTCTTTTATCTTGTACTTTTGCATGATTCCTTTTATCTATTTTTGCTCAGTCCCTCTTTGTCTTTTCTTATCCCTCGCCTTAGTCTCATTACATAGTTTAGAGAACATTTTTCCTGCCTTGCATTGCTACATTGCGTAGCCACATTTAAGCCATTAGTCTTAAAATGTTTTTGTGTCAGTGCACGGCCTGTTGTTGTTCCCCCCCACGATCTCTTCCTCCTCCTCTGCTTTTTCTAAGGCTGATGTGTCTTTCATTACCGGGGTCTGACAGCACTGAGCCGAGTGGACGTCTGTTTGTCACCCTCTAATGGGGCTTGGCAGCCTACAAGGTGTGCACAACACCTCAGAGAGAGTGCCCTTCTCCTTCTGTCTTCCTCAGTGGAGGAAAAGACCAATAATACTGCCTTGCGCATTCAGTCCACTGTTCAATTTCACTTCACGTCCGCGTCAGTGCTGTGAATTGGATCAGGCACCTATGGACAAATTCCACGTCCAGTTGACTTGATGGGAATTGACCAAACCTTGCCAGGATCTCACGCTGTGCGGGCTTTGATCCTGCTCCAGCTGTCAATTGCAATATACAGTTTAGAAGTAAGGCTATCTAATCCATTGTGAGTAAATCCTGCTTTTGGGTGTCAGCCTATCGACCTGCCCTCAGCTGTACTGTTGCTTATGGATCTATCTCTCCTGAGCAAATGTTTTCATTTGATGGATTCCCAGACAGACTTATATTAAAGCCATGGACCACCATTTGATAAGATTTCATTGGATCAAAATAGAAAAACTTGGTTTGACTTGTTGTATTGTGGCCTTATAATGTTCCTTGCGGAGCCCTTCACTTTAAGAACCTGTCCAACAAAAGTCCCATTTTGTTAAGATTGACTCAAGAGCTACACCCGAATCTATTTGCTGTTTTGGCTTACTTGCTTGATTACTACACCAGTGTGTAAAACTTTGAAAATATTCACATTATTTAAACCAAACAGGTAAAAAGATCTGAAAGCCACATATAACTACATAAAAGCCAAATATGATTTTTCTACTTCATAAGGAAATTTAGAGATAATCTGATTTTTGTTAAGGAACTGTTTGGATGTCCCAGTGCCCTCAAATTTTTGTAAATCTTCACTACAAAGGCACTAGCTATGCCCTTTACATGGAAAGCACAACTGTTTGATCACATGCACACAAAAGTGTATCTTGGCCTAATTTACCTTAAAGTTACAGTTTTTCATCATTAGATGTGAGCAGATTGCAGTCAGTTGAGTTGTTTTTACACTCAATAATCCCAGCTATACTGGTTGCTATTGGTCAAACATCTAAGGAGCTCGGCAAGAAAAGCAACTGGGCTTCTTTAAGTTTCTTTAAAACATTTTACCTCTCATTCGAGAAGCTTATTTAGCTCTAAGACCAAATGGTGGAGGGTCCCAGGTATTTAAGCCCTAGTGGGAGCTGTCCCTTAAAAGGGTCGTTGACCCACTATTAATCATGTGCCTCATCACATTAGCCAAGGTGTGAAAAAGGGTGTGGAAAACATAAACCGCGTACACTGTGCAAGAATAAACATGAAATTTAAAGTAGTCCAGTCGCATTTCTTTCCAAGCTTCTTAGACTACTATGACCTGGATGACTGACATAGTTTTAATCAGCAGAGAGAGATCAAATATATTCACCCGGTATCCTGGCAAAACGTGTAATAGGCAAGGCAATCTTCCGTGTCCATTTCACACATGCAGAAGATGCAGTAACAATCCAATGTGAAAATAATCACAGAAAAGTGTTTAAATGGATGTAAATACAAATTAGCCACCTAGCTTAACCGTTCCTTGCGATTAAAAAACCTGGAATGTACTTCATACCTTTCTTGGTCACTACTGACGTCTTGCCTTTTAATATATGATCTCCCCCTGCTGGTACTGGGACTTCTGCATGCATGTCCATTTCATGCTTTGGAGTGGCTGTGATATGGTTGAAACCTTTTAGACTGTAGCTCATGACTAGGGTTGCCAACCGTCCCTTAAAATACGGAATCGTCCCGTATTTAGAAAAAAAAGTACACGTCCCGTATTGAGCTAATAAGGGACGCACTTTGTCCCGTAATACAGTGAGAATCAAAAGTAGTCTATAAATGTTTATGGAATTAACACTTTGTTTGAAAACATAATTCCCAGCCCCTCTCCTGCTTTGTGACCAATGAGCTGACAGCACACTTATGACAATTCGAGTATGACAATTCAGATTACCACTCATCTCATTGGTCGAGGAAAGGTCGCTTGCGGAGAAAATACCGGAAGACAACAGATGACCACAACAAGAAGCATGGCCAACAGGGAAACAAACGCCGACACTGCGGTGCAAGTCTCGGACGACAGTACACCTAAAGCTGGGCAGACACTGTGCGATTTTTTCAGTCGCGATATTCAGCTCCTGCTCAAACTGCACGATTGACTCGCAGGGGTTAGAAGTTCATAGGTCACGATGCAGGTCTCACACTATACCGCCCGATGCTCTGATGCGACCTGAGAGCTCACCCTGTGCGTCCATAAAATGAAGGTTATAACAGAAAATCTGTCGCTCTCTCTCTCTGTCTTTCACTCACACAGACCCGCACACCACCACCATCAACTTTGCTAAATTGCTAATGAAAAACATTGATCAGGCAGCTGTGATTGAGCAGCAGTGTAAATCCAACTATTTTCACGGTTGTTGTGGTCGTGATCATTTTGTGATGCCACATCGAAAAGGCTCGGATGAGCTTTCCAAAGTTCTACAAGTTGTGCCTCCATCGCTTGTGTCCAGATCACACGCTGCACTGCCGAGCTGCGCCGTCTTTTTCACCGACGTTTACGTGTTTGCGCGTGAGCAGTGTGAGCGGCTGTGGTGAGATCCTCACGAGCGATTGATGATCGGGAGCTGGTCGTGAGGTGTTAATCACTTCTCGTTACCCCACGTATACTACACGACGCACGATGAAGGCCAAAATCGGTCCGATCACTCAAAAATCGGCTCAAAATGGGCCTAAAACCGCACAGTGTGAGCCCAGCATTAGAGCAGCAATGTTTGTTCCCCTCAGAGAAAGGGAAGAATGGGAAAAGGAAAACACCTGGCTGGAAAAAGTTAATATGGGCATGTGCAGTGAATATCAGCGCTATGTGGCCAGAAGTGTGATAATATAATTTATTTTGTGTAATAAACAACTGCAAGGATAGATGATTACAACAAATAGATGACTAATACATAAAAGTAATACATAGGTGAATAATGATGATGAGTTAAGATGCGTAATCATGGGAACAAGCGGGTTTACAAACAGGAGCAGCTGATTAGCATTAGAAAAGCTGAAATAATACCTCAGCTGAAGCCAATTGTACTAAATGCACTAAATGTGCACTGTTACAAGAATGTTTTTCTTTCTATTATTTTCTATTATTTTAAGTTAAGCAGGACAAAGTTCTTTTAAAGAAAGATTTACTTATATTCTCAAAAGTTAAGCATGACAGGCTTCTGTTTAAGAAAGAGACCTGTTTTATGTGTTAATGTTGTCATTTTGAGCTAAAAATAAATGGCTAAATGCTCACTTGTTTCACATGTGTTCATATCACAAAGAATAGAATATGCATCTGCTTAAATCAACTTCAAGTCAAATGGTTAAAAAAAATAATTTCACACACAAAAAAAGAGCTAGAAAATTCACCACACTGGGAAGGGTGAAGACAACTGGGTTGCCCGGCCCTGGCCACGAGGTGTCCCTTATTTATTTTTCAGGGAGTTGGCAACCCTACTCATGACGGCCACAGCTGGCATGTTTCTACTACTGCTTGGACAGAAAATCTAACTTCTGACCAACAACAGTAATACTGAGGTAAGTTGTTGATCATATGTTGAACTGTCAGTAGCCCTCTGCTAGCTGCTGTTAGTTTCCCTAATACAGCTAACAATAACAGCTATCTTGAAATAACTTTGTTGTATTCTGAGGCTTAGCAAATAAACTCTCATACAATGTAAGAATGAAATCAACTGTTTATCAAAGGGAAAGTGTGATCTTTAGGACTCAAGCCTAACTTTAGCTAGCTTAATGTTAGATTATAATCAGCTGATGGAAGGGTTGCGTGTCTAATCTGCTGACCAAAAGTAATTGCGAAAATATTGTGAATAAATGGGCATATTTGTGAACGCTTTAGTGTGTTAGAGCTCTGACTTCAGTTCAGGAAATGAGGGTTGAGGTGACATTTTATTAACATCCGAGTGACACTGCCTCTTTCATTTGTGTTCCTGCTTCTTTGGTGAACAGGACCCCTTCACAGATGACAAAACATAGACTTAAGTCCAAAGGTGTCGAAACAATAGCAGGCGAAGGCCTACATTTTCTCCTTCCCGGCCACTCTATTCAAATATGGTGGAGGAACATGGCAGCTTCCACAAACTGCAAACCTGCCCCCCTTTATTTTTAATAGATTAATTGTAAGTTTAGGTTCAAGGTTCAAGGTTCTTTATTTGTCACATGCATAGTTATAGAAGTATAACACACAGTGAAATGTAGCCTGACACGCTCCTCGACATGTGCAAAAATAGGGGGGGGACGTAGAGGACGAACATTAGAGGACGAACATTATATATATATATATATATATATATATATATATATATATATATATAGATAGTATGTACATTGGGTGAATGTGCAGTAGTAGCAGCAAGCAGGTGAATTCTGTACATTAATATGAATAGACTTCTGACTATTTTACAGGATAGACAATATAAACATATTTAAAATTAAAGGAATTTGAAATGTACATTGTGCCTTGGTTTAGTGTCTGGAAGAGTCCTGTCTCAGTCAATTATAGATGATGTGAGAGGGCGGGTGTGTGTGTTTAGGGCACGGATGGCTTGGGGATAGAAGCTCCTCTCGAGTCTCTCTGTCCTTGCCCGGAATATGCGGAACCTTCTACCAGATTGCAGAAATTGGAACAGTTTGTTGCCAGGATGGGACGGGTCCTTCAGTATCTACGCTGTTCTAGTCCGGCATCTCCTGGTGTAGGTGTCCTGAAGCGGGGGGAGAGCAATCCTGCAGCACCGTTCTGCTGTACGGATCACTCTCTGGAGAGCTTTTTGGTCCTTCACACAGCTGTTCCCAAACCACGATGTCATGTTCTGTGTGAGGATGCTCTCCACAGCGCCTGTATAGAAAATCCTGAGGATCTTTGGAGAGACCCTGAACTTCCTCAGTTGTCGTAGGTGATACAGGCGCTGCCTAGCTTTTTTGGTCTGGGCCTGAATGTGGGCAGCCCATGTCAGGTCTGAGGAGATGTGAACACCAAGATACTTGAAGGATTGCACCCTCTCCACTGGAGCTCCATTGATGATAATGGGCTTGTAGTCTCTGTGCTGACCCCTTCTGAAGTCCACCACCAGCTCCTTGGTCTTGCCGACGTTCAGCTGGAGGTGGTTGTCCTGGCACCATGATGCCAGATTCTTCACTTCATCCATGTAGGCCGCCTCATCGTTGTCGGAGATGGCACCCAACACCACTGTGTCGTCAGCAAACTTCACAATGGTGTTGGAGCCATGGGTGGCCACACAGTCTGAAGTGTAGAGGGAGTAGAGCAGTGGCGAGAGGACACATCCCTGAGGTGCTCCTGTGTTGATGGTGATGCTGTTGGAGAAGCACCTGCCCACCCTCACCACCTGAGTTCTGCCAGTGAGGAAGTCCAACACCCATGCACACAGACGGCTGTTGAGTCCCAGATCCCTGAGCTTTGTGAACAGTCTGCAGGGCACTATTGTGTTAAACGCTGAACTGTAATCAACAAACAGCATTCGCACATAGTTACCCTGTTTCTTGTCCACGTGGCTGAGAGTGGTGTGTAGGACGTGGGCGATGGCATCCTCTGTGGATCTGTTGGATCTGTAGGCGAACTGCAGCGGATCTGTAGTGTCTGGGATGGAGGAGGAGATGATGTTCTTCAGCAGCCTCTCAAACACCTTCATTACTACCGAGGTCAGTGCAACTGGCCGGTAATCATTCAGGGATGAGGGTTTGCTGTTCTTGGGCACAGGAATGATGGTGAATCTTTTGAAGCATGTGGGGACCACAGACTTCGCCAGGGACTCGTTGAAGATGTAAGTGAACACACCTGCTAGCTGGTCAGCACAGCAGCGCAGCAGACGGCCGGTGATGCCGTCTGGCCCCGCCGCTTTCCTTGTGTTCACTCTCCTCAAAGCCGCTCGGACGTCATGCTCCGCGATGCTGGTCACCGGTCTCTCGCTGATGACGTCACCGTCCTCGGTAGTCAGGGAGTAGATAGCATTAGCTGCCTGGCTAACCGCGTAGAACTGATTCAGCTCGTTGGTGAATGCAGAGTCGGCGTTGATCGGCGCAGTGTCCCTGGCTTTGTAGTCCGTAATGGTGCGTAGTCCGTGCCACATACTTCGTGTGTCCCCTGGTGGAAGCGGGACTCCACACGTTCCCGGTACCGGCGTTTGGCATCTCTCACCGCATGCCGCATGAGGCCGCTTTGTAGGCGCTCATATCGCCAGTGGCGAGACCCGCGCTGTAGGAGGCGGTCCTGGCGTTTACTGCAGTGCGGATCGATCTGTCCATCCACGGTTTCTGGTTTGGGAATGTGGTGACTCTCGCAGTGGGGATAATCTCCTCCGCTAGCATATTGACGAAGCATACTGCTACTTCCGTAAACTCGTTGATGTCGACTGCGCATGCTCTGAACATGTCCCAGTCGACGTCGTTGAGTGCGTCCTGTAGCGTAGCTTCTGATTGGGCAGTCCACCGTTTTACCTCCCTCGTGGTCACGTCTTCCCTCCGTATGCTTTGTTTATACTGGGGAATGAGGAAGATGGCGTTGTGGTCAGACTTCCCAAAAGCCGGGTGTGAGACAGCTTTGTAGCCCTGCTTGTATGACGTGTAGCAGTGATCCAAAATTTGATCCCCTCTCGTTGGACACGAGACATGCTGGTAAAAGTTTGGCATGACTTGTCTGAGGTTCGCTTTGTTAAAGTCTCCTGCTACAATGAGGGCTGCGCCCGGGTCCTTGTTTTGAAGCGAGCTCAGCACATCATGTAATTCGGACAAAGCCATACCTGTGTCCGCTTGGGGTGGGATGACCGAGGTGAACTCACGGGGCAGATAGAAAGGGCGGCACTTAATGCTCAGGAACTCCAGATGTGGCGAGCAGCTGCTGGAGAGAGTAGAAATGCTCCTGGCATCACATCACTTTCTGTTTACCATGAAACACACTCCTCCACCTTTGGTTTTGTTCGACTCTGCCGTTCTGTCCGCGCAGAGCACAAAGAATGAATCCGACGGAGTTACGGCCTGGTCCGGCACTGTGGGGGTCAGCCATGTCTCCGTGAATCACAGAATGTTGCAGTCCCTCATGTCACGTTGGAAGGTGACCCTTGCTCTTAGGTCATCGAGCTTGTTCTCCATGGATTGTACATTGGCCAGTAGGATACTGGGCAGTGGTGCGCGATGCGCCTGCTGTCTCAGTCTGTTCCTAATACCAGCGCGTTTCCCCCGGCGCTTCTTTGTTCTGCGCCTCGGATGAGCGGCCCGTCCTTTGTTGTTCTCCGCGCCGCGTAGAATCTCTGGCGGCCAGGAAGGGTCGGGTTTAAAAGTGTCCAAGATTAGATGTGCAACCTTGGCACCGATGTTTACAAGTGATCCGCTGTCGTAAACTATAAGACTAGAGGATTTTGGGATGTAAACCAGAACAAAAAATAGGTAAAAAACAAGAAAAGTAGATAGTCGGAGCGGAGCGGTCAGGAAGGCGTCTGGACGTGGCCGCGCCATCTTGTAATGGAAATGTATCAGTTTATTGGAAGATGTAATTACACATTAGGTGGAATGCACCCACCTAAGACACAGTCCTGCCAAAAGGATATTAGATTTGGAAGGTTACTACAAATTACTGTTTCGTAGGAAAAAGGCTTTTTTTTTTTTCTTGAATATTAAAATTGCTCACAAGTAATTTATGGATTCATTATCAGAATCAGAATCAGAATCAGAATACTTTATTGATCCCTGGGGGAAATTATTTTTTGTTACAGTGCTCCATTTTAAACCAACATTAAGACAAGACAGACAATACGCTAACTAAGAATAGTACAATATATACATATATATACATACATACATACATAAGTCACTTATAAATAAATATTTGGAAAAGAAACATGTGTAGTTGTAGCAGCAAACAGTGTGTTAAGTGGATGCATTGTACAGGGAGATGGTCACAGGCAGGAATGATTTCCTGTGTCGTTCAGTGGTGCTTTTCGGTAATCTCAGTCTCTCACTGAACGAGCTCCTGTGACTGACCAACATGTCATGGAGTGGGTGGGAGGTGTTATCCAACATTGTCTTTATCTTGGACAGCATCCGCCTCTCCGACACCACCTTGAGGGAGTCCAGCTCCATCCCCACAACATTGCTGGCCTTACGGATCAGTTTATTAAGTCTGTTGGCATCTGCGACCCTCAGCCTGCTCCCCCAGCATGCAACAGCATAGAGGATCGCACTGGCCACAACAGACTCATAGAAAATCCTCAGCATTTTCTGGCAGATGTTGAAGGACCTCAGTCGCCTCAAAAAATAGAGACGACTCTGGCCCTTCCTGTAAAGTGCTGTGGTGTTTTTAGCCCAGTCCAGTTTACTGTCAATGTGTACTCCAAGGTATTTATAGTCCTCCACAATGTCAACACTGACCCCCTGGATTGAAACAGGGGTCAAGTGTTTCCTGGTCTTCCTGAAGTCCACGATCAGTTCCTTGGTCTTTGCCACGTTGAGCTGCAGATGATTCTGCTCACACCACGTGACAAAGGAGTCGACCACAGCCCGGTACTCTGTCTCATCATCCCTGCTGATGCATCCAACCACCGCAGAGTCATCAGAAAACTTCTGAAGATGGCAGGTCTCTGTGCAGTGGCTGAAGTCTGTGGTGTAGAGGGTGAAGAGGAAGGGGGAGAGGACAGTCCCCTGTGGTGCCCCTGTGTTGCTAATCACCTTGTCAGACACACACTGTGGGAGACGTACATATTGTGGTCTTCCTGTCAGGTAATCAACAATCCAGGACACCAGAGAAGCATCCACCTGCATCGCTGCTAACTTATCACCCAGGAGGGTCGGCCTGATGGTGTTGAAAGCACTGGAAAAGTCAAAAAACATGACCCTCACAGTGCTCGCCGGCTGGTCCAGATGGGTGTAGACACGATTGAGCAGGTAGATGATGGCGTCCTCTGTTCCGAGACGAGGCTGATAAGCGAACTGAAGGGGATCCAGATGTGGTCTTACTATGGGTCGCAGCTGGTCCAGGATGAGCCTTTCCAGGGTCTTCATGATGTGGGAGGTCAGTGCCACGGGCCTGTAATCCTGGGGGCCACTGGGACGAGGCGTCTTTGGTACAGGGACGAGGCATGATGTCTTCCACCCTCTGCAGACTCAGACTCAGCATAAACAGTTTATGAAAGACTCCACACAGCTGGGGGGCACAGGTCTTGAGGACAAGGGGACTCACTCCGTCTGGTCCAGCAGACTTGCCTGAGTGAAGTCTCCTCATTTGCATCTCAACCTGGTATTATAAGCATCGTTTCAGGATTTTAAACCCAACGCAGGTCAAACAATAAAAAGATAGGAAAGCTTGAAGGAGTAGGAATGAAATTCAACTTAATGGAATAATGGTGATAGAGAAGGAAAATCGGAGACAAAGCAAGGCAGATGAAAGTAAAATGATTAGAAGGCCATCAGAACATTCAAATGGCGAAGAATGGGGTGACTGAGAGAATCGATCTAAATCATCTTTTTTCTTTTCTTGTGCGGGTCCGTGCGACTGTCAGAGCGCCACAATGATTGTCCCAAAACGCACATTTAGACCAGAGCCCACATCGTCTTATTAATCCCTACCTTAAATTTGATTCCACAGAAGAAGGAGGTGATGGAAAGAACTGCGGGAAGATGGCAGAAAGGAGGAAAGAATGCAGCTGAGGGTTGAACATGATGTGGGAGTCGGAAACTTGCTTTTCTCTGCTCGAAGATGAAAGGTTAAAAAGCCTGATAGATCTTTCCATTTTAAATGCACCTCTGCGCCCGAGTGTGCAGTTCTCAGAGTGTGCATGCCGATTCATTTGTGCAGTGAGTGTTTATCTGCGTGCCAAGAGTGTTAGAATGGGGAAACGTTGGCTAATAACAAGATGTTCCTTTGAAAATCGCGGCGCATTCATCCTGGTGTGTTCTTTCAGGCGAGCAGCACAGGGTGAAATGTCAACCATTAGAAATAAACAGTCTTGTCATGACAACTCTTGACGCTGAGAACAATGCCAGAGAGAAAGTGAGAGAGGAGAAAAGAGTGATAGATGTAGCAAGATGGAAATAGAAAAGGATGGAAAGGTGTAAAAAAAAGAGGAGTGAGCAGGAAGATGAAAACACTTCCCTTTTTTTGCACATCCCTCTGCGTCAGCCTGCCAGTCCCTCCTTGAAAAGCAGCAGAATCTGTTTTTTCCTTATTTTTTTTCCTTCTCAGTCTTATTTTCTTTTTCTCTCTAAATCTATTTTTTCTTAACTAAAACCACGGAGAAGCTTCTCAGTGTCTCACTCTGCTGTTTAACAATCCACACATCATTAGCGCCTAGCCAGGTTTCCTTTATTTCTTTTGATTTGTGTCTGTGGTCTGCTCATAATGCTGTGCTGATGAGCAGAAACAGAGTTAGGCTGATTTTGATTTATTAGCATGTATGAAATAAATCCACCCTAAAAGCAGGGATTCACTAGATTTTTCTGTATGAACAGCTCAGTTTTACTTCAACTTTCTCTTAATGCTGAGCAACCGAGAAAGAGATTGCATTGTTGAAAAATGAATCCATACGCAGCAAATAACGGAACAACTCATATGACGCATAATTTTTACGGTACTATGAGGACATTTACTCCTTCGTAGCTGGAAGCCATGCATTCAAATAATATCATTTGTTTGCCATAGCTCGCCCAAGAGTTTTAAGAAGTGACAGAGTTAGTAATTCGTTTTAATATGCTTTTCCTTCCAAAGTCACTACATAAAGCCAGTGAGTTACACAAAACTGGGGTGTTGGTCACTCTGATACCTGCTTCTTGTTAATGGATCTGAAGAATCTCATAGTAGTAGGCAAGGCGTGGTATTCCAAAATGCCAGTTCCTCGAGAACAATCAATAGATGCCTCCAGGCCAGATATTATTCATTTCTGTGCAAAAAGTCTCATTATAAATTAATAGGAAAATGGGAAACAGGTCAAGAAATGTATTAATGTGCATGTGTAAACACACATGGAAAACTGAGTTTGTACAGTTCTATCAAACTTGAAATGTGATATTTGGTACCATTATTATTAGAGCCTGATCTCTCTTAGACAGTGTTCTTCAGGAGTAGTTCTTCAGGATTCTTAAAAAAGCTCTTCTTCAGGTTTTGACTGTTTATTTTTCCATTCTGTCAAGATGATTTCACACTGATTCAACAACATTGAGGTTGAGGATCTGGTGAGTGAAAAAGCAACCAATGTCCAAAGAAAAACTTTGAAAGACGTTCAGAAAGCCTTGAGCTATTGCTCAAGACAACTTTCTTTTGTTCCTCGGAAGCAAAATACAAAGAAACGAGGTGTGGCTCAAGACTTTTTGTATAGACTTTGCATATAAATATTTCATGCAGCACTAGAGCAAATTCTGGGTCTGCCTTGTCATCTTCTTTAAACCAAAGGGTTCAAGGATGCAGTTGGATCAGACTGCCAAAGAACTCCACTGGTTCCTTTTGATGTAAAGGGGTAACACTACACTAGCTTCATCTAGACGTCTACTTGTATCGACACCTTCATTCTTTTGGTTACCATCTCATCACAAGTAAGTCTTAGACCTCAGATTGACTGGCAAATTGAAAGCTTTGCCTTGTGATTTAATTTTCTCTGACAACTCAGTGATTCACCTGTCAATATACTACCAGCTGCTTTACCATTACTCGTAATCAAGATTCCAATAGAGTCCAAGTGACTCCTATTTTAGAGGGGGTACTCCACTGTTTTCCAACTACGACTAAGTAATTATTGCCATTATTTTTCATAATTATTGGCTTTGTCACTCCATAATTACAACTTCTCACACAATAAGTTGAGTCTATCCTAACAAAACTAACTGAAATGAAAAGAAAAAAATAATACTTCTTTAACTGGCCTTTGAATTCACAAATCTTATATTCCGTTGCCTATCTGAATGCTGGATGCAGAGTTGCCATTTTGGAATGGAGTATAATATATAATGTGAAAGATGAGATTGAACTATTGTGGAGAAAAAATGAAGAGTGGAAAACTGGTCAGTTGACAGCCTGTTACACTCCTTCCTCTTACTTATGTTTTAAAATAAACTGATTTACTGGCCTTGAAATCAAATCTTAAGGATTTAAAATCAAATCTTTATTTCAAGCAGGTCCATGATGGAAAAAAAAAAAGAATTGTGAAATGGCAAAAATCTCAGATCCGGACAACCATCAAATTCTTTTTGACAATTCCACTGCCCAAAGCCAGCGTGTTCTCCAAATTTCCTGGCAGAATAGCTATCTAACATAATGCTTTGAACCATCAGACATTATGTTCTTGGCATACAAAGTGATACTGATGGGTCACTGGAATCTGTTTACTGACAAAAATATACATGATGCAGAAATATGTGGCTGAAGACTTGAAACAGGAAGAAAAAAAGCTTGAAGTTGAAATTGCTATTGTGCTACAGTTAATATATTCATATTGGCTGCTACATGTCCTGCTTTCTGTCTTCTGTATGAATCTAATATTGTTCGGCTGTGCCACTGAATCCCAGTTACAGGGTGAGGACGATCAGAATCTGTAATATAATTGAGAAACAAAGCTGTGGAACCATACTGTATGCTGAATGAGTAAACAATAAGACAAGCAAATTCTGGTAAAAACAAAAAAATACAATTATGTTAATATCGTCCCACTTTGTAGAAAAGTATGTAAGAACTGAACAATAAGCTGCAGACTGCATGTCTTATCACTAATATAATGTTAGTTTATTGAGGCCTGTAGTGGCCAATAGATGAACTGTCATTACCGGTTGCCAGTGCTTTGTGTCCACCTCACTTTAACTGGTTTTCAATTATGGTCCTTCCTTTCATCCAAGGGAGGTTTAACAAATTGCCCTCTGCTAAATGTTTTTTTTAAACTCACATTAGAGTGTGTATTTGATGTACTTGATCATGTTCTGAGACTGGATTTGTGCTGTGCATTTGATAGAAACCTTCCCTGTTAACTTGTTCCTTGTAAATTCTACCATTTTGGTCCAGAGTAAAAAATGTCCATTGATATGTGGTGTGCCTCAAGGGTCGGTTCTAGGCCCTGTACTTTTTAATTTGTACATGTTGCCTCTCAGCAGTGTCATCAGGAGGCATGGAGTGAACTTCCACAGTTACGCTGATGACACGCAGCTGTACATCTCCGTGTCTCCTGATGACACCAGACCAATGGATGCCCTTTTTAACTGTATCTTGGATATAAGATCTTGGATGGCAGAAAACTTTTTACAGCTTAACCAGGACAAAACTGAAGTTTTAATTGTCGGTCCTGAGGCTCAGAGAGAGAAACTCTTGTCTAAATTAGAGGCATTTTCACTATGTCCTTCGCTACAAGTGAAAAACCTGGGTGTTATTTTTGACTCTGAGCTTGGTTTTATCCCACATGTTAAACATGTAACCAAAATTGGATTTTATCATCTAAAAAATATAGCCAGAGTCCGCCCTATTCTCTCTCGGGCCAACACGGAGATGCTGATGCATGCTTTTATTACCAGTCGCATCGATTACTGTAATGCCCTGCTCTCTGGTCTTCCTAAGAAGAATATTTTAACTTTACAACTCTTGCAAAACTCGGCAGCTCGTGTGCTGACGAAGACCAGAGGGCGGGCCCACATTACACCGGTTTTAGAATCGCTGCACTGGCTCCCCGTGTGTTTCAGGATCGATTTTAAAGTTCTTTTATTGGTTTTTAAATGTCTTAATGGTCTTGTGCCTTCTTATTTCTCAGATCTGCTTTTACCATACGAACCCTCGCGGACCCTAAGGTCCTCTGGCACTGGCCTTTTGATTGTCCCTAAAGTCAGGACACATACTCACGGAGAGGCAGCTTTTCAGTGGTATGGTCCTCGTCTGTGGAACAGCCTGCCGGAGGAGCTCAGGGCCGCAGAGAACGTACATGTTTTTAAGAACAGGCTCAAGACCCACCTTTTTAATTTAGCTTTTACTTAGCGTTTATTTATTTTTTATGCTTATTTATTCTATCCTGTTATTCTATTATTAATTTAGGATTTACCTAATATTTCTTGATTTTATTCTTATTCATTTTTTAATCTTCTTACTCTATTTATATTTATATTTATATTGTATCCTGTTCTTATTTATTTTATCATTTTACCCTGTATATATCGTATTGCGTCATATCTCCAGTGTTTCCTCGGAGGGCGCTCTCTGCACCGGGGCTGTTATTGACCGTGGCTGCTGGTCTCTGGGGTCCTCTCAGCCTGGTTGGGGGGCTCCTTGGCCCCCCTCCTGCTGTGTGCCCAGCCCGGAGGCTGCGGTCTGTGACCGGCTCCCGGTGCAGACGGCTCTCTGTTATAATGTTTCCTCACTTGGCTCATGCGAGCCCAGCCCAATTTTTACTCTTTAAGTGTGCGCGTGTGTGTATGTGTGTGTGGGTGGGGGTGGGGGGATATATGTGTATTGAGAGTGTGGGGAGTGAGTTGGAGGGTGGGGTGGGCTGCTTTTAACTATGTAAAGCACTTTGTGCTACATTTTTTCTGTATGAAAAGTGCTTTATAAATAAAGATTGATTGATTGATTGATTGATTGATTGATTGATTGATTGATTGATTGATTGATTGATAGTAGATAATTAATTGCCATAAAGCTTTGTATGTGTAACTAGGTACTTCTGATTTTTTTTCTCTATACACCACCACAGTGGATTTTGAATCAAACAGTTAAGATGTGACTGAAGTGCAGAATTTCAGCTTTTATTGCCAAATACCACAATTCATCTTCACAAATACCACTTTTAATCACTCATCCTGTTACTTCTATAAGCAGTCACATTGTCAGTAAACACTAGTGACCTAGTTCCACTTGCAGACATACTGTACATGTCCATTTTTGCAGATCCAAAATTGCAAAATTTGTGACACTGTCCAAGAATATATGGACCAAACTGCAAAGGGTGAATTGAGAAACTTTACTGACATTTCTTTCTCCTGGTATTTTTCTTTTAGCATGTTAGCAATGCCAATTAGGATGTGGTAGCATGCTTTTAGTGATTAGCAATGCTGTGTCTAAGAACAGCCTCACAGAGCCCCCTACAAAACTGCAGATTCTTAGTTGTATTTCTTTAAAATTTATGTTTCTTTTGTGCAATTATTGGAAGTAAACTTTCTGTTGCACTGTAAACCCCAACAGTCTACCTGACTTATAAAGTTTGTGGATATAACAATTAAAATTCCTCACAAAGTTGAAACAACTTAAAACTTTTCTGTTCGGTTAACGATTCAAACAGTTATAATTGTACATGGCTTAGAAGTTAAGAGTAAATACTGCTTTCTTAATTATGATTTTTGAGTAAATGTTTTTTTCCGAGCTCCGCATGTGGACGTCATGACGTCATGACGTCTTCTCTCTAACCTGAACGACGTTGACAGAAAATTCTGTTCAATATGGCTGCCCTTCTCGAGCGACTGGAGAACACATTTGGAGAAACTTGTAAGTAAAACTGAACCTTCGTTATGTTTATTTTTTCCGTAAAAAAGCAAGTATATTAATATGTTGCAGCCAATAACTTGTTTTCGAATGCGCTGTTGTGTTAAAAAGCACAGACCCAGGTGGTGAATAGTTGTTCGCGGTTGTTCGCGCTCTTTTTCAAACATAGATTATGTCGTCAGTTTTACAGTTTTAACCGATTAAAACACAGTTTTACGAAGAATCACACATAAAGAAAGGGTCTTAGTGATATTTTAACGACCCCTTGCCAACGCAAGAAAGTTGGCGTTTTTACAACAGCAGCCTCATTGTTCGGCAGGTTTTTTTTTTTCTTCTCATTAGCATCATTCAAAAGTGACTTAGCTAGCAGTGGCAACTTCTATCTAAAACAATTGAAATATAGCAAGGTGTTGTATATTTAGTGTGCTGATAAGGTTTTCAATATTTTTATTTTTTCTTCCAAGGCTGAAGGCCAAAGACAAAAAGACAGAAGAAAAAAAAATTCAGACTGCAATTAATTTCAGGTGGAGACAGTAAACACAGGTGAGTTGAAAGATCTATTGAAGAAACCATTCATTAAGTCCCTTAAGGTGAAGATTTCATATATTGATAATGATAAAATTAACACAAATTAAAAGTTTCACTGATAAACACAATTTTTCCTTGCTTTGAACCCCATGTTCTATATAGATCACAGCTCTGATCTGGAGAACACTATTTTAAAATACTGTGTAGGGTTTTTGTCAAATGATTAAGAAACATACTCTCTGTCACAAGAGACAGAAAGGTTGTATCTTAAAAGAAAAGTCTCCAAAATTTAGTAGAGTCTGATGTCATGCAGTTTCATAAACATGTATTCTCCCCAAAGAATGACACCTGAAAACTTTGCGTTAAATGAACTTTTCTTTTCCCTTTTTAGGAGGCGCCTGATATCAACGTGAAACGCACTGCAGTACTTCGTGCCCTTCCTGTATACCTGCGGGAGGAGGACCCAGAATTCTTTTAGACATGTAATGTAAGTGTATTTTTGCATTACTTAAATTCTGCCAGTAAGATAAAATGCTATGGATTTTTTTAAATACAATTTAATACCCTAGCAGCTACCAAATTGTACAAACAAAATACCCTCTCTGTAGAAAACCCACACACACACAGGTCAGGAGCAGGGCACAGGCGTATCACAGCACTATGGCTATGCTGCAGGTGGCCCAAAAACCAGGCTGAAGTCAAGATTTAGTTTCTTTTTGAGATAAAGTCATGAAATAAAAAATTACTTTTTTTTTTAGAAAAATAATAAAAATACAAATTATGTAATGCAAGAAGCTAACACATTAATGTACATTTTTCAAAAAAAGTAGAGTACCCTAACTCGTTACAAAGTAACCCACTACACTGCTGAATGTTTTGCTAGATTACAGGTCATGCTTGTCACATTCTCTCAAACCAACCTTACTTATTTAATTGGGGCGATCGTGGCTCAAGAGTTGGGAGTTCGCCTTGTAATCAGAAGGTTGCCGGTTCGAGCCCTGGCTCCGACAGTCTCGGTCGTTGTGTCCTTGGGCAAGACACTTCACCCGTTGCCTACTGGTGGTGGTCAGAGGGCCCGCTGGTGCCAGTGTCCGGCAGCCTCGCCTCTGTCAGTGCGCCCCAGGGTGGCTGTGGCTACAATGTAGCTGCCATCACCAGTGTGTGAATGGGTGTGAATGTCTGGATGACTGAATGTGTAAAGCGCTATACAAATACAGGCCATTTACCATTGATACTGTGTCTATTCCAGGCGGACGCATTGGATGAGTCGACCCTCATTGACACTCCAGTTGCCCTTCTCACAGTGGTTACCGACGGCGCTTCCCAGTCCAGTCCATTTTACTTCCTCAAGCATGGCTGTTTTGGTGAAAGGCGACTAGGTGATGCGTGATATTCCCAGATTTGCAAATGCATTTGCTTTATTGTTTGGCTTGATCTATGCTCTGCATTTAGACTACCCCAGGAAGCTGGTTCACACATTTGCCTTAGTCCAAAATATCTTCATGGGGCTTGATGACGGCAAACCCCTGAAACCCCTGTCTACATGCTCTTAAGGAATATAAGGCAATGTTTGTTAGGACACGCACTCTGTTACTGAGCACTTTGTTTGAAGCACTTTAAGCACTTTAAGTTTACTACAGGCTTTGGGTGGATTTAACTCCATCAGTTTACCTAATTTTCCTATACTTGACTGCCTTATCTGGTTATTTGGAAGCTGATCATCTTTGTACCCATTTTAAAAAATTGTTTTTCATTTCTATTTAAAAAAAAGTGATTAGTATTTGACTTTTTGTTTTGCATTTTTGTGTATTTTGAGAAAGATGCAATTAGGACTGATGTCGTCCTTTGTGAGTTTATAAAAAGATAAATGTTCTACACAGAATTTATAATGCTCACTTTATGGTGCCGATGTCCATGTTAGTTGTTTTATAAAAACATTTGTGATGTTTTTAAATTTTCATGAAAAAATGTTAAATAAACAAAATGTAAAGTAACTGAATTTCCGTACTTTTTTTTTTTTAGTAGTCTACACTCACAACATATCTTTTAATTAATAATCAGATAATTTGAGTTTAGGTTGTAATATAATTGCATTGTGTTGCATCAAAATAATAAACTACAAGAAACACAAAAATATTGAAATTAAAGTATACAGTCTTTGAGTAAAGCTCAATTAATAAAATATAAAATATAATTTAAAATTTTTAGGTTAACAATAAATACAAATTTTGAGTACCCCATACTTAGAAGATATGAGTTTTTGTACTTAAATCTTTTGAGGTAATCAGTTTCCACAAAAGTTTTAAGTTCAGTCAACTTGTTCGGGTTTACAGTGTGGGAATAATCCGTTTAAGCCAGCTATGGATATTTTAAAGCTCTACAAATGATTATTTAAGATTTATAAATAAATTGCCACTAAATGTTATCTTGGGTTTTGCATAACCCTTTAGAATCATCATTTAGAGCTGCCAAGTGAGCTATTAAGAACACATCTGGTCACAGTTGCTCGGAATTCCTCACTACCTCAGCTATAATAAAGCAACAGTTGCAGATTTAGGCTCTCTTCCTTCTTGCTGCCCACCTACTTGTTACTGAGCTGGATCCTTATTATTGGGCAGCACCGTGCAGTGCTATAGCTAAGCGGGTTATTTTTAGTCAGACATTTGTTCTCTTACTCGTTCCTAAACCCAGGCACAGGAGTGTTGCTGGTAAGGTCAGCAGCTTGGTGTGGCTTGTCGTGGTATTATGTTTTAGTCACAGTCGGCTTCCAAAACAATTTTGATGGCCGTCTTGTCTTAAAGGCTATGTTCACAATGCAGGTCTTAATGCTCAATTCCGATTTTTTGATCAAATATGATTTTTTTTGTCTGGTTCACACTACAAATAAAATGTGACAGCAAACGCGCTCTAGTGTGAACGGTTCACGGCCCTCAAAGCGGCCCACATGCACAAAAGAAGACGTCACACACACAATGCGCTCTGTTCACGGAAGTAAAAGTGGCAGCTACAGAGCTAGTAGGTGTTGTTGCAGCAGTCTATCAATTTCTTCACAGTCAAAACCGACAGTATTTTGACAAATTAATTAGAGAAAGAAGGACACTGAGACACTGAGCCTGTGCTTTAACAATGGCCTTTTTTGGAGCAGTGGCTGCTAACTCCTTGCAGAGGTATGGACACAGAGTCTTTTAGCTTGAATAGAATTGTCTCCCCATATGCTAATCAAGTCCAAAACCTCATTTTCTGTCCATTGACTCGCTCCGTTCTCAGTTTCCACCGCCATGCTTTCTCGTTTGTCTTCTCCGGTGCTGTGCTGTTCACACTGCCATACCATGATCGGATATGGGTCTTATAGGGTCAAAAAAGTCAAATTTGATGCGCTTTCACCTGCAGTGTGAACGTAGCTTTAGTCACATATGCAGCATAATTGCTGAGCTTTGATGTGGCAGCTTTGCTCTCAGCTCTTGTGCCAGGTTTCATTCTATGGTGGTGACCTTGTATTTATTCTCCAATGCCTGTCCACGCCTGTGAAATTATTATTTTCATTTATTTATTATAAGTGCCATCATAGGTGTCATTAATCATTGAGGGTTATAACCCTGATTTTGTTTTTCATGTATTGTCCTCATACTGGGAAAAAATACCAAGCTCTCTTAATTAGTAATTTGTTATTCATTAAGGCTTATGAAAGTACTGTGATGTTTGTGATCAGAAATGCAAGGGAGTCCTCTTTACACTTTAGAGTGCTTGGCATGCACATTTTTTTGTTGAGCAGCTGAGAGAGAACACAGGTTTGTTTTCTTGTATTTTTTTTTTCCTTTTTCTTAAGGCAGTCTCAATTCAATTTTATTTATATAGTGCCAAATCACAACAACAGTCACCTCAAGGCGCTTCATATTGTAAGGTAGACCCTATAATAATACATTTAGAGAAAACAAAACAACAAATTTCCCACATGTGGGACTAATAGAAGTTATTAGGGCTGAGTATCGTCACTGATTTCTAGAATCGATTTGATTCCAATTCACAAGGTCCCAAATCGATTCGATCCACGGTTCGATTTGGGGAAATTTTGCCTCAGACAGTCAGAAATATTATAATTCTGATCACTTATCTGTCACGGTGTACAAGGTGGACTCACGCGCTGGACTCCGGGGATAGATGCACGGGAATGCAAACGGGAGCCTCCCGGCGACGCCCAGGCTTCTCAGGATGAGCGTCATGGAACGTCCGCACCATGCGCGAGATGGT
Source organism: Rhamphochromis longiceps (assembly GCF_057381845.1). Lineage (NCBI taxonomy): Eukaryota > Metazoa > Chordata > Actinopteri > Cichliformes > Cichlidae > Rhamphochromis > Rhamphochromis longiceps. The sequence continues at coordinate 23,629,045 of NC_140573.1, read as the reverse complement.
GAAGGCCGGATGGCCATCGATGACCCGGGCGGGCGGAGGGGGCCTGGAAGGAGGGCACAGGGGGCTGGAAAGACAGGGCTTCACTTGAGAGACGTGAAAGACATTGTTCCTGGGTCTGGTTCTGTTCGTTGGGCCTCCCTAATGGCTGATTGAACCTCCCATGGCAGGGCCCCAATGACACACGAGGGGGAATGATGGGAGAGTCTTGAGCAGTCTCCTCGGAGGTAGTGAATTGACGAGAGAGAGCAATGAGTTTGGTGTTGCGGGAACCTGGCCTGTAGGTTATAGTAAACTGAAATCTTGTGGAAAAACAGGGCCCACCTAGCCTGGCGGGCATTAAGCCGCTTCGCTGACCAGATATATTCCAAATTTTTATGGTCTGTCCAAACTACAAACGGCTGGGCAGCGCCCTCCAGCCAGTGACGCCATTCCTCTAGGGCGAGCTTAATGGCTAACAGTTCCCTGTCCCCAATGTCATAATTTTGTTCAGCAGATGAGAGACGGCGAGAGTAGAAGGCACAGGGATGTTGCTGCGATAGAATGGCCCCCATCCCTGTGTCCGAGGCATCCACCTCCACGACAAACTGCAGGCCGAGGTCAGGTTGAACCTAGATGGGTGCGGAGGAGAAACGAGCCTTCAGAGGCTGAAAGCCCTTTGTGCCGACTCCTCCCAGCAGAAGGGAACCTTAGGAGATGTGAGACGAGTTAGTGGGAGAGCAAGCTTACTGTAGTCACGGATGAAACGTCTGTAGCAGCAAAACCCAGGAAACTTTGGAGTTGCTTACGGTTTGTCGGGACGGGCCAATTAATGACAGCTTGGACCTTAGCTGGGTCGGGCGTGAGATTACCCTGTTCAATGATGTAGCCCAGGAATGAAACAGTGGTCACATGAAATTCACACTTCCCACCTTTCACGAAGAGACGGTTCTCGAGAAGACGTTGCAAAACCAGCTGGACGTGGCGTTCATGTTCAAAGAGGGAGCGTGAAAAGATGAGAATGTCGTCAAGGTAGATGAACACAAAGTGGTTAAGGAAGTCTCGGAGCACGTCGTTGACAAAGGCCTGGAACACAGCTGGGGCATTGGTTAGACCAAACGGCATAACGAGGTACTCAAAATGGCCTAAGTGTGTATTAAAAGCCATCTTCCATTCGTCCCCCTCTCATATCCTAACCAGATGGTACGCGTTACGCAGATCCAGCTTTGTAAAAACTGTGGCCCCTTGGAGCAGTTCATAGGCTGATGTCAGTAGTGGTAGTGGGTATTTGTTTTTGATGGTGATATTGTTGAGGCCTTGATAATCTATCCACGGCCGTAAGCTCTTGTCCTTCTTAGCAACAAAAAAGAACCCCGCCGCAACAGGGGATGATAACGGGCGAGTCAGACCTGCAGCGAGCGACTCGTTAATGTACTTTTCCATGCTGTCCCGTTCAGGCTGTGAAAGACTATATAATCGGCTGGTAGGAAGTGGGGCGCCTGGGAGAAGATCAATTCCGCAGTCGTGCGGCCGGTGAGGGGGAAGGGTAACACCACCTGGGTCTGGGTGCAGTTCCCCCCTCCAGGGGCAAGGGTACCTAGACCCGGTTTGTAGAGTACGCTTGGGGAGTGTGATCGTGTGTACAGCGTCTCTTTATGTCTGTCTCCACGTTGGTTGAGTGTGGAGTGAGTGCATATGAGAGCATGAGGGGGGGAATGGATGTTTGTGTCTGTGTGTGCCTGTATGTCTGTGTCTATATGTCAGGCTGGGTTTCAGACGCCACCTCTCTGGGGACACCTCAGGCCCTCCAAGGTTTGGAGGCCTATCTCCACCTACCACCACTTCCCCTGCCGGTGGCGGACTCCCTCAGATGTCGGTGCGTTGGTGGTTCTTTGTGTCTGGGGGTGGGCGTCCAGGTACACACCGGCTCACTCCTTGGCGGCCGCTTATCGGGGCCTGGAGCCTGGGGCTCGCTCGGGCCCCTTCGGGGGTGGGGTGCCCCCGGCCTCTCGGCCTGGGGCTCAGTCACTCAGGCACAGCTGGCGGCCGGCGGAGCTCATGGGCGCGTCACTGCAACTCCCCCTGGCTTCTGCTCCGCGGCTGCTGAGTGAACCCTCATCTGGGACTCTCCTCAGCTCTTACTGGAACAGTGGCGCGGCTGCCCCTCTGTTGGTCTTCCATGGTCTCTTGTGTTCTGGGGGCCTCTGGATGTCTGGAGTTTTGATCTCCTCCATACCTGCTTCACACCCTGGAGGACGGGGCTGTGGCCCCCCCACACTCCCTAGCAGATCGTTACATGGAGAAACCTTTGGAATACAAGCGCGCTGATCCACACAGGTAAGCACACGGGTGTTCACTGCTCGTAGACCCAAATTACACCTTTCTTGGCTGCTACTTCGAAGCACATCTGTCCTGCGTGCTGCACAACAACATTGAATATTTAGTATTTACTGCTGTTTACACTTAGCTAGATTAATGCGATGGTGTTGTGTTTAGTATGTTGCTTTGTTGTTGTTTTTTTGTCTTTTTTTGCTTGTTTTCTATTCTTCTCTCAACAGGTGATCCAGGAGATTTTTATTTTTTTTCTCCCCCCCTTTCTCACTGTCCATCTCCCCTTCTGTTTTTCCTTTCCTTCCTCTTTCTTTCTCCCTTTCCTATCTCTCACTCATGTCTGTCCCGTCTGTAACATCTGAAAATAAAATATATTAAATAATAAAAACAAAGATCGACCAAATGGACCAATACGGCAATGCCACGATGATCCATTTGGCAAAGTAAATCCATTGGGTATCCTTGTTGGTCTTCAGACAACAATTCTGATGGCTAAAGAACCAAATGGGACAGGCGAAAAAAAAAAAAAAAGGAAGAGAACGTGCCCTCTTTACAAAAAACCTGCTTAAGATCGTGATAAACTGAGGGCACAGACGAGAGATCGGGTGACTCTGATGGTGGGGGGTTACTCTGAGGGTTCGCGGGTGGAGTTGTGGCTTTTAGACAAGACATATGACATTCCTCTCCCCACCCTAGAATGCTTTCCTTCCTCCAATCCAGGACTGGGTTGTGTTGATGTAACCAGGGGAACCCTAATACTAGTGGTGTGAGAGGAGCCTTAAACACAAATAACTGCAATGTCTCAGAATGGTTACCAGAGAGGGTTAATGATATTGGCTCCGTAATGTGGGTGATATCCGGGAGACGTTGCCCACTGAGGGTGGTAACTTGGAGTGAGTGTGGCAGTGGTTTAGTGTTTAGTTTTAATTCTTGAGCGAGGGACTCATCAATGAAATTCTGCTCTGCAATTAGTGCGTGGAGTGGGTGAGAAACAGAACGAGCCGTTAGCATCAAGCGAGGAGGAGATTGTGAACAGGAAACCTCGCCCACCCGTACTATCTCTACTGGCAGGCATGGTCTTTTGGCTGCTCAGGACAGGAAACGGCCATATGGCCCTTACGGCCGCAGTAGAAGCACTCACCAGCTCTCCAACGCCGTTGTCGCTCTTCCAGCGTTAATCTGGAGCGTCCTATTTGCATGGGTTGCTCACCCTTGTCTTCATAATTCCTGTCTCGTTTTCCCATTCCACTTGCCGTACCTCCGCCGGAGGCCATCTCCTCTCGTCCTAGAGGCTTCTGGGAGTTGTAGTCTCTAGCGCTCGCATGTTTTCACCCACCTTTACACACAGGGTCATAACATCAGAAAGAGTCACAGGCAATTCCCAAAACTCAATCGAGCAGTCGGCCGTGCTCCGTCTTCCCTGCTTCAAATTAAGCAGTCGGTGAGCCGGCGCTCCGGTGTCTCTCTCAAAGACATTTTTAAACTTAGCGAGAAAATCAGCATAGGTTATTTCGGGGTCAGTTCTTAATACAGCCTGTGCACAATTTAATGCTTGACTGCGTAACAACTGAACGAAAAAAGCGATCTTAGCCTCCTCGGTCTCATAAGTCCTCCGTAGCTGTTTGAACTGCAATGTCACTTGTGTTAAAAAACCCGCAGTCTTGCGGAACTCACAAGACAATGGCTCCAGTACGGGCAGCGACCGCTCCAGAGGCTCCAGGACCCAGGCGCAGAGGGCTCATGAGCCGGTAACTGTGAAGTGACAGGTGGAGAAGGGGTGGGCGGGCTTACCAGCGGTATCTGTTGAGCGATGACTTGCGTTAGTGCTGCCAGCTGCTGATTAATGTGCTGTAACATTCGTTCGTGTCGATCCAAGATAGCTTCCGTGGAGATGACCGGCTGCTGGGTGGGGGCTGTATCCGCTGAGTTCATGATGTGGCTGGATCGTTATTGTCACGGTGTACAAGGTGGACTCACACGCTGGACTCTGGAGATAGATGCACACAAGAGAATTTATTAATGAACAATGTCCAATGAGTGTATATACAAAAAGTGCTGGGCAGTGCTATCTACAAAGGTGCGAGGCAGTGCTATATACAAAAGGTGAGAGGGGCAGGGCTCCGGGGGAAATCCAGGTGAACACTCTCGTCTCTCTCCAAACAATCCAAACACGAATCCACTCGAACACTCGTCACTCAGGGAACACCAGGGAAAACAGTCCAGAGGGTCTGCACACAAAGAAACGCTCGATAGATTCCAAACACACAACTACATGGAAAAACACTTGCTAGACGCTCAACTTTCACTGACGCGATTCTCACAATGATCCAGCGAAGAACAGCCATTGCTTCCGGGCTTAAATGCCATCCACACTGATGAGGCACAGGTGTTTCCTCCTCCGAGGGCGTGGGCCAAGGGCGTGAACCCATAATGAGTTCCGCCCTGGCGAGAGAGAGAGAGCGAGAGAAACAGCTGATCCGCGACCAGCTGAACCTCCAGGCCATGACATTATCACTACATATCTATATTTTTATATTTATAAAAAGAAAGCTGACACTTGTGAGACTTTATCAAAGGTGTAAGCATCACAGCAGATTCCTTTGTGTCAAGGTAACTGAGGATAAAACACAGAAAAACATGAAGGCAGTTTTCCTGATCTGGGTTTGAACGAAGTGAAGCAGAGGAAAGTTACAGAGGTTTGATTAGAGACACAGTTAAGCGGCGATCGTGGCTCAAGAGTTGGCAGTTCGCCTTGTAATCGGAAGGTTGCCGGTTTGAGTCCCTGCTCCGACAGTCTCAGTCGTTGTGTCCTTGGGCAATGCACTTCACCCGTTGCCTAATGGTGGTGGTCAGAGGGCCCGGTGGCGCCAGTGTCCGGCAGCCTCGCCTCTGTCAGTGCGCCCCAGGGCAGCGGTGGCTACAATGTAGTTTGCCATCACCAGTGTGTAAATGGGTGGATGACTGAATGTCGTGTAAAGCGCTTTGGGGTCCATAGGGACTAAGTAAAGCGCTATACAAATACAGGCCAAGCATTTTACAATTTTGCATAATTTTAAAAAGTTTAAATTTGTTCAGTATTAAACAGCAGAAATGAGGCTTTCTTGTCAGATGTAAGTAAAGAAAAAAAAAAAAAAAAAAAAAAAAAAAAAAACAGCGGCCGACACCGTAGACTGGTGAGTAATAAGTAGGGGTGGGATTTGATTATAGATTTAGAGAGAGAGAGAGCTCTACATGAAGTGTGATTTTATCGTGGTGGAAGCAAAACAGCAAAAGTAAGAGGAAATTCATGACGATGTTTATGTGAAGCAAAATGTGAAGCATAGTTTGGATTGTCTTTGGCTGCTGGTTCAGTCAATATTGGTTTGAGAGAGATAAAACCTGCAGCTTCAGAATCTAGCGCAAAAAGGTCGTAAACACAAAGCACCCGCCGACGCTTCAAAATCAGCAAGCTGTCGGCTTTCAGCCCCGACGGCGTGTCCGCGTATGTGCCGTCGGGTGAGAAAGGCGACATCTCACTTATTCTAATGCGTTGGGTCTGCGTTTTGTGTTTATGTCTTCATGCCGAATCTGTGTACCTGCTCTTGTTTACTGTTTTCGCTTTTTGGTGGTTGTAGAAATTTTTTGAGGTTTAACCTGAGATTCTGGCATTTCGGGCAAAATAAATTTATATTTAAAAATCGATCCAGGATTTTAATGAATCGATATCACGTTATCCGAGCCAGAATCGATTTTAATTGATAAATCAATAATCAAAACCCACCCTTAAAAATGATCTTATCTTACAATAATACATACAGAGAAAAATCCAACAATCATATGACCCCCTATGAGCAAGAATTTTGGCGACAGTGGGAAGGAAAAACTCCCTTTTAACAGGAGGAAATCTCTGGCAGAACCAGGCTCAAGGAGGGGCTGGGGCATCTGCTGCGATCGGTTGGGGTGAGAGAATTCTTGTAGTTTTGTCCGAGCCAAGAGTCAACTAAAACTGCAGTACTGGAGATGTGGAAGTAAATAGTGCTTTCCAAAGTCGGTTGTTAAATGCAGGTATATTCATGTAGTCACTTTTATATTTTACAGTAGGCTAGGCTTCTTTAGAGCTTTACTGTTATCCAGTTGCAAAGTTTATTTCATTTTTGTTTTCTTATGTGTTTTTTTTTTTTCATTTTTATTTATTCATTTGCATTTTTAGGCCTCGCCTCACCTTAATGTTCCTCCAGTTTGGCAGCTCAGTGTGTATGTGAGTGTGGGTGGGTGTGTGGGTGTGTGGGTGCATGTGCTCAGTGTCTATTTTTTTTTCCTTTTTTCTTTCAGTCACATTTGGTCGTTGTGCTGATATGTATCTGGCTCAGTGCTGTGTTGATAACTGGCTTCTGTATTAACCAGGTTATTATCAGCTGTTAGCTGCTCACGCTGTGATTTCTGTTGCCTGTTTTCTTTTCTCTCTTTTTCTCATTAGACTGGAGTTTTAGGGCCAATGCGGGTAGCAGCCCACCCCGTGGTGGCAGTGTCCCTTCATAGATCCCATTATTGTAGAGCATGTTGGGTTTGTAAATGGTGTGGGGTGTTTGTGTAATATGTGGCATCAGGATCCCCCCACCACCAACCGGTCCCTGCTACCTGTTTCCTATGGCTAATTAGGATACTACTGGCCCTACCCAGTTATTTTCCTCTGCTGCGTTGGTTGATAATGTTATTCTTTTTACATATCAATGGGCTGTTTGCTTTGTTTATGAGTACAGCCGTCATCTGTTTTTATTTGTATTTATTTTCTGTACTTGCTGCAGCCTAACAGTACCAAGCCATTGGGATTATTGAGGTTTTGCAGATGTGACCACATCTACTATTTTGGATGTGTCACAAATGATGACAAATAAAGTATAATAAACTAAAACACAGGCTTGGTTACTGGTATACGACCAACTGGCTACCATCAGTCATGAGGGGGAAAATGAGTATTCCCAGACCAGTTGCGAGTGGTTGCTGGAGGCTGATGGGAGTTGCTGGGAAAATGACTGCTAGAGTCCCAGTCATGCAGGCCTATAAATAATTCTAGTGACCTGAGTAAAGTCACAGAGGAAAGCCTTGCATATCCAAACTGGTTGGCAGAAGCCTGCATGTAACTGCTTTGTTCGCTATCAAATTGCTGCAATCGTAGTTTGAATGGAAGTGATGGATTTATCGTCTAACACTAACCAGCTACTCCCTGAGCTGTGGTGAAACTGTAATAAAGTATGATAAAAACAAGAAATGGAAACCTTTTTCCTTTAAAGGGAAAGTTTAGCTTTTGCATTATGTTGGTTGCAGCATTGAGACACAACCCTCAACAAAAGTGAACCCTCTCTAGTTCTGGTTTACAACTTTTTCAAAATTTTACTACTGCTGGGCTAGTTAATATTTGCACACAAATGTGAAAAATTACAGTCAACTGTGGTTAAATAAGAAACTTAAATAGACCATTTTGTCTACTAATAATGCTAGTATTACATCTGCTTTTTATATCCAAAGCTGAGAGGGGTAGACATGTGACAAAGGACCACGGGTTGGACAGCTCAGGCCGGGCCAGCCACTATGTTCATTGCAAAGCAGAGTAGCTGGCCCTGTTTATTCCTCTGAGCTAAACCGTCAACCATGTTTTATTGTTTTTGATGGTGTTTTTAGAAATACATGGCACAATATTTTAAAATGTCAACTAGCCGGTAATGCCCAATGGCCCCATTGGTAGGGTTCCATCCTTTACTTTGTTACTTTGACACAGTAGCATCTGCTGTAATTTTTACACCTCTCACAAGTGTTAGCTTTATTTTGATACCAAGATAGTTTACACACGGTTTGTAGTTGCAGGGAAATCTTTCATTAATTTTGAACATGTTATATTTAAGCAGGAACCTTAAAAACACTCTTGGGGTTTAAGAAGCTAGCTACCTAGCTTACCCCTACCTTCAAACTTTGAGAGTCCCTAAGCCTTTTTCCAAACTTCTCTTTTCATGGATGCTATATTTGTTTGTAACACATGGGAGGAAAGCTACACTAATCCCTTTCTCTAGAACCAATTTGGACCATTTTTAACTTTCAGCGGTACATCTGCGTTTGTTTACTTATAAAACAATTTGAAAGGATTTTGATCTAATGGATAATTACACCAAACATATCAAGCCAGTACTTTGTTGCAGTACCAGAGTTTTGACATTTTTGGTGTTATTCATGTTTGTCGCGATTTGGATTTTTGTTTATGCCATTTCCATTTTATTTTGAAATCCCATACTTTGTTTAATCCCAGTTACATCTGCCTTTTGTTTTACTCCCCACTTTTTTTAAACACCACTAGTGTCCAGTCATTTCTTAGTGTATATATCCCTAGCTCTAGAGTATTTAGCTGCTTGATTGTCATGGTACTATTTTTTTAGTCAAGCTTTGTATTTGCTTTTGTTGCTTTAATTCAGCCTAATTACTTGAGAGAAGCTCCTCTGGGTGTTGTTCAGCATTATGGATTTTTTTCATTCTACTGTTGCTTTGTCCTAAGATTTTATTTAAGGTTATTCTTGCATCAAATTTCAAAATTTAGTCCTGTTTCTTTGGAGTTACATTGGAGGTTGAGTAATTTGCAAAACATTGTATTCCGTTTTGTGCCAGCTTAGTTAAAAATGGTTTTGAATAATTTGGACCAGTCTTGCTGTTCATGGCATGTCTTGACGAGTTTTAGGCACACCATTTATTTCCAAGTATGATTAGGCTGGAAAATGCACCAGACCTGGAAGGCGAATTCCCCTTTCCCACTGCACAGCGCCTGGGACGTCAATCCTGATTGTTCCAAAGTGACACCCAGCACCCAGATTCTGCCATCACTTGTCGGTGCTCACAATAACACTGCCCAATCTTCCCCTCCTTCTCCCTTTCCTATCCTGTCTCTCCATTCTTTTCGTCTATTCAGCTGCCTGTCTGGAGCACTGACTGGTTCATCCTCATTTACTCCACTCATATCCCCAGACTTGACATCACCAAGCAGCCACCACTGTCTCCTCTTTCACAGGCCTCGGCTGGGGATTGTTTTTGTGATCAAGCTTGTTAAATTGTTATGGGGGGTTGTTTTGTTTTGTTTATTATTGTTAATTTTACTGGTCTGAACACCAAGCCTTGTTGATGATTCATGCATGTTTGCACCATCAATTTGGACAACAATTTTATCTTGGCTTTAAAATGTTCATTTTTAAAAAGAATCCTGTAAATGTTGTCTAAAAAAATCAAATTGGCTTCACATGGACATTACTCTTTCTGTAATGGCATCACTGAAAATAGGTGTATCACAGAAAACCAAGACAAAGAAAACAGTGACTGGATACAAGCCCTACCAATCCAATGGCATTTAAAACAAATCAAGTGCTTTTATCTACCTCTCATTCGCCTACAAACCGTTTTTGCCATCCAGCATTTCACCTTCTGGAGGCAATTGGATGGAACTTGTACAAGCTGAGTCACCCAGATTCAAAAGCATGTATGTTTGTGAGTGTGTCATTAGCCCAATAAAAAAAACATATTATAACCCTATTGAAAAACAGATGCTAAAAGGAGCCTAAAAAATAATATAACTGGTCCTAAAATAGAACCTTGAGGATCACCAAAAGTGGCCGAGCGATCTAATCAAGACAAGAACTTTACTTTAAGAAAAAAGGATGTCTCTAAACCACGAGGCCGAGCAATTTAAGATGCCACGCTAATAATATTATAATATAATTATATATATATATATATATATATATATATATATATATATATATATATATACATATATATATATATATACAGGGAGTGCAGAATTATTAGGCAAGTTGTATTTTTGAGGAATAATTTTGTTATTGAACAACAACCATGTTCTCAATGAACCCAAAAAACTCCTTAATATCAAAGCTGAATGTTTTTGGAAGTAGTTTTTAGTTTGTTTTTAGTTTGAGCTATTTTAGGGGGATATCTGTGTGTCCAGGTGACTATTACTGTGCATAATTATTAGGCAACTTAACAAAAAACAAATATATACCCATTTCAATTATTTATTTTTACCAGTGAAACCAATATAACATCTCCACATTCACAAATATACATTTCTGACATTCAAAAATAAAACAAAAACAAATCAGCGACCAATATAGCCACCTTTCTTTGCAAGGACACTCAAAAGCCTGCCATCCATGGATTCTGTCAGTGTTTTGATCTGTTCACCATCAACATTGCGTGCAGCAGCAACCACAGCCTCCCAGACACTGTTCAGAGAGGTGTACTGTTTTCCCTCCTTGTAAATCTCACATTTGATGATGGACCACAGGTTCTCAATGGGGTTCAGATCAGGTGAACAAGGAGGCCATGTCATTAGTTTTACTTCTTTTATACCCTTTCTTGCCAGCCACGCTGTGGAGTACTTGGACGCGTGTGATGGAGCATTGTCCTGCATGAAAATCATGTTTTTCTTGAAGGATGCAGACTTCTTCCTGTACCACTGCTTGAAGAAGGTGTCTTCCAGAAACTGGCAGTAGGACTGGGAGTTGAGCTTGACTCCATCCTCAACCCGAAAAGGCCCCACAAGCTCATCTTTGATGATACCAGCCCAAACCAGTACTCCACCTCCACCTTGCTAGCGTCTGAGTCGGACTGGAGCTCTCTGCCCTTTACCAATCCAGCCACGGGCCCATCCATCTGGCCCATCAAGACTCACTCTCATTTCATCAGTCCATAAAACCTTAGAAAAATCAGTCTTGAGATATTTCTTGGCCCAGTCTTGACGTTTCAGCTTGTGTGTCTTGTTCAGTGGTGGTCGTCTTTCAGCCTTTCTTACCTTGGCCATGTCTCTGAGTATTGCACACCTTGTGCTTTTGGGCACTCCAGTGATGTTGCAGCTCTGAAATATGGCCAAACTGGTGGCAAGTGGCATCTTGGCAGCTGCACGCTTGACTTTTCTCAGTTCATGGGCAGTTATTTTGCGCCTTGGTTTTTCCACACGCTTCTTGCGACCCTGTAGACTATTTTGAATGAAACGCTTGATTGTTCGATGATCACGCTTCAGAAGCTTTGTAATTTTGAGACTGCTGCATCCCTCTGCAAGATATCTCACTATTTTTGACTTTTCTGAGCCTGTCAAGTCCTTCTTTTGACCCATTTTGCCAAAGGAAAGGACGTTGCCTAATAATTATGCACACCTGATATAGGGTGTTGATGTCATTAGACCACACCCCTTCTCATTGCAGAGATGCACATCACCTAATATGCTTAATTGGTAGTAGGCTTTCGAGCCTATACAGCTTGGAGTAAGACAACATGCATGAAGAGGTTGATGCGGACAAAATACTCATTTGCCTAATAATTCTGCACTCCCTGTATACACACATATATATGTGTGTGTGTGTGTGTGTGTGTGTGTGTGTGTGTGTGTGTGTGTGTGTGTGTGTATAGTATGAGAGAAGACAAGGTATGAAAGAGTTTCCAGGGAGATTTTAATTGGCCTGTAAGTTTTAATCTACCTGCTCTACAAGTTGTTAGTGGCAACTGTGTCTAAGTCAAATGCGTTTGCAGAATCAAGATGAAGACACGCACACACAAAACAAACCCAGAGAGGCAACAACAATGACATGTTAAATATATACATATGTACTTTCATAAATAAAAACATATAGGCACATGACATGTGGGGGGATTGTACATATAAAATCTCAAAGCTGAAGATTTTTTATACCCAGTTTAGAGAAACCAAGCACTCCATCAGCAGCAGCTAGGGTTGAAAGCTCATCTTCCCTCTGAAGTAGATAAAATGGAAATATTCCAGAAATCCACTGAGGGACAGACTCCCACGTTATGCTTTTATATCCGCTCTGTCTTCTGTAAACACTTAGAAGCTTTCCTCAAAAATCACCCATCGACACACATTCACTTACTGCTGCAGCTCTCTGTCTCTACACCGCAGCGGATCTTATGGTGTCTTGCTAGCCTCGGGCTTCATGCTGCTCCTGATTGCTATGCACCCGGACTAACGGCACATCAAAAGTGGCCCCCGCACAGGGCTTGTGTGTGTTTATGCACGTGTGTATGTCTAACACAGGTCATTTTGGCTCTTTTTTCACAGATCAAAATGCTCAAGACAAATGACGAGCAACCAAATAATATCTCCCTCGTTTCGCTCTGCAGGGTGTGATTTAATAAGATTGATTCTCACTACAAATGACTGAAGAGGGTTTTACATGTCTATTTTTGCATATTTACTGCCAGTGACAGCTCAGTGCTGCTTGGTTACATTTTAACGTCTGTGTTGTTTCTACACTCATGCTTGCTTGTGGTCTAATAACATTTGAGATGAATTTAAAAAATCCATCACAGTGTTATACACCTCAAGATGAGGATGATATGTGGGTATTTGAATAATAGATTCCAACATTCATTAGGACAAAGGTTTGGCCTGGTGGTTCCTAATCTTTTTAGCTTGCAAAGCAATGCCCATTTGCGACCCCTCATCACAGGCTGAATGTGTTTATGAGCTCTAATCACTTCAACCACAGAGTGATTTTCCCTTCACAAATTGTTTCATTTAAATATTTTATAGTGGCGTGAAGAGGTAAAAGGCTCTAGTGTTTCACAAGAAAAGACAAAGCTTAGAGAAACAATGCAAACAAAATAATTATGACTTGGTTTAATAGGTCTTTTTTCCTATTTCTTGCCCTAATAATCATTACTTCAACCAAGCGCCACCTCCCATCAACTACCCCCCAACACCACCCAGTTTCCATTGCTCCTCCATTAAGATTGAACCAGCTGGTTTAGTCCAACATTCAAGTGGTTTTGAACTCTATCTGTTCTGTCTTTATTACGCCTTATTTGACAACAAATGGCTTATTCTACCTTAAACCTTTTTTGGGAACCACAATTCCATATCAAGTTGATTCCACTTTAAGTTGTTTTGGAAACATGCGACTTAGTACACTTATGCTTCAGTCACACAAGGGAAAACAGTGGTTAGAGTCCGCGGTGCAGTGAACTTGTGATCTTGTTGCCTTTGAAATGGTGGCTTTGAAGATGCGAACCAGGTCTGTAGCCACTCACAGTCAGCTGCTGTCTTCAAAGTCACTTTGGTCCATGAAGACCACAATAAAACAGCAATAAGACAGAGTCAGTCTGCCATCTGTCTGGTGTCAGTTTGTAATCGTTGGAAATTACATGCAAGCTGTTTGTGATAACATGACCATTAACTGTGATAAATCAGTGAAAACTGTAAATATTGAGCAATCTGTATTCCCAGAAATTCACATTAATTACTTGCATTCAAAGTCCAACCAGAACCTCGTAAATTTCAAACAGAAATTCAGAAATTCCTTCACAGATTGTCACGTAGTTGCTGGAAGACGGCAATTTATCTGCAAAATGACACAGGCGCTCAGCAGTTTGACTAATACGTAGCAACAGAACCAGGTGAATGGATTCCTTATTGCAAAGAGGCACATTCTAGATGAGTTGCACTCATTAGCACAGACCCAGGACGACTGCTCTGAAATTAGATGGCAATAATTTGCAAACCTTTACCAATATGTTATTGATCGAAATCAGTCTGAGTTGGACCAAAATTGCCTGTATACAGGTTGCTTCCCTGTGTAATTGCCTTGCGGTCAAATTTGGTAACTGGCAACCACCATTCAGTTGATGAGTGAGTAGATGTTGCTACTTGTCATTAGGTGAAATCAGTCACAAAGAGGGTGCTGCACTAAGAACCTCCTTGTAATTGCTTTGGTTGGTATCAGATTGCCATGGTTGGACCTGGCTATGCCCCAAACCAGAAACTGAGCTCTGTTTTGGCTTGCTGGGGCAAAACAGACATTTCAAAAAAGAAGGGAAGGGAAACAAGCTCTGTTTCTTTTTGTGTTATACTTTTTGAGGCTTTGCTACAATTCGTAGTTGGGTGAAATCAGTCAGGTGTCTTCCATACAAAGCAACAGTGGAAATCTGCTAGCAGTGTCGGGTATAATCTGTTTTAAGGTATTGCATTACTGATTACAGTTACAGTTAAGTTGTTGCTCACATTACAAAGGTTCATCTGATATCTGCGTGTTAGTGGGACAGAAAAAGAAATAAATGGTAAATGGCCTGTATTTATATAGCACTTTACTAGTCCCTAAGGACCCCAAAGCACTTTACACATCCAGTCATCCACCCATTCACACACTGGTGATGGCAGCTACATTGTAGCCACAGCCACCCTGGGGCGCACTGACAGAGGCGAGGCTGCCGGACACTGGCGCCACCGGACCCTCTGACCACCACCAGTAGGCAACGGGTGAAGTGTCTTGCCCAAGGACACAACAACCGAGACTGTCCAAGCCGGGGCTCGAACCGGCAACCTTCCGATTACAAGGCGAACGCCCAACTCTTGAGCCACGATCACCCAAACAAATCAAACAAAGTCGCACGTTTCATCCTGTGTGTTGCAGCTTTTAGGCAGGGATGACTCCGAGAGTTGCTTTCTCACTGCATATGCTTTATTTCACAATCAGATCGATAACAAAAACATACAGCAGCTCCTCTCCAACTCCTAGCCCTTTGCTGCGGTGGAAAAAGAACGACTCCTATCCCCTTCAGGGAACATACATACAAAAGAGTTTTCCTGACACGCCAATGGGGCATTCAATGCCATGTTGTAAATATGAGTACTCTGGCAGAATAACAGTTCAAATGAAAAATACACCAGAACAAACAAGCAAACAAAAAAAGAAGTGTGGGGTACCTTTGAACCAATGACCACCAAAGTATAACAATTTATACTTTTTAACATAACCCGGCCCCGTCAATATGTGTATCTCTCACATGTGCATAATCAGCGGATTTATGTTTGTGTGCAGGTGGATGAAAATTATGTAACTATACAACTATTGTAAATGGAGGTAAGAACATTACTTGACTTTTATTGCATGGAAAGACAAGAGTACAATGACAAAATGCAAGCAGCTTCCAAGACAAATGACCGCATTGTAATAATAACAAAGCTTTGTCTCTTTGCAGCCATCAGCACAGACAGTATGCTAACAAACCCAACTTGATGTTAAAGCTGAGTGCATACCCACCCCAGCTCAGCAACTAGTCTCTGCACTTCAACAGGTACAGTATCTGTTTCTTTCATTAGATGATTCTACAATAGAATTGCTGCTGCGATCATTCGGATGTCTCTATGGCTTGGTTTTCAAGTCCGCATTGTGTTTATATGTAAACACTAAAAGAAAGATTGTATGTATGTCTTCTGTAGGTGTCTTGAATGTTAACTGTTAAATATAAGATAGTGTGTTTGAGGTCATTTTACAGAGTAATGCAAAAGTACTGTGAGTAAGTATAGTAAGTGATTAAGTAAGGTACTGCATTACTTGCATTAATGACCCAGGTAACTACACTGTTTATTCTTTGCAATCAATTTCACCTGGCAACTTACAACATCCACTCGCCAACTGTCCTTTCTTTCCTCAGAAACCCAACTGCGGTTGCCAGTGGGTTGCTGAGGGCCTCTGAGACTGAGGTCTTAATAAACATGTTGAGGATATATTCTGGGAAGCACTGATTGGGGCCTTTTTAAACATGTTTTGAAATCATTAAAATAGATTGCACAAATGTTGCTTGGAACATCCGCAGGTACCTCTTTTGGTACCTGCTAAACTTTTTTTTTTCTTCCTTACATCTGTTTTGGTAACTAAACCTGTTTTCTTCCTCTTTTATTACAGTTTATGCATTGATGGAGTCCAAATCACACTCTGAGTGACTTTAACATTGCTATTTAATGTTTCACTTCTATATAGGGAATAGATCTTGACCTCCTCTAAGAAGAGTATCACTTGCTCTTAGCGATAGTCACGTACACAGACTCGTAAATCTATACAGAAAGCACGTATACTGTGGAGGGAGAAGGTGTGAAATTATGATTTACTTCCATCAAGTGAAATTCAAACTCTTTTTTTTCCCCATACACACACAATTACACAGTGATTTTTTCCACTTTGTTTATCTCTTGCTGTGGAGGTATGTTTCATGGGAGGAGTGCGATCCCTGCACCTGTCAGTCCCTTCCTTTCAAGCAATAATTTCAGCAGATAACACACACATGCGCACATGCCACCCATGTTCTGAAACTCTGAGAATCTGCCAGGGATGTTTTCTTCCTAATTGCCTATGCTAATTTTATCTCTAGAGTAGCAGTAAAAGTATTAGTACAAAGCGTTTCTTGGCGCTTAGATGTCTTCCAATCCGTGATGTCTTTGAAAAAATAAAAACAAAACAGAAAAAAAGAGCTCGCATGCCACAGAACTTACAGCACATCTTGATTGTAAAAAGTTCAAATTTGATCTGCACACTTAAGGCAATGATTCAACATTATCTTGCCATTACAGTCTTAGAGTAAAGGAGGAATGGAAGCGCCACGAGATCAAAAATATATCATGCTTAAACTTGTATGTAAAGCAGGCACTGAGGAGTTCTTACTCAAACAGAGGCAGACGGCTTCCCATTATTTTCGCAAACATTTGTGTTCTTTCTTTGACCGCAGCTGCAACCTTCTCATCCCGAAATGCGTCACTTATCGGCTTGGGCTGTGACCTCTAATCACAGAGTGACCTTTGAACTCATGAGCCTGGCGCTGAGATATTCCCATTTGGTTGGTTTGGTATTGACTCAGAGGTTATTGGTTCAGCTAATTGCTATTTGCATAGCTTTATTAGTATCCCAGCACTGCCTCTGTGACATTTCAATCTTTTTTTTTTCCTTTTCTCTCTGCCTCTGTCTCCCCTACTCCGTCTTGTTCCTTGCATTCTGGGGAGAGGAATTAGACAGTGTTTGGTGTGTGATTAAGTATTCATGCTTAAAGTAGCGACGGGCAGATCTCGGGAGAGAAAGCCATGGAGGAGAAGAGCAAACATTAATATGCACTTAATAACTCTTTCTATCTGCTTCCTTGTTTTCCCATTCTGTCTTTGTCTGTCTATCTCTGGCCGGGTTTCCCTCCACATATTTTTGGTGAATTATAAAATATTGAATTTGAAAGGATGAATGGAAATGGAAAAATCTCGTGAAATTTTAATGTTTTTTTCCAGAAAGAATTTACTCAGTAAATATCAATCTAGCACACATTTGTTGAATAGTGACAGAAACCTGGCTTTATTGAGCCCTGTTCTTTAAACCACCCAGTAGGGACCGGTGACATTAGGGAGTTGGATTTGTGTACAAGTTGTTGGTTCAACTCCTGATCTGGTAAGATAAATCTGAATGCAGGAATGATGGCGACCTAAGGACCAAGTAAATGTTAGGAAAAATATTCTAAAACACTTCTTCAGTAAAGACTCAGAGAAGAGAAACACACAGAGTTCTTGCTAGCAAGGGCAGCTCCCTACTGAGAGACTCCGGTGAGGAACTGCCCTGGTCTTTATTTTATACTCCATTGAACGTATGTTTGTGTGTGTGTGTGTGTGTGTGTGTGTGTGTGTGTGTGTGTGTGTGTGTGTGTGTGTGTGTGTGTGTGTGTGTGTGTGTGTGTTGCTGATCAAAGGGTCATAAAAGGCACATCCTTGGTCAGGAAGAGGGTAGACCTCCCTCACCCTAGATAACATTGGTGAGGAAGTCAAGCAGTTAAAGCACTTAGACTAAAACAGACGTAACTACGTTAATCCTACCATAAAACAATAAGAGAAGGTATGACCTCTCTCGTGCTCCCAGGATGTGGGTGTGCATTCTAGTGTGGAATACACACCAAGCCTTTGCAGCCTGTTAAAGATCACACACAATTGATTATATGCCTCTAAGTATACATGGTTGAATATTTCCTAATACAAATAACTACATGCAGTATTCTGCCACATGCAAACTTATATCACTAAAAGATTATACTGACTACTAAATACAATTTTCCATTAACAATGGCTCTTTACTTCCCTCTGTGCCACGCAAGCTTCTCAAAGTGGCCAAGTGCAATCCAATCTGTGAAATGGTGGTTCTGTGAAAAATTTTAAAAAAGGATCATCTGTATCTGGCAGTTTGAGTTGTTTACTGTGAAGCTGATACCTCTAAGGTAGTGTTAAGTGTGACATGATGAATGTAAAGCGCTGATTAACTCAACAGTAACAAGGAGTGGCAATGCCAAGAGCTCCAAGGAGAGAAAATGAACCCACACTTTTGAAACACACCGACTCAACAGTCAATGCTACACTCCTGTTACAATATTCAGTACATGAATGCGAACAGTTGAGTTGTTTATGCACTAATTTAAAGTCGAGGATGCAATGATAAATGAACTGTGGCTTTTGGGTATGCGCCAACTGTCATTCAAACCATCGTATCAACATTTGCGAATGGCCGATGTTAATCTTTTTAGACGAAATTACTTGGCAAAAAGGCCACAATCCAAAATCTTCTTCGACCAAGCCATGCTATTGAAATAGACTTAGTATGCAATTTATCATTGTCTCATTGAATTATGCAGTCTTCCTTAAAAAAGTATCATCTGGATGGAGCATATGCTGCTCTAAAACCTGTATGTACTTTGACTCTTTTGAGGATATTATGTTTTTAAGATGAGATATTCAGTGTCTTTACTATTTTATTTAGCGGAGTATTACTGTGAAATTGTTCCACAGTTTGTAGAAACAGTTCATTGCGCATTGAGCGAACCTTTACTCATCTTTACTTCTGAGAAACTCTGAGATACTTTTAAGATCCAATCACATTTCTGACCTGTTGCCAGTTAACCTAATTAGTTGCAAAATTCTTCCTCCAGCTGTGTCCTGTGTCCAATTTTGAGCGTGCATGCATCTGTGCCATCTGCTTCCAGGTAACAAGGAAATGGTATTATTCGCAGAGTTTCCTGAATGGCAGAGCTAACTCAAAATTTTGAGAAAATAATACAAAATTTTGAATTATTTTCTCAAAGTCAGTACTTAATAACTTGAAATTTGGAAAAAAAAAAACCCTCAAGATTATTAGTTACTGTCTTGAAATTTTGACTTACTACCTCAAAATTTCGAGTTATGGATAGGATGTTGGAGCGATTTTCAGTTTCCATAGAGACAAATCTAGCATTTGATTTGGTTGAAATATTTTAAGCATCAAACTAGTAGAGAAAAAATGTGCATATAGGAACTTTTAGTAATGTAGTGGTTTCTTGGATTAACTTTGTGTATTTTTGGCTCAATAATTACATTTCCTGCCTCATGAAGATCCAAACATGTACGATATTGTTTCATAGGATTTTCAAAGTTTCTGAAACTGATTTTAACATGTTTTTTTTTTGTGTGTGTTTTTGTCTTGTTCCTTGTCACTCTCTCCTCGACTGTCTGTCTTTATGGCTTGTTGCATTATCGTGTGCCGTGCGTTGGCGTGTGTGTGTGCATGCCATTTCCTGCACTGTGCCTTTGTGTTTGTCCTGTGGTCTCTCAGCTCACAGAGCGTGCGTGCATGTGTGTCTTCCAGAGTGAAATGTCAGTCTCATTTCGCTGTTATTACTTGAGGGACGAAGAGGAGGGCTTTACTCTGTAATCTCAGCCTCCCTGTGGCCGCCACTCAGCCCCTGATGTACCTGGGAACACACTTGCCGCAGTTACATAGAGGCTTTTAAACACCTTAGTCTCACACTATTCCATTATAACCACAAAACATTTCGTTTTTTAAATTCATTCACGCTGTGCACCGTACTGTGAAACTGCGGGTGAAGGGTGACAAATTGTTCGGTTAAAAGCATCATGAAAAGAGCATTTGATTGACTGATTGTTTGTGATGGATTGGCCTGTGAGGGTATGGATTAGAATAATGAACACCTTCATGCCAGGGGTGGTTATGCAAAGCACAACTTCTCTTGTAAAAGACCTTTTGTCCAAAACACTTGTCAGGAATTAGCCGTGAGGGAAAAACCCACCCAGCAGAATGCAGTCTGGAAGCCAAAGATATGTTTGGTTCTGGTTTAAAGTGAAAGACGAAAGGACGACTCAGGGCTTGTGGAAGATAAAATATGACACAACATATTACCCAACACAAAAGTTGACACCAAACCTAAACTACCTCGCCAGCTGGGCATAGGAAAACCTGCACTTTGGACTTGCTAAAGTGGGATTAACCAAAACCATTAACCTAATCCAGTTTCTCCTGTGCCAAAGTTTGACTAGTGAGAATTCTGTAACACCAGCGTGCAACATCCACCTTACACAGCAAAATCTCCAGTGTTAATTCAACTCCTATAGTGTTAAAGTTAACACTTTTCCAGTGTTTATATAATTCTCACTGGTTTAGAGTTAAAGTAACACTTTGCAAAGTGTTATTATTTTAACTCCATTGTAGTGTTAAAAATATAACACCCATAGTGTTAAAATTTCACTCTGTATGGTGTGAAGTGTCTTCACTCAGAGTGTAACTACCTAACATTTATAGTGTTGTTTTAGGACACTGATAAGTGTTCACTTTTACACTGGCTTGGGTTAACTCTTTTCACTGAGGGTGTTACTACACAACAACTATGGTGTTATTTATGACACTTTTAAGTGTTTATTTTCACACTGGATTGTGTTGACTGTTTTCACTTAGAGTGTTATTCTGTAACTTTTACAGTGTTATTTTGGCACTTTAAAGTGACATATATGAGCTTTTAAATACTAGTCTGTATTAATTGTCTGAATACAAAAATGCATTAAAGTGCAATTACTGTATGACTACTGTGTTACATTCAGTGAAAGTCCTTGTTAAGTCCCTTTACAGGATAAAAGGAGAAAACATAAAATTGGTCACATAAGCATTTTAATAAATATTAAATTCCAAGCACCATACAGCATACGTTCACAACAAAAATAATGGCACAATGTACAGACCATCATCATCACCATAAGCACTTTGCAAATCAAAGGGCTTGTATATTTCAATACAGTCTGCTTTAACAACATCTTTTTCATCCGTTTCAAACACTTTATAAGCATGGCAATGTTCACTGAAATTTTCAACCACAAGCTTCTGAACTATGAAGTAGGTGTGACTATTGACCAAAACTATTGTTTTTATTCTGCAAAACACCGGCATCTCATGTTCAGAACCACAACAAATGACCAATCCTGTTCTGTACTCAGTCCCATTAATGTTAACCCAATTAGCAGCGAAAGCCTCTTCTGCAACAGCAGGCAAGCCTAGGGAGATCATTTCACTATTTTCCTCACTATCAACATCAAATGATTTCAAGGGCCCATACTCAACATGGCTTAAAGGACATGTCTCCCACTTGTATGCTATGGATGTTTGATGTTTTTTGGCAAGTGACACTGTGATGTTCTTAAAGTTCTTAAGGGTGTCTTTGAACACCCTATGTTTAGCCTCACCTCTCATGCTCCATACATGCAATAATGGCCCAATTTTTCTGATGCAAGTTGGGTAGTGCAACATAAAGTGGTGTTTGGGAATCATGTTCCTACCTGGATACAACAATTTGAACAAGTCATGATGTTCCATTGTTAAATGTTTTAGAAGCACAGTCATGCCATGTGTAACAGATGGAGAGAATATGATGTTAATTATTTGCAACAATAGCAATAGCATAGTCCAGTTCTGATTTCCTTCTGGCACAATATCACCAAAAATTAAAGGAATGTTTCTTATCAGACAAAGAGTCTGAATGGAGTTAAGACCTATACTATTACCACTACTGTCTAAGTTCACCCTTGTTGGACGATTTTTGCTCTCCAAGTAGCCATAGTCAAAAGCATAGATCCGTGACAAAAGAGCAGGTTTCGGCAGAAAATTGTCTGACAGATATTCCAACAGTAACTTTATCTCATATTGTGCTACCCCTTCGAGAATATCATGCATAATGTCCAAGGAAAAGTTCTGGCAAACATGAAAGAATTGAAGAGTGTTCAGTGTAGAATTCTTTCTTAAGCCAAACACATGTAGCTTTTGAGGATCAGATTGCAACTCACTGCAGTGCATTTCAAAAAGTTCTTTCCCTCGTAAGATGATCTTTGGATCATCCTCAGTATACACACTCTGTGCATCCTGTTTTGCAATTAAACACAAACGACAAAAGTAACGTCCACTGAAAGACTCAACAAAACCCAAAATTGAGTGCATCCCCAAGTTGTCCCCAGTTATCTGACATATAGTGCCATGGACCTTTTCAGATGAGAAGGGTAAATCAATGCCATGGCTCTCCAAAAACTTTATGTCATCAATCAGAGGCTGTAAAATAGGATCAAAGCCGTATTTTTTCACATCTTCTGCATGAAACAATGCAACCAAATGAATGTTCATCAATGCAGAATTTAACTTTGGAGGCAGATTTCTGAGGACAAAATAGATTGCACCAACTTTGTGAACACCACGTTTGGAACCAAGTGGATTAGCAGTCTCAAAGTCATCATAATAAAGCTGAATTTGCAAAGAAGTCTGTGGTTTTGAAAACAATGGATGAGACTTATAGTAACTCCCATCACAAAAGTCTTCATATCTGTCTTCTTTTGATACACATGGTTTAGCAAGCAGCTCGCAAATATAAGAATTGCGACATATAAATTTGATTGTTTCCAAAATTGGAATGTACACAAAAGTGTCTTTTACTGGTACCTGGTCATAAGTGCCTGATTTTTTATTTAACCTTGTATCATAGCGTATTCCTAAAGTCTTTTCCACTGGATCCACAATTCCCCATTTTTCACGGAAATATGACTTTCTTTTAGCTTCAGTGTCGAACTTCTCAACTGGATTGTCAAAAGTCTCAAGACATTTTTCCACTGGAGATCTAACAGGATTTTCTGTTGGCACAACGTTCAGTACTTTATGTTTAAACTCACAGTGCAGTCCATCAGCAAAATCTTCCAAATCACAAACAAGTGATGACACAAAACTATTTGCCAAACCACTACCATTGAGTTTACCAATAATTTTAGTGCAAATTGCTTCAGAATTTTTTTTAATTCTTTGACCTGACCCATTGTTTTCAGAACACCCAACCTCTAGGCTCTGAGTAACACTTGTTCCTGCAACTGCTATGTCTGTATCTTGTAATCTGTCAAAATCAGCTTGAAATGACTCTGAGGGTTCTGCATCACCACTTTGACAACAATCTTCATCATGAACACTATTTAAATGTTTTTTTAAACCAGAATATGTAGTGAACTGACGGCTGCAACCATCTTGTGAACAAGCCAACTTAAATTTGGTGCTTGGATAAAAACTGTGACCTAGTCGCAAATGACTTATCAAAGCCTGACTGGTGCTATGCAGAGTTTGACAGATAAAACATTTAAACATGGTTCTCATTCAACAATTTGGCACGCAACTCACGAACACGTGGTGACTCATCTGTTGAGGTGGCATCAATGTTGAATATGGTGGTCTGCACAAAACTGTAGAGATGAACCAGTGACTCGTCGTAAGATAAGTTGAACACGTAGTGGGATTTGAAAAGTTCATCAAAAGCACTGAGTGAGCTGGTGGCTTGGCAGGGGATGAGCTGTTTGTCCACTGCGATGTAGAAGGTGTCAATGCTGTTCTGGGTTCGACCAACAGCGAGGATGTATGGTTGTTTACCATCTCTTGCTTGCAAGTGTTCATCAATGCTGCAGCATGACTAAAAACAAATGAGATATTGACATATAGGCCTAGCTTATACTTGCTGAGTATGAACCATTCATTCAGTTTGACATTATGTGCCTTGCTAACTTATTACAAAATACTAAGACACATACTTCATGGAGAGGAAAACTAAAAAGTGCAAAAACTGAAAAAGTGTTTTGTAGGATTTTAAAAAGTGAGACAACATATTTACCTTGTGAAAGTGCACCATTTTGTGTGCTGCATCAGTTGGACTTATTTTGGTTCTCCTCTTTCGTCCAGCTGTGGGTGGCAAAAGTTGAAGGAGTAGCAGCAGAGAGGCCATGTCACTGTCCCAGTCTGTGTATGGTTGAATTTATAAAACAATTTCAAAATGACAGGTAAAAATAAATATTATTAAAATCAAACAAGCATGGTGCGACGCCTACCATTTACATCACTCTCTGTTGGTTTCTCAGCAGCTTTTATCAAACGACACAGGTCAGTTGACTGAGTCAGCTGTTTGGCTTCTTTAATAACCTTTGGCTTGAATGACATGTCCCACTTCTCAAGCAACTTGGTGGCTGTTTCAGCACCAAACAGCAGCAGGAAGTCTTGATTGACCTGTTCATCATACACACAGGACATAAAGACAGTGCTCAACATTGTTTACATTGCAATGTGATTTTGACCAATATGGGATATAGCCTGACTGGGATGACCAATGATCACATCTTTTACTGTTGCCATCCACATCAGCAAAACAAAAAAAAAAGGATTAACAGTTGAAAATATCAAGTGATTTGACTTACTAGTCCTTTGACATCCAAAAAGCGTGGAAATGTTTTGAAGACATCTGCAGTTCTTTGTGGATCATGCACCAGATCCTGGCGATGTTGGAACGTCATTTTCATCTTCTGAAATACACTTGCTTCATCAGGAGAGTGAACAAGAAATGAGATGGCCTCCTTGCAGGCATCTCCATCAAGTTGCTGAGGCAATGTGGTTGCTAATCTTCTGCGCTTAGGCCCTTGTTCTTGATGCACTGGGACTTCCTTCACTGGCCGTTTGGTTGTAGACCTGGACATGGTTTTGAGGCGCCACGCTACATATCCAGTGCCTTTCACTCCGTCGTAGAAATGCTCCTGTCACATTTAAACATAGATGAAAAATAAACATCAAATGCGATCTTACAGACTTTGCAGATTCAGCAAAAAGAAACCCAAGGACTATTATCATGTAACAGGTGCAATACATGTTAAACAACATCCACAATTTCAATACAGTTTTATGACAATAGTTATTACGAAAGAGGAATTAAGATTTTTCTTTTAAATCATTTAGCTGATGTAATTATTCCATGATGAAAACTAAATAATGTGCTGTTTTACAATCACTGCATGACTTACATAGCCGTTTGGAGAAAATGGATCCTTCAATGAGGGAAAGAGTGTAATTATTCCAAGGGCATATTTCTCCTTTTGCTTACGGGAGGGAATTCTGCTATAGAGGAAATACAATTGACAATGTTAAATCAGAAGTATGTGTCTTTACTGCAGTATACATTACAAGAATATTCCATATGGCCCATCTTTACTTTTTTATTAGGTACTATTACTCTTACCCATGTCTCTCAGTCATATCACTTGCCAATATGTTAACAAGCTGCCGCCGGGTGCGGTGGCTCAGTGAATTTTCGGCATTGTATTCTTCAAGAATTTCCTCTCCACCAGGTTTCCTAGTCAAGGCATTTTTAACCATCTGCTCATATAAAAGGGAAAATAATAACAATAAAAACTTGTTTGTCAGTAAAGGTGAAAGTTTAGAGGAATGTCAACAAACCTGTGAAAGACATATCTAGCAAGAAGCACTAACTTCTACTAACATTTTTTCATACAGGGCAAGTTGGGAACCACCATGTTTTGAATTTCAATTTGTATAACAATCTACAGTATAAATGGTGTCAACTCAAAAATACAAAAGACATTTTCTGTTCTCAATTACCTCTTTTGCAGCCTCTGACACAGAAACATTTGGTGCAGAACTGTCTTTGCTGGATCTACTGCGGCCTGCAGGAATGCCCTTTTCCCTGAGGTCACTGTCACTTGATGAAAGTGATATAGTGTCCGTGAGGGAAGATAATGTATCCGAGGAGGATGGTGTGGAATGAGCTAAAGGACAAAAATCTTTGGGAGAGATGATTTGGTTAACTTTCTTTAGGCTACTCCACAATGCCATTAATAACACAATTTCAATGTTCATGTTCAGACAACATTCTATACAAATATGACCCAGCCCTGTCCACTGTCATGTATATTGCATGAAGACAGGTCAATGTCATCTGCATCAAGAGCAAAAGAACTTGGCTCTACATTGAGTGGGCTATACTCTGAAAATTTAAGTTATGATAACATTTACCTTCATCTGAAATCTTTTCACGTATTGTCAGGCATAGGTCTGGTTGGGCCTCCAGTAACTCCAGAAAAATGTCTTCTTCGACAGCTGTGTCAGTTTCATCGAAAATATCAAGGTCAGCAGCATCCGGAAGTCCAAACTTGGTTTTGGCTTTACAAAAAGATAAGCATAATGTCACCTAAAACGCCTGAAAAACTTTTTTAAAAACTAATTTTGACTTTTTTATTTAGCTAATATTTATTAACAGCTGTTTTACCTGTCTTTAAAATGGTTAAATTAGACAAGTCTGCAGCAACAATATAGGCCTAGGCCTACTGCTCTGTACTGTTTTTAATGTCACACATTAAAATAAAATGTGTTAACATTTAATTCGTTTTTTAAATAGATGAGATGCAAACATGATGAACTGATACATGTGCAACAAATTTTGTTCTGCCAGGTTATCTTACCTTCACTGATGAATTCTAGATAAGTGAATCCTGCGTGCAATTTAATGTACTTCTTTACATTGAGGTATTTCACTTTCAGCAACATGTCTTACAACAGCACCTGGTGGAGAGAAGGGGGCACAGAATATTTTTTACCATATATTTAAACCATAGCTTAAGTGGCAACAAATCCGGACAACTTTAAGAAAATATTAGGCTATACATTGTGTGATGATCTGTGAAGGGGTGACAGACCACTTCAACCTCAGGAACATAATTTGGCTTCCCCCTGCGCACTAAAATAGCTGAACTTGGGTACACAGAAATAGCATCCAATGAATTATCCACCCATCCACATGTTTATAAGACGACAACGGCGATCTTCTCGTCTGCACGCAGGCTAGATACTTAGTTCTGCTATGTTGCGAGTAAATCGCTGTAGCCTACTTGGGGAAAAGCATCTCTGTTTAAACCATGTCAGGATGATAATCCACATAAAATTTCCTGTTGAACGCACACCTGCCTTCATCACGCTTTCACTTATGACAACAAATATCCCTTATACTGTAAATTAATGAGTGCAAGTCTTACATTTATATCGGGAGTTTCTGACACATGCACAGCCGTCTGGCTAGTTGCTACTTTGTGGTGGTTGTTTTGTGACACGACATGCTAGGATTATCAGTGGAGGCGACGTCAACGACCCTCAGTCGTTATACCGCTTTGTCTTAAACACTGGATGGTAGCCTATTTCACTAAAACTGTAGAAAAGGGGAAAATGTTCCCTTAGATTAGGCCTACTACAACATAGGGCTGCTCGATTATGGCAAAAATGATAATCACGATTATTTTCACTGAAATTGAGATCTCGATTATTTGACGATATTTATTTAACAATAACAATGTATTGAATAATGACTTTAAAGATTGTCAAAAAATAATATAAAATAGTGTGCAAATACTGATAACAGTGCAAATGTTTGCAATATAAAAAATAAATGAAAAATGTAAACATCTATGTTTAGTGAACGTTGCAGTGTTGCTCTGTGGTGCAGCTACAACACTGTAGCAAAGTTTACACACTATGTCTACTTGATCCACGTCTGACTCCGCGAACCCATAATGTTTCCACACCACTGAAGTTTTTTTTACCTCTCTTTTCAACCAACGGCAGTCACTCTCCTCTCCAAATAACTTCTGCTTAGCTTTCCGAGCTTCCCTCGGGTCCTCTTAATTGTTGTGACACGTGTTCGAAATGCAGAGAGGTGCGCTCGATTTGCCACACGGAGCAGCGCGAGAGTAAAGCACGAGGGAGGGGCTAATAATCGGCTCAGTCATTTTTAATGATCGTTGAAAGCCCAGATCGTAATCGTGATTAAAATTCGATTAATTGAGCAGCCCTACTACAACATGTATGATATATCCTAACCGTTAGCAAGCAATCCATGCACAAACGCAGCGCGCCTTGCTTGGTCACTAACATCTAACAGAATTCCATAACCCCCTGCCACTTCAAAGATTTGTAGGCTAGGCTACTGCTAAACTCGCTGGTAGCACGTGTAATTAGCCTATCTTGACGCTTTCCAAAACTTGACTTGAACGTCTCCATGTGATTGTTTAGTTCACTTTTAAATAGGATATTTCTGAGGCGAATGTTCGCTTCCCTTAAAAGCAGTGGGCTAAACGCATTTGTCTTAGCTGCCAGCTAGGCTACCACAAATTCAAATTTTAACATTACATTTAACATATCCAGAGGATAGCTAACTCCTCCCTCGTTTCATTTAATAAGCATTGAACACTGGAAAGCATTTCTCTTATGACATTAGAACTAACTAGAATTGAGAATTATATTAAGCACGCATTTATTTTCGCTGCAATATTAACTTGTTATAGAGGATAGTTTAGCTACCTAAGCTAACGAATCCCATCTCTTACCGCAGATGAATACACTCCACATTAGGAAAATATTGCATGCTTCAGATAAATAATGTTATAGGCTAGTTAGTTACAATATTTAATAATGATAAAATAACATAGGTCTTGTTGTATAGTTCTTACCTGAACAACCTCCTCGATCTTGACAGCAAACTTCTGGCGGACTCCTCATGCCCATGAGCGCGAAAAACCCGGATGTGGAAATCAACTCCAAATGAGTGTTATAGTATTGACTCTTTGAAATAACTCCGGCTACAGAGCTTTTTCAGCACCGTTAGTGTTACTGTAACTCTCAAACCAACACTTTTCAACTCGAAATTTTTAACACCAGTAATTTTAACTCACATCAACACTTCGGATTTTGCTGTGTAATGAAGCTAAATAAACTGCATGTCAAAAATGTGTTTTTTATTTCAAATTCTAAAAAGCAGAGGCAGTCACTAATATGTTTAGCTTTTTGGTGAATTTACTTATTAATACAGCTATGTTTTATGATGTTATAGAAACATTAATATCGGCTCAGGTGAGGAAGCGGGTTGGCAACCAATTACAGGCTTCGCCTTTAAAATCAAGTGTCCTTGTGCAAGACACTGCTTTGCTCCTAGCATGAGGTCAGTAGTATGTATAGCAAGTCCTCTGCCATTGTGTGTGTGTGTGTGTGTTTGTGTGTGCATGCGTGTGAACAGATGGATGAGAAATATTGCAAGGTTAAGGGTAAAAACGATGTTCCCAGGGGATTCATTGGCTCAGTAAGGGTTTAAAAATTCATTTGGTGGCACCTTACAGTATAAACATTAAGGTGGGTTGACTTTTGTGATACTTAGCTGTCGATATATGTAGACATATATATTATGTCTATGTTCACTTTGTAATTTCCAGTACAAAAAATTAAATAAATAAATAAATAATGCTGCCCCCGCGACCCGGCCCCGGACAAAGCGGATGAAAATGGATGGATGGATGGAATTATGAAAGTAAAAATTCCCAATATAATTCTTATTCCTCTTGTACAGTAGGTTGCATGAGTATTCATCGCTTCATTTAGCTCATGTTGTTTTGTAACTCTGCTTTAATTCTCGTAATTTCTACCTACGTCTGGAAAAAAAAAGGCTGAAATAATGTGCTCTAAAAATAGAAATATTATCCAACCCCTAACCAGTAATGTTCTGCAGCTACGAGGAGCTGTTCTTTTTTTTTCTTTTTCTTTCAAACTGCCCATTTTATTTCAAGCCCAACTGCTGGCCTCTCCCGCGATGAGACAGCTGTGCTCTGGTTGTGTATATGTTAGCATGCCAATGAAGCCCATGTAGATCGCCTTTACACATCTTCTCATCTTCTCAGCCTGTGTGTATGTACTGTGTGGGAGGGGAAAGCAGTGCCCTCAACCCTCACTCCCTTGAGTCCAAGGGAGAAGGTGTTTCTTAAAAATACCAACATGTGTCTGTTAACTTGCAGCTACAGATGCACAGTGAGAGGTGATTTGGTCAGTTTCATTTCACAAGCGTGTGTATATGTGTGTGTGTTTTTTTTGTTTTGTTTTTTTTCCCTGCAAAGGGCGCCTTGAGGAGGTGGAGGAAAGGGCAGACGAGGAAGGAAGGAGGAGAGGAAAGGATAGAGGCAGATGAGATTGAAATAGAAATCCAAGTCAGTGGATAAAGAAACTGGACTCTTCATTTTGCCTTGTTGTGCAACCATGTATACTTCCCACCCGCCATCGCTCTTTCTCTCCGTCTCTGTCTCCCTGCCCCGCAGCGTCCCCGTGATGATTGATACGCACCGAGAGCGAAGCTAGCTACAGAGACAGAGAAAATCATGCATAAAAGATGAGTGCAGTTTATTGTGTTTTCCTGGGGGCCGAGGGGAGAGCTAAAGTTATGGATTTATGCCGTGTGTGATTGGATGAGAGCCCAGACCCATGGGACAGATGTTGAGCGGGCAGGAGTGGGGGGAAGGTGGTTTAGGGTCTAGAAGCGCAGAGCAAAGAACTTGTGTTTGACAGGTGTGGATGATTTGATGACAAGTAGTGGGACTCGCAGCAGACAGAGGGAGCCACAGGTCCTGCACTATCGCCAGGGAACCTCGCTTTACTCTCAACAATGGAAGCTGGCATCATAATTACATTATAATAGCTCAGTTTCACCTCTTCATTCAGCAGTGAGCAAACGAGTGGACTTAAGTGAAGCTGTCTGAACCCTGGCAAAAGAACGTCACCTCATTGGGTTACGCTGATTAATTGCTTCGCTGATACGTCAGGTCGCTACTTATTCATATTTGGATATCGGCCGGCATGATGGATGTGACGCAGTTTGTTTGATGACAGTGTTTAATTGATCAATTTTTATGGGAAGCCATTAAACTGAAATCATTCTAATGAGACATTTTGATTGGATTCCACACAAGTGTGCTTGAATATATTTTCTTCTTATTATGGAAGTTTAAGTGTCTTATTTACTGTATATATGTGGTTAATGAGCTTTGCCGCTCTGTCGAGAATAAAATTATACTTGGAATACCGGATAATTAGAAACTTTAAACAAAATGTTGGAATATTTTGACATTAAAACTCAAGGCACCAAGCAAGAGCAAGGATGCTAATCCCAAGATTCACTGTCATCCGCAGAGAGAAAATCTAGAAAAGTTCAAGAATAGGATAATGAAAGTGTAAAAAAGATGTTGTGATGACTGTGAAATTTCTTGTCTGAAGCTTTCATATTGCAGTCGAATACTAACTAGTGGCTAACAGAGTTGAAAACACGATATAATAGATATAACGAATCATTTGTAAAAATATTGGTTGAAATTCTTTGTTGTCATATTATACAACAAAAAATTAAAATGCGACATATTTGCATATGTCGTATTTTACTGTTTACTAATCTCATGCATATAATGTAATATTTACCAAGGTCATTTACAATCATTGCCTTGTTAAAGTATAGACTTGGAAGCAATGATTAAAGTGTGTATGGGTCTAGGAACAAATGACTCCCCCTCCCAGAGCCTAGTTCTGCTCAGGTTAACAGGTTCCTGTTAGAACTGAGTTTTTCCTTCCCCATGTCGCCAAGTGTTTCCTCATCTGATTGATGGGGTTTTCTCTTTTTTCCTGTATTATTGTAGGGTCTTTACCTCTTTGCCTGTTTGCAAAGGTTTGCAAACAATTAGAAAAATCTATCAAAGTCAGTGTGATTAATACTGATTAGCTCAAATTCTGTAGAAAAACTGGCTACTAGTTTTGAGTCGCGCTTACTAAAGTACAAATTTAGAAATGGTTTTGAGAGTAAAAACAAAATGTAAAGTAATATAAATCTGACAGTTTGTAATGAATTGGTGCTTTACTTGGTTGGGAGGAATTTCCTTCTCTCTTCTCTGGCTGAGCTGACCACAGTGTGCTACTGCTCATTGTGCATTGTCAGCTCAAGGATATTTATCATGCACCATTTGAAGAGCAATTATAATGGATTGCATTTATATAGTGCCCTCAAAGTGCTTTACAATTCCACTATTCATTCACTCTCACATTCACACACTGGTGGAGGCAAGCTACAGTTGTAGCCACAGCTGCCCTGGGGCAGACTGACAGAAGCGAGGCTGCCATATCGCGAGATCCAAGAGGTGGAGAAGGGTGTTATCGATACTACTTTTATTGTTTTTCTTGTTTGTTCTTTTTTTTAAGTGCAGATTTACCAAGTAGCACCACTGCATTGCTAAACGAACAGTACAGGTTTAACAAAAACAGAAATGGTATTGTGCCTCTTGGCCAAAAACAAAGGTGCATGGGTGCTGAACTCAAAATTTAGGAGGCCAATAGTCACTTAAATTAGAAATGTCACTGAACTATTTGTCTTTGTAGCAGAGTTATCATATTGAACTATGCGTTGTTCGCTATGATTTTTTTAATATGAAAAATGCCAAAAATGCATCAAAAACAATCACTGTGAATCAATTTCACCAAAGTGGCACCTGGTACACTGGACAGGCAACAACAAGACTGCCCCCCAAAAAGGAAATGGTTTTAGAGGTGGGGGCCACTTTGGTATTTGTCATTGCTATCTCTTGTTTGATGTAGATAGTAAGATAGATATAGGTAGATGTACCAATACATAGATTTGTGTCATTTGTGAACTTGAAGAACAATATTACCTCATTTAAATCTGTTCCCAGCAAGTTGCAGCAGTTATGAAAGTTTAGCTCTTGATTATGTGCAGGTTAGCTGTGACTTGGTGATCTCTAATCACGTCCATCTCTCAGAGCAGCCTGTATTGATTTGCAGTTGCAGAGCAGGAGTGAATCTACCTTATTGATCTCCTTTGATTCCTCTGTTTCATCTCTTCGTAGCTCAACTAATTGGCCTATTCTTTGTCGACAAGATTGACTTTTATGGCTGATATTACGGACCTGTATTAATTCCCTTGAGGGGAAAAACAAATTAAAGGAAGTGTTTTTTTCCCCATCTTCTTCCTCTTCTTCCTTCATACGGATATAATTCATATGAATGCTTTTTTTTTATACAAGATGCTCATAAATTCGGTGGAGAAATCATTATTTTCTCATAAATGTGATGATATTGCTCTCATCGGGCGTGCTGTGGTGTAAAAGCACTTTATGAGATGGGATATCTATCCCAAGTGTCACATGACTGCTGCATTGCTTCCTGATTGGCTGAGCAACATTAGCAGTAATGCCATTTCATTAAATAGAGACACAGAAGTCTTCTGTCTGGGGAAGGAGGATTGTCCTCGTCTGTCTCTCTGCCAAGGGAGAGTTAAAGATGAAAAGTGACCCGATGCGTCCATTCACTCTTCCTGTCTCCCTAGGAGGGACGTGGTGTCTCCATAAAGACCGTATGTCTCTGTGACTTGCCATCTAGTAAACAAAGATACATTGATGCCAGTGTGTCCCCTTAGCCCTGAGGCCAGTATTGACCGACACATTACTAGGAGGTTTTGTCCAACTGGAGTGATTACAGCATTTAGCTAAGATTTACTCAACGGTTAGGGAGACAGGACTATCTGAAGGAGATGTGCTGCTCTGCAGGCGGTAGGTTGTGAGTTCAGTTCCCCTGGGATAGGTTTGCGAGCGTCTCTGAGTGCCGATTCATTAGATGCTATGCGTTATTCACGGGCTGAATTATGGATGCATATGTTCACGGAGAGAATTGAGTAGATGGCAGAGGTTGGCCAAAGGATTTCTGCATCCAGCGCAGAACAGGAAAACAAATGGCCAAAGGTTAAGGGACTACAGATGGCATATCTCCATTATGGTGCAGAAAATTCCAGAGGACTTGATGTTAATGCCATGCTTTATCACACGGTTCCTTTTAGTTCATTTTATGCTAAATGCTTGATTCGCCAGCACTCTGAAAAGAAAGATATTAGAGACATAATAATTTAATTTGGAACATTTTCACTTATAGAATAATAAGGTTGACTCTGATTGTACCATTTACATGGAAGACACAGGCAAGGCATGGTGGATGCTAACTGGATCTCATAGCAGTTTGTGATATACTCACAAACTCAACATGAATTAGATCATTATTTAGTGTCCCTGAACATGATTTTTCATCACTCTCCTCCCATATATAATGATTATAATGATCACACTTTTTCACATCATCGGTTTGATGATTTTTAAATATGCTATTAATTACAAATATGACTCATGGTTAGGTTTAGCTAAAAACTATTGGGTCCCATACAAAAAAATTTTCATAAATTATATTATTTATGACTCTTTGACAAATGCCATGAGGCCAGGCTGGTTGGACATATTATAAAGGTCTTTTGGTATGGTCTGTAAGTCAACAGTTCAGGTTAGTACCTGGAAATTTGAACTTCATCATTCAACATTTTGAGTTGATCAGAAATATCTTGAAGTTTTGAGATATATTTGAGATACCTAAATTCCAATTTTAAGATTAAAACTCAGAATTTTACATTTTGATGCAGTGCTGTCATCTTTTCGTTGGCAGAAACAAGCTTCCATACCATGAAGCAGAAATAAAAATGTGACAATTATTAGGTTGGGTAAAATTAAATTGGAATTTCAAATTATTTTCACATCTTTACTGTAACTTCCATTTTTCCTCTAGAAATAAGTCTTTAGCATTGTTTTGTTAATAAGGCCAAATCTTAAGGTACTTGTTTAAATATTAATATTTTTTCTAAAATTAGAAGAGGGGATTTAAATCTTTTTGACATTACTCTAAAGGTATCCATTTTTAGCCAGAAGTTACAACACATGAGTGTGGCAGTTGTTCTAAATGTTTGTTTTTATATATGTCTTTTAAAACACCATGAATTCAGGCACATACGAACACAGATCACCAGAATCCGGTCACACTAAACTGATTAAAATTCTTTATGGTTCCAGTAGGAGGATATATATATTTCCCATACTGCATGAACCATACACTCCCCCCCTCCTCCTCCCCCCCCCCCCCCCCCCATCAGTGAGACCTTGATGTATAGTGTTTACCACAGATAAGACATAAAGATCACATGCTTTATCTGTTGCCACACAGACCTTAGCAACCAGTATGATATAAAATACTAGGTAGCAACCTACTTCTGTAATAGTATTCTAATAACCTTGTAATTGTAACAGATACGTATGAAATTAATTTGGCAGCTATTGGTT
This sequence comes from Rhamphochromis longiceps, assembly GCF_057381845.1. Classification (NCBI taxonomy): domain Eukaryota; kingdom Metazoa; phylum Chordata; class Actinopteri; order Cichliformes; family Cichlidae; genus Rhamphochromis; species Rhamphochromis longiceps. Next base: position 23,593,773 of record NC_140573.1, on the reverse strand, counting down.
TTATGTTGTGTCCCTGTTGGAAAACTAAGGCCCATTATCTATAATGAAAATGACTAAAGAGGCTCAGCTTTCCAGGGGTTTGAATATTTCCCCAAACATTCATTTTACTTCTTTTGTGTCTTGCATCCATTGGCATGCTGCTCTACACCCAATATTTTTTTCTCGTTTAGTGGGCATACATGCCTATGCACACTTGTGGCTATCTGCATGTTTACGAGGCGTGACGGTGCTCTTCATTGCATGTTTCCTTGAGTCGCCTGCTTTCTAAGCGGCTTCCAGCTTGCCGGCATCCAAGCTGAATTATATGCATGCAGCAGCGAGCGCAGGCCTTGTAATTTCAGCGAGGACGTGTCATGTTTAGTTACGCTCTATGTAATGGAGAGCTCCTCTTTTCATTAGCCTCACTTTTAAATGGGCTGCACCACTGCAACATGTGGCAGTGATCAATTTGAATGTTATTAACACGAGCGGCTTTAAGGTCCGGTCTTCATTCTCCCCACTCTAAACCGCAGTAATTGAATCAAGGAAACGGCCGTCGTTCGAGAGCTCCTGGTCAAGCAAACAAAAGGATTATTAACATCACCAATGACATTGTATTTACAGGAAAGGCTGAGGGAACTGTGCCATTTACAAAGCAATTTGCCGCCGTGATGATGCAAGAATAAATAAATGGGAATTTGTTGTTGATTTGTGTACGGGGATGGGGAGTGTGACATGAGGGATATGGCAGCCGGAGGAGTCATGCACATCCTTAGGCGAGCTTCAAATGACTGGGGACGCTGTTTTAATGCCGTTTGATGCCTAGAGTACATCGCACTGCTATTAAACATTTGAAATACAAGATGTCCTCTTCTAACCTGTAAGAAGATTAAAACTATATTAGCAATAATAGCTTTCAAGTTTCATCCCTTTCTTTTCTTTCTTTTTTTTTTGTGGGTGCGTCATGCACTTGTTTGTAAGTGTGCAGTCGTCATTGGCTTCTCGAGGGTGTTTTTGTTTTTTCCTCCATGTGCGCTTGTTGATTTGGACTGCTGTGGTAGTGATGCGGATGGCAGCTTTAGTCTATTTTCTGTGAGAATAAAAATCCAAGCCCATCTGCAATTTGTCTTGATTAAGCAGGGTCTCCATCTGCGAGCACCGATCTCTTGTTGGTGTCTTTTCCCATTTGCAATATATTTCATTCCAACAGCCCCCCCTGTCCACTTAACACCCCCACCTCCTTCTCCAAGCTAAAGATTAACAGATTAGAAGTAACATGATTGCCTGCTTCCTCTTTTCTTTTGTGCCTGCTGCCTTTTTCCCCTCCTTTTTCAGGAAGAAGTGAGCAGTGGTGGGGGGGGGAGGATCCTCAGCTATGATTTACTTCTTTGTGTCGTATTCTGCAATCTCAAGCCAGTCGAAAGCACTTAATGTCCCCACTATTCTAATTTCATCTGTCATTCTCTCTCTGTACTGTATCACATGACACCCATCCACGCACACACATTCATTAGAATTCGGCGCAGACCTATGTATGGTGTGACCAGACCTATTTCTCCAGTGTAGTGTGTAGAGGCCTATCACACACTTCAGCAATGCGTAACCAATAACTGAAAAAACGCCTGACTGAAAAAATGAAAAGAGATGGAGGCAGATGAAGTGCGGCAGATGAGAGAAAGGAGAGGTGGGGTTGAGAGTTTGACTGGATGGAGAGAGCAGAAGAGACATAATCAGAGAGAAGAAGCGATGATAGAAAATGAGGAGGGGAGAGATGGCGGTCGCATTGAGAGAAGAGGAGGTTGCTGAAGCAAAGGATGGAGGATCTAGCAAGCTGGGTGGCATTAGTAGGGAAAGCCTCTGCACTTCTGTGAGATAAGAGATGGCCCTGGCCAATGATGTGGAATGGTTCTGATTGGCTGAGCCCGATCCCCCACCAGAGCGAACCAAGCTCTCTTCTCAGAGCCTGGAGCACTACCATAGCACTGTCGGATATTTCATACTTCACTCTAACAATCGTGACTACAGCGGGGTGCTGCAGCTTTGACCCCAGTACCATGCTGCTCAACATTTCACACTTGACTCTTACAACATTAACTACTGTGGCACACCTCAGTCAGAGCCGGGATTGTGGAAAAATTGGCAACATTATCGTACAATTGAAAAAGTTCTTTGCATTTGTAGAGGCGACCGCTACTATAGCCATCTGAGCTGCAAGGTTTTACAATCCCAACACAACATCCAGCCCATTATCAGTAATCCTTACTCTATTAATTATACCCATACTGGATAATTCTTAATCTCGTGTATATTTATTGCCACAGTGCAATGGTTTGTTTCCAGTGGTTAAAGTGGGCTGGAATGATTTGGAAAAGTATTCCAGCTTTTTCAGTTTATGGGCAATTAAATCTTATAAGCAGGTTAATACATACTGTCAAAGGAGTTAATTCTTCATGCACTTCCAGCTGACAAGATGCAGATACTTGCTCTGTAATAAGAAAATAATGACATGCTATGAACTGCTTATGCCTTCAAGACATCCATTTTCCTTCTCATCCCCATGATGCATTCAAGGTCTACATGTAAATTTGGGTTCTTTTGTGACTTCCTGGATGAGTCGATGCACTCCAGGAGTAATATTGGTGGGCCGTCACTCCTTGGAAGGTTCACCACTGTTCCAAGTTTTCTCCGTTTGTGAATAATGGCTCTCACCATGGTTCACTAAAGTCCCCAAAGCCTTAGATTGGCGTTGTAACCCTTTCCATACTGATAGATGTCAATTACTTTGTTTCGGAGCAATTTTTAGATGGCTTTAAATCGTGGCACGGTAGGTTGCCATATGAGATCTTTAGCCTAATTAACTTTGTCAGACAGGTTCGCTGTTGTGATTGGTGTGGGGGGTAGGTACAGGCTTGGGGCGTCGGGGGATTCCCCAGGAGCATCTTTGTTGGAGGGCTCAACCCGGGGTTGTGGTCATGGCCTATTAAGGGCTCTGTTGGCTCTTAGGTGACGGTTTCCTCATGGCTGCATGCAGCACGGCTAGGGGAGGGTCTGTGCTGACGAACGTGGGTTACTGACCTGGTAGCCTGGCTGCCCCTGGGTGGGTCCGGGACGGGCGTCGGGTTCTGGGGGTGCTCCGTCTCTGGGCTGGGGCCCTGGCTGGGCCTTGGGGGCTTTGGTCCTGGTTGGTGTGTTGCCGGGGTTTTGGGCGGGTGGGTGTGTGGGCGCCCAGCCCCGGCGCAGGTGCCGCCAGTGGATGGAGCACCAGCTCTTCAACTGGTGGGGGAGGCTGTTACATCTTGCAGGAGGTCTGCTCTCTTCAGGAACTCACTCTGAAGGAGGGGGAGATATAGAGAGGTGGAGGAAGATCTCAGCCTGGGCGTCTATTGTCTTGTGTAGTCTGGAAGATGAGTGGATGACAGGGTGGGTGCAGTTTTCTCTGTGGTGGGGTCGGGTGGGCTGTTCCGGGATCTGTGGGGCCTGGCAGCGCTGCTGAACTGGGCCCCGGTCCAGATGGCCCTGTAGACATGTAGACATTGAAGGCTATCAGGAGGGGCTATGCGCTTACCTGCTGCTCTCTTGCAGGTAGCTCCATGCCCTCCTGGGTTTTAAATGCACCTTAGAACACACATGCATCAACACTACATATAAGCGGGCGGAGGGAGGTTTGGAGTCTTCACACACCCCCGTTCTCTGCTGCCTGTTGGAGCGGGGGGACTAGAAGGAGGAGTTGGCTGTCCGATTGGGGTCTGGAATGTGGGGTCTCCCTGCTGCTGCCGAGTCAGGGCAGTCTGCTTCTCTCCACCCCAGGGAAAAGGGTAACACCACCTGGGTCTGGGTGCAGTTTCCCCCTCCAGGGGCAAGGGTACCTAGACCCGGTTTGTAGAGTACACTTGGGGAGTGTGTTTGTGTGTACAGTGTCTCTTTGTGTCTGTCTCCACGTTGGGTGAGTGTTGAGTAATTGCATATGAGAGCATGAGGGTGGGAATGGATGTCTGTATCTGTGTATGCCTGTATGTCTGTGTCTACATGTCAGGTTGGGTATCAGACGCCACCTCTCTAGGGACATCTCAGGCCCTCGAAGGTATGGAGGCCTATCTCCCCCACCACTTCCCCTGCCAGTGGCAGACGCCCTCAGACATCGGTGCGTTGGTGGTTCTTTGTGTCAGGGGATGGGCGTCCAGGTACACACCGGCTCACTCCTTGGTGGCTGATTGTTGGGGCCTGGAGCCTGGGGCTTGCTCGGGCCACTTCGGGGGTGGGGTGCACTCAGCCTCTCGGCTTGGGGCTCGGTCACTCTGGCACAGCTGGCTGCCGGCGGAGCTCATGGGCACGTCACTGCAACCCCCCCCCCCCCCCCCCCCTGGCTTCTGTGGCTCCCCACACCCTCTAGCAGATCATTACATGAAGGAACCTTTTAAATACAAGCGCGCTCATGCTCACAGGTGTACACACGGGTGCTCACACACACAAACTACACCCTTTTTGGCTCCTACCTCAAAGCACACTGTCGATCTTACGTGCTGCACAATAATGTTTAATATTTAGTATTTACTGTTATATTCCCATAGATCATTGTGACGTTGTTTATTATGTTGCTCTTTTTTTTTTCCTTCTACTTGTTTTCTCTTTTATCTTTCTCAACAGGTGATCCAGGTGATTGATATATGTATTTTTTGTCTGCTTATTTTGTTGGTTTTTGTTTTTTGCTCTTTATCCCTGTCCCTCTTCCCCGCTGTTTTTTTTCCCCTCTTTCTTTCTCCCCTTTCTTTTCCCCAGTCAAGTCTGTCCCATATTTAGCAAATGAAAATGAAATAAAATAAACAATAAAAGGTGAATCAAATAGACCATTACAGCAAGGCTGGGATGGTCCATTTGGTAAAGTAAATCCGTTGGGCATCTTTCTTCGCCTTTAGACAATAATTCTGATGGCAAACGAGCCAAACGGGACAGGCAAAAATAAATAAATAGAACTTTGTCAGACAGGTTATTTTAAGTGTTTTTAAGTAATAAGAGTTCTGGCAGTGAAATTGAACTCGCGTTGAACTTTGCGTTCCAAATAACATGTTTAATCACAGTGAATTCGTGAATTAACAATGGGGGCAATTGCTTTTACACACAGAGCCAGGTAGGTTTGGATAGCTTTTTCCCATTAATAAATGAAATCATCATTTAACCGCATTGTACTGCACATCCTGCAGGGCTTTGTGAGATGATCCAAAATTGATACTCTTGTAGTTTTGTCGTACCCCCAGAAAGTGCTGCAGACATTCATTTGGTTTGTACCCAGCTTTGGTAGGACCACTGACTACCAGCCCAAACAGCTGAAACAGAAGCTGGAGACACACCAATTTCCCTTTAGTTTATTTTTAAGCTTTTAAACATAAAGGAAAGCCTACTATTAAAACTTAGATCTACACAAGTGGTCTCTTGAACAGCATAGGCAGTTCTTCTGGGGTTATGTAGAGCAAAAAAAATCCATAACAGTAGCATGATGAATGTAAAGCATTCCACTTTAGACTGATGAAAAGGATAGACCATAAAGAGGGTTCTTTGCTACTATTGTTAAAAAAAAGGTTTAATTACATGACCAAATGCTCAACTTACTTTATTTCGTTTTTCAGCTTTTTACACAAATTTTGATCTGCTGTTTTGTTCCCCCTGAGTGAGACATTTTCTCGAATGTGTCATGTTGAAATGTGTCTAATTTGACTGTTGTGTGTTAAGGCACATTTATTAGTCTGTGTGGTGTTAGAATAATAGTCCACTATAATCTTATCATATGTAGTCACCTAAAACTAAACCAAAACTAAGAATTTAAATACTTAAATTGTGAATAAAACTCAATCAAAAGCAACACTGTGCATCTCCTGGATAGAACTCAAGGCTTTGATACATGAAAATATGCTTAAACATCCTAATTTAATCCCGATTTTATTTCAGTTCTCTCTTCTTACTCTTTCCCTCTGATAGGTTGATTAATTTTTTCACATCATACAACAGTTTATTCACCAACTGTCTCAGTTCAACAGTGTTTCATCCACTTCAGTCTGCATGGTGTCTTGGCTGTTTCGGCCAATAGGAGACATCATGAGAAATTTTTATTTCCTCCTGTTCATACTTGATTTTAAAGAATTGTTACAATCTGACATTAAGAAGAAACATTAAAGTTGCCAGTTCCTTGCTAAGAAACACACTGTCTTGTTCATTTCTTTGGGTTCTGGTTAAAACTTCCCAGAAACATTAGAGAAATGTCAAAAAACATGATTGCAGTGATATGCGCACACCTTGACTCAAGTGCAGTTGGCTTTTACATCTTCCACCTTGCAAATCATGACAGTTAGGGGTCCTATAGGTTACAGTAACCTGCTCTCGCTGCTATGTCATGGCTGTTTATTCATTCTTCAAAACATGGCCATTACTACTTCTGGGCATCCTGACCCCACTGTTACCTAGCAAACCAGCTGGCTATGATTATGTAGCATGAGACTCTGGCAGGAGAGGCTGAGGAGCCATCTGGAGAAGCGGAAGGTTTTTCCCTCTGGGCTGGTCAACCTGCAGGCCAACAATAGTGAGCAACCAGAAAAGCTGATGCACAGAATTAAAAGAGAGTCTGATGTGGTATTTTAGTCCCGCTGAGTTTGAAAGAATGCACAGGTACAATCTGCCAGGGAGTGCCTGCATCTTTTTTGACCCCCAAGTCTCTTCAATAGGGGCATAAAGAGGGCAAAAAGTATGAAATGTTACCTCTTGGTAAGGGCTTTTAAATTTCCTTTCCTCCTCCTCCTCCTCCCCCCCCCTCCCCTCCACTGGCTTCTCATTGCTTGGCAGGTCTTAGTTATTTGCTCAAATTATTGCTGTCAAGATTATTTTAAACTGCTTTTTAAGGGCATATCAATGCTTCCTAGTCAGTCAGAAACAGCAAAAGCCTGCTCTCTGACTCGCCACTAATATACCCTATTATTTGGGTCTAGACTCTGTACATAATATGATGAATTGAGTGCAATTTTAATGACACATTCTACAATGTAACAGATAGTTAAAATATTTAAAATTGACAACTACAGTAGATACAGCTGAAAGCGAATTGGTTCCAGTTTAGGATCCACTACATTTAACACATTTAACGAGCCACTAAGTGACTTTACTTGAAGTGTTAATTAGATTGGATTATTTTAGATAAACCTTAAATGATGCTTGAAGGGAGACAGGGTCACAGTAGCAGCAGCAGAGAAATTGAGACAGTGAGTGGGGGTGAAAAAGATATTTAGTGAGAATAAAGGCAATTAATAATGGAACATAATGACAGTTATGCAACAGGAACAGTACAATCTCTAATGGGTCAACACAGTAAATGTGATTATCAGAGATGCAAGAACTGTATGCTGTCTTTTATACTGACAGTAATCTTTGTGTCACACAGTTTGATCCTGTCTTTATCTATGGTGTGCCATGTGCCCCTGCGCCTGTTCTTCTTCTCTATCCACTGTCCGACGCTTACGGCCAAACCCTGACAGAAAGCTTATAGCTGCGAGGTCAAACCTAAAGTCCAAGCCTCAAAGGGACCACATGGCGCTCGGAGGACATAGCCGCAGATTACTGTCTGGTTGAGCTGACTGCGGACAAAAGGAACGGACTGTCACCGGGTCCTTTTTGAACGTCTGAACATCGAGACCTGGCCGTTTTCTGAAGTCGAGTCTTATCGTTGCAAGCTGCACAGATGAAATGCTCTGTATTCTCACTTTTATCAGATCACACAGTGACAGGAGGGATGAGAGCAGGAGGCGATTTAGCTGCTTGGAAAACCTGCTGGAGGACATAAAAAGCTCCCTGAGAGATGAAGAAAACTTGGCTTTCTCCACATCCTTCTTGTCTTCTTTGACTGATGTGGCACTGCATATCTTCTTACTGTATGTGTGCCTTGAACATGTGCCTACTTGCAATTATTAATTATCTGTTACATATTGGGACCTAATGATGCCCCTGGCTTAATAGAGGCAGTAGTACCCCCATCCCTGCCCTGCCTCCCTTTGTAGCATCTCATGATTTAATTATAACGCTTTGGTAGTATATGCAAAGAAATATGATGGCAGTTAAAGCAGGAAGTCTTCACAGTCACCTCCTTCTCTGTTGCTTGATAGCACTGTGTGTGCATAATTTGCTATCTTATTAATAATTGATTTAACCACCATTACACACTACTGGGGTGTGAACTCCGTGGTAAGGCCTTGAGCCTCATTTTGTGTTTTTTGGAAGCAGAATTGACCACGTTTAAGCAAGAGTACGGAACACTAAGCTGACTCGGTGAGCAAGGGCATCTGTCGATGCAAGTGCAATGTGCCAAAGCATATACCTACTAATTAGCGCTGAGATGAATTTCTAGTGTAATTAAGTGCACAGCAAGCTAATGTTACTGGCAAGGAAATGGCACTATTTCCTTAAAAGGCACTAATACCACAAGCATGGTCAGATGCGCCAGTTCAGTGACTCGAATTAGTGAAGGTCAAGCCGCCTCACCTGTCACTCCAGGAGGCTGTGTTTCTGATGATACACAACTTTAAGGGTTTATGCAATTTAATATAAAATTCACCCCCTGCAAACTTGTCACAAAGGAAGAGATTAGCTATTAAGATCCAAACTGTTTTTTGCTTTGTTTGTTTTTCTTATTCCAGCCTGTAAACGTGTAAAAATCTGCATTTATTAAAGAAGTCTGCAGAGACTGATTTGCCTTTAGAGTCAAGTAGCCATTCAGCCAACTGCAGTTCGTTTATTCATTTGGACTAATGTTTTTTAGCTGTTGCTAAATCCATGTCAGCGTTAGAGATGCTTAATTTTTTATATGCTCATTATTCTAACTGAATCATATCAAACATGTCTCCTTTTTTATATTTCTGACAGGTTGGGTAGTTAAAACTTTGATAAACTTTAATAAAATTCCAGTGTGTCCCATGCAGTATATCATTAACCTTTACTGGAATCAGTATGACCATGAACACAAATCCGTATGTGTTGACGCACTCCTCCTTATCTTCAGTTTTTGCCCACATGTGTGTTCAGAGATGTTGTGGGTGGTTTCTGCTTTGCTGGCTCAGCTCCAAATAGCTGCACTTCCTCGTTGTTGCAACCGCAGCCTTCAGCTGCAGCTTACACTGGGATGGTTATTGGCTACAGTGTTCAGTGGATGAAGAGGGATCAAGTTAGACAGAGGAAGATATATCTTCGGGTGAGAAATTAATTGAGCCTGTAGATTTTCAGTGCAGTGTGATACTTCAGCTGATAGGCCGTATTATCGCTGCCTGACTGTGTAACTTCTTTCTCAAATACCCTAAGAACATTTTAGCACTAGTTTGTGGAGCACCCTGGAGGACTATAAATACCTTGGAGTACACATTGACAATAAACTGGACTGGGCTAAAAACACCACAGCACTTTACAGGAAGGGCCAGAGTCGTCTCTATTTTTTGAGGCGACTGAGGTCCTTCAACATCTGCCAGAAAATGCTGAGGATTTTCTATGAGTCTGTTGTGGCCAGTGCGATCCTCTATGCTGTTGCATGCTGGGGGAGCAGGCTGAGGGTCGCAGATGCCAACAGACTTAATAAACTGATCCGTAAGGCCAGCAATGTTGTGGGGATGGAGCTGGACTCCCTCAAGGTGGTGTCGGAGAGGCGGATGCTGTCCAAGATAAAGACAATGTTGGATAACACCTCCCACCCACTCCATGACATGTTGGTCAGTCACAGGAGCTCGTTCAGTGAGAGACTGAGATTACCGAAAAGCACCACTGAACGACACAGGAAATCATTCCTGCCTGTGACCATCTCCCTGTACAACGCATCCACTTAACACACTGTTTGCTGCTACAACTACACATGTTTCTTTTCCAAATATTTATTTATAAGTGACTTATGTATGTATGTATGTATATATATGTATATATTGTACTATTCTTAGTTAGCGTATTGTCTGTCTTGTCTTAATGTTGGTTTAAAATGGAGCACTGTAACAAAAAATAATTTCCCCCAGGGATCAATAAAGTATTCTGATTCTGATTCTGATTCTGAATAGAGAGGCATTAGGCCTGATAAGTCAGACTTTATATATCTGCTTGTCTGCTGCAGTCAGGCCTGTTTTCCCTCCGCAGAGCTGATGATTCCATAACCACATCCATGAGGCAAAATGATATAAGAAAAAAAAGCAGAAAATCACAAGTAGCACTTAAATTATCCTGCTTCATTTTTTATTTTGTATTATTTTTTTAACGGAGGGAAGTAAAAATCTTCATGATCTGTGTATGTGTGTGTGTGTTTTCATGTGGGGCAAGGTTTCCATAGAGACTAGGCCAGCTAATCCGACGAGCTGTGGAAGACGGAGAGAGCAGGTCTGAAGTGCTCAGCATTACGGCGGTTTCTAAAAGCTCCCTGCCTCTCAGCGCCTTAGTCTTCATTACCTCCACATCCCCTTTTGATTGGCTACGTTTATCCTGAGTACCCCAGGTTTGGGAGGGAACTGTAACCCCACACAGACGACAACATACAGCACCAGCATCATTCAAGTTGTCATAGCAACCCCTAAAGGCAAGAATTTGGACTCATAAACTCATAGATATTGTATCATGTTCTGTATCCGGTAGCTTTGATAGAATACATCCTTCTCACTTGGCCCCTGTTAGGTACTGCAAATTATGTAGAAAGCTATAAAAAAGAATGATTACAGTGTATGGTTTGTGGGTGTTAAAATGGTATAAAAAAGAATTTTGCACCCCCTCGGATGTGCTAAGTGGCACAATAATTTGCCTTTCTGTTTGGTTTGGATAGCGCTGGTTTGTGCAACACTTTGGCAAGCATTCAGTCATCCTGTGATTGAAATAGAAAATTAGCTGGGGGTCTTAAGCCCCTATGCTCATTCCGTGCAGTGCCCTGTGTATTCACAATGCTTATCTGGTGTCAATTTGGATGCACCAGTGGAGGAAGGGGGTGGGGTAAATGCTGGCAACACAATGGAGCCTTCCAATAATGCTTCAGTTGTGGCACAAAGGAAGCATTTGGACTCAGTACTGAACTGGAAGAAGAAATGGAACAATGCCCTGCAGTTAGATCTTATTCAAAGTTTCATGTTTTGTTTAATTGATTGATTAAATTTATCACTGGTTGGCAGTGAAGCAAGCTGTAAGATAAGATATGATAAATGATCAAACACAGAGTGACCTGTCCATTTTCCAGCTTCCTTTGTTCACATCCAGCATTCTCTCTAATTTTAGCTCTGGTTTGGTCTCCACTGGCTCCAGGGGTTTTAAGTTGCGCAATGTCTCATCAGCCACCTACTGCTTGTATCAAATAGAGCATTGTGTAAAACTCTCGAGCCAGCACTCATTTCTTTACATTTCACTACGAAATGGGAAACAAGTGCACCAATTTACTGGATACAATCAAACATACATGGAAATACAATGTATCAGCCAAAAACTGTTTTCGGATGAGTTTGTAAAATTCTAACAAGCGTTGAAGTCAATATTTGAACACAGCCTGAATTCTAAAGCAAGTTTTAATTTCCCAAAGCAGTCTTCAGGGACAGTTTTTCAGGCTTCTTGAAGGACATTCAAAGCTCTTCTTTAATTCTGTTCTATGTCGAGATGATCCCACACTGCCTCAATAATGTTGAGGTCAATTCTTTTTTTCTTTTTTTGCTTTTACTGTACAGGCAGAGTGTTTGGGATCATTTGTCCTACTGAAAAATGAAGCGACTGCCAGTCATATGCTCAGATGGTACTGGATTGTGAGCTCTGATGGTACTTTTCTATGTTCATAATTCCATCAATTTTGACCATTTTCAACACCACCGACTGAAATACACCCCCAAACTACGGCAGAGTCTCCACCATGAAAGCTGTAGCTGCTCACTGTTGCACCTCTCTCCTGACCATCACTTCATTAGACTTGTGGCCACAGGTTTTCAGTAGATTTTCAGACCAGTTATTATGTCGTTTGACATAACTCGCTCTCTTCTATTTCCTCTCCTTAAAATTGGCTTCTTCACAGCCACCCTTCCACTGAGACCAGTTTTGGCGAGGCTTCAGTCGATCATCTGAAGGGCAAGATGTGTCTTCCAGGTCCTGTGTCAGGTCTTTGCTGGATTCATTCCAATTTCCTCAAGAGATGACTTTCATATAGTGTTCATCTACTGAGGACTTTTGACATTTTTGTGGTGTACTTGTCACATTTCCTGAAACATTTGCTTTTTTGACTAGTAGTTACAAGTTTTGCCTATTCCCACGCGATCTTCAACTTATCAGTTAGAGTCAAATGTTGTATGTTTTAGTGTGGGTCTTGCTTGTGGCCTATCAGTGTGCATTATCTTCTCAGTCAGATCCATCCATTCCTCACCACATCTGGTTTCAAAACACCAAGAGAATGGGCAAAATGTTCAGCTCAGGACTTAAACTGTCTTGGTGCAAAACCAAGACATAAATCATGTCTCCTGGAAGGGGGAGGACGTATCACAGGCAGGGCACAGCGAGCTGAAATCTCTGAAACCGACTGGCCTTCACTTCCTACGAGACAGAGAAGCTCTTCTACCCCTGTATACGGGAGGAAACAGGACTGGACAACCGTGAATAGGAAGGTTAACAACAAACCTCCAAAACAACTGAATGTGAAACTGCAGAACAGATTTGCTCCACTATCAAAGGACCCTGGATCTATATCGGACAACCATCCATCTAAAAGCAGCGAAATAAGGTCTGAAAATCTGTTGAAAAGTGAAAGGCCACAGGGAAAGCTAAAGGCTAGGCCTGAAACTCTGATTGTGGGTGACTCTGCCGTAAAGGATGTACAAAGGATGTGCGGTAAGAACACTAAAGTCCTCTGCTTTCCTAACGATATGGTCAACAACCTGAAGGAGAGAATTCTTCAAATTGCAGATGAATATCCAACTGTGACAAACATTGTTCTGCATACAGGGTCAAACGATGTGTCCAAACAACAGTCGGAGGTTCTGAAACGGGACTTTACTGGATTATTAAATACTGTAAACTCTCTGAATGCAGCTGTATTCATCAGTGGACCTGTACCGCCGGTCAGAGGAGGAGACGAGAGATTCAGCAGGTTGTTTACACTGAATAAATGGCTTATATCAGCATGTGCTGACCACTCAGTGCACTTTATCGACAACTTTAATATTTTTTGGGAACGCAGGCATCTGTTCAAAGCAAATGGATTTAATTTTAACAAGTCAGGGGTGAAACTGTTCACCTCCAACTTGTTTTATTCCATACGTCATCCATCTGTGCTTGGTGCCAAGGCTGAGATAAACGAGGAGTTATCTCATAAAGAGGAACAAACAGTACTCCAAGAACAGACAAAGCCCAGCAGAAACCTTGAGGAGGAGCTCCATTTGCCCCCACCCGGGAAGAGCCTCAGAAAGGAGAGACATCTAAGGCAAGAAGAGGGGTCCCTATTTGCCTCCAACTCTCTCAACAACACCAACGACCAGGACAAGGGACCACGACCTTCCCCAGTCCCCCAAACCCCATGACAGGCCATCACCCTCCTCCCCCTCCCTTTCTCCCTCCTCCCCACACCTGAAATTCACTGAGGAGATGATGGAGCGGGTCAATGCTGGGCTCAGATCTACCCCCCGTCCCAATCCCTTTTTGTCCCCCATAAACCCCCCACCAGAGCGGCCAAAGGTTCGCCATCGAGCCCCACCCTCAACAGAGCAATCGAAGTCACATTGCCCAGCCTCGCCCCCCTTAGTTCCTCTTCATGCCCTGTCTCCGCAGTCTGATGTGTGATGTGTGAAGGCTGTGAGGATTATGGCAGTGATGACTTTTCCCAGGAGAAGCTGGGACCCTGTTTACTAGAAGGTTTTAAAATTTCTGTACTTTTAGGTGACAGGAGACATGTGGCCTGGTCAAAACACAGAGAGCTGCACTCTAAAAGATCTTTAAACATAGTAAACATACCTTGTGTGCCACAGACTGCTCCCAAACACGAGGGGACAAGTAATACCTCTAAAACACTTAAGTTGGCTTTATTAAACATTAGATCTCTAGCTGGGAAAACATTTTTAATTAATGATTTAATCACTGAGCACAGCCATGATTTTATGTTTTTAACTGAAACTTGGTTGGACCAAAGTAACAGTGGAGCTGTTCTCATCGAGACGACCCCTCCTAACTACAGTTTTATCAGTGAGGTCAGGGCGAGCAGGAGAGGAGGAGGGGTTGCTGTCTTATTTAATGAATCATTTCAATGTAAGCAGCTATCTCCTGGAAGTTTTCAGTCTTTTGAATATGTGGCTTTACAGCTGAAGGCCCCATCCAAAGTTGTGTTTCTTAATGTTTACAGGCCTCCCAAATACTTCACAGACTTTTTTAATGACCTCAGTGAACTGCTGTCTGTGATCTGTGTTGATTTTGACTGTGTAATTATTGCTGGGGATTTTAACATTCATGTGGACAACCCTCAGGACAAAGGGACTAAAGACCTGAGTAACACTCTGGGCAACTTTGGGCTGACTCAGCATGTAACAGAGGCCACACATAATAGAGGACACACTCTTGACCTACTGATCTCCAAAGGCCTGAGCATTTCAAAGGTTACTGTGTCTGATGTGGGCCTGTCTGATCATTACTGTGTTTTCTTTGAAAGTAAAATCTCAGCCCACACAAATATATCAACAACAGTGATCACAAAACGGTGTATAACTGAACACAGTAGTGCAATTTTTAACCAGGTCTTCCCATTAACACCTGACCTGTCCAGAGGGTCAGTCAATGAGCTCATCAATAGCTTCAATGCTAACATGTTAAATGTAATGGACACTATTGCTCCCATTAAGGTGAAGGTTATCTCTGGAAGGAAAAAGTCTCTATGGAGAAACTCCACACTGGTGAAAAATGAAAAAAGAGAGTGTAGGAAAGCTGAGCGCAGATGGAGAAAAACAAACCTCCAGGTTCATTATGACATTTATAAAGAGAAACTTCACAATTATAATTTACAACTGAGAAATGCAAGGAGGTCCTACTTCTCTGACATCATCACTAAAAACAGCCATAATGCTCGGGTCTTATTTTCTACAGTTGACAGGCTAACAAACCCTCCTGTGTCAGTGGCAGCTGAACTTCATTCGACCATGGCCTGCAATGACTTTGCCAAATTCTTCACTGAAAAAATCCAAAAAATTAGACAAGCAATTGGTACATCAACAGCAGATCCAGGATATGTACTGTGTCCACCAAAAAACTGTTTAAACACCATGAAACAGTTTCAACCTATTAACAGCAAAGACCTGGAGGACATCTTAGGTCAACTGAACTCCTCCTCCTGCTGTTTAGATGTCCTGCCAACAAGTTTTTTCAAAAAGGTCTCAAAGACTTTAGAGTCAGACCTGTTACAGATCGTCAACTTTTCTTTATTATCAGGTGTGTTTCCAGAATCACTAAAAACTGCTGTAATCAAACCTATACTGAAAAAGGACAATCTTGACAAGACACAAATGAACAACTACAGGCCGATCTCAAATCTCCCGTTTTTAAGTAAGATCATTGAAAAAGCAGTTTCTCAACAGCTCAGTTACTTCTTAAAACAGAATAATTGCTACGATGCCTTCCAGTCAGGTTTTAGACAGAACCACAGCACTGAAACCGCTCTGACCAAAGTGTTTAATGACATATGTCTGAATACAGACAGTGGAAAAATGTCAGTCCTAGTTTTACTGGATCTCAGTGCAGCATTTGATACAGTTGACCACAACATATTACTCAAACGACTGGAGAACTGGACAGGTCTTTCAGGAACTGTACTAAACTGGTTCAAAACATACGTAGAAAACAGGAAATACTTTGTATCAATAGGTAACTTCACATCTGAGCAGACAAGTATCACATGTGGAGTTCCCCAAGGTTCCATCTTGGGACCCCTTCTGTTTAACATCTACATGCTCCCACTGGCACAGATTATAAACAACAACAAAATAAACTATCACAGCTATGCAGATGACACACAAATATATATCACAATGTCACCAGGAGACCGAGGCCCTGTACAGGCTCTTGGTAAATGCATTGAGGAAATCAATGACTGGTTGTGCCACAATTTTCTCCAGCTAAACAAAAACAAAACTGAGGTAATAGTCTTTGGCGCCAAAGAAAAACGATTACAGGTCACCAGAGAACTTCAGTCTATACATCTAAAAACCACAAACCAGGCGAGAAATTTGGGTGTAGTGATGGATGCAGACCTAAACTTAGAAAAACACATTAAGACAATAACAAAGTCAGCTTACTATCACCTCAAGAATATATCAAGGATAAAAGAT
This sequence comes from Rhamphochromis longiceps, assembly GCF_057381845.1. Classification (NCBI taxonomy): domain Eukaryota; kingdom Metazoa; phylum Chordata; class Actinopteri; order Cichliformes; family Cichlidae; genus Rhamphochromis; species Rhamphochromis longiceps. Next base: position 23,577,478 of record NC_140573.1, on the reverse strand, counting down.
CTGATGTCTCAACAGGACCTGGAAAAACTAGTCCATGCATTCATCTTTAGTAGGCTTGATTACTGTAACAGCATCTTTACAGGTCTACCTAAAAAATCAGTCAGACAACTACAGCTCATTCAGAACTCTGCTGCTCGAGTCCTCACTAAGACCAAAAAAGTGGACCACATCAGTCCAGCTCTGAGGTCCTTACACTGGCTGCCTGTCCGTCAGAGGATAGACTTTAAAGTTCTGATGCTGGCCTATAAAGCTCTGAATGGTTTAGGACCAAAATACATCAATGACCTCCTGACCCAGTATGAACCATCCAGATCCCTCAGGTCATCTGGATCCGGTCTTTTATCAGTTCCCAGAGTCAGAACCAGACACGGAGAAGCTGCATTCAGCTTTTATGCTCCTTATATCTGGAACAAACTCCCAGAAAGCCTCAGATCAGCTGAAACACTCAGTTTATTTAAATCCAGGTTGAAGACTCACCTGTTCTCAGCTGCATTTGAATAAAGCACCAAATCCACACTTTAAGCTTAAATTTCAAAACTTACATTTAACTACTGATTTTATCTACTGTTCTGATTTTATCTGTTTTGATTTTATATACTGTTGTTTGTTTGTTTGTTTGTTAATTAGTTAGTTAGTTTATTTGCTTGTTTTATTCAATTTTAAATCATGCTTTTTATTTGTTCTTGTTTCTAATGTCTCTGTAAAGCACTTTGAATCACCTTGTTGTTGAATTGTGCTATACAAATAAACTTGCCTTGCCTTGCCTTGCCTTGAACTTCGTTGACCATGCTGGGTATGTATCATTGTTCTATGTTCATCTAATATGTATGGTCTCTGAATGACACTGACCACTACAACTACGACTGCATGCAAAGTACTACACACCATGATGTACTCAAAAAGATAACTGAAACATGACATATCCTTTTGATCCTCAATAGACCTCTCGTTGGCTACACAGCAGAAAGGGAAAGACAACCAATCAACACCATGGTTGGAAAAAAGTGTAAATATGCATTAAAACTACAAGAACATATTTAAGATTATGATATTCTTATATTAAAAATCATAGTATATGAAAATTATATTTGTTTTTGAATGTCATTGACTCAAATATATTAGTGTAAAAAGCCCCTATCATAGTAGAAAGGTTTGAGTTTCTAGGTTATTTCAAAATTTCATGCAGTGACAGATTTTTCATTCATTTAGACTTTAAAACTTTGACGCATTAATATGCCAGTTTAAAAACAATGGAATGGCACAGAGTTAAAGTGGTTGTGATATTTTTCTGGTCCTAGTATTACTTTCTGGTGGAAAATATCTGGTGGATATGTTGTGGGAGAGTCGGCTATTCAGGCGCTTTCTTGACGGCTAAATGCATGAAAACAAAAAACTGCAAAAACTGAAATTTCCCCATATTTAAACACAGAAATTACATGAATGTCACATGCCTGACTACAGCGACTATGGGCTCAAAATGTGGTCATAAATATTTTGTACTTGTAAATCGGTTTTGTACTTGTAAACAGGGGCGGAGCGTGGGGGTGGCTTACTGGGCTTAAGCCCGGGTTGTTTTGTCAGAAGCTCGGGGTCTTTTGGGGTGTAATTTTTTCATAGTTAGATGCCTGGCTGACAACTGTATAAAACAAAAAGTACACACAATATTCGAAGCACATAGTGCACACTGTGGGAATTTACGACTGTGCGTGAATCCCCCCTGATATTGGTATGATCCGAGCTCAGGCACTAAGCGACTGAGCGAGGGGCCGGGCAGCTGCTGCCTGTGAGTTCGCTGTTGGAGAAACGGAGCCAGCCATACTAAGGAGAGCTTAAGTTTGACCAGGTACCAAAACAAATCATTCGTACCGTACAAATAATGTAAATATGACGGTGCATCACGAAAGATTGATATCAAACTGATCACTTGACCAATATTACGTTACTTGCTCTTCCAGTGAATCAACAAATGGCGAAATGAAAAGCCGAACAAATGCTATTTTTTTAGAGTCTTATTAGCTTACGTGTGTTTATTTCATATTTTCAGTTCTTACCCTCCCCGACTAAATCAGTTTCAGTTATGTACTGAAATATAAGAATGGACATTAGAGGCTTCTTTCAAAGAAAAAACTCAGGTAAATGTTATTTTATATATTATGCTTTGTATGTTGTTCAGTATATTTCTATGAAAAACAAGAGGGATTTCAGTACACAGCAGGATATTCACATTTGTAACCAGACATTTACATACACTTTAGGGAGAAAACATAAAACATTTTTACTGTACAACATCAATTTAGATTAAACTTTTGTTTTAGATAAATATTGAAATATCTTTTGAATTAGTTAAATGTCAGAATAAAGAGAGACAGATCTGTCTATTTTTTATCACTTTCATCAAATTTAGGAGTACATGTACACTAAGTTTATTGTTAATTAATAAGAAAACTCCAGACGATTCCATTCTGAGCTGAAGAAGCTTCTGATAGGTTAGTAGAGTCAATGTGAGTAAATTGGTGGCACAGCTGTGGATGCATATAAGGAAAAACACAGAGCCTGTTTCTTTGAAATGGGAAAATCAAGAGATGTCAACCAAAACAACAGGAAAAGAATTGTGGAGCTCCATAAGTGTGGCTCAAATTTGCATACAATTTGGTGCCATTTGCAATTAAGAAATACAGATAGTTTCTCTCTTTACTCTTAAAGTTAACAAATATGTTTTTTATATTTATCAATCTAAAAAAAAGTAAACATTTAGTCTGATTTGATGTTACAATTAAAAAAGTGTTTTTATCTGAAGAGTTTGTAAATATCTGGTTTCAACTGTATATTTGATGATTGTCAGCACAAAGAGGGAGAGAGAGGAACAGAGAGAGAGAGAGGAACAGAGAGGGAACAAGAGCAGGTGAGACACACATGTTAGTCAAATGGTACCAAAAGTATCACCGTATCATAGGTACTCATGTATCTCGCACCTAGTGTTTCTTTTTAGGTTTGTTATTTTTCAAATTCTGTATTTATTAAGTTGTGCAGGCTTGTTTGCACAACAAGGCTAAATAATTATATAAACTTTTCTCAATCTAAATAGTGGACTTTGGTAGAATAAAAAAATAAGTGTAGTGCAGGTCTATGATGATTTTTAGTGCTACTATCATCTAGTTCTGATTCTGGTTCTGTCTTGGTTAAATCCCAAGTAGTCCTGATTTTGAACTGTTGTAGTCCTGTTTTAATTCTGGATCAGTTCTGGGTCTGGTTGAATTGGGGTTTAGATCTCGTGTCTTGATACAGCCCCGACTTTGTTCTGCCTTGCTGCTTAATTAAAAAACTAGTTCAAGGTGCCCTGCACATGTGATATATATTTTTCCCTCTATGAAGTCATTCTTTTTTGAACAAAACTCAAAACAGAGCCAATTAATCTTTCAGTCATTTCTACCCCCCCCCCCCCCCTTCCAAAAAAAAAATAAAAAAAATCCCACATGCATACTACCCTTTTGGGCTAAGCCCCGGGTGTTTCAAATGTCTGGCTCCGCCTCTGCTTGTAAATCAGGATTTGTATGCGTGGGTAAAAAAGATTTGTGTGTGGACTTAGCCAAAAAAATCCCTGCAAGTTACAAGTACGAATTTTGACCCAATTTTTCTTCCTTTCATCTGATTGGTCAATGTCATGTCAATCACAAATGTAACAATCCAATCAGAGAACAGATGGGTTTGGCTGTCGGAGGGGCACTTTTTTGAACTGCAGGTCCTTGAAGGGTAGCAGCTAGGTCCCCTAACTTTTAGTAGCTATTGAAAGGGTAAAGTTGTGGTATATGAGTGGTTAGAAATACCATTATTACTTTAGGATTAGTTTAACACAAAGTCAGGGCTGACCCAGGACCATGGCTGTGAGTCACAGCGCGCAGCATAAAAGTCCTTTCACATCGGACGCAGGATGTGCTGCTAATGCTAACTAAAAGCAAAGGATCCAGAATTTGTTGCGCTGGCTGCTGGGCTCTGTGGGTTTTTGCAGCAGCTCTGCCTGTACTAGATGCACCTGCTCCTTGTCTTTTCTATCTCTGACTTTATGTCCTCTACAAGAGTTTCTGGGGTTTTTTGCTAGTTCTTCAAATGTTCAATAAAAACATCTATGCTAATTGATAACGAAGAAAGCTTTGTAATGAAGACTGTCATTTCCAAAACACTGCCTGCCCCCCCACGGTCAGCAGCACTGTTGAAAAAGCTGTGGAAGTCCCTATATTAAACACGTAGACCTGTGACACAAAAATCCCCAAACTTGGACGACCACAGGCTGTTTTCCTTCGTGGTGATGAAGGAAAACGCTGGGTTGGCATGTAAAAGGGCATTTATTCCCTTCAAAGACCTGCAGTTCAAAAAAAGCGCCCCTCCGACAGCCAAACCCATCTGTTCTCTGATTGGATTGTTACATTTGTGATTGACATGACATTGACCAATCAGATGAAAGGAAGAAAAAATAGGGTCAAAATTCGTACTTGTAACTTGCAGGGATTTTTTTGGCTAAGTCCACACACAAATTTATTTTACACATACAAATCTTTTTTACGCTCACACAAATTTATTTTACACATACAAATCTTTTTTACGCACACACAAATTTTTTTACACATACAAATCCTGATTTACAAGTACAAAATATTTATGACCACATTTTGAGCCCATAAGCGACAAGCACTGGACTGTGCAACAGTGAACTTGAATCTTTTGTTAAAGTTTTACGTTTACTTAAACCTGTTAATCGCTTAAATCTCTGCCAATAAAGTTTAAAAGAGGTGTATAGGATTTTTTTGTGCTATGTTTATGTGTGTGGTTCACCAAATGATTGGAATGCAGATTAAAATAACTTACAGAACAAATGAAACTTTTTTTAATTAAAAAAAAAGTTTCATTTGTTCTGTATTTCCGCATTTATTTGCTTATCATCCTCCAAGCTCTCCAAGCTGTCAGATGTTGGTGCTTTAACATGTTATCAATATTACTACCTTATCTTATACTACCTAATCTGTGATCTAATTTTCAAGGTCTTTACCCACAATTTATGGCCACATGTGAGGCACTCAGGGTAGAATCACTGTTCTTCCATGTTGAAAGGAAGCTACTGTAAATCAGCGGTCCCCAACCTCTGGGCCACGGTTTGGTACCGGGCTGCGAGAGTTGAGGCTCGGGTGTGAAATGTATGGTTTTCAGGGTTTTTATCAGTTTTTAGCGTTATTTTGTTATCATTTTTATCGTTAATTCGGTTTTCCTGTGTCTTTTCACATGTGTTATGAATAAATCTTCTTTTTTCGGTACCGGTACTAGTTTTATTTTGTTGTATTTATCCGCGACACCTTAAAGGCCGGTCCGTGAAAATATTGTCCGGCATAAACCAGTCCGTGGCGCAAAAAAGGTTGGGGACCGCTGCTGTAAATGATGCGCTTTGGACTGGGATCTTTCCTGATTGACTAGAACGTGAGGAGACTCCAAGACAGGCCCCAAAAAAATTTGATTAGATCTGCATTGAAAATGTGGCTTGAAAATGGATGCATGGATGGATGGATGGATGGCCATCAATTAAGAGTCATATATTAACTAACTCTTCACTGCAGCCTTTAACCTTCAATAAAGACTGAACTGAAATCTGCACCAACAAAAAAAACCCAAAAAGTCAGTGATTCCCCTTCAAAAACCTGGACTTCAAAGTACACACATACACACTTATATTTGTCTGTCCTGACAAGAATAAATGCATTGGTCACCATTATTTCATTCCCAAAAGGCTCAGCTTTCATCTTGACTCAGCATACTCTCTTTATTTCTCCTTCTTTCTCTCTAATACACACATGCAAAATCACCTACTGAAAGCTTTTCATCTTGTTCTTTCACACCTTCTTCTATTCTTATTTTAGACTCACCCTGACCCACATACTTTTTATTTCCCTCCAAATTCCTCCACGCTCACCCCTTTTTTTTCTTGCGAGCTTCGTTTCAACCTTCCTCTCTCTCTGTGTCTTCTATGCCTCTGTTACAGTAATTTAATGGAGGATCCATACCAGGGTTTTTTTCTTATATGAGCTGCTGATGCAGGTAGTCAGCAGCTTCAGACTTGACCATTTAAAATTTCATTTCTATTCATGTTATTGTGGAGAAGCTACTAAAAGGCTGGCACTAAAAATGCTTTACAAAAATGATACCAGCAAATGAACAAACGGGGCTGACCTGAACGTTTTTTCGTCTTCAGCTAAAGTTTCTTTAAAACTGACTGTGATAAAGGACAAAATTTCTCCACATTATTCTAAACACTTGAGAATGAGTTACAAATGTGCAGCATTATAGATTATGGCGCATTAGCTTGTTGATATAACTATCCGTTTTAATGCAACTTTAGATCAGCCCAATGAGATGTTATGAGAAGACTGAAATAAAGCAGATAACCAACAGTGGATTCTGCTTTAAGTAAATTGTTGAGAAAAGGAACCCATGTGAGAATTCCCCAAATTATTTGTCCAAATGTGCAAGCATTAGTATGCTGGAAGGGGTGGAGGTGGCCAAACACACACAGCTGTTAACTGGGAGACTGGAGTTGGTGTTTCATCAGGAAAGAGTTGCTTATTTTTGTTTCCACTCGTCATTTTGCAAGGTTTAAGCTAATACCAGGGGTGTTTTTATTACACAACTATACAAAAAAGTTCCTGCTTTATATGCACTAATTGCTCCTTTAAAATCATATAAAAAGAATTGTAAATGTCTGGTATAAATGCAGGTGTCATGCTGGGGGCTGTAAATGACCAGCCAATGGTGCCTTTGTCTGACAACATAGAAATTTGATGATATCCCTAATAATCCAGCAGTCGCTTTCCCAAAAAATTTTAAAACGACTAAGTTATGCAACAAAAGTTTGTATGGGCACAAAAACAACTGGTTGTTGTTAAGAAAAGCTCATTGCTTGGTTTGACACACCCTTTCTGAAAAGTTGTTTCCGTGCCTCCAAAGTAAAAAGATCTACCCTTATTACAAGGCACCGACCAGCTGAGATTGCCACACATTTAAACGTAATAAGAGTAATAATATTACTAATATTACTAATAACGCAAAACAAAATAATTATTAAGTGTTCATTTTGACATTTGCGTTTCATTCCTGAAATTGGAATAATTTGTAAACAAAGAGTTCATAAGTAGACTCAGAATCCCCGAGAATCACTTAACTGAGATGATTGCGTGATGACACATGAATTCCTGTGCATATACCACATTAAACCTTTTCCCTACCATCACTTCTGTGTGTCAATCATCACGCTTTCATGATGTGAATCAGACACCCTCATTAACGGAAGGTTAGCCTGGTAAAGTCTTAATCGCTCCCTATCAACTCCACTATCAGAGATTACAGAGAACAGCCATGATATGCTATTTATGGCTGTGACTATGGCTAAAGCAGCTATTAGCCATGCTGGTTAACAAATGAAACCTCCTCGTAGTCTTCGAATTCTCTGAGGAGATGATTCCCGGTTACTGAGAGGAAGACCGGGAAATTAGTGGGTTGCAGGGGTAAAGATTATAACCTCTTCTAAATTGTGCCTGTATGTCTGTGTGACATCATGTGCATACATGTGTGCATGCGTTCTTTTCAGCCGCAATTGTCTCCCTGTTGGCGTTAATGTGATCTCGAGCCTGTACTTTAATTGGTGGCTGCGGTGCTCTCTTTCCAGAGCAATGCGTTCTTGATGGGTACTGTTTGCTCCTGCATACACACATATAAAACACAAACACACACACACAGACACACACACACAATGCCAGCTCAAAATCCATAATGGAAGGAAAGACAATGGCACATGAGGTAATTTCTGTCCAACCACACCCACCAGGCTCTAATTGCACTGCAAGGCATGTAAAGGAAAATCAGCGGCTGTGCGAGGCTGGACTGTCAAACCCTGGGAACACTGCGGCTCTGACAACTTTAATTGGTAGTTGTCGTGTATATCCCTGTCTTCATTATCAGTCTAAGACTACCTGCTTCTCCTCCCACACACATGTGCACATACACAAGCACATCTATTGGTGAAAAGGTCATTAGACGTGCTTGGTTTAATAGCAGATTGTCATCCACAGCTGCCAGTGTTCTATAGACACTTACATAGAAAAGAAATCGCCTAGTTGTATTTTCATTCACTTAATTCACATTTTATGAATAACCACGCTTATGGTGAGCCATGGTTGTTTGATACAAATAATTATAACAGAACAGCTGAATGGACCTTTTTTCTCTTTCTGTTTATATCTGTATGAAAATGGAAAAAATACTGTACAGGAGCCTGAAAGAAGTGAGTATTGCTTTAGTTCATTTCTCAAAACAATTTGTTTCTCAAACCTGACACTTTTCTTGCAAAAACAACTTTTAGCCACAGCACACTTTTCAATGCTTGAGACCACAAAGTTAGAGGTTAATCAACCGCACCATGAAAGAAAGGAGGGAAATGTGAATGCTGCCTTTGAATAATGCATCACCCTAAAATGTTGTTTCATTAGTAAGTACTGATTAATGCAGAAAACGTCTTTCACCACAAAAAGAAACATGTCAAAAATACAAACCGACAAAATGCAGACATTTCAAAAGATAACAATATGGACAGTAAAAAAAAAATTTAAGAAAAGCTTCTTTTGAATTACTTTGGCTGCTGAATTAGTCCTCACGTCTGCATTCTGTTATAGTGTTCAGTATCTGGAATGAAGGAGTTTAGCTGTTTTTCTGATTGTCAAGAAAAAATTATTAACTCTCTTTCTCTCTCTTTCATTCTTTCTCCCTGTCCTATCCCCCAGTCATGTCTGTCCCGTTTGTAGCAACTGAAAATAAAATAAATACATAATTATAATAAAGGTCAATCAAATGGACCAATATGGCAGGGCCATGATGATCCACTTGGTAAAATAAATCCGCTTGGCATCTTTCTTGGCCTTAAGACAACAATTCTGATGGCTACAGATCCAAACGGGACACAAAAAAAAAAAAAGAAAAAATGATTAAAATAGTAATCCAGTGGTGCAAGATGACACCTGACAGTATTATAAAGTGTCCATCCATCTTCATCTTATCTATCTCTGGGTTGCAGAGGGCTAGACCCTATCCCAGGTGTCATAGGGCAAAAGGCATGGTACACCCTGAACATGTCTGTCGCATGGCTAACACATAGCCCTTTTCTACTAGTACCTACCCAGGTCAGCTCGACGTGACTCATCTCAGCTTAATCAGTTTCAGTCATTTTCTATTGCAACTGAGTATTAGTTAATGTGGTACTGAAATGGGCTTGTTCGACAGCAATTCAGTAGAAATACCCGTGACGTCCTTTTTTATTTTACACAAGCACAACACAACATTTGAGGACATCGAGGTGACAATGTTGAAGTCACATTTTTGGATCACGTTAGATCGCTCAGAAAGTAGATGCCAAAAAATTACCTGGTACCAGGTACTACCACGTAATAGAAAACCCTAAAAACAGAGTTGGGCTGAGCCAGGCTGAGTAGATACTAGTGGTAAAGGGCTAATAGAAAGAGACACAACTATGGCTAATTTAGAATCGCCAGTTAACCCAGTATGCACGTCTTTGGTCTGAGGCAGGGAATGTTCATGCTGTTAAGCATAGCAAGTTTGTTCATCTTGTCTTCTAGGCCAATGCCTTGTGCACCTTTGGAAGACTCATTCTTACCACTTGTAATCATGTGAACTTGAGTTAACCATTGACATCCACATATGTGTCAAATTCAACACCTTTAATGTTGTGAATCGTCGCTGGTAACAAGAGCTGACTATCCCTCTAGAACCTGAAGACTAAGCAGCAGCTTTTAGCTGACAAGTCCACCGTGTCCAGGACTGAAGCTGACACATCATGTCAGGGGTGTGACAAGGAAGATTTTTCAACATTCTTTGAATTGCATATTATAAATTTGTGCTTCAAGAGGCATGGGCTAGTGCAAAGTCCTGAGGCATCTAAAGGAGAACACTTGATGAAGCGCTATAACAGGAGCTTTTTGGTCACGTCACACAGTTGTCACTTACAGCTTCCTCAAATTTGGCTCCCTCTTGCTGTTTAGGAATTTTTCTGTCTTTACCAACATGAAATTCAATGCAAAGTATTTTGTTTTGATATGAGAGAGGCGAGTTATTGATGGGTGGTTGGATATTAACAAATGGTATTAGCACTTCGGCCTCGGTTATTCTCCACTGCAGACCTGGACATGGACAGAAGGAGCAGTCATCCCTGTTACACTTCTTTGAAGTTTATTTGAGGTCTGCCGCCAACGGTGCATTGATTGTTGGTTCGTTGTAATGTAAATTCCCTGCTGACGTCTCTGCACGGTCACAAAAAAACAGGCAGGACATCTGCACTAACCTTCCTGCCACCATCTGATGACAAAATTTACATCATGCGGACCCGAGCGGACTGGCAGAGAAATTATAATCCTAGCTTTAGTTCAAATATAAAATCTCTAAACTTTTGTTTTAAAAAAACAGGGCCCCTAACATAGAACCACAAACAACACAATGCGAATCAGCAAGATTATGCACTGTGTATGTTAATCCAACATACAGAATTCTGCGGGTGTGACTGTCATTGACTTTATGAAGGTGAGCCTGTACGCTCTGCCTTCATTCAACGCAGCCACTCTAGGTGGCCAGAGAGAAGCTATGCATTATTGAGTAAGGGCTTAGGGAGGGGGGCAGAGTGGATTAGGCTGATATTAACCTCCAGAGAAAAAGAGAAAAGGAAGAGGATGACATGATGAGGATCACCCCTGGCCATTTAAACTGCTTTAATTAAATCCTGGATGGAGAGGCCACAACTCAGGCTGAGCGAATGAAGGAAGAAACAAGAAGAGGAAAATGAGGCAAGGCAGAGCAGCAGTGAAAGAGACTGATTGGAGAATGGGGGGAAATAGGCGAGGAAAGAAAGAGGAAGAGACGAAAGGAAGAGCGTGTGCATGTGGGTGTGAGTGTGCTCGCTTGCAAAAACCTCCCACTGTGATGAGGCAGACTAATGAGTTAGCCTTTTGCCATGCTGGTCACATGTGTGTGTGGATGACAGGGACCGGGGCGAGCTGATAAATCAGCAGCAGAAATGAGATTTATAAAAACCTGATCGCCATCTCAACCTCCTGCCCCGCTCCCTGGCCACCCTGTCACCTTGCTATCTTCATCTGCAGAACTTAGAGGGGCCAACGGGGTGGATACTGGTCCGCTACATATGTAATAGGAAATTTAGCCTGTAGCTTCGTATATTAGTGTCCTGCCTTTTATATCACATGGCTGAGCTGGTTTCTAATTAAGTGAATGAGAGGAAATAGATGGTAACTTAGTTTGATGTATGCTGAATTTTAATTGGATGACAAATTAAAGGTTTTCTGAATTATTTATCATCACTATCGCCAGACATATTCATATTTTTGCATTTGCAGAACACTTCCACAACCAACAGACCATTTTAGTTAAATGTAGGACAGAAGAACACATTATTTAAAATGGATTTTTTAAATGAGTGAAATAAGGGGATTATATTTAGTTTACTTTGACTTGCAACGCAGAATGTCTTTTATTGTTCAAAGCTTATTTTCCAAAAGCTTGCTCCTTCAGTCTTCATGTAAATGTTATTTTTATTGGGACCGCATTTTGTTCTCAAAAACGTCCACGCTGCATGTATTTAATGTTCTTGAAGTTTTCTTCATTTTTTTTGCCAAAGTCCTTCACTTATATGGATGGATTAAATAATAATCAGCTGAATATCTATAATGCTAAAGGCTCTTTAGAGCATCATTGATACCTACCTAACAGTTTCCCTTTCAGCCTGTAAACCTAGTTAACAATAAAATAATCTAAAAAAAATGAACAATAAATTAACTATGTTTAAAACTACTGTTTCTACATTGGACAAAAATTGGTCAAAAGGTTTAATGTCATATTCGATTTAATCTACTAACATCCATCCCTTTATTCAATTAAAGATGGACTAGGTGAGACAGAGTAAACCCCGTACAGGTTGCTGGTCTGTTGCAGGGCTTCCACTAACACATGTTCTCCTGTGTAGTGCAAACATAGTATGATCTTTTGCACATTACAACCAATCATTCAGTGTATGAGGGTGCATTGGTTGGTTCATTTTTAGTGCTCATCCAGTTTCTTTTAGTGAAAGTGCATGCTACGTATAACTAGATATTGGCATCTTGCTGCCAAACAGCAGACCAATAAGCTGCTGAAGATCCATTTATTTTCCTCTGGACTATTGGAAAAATAAGCGCTCAACTCGGTCACACCTAGTGTTTTCAGTCCATTTGCTACAGGTGTATAAAATCAAACAGCTAGCCATGCAGTCTACCTTTACCAACGTTCATGAAAGAATGAGTCCTCCTAAAGAGCTCAGTGAGTTAGAGTGGAACTAACAGCAAATCAGTTTGTAAAATTTCTTCCCTGCTAGATGTTTCATGATCAACTCTAAGTAACATTATTGAAAAGTTGATGTGTTTAGGGACCACAGCAAGTAAGCCACAAAGTGGCAGGCCACATGACGTTACAGGTGACTCCGTGCTGAGGTGCATAAAAGTCACCAACGCTCTGCGGACACAAGAAGTGAAAACTCCAAACCTCCTCTGGCATTAACTTGCATGTCAGGAGCTTCATGGTATGGATTTGAACAGCTAAACAGCTTGTTGACAGTTATTTGTTTGTTTTTAAGTAAATAACATTCATAGACGCTGTGTACAGTGGAACTGAAGTCATTCAAAATAATGTTTCAAGCCACCTCTGGTATTAACATCAGCATAAAAGCTGTGTGTCAGGAGCTTCAGTGGTCATATCAGTATTGCGGTAAGTTTATATTATTGTTTGTTAGGGTTGTTTTAAAAAATGAATGTTGATTATGAAAGTTAAATACCAACTCCTGCAAAAAATAATCTGACACATACTTTAAAAAACTGGTGGCGCTTTCAATGGTGTTGCATTTTTTGCTATTAAAAAACCACCAGTAACAACACATTCAGTCATGGCCTCAGTGAGACAGCTTCTTTCTAACACAATTCCAACTTTAGCTTCTCAAAGGTAGAACTTATTACAGGACTGTTGCACCGAATTGCATCGAATTGTAAGAGTGTGTTGTTACTCTTCACCCCCTGTAGCTACAGATTTATGTGTCACATAAACAAAAAGAAACGTTATAAATGAATGGGACTAAGCTGCTGTGGCGCATTGTGTCTCTTAAAAAATGCAAAACTTCATAATGCAGAATGTTTGACATTTGAAAGTTGGAATCATTCTCAAGTATAAAAACTTTTCCCATTTTTTGGTCATTTCATGTTTGTAACACTAACCTCTTACTTGAAGTTTATGCTTAAGAATAAGTATTTGGTGCTTTTGCTGTCCATTGTCTGATAAGAAGGGAAAGCAATGATATCAATGAGTACACTGTAAAACCCAACAGTGCATCTTACTAAAAGAAGTAAGTTGTTCTTACTCAGTTCTGAAAAATAGTTAAAGTAACTTTCATGAAGTGTGTTAGGTAGACCCAAAAGTATACATATGATATAATAACTTTATTGTAATAAGTACACATTATGTTTTTGTAACGTTTTAAGTACTGTTGCTTTAAACTGTTTAAGTTGTGGTAATTCATTTGTATTAGTCATCATCCACAGCCCCGCCCCCAGTGTTTTGCCTGGACTTGTCGGCCATGAGACAGGAGCCTCGTCAAGAGAGTGGAAAGTACAAGATAAAGTTATTTTTATGTTTTTTTGTTAATGCTTACTTCTAGCATACAAAACGTACATTTATCAGACTGCTTTGTTTTAGTTGTACTTCGTTGTAATTTATCAGACTACTTTGTTGTAGTAGCTCGTAACTTAGCTTGCCAGCACACAATTCCCGCCTAGCGCTGTATGGAGTCTGCCTTCACAATTTAAAAAATTAACGGTTGGTGGCTTGTTTCAATCAATAGTTGGTAAGTAGTCTGATTTTTGCAAACTGCATGCCACAAAACCTTTGGTAAAATCAGTGTTTACGCTTTTCTGACTCTGACCTTTATCAAGTTCAAATGTAGCCTACTTTTGACACAGTGAAAATAGTAGAAAATTTATTTAGTGTTAATTTTAAGAGTTTAAGGACAAGTTCGCCTTCACAAATTTTGAATATGATGGTTAGTGGCATTTTAGTCGCGAAATAATTTACCTTTTCAAAGCTGCACTGCACCAAACCTAAACGTTTCTGACTCTGTACTTTCCATGGGTTAGCCTATTGTGTACTTCACTTGTGTAAAATTGCTTTATTATTTTATAACGTATAGAGTAGTTGACCAACCTGAATTGAAAATGAACTGTAGTGCAAGAATAAATCTTACTGTTTTCCAAGCTTGTGTTATTCAGATTGACTGTTTTTAAGTGAAGTAAAAGTAAAAACTCTTCTGCTAGCTTTCTGTCCTCATGGCTTTTGTGTTATTACAGTCTGACGATTGAAGGAGCAGTAGCATGCCGAGAGATCATCCAGCACTGCACTAAAGACAACCAGTAAAGGTGATTTTAAAACGATTTGGTATCAAAATGTGGAATTGCAAGTTGTGTAGTTTGTCTAGTTTTTCTACTGCCATAAAAGTCATGTTGTTGAAGCATTATCGGCTCAACCATGGTCAGTACTCCACAATTTCACCCTTACCCTGTCTCTACAACACATGCATGTGTACATTTAATACATTTAATTCATTAAAGATACACATGTCAACAATGCACACTCCCACGCAAAGAAAAGACGGTTCTTATCCAGATTTGAATAATTATGGATTTTGTTGCTCTATGTGTAATTTTAAGCAGCCATTTATTGAAAGCCAAATGTTTATCCATCTGAGGGGGCATTTAAAACGAAAAGAAACTGTTCCATGTCCTTTCAAGAACTGCAATTTTAAAACCAATGTCTACTCAACCTTCAATGCCCACAAATGCAGAGACCACCAAAATTCAACAAGTTACAATGAAGGCATTGTGCAAAGTGTTATAAATGTAGAACAAAAAGATGACATGCAGCTTGATTCAATGGAGTCATCAGATGACAATCAAGTGGCATCCACCAGTGAAATCAGTGGAATTGAGGGTTTAGAAGAGCAGTTGCAATACAATCTGGCTGGATTTTTCTTGAAAATGCAGACCCTTCTCCATGTGTCCCAGAGAGCAACACAGGAGATTATTGAGCATATTGATCAGTTGTTTTTGTTATCACAACCTTTGGTTAGAAAATCAGTTGTAGATATACTGAAAAAGCACAACTGTACATATACGGACAAACTGGTGGATGAGATTTGTCAGGCAGTTTCTGATAGTAATGTTTTACATAAATGTGTCACATCTGAAGGACCACTATCTACAGCAAAGAGGAGGAAATCATATTATGAAGAAAATTTTCCATATGTCAAACCTGTGGAGTATTTAATTGAATCGTCAAAGCACACTTATATGTATGTGCCTATTCTCACATCTTTGCAATTGTTGTTGAAAAAAAATGATGTGCTTGAAGAAATTAAACAAGCACCCACACAGATTCCTGGACATTTCATGTCATTTTGTGATGGATCCTACTACCAGGAAAATGTTCTACTGTCACAAGAGGGACAGAAATTGTCAATGATACTTTATGTGGATGATTTTGATCACAAACCCACTTGGTACCTCAAAGAAAATACATAAAGTCTTTGCAGTTTATTGGACACTGGAAAACTTTCCAGTTAAATCTTGTTCTGCTCTACACTGCACCCAGCTTGCTCTGCTGTGCAATTCCAATGATGTACGCCAGTTTGGGTGTAAGGAAATGCTGTCACCACTCTTAAATGATCTGAAAACTCTTGAAGAAGTAGGTGCCTACATTGAGACTCTTGGTGAATGTCTTAAAGGCACTGTCTACTCTGTTGTGGCAGACAACCTTCTGCCCATGGACTTGCTGGTTTCAATGAGAGTTTCAGGTCTACATATTTCTGTAGGTTTTGTCATGCCACCCAAACAGAAATGCAAACAGAAAATGCTGTTACAGGGAATTATGTAATGAGAACAAAAGATGCTCATGATAATTATTGTGCAAGAGCTTCAGAATGATGACATTAAGGAAAACTATGGTGTTAAAAACACCTGTGTTCCTTCTGACCATCTCTCTTTCTTTCATCCTGTCACAGGCTTCCCACCTGACTTCCTACACGACCTGTTTGAAGGTGTCATTTCAGTGGAGTTGGCACATTGTTTAAAGGTTTGATTTCTAAGAGATATTTTAACTTAGAAGACTTAAACAGAGCAATTCTGCACTTTCCATACCAACATTCTGACAAAGTTAATCGCCCTCATCCAATAACCTCAAATTTTGCCAGGTGAGGGACCATGGCCAGCACTCTTTCATGAGACACAGGTAAGTACAACTACGTATATAACATTTGCTGCTCATATAGTATGCTGTGTTTTGCTTATAATATTTTTGGAATTCTCTTCAGCTCTACTTTGAATTTCATCGGATCACCAATCAGAATCTGCCACATGTGTTTTATGCTGCGCTGGATGATTATGCTCCTCAGCTGACTGGACTTTACAAAAAGAGGAAAACTGGACGGGTCGGTGAAAGGATGGAGCAGCTTTTGTCGGCATATGGAAAACAGGTATTTAAAAGATACTAATTATTATTCTGCTTGCTTGGCAGTTGCCATTGTTATGTGTTTGTTTTTATATATATATATATATATATATATATATATATATATATATATATATATATATATATATATATATATATATATATATATATATTAGGGGCGCAACGATATTCGTATCGATATTGAACCGTTCGATACAGTGCTTTCGGTTCGGTACGCATATGTATCGAACAATACAACATTTGTAATTTATTTTATCAATTTTCCTTCTGACGATGCTGTCTGTGTAGAGCGCTCAGTGAATCTGTGTTCGACTACTCCGCCTAGGCTGCACTGTCGAGCGCAGATCCACTGAGCGCTCAACACAGACAGCATAGTCAGAAGGAAGAGCGCAGGGCAAGCTAGCGAGACAGAAGTTAAGCTCTACTTGCAACAGGCAAATTGAACGTCATTCAGATCTGGCGTTTGGAATTATTTTGGTCTTCATGTGACGTATGACCCTGAAGGTAAGCGAGTCATGGACTAAAGTAAAACAGTATGTTGGATGTGCCACGCAATGCTCAATTACATGGGTGTGAACTAGTGTGTTAGCGCAGTTAGCTCGTTAAGGTGTTGGCCGTCTAGCCCCATGCACGGAGCGATCGGCGGTAGCTCGTTAACGGAGATTTGCCGTGTTGTGGTGTTAAGGTCATTTCAACGAGATTAACCTGAAAGCACTAGTGGGAACACAACGAATATGACTGCACATTTATGCCGACATCATCCTAGTGCAAAGACAAGTGGAAGCAGAAAAAAAAGCAAGCATGCTACTAACTTTAGCCGAGTCATTTAGACAGCTGTTAGCACATGATTCTCCTTATGCTGCTGAGAATATAGCCCAGAAGAAGCGGATAGTATAGCTTTTATTTTGGAAAGAGACATTTCTCTGTAATAAACTCTCTTTTCCAAAGATGAGTGATTCCTCAATCAGATACAGGGCTTGCAATATCGCTAGCCCGACGTCCTGGGGCTAGCGATTTTTTTCAGTCGGGCTACCAAAATCTATCTCTTCCCTGCCCGTCGGGCTATTGTAGGAAGGAAAAATATATGTCAATGCTTCTGCATTCTTTCAGAAATGTAGCTGGGTAATTGTGTCATTGGCATCGGTGAGCCACTGTCAATATGTGACATATTGAAGTCGCGTTTGAATTTGCGCTTGTTTTTTTGCTTTCACTTTGCAATCGCGCGAACTGTGTATAGAGAGCGACAGCACTGATCTGTGAGTGATGATAATTTGTGCACCAATTCCTCTGACATCGTCTTATTAATCGTTAGCTTACTATGCAAACATGACAAGTGAAATCTCCCGCAGCAAGCTTAAACATGTGAGAGGTTGATCGCGCAGAGAATCGCTGAGCTTATGTGAGTGCGTGTGTAAAAGCATTTCAGTTCTGCTGAGCCAAATAAGACAGGTCAGGGTGAAGAAGTGACAGCCAAAGAAAAGCTTACCACAAAACGGAGAAGTTATGACAAATCAGACTATAAGGCAAAAAGAAAGTGCAGCTTTATGGTTTCATGGACAAAAGAATTTCTGTGGCTGCAATATGACAAGCTAAATAACCAGGGGTGCACATAAGTGGTCCGCAGGTGCGCATTCGCTGTCAAAATAAAAAACACGCACAAGGGTTAGGGTTAAATTTAAAAACTGTACCTTTGAGTTAAAATATATATTTATAATTTTAATAAATGACAAATTAAAAAGGCATGAACATTTTTTTGTATGGAAAAAATATCGAACCGTGACACCAAAGTATCGAACCGAACCGAACCGTGAATTTTGTGTATCGTTGCACCCCTAATATATATATATATATATATATATATATATATATATATATATATATATATATATATATATATATATATATATATATATATATATATATATAAGGACACAAACGACATCTATGCAACTAGAACAGCAGTTCTGGCCGGCCTACCAATGTACCTCAGAGATTTTCAAAACATGCAAGGTACTTTGGTATTACAATAATTTGCACATTTGAATTTAAAAAAGGTTGAAAGGAGTTTATAAGTCATCTGGACTTGGGTTGAAAGTTGAAGACGTGAAGTTGAATGACTTATAAACTTCTTTCATCCTTGATTTGACTACCTGGATGAATGAAAAATGAACCTTCACTGTCAACTTAAAACATGTTATGATATATAGAATTTGAAAAACTGAAGAAAGGTGCCTGAACATTTGTATTTATGCTTTTAACAGAGATATTACAGATGAATAATTGTGCACTCTGTATTATATCTTAGGGTGAAATTGAGTTCTATGAAGCCATAGAATTGCTCTGGTTGCTGATGTCGATGAAGAGGAGGTGCCTGGAGGAGTTCCTTTCTCACCACGCCAAGTGTTCATAGAACTTGAAGATCAGTTTGTTATGACTCATCACTCATGGACTGATGCCCTGGTGTCTTTGTTTGGGCTAATCTATGCTCTGCATCTGAGCTATCCTATGAAGTATACTGGCTTTTTTGAGTTCATTCAAGTAGTGTTGCTGAAGCTAGACGATGAGAGAAAGCAACTAAAACCAAAATTGCAGACACTAAAAAATGAGCTTGTGCAGATGATGTTTGTTTTTCACTGGTCACTATATTCGTGCTTTTTCAGTTATCTGTGAATGGCTTCAATAGTTTTATTTGTTCTGGGTAATTAGCTTTCTAAAAGGCAATGTGGAGAAAGCTAAGAATAAGGAGAAAATCCATATTTGACGTTTTGTTTGTGATTGAAAAAAATCTTCACATAGTGTGTAATCTTAAGCTTATTTCTAAAAACATATTTTAGTTACATGGAAATCTTTTGCGAGATAACTGATAATTAGTCAATATGTACAGTATACTTTCATGCTTTATTTTTTAATTGTGTGATGAGTGCCAGTTCACTCGAGGTCTGGGCAAAACTGTTGCGAAGCCACAAATACCTTTGAGAATACTTTTTGTTAGTGACATCCTTAGTTCAGCTGTTTTCTATAGTTGCATTGCTGTAGTGCATGTGATTTCATTATTATACTAAATGTTACTTAAAATTGTGATTGTTATGGCTCTAATTGCCTCTAGACTATTGTTTTTTTATGATGTACACCTATGTATCAGGTCTACATGACTAAATTTGTGTTTTGTACATTTAATCGATTTTCAAAATGCTACAAAAAACATTCAAAATTCCCTAAAAGTGCAAGTTTTAAAATGCCTAATTATTTGTTATTTGATAATGGCTTTAGCAGTCATAGGTTATGACTGAAAGTATGGTTGTATTCATTCTGTATTTTCTCTGCAGTTAAAGTTAATAAAAACTGAATGGAAAGAATAATAGCTTGGTTTTGTGTTAATAGTACTTGAACCATTTGGTGCAATCGGTTTCCCCAATTGGATTAAGTTGTTTAAATACAACTATTTAAGTTAATTTAACTTAATTTGAATATGAGCATGTAACACTTTAAATAAGTTTGAATAAATACAGCATCTTAGTACAAGAAATTTAATGGTTTAAGTTGAAACATACTAAATACAATGAGTAAATAAACATAATGCATTTGAGTTACATTATCATATTTGCTTTGGGTTCTTGGGACTCTAATAAAGTACTTAAATAACCCCAAACTGTTTAAGTTATAAAACTTGAATCAATTGGTGCAATCGGTTTCCCCAAATCATTTGAGTTAACTTAACTTGTCAGGTTTTACAGTGTATGTGCACAGAGAATACAGATTAACACTTTCATCGGACTCATCGAGGGGATTAAATGTATCATTCTTCTCTATGCGGTGTGTACACATCATCTTAGCAATATCAGCCAGCAGTAAAGCGTAGCTCATTAGAAGCGCTATTACAGTATTCTAATAAGAGAAGCCACAGCAAGGCGTGAAGACACGGTGTTTGATTATCTCCACTCCGCCTCGCTGGCTCCGCCCCTGCACGCCCTGATCTTTTCTCTCTGATCCATCTACAGGGCTGTGTGGTTTAATAGGCCTCTATGTAATGAGTAATGAGAAAGCCCACAGCCAGGTAGAACAAAGCTCAGGAAATGGATGCGCACATCAAAGAACAAGTGTACACTCTCAAATACAGCACTGAGCTGCTTAACAGAAGATGACCAGTACAGAGAGGCCGTTTGGTTTTGTTTACTTAGTTGAATAATCAATTTATGCAGTTTTGCATTACTTTAAATTATATAAACCATTAAATTGAAGAGAAACTTTAAGAAATAACTGAATCTGAACCTGTGTTCTGGCTAAATAAATGAGTGAGCATGAACATTATGTATTTTTGAAGTTCTTAATTGTCATGCTCTGTTTTACTAAGTAAGGATTTGTATTTAATATCACTGTGAGTGGAACTGAATAGGAACACCCACCAAGCTTCTCTCTTGATCGTGGCTCCAAGTGGCAGAAATTAGTTTCCTCTGAAGCGTGTCTGAGCTCAGCCTCAGAAATGGGGTGAAGTGCTCAGTCATTCAGGAGAGGCTGAATGTAGAGTTGCTACTCCTCCACATCAAAAGGAGACAGGTGACGTGGTTTGGGCAGCTGACCAGGATGCCTCCTCAGTGAGGTGTTGAGGGCACGTAATGGATGCCAGACCCACGAGTCTCTGGAGATTTTACACCTCTGGGCTGGCTGACTGTGTGTTTATTTCAGTTATTTTATACTGGGTTTTACATATGTAAAGCCTAAGCAACCGTATGGTTTTCTCATTGAGGATGGCAACACTAACTAAAAACTACTCATTCCACTGGCTTAGAGACCAGTTGATGACTGCCTGGCAACCACTGGTTGTCACGGAAAAATGCATCTTTTCCTGTCATTTTGAGTGGTTGCTAGCAGCCGTTGTGAAAATTATCGCTGCAGCCCCAATCATGAAGGCCTAGGCACCAGTTAGTTACCCCGCCCCCCAGTAACTACTCGATGGTGGGGAAAAAGTACTTTAAATGAGAATGATCTCCATTTCCAGCTTACGTCACACTTTCTCATGTTTCACTACCGCTACTGCTTATTGGTTGGATAGTGAGTGTTTGCAGACAAGTCACTGTCCTCCATGCAAACTACAGCCGACCACGGCAGTCTGCTACCAACCAAAGCAATCAAAAGCAGCTTTCTGGAGCAGCCAACCTGTCTCTATGCCTGTGTGAGTGAGGCTTTATGCAGATTAAAAAAGACTGCTGAAACCCATCCAGTTCTGACAGTGATCAAACAGAGCCCTGCAGCCTAAGTGCAACAGCAGGCTTTATTTATTTTATTTTTTAAATATTTGAATTTTCAAACTTGTATTCTTCAGACTTCAGAATGATGAAGCGACAACCAGAAATGATGGCTGCTTCTTCTGGAATCAAAAAATGTTCATACGTTCGACACCTTGGGACTGGTGAAGGACACCATTGTTAAAAACAGTTCGCCCTTGATTATTGCTACCCTTGTTCTCATGCCTTTTTAAAAAGCAATACTTGTTTCATCTGTTTAGAGTTAAATGAAGCAAGATAAGACTCCATGTTATCGGAATTTAAGGTGATAAGGGCAGTGATCAATACTATGATTAAAAGATTGGAAAAATAAGTGTAGTTTTGCATCTGTAATCCCTACAGATGTGTAGAATTAAAAGTGATTCAGTCAGATATTGATTTATTCATCTTGTCAGTGTTGGCACTTGACTGTGGAAAAGCCCCTCTGTGCACCTTGCCCTCTCTGTTGTAATTCAAGGGGGAGATGCAGCTATTAGCAGGCCAGGGAGAGCACTGTTCTCTACACCCAGCCACGCTCCGTGTCTTGTGCTGTAATCTGTTGAAATTATTGATTTTCTTTACCTTAGTTTCTAACACCATTTACTGTATTCTGAGGGTGCGGACGGAGACAAGCTGTGAATTCACAAAAGAATTCAGCCAGTTCACAGATCAAAGCTCCCCATTTCCTTTGGCGTTAAACACTGAGTGTTAACAGCGGGATAGGCAGGTTGCATAGGTCATCCTTAAATGAAATAAATAATACTTGATTAACAAAATTCCATTTTGTGCTCAGCGTATGCTTTTAAGCCCACATCTTGCTATATTTGTGACGCGTAAACTTTGTGGTGTAGCAGTGAGATGACAGACACAGCGGGGATTGTGTTAGTAGCAGTCAGGTAGTGCAGTGCAATTCTGGCTTTTCCTTTTCAGATGATTAAATCCCTTAACTATCTGAGGGTGGCAGGACAGGTATGTGCGTTCCATCTGAAGCCTGTAAATTAAGGGATGTGGTGTGCATTTTCAAAGCGCTCCACTATCACGCATGTCCCCTGCACTGTGGGTACCCTGATGAAACCTTGCGCAATACTGCCAGGCCTGGAAATACACAGCCAAACTGGTTTGCTGTAAATTGGTTGGCTGCTCTGCAGGGCTTTTAATTTCAGTGTGGATCATCATCTCCTAGTCCATGAGAGTTATGTGTGTTTTAATACACACATACTGTCTTCAGCACATGCGTTGCCCTTGATGATTGATGATTGATGATTCTATTGAAATGTCACATGTAAAGACTTTGAAATCTGATTTTGAATGCACGCCACACATCTCACAGGCAGCAAACAACTTCCCCTGGTCTGCACAGTTAGCTTTTGCTGCCTTTAAAATACAATATCCTTATGTGATTACATTTATGACTTGAAATCATGATTTCACCCTGTTATGCAGCGAGGTGTGGACACTCATCCATAGAAGCAGACGTACCCAATTTATATTCGTCATGTCCTTCCCCTGAAGTGGAGCTTTAAAAGAAACAGCAGTTTTCTATAGAAGAGTGTGCAAACTGCTTGGAAACATCCAGCACAAAAGAAGAGCAGCAGGTTGAGAGCTCATCCTTGTCGTTTCGTTACAAAATAGGCAGAGATGTACAATAAATTCGGTTCCAGGGTTAGATGATGAAAGAAACAAAAAATAAATAAATATGTATAAAAGTGTCATAACCATATCTGACCCTGCATGCACAGTTGTATAATTATGCCTTTTTAAACTATTGTAGCTGTAATATAATAACTTAACTGTTTTGGGGGAGTTTTCAGCTTTTTGATTTTTGTTTTTTTGTTCCTCTTCATAGTTGCCTGTGTTTTAAATTCAGCATGAGTGTATTATATCAGGTTCCTTCATATGAAACTAGCCATTTTTATTAAAAATCTCTTTTCTCGCCCAGTTATCAAGCAGAATGACGGGCTATCTTAAGCCTCTATTGTGCCAAGCTGGCTGTGTAACACATTTGCTCTGAGAGCTGATAGCACTTTCCATTTACTAATGATTAGTTTGTGCCTTAGCATGAGGGTTATTTGTACCCACTCTGCACTGGAGAATCATATTTTATCAAGAAGTGAGGGGTCACAAGAACAGGAGAGAGAGGCTCTGAGTGTCATATTACCTATTCAATACTTCTGTGTATTTCTGTCTAAGAGTCTCATATTTTGGAATAGCTCTTACAGCAGTAACACCCTTTGTCAAGCCTGGCTTTGTTAAATGTGTGGGGATATACAATGACCCGGCTACACTCCACACAAGTTTTAATTGCAGTAATCTAGCTTTCCCTTCAACATCTTGTGGAAGTCTAAAAGATAGGCCCCATCCATCATGGCCCCTTGTATTCTTCACTCCCGGGCAAGAGGGCTGGTGATAAAATAATCAAAATCTTGTCATCAGATTGTTTTCAGATCAGTGAATCCTGTGGTTAGCTTTTTCACAAAGAGTGCTATGATCAACAAAAACAGTCTGCATGCCCATATTTTGTAGTCACTTCTAGAAAAGTTACAAAGAATCCACAAGACACCAGCCAACATGACCAAACACATTTGTTTATTTTCTTGAGCTGAGGTCTAAATCCTCAGGGTGTTGTATGTGGTAAAAAGTTGCTGTTTTTACGACACAAGCTTCAGACATGTTCTGGAGAATCAGTTCAGCATGTTTTTCATGGTTTTCCTTTCTCGTATGTGCATTTGCACTAGTAGAAATAGTTGCCTACATAAAATGTGAATAGTGAAAGGCAATTATCCTGATGAGGGTTGCAAGCCAAGAGGTTCATGGCAATATGTTCCTGGAGCTTTAGCCTCTTGAGCCTTTACGTCCATCGCAGTGCACCTAAAGGTGAAGTTGTTCCAGAAATCTGTACTCTGTTTCGAGAGCTTGAATGAGGTAGCACATAAGAAGTCCACTAGTTAGTGGTGAAGGCACTGGACACAATATTTTTTTTATCCCTGGTGCCACTGTCTCATGACAATATTCCACATTTTGATTGGCTCTGATAATTAAAAATGGCTCTAGAGTCTAACATGTGAACGATCTTAGGCAAATGTGTTTTAGAAAGGGTGAAGACACAAATCCGTCAGAGGGTTGCTTCAGGATCTGGCAAAAAAAATTTAAAATCTGCCAAATCAAATATGTGGATCCATCTGCTGTGGCGACCCCTTGTGAATAAGTAAGCAGCCAAAAGAGGCTTCTATTCAAAGGTCAGCACTGGAGGGCTGATACCTTTATAAAGTCTGGCTTTTACCAAAAGGGTCAAGTTAACAAGTCACCATCTTTTGCTGACTATTCCAAACACGGAAAGTAAAAATGGTACCAAGCTATGCAGATTTCACTGGACAATGGTATCTACCATCGATAAAAGGAAATTCAACCACAATGTTAAATTAATTCTTTTTTTTATTGCAAAATTATTCTATTTTGCATTGGAGGAAGTGACACAATAGATGTGAATGTTGCAAGAAATGTGTAGGAAAGAAAAACTACTGAAAAGGCGATGCCTAGACAGAATGGCAGCTTAAAGTAAGAGTAACAGCTTTAACAGTTAGAGTAGATTATTGAACACAGTGTCCCTGCACTGTAGAACTAAGTGGTTCAGGAGATCCTTTATCCTGGCTGTTGTTATTAGATTTTAAAATATAACTGGTAATTAGTTTTACAGGGATGATCATGTATCAACCATTCTAGCTAGAAAAAAATCAAAGGACCACACTACCTTGCTGGGAGAGGGTTACTGTTGGCCCACCCTGGAGACTAGCTTGGGGAGGGGCTTGTGGGTAAGTGCCTAGTGTAGCCGCTTTGGCCCAGCCCTTAAGAATGACATTAGTCTGGGATTAGCAACATGTCCCACATTGTCCCAGAGAAACATATTCCATTTTAGGTTTATTGGGATATGGTCACCCTATACATAAGCAAAATTTGGATGGATGGATAGATGGATGTCATTACAGACTTTGCTAGCAAGTTGAAAACCTACAACTAACGTCTGAACTGAGAGCTACTGTTTAACTTTCCTGAGTTCGTTATGTTGTCAGTTAGAACCCTGGATGAACTCTAATTGGCTAAAGCTGCTGTTGCAATATTTTTAAGGTACAGTTTTTATGCCTCAGTTGTATTTTTCATTGGGCTTTTTTAAAGGGTGTTATGTTAGCATCTGAGTGGATTGTAACTCAACATGAGTCGAGAGTGAGAAAAGTTGATCCTGAGGCTGCATTTTCTGGGGCCACTGCTTACGACTCATTAACTGCTCATTTACAATGGATAAAATACTGCAGAAGGATATGTAACTGTTTCCACATAATGGGTGTCATCATCATCATCATCACAATAGCGGAAATGAGTTAATTTCTTATGAAATCCACAAACACTATATACTAGTACTTTCAAAAGTGGCTAAATATGTAATTCATCATTGTGCCTCAACACAATAAAACCCAGTTTCTTTATGTTCACACCATTCGCATTCAATAGCATGGTGGTGTTATAGCAGGTTGTTTATGATGTATTTACTTAGAGACTGCGTGTGAGTGTTTTGTACATGTACCAGCTTTCTGACTGAACTGCTTTATCCATGGCAGAGATTCAGATCCAATCAAATCTGCCTTCACTATGTTTTCCTGCAGTTATTGTGTTATCACGTCTTTTGTTTCGGTGCGCAGACAATCATGCACACACACCGTGCGCAGTCACTATTGTTTTATGAAAAATCATATGGACTGGATCTGTGCCTTGCATAACCACTGGGTATCATGAACACTACAGTTCATTTATGGTTGAACTCACTGGGAGAATACCAGGCACCAAAAGCTTCCAGCTTGACCGCTTACCACAGTGCTAAAATATCAGTAGCTGCAGAAGCAACCACAGTCAGCTTATAAGTCAGACTGCCAACCTCTGCTGGTTTGGCAGCTGCACTCTGAGTAACTGGATTTGGTCTCTGAGGCCTGCTGGAGAGGGATATATTCTACATCTGTTCATGGCATAGCTGTTTGTCCAGTGTGACAGAAATCTATAGTGTAACAACACCCTACTAACATTTTATGATACTTCAGTTCAACTTCCTGTCCTCGTTCTAATAAGATGTAAATTGCTTACAAAAATATCTGCCAAGACACCAATTGGCCAAAAGATTCCAGCACTTATATTTATATTTACATTTGGAGGACGTTCATACACACATAAAGGAACTTGCAAACTCCAACTCCAAACATGCGCATCCATAACTAAGCCAGCTGGCACAAGTTTCCTAAAACCGATTGAAAAAGCACTAACAAAGAGACAAACATGTGACACAAAAGTATGTCAGCTAGATAGAACTGACTACACGTCAGTTTCCTTGGTGTGAAATTAAATTAAGCTGGCCCCAATGAGTGCTCATTTCAGTTAAATAAAAGTTGGGGATCGGTTCATTCCAGATTAATTTCATTTCTGTGTAGTTAAATTGAGTCCTTTATCAAAATGTTTGGCAAGATTCCCTTTAGACATACTGTCATCATTATTCTTAGAGTAGCTTCGTGTTACATATGAGTCAAAATAATCCATATTTATCTTATTGTGGGCTTTGGTGAAGCCTTTCAGTTTATCCTTTGTCTGCCTAGGTTCGTGCAAAAGTTCAAAACACTGCTGGGTCTTTAGTCTCTCCTGGCTCGTTAGCTGTTAACCTTTACTGTTTAGACCTCGTCCGCTTTGATGAAGGGGTGGCAGAAAGACACCATCACAGTACTACACGATCCAGGGTGATTTACAAAACATCTGTGACACAGGAAATTAGAGCTATCTGGACCCCAACAGTGGTTGCAACTAAAGTGTATTTTGAAAATCACTTTAGTTATGCTGTTTATGTTGACGTCCTGCAACACTGAACCTATGGCACGATTCCAATATATCCATCTACTTGCTCCCACTCCATGATGAGTTCAACAATCACATTTATAAGAAAACAGCCGCAAATAGGAAAACACTCCAGAAGCACAAAATATACAATGGAAGGGTTTTTGGGAGACATTAACGTGGCAGAAAACAAAAACCAGCAAATGTCGTGCACTGAGACACGCTTGAAAGAAACAGAGGAGAAACAAATGCAGGTAACGTGTGGTTTGATCGCTCTATTCTTGTAAAGCTGTAGACATGTGTGCTATTAGCTGCTTGCGCTTAGATTATCACTTCTGCAGCTCTAAGTAGCATGATTGTCTCAGCCAAAACACTTTTGTTGTGTTTTGTGAGTTTTGGGTGGTTTCTTTTATTTCCATTCTGTTTTTGTGGCAATTTTCTATTTGCTGTTGTTTCTGTCACCCTTCACTGACAGAAACAGGAACTTCCAATCACTCTCTGCTGCCAGAGGCATGTATTGATATCACCACTTTAGACGTCAATCAATTTTCAGGAAATGTATACGTGACATACAAATATGTAGCTAGTAAATTTCCATTTCATTTGTTTAATTCTTCTTAATTCTTCCAGAAGTTCTTAAAATAACCCAAAGCTGATACCTGTAAATACCTAGAGAGCAAGTGTTTCACCTTCCCAGAGTGTGGTTAGTGCCTTGATGGGCATTCAGTCTTGTGAAGCTTTATAATTTAAACCTACAAAAGGTTAGTTGATTTGCAACAGCACTTAGTGTGGCAGACCCTCCAATCAAACAAGCACATGGAATGAAGGTGTAGGAAAAAGATTTAGGCAACCAGGTTGCCACACGGCTTACAGGTTAAGGTTCCCCAGCCTCAGGGTATTACTCAGTCTCTGATTCCTTTCGTCAGTTAGCCACAGGTGTCGCACATCACACCATCGTGGGGTTGAATAAATGCTGAACTCAAAGAGTCAAATCATGGATCTTTGACTGATGCTTCAAAACATCAACTTACTGGCCTGAGTAATGCACCAAGAAATGAAACTACACCAGCACAAGTCTGTAAATAATAACACTGCTAGCGTGTATGAACACAGACACCGACAATACAAATCTGAAAAAGAAATGGCTCTACAAAGATTACAGTTCAATCGATGGCCTTAAGAACCAATGTGAGTGCTTAAAAACCCAACTGAACTCCACAGGGTCAGTTTTAAGAACCTCTTTAAAAGCAGAGTCATCATGATTCTCATTAATTCTTCTGATAAACATTAAGGCTGTATTTTTTTTTGATCACTTCTGAATTCATTTAAATGACTTAAAGCATGGGAATTTCCTAATGAAAAAGAATCACCTGTGTACCTTTAATTTAAACGCACTCATCAAAAGCATCTCCAGAAGTGGCAGTGTTTCGCTTTTTGCACAGAACTTGGCACGACTTCTTGATGGGGTTTTCATTGTAATTATGTTCTCTTTAGCATCTTCTTTAAATGCAGTTATAACGATTTATTAGTTTAGTGGATTATGACTCCATCTGTCTGCTTTCTGTTTTGTTGGGTATTGTTCAGCGCGTCATCGTGAAGCCGCACAGATAAAAGTTTTCTCGCTGTTTAGCACCCTGGTGTGTATCAATCTAGTGGCACACTCCAAAAAGCCCCCATCAACCACCAACCTGATTCCCGTCTTTGAAATAGAGAGAGGAACGTGATTGAACTCCTCTCTTTTATTTCTCCCCCTTTGCTCGTTTTTCTCTGATTGAATGTGTTTTATCTATTCCTGTGGAGGTTGCGGGGGGGAGGGAGAAGAAGGGAGGGACGAGGAGGAGCGGACGGGAGGGTACTATGGCACAAGTCGTCATGATGAAAGGGGTCTTTCACTCTTTAACTCTCCCCGTCGTTCCTCTTTTCAGCTGTTTGAGGCATCTCATCAAATGGGCCTGAATAGTAGACGTGACACTATCTGTCTCTCCTCCACCCCGTCCTCCCTTCTTCTTGGTATCTCACCCACACACCCTTCCATCCTTCCCTCCCTCCCCATCTGTTTTGACTCTGTCCTCTATCTACCTGCAACCACAGGCATCCATCCACCCATTCACTCTCTCACAATGCTGCTCGGTGACCACTGACAGGAGGCCAGAGTAAAAGAAAAAAAGCCCAAGTTCACACTGAGTATAAACATTAAAGCGTCCATTCTGCTGCAGACTTCTTATACTTCCTGTTTACTACATATACAGCAAGAAGCTCACCGAGCATTTTATTTGATGCATCATGCAGACAGCTTACTCCTGTGGAAGGAAGACTCTCTCTCAGAGCGACACCGGACAGTCGTTTCTGAAAATCCTTTTTAGAGCATAAGCTTGTGTGTTGAAGAGCTTGTTGCCAGAGAGGGATTATAAAGTGGAAGTGGTACAAGCAATCGATAACCTGGCTACAGAAATCAGACTCTGCATCACCAGAGTTGGAGTGGTGTAGGATTGGAGTTGGATTCTACAGGCCACATCTGTCCCTGCTCTCATCCGAGGCTCGATCCAAGTTCCATTCAAATTCCTCCTGTCTCTTCCTATCAGTGCAGTGGCTCATCAGTGCGGGCATGAGTGTTAGTTTTGCAGTGATGAAAACAGACAGAAACTGAATGACACAGATTTTCCAGAATTAGAAGAAAAACTTATTTTATTGCTCTTAGACTGTCCAAACAGCGCCTTTGTGTGGGTAAATGTTGGCCCTAAGCTTTCTTTCAGCTAATTGGCTCAGTGGACCATTTGCTATGCTGTCTCTTTGGTTCTGTTTCAAACCAGAAAGCACAGTGAGGAAATTATTTTAAGATACTGTTGAAATGACGCATAGTGTCTCGGACTGCTTGTATTTGATTTTACTTGTTTTAGGAAGTGTTTTATTCACATCCCTTTGGAAGAGAGAAAGTAAATACACCAAGGTACAAAAAAGCAATAATTCATCCATTTCAGATTTATTAACAAAACCTTAGCTGAACTGAAAAACACTAAAAACCCATCTGTCTGTTTATTCTCTTAATAGACTTATTCAGTTGAGGATCAGAGGAGGTTGGAGCCTATCCCAACTGCTATGGGGCAGGAATACCCCTAACATACATTATTTGGCTTGTGGGAGGATGCTGAGGTACGCAGAGGAAAGCCAGCCAGGCATACTAGTGCAAGCAGAACCTGCAAATACTGCAAAAAAAGGCTCCAGTTGAACCACAGGTTAAAAACCCAGGACCCAGGACTGTTTGTATTCAAAATCTAAATTTGTCTCCAACCAAGTTTCATTTAAAATTTAATGAGGATTCTTTTTGCTTGTGTAGTGATCAAACATTTCTAGGTTCAATCTTTTTCATTGCCTTATTTTCTATCAGTTATTACATAAAGCTGGACGTGCAGAAAGTTAAAAATACATCACTTCTTTCTCCACATTTGCAGCTAAAGTGTTTCAGATTATCAAACAAACTTAAATATAAGACAAAGATAACACAAGTAAACACAAAATTCAGTTTCCAAGCCTACATGGCCCTGTGTGAAAAAGTGATTGCCCCCTAAACCTAATGGCTGGGCCAACTGTAGCAGGAACAACTGCAATCAAGCGTTTTCGATAACTGGCAATGAGTCTTTTACAGTAAATGAATGAATGAATTGCATGAATGGATGAAATGGATGAATTTTTGCCCCACTCATCTTTGCAGAACTGTTGTAGGAGCCACACTGGAGCATGAGCCGCCTTTTTAAGGGCATACCACACCATGTCAATCGGATGCTCCATAGTCTTCATTTTGTTTTTCTTAAAACCATTCAGAGGTGGACTTGCTGGTGTGTTTTGGATCATTGTCCTGCTGCAGATCTCAGGTGCACTTCAGCTTGAGATCACGAACGGATGGCCGGACATTCTCCTTCAGGATGTTCTGGTAGAGAGCAGAATTCATGCTTCCATTCACCACAGCAAGTCTTCCAGGTCCCGACGCAGCAAACCAGCCCCAGACCATCACACTACCACCACCATTCTTGCTATGATGTTCCTTTTCTGAAATGTAAAATCTTTGTTACTTTTACACCAGATGTAATGAGACACACGTCTTCCAAAGGGTACCATTTTTTTCTCCTCAGTCTACAGAGTATTTTACCAAAAGTCTTGGGGGTTATCAGGATGTTTTCTGGCAAAACTGAGACGAGTCCCTATGTTCCTTTTGCTCAGCAGTGGTTTTGGTCTTGGAACCATATACTATATATCTACCATATAAGCCATTTTTGCCCAGTCCTTATGGTGCAGTCATGAACACTGAGATGAACTGAGGCTAGTGAAGCCTGCAGTTCTTTAGATGTTGCTCTGAGGTCTTTTGTGACCTCTTGGATGAGTCATCACTGTGCTGTCAGGCTAATTTGGTGGGCCGGACACTCCTGGGAAGGTTCACCACTGTTCCATGTTTTTGCCATTTGTGGATAATGGCTCTCACTGTGGTTCGCTGGAGTCCCACAGCTTTAGAAATGGCTGTATAACCTTTTCCAGACTCAGAAATCTCAATTACTTTGCTTCTCATTTGTTCCTGAATTTTCTTGGATCGTGGTATGATGTCTGGCTTTTGTTCTACTCTACTTTGTCAGGCAGGTCCTATTTAAGTGATTTCTTGATTGAGAACAGGTGTGGCAGTAATCAGGCCTAGAGAAATTGAACTCAGCGTTCCAAAGATGTGATACACCACAGTTAATTTATGTTATAACAGGGGGGTAATCACATTTTCACACAGGGCTATGTAGGTTTGGATGTTTTTCTTCCTCAATAACAAATGCCTTAATTTAGAGACTGCATTTTGTGTTTACTTGTGTTATCTTTGTATAATTTTTAAATTAATCTGAAACATCACATGTGACAAACACACAAAACATAGGAAATCAGGAAGGGGGCAAACACTTTTTCACACCACTGTATATCACTGCTATGTTTCAATCACAAATCCATTTTCCTGATTTTTGGTCTATGACTGAATAGCTGAACTAAATTGCATTCATTGATTTTTTTTCCCCCATGCCATGTTACTGTACAGTAGGTCTGTTCGATATAACGATATATATCGGATGACGATGTCTATCGTTTCATTTTACGCTATCGTTTGTTTCGTGGTGTCGCAAAATAAACTGTTTACGTCAATATTTTTTCATTATTTTGATCGTCACTGTAGTGGCTAGATTAATTTCTCTCTTTCTCTTATATTTTATATAACCACACTACGGACGGACAAGCGCCTGTTTTTATGCGTTGTCATTAGCAACAATGACGGTAACACCATCGCGTGTCTGCTTGTTTATGTTCCACATAAACCTTTCACTATAAAGCTCAAGATCCTGTTGAGACTTTTCAAAATAAACAGAATCACGTAAAAGAGCAGATTATTTACGGATGAGAATTTTAAAAAGAGCCGCCAGGTGCTAAAAAATAAACCTTAGACTCAAACGTTAGAACAGGCTTTTCCCCGCAGCACGCTGTGTAATAAATACTCACAAAGAAAACGGCGGCCTTTGCAACTTATGTCTAAAAATGTATAGTTTCATGCATCTGTTAAAACACTCGACTCCAGCTACATGACGCGCAGCTGGAAACACTTCCCGCAAGACGAGCTGCCCGAGATTCACAGAATTTACAGAAAATGTTACATTTGTGTGATTTATATCGTTATCGGGACGATAGAATTCTTATATCGGGATATGAGATTTTGGTCATATCGCACAGCCCTACTGTACAGCATCTAAAAATGAATTCAAAAATAGTATTATTGAATACTAACCAGCGGAACTTGTTCACTTCAGTCATGTGTGAAAACAGACATATATGTTAATTTGTCATGTTATTCTTTTTCATTATATGACTCTATACCCGATGGCGCGATATGGCAGCCTCGCTTCTGTAAGTCTGCCCCAGGGCAGCTGTGGCTACAATTGCAGCTGCCTCCACCAGTGTGTGAATGTGAGAGTGAATGAATAGTGGTATTGTAAAGCGCTTTGGGTGCCTTGAAAAGCGCTATATAAATCCAATCCATTATTATTATTATCATTATATAGAGAGATATCAAAAGTTGCTGTTCATAAACACCAAAAAATGTATTATGAAAAACGTATTTGTATAATATGAAGTAATCAATTACTACATCTACAGTAGGGCTGCCACGATTAGTCGACTAGTCACGATTACGTCGACTATCAAAATCGTTGACGACTAATTTGATAGTCAACGCGTCGTTTGAAGCTTTGTAAGATCCCAAAAGACGCAGGAATAAGTAGTAGGATTTAAAAGTGTAATAATGGACTGAAACAGAAGATGCATTGGCAGCACTGCATGAAGAAGGATGACGTCTGCCGTTAAACCCCAAAGAAGAAGAAGAAGCAGTGTTCCAGAATTCATAGCGCGGCACTGCTCAGTTTCCAACAATGGCGGCCGCTAGTTAGTTTTAATATTACTCTTGGGTCGTGTCCAAATTCACGGGCTGCATCCTCCTGAGGCCGCATTTGTAGACCGATTACGTCACAGCAATGTGCCAAAGGCTGTCCAAATTCGTAGACTCCTCCAAATGCAGCCGACAAATGTGTCCTCCTTTTCCCCGAATTTGAAGGATGGGTCGGGTGTGTCCTTCGTGGCCTACCATATCCCAGAATTCATAGCGCGGCCCAGCCAAACTCCAGTTTGCAACAATGGCGGCCTCTACTAAGTTTTAAAATTACTCTTACTAATCTTTCTGGGTCACAAAATAAACTTTTAACATATTTTCAGGCGAGAAAGTAGCTGTGTAAACATCAAATATCTGCTCGGTTTACCAAGATATCGCATATTTGCAAAAGTGCTTCGACGTTTTGGGAGACGTCTGCTACCCACCAGCTCGATAGCTAGCCGGGGTTCAAGGCTCACTAGAGCCGCTGAGAACACCAAATCGTTTTCAAACCCACCGCCGTCTTTCGCTACTGATATATAAGTCACTTAGATAACTTAAAAATGTTATTGTTTGGCTTTTTTCAGTATTTTATTTGTTCCTGAGTAAATCAGTTTGGCTGAGATTAAATTATACTTTTTACACAGCCGAATAAACGTCAAGCAGACAGCTGATTATCAGAAGTGTGAGATGGTTGAGAATATACTCCGGTGTCCTGTTATATTTTAGATAGCAAGGAGTTTATTAAACTTCACCGAAACAATCTGCAAATTTCATTAAAATTTAATAAAATATCATCTTGTCTTTATTTTTAGTTAGCACAGACCTTAAACACTTAAAGCTGTAAGCTAATGATAGTTATATAAGAGCAGATGCTGCTGGTGCAATAAGCTGTACGTTTTACGTCCAATGGATGCATGATCTGATTAGTCGACTAATCGTAAAAATAATCGGTGACTAGTTGACTATCAAAATAATAGTTTGTGGCAGCCCCAATCTATAGCAAGAATCTCACTGATCGTTTGTAACTATGTGCACTATTAGTATCACTGTTTGATGAACTCTTGCGTACAAATATGCATGACAACACATCGCAGTAACCTCAAAGTCCCACTACACTATAAACTGTTTTATCAAAATGTATTTATAAACAAGCCCGTAACGTACACGTAATGTCAAGGTTCATTTTTCAGACCAGCTCGTACATTT
Organism: Rhamphochromis longiceps; assembly: GCF_057381845.1. Classification (NCBI taxonomy): domain Eukaryota; kingdom Metazoa; phylum Chordata; class Actinopteri; order Cichliformes; family Cichlidae; genus Rhamphochromis; species Rhamphochromis longiceps. Next base: position 23,542,060 of record NC_140573.1, on the reverse strand, counting down.
TATATATATTCAACTAAATCAGCTCTGAACGATTCACAGATCAAAAACTCCTAATTTATAATTTATTGGGCCTTTTTATATCTCCAAAGGTAATCAAACAAACTGTTTTAGCTCCTTCCCTTTAGGGTGGTGATTGGCTCCCTCTCACAAACAAAGGGTTTAAACAGCCGGTAGGTGGGGCTTCTATGGGCATGTCTAGTCTTTTTACCATCCTACAGGTGCAAGAGTAGACAAAACTACTGGAAACTGAGTACAGCATCTGCAGGCTGTACTTCTACATACGCTGATCTCACTGATTTGAAACTTTGGCCATGTTTAATTTGTGCATCTACTCTTGTAGCAGCATGTATCACACAAAATAAAAATAGTTTCACTTTATATAAAAACTGTTTTCTCGAATTTGCCGAGACATTTCAATTTTTGGGATGTCTCACAGATATGTGGGCACAATAGTTAGAGAATTTGCAGCTGTTCAGGCTCCTGGGAGAATAAGGGGTTCTAGCGGAGGTGGGAATAGAAATTAGTGGGGAGTCAAGTTGAGAGGAAAGAAGAGGTGGTAAAAGCTCTGCAGTTGAGAGAAAATGCTCGCAATCGTCGAGCAAGAAAGATAAGGTTAGGAGATATGTTGAAAAGGGTGCGCAGGAGATGGATAAGGGGAGGAGTGGAATGAGAGAGGGTGAGAGATAATGAGGGGGGGGAAAGAGAGAGCACGGGGAATGAGAAGATAGAGACGATTTCCTATTCCGTCAGACGCACTGTGGCTCATTCATTATATTCCCCAGGCAATTACCCAGGCCACCTGCTTTGTCTCTCCCCTCATTGTTTCCATCTCCCTCTGTCTCTATCTTTCTCTCTGTCTTTCACTTGATCTCTGTCTGTCATTCTCTCTATTGCTTCTTCACCATTCCTGTGTGATCCTTGCCGGTTTGCCAACTCTTTTCCCTTGCTCTCCTCATGTCTCGGTTTCTCTCCCTGCATTGTCTCTATCCTCCTGCTCCTTTTGTGTGTATGCTTGTTTAATGTGGGGGGGAAAAGCTGACAGACTGGTGTGTGCATGTGTTTGTGTGCATGTGTGTGATGTTGGGCCAGTCCTAATGAGCTCAGCCTTGCATTTAGCAGGATGCCAGGTCTGGGCTAGCTGCTGCTTTACTTGTCTCAATTGCTTGAATTCACTGGACGACTTTACGGGTTAAACCTCAGACCTGCAAATTTTCCACGCTTTTTTAGCGTCTTTGTTCCAAAACAGCAAATCCTTCCAAATGCTGTCAGTGTAGGAGAAAATGCCTTCCATTGTCTTTAAAGCTCTATCATTTCTATCTCCTTATTGTTTTTTCTTTAGATGCTAATCATTCTAAATTCTAAAATGTCTTTTACAGTGTCAAATGTGCATTTTAAATCACATCAGCATCAATTGTGGTAATTCTTTATGCTTCTACGCCAGCGACAGCTGTGGCTGGATTACATCTTTCAGCTGCATGTTTGTTTCTCCATCCTGTCCCCATGGGTGTACAGGGTGGGCCATTTATATGGATACACCATAATACCATGGGAATGGTTGGTGATATTAAAGTCCTGTTTGTGGCACATTAGTATATGTGAGGGGGCAAACTCCTCAAGATGGGTGGTGACCATGGTGGCCATTTAGAAGTCGGCCATCTTGGATACAACTTTTGTTTTTTCAATAGGAAGAGGGCCATGTGACACATCAAACTTATTGGTAATGTCACAAGAAAGACAATGGTGTGCTTGGTTCCAACGTAACTTTATTCTTTCATGAGTCACCACCCATCTTGAGGAGTTTGCCCCCTCACATATACTAATGTGCCACAAACAGGACTTTAATATCACCAACCATTCCCATTTTATTCCGGTGTATTCATATAAATGACCCACCCTGTACTATATTAGGAAGACTTTGTATCACTTGGCACCAAAATTCTCTTGGATTCAAGGATGAACTGATAAGGTTTTGGCAGTCTAAGTCACTGTAAGCTAATATCTGTCTCATTCTTGTTAATATGATGTATCATATAATTACATCTGACAGGAGTAGTCACTTGGACACAAGAATGAACTGATGACAATCCCATTCTTGCTAAAGCATTATACCGATGACACCTGGAAGAGGATTTTTATCATATCTGACACAAACCTCCACTTTGGCACAGAGATGACCTGATTTTGTTGATTTTGAAGGCCATTGTGATGTTATGAGAGATTTTGTTGGCCAAAGTGACATACTGTAGTGTGCAAAAGTTTTGAGCCACCCCTTGTTTCCTTATATTTTGCCAGGAAGATGGAAAATGAGTGCAGGTATGTACTGGAATGTGTGCAATATGGCATATAAGGCAAAAACATGATTTGTACAGTTCTAATGAGCTGTAGAATCAAAGTTTGGTTTGATCACCTTTATCCATCTTAAGTCTCTCAGGAAAGCGTTCTTGTCATTCCTTTAAGTTGTCGTGGTCTGGGTGGTTTTCCACAGCATCAGCTCCTCCCCACTGGGTGGAGTCTTTGTTGTTCCTCACCTGATGGCAATCGGACCAGCAGTATTTATGACCGGCGCACTCAACTGGTCTTCGCCAGATTATCTGCCAACTTTACCTCTGAAAACCACCTACCAAGCTCTCCTGGATACCAGTTTGCTGCCACCGGTAACCCCTCTCCGTTTTGGAGCTGCCATTCTCTCCTGCCTGCCTCCCTGCATTGCATGCAGCACCCACCTGGACCTCTCCTGCCTCCCCCCTCCACGCAACCCCCACCTGCAAGCTTGTAAGACAGCTCAGTGTACTATTTTTTTAGATTCACTCGCAACCCTCTGTGGGATTCCCCTGACTGCTCTGTCCTCTGTTTCAGTGCCCGGGCCCGCCACAGTTTTCCCTGCCCAGTACCTGCACCCAGTTATCCCTGCCATCTAGTTTTCACCACAGTATTTTTCTCTCGCCTCAGACATCTAGTTTATGTTCATTGATTCTAGTCTGCACTTTCTGTTAGCCTCTGAGCATTGTAAAAATAAAGTCTCTTTTCGTTACACCTCACCCCTGGCCTCCAGTTTTGAATCTGCGCTTGAGTCCATCCCATGTCCACGGGCCACTGCGCCTGACATAAGTGGTCTCCAGAAATAGTTCTGTAGGTTTATAGAAAGACTTTCAAAGCTCTTATATGGTTGTTGGCTGTCTTTTCTGTTCTTTCAAGCTGACCCCATGATGCTTCAATAATGTTGAGGTCTGGCTCTGGGGGGACAGTCCGTGACTGATTGTGTCTTTCTATCAGGTACGCGCTTTTTGTGTTTCGATCAATGTTGCGCTGACAAATGAAGTCATTGCAGTCAGTTGCTTTCCAGATGGTTTTGCATTGTGATTCAAAACCTGATACTTTTATCTGCATTCATAATTCCATCAATTTTGACAAGATGCCCAACAACACTGGTTGAAATGGAGCGCCCAAACCATGACAGAGCTGGACAAGGACGAAGTGTACACCGTGCCAAGATGTACCAAGTGTTCATATAACATTTCTTGGGTAATCAACGTCTTGGTGCGAAAATACTATTTATTCTTCTCAAACTGTCTCAAAAACTTTGAAAGGCTTTCAGAAAACCTGGAGAACTATTGGACAAAACAATAAAAAAAAAAATTTTAAATCACAAGCTCCTTGGAAGTGAAATGTCAACAGGTTCAACCTTTTGCACAGTACTGTATCTCTATTGTATAAAACTTTGTAGTTATTACATGTTTTCAGAGGTCAAATGCAAACTTCACTTTCTTTGCAAAACACTTGTAAAGTCCTTTGTTTTAGCGTATTTCGGCAAAGTTTGAATGCTGAACTGCTGATGCTAATGTTAGATCACCGCCGTGAAACTGTGGGAAAAGATCTGTGCTGTCATGTTGAAGACGTGTGAAACATTCACATTTTAAAAACTGTAGCACCTACATAATATCATCCATATTTGCACCATTGCCAACAGCCATTTATACAATTCCGTTTTATTAAAGTTTTGTTTGCCACACATGAACATATTCAGGGATTCTAAATGCTTTTGGATTCCCATGTTAGGTCTAACAAAATATGCAACACAAACAACCTGCTCAATCCATCCCTCAGCTTATTCATGAGCTTATTCAATTCAATTCAATTTTATTTATAGCGCCAAATCACAACAAAAGTCGCCTCAAGGCGTTTCATAGATACAGAGAAAAACCCAACAATCATATGACCCCCTATGAGCAAGCACTTTGGCGACAGTGGGAAGGAAAAACTTCCTTTTAACAGGAAGAAACCTCCGGCAGAACCAGGCTCAGGGAGGGGCGGCCATCTGCTGCGACCGGTTGGGGTGAGAGAAGGAAGACAGGATAAAAGACATGCTGTGGAAGAGAGACAGAGGTTAATAACAGATATGATTCAATGCATAGTGAGTGAGAAAGGTGACTGGAAAGGAAAAACTCAATGCATCATGGGAATCCCCAGCAGCCTACGTCTATTGCAGCATAACTAAGGGAGGATTCAGGGTCACCTGGTCCAGCCCTAACTATATGCTTTAGCAAAAAGGAAAGTTTTAAGCCTAATCTTTAAAGTAGAGATAGTGTCTGTCTCCCGAATCCAAACTGGAAGCTGGTTCCACAGAAGAGGGGCCTGAAAACTGAAGGCTCTCCCTCCCATTCTACTTTTAAATACTCTAAGAACAACAAGTAGGCCTGCAGAGCGAGAATGAAGTGCTCTAATAGGGTGATATGGTACTACAAGGTCATTAAGATAAGATGGGGCCTGATTATTTAAGACCTTGTATGTTAGGAGCAGGATTTTGAATTCAATTCTGGATTTAACAGGAAGCCAATGAAGGGAAGCCAAAACAGGAGAAATATGCTCTCTCTTTCTAGTCCCTACTCTTGCTGCAGCATTTTGGATTAGCTGAAGGCTTTTCAGTGAGTTTTTTGGACATCCTGATAATAATGAATTACAGTAGTCCAGCCTGGAAGTAATAAATGCATGAACTAGTTTTTCAGCGTCACTCTGAGACAGGATATTTCTAACTAAGGAGATGTTGCGCAAATGGAAGAAAGCAGTCTTTCATATTTGTTTAATATGTGCATTGAAGGACATATCCTGGTCAAAAATGACTCCAAGGTTCCTCACAGCGTTACTGGAGGCCAAGGTAATGCCATCCAGAGTAAGAATCTGGTTAGATACCATATTTCTAAGATTTTCAGGGCCGAGTAAAATAACCTCAGTTTTATCTGAATTAAGAAGCAGAAAGTTAGCGGCCATCCAGGTCTTTATGTCTTTAAGACATTCCTGCAGTTTAACTAATTGGTGTGTGTTATCTGGCTTCATAGATAGATAGAGCTGGGTGTCATCAGCATAACAGTAAAAATTTATGCTATGTCTTCTAATGATGCTGCCTAGGGGAAGCATGTATAGTGTAAACAGAATTGGTCCTAGCACCGAACCCTGTGGAACTCCATAATTAACCTCAGTGTGTGAAGAGAACTCTCCATTTACATGTACAAATTGGAGTCTATTAGATAGATATGATACAAACCACTGCAGCACAGTACCTGTAATACCTACAGCATGTTCTAATCGCTCTAATAGGATATTATGGTCGACAGTATCGAATGCTGCACTAAGGTCTAGCAGGACAAGCACAGAGATGAGTCCACTGTCAGAGGCCATAAGAAGATCATTTGTAACCTTCACTAAAGCTGTTTCTGTGCTGTGATGAGCTCTGAAACCTGACTGAAACTCTTCAAATAAGCCATTCCTCCTCCTATTCAAGTTTTAAGTAAGCCTATTTTTGTACATGTATTGGTTTGGCAAATACATTTAGGAATGAATGTAATGCTGCCTTAAAAAAGATTGTTGTAATCATGAAATGTTAATATTCAACATATCTGCAAAAGTGTGTATTCATTAGGGGTCAAAGCATCAGCACTTCTTGAAAGACTTTTTAAGATTTCGCAGTATAAAAAGAGCAACCTGCTTTTAGATTTTCCTTAGCCTGTGACAAGTGCGTGGGAAAACCGCAGTAACTAAGTCACATTCTCTGGGCATCCAAAGGTCCACGGTTCAGACCCCTGGGTGGTCAAGTCATACGTGGAAAAAAGTAGCAAGTCCTGCATATATTTTGTTTTCAAGTGTTCCCCGAGGTCAACAAATGCAAATAGACCAAATGCTTGCAATCTGCTTGGGGTCTAATCATTCATGTTTGCAGCTTTATTGTTTTTTTCTCAGTCTTTGCCTCAGCATGTTTAAGTAGCTCAAAACACTGGGGTACTCTTAGAGAAACTTTAAAGTTTAAAGTCCAAAGACGTCTTGAAGAAATCAGTAATAAATCAGCATTTATTAAATTAAATGCTTTTCATTTCCCTACAACAATCAGTGGTAACATCAGCATGACTAACATCTTTTTGTTTATGTTACAGCAACAAAGCATTTTGTTAAGGTCAGAAAAGGCTGTGGTCTTGATTTAACACTGGAAAATTAATCTTTGACTCGAAGCACAGATACGGTTGTTCCCCTCAACTGAGTCCTGATCTTTTTCTGAACCTCACCAATGTTTCTTAGAAACCTGTGAAATCCTTTGCTTTGTGCTCGTATCCAGCATGACCACCTCCCCCTGAGCTCCCCTGTGCAGCACAAAAATATAACATCTTTCAGTGAATATTACCCAGGCTGTATTATTCCAAAAACATGTTCAGCAAAGCACAATGCAGCAGAGTTTTTTAGATTTATCTAGTCTTAGAATGAAAAGGAAAAACAAACAAAAAGCAGATAGCAATGCACACACTGATAATTAACAGGCTGCTTTTAGAATCAATTGTGAAAGAGCTTCATAGAAACTAGAGACCTTGTTGCAGTGGGATCACAAAAATGCAGTGTCAACGTGTTCCAACACATGAGTACTCAGCAGCCCTTACTACATTATTATACGAGTACTTAGTACACAGAGAGCAGAGCACAGCTTGTCATCTAAAACGACATAGTTTCCACTACAGTAGGTATCTCTAAGACTCCATTTTGCCATGTTGACAAGGTGAAAACAAAAGCAGCTACCGTATTATAGCTCGTGCATTGTGATCTTTTTAGAAAGTAATCTCACATCTAAGAGATGGAAAATAATACAAGCTTTTCTCTCAGCATCAGCTAATTGAGACATCTGCAATGCTCCATTCCAGATCATAAACTAGTGTTTGTTGTTGTTGTTGGGGTTTGGGCTGTGATGTAGGAGGCTGTCTTGGTAAAGGTCAGATGTCAAGTCCCAGCTGCCCGAGGCCCAGCAGGGGTCTGCAGCTGGAATGACTGGGTTTGGCGACTGGGCAGCCAAGGTGTCATTAGGACACAGTGGGCTCTAGCATTAGACTTCATTACTGCTCTCTGATCGATTAGCCCAAATTACATCCTGGCAAAAACCACAATTGCTCGGCAAAGACAACACCAACTGGACATCGCTCTGCTCTCACATTCGCTCTTCTTTCTCATTCCCTCTCCACCTGTGTGTTGTTCATATTAAGACATTTAAAGTCATTAAACAGTAAACACTATGTTTTGTATAATTATAGACACTTTACTAGGGTGATATTAAATTGATTCATATTATTAAATACTATTCTTCATATTTTCGCACAGCAGCACCTTCACCACCCGATTCTCTGATCTCTGTCGGTGGGGTATGACTGTCTGTTATTGCTGTTCAACACACCATGCTGACATTAAACATGCAACATAGAGAACTGTTCATAAATATTTCACTGTGAGATTAGATGTGATGCCTCATTTCAGTGCTGCTGTATAAATAAATTCATTTAAACTCCCCAAAACAGCAAGGGCTATTTGCTGCTATGGTTTGCTACAAACTTTGAAGCACCACAGGTTTTGAAGTACAGAAAAAGATTTTTTTTTAAAATCCTGGTTGTGGAAGAAAGCTAAAGGACAGGCTGCTTATCACTGATATGGATTTCATGATTCATATCACATCATTTTTCATAAAACTCAATCAATTTTGTGATGCTCTATGTGGAGAATATCTACATTGTACCTATAATTGCTAAAAATGCCGTTTCCTCTCTTTTTGCTTACATTGTGATCGTAAATACACATTTTGACAATTTCAAGCATGCCCGAGGCAAGCTGCAAACACCCACACACATCCCAGATTTCGATAGGGTAGAAATGTTTCATTCTTCACATGTCCAGTTGGAATGTGGCTGAATGTAAGTAGTGTTCCTGGTGTGTTTGTGGTGGATTGCTGTGCTCTACAGCAGGAACATAATGGATCCCGCTTATTCCCCAGCACTGACCTTTGCCTTTTGTGTTATGCTAGAGTCTGTGGCCCATTGTTTTGACCCCCAGCAAACACTAGACTTAAAGGGATCAGGTCCTGCATCAGAGGCTTCCCAAGACCATGGGAGGTGCTAGTTGTGTTACGATGAGTGAAGCACACGGTGCAGAGGTTAGACGGACATCTGTGTAATGATGACTAGTCCTGTGTTCTACCATTTACATTCAGTTTTCACCTTTATATATATTGTACATTCGATCTCAGTGTACATTACCAGTGCAGGAACAAATGTGCCCTCTATCAAGCAGCACACACTGTTTCAGGTGGTGATGAAAGAGTGACTTTTGTGCAGAATTAACTGTAACCACAATCTTTCACTTAATCAAATGTTTAATTAAGTGAATGGAGAGTTTACTTGACCCTCCTGGTGTTTGTGTCTCTTTGGACACATCATGGCTCCGTCACATGAGAGTATAGGATGGCATTCTCCCTGTGACTAGGGGAAACTGGTGGGCGCTCTGTGATTGCATTGAATTTTTTCACATGCATGTTTGTTAACCTCTGGATGAACACTTTCCATTGCAAGGTGATAAATTGCACAGGCCGCCTATCTCAACTTATCTCTAAACAACCGCGGTCTGACTCGGACCGACTGCAAACACTCTCAGAGAGGTTGGCTAATAATGGCTGGCTGTGCTGTTACCACTTAAAGATATTTTAAACAAGGAATTGAAAACCCACCTGTAGAAGACCACTCAACAAAGATCTTTTAACTTTATTAGTTTGGGATACTTATTTTATGAACATTTCCTCCTTTGTTTTTGCAACCTGATAGAACCACGTCATTTTACCGTGTAAACTTTCTGTGTAATCCGTTTGGTCCCTCTCAGGTCTTAGCACCCTAACCAAGACCTAGGGAAAACTCTAATAGTAGAGGAAAGAAGTTAAAGGGTATAAAAAGATGACAGCGTTATTCTGATATAGAATAAATAGTACAACCTGCTCTCAATAGCTGCGATGATATCAACAACACTTGCTTACTATTAAATGCTGTACAGTAGCTGGTGCTGCATCCCATTAATGGCATTCCCCTGGTTAATCTTCACCTTTAAAGGAAAATTAAGTGAAAACAACGTTTTACTTGCATTCCACTGGCCTTGTTTGTAGACAAATCTCCCACTGCCTGTAACAAAAGGACTACTCCCCCAGTGTGTTCATGATGGACACTCTATTTTGAAGCTAATAAATTGTTTTTCCTCCTCTGGTTTCCCCAGTGGTGGCCGCTGCCGCTGCCACTCCAACCTTTTTTTTAAGGTTGAGAGAGAAAACTGGACTCGGTCCATAAGCAGCCATGCACGCAAGTGGAACCAAAATACTGGCTTTTCTTCTTCTACAGTAGTCTGTCATATGTGTCTCAGGCCCCAGTGGACAGGTACCGTGCACTTACTGGGTTTGCTTTAATGACCAGTGAGCAAACATACTGTGGTTGCCAGGCTATGGAGGTTTTACAGAGCACGATACACACTGATACACACTGACACACACTGACATGCAAACACAAACCACATTTAGTTTGTTATAGTCGAGTATTTTTCTGCTCATTTTGCAGAAATCTGAAGATATATTCAGCACACCTAACTGCAGCATGCTCACACAATTTTGAAAACTTGCTTTAAATTAGTGAAACAGAGAAATGTAATGTGGTCGCAGTAATGTGATACTTTCTGTGGTATCCCTAATATTATAGGCCCTTACCCACCTAGCAAAAAAAACAAGATGAAGTCCCGAATTTTCCAAATCAAAACTTGTCGTGTAGCATATTTACACACTGAACGTGTGGCATTTTTGCGAATTCGTACTCAAAGGAATGCACTGTGAAAACAGGGGAGTAGACATCAAGCCACGATGAGCTGGTCTTGATGTCTCTAAACAAGGAAAGGAGGCGGCAACAGGGAGAATTTTATGGTATATTCATTGCAATAGCTTTTGTACATGTTTCAGGAAATCAGTGCATCAAGTTGAGTTTTTGTTGGCAGAGTTTTAACCAAACTGAGGAGGCAGACAGATGATTTCAGAGAGCCAGATGACCCTTAGCAGCATCTGTGTGTCTGATGTAAGAGAGCAATATTTTTAATATTTGCATATTCAGTACCACACGTTTTGAGCTACGAGCACAAATGCAATCATCTGATTGGTCAGATCTATTTATTCACATTAAAAACTTGGAAAAATTGTACTTGGTTCAAAAAAAAAATTAATGTCACAAATTGGTTCAGTGAAATTAAGTAGTTAATGTGAACAACTACTTAAAAGCAGGTGAGTCCAAAAAAGAGTTTTTATGTACAAAATATTTGCACAGATTTTAGTCCTCCAGTGTGCAAAGACCTTTAGTCATAAGTTTGTCAGAAGACGGTGGTTTCTGCCTCGTCTTACTTACTTTTCTCTGTGGGTTGGTTGAGGTTTCAAACCAAAAGCCACAGTTAGGGTTAACCACCAAAAGCCAAAATTACCTCGTAAACTTCAGAAAACGATTGGTTTGGGTTACTATTTGCCTCTCGACAGCATTAACTTGAAGAATACTTGTCTATTGTGTTTATATATGAAATCAAATGGTCCTTTACAAGTCGATTGTGAGTGCGCTAGCTGTTTTACTATTATTTTTTTTAAGGCAATTTAACCTGTGAAGATCAGTGAAGACAGATAAGAAATTGGGGCAAGAGCGAAGAGAAAACACACAGAAAAGGCCCACAGTTCAGACTCGAACCTGGCATATGGTCGCCTGCTCACTCACAGAGCTAAACTGGCTCCCATCTATCTGTTTCACTATTAACGTAACCCAGTGCACCACAGCACCAAAGGACACCTTGTGCATATCTGTGAGACGCCAGCAGCTTTGACAAAATGGCAGCACATAATGCCCCGAGAATAAAAATGTGGTGGAAATCACCGCCGAACCTTAACTGGCCAGAGATATGATCATCCAGGCTTTCCATTGGCTTGGAACGTGCAAAGATCAAGCACTTGGCTCTGGGCTACTGTAGATCTGGACTACCACTGGCCTCGAGCTTTCATTCATCAAGGCTACTGAATTTCTGCAGGTCCTTTGGAATGATAACCAAATGACTGTGCCTCTTGGCAACGTTGGCAAAAATAAAATATTTTATGTAACTAGACCACATCTTTTATGGGCCAGAATCATTAAAACACAGCTTACATAAGGACCTTCTCTGCCGGGCAACTGATAAAGGTGGGACTTTCACCAAAAAGATGGAAAAAAAGAAACGCCGCCTCACTTCCCCCTCCGTGCACAGTTAGCACCCCACACCCCCAGCCCAGCGCTCATAGGCTGCACCACACACGCACCATGGGAATCTGTTACCATGGTTACAACTGGCAACTGCACCGCTAGGGCCCTGGCAACCCACCACCCACCACCACCATCATTGCTTCCAATACTTCCATCACTTCTCTTGTTTGTACCTCCTTCAGTCTATCTTTATCACCTCTTTCTTCCTCCCCCCCACCTTTCTTTCTATGATTTGCCTTCCAAAGCCCCTCCCACCTGCCCTCACCCCCCACACCCTCCACCTTCTCTCACCGCACCTCCCTGTGCTTCCTCTCAGTCCCTCTGAGGTGTTTTTCTGTGGTGTAGATTTCAGGAGCTGTTTTCCCCTCAGTCTCATTGGACTCATTAGTGTCTTTTACTGAGGCTCCGTCTGTGCTGAGCGTGCAGCAGAGCGCGCACACAGGCCTGTATGCCCTTGTGTGTGTGTTTGTCTGTGTGTGTGTGTGTGTATGTTTTCGAAACCACAATTGTGTTCCAGCGTGCAGGCAGGTGCACGTCGCTGTGTGCTTCCGCGACTGTGTGCTCCTCACGCAAGGGCCTTAGCAGCCCATAATTACGGGAGCTTCAGGCTGATGCTGCCTATGTTTGATTACAGTGATCAAGGGCCAAGTTATGGAGACTAAAAGTGCCATCACCTAGTGTCACTGTGCTGGTATATGTGTGTTAGGGGGTTGTGTGTGGAAAAGCAGAGTGAAACATGAGTGTTTTGTCAAGAGTTCACATTAACTGGAGGCACAAAAATTGTGAAGAGTTAGATCACCTCTTCTGTCAATGACAAGACATTCTGAAATGTGTTTTTAGGCCTCTGTTATTTGGCGGTGTTGCCCTTCATTCACGCTGCCCGTGGGTTAGGTTTTGCCTGTGTTTGTGATCTGTTGTGCATGCATGTGTGTGTGTGTGTGTGTGTGTGTGTGTCTTTAAGCAATTGTGATGATGTTTGCCTTTGCAATTGAAGCAGTGTAGAAAAACAGAACAAAGTAAAATATTTATGTCAGAAGTTCACATTAAGTAAACCAGCGGGAACTGAAAATCCCCATCTGTTTAAATTATGAGCATGTGAACGCTGACTCGCCTAACTTTGAGTTTCATTAAGCCGAGTCGAAGTCATCTCCTCGAGCAATGGAATGTCGGATATCGGTGCTGGGCTCGGGAAGGCGTGTATATCAATGCGGCGACAAGGAGACGAGTCGTGCCTCTTTAGTCAGTGTTACATGTAAGGCTAGACATTGATTGGCGGTCATTTATAAATGATGGTGCATAATGTGGAACACCTCTTCCCATGGCACCGACTGGCTCAATAAAACATGAGGCCTACAGTCGGGAAATGAAATATTAAAAGGAGGCAGAAAGAATATAGGAACCTTTTTGGCCCTGGGGAGTGGTAGTAGATGTGTGTCTGCACATTCCTACTTGATTGTGTGATCATTTTTAAGACCCTTGTCCAGGCTTAAGCCATTAAATGTCAGTGCGGCTGGCTAAGGGATAGAAAGTTAAGTAGGTGTAAGCGTGAACTGATGTGCAGTCACAAAAACTCGGAAAAATACCAGTTTTGCAGCCTAATGTGCTTTCATATAGGGACAGACACTATAAATGTGACCGCTCTGTTGTGTTTTGATGCAGTTGGTAACACTGAATGAGTAGCAAGCACCTGGATTGAGGCGATGCATCTCTCTCTCTCTCTTGCAATCTTGTCACAGAGACGGCTTCTAAACGGCTGCAGATAGCACGAACGGTAGACATCTCGGTGTGTTATCTTTTCCCATTTCCTTTTGTCACTGTGACAAAAAATTCAAATGCAAAACGGGGGAGGAAAAAAAAACAGAACGAAAGAAAGCGGGTGGGTGAAATGCAAAGCGAGGGAACTCATTTGCCGCCGTAGTCCCGTTGCCTGCTGGGCCGGTGAATGGGGAGAAGAAGCTGGAAAATGGTTTCTGTTCAGGGAGCTTTTCCACATCCCACTGCTTGTCAAAGCCGATACCTCTCTGCCTCTAATAGGGGCACAGGAGAGGACAGGCAGCATCTGCTGTCAAAACTAAATTATCTTCTGTCAACAAAGCAGAAGGGAGAACCGGCACCTCAGCCAGCCCCATGGTCACATATACACAGATACATTTTACTGTATGACCATTATGGGTCACTTAAGGGAAGGCTAGTTGTGATTTATTTATTTATTTATTGACTTACAACAATTTTGTGGTCAGAAGCGCAGCGCTAAACTGCAGTTCGGTTGGAATTGGTCTTGGATTAGGAAGAATATATTATCAGCTAGGATTGTGCCCTGCAGCGCTCTGACAGCTTCATGATGGAGGGGACAGTCCAGAGCTGTCGAGCCACAAAAGCTCTGGGTCTCCCAAGAGGAAAATTGTGTGGGTGGTACAGAATCTCCATGAGTCAATACGTGACACCTTGAATCAAATTAGCTTGGGAGGAGATGCCACATATTTTTGCTGTGTTGGTCGGGGCTTAAGAAAAGGATTGCCAGCTATAATAAATGGTTGAGTGAAATAAGATACAAGAGTTAAATGGAGCCACAGCTTAGCTATTATGGGAAACAGCAGTGAGCAGCCAGCCGTGGACTTTTGAGAGGGTGCAGCCGCCTGCAAACACCCCCAGCTATGGGAGTTCATTGATCAAGGTTGATGACAGTCATTGAAAAAAAAAACCTTTATGTTTAGATGTAGGAGTAACTCAATAAAAATTTTGATCTCATTTGAAGTTTCTATATGGTGTGAATGAGCTATTTTGGCTTTCACTACTAAGGCAGGAGTGGGCTGTTGTTTTTTTGAAGTCACAATATGTGTAATACATTTTAAATGTAGGCTAATTGTATAAAAAAAAAATGAAAAGCTGTTCCTTAATAAATACCTACAAAAATTCCTCTGATGTAATTTGAATTAACAGAGAAGCTGGCTTATACAATGCAAGAGAGTTGTTCAGTTGTTCATGTTATAGATCAAAAGGCACAAAATCATCACTACTGACCAATCAGATCTCTGGAAAATAGAATCACCATTCGTGGAAGAGCTCAGACATCTGTGCACAGATAGTGGGAGGATTTAGTTTTTCAGTGAGCATAATAGTCTTTGTCTTTCTCTGATGAGCAATACCAATAAATATAGATTCTTAGATGCAGCTTTGCTCCTTGATCATTGTCTGCAAACAATTTTACAACAATTCTAGTCTTTAATAAGTTTGAATAAAGGGGTCCTACTGGAACTTGTGGACAATATATCAAATTTGCCTACATTTTTCTTACATACATTTACTCACTCATTACAGAAAAAAGTGAGTAAAAAAAAAACTAACAAGAAAACACCCACAAATATTTCAGTTTGGGTTTTTTGTTTATTTGTTTGGTTGCTTGCTTTTTAAAATTTCAAATATTGCATAATAAGACAAAACTGCAAGACAAAAATGCTTTTTTTTTCACTCCTAACTAACTGAAGCCTTTCATTCAAGTACCAAATAAACAAATTGGTACTCTCTTTCTGGCCAGACACATATCATCACAATTTTATTCGTATTTAACAAAATAAAAATGCAGACATAAGTGTACACATTAGTTTTCGACTGCTAGTGAAAACTGTTTTCTTTACAAATAACTCTCTCACTGAACTAACACAGTCAATCCCTCAACATGTTTGTACTCTCTGCTCATGTTTCCTTCATATTAAATATTTTTTTTGCTTTTTAAAGAGCTTATTTTAGCATTGTACTTAACAACAAACAAATCGTCCCTAACAAAAAAGTTACTTCACGGGCCAAATTGCATTATATTTGTGCACGTCAATATACAAGTAGGGGTAACGTGGGCCACAAGTGGTCCCCAGGCTGCGAGTTTGAGACGTCTGATTTAGACTGTAATATGTGTTTAACGTCTTCACATTTTCTAATATTATAGTTTTATCTGCCATTGTAAAATCAGCTGTTCTGCTGCCAGGACACTAGTCCATGTCCTAATTAGCTGCTGGTAAAGAATCCCCTTTCATGTGAGCGTGCAGGGTTACCTTTGCGAGTTGATAACAAAATTCATGGAACTGCTTTGTCAAACTGCCAGTGTTAGGGTAAGTAATTAACGGAATACATGTACCAGCATTACACATTTAAAATACAAAATATGAGTAACTGTATTCCATTACAGTTACTGCTTAAATGGGTGATAATTAGAAAACAGTTACTTTGTTGAAATACATGGATTACACAGCAGTCTTTTCCTGTTTCATATTTTAGGCTGTCCCCTCTCTGTAACCTCTCTAATTTTGGTAATTCTGCGCATTGCCGGAAACAAAACTCGCAATAAGAGGTGCTAATGTAAGCGGTGATGGTTAACCCTAACTGTGCAGTGCAAACTCTGTTTGCATCAAAAAACACCACCTCCACCCTAAAGAAACATCTGGAAGTAAGTTATTTTTAAAAATCTAATGTTAGCCTTCTGTAACCACCTTGTTTTAGTTGTGGTAGCTATCTGGGTTATGTGCCACTTCAGTATCTTCGATGTACTATTGCTGTGTGATTTTTTTACTATTAATGAAGGCTGCATTACAACCTGCTAGCTGCAAATAATCATGTGCAGTTCTGAAAGCAGATAGAAAGAAAATGTATTACTGATACAGAAATTGTTTTTTCTATACGAGATCACTGCAAAAAGTGCAGCCTTACCTAACGTCCACTTTACTGTTACTCATTTTATATTAAGATTTAAAAATCTAGTTGGTGTTGCTTTCAGAAGTGCACGATTATTTGCAGCTAGCAGGTTGCTAATGCTATCCATCAAGTCTAACAGTCTGCAGTCTATGAACTTCAGCTAACGCCAGCTAACAATGTTAGCTCCGTGGCGAGTAGCCTTCAGTAATAGTAATAAATCACACAGAAATAGTACATTCATGTAGTTGTAACAAGCATGGCAATAGATCAAGTAATCCAAAGTATTCAGAATACGTTACTCTCAATGAGTAACTTGACGGAATTTGTTAAAAAGATAGATAGATTGTGGCTACTTAAAATGCACAGTCTGGCATGTGTAATCACTATGATGTAAAATTATGTTCACACCAGGGCGTAGATTTTGCATGGATTTTTGCATGTCCCCACCAATAATTTGATCTCTTCGAGTAAAGAAAAACAAAACCGATAAAGAAAAAAAACGATCTGTCAACGTCTCATTCACCTAGCAGTGCAGAAAGGGTTAAATTACGTTCTCTATTGGAGTCCTAAATCATGTGACAAATATGGCCAATGTGATTGGCTGTGCCTTTCAGGGAGCTCTATTTAGTTTGAGCAGCGGCAAGCCTGCACTGCAAGGACCTGCAAGGAGGAGAGCAGGATGGCAGCACAAAGGAAGAACCTGGATATAAGGAAGTATTTTTCAAAGAAACCTGTAAGTCATTAAGTCAAGTTCACTCATAAAATGTGTCCGTCATAATAACGTTACAGGCTATGCTAGGCCCACATCAGTCTAAAATTGTATGTAACCATGAATAATGTGTTTTGGAAACTAACTGCACAACAGGCAGCATTATTAGTTGTCTCAGTCTCAGAGTAGCATTTCTAATTTTGATTGAAACTGTCAGAGAAAACGGCAGCCTCAAGCAAGTCAGGATATTAGTTTACAGAGGCTGTTAAAATTATATGTCTAACGTTAAAATATTGGTGACACAATAATTTCGACCTAATGGTACTGACATATTCATAGGGTTCATTTTTGAGACAAAATATCATGAGGTAGTCATGATTGCAAATATTCCACCTTGTAGTGCACTACAAGGTGGAGTGAGTGCATTGCACTCACCCTACAAACATTACTGATGAGTCCAGATCTGCACAAATTGACAGAAACACTGAAGCAGCTACACATTTTATTCTTATTGTCATGTATGTCCTATTTGTCAGGTGACAGAAGAACCAACACAAAGCTCAGAGAGCAATGGTGATACAAGATCACAGGTGAAATTGGATGATGACTTGGTGGTTCATTACTGTATTTGAATCTATTTTTATTTTTGAATGATACCTTATATCAGAGCTTCCCAAAGTGTGGGGCCCGCCCCCTAAAGGGGGTTCAGAGCCATTGCAGCGCGATATAAAAAGGAAAAAAAAAAGAACGCTTGGACACTGCTAGCATAATGGACAGGTTTTTGACAGAGCTCCCGCACAAACGCAAAGCAGGAAATGAAGCATCGATGAATATGTTTCCAAGCCAAAGACTAGAAAATATGGCGAAGCATGTCTTCCCTTTCGCTTCACCTGCACAAGTGCCAAGGTAGGTCTCCCCTCCAGAATAAGTTTTCCCTGCGTCGAGAGCAGCGCTGGGTTGTTCAAATCAGGGACAAACAGTATCCCACATTCTTGATTTTTAGCTCACAAACACTTGTTGTAATAACTAACTACTCCTGACATTTTAGAGATGTTAGCTCTTTATACAGTAGAGTTACAGTGGGATCCAAATAATATCAGGATGATTCTGCCACGATTTGTTTCCCCGGTTCAAATCACGGACTAACAGTATCCCACAGCTGTTTATGCTTTTGAACCCATTTTGCACAGAGATGCATTTTTTGATAAATGTATTGATAGCAATGTTGAATATTATTACACAAGAAAAAAACAACTACATGTAAAATAATCACACCGTGACACCTCTGCCTTTGTAAATGGAGGGACAGTAACTGCGTGTGGTGTGTAAAACCTGAAGATAGTCAGATTAACAGTATTTTGTCTCTATCTGCCATTCTGCAATTCATCTCATGTAAACAATAATGTGGCGCACCAGCGTGATGTGAAAAAAGCACATACCTTTGAGGTTGCGTGACGAACTGTATTCCTCGTCCACAGGCAAATGCAAAAAAGGAGTTTTTAAAAAATCTCAGTTTTCAGTGATTCGAAACGCCATTTACGTGTAGATGAACATTTTTCTTGGGCCTAGCAAAAAATGTTTGGGAACCACTGCCTTATATGGAATATGGCTGAAGTAAACGAAAGTCTAAAATACTTAGTCATTTGTTTAATAGTAATTTAACATTATGTAATTCACATGTAAAACTATGAATTGTAATTTTAAATGGTTTAAAAGCATGTCGAATAGCATATGTAGGAAAGTATATTTCTCCTTTTTTTTTTTTTATCAAGAAGCAAAGACAAAAAGGGAAAAAAAAAAGAAACAAGGCAGGGTTCAGTGGTTGACTCATCCGTCCCCTCCAATGCCAAAACCAAATCTACGCCCTTGTGTTCACACATGTACGCACACACTCACAAACACCATCTCCCCAGGCCGTTTCACAACTGTCCAGCCCCTCGTCCTTCTCCCTCTGTAAGTGCATGAGTCACTTCATTCCTCACCTGCATCTATTTTTCATGGAGGTAAATTGCATGGCACCGTTGTGCGCTGAACTGTGCCTCTGTAATCCACAGAGATGACCTCTAATAACGCTGGTCCTCTGCTCCTCAAACACACCATCATCTGAAAACGTCCACACCAACGCTCTCTCATTCCAGCTACCGCTCATATTTTACATCTAAAGCTCTTTGATTCAGGATTTCTTTCTGTTTTTTTGTCTATTGCGTCACTGCTTCATGTGGATAATTTGTTTCTGGTTCTTAACCTACATATAACCATCACACTTTTTTTGCATCCATCCTGTTTTTTCTATCTGTTCCTTTTTCTTTATGTTGATTTTTTCATACATTTGTTTCCATTTTGACTTCACTTTTATGTCCATTTATCATACTATTGCTTAAAATGTCTTTCGTTTGTATTTCCTCTTTCCCCTTCAATTTGCTTTTCCCTGCTCAGTATTACTTTCCTTTCCCTTCTCCGTCATCTGATGTCCTCACTTAGATTTATTTCCATGACCTAAAATTTAAGTAAACAGTACAGTTCTGGTCTACACTGTATCTACAGTACTGTTAGTGCTACAGGTGTTGTAGACTGTTTGGCAGGCAAGTGGGAAGTCAGACACTCAGAGTTCACATCCTCTTTGAAGTGATGGAGGCTTGGGCTGAAGACAATAAACAGACACTTTGATTGCCTGCAGCTCAATCCAGCACCCTCATGATCCTTCACACTGTAGAGGAGGGTATGGTATGGTATGGCCTCAGGCATATTGTCCCGTGAATGTGTGTTTGTGTGTGCGTATGTTTAGTGTCTATGTGTGTCACTATACAGAACCGTATGTTCTTGATTGTTGTATATCCCGTGGGCTCAGATTTGTGGTTTTGATGGCCAGTGGTGGTTGCTAAATTCTGAATAGTTTTAGTTGGAATACTTTGGTGTTTTTTTTATTATAGTATTATTAAAATTTTACTGCAAGACTTTATTTATTACCATGTATTAGGGTCATTCAAGAAACACCACAAATTTCTGAAATTGCAATAAAAATATTCTCTGACATTAAGTCATAATTATGTGAGAAGAAAAAAGGAAAATAGTCTGAGATTAAAGTCACACATTCACACAAAGTGTGAAAATGATTTTTTAAGAAACTACGCAATTCACTTTGTAACACTGGATTAATCAGATATTCTGTTAATTGTTATGTATTAGGGGTTAGCAACCCAGAAATACTCTTCTCCAAAACCATATACCGTAATTGTCGGGCTATAAGCCGCTACTTTTTGCACAAGCTTTGAACCCTGCGGCTTTTAGTCAGGTGCGGCTTTTCTATGGATTGTCCATGAGCGGATTTGTTTTGTTTGTTCCGCTGTTGTTGCCTGGCGGAAGGATCGGGGTTCAAGAGTGGTATGTTGGTCACATGTCCATCCCCCAGGCAACGTAGTGCCGTACGAAGTAGCGCGAAAAACAAACTTCAAAGTAGCACTACGCGTTCAGCTGGAGGCGTGGATGATGAGCGGCGATAAACTTGCGAAAAGCAAGTTATGCCCAACTCCACCATTGGATTCTGACAGCGTGGAAAAGTGTGAAAACATCCACGATCACCACCAGATTTCGAAGGGCTGGACTGCTGCATGATGGAGAGGAGGACACCGCCACGGCCCTTCTGAGGGTGTTCGACTCTGACACTGACAATGAGGATTTCTTTGGTTTTGAAAGTGACAACGAAGGAGAGAAGCGGAGAGTGGATGACGAAGCCATCCTGAACCTGTTCGTTTCCGACACTGGAGGAGAGGACTTTGGTGGTTTTAGTGCGCAGGAAGAAGAGAAAGATGGTGGTGAATGACTGACTTTTCTTCTTGTTAAAGCCGTGTCACTGCACCTGAGCCTAAAAGGTAGGCCGAATCTATTTTTCTGGTGTGCTGTAGGTTATTGTTATGTACTACATTTGTTACTCATTTATGAAGCACAGTACATGTTTTGTACTTGTAATTACCGGTACTTGTACATATACCCTAAAAAGTTATGCAAATATGTACCCATAACTTGTTTTTCAAAATATTAATAAAAGTGATGTCTCCAAACAGCCATCTCTTTCCTGACAATTCGCTTTGTGCATATTCTCTTACATATGATAAGTCAACATTGAAACACCTGCGGCTTTTAGTCAGGTGCGGCTAATGTATGTACAAAACAGGATTTTCCCCTGATTTTAGCTTGTGCGGCTAATATTCAGGTGCGCTTTGTAGTCCGGGAAATACGGTATATGCTTACCAACCAACATTTTAGGCCCACCTTTTGGACTGCACATTAACACAATACACAAATATCTAATCAGCTAGTTAGATGGCAGTTCTATTAGACATGGGCAATCGATAAGCTGAAGTTCAAAGCAGGCATCAAAATGGGAGGGAAAAGGTGATTTGAATCACTCTGAATGCTGCATGGCTGTTGCCAGATGGGCTTCCCTGAGTGTTTGTGAGACTGCTGATTTTTCATAAAAACATCTCCAGGGTTTCTAGAGATTGGGCCAAACAAAGAAAGAGAAAATATCCAATGAGTTGTAGTTCTCTGGGTGAAAATGCTTCATTGATGCCAGAGGACGAAGAAAGACCAGACTGCTTCCGGATGATAGTAAGTCAATTAACCATTTATTATAACCAAGGTATTAGGGCTGGGCCATATTATACCGTTAGGGTAAAACGCGCATGTGCAATGTCTTTGTTTTCATACGCACACGGCCGAAAAAGCATGGCGGCAGCCGAGAATTAGAAGGGAGAAAGCGGATTGTTGAGTGAAACAGATGAACCAGAATTGGTTTGTAAAAATGGTGCCACTTCAGTGATGTGGAACTAGTTTGGTGTTTGTCCGTCAGATACACAACAAAGTCCATTTTTTTTGTAAAACTTGCATGCCAGCCACCGTATTTGTCGGACTAAGGTGCTCGTAAATCTGGGAGTAATCTGGGTCCTAAACTCCGTCCAATTCAGGTCCCAAAGTCAAATGAACACTGCAGCATAACTGAGAGTTAAGACTAAGTTAAGTCTAAATTCTTCCATCTTTAATAAAACGATCAGAATTGCTGCTTTACCAGGTGTAACTATGAAGTTTAACATCCAGGCATTCGTGAAAACAGAATTTATTACATTTAACAGAGTTAGAAGTTAGCCGGAAGTTAGCTCGCTAGTTTCGCTAGTTACCTAAGCATGATATTGCATGTTCTGACTGAGAGATTTCTGAAAAAATTCAAACGTACTGCTCTGCTATCACTTGTAGCAGACATAAATGAAGACATGAAACTAAACAGCAGCGACGTTTGCAGTGTTACTGAAGTTGGGCTAGCTGGTATATAATGATGTGCTACGTGATCGCTAGCGACACAGCTATGTTAGCATAACACAAACAGTGAAGCTGGAGGAATCAACACTAACACTTTTCCACTCGATAAAAGTTAACGTGAAGGTTCTTGATGGTTAGAGACAAATGCAATCACATGGCAGGATGCTGTAAATGGACCAAACTTCAGTCAGGAGAACAACTGAGATAATCCATCCACAATAGAAGTTTAGTCATTAATATACTGCAACAACATGGGACTAGAGCAGCTGTGATAGAATACAGCATTAATGAATCAATGGTACAGAAGTGGAGGAAGCAAGAAGAATGAGTTGAATAAAGTGATTTATCTGACTGCTTTGTTTCACTTAATGTGCCTTACAATCCCGTGCACCTTATGGTCCGAAATATACATATTTGACTGTTTTATTTGGCACACTGCAGTTTAATGTTGCAAAGCACCTCTTTTTACCCATATGGAAAAGAAATAGTAAAAACTTATATGTGATTACTCATGAAAGTGGCCACTTTCATGAGTAAATCATATAAGGCTTACATGATTTACTCATGAAAATGGCCACTTTCTCATTACTTTCATACATTGTTTTAGTAAGTATCCAAAACATACAAGTTTCATTATATAATTTTTCAAGGGATCTTATATCTGTTTTCACTCTTATATGCTTTTCATACAAGTTTCACACAAGACAGATACAAACTTTATAAGATTTATATATATATCTTTTCCATTTGGGTAACTTCAGTGGATAATATACATGGTTATGCTCAGGATATGTCAGCCCATTTCTACTGGAAATGCCTTTTGGTTAAACTTTCAGCAAGGAATTTGCAAGGGGTTGTGCTAGTAAAGGTGTGGAGTTGTATTTTGTCTCGCAGAAATTATTCTTGTCAGTTATATCGTTATCACAAATTTTCAAATATATATCGTGATATATATTTTTGGCCATATTGCCCTGCCCTACAAGGTATGCAGAAGTCCATCTCTATTTGTTAAAAGCAGTAGATGTTAAAGTCCCTATCAATATAGCACAGCACTTGCCCTGAAAGAGCTGACAAAGTCTTTTGCGACACATCAGCCAGCTTTGTAAGGCGTTTAAGCCATTTATCACGAGACCACCACAGGCTGATCAAACCTGGGTGGGTGTTGCATTGTACCAACCGGCCCACAGCCCACACTGTGGTTTTTGCGTGTGTGTACCTGGTGCCAGATATTCCAAGCAGCCTAAAGAACCCCCCATCCCTGCCTTCTGAATTAACGTATCAATAAAGCTGTTTTTCTAGTAGGAACAGGAACATTGAAAGTCTTTGGCCAAATCTGGCAGAACTTTGTTGATTGTATAGGAGTTATTTTTCTGTGAATCAGGGTCCTAATATTACTTTGCCATGATTTTTGGTATGATTTTTTTAAATACCAAAATCATTAGGTTCCAGGGTTCCAGGATGCTGAGCATGGTGCCTTAGTGTAATGGGAGTGGGCCCAGGAACTGATGCTTACCCTGTGCGCTTGACTGTCCTCTTAAACTCGTTCCATGTGAGGGGGCTTGGATCCAACTGGTGCTTTGGGAATGTTACCCGAGATAGTAATTTGCATGTGCCTTTAATTGTCAAAAATGAGTCTTCCTTGGGTGCTTTCTTCATGTCAAATAATTTTTTCACAAACTTTAAGAGATCTCTGTAGAAGGAAGTTCTTGTGCAATTTTTGTTCTTATGTCGTTTCCTGAGAATCTCTGCCCTTTGCAGCACTGCAAGTTGCTGCTTGATATCATCCTGTAGTGCCTCAAGTCCTTTCTTTTTTGCTTTTGTGGCCTTCTTTCACTGTTTCCCCAGGATCTTTCTCAGATGAACAGAATCAACTTTTGGAGGTTTCCTCAGGATCCTTCTTTATTTCACAAGTCTTTGGATTTCCTCTTATCTCCTGGATTTGAGCAGGGCTGATAATGTTTCTGTGCCGTTGGAATTTTGCTCGTCACCCCTTACCTTACCTAATATGGACAAAAATACCTGAAGAGCGTTCCCAGCACCTTGTTGAATCTATGCCCCACAGAATTAAGGAAGTTCTGAAGGACATCCGATGTAGTATTAGAAAGGTGTGCCGAATACAGTGTCTGGTGAGTTCATGTTGTATATCTGACTGCTTTCTTTCTGATTAGCACTTAGAAGAAATGTTGCTACACTAAATATGCAGTCATCTAAAACAGAGTCATGCATGTGTTGCATATTAAAAGCAACTTATTAGGCAATGACATTTGCACAAATTGATTGGTTGCAGTTTTTTTAGTTTTAGTGTGAGTGTACAAAATTATTTTGCAGTAGTTTAGCTGAAAACGAATGACTGAAACTGACAATAGCTGGTGGGCGGAAGTTTTAAACTTTTACATTTTCTGCATTTGACATGTACTGCTGTTATTTGATTTTCTATACAAGCGAGGCGTTACATCACCATAGTGCTTCTGGCTTAAAAAGCATTATGTCTCATTTTTGTAAGCTTCGAGCTTTCCGATAAGTTGAAAAATTACATGCTCCTGCATAACCTGATATAATTTTTCAAGGCCCCTGGGCTCATAACCCCCTCTCATACCCTTTTAGTGAAATATAGACAGCATTGTCATTTAGCAGTAACAGGGAAGTTTCCCTTAGTTGTTGTAAGGTTGGAAATATGAAGTTTTCATGTGACAACTGTGATGTATTTTTTTCATCAAACCCAAGTCAATATGTGTGGTTTGATGTAGGTAGGTGTGGCACACACACTTGATTCTCAGCATCACTTTCTTTGAATAGCCAGGCGGCTCATGACTAATCGCAGACAGAGACTCAATGATGAAAGCTGCCCATATGGAAAAGATATATATAAATCTTATAAAGTTTGTATCTGTCTTGTGTGAAACTTGTATGAAAAGCATATAAGAGTGAAAACAGATATAAGATCCCTTGAAAAATTATATGAAGAAACTTGTATGTTTTGGATACTTACTAAAACAATGTATGAAAGTAATGAGAAAGTGGCCACTTTCATGAGTAATCACATATAAGTTTTTACTATTTCTTTTCCATATGGGTGATCACATATGCTCTGCAGTCTGTGTGGCAATAACACACACACTCGTACAGACAGCGGCACCTCACAGAAGAACAAACAACCGAGAGTGTCATGATCCTGGCAGCGCTTATAAATCTGTCATCTTGAAACTTCTGTTGCACTTATGAAATCACTTTTTTACTATCCTGGACTTTAATTTGATGAAAAAAACAAAAACCAGAGAACACTGCAGGCATATACATTTAGCTTTGCGTGCAGATAATAATTTAAATAATTTATTTGAAGAAGGAGCTGCTGTAGCCTTTTTGTGTCCCCGGGTACAAAAAGGTTGCCCTAGCAAACGTAGCTGCCTACCTGTAGCTACTTTTAACAATTTTTTTTTAGGTTTAGCTCTGCTATCCACCTGTTATTTTAAACAGGCGGTTGCCTCTAAAGCCTTGATTATGCTTTCCATGTCTGTAAGCCCACTACGGTCCCCTCAAAGTACATTGCCTGCCTGTTTTTTGGGTTTTTTATACTCATCCAAAGAGTCTTTATATTACAATGCAGTAAGTGACGCAGTCATTGCGTCTCCAACTGTCCATGTCCACAATAGAGTATAATCAAGGCTTTACAATCCATACACTTCTATGTGAGGAACTCTGGAGAAAGTTTCTTCAAAAATCCAAAGGATATGAGGCTTGTTTTCACAACCAAGCACCTCACATCATCTATACCCAACATTATCAGTGAGCAACACTTGCAAACTGAGGTTAGCAATATAGTCATTGATATCATAAGTCAACAAGCCACTGGCTTCCGGCACAAAACAGATTCCAACACAAACTCCACATAAAGAGAAAAAACATACCGATACAGTGACTGTATGTATTTGCCTAGTCACACTGTAAACACGAAAATGAGTTAAGGTTAGCCAGCTAGCTACCACACTGAATATCATGAAGTGTTTTAACATTACTGTAGCTGTTGGCGTAACGTTTATTAGCATTTGTGAGAAGAAAACACGTTTATCTAATGAAGCCATTCTGGCCAAGCGTGAGTTTGGCCATCAGGGCGTACCTAAGACCAGGATCAACAGGACAATTAATACATGGAGGAACTGATTGTTTTGGTGAAGCTTTTCAAATGCTAGCGTGATTGCTCCTGTTGCGGTAATCTATTGAAACTGCTGGGATTTTGTAAACTCAATGGCACTGTGTTTTTCCATGTTGACTTATAGCTGTCCAGATCATCCATGAACACCTTTTGGTAAACCTCTGTAGTCTGACTCTGCGATATAGTCAGTTAAGGATCACGTAAAATGTAACTTCAGTGTACATCAGGAGTAATTCCAAAATGGGTTTTTTTGTTTTTGTTTGTGGAGATACTTTAAGTGGACATGTGATTGAGAGACAACCCATATGGAAAAGATATATATAAATCTTATAAAGTTTGTATCTGTCTTGTGTGAAACTTGTATGAAAAGAATACAAGAGTGAAAACAGATATAAGGTCCCTTGAAAAATTATATAATGAAACTTGTATGTTTTGGATACTTACTAAAACAATATATGAAAGTAATGAGAAAGTGACCACTTTCATGAGTAAATCATGTAAGTTTTTACTATTTCTTTTCCATATGGGACTGCCCCTGATAATCATGTTGTAGTGTTTCTCTTTAGTGACTTTCTCTTTTGTTTTCTTTTTAATGTTGTGCAATTTCTTGTATTATCTGAAACAAATAAAGATACAATACAATACAATACTTATACTCTTTAGTTAAGTTTTTATTTTTTTAAACTTCGAATCTTTGTTTAGTTTCCTGCTAATTTTGTGCAACACTTATCCCTAATTATCCAATCAGTCTTCTCAGTGTATATACCACCTGTTGTCTACCCTCCAGTTGCCAGATAGTTATGATTCTAATGGTAATCAAGCAGTTTTTGCTATTTCCTAGCTATTTTCCCCTCATATTTTTCTGTTAGGATTTTTTTGAACCTGTGCTTCAGCCTGAAGTTAAATTTTATACCATGTTGCTGAACCTTTGGACTGTTTTTGAGTGTCTGGGTCTAAACTCCGCTGCAGGTCCATATATCAAACGATCACTATGGCATTACTGAGAGTTGAAAAACTGTCTAAAGTATTTCATCTTTAATAAAATGATCAGTGTTCTGCTCTACCAGGTGTAACAATTGAGTTTAACATCCAGGCATCCATGAAAACGGAATTTATGACATTTAACGGAGTTAGAAGTTAGCAGGGAGTTAGCTCGCTAGCTTCTATCTAAATACAATATAGCATGTCCTGACTGCGGGGTTTTGGAAACAAATTAAAACGTACAGCTCTGTTGTCACTTCCAGCATAAATGAAGACAGAAAACTAAACAGCAGTGACGTTTGTAGGGTTACTGAAGTTGGGCTAGCTGGTATATAATGATGTGCTACGTGACCGCTAGCGACACAGGTATGTTAGCATAATATAAACAAGCTAACTTTTTTTCCACTCGATAAAAGTTAACGTGAGTGTTCTCGGTGGTCAGGAACAAATGTAATCGCATGGCAGGATGCTGTAAAAGGACCAAACTTCAGCCAGGAGAACAACTGAGATAATCCATCCACAATACGAGGTTAGTCATTCATATACTGCTGCATGGGCTGGGCTGTAGTTACATCCTAAGGTTTTAAAAACTGAGCTTAAATTAGCGGTAATAAAAGCCGAGGGAGGTCAACAGTGATCACTGACTGTTTTAGGAACTTTTTGAGATCAAATAGAAGAAAATACATAACATTAAACATGTTAACAACACAAAAGCCATATTAAACGCAGACTACTTTAGACCCGGAAGTAGGATTCGTCGCGTCATCACTGAACAACCGGATAGGTTTCATAACAATTCGTCAATTGTTATCCGGGCACAAACAAAGGGGCTCATTTCTGTATTGAGCATTATTCTTTTTAATTTGCCCAAATAACACTCGAAGAAACAGCTGATCCCCCGTTTTAACTTGATTCTTGCTGACGCAACAATTTTGTTATATTCAATTAGGATACTCTGATTGCTTTAGAGAAAAAAATATTCATAATAAATATAATAAATTGTAACAAATCTGTTTTGGACAAAAACGGTGGATCATTTTTGCTCTTTTACTATAATTTCTCAACTGTGTGAATTTAGAGCACAACGACATCAGATAAAACGCGACAACAAAAAGCAAAGATTAGTTTAAGAAATCAAAACTTCTTTCTAAAAACGCAAGATTTATAGAAATCATAACATTTCAAAAACTACTCGAAAAAACAAAAAAGAGAGACTGTGTTAAAATCATTTTGAGAATGACATTGTAAGAATGTCCTTTAATAAAAAATTACCTTCACAATTTGATTTGTACCATTCAAGTGATATTTTTGACGATAACCTTCTCACATTTCAAATGTATGGCGTATGGTTAGATTGTTGGGTAAGTGTTTTATGTAAACATAAATGTCAGCATTTTAAAATATAATATAAGAAACAAAAATTATACAAATCAGCAACAGAGAAGATGGGGGGGAAGGGGCACTTAGATCAGTGCTCTGTGCAACAGATAATCAGGATTGGGAATGGGGATCTTTAATGGCTGTCAATTAAAAACTAATTAGAGGGTGTAAGCTCAGCGAGATCGGTTATCAGTCCATTTATCATCACGCAGCTGTCTCAAACGTGCGCGCACACACGCAGACACACACACATCTTATCATATAGACATTGTATTCAGTATTTTTTCTGGCTGTTTCTTTGCCTCTAGCGTTGTGCACATGGACTACAGCAACACACCTGCACACAGACACAGACAGTAAATACATATGGAGCTCATTCAGCACCAAACCAGCTGTAATAGACACATTCCCTCCTCCATGTCTTTCATTTACCAGGACAGAATTGCCTCTGAATTGATGGCAAATAGTGGAATTTGACCCAAATGTATTTCTATAAATGGCTGTGAACAGATAGACAAATGAAAACACATGACCTGATGAAATTGCAGAAATTCAAATTCAGTGAATGACTTGTACGGTGACAAGCAATTAGTGGCAAATGGAAGTATATATCTCGAGGGGCATCAATCTAACTTGAAAGGAGCATGTTTAGTAGAAGCACAAGTACATTGGGGTCTAGTGACTTTGCATTTCAGGCTTGATGTCATGTACTCAGACTGTTGTTCAAAGCAAAGCATTCATCACTCATCCAGAAATTTCACACTAAACTCAATGTTGCACGCTGGTTATTACTTACATAAATCCCCACATGCAGTGTGTTTTAAAAGGGTACTGGGTTAATCAGCTACAAAACGAAAAAATATATTGGTTTAAATGCATGTTGTTCATCAGAAAAATATGTTCTTTTATTCACTCAGTCCTTGTTTGTGGCTCATTTATCATGAATTAGTGCATCAGTAGGGTATGGTAAGGAGGCGATCAGCTTGTGGTATGGCAGAGGTGTTATTGTTTGCTTTGATAGTGGTCATTAGCTCATCTGTTCTTGTGGGTTGGGTGTTTTATGTCTTCCTCTTGACAGTACTCCATGTTTAGCCAGGAATGTTGGCTAGCCAGTAAAAGACTAAGGTTGTCACAATACTATAATTCTAAATTCAATACCAATACCTGGAAAATACTTGATACTCAATACCAATTTCCAATGCCACAGGCAAAAGATTATGAGGGGGGTTTTTTTGGGGGGGAGGGGGGGGGTTCTTAAATAAAGATTAGAACAACACAACACTATTTTTGTGGCAACATTATTTTTTAGATTGAGTGATGTAGTGTAACATAATTATAGGATGAATAAATGCAACCTGAGGTAGGCTGTTACTGTTGCTAGCTAGTTGGTGCTAGGCTTTTCTTGGCTTCAGTCTGAAAGAAACGTAGCAGTGTTTAGAGTGAAATTGCACTATTTTGCTAATTTAACACAGTCTGTTATAACATTTTATACCAGATGTGCTTCCTGACACAACCATCCCAATTACTCAGGCTTGAGATCAGCACTAGAACTACACTAGCTCGTGACCCCTTGGAGCTGGGTTTGAGGCTAATATTGGTAATAATTAAGTGACTAACATATAAATGTGCACAGCCAGGTTCACATTTATGATTTTATGACATGATTGAATTCTTACGTATTGTTGAAATTACAGCTTTACTGACCTCTTAAAATTCTGGAGTTACTCAGTGTTGTGAATGTGAACTGCTTGTGAAGTGAACTGAATGTGAAGCTGTATGTCACCTGAAGGCAAAGAAGGCACTACTGGCATCAATACTGTTGGAAATGAGTGTCTATCCAGTAGTATTTTTTACTATTGAGTGGAAGCAAAAGTCTATTTTTGACAACCCTACTAAACACAGTAATAACTTGATCAGCAAACCATTTGGTAGTTTTCTTGGCACCTGCAATTGGACTCATGAAATGCTCCAAAATTTCCTGTTAGACGGTTGTGTTGAATTTGGACTTGATAAAACTGTGGTCCAACCACACAAACACTAGTAGATAATATGTCACCCAAAATACTAACAGACTGCAGAAGCTTCATGCCTTGGATTCTGTGCCTCTTCAGTCTTCCTCCAAACTTTAGCAGCTTAATTTATAAATGAAATGCAAAAATAACTGGACCACAGTCCAGTTTTTTTTTTCTTAGCCCAGGTAAGATGCTTCTGATGTTTTCTATGCTTCAGGAACTGCTTGATATTAGGAATGAGACAGTTGTAGCCTCTGTTCTGAAGATAGCCCTCTGCTATACACTCTCTTCACCCATGACTGTATTTCCTCCTGCGCGTCCAATCTCATTGTTAAGTTTGCAGATGACACTACAGTGCTCGGACTTATATCCAACAATGATGAGACAAACTATAGGACAGAGGTGCAACAACTAGAGTCATGGTGCCACGACAATAACTTGGTCTTAAACACCAAAAAGACCAAGGAGATCATTGTAGATTTCCGGAAGAGGGGTCATAACAACCATCTGCCTCTCTTCATTGGCAGTGAGGCGGTGGAGAGGGTGAGCAGTTTTAAATTCTTGGGGGTAACTGTGACCGAGGACCTGTCCTGGGGCAACCATATCACCTCAGTTGTACGGAAGGCCCAACAGCGCCTCTACTACCTGAGGAGACTGCGGAGTGCACACATTCCCAGATCTCTGATGTTGAACTTCTACAACTGTGCCATCAGCAGCGTTCTGACGTATGGATTTCTAGTGTGGTTCCCCAGCTGCACCAAGGCCGATCAGCAAGCACTCCAGCGGGTGGTGAAAGAAGCTGGCAGAATTATTGGAACAAGTCTGCCAGAGATCAGTAATATCTTCCCCACTCGCTGTCTGAGGAGGGTGCACAGTATCCTGCGGGACCAACATCACCCTGCGCGCCACCTTTTCCATCTGCTGCCCTCAGGGAGAAGGTACAGGTCTATACAGGCCAGAACATCCAGACTGGCCAACAGCCTGTATCCACAGGCTGTGAGGCTCCTGAACTCTCTGCCCCCCTCTCACGGACAATAACCATATCCAACTTCTTAATAGCAATGAACTGGTCTGCATTGGTGCATCATATCTTTATTCTCTTCCCCCTCCTGCCCCCCCCCCCCCCCTCTTTCTTAAATAGATAACTATCATATCTGATATCATATCTCACAGTACAATAATATTGAATGGGTTGCATTGTTGTATTTTGTCATGTTTCTCAGGTCTTTGTCTGAATTTCTACGAACATTATTGCTAAGGATTGTCTTATTGCATTGGAGTCACACTGGGTTAAATATGTACACTTGGGTTTTAAGGGGTATTTATTATTTTCTTCTTTTTTTTTGGGTTGTATGGAAGCCCCAAACGCAATTTCATTGTTCTTGACAATGACAATAAATAAATAAATACTAAAATACTAAATACTAATCTATGTTTCTCAGTGCATCAAGTTCTTGATGCATCAAGTTCTTGATGCACTGATGCCAGCATCAGTCTGTCCCTTGTGAACCTCTCCCAAGTTCTTGATTCAAATTTTGTTTAAAATCCCAAGCCTTGAGGCTTAATCATCCTGGCTGCTTGTCCACCTTTTTCTACCACTTATTTCCAAACAATTATATACAGACGTTTGTGCATGATCCCTTGTGTCAAGTGTAAGCACACTCAGTAATCTTCAGCATCAGTTTTCAACATGCAGGGTAAATTTTGAGAAGAGAAATATTTACTCCAATGCACAATCTTCTCCTAAACTTAACAGGGTAGTTGCTAGTTGCTCCTAACAATACAGCAGCAATTGAAAACAATGAAATGAAATGAAACAAATGAAAGGTAAGTCAAAACAAATAGCTTAACATACAAATATATCAAATAGTAAATGAACTGTAGCCTAATGACTGAAAAACCTTTAATGAAACAGCCATCCTGCCTTCTTACACGGACTTTCTCGGGACCATTAGTTCTGGGCAATAGCACATCGAGGCGCAGATCCAAAAAAAATATTACTATTTGATGCCATGGAGTGAGAATGTTTTTGTATTTTCTGATCGTTGTTGTCGTTATAACCGGTAGCTTTTGTCTGCAACTTTTTTCTGTTGTCTGCATCCGGTGCTTGGACCAGTACTGCTGCTGGTCCCAATGGTGGCGAAACAACGCCATCTGCTCCCTCTGCGTGGCCGCCAGCTCGGCCACCATTCAGGACAGCGCCTCCCCTGGCTGGCCTGGTTGTGGTTCCGCTACGCCACACAGGTTTTGGCACCAGGTCCGTCATGACCTGACCACACATTGCACACAATGACACTTCTCAAACTTTCCATCATACTTTTATTTCCAGTTGTCAAATCTTACACCCGGCTGCAGCTTTTCAGCTGTCAGCCACACCAACAACAACGTCAGGACCAGTTCATTCTTCTTTTATGTAGGGGAGGCATGATAAGCTGCTTGAGCTCAGGTGTATCAGCCTCCCCCCGTGGCACGAACCACGGCCCGCCACATACACATTTCTGTTAACCGTCTTAGTTAAAATCATCTGGACCCACTAACTCACATTTGTGGATAAGGTTTTGTGTTTAAAGGGCAAATTGGAATAAATTACTTATTAGCTTTGATACAGAAGATCACTGATACACTGCTCAAAATTAATCAGTAGGGTCAGGGTAGGTGTTTGATTCTGCAGCGTAATTTTCTGTGACTAGAAATTAGCTCGTTCACGGACGAGGCTTTGAGGTATCATCTTTCAAAGCTTTGCCAAATGTTTTGAGTCTTTTTTTTACTCTTCAATATGAAAGTGTTTAAAACTGAGTGCGACAATAAATAATCAGCCTTTTAACTTAAATTGAGAATCCACTTGAGGGAGAGAGGTTTGATGATGCTTTATCAAATTGAAATCCACTAAAAGATTTTCTAATTGAGTGCAAATGCATTTGAATCCCTCTTAGATGTGGTTAAGTAGTCTTTTAAGGTAGATCTTTTAGTTTAGATATGTACAGTTTTATTACTCTCACTGCAGGGACATTTATTCTGCCAACACTGAGCCAATTCCAAATTGGAACAGAATATCAAAATCCAATCCTAGTCTTCAGTTTGTTTTGCATGCCAAAGACAAAAGCTTTGTTGGAGATATAATACACACCCGCATTCATCTCTTCTATACCAGAGTGAGAAAGACTGAAATCAACACACAATAACTTGTGAGGTTTATATAAATTAGTTCCACAAAACATTTTCTTGCATAATAATTTACGTTTTGTGTTAGAAATTGCTGTGTTAACAGAAGATAAAATCTAGGGCTATTTCCAAAATCATTTTACAACAACAGGTGAAGTTGCATACTATTTTTTGACAATAGAAAAATTCAGGGATTTTGTCGCAAAATGCCCCACATTTTTCTTAAGGAGCAAAATGAGTAATCAAAGGCAATTAGAAGTATTCTAAAAGTGAGAAAATGATAACTTGTAGCACCCTTGAGTCCATGTGTGTTCTCTTTTATGCTTTTTCAGGGCTTTTGAAGAAAAAAAGAAGCATAAAAGAATTCATTCTTTGAAATCTTTTCAAAAGCGTTGCCCTCAACATTGAAATGTGACCTAATTTGCTGAAATACTACAAACAAAATAAAATTACACACTTTGAACTACATGTGACCATCGATTTGGCAGTAGGAATACTGATGTAGGCTGCTATGCTGTTTTGTACCAACTACAAATGATGCAATGTTGTTTTAAAGGGAGCCAACTGAGCTACAAAATTGAGATAATCCTTCCAATTTCAAAATTGGACACTTCACAAAGAGAAAGTTTTTTGCAAGGACTTAATATTTATTTGTTGTTATTTTTTCAGTTCTAAGTGATTTTAGTTAGTTAGCATTTTTTTTCCTGTCATTTCGAGCTTCTACATTTTTTTAAAAAAAAAATTAGACACTTTAATATTTGCTTTTACATGGGGCTGAGCTAATGTTCTGATAATGTGGCAGGTCACCGTGTTGTTTTGGTTATGGCTTTTGACATATCGTGACTTTTTCATAGTCATTAACTTCACTGGTCCACTGTCCTTCATGAGTCAGTTCCAGATCCAATCCAATGAGCGAAGCAAAAACTTGAGGCAAATCAAATCAGTGTAGGTCAAATTACATGTTTTACATATCAGCTCTCCATTAAAAAATGAACACAAGTTTAAAAAGTTAAGCCCAACTGTAACTAGCATAAACGTGGATTCTTTCTAATACCAGCAGTGGGTGACTGCTGTGGTTAGAAAGAGAAGTCAGATTATATTAAAGTCATTAACAAATGAACTCTACTTCTTATTTGTCTCCGTGCCTCAGGAAACTTCTTCCATCTGTGTTTATGACCTCAATACATTATTTCAAGCCGTATTCAATACATCATGTTAATTTTGTAAATCATCATTAACTTTAGAGTAAAACAAATGATGGGGGTATATTTCGGAATTCACAACCTAAAAGGCCTGCAGAGTCCTCAGTTTCTCAAAAGTCAAACTACACCTTTGAACAGGAAAGGCAGCTTCCTTTCAGCCTCTATGGGGCAGCTGCTCTTGACCAGCAAACACACAGTCATAGTTCCACTTTCATCAGATCATCTGACATAGTTATATTTCAGGCTAGTCTACATATTTGTAGGATTGTCACTTGCAGAGCACCAAATTTTTGGAGGAAAGTATGATTGACTAACGTTTGTGTCGCTTGATTTACTCTAAGTTGTTCTTAATTCAAAGGTGAAGGAAATAATGTGCTATTTTGCAGTTGATGTGGTTATAATAGTTGCCCCTGAGAGTGTTGATTTTTTTGGAGGTGAAGAACTTATCAGGACAAGCGTGTAATTAGCACAGATGGGTGGCTCAAAGCTGTGAGCACGGTGCAGTGAGTCCTGTAAATCGTCACGTAGTCGTCACCCTGAACATTTAGAGTCAAAACCCCACATTGCTGATGGTGTGCTTCATATGCAGGTGATAGGAGTCCTGAATTTGTGATAGTGGCATAATAGACTGAGCAGGGATAATTGTAAGAATCCAGTATGTTAAGTTTATATCCAACAAATGAAATGAGATTTAGTTATAGAAAATGGTAAATTGTTTAAAAGTGTGTTTTTGTTTGTTTGTTTTAAACAGGCTTTTCTAGTCTGCATACGAATGATATTCTTTGGTGAATGAAAGGTTATTGTTCATCAGCTTTATATCCCTTTAAAGTACAGTGTTGCACAACTTCACTAAAACGTCTATCACTTTGATCCAGTATTTTAAATTTGACTTCAGTCAGGCCATTATTTCTTTATACCCTACCTTGATCTCCTCCTTTTTGGACACTAAATGCAACAATGACCCCACATTACTTTAAGTCCAAGAAGTTTAACTCTTTGCTCACTAAATCCCCTGTAATCCTTTGATCACACAATAACTCTTCTCACTTTTCCTGCTTGAATTGTCTCGTGTGACTGAAGCACAATTTGCAACTAAGCACAGACTTTGAGAGAAATTTGTTTCACAGAAGTCAAAACTGATAAACAAAATTCAAACCATGACCAAATTATGTTTCTCTTACCTTATAATTGTTAGAATAATGAACCAAGAGAGCTAATTTAAAGGAAATGTTAAAGCTAAGCTTAGTACAGCAATGGCAAAATGTAAGACAGGACCCCTGAGCAAGCAGGATGAGATCTCTCAGAGATCCTCAACCATCTATGTATTGCAAAATATATGGACGAGAAAGAGGAGGGTGGTTTCACGAATGAGAGTGAAAGGTAGAATGATAGAAGAGCAGTGAAAATGACAGGCCGAGGTGATAACGAGAAAATTGAGTTTGACATCTTGGGAAAGCAGAAGTGATGTAAAGAAGAGACTAAAACACAGATATCCAGGAGTGTAAGTAGTGACTACAGATCCTCCCTACTGGACTTACACATAAGCTTCATGATTAACTTAAGTGCTCATGTTCTGTTCATTTGGATTATCTTATTTAATCTAGCTTCTGACTATAATCTACATAAATCAAGTATTGCCAGAAAGAAGGCTCTCTAAAGTCAGTGCCACAATTTCATTGTACATGTACAATGACAATAACAGGCTATTCTATTCTAATCTAGTCTAATTCCCTTTGTCAAGTGTTCCTCTGACTGTGAGGTGTCCACACTTGAAAAAGACCAGACTTTGAATTTCACTCAACTTTATTTAGACCAACTAGTTTGATAGCTGGTAGGTAGCAGCAGGTAAAAAACCTTTCAACACAAAAATAAAGAACATTTCATTAACCATTCAGATAAATTACACAGAAGACAGATGAAATAACAAAATACACTTCAGTAAAGCCATTTACCATGTGGTTAACTGTGTTAATTTAACTGTGGTTCTTAAATAAATATACACAATGTGTCTTCTTTGCATTTAACACTTTTTTATAAACAATTGTATTTTAAAGTATACATTTTAGAGTTCACAAACATTTTAATAGACTTTAACTAAGGATTTTCTTTACAAAGAATTATTTTCGTTAAATCAAAACCAAACATTTATTCACTAGTTTTACGATCCACCCAAGGATTTGGGGTAACTATTTTTAATATTAATTAACATAAATATGTGGGAACACTAACTGCACAAACAATTTATTCAAACTTAAACATTCATTTTTGTCAATATAATTAAACTTAAATGCAGCAACTATTTCCCTAAGCGTAAAACATTTGCACAACTGAGCTTCCATAGTCCCAGATACATCTGCAAAAGCAAAATGTGAACTCAAGAGCTTACCGATAGCCTGTCTTGTTCAAAGTCTTCCTCACAGTGGAAAAGTGCTTTGTTTGCCGTCCTCTCAGTATGTTGCACCTGGGTCAAATGACTGCTGCATGCATTTAAAGGTTTACTCAGCACGCCCACCCTTGATTGCTCTAATGTGGCTCACCTGGCAGGGCGGCGCACACCAGGCCGTGCTTAGTTGTTGATTGCACCCAAGGTCTAATCAGCGGCCATGGGTAAGCAGCAGCACCGAACAGGTAGAGGGCAGGAGGAGGAAAAGAGGAATAACAGCCACACCTACTAGGTCAGCGCGACACCTCCCACTCGATCTTTGCTCAGCACTGTCTGGAAAGATCGCACTCAGGTGGGCTGGTCCCTCGCTTGATCTTCCACCGGTAAAAGGACCACAAGACGCCGGATGTCCCGATGTAAGGTGGTGCCCAGCTCAGGACTTGTGGTAGCAGGTTTTGGACTCTTGATCGCAATGCTGGAACTTGGAGTGACCCTCACATGCACATCTCGAACGATCCCTTTAGAATCAGGATTCACGCTGATGACTTTTGCGAGTCTGAACTGCCCTCTAAGGGCATTTTGGTCGCAGAGCCAAACTATGTCTCCAACAGCAATGTTTCTCTCTGCAGTATGCCATTTACTGCGGATGAACAGGTTTGGTCCAGCGAGTTGGCTCCAGGACCTCCAGAAGTTGTTGACTATGGTTTGTATTTCCTTCAGCCTTTTGAAAGGATAATTTGTGAAGTCAACAGTTTTGAAGTCCCCACTTTGTGTGGCTCGACCAAGCAACAGATTATTCGGCGTGATGTAGTCAATGCGATCTTCTCGGCTCTGAAATCTGGCATCAATGGGTCTCTCATTTGCAAGGTTGGCGGCTAGCTGGAGTGCTGTCAGAAACTCACTAAAGGTAAGAGCCTCTGTATTGCCGAGAGTATGGAGGGCTCTCTTGGTAACTCTGACAGCAGCTTCGGCGGCCCCATTTCGGTGAGGTGAGTCAGCGGGAAGAATCTTCCATGCCCAGATGGTCTCATTTTTGGCAGAGTATTCTTCAAGCGACTCCTTGTTTTGTCGTCTCAGGTAAGCATACATTTCTTCCAAGACAGGTTTGGCGCCGACAAAGTTTGTGCCAGGATCTGACCAGATTTTCCGGGGATGGCCTCGGACAGAAGTGAACCTCTGGTAGGCAAGCAGGAAGCTCTCTGTTGATAGTGTGCTCGCTAGTTCGACATGAATGGCTCGGCTTGCCATACAGCAAAACACAACTCCCCAAACTTTCATGGTCACTCTTCTCTTGACATCATCCCTCACATGATAGGGTCCAAACAGGTCAACAGATGTAAATTCGAATGGTGCAGCAGGATTTGACCTCTCTTCAGGTAAGTCCCCCATTACTTGCTTGCAGGTTCTTGCCTTTGCCTTCTTGCAGATGATGCACTGGTCAACAACCTTTTGGGCAATAATTCTTCCTCTGACAACCCAAGCCTTCATTCTCATCCGCAGTAAGGTTTCTGCCACTCCGCCATGTCCCTCGCTGTGTGCTTCTCTGGCAAGGAGGGTGGATAGCCAGGCTTGGAATGGTAGAAGGGGAACGGCTTTGCGGTCTTTTTTGAAGGTTTGGATTCTGCCACCACAAACTAGAAGTCCACTTGTTTGGTCTCTGTAAACGACTAGTCTGTCTGTTGTGGTGCTTGGGAAGGTGACGCCCTCTTGTGCTGCTAGGCAAAGGTCTCGAAAAGCATCTCGTCTTTCGCTGACTGTGAGGACACCCGAAGATGGTACTACCTCCCACTTTTCTTGGTCTCTGGTCTTTGATCTCATGAACTTTTTGGCAACCCTCCAGACCCACGCCACGGTCCCAATCAGCCTTCTCAGGTTGCTGAATCGCCTTTCGTCGATTAGCTGTTGGGTTGCTACTCCTCGTGGTCTTCTCGACTCTACGTGTACTGAGTCCTGAGCCGCCTTGATGTGCATTCTGGTAAGGACCGCAACAAAAGTCTTTTTCTGTAGCTTTGTGACCGTTTCTCGAGCTTGGGCAGCGACTTCTCCGGCGGATTTCTTCAGCCACTCATCTTCAGGAAGTTGGAGAAACTTTGGACCCGACTGCCACTCGGAGTCCTCGGTTAGGGCATTCGGACTGGCCCCTCTGGTGAGGATGTCTGCAATGTTTGCTGACCCAGGAATCCACCACCAATCCTGGGCATCAGTGCTACTCTGGATTTCACCAACGCGGTTTGCGAAGAAGGTCTGGAAACCGTAGCTCTCACGCTGGATTGCACCCAAGACGGTCTGGCTGTCAACGAGGTGGTACCATTTTTTGACCTGGATTCTGCAGTGTCTCTGGAAGTAGGTCTTCAGACGGGCAGCAAAGACTGCGCCACACATCTCTGCTTTAACAGGATCGCCTTTGTGATTGAGAGGCGTCAGTTTGGCTTTGGACTCTACTAGTCTCACAATGACACTATGGCTGCAGCTCCAGCGAAGGTACATCACTGCACCATATGCATGTTCACTGCCATCAGAGAACGTGATGGCACTGGGCTCTGCACAAGGATCTGGTGGAGTCAGGGCTCTAGTGAAATGCAGTTTCTTCAGGTCAGCATACTCTTCCAGAAGCTTTATAGCGTCTTCTCGGAGACCTTCAGACAAGGCTGCGTCCCATGTGTCTTCGAGGCAGTGCTTTACTTTTGCTTCTTGGAAAGCTCTCCTTACCAGGATGGCACCCTTTTGTTTGACGGGAGTCACTAGACCGAGTGGGTCGTATAGGCCGGAGACTTGGCTTAGCAGTTCTCGCCTGGTGAGTGGATCAGGTGTTTGCTCTCTGACTTCTTCTCTGAGCAGGTCTTGACCAAGGCGCATTTTCCTCCTTTTCTTTGAGAAGTTCACTGCGACCATGACATGAAGCTTGTCATCATTGATGGTGTAGCCAAGGCCAAGGGCTTTGTTGTCATCTTCCGTCAGCTGGTTTGGCAGGATCATAGTCTTTGGCTCTGATCGAGGCAACTCTTTCTTTGACTCCTCCCTCCCACTTTGACTGGAGTAGACCCAAGGCTTCATGTAGAATCCTCCAGCTCTCAGGATGTGCTCGATGTTGGCTGTTAGGCGTCTCAAATGGTCGAGGTCATTGTGTGATGTCAGGATGTCATCGACATAAGCATCTTCTTCCAGCACACGTTTCTCCTCTGTGAAGTGACTGAATGAAGGTAGGTTTGCAGTTTCTCTCATGGCGACTTGGGCTATGCAACCAGCAGGTTTGTCTCCAATGTTGACTCTTGTTATGGCATAGTCTTCTATGTCTGCATCTTCTGTGTCACGCCACAAGAATCTGTGCAAGTGGACTTCTCGATCTTCCAGCCAGACGGAGTTGTACATCTTGCGGACGTCACCAAGGGCGGCGTAGACACCAGCTCGGAACCTCAGCAGGACAGCTCTTATCGGGTTCAGGACATCAGGACCTTTGATGAGGATGTCATTCAGGCTGAGGCCTCTGTACTTCTGGCTGCTGTTCCACACCAACCTCACTGGGGTAGAGACAGAGTGTGGATTTGGCGCGATGAGGTGGCTTATATACCATACTGGCCCAGTCCAACTCTGCAGGACTTCTTTGGACAGCTTCACTGCAGCTCTGCGGTTTACCATCTCATGAACTTGTGCAGCATAGGCCTTCTTCCATTCAGGTTCTTTAGATAGCTTCATCTCGGTTCTGATGAATGTTGCTTCTACTGCTTTCCTGTTATTTGGCAAGGTTGCTGGATCTTCTACCCATGGGTATTTAGCATGCCAATGCGGTTCACTGTTGTGGGCATCTCCAGTTGAGTAAGTCAGGCCATTCCTCACGATCTCCATCTCCCTCTCTTCTGCAAGCGTCATTTCTTTACCCCCTGGCTGGCAGCTCCCACAACGACACCCTCCACATCTCGGCTGGCAAGCGGCTCCGATGCTTTCCCACCTCCACCACTTCAGAAAGTCTCTGCTGCTGGTAGCTGTGGTGGATAGAGTCTCAGGGTGCTGACAGGAAGCTAGGTCTTTAGTGAACTCTTGGTACTTGAATGCAGCAGCTCTCATTGATCTTGCGAAGTGAGTTTTGGAGGTGTGGGCCATCAAAGTGACTTCCTCAAAGAGGTCTGGATGCGTGCCCCCGATTGTTTTGCCAAGTGGACCGTCCCAGAGAACCAGGTCACCGATGGAACGGATCTTTTGGGGCACCAGCTGGCCTTCTTTATGGCTGATTAGAAGCTGGATCTCTCTGGGTCTGATGAGGTCTTGGGGAGGGATGTCAGGGAAGATCTTCTGTAGCTTTTGAGGTGGAACATGTCTTGTCACTTCAGCAATCTTGTCAAGACCATAGCAAACTAACTGGTGAGGCTTTAAAGTTCCTCTTGAGGTGTTGACACGGATCTTGAGAAGGTAGCGCTTGGTTGCCACAGACACCTTCATACCTCCGATACCCTGGATGACAAGCATGACGTCTTCACTGCGAAGGTTGAGCTTACTTGCGGCTTTATGGGTTATGTAGTTTGTGTCAGATGCTAGATCAATTAGTGTCCCAATTCTCTGCCCATCATTGGCGATGACGTCAAGGAGCATCAGGATCACAGGGTACTCTTTTAGACCAGTCTCCTCCAGTAGACCTCTCTCTGCTGCCATGGAGTTGAAGGCTCGTGATGAGACGTTGCAGAAAGCTTTCCGACACTCCTGCGCTAGCTCTGGCGATAGTTTAGAGATGAACTCTTCTTGAACCTCTGTATACCTCCTCCCCTCAGCTCTCGCCGGACCAGACTTGGGCCTTTGTGATAAGGGTCGTGGCAAGGGACAAAGAAGGTAATGATGCTGGTCTTTGCACTCTGGTTTTCCACACAGGTAAGTAGTCTTTCTGCAGGGTTCATCATGGATCTCGAGGCATCTCTTGCAGGCTCCAAGTTGCTGCACTGCATCCTCTTTCTCCTGTAACTTTGTGTTGGTTCGAAACCGTCTGCAGATGTAGAGCTTTCTCTTGTGCTTTGGGTCCCCACAGATGATGCAGCCTGCTGGATCAGTACTGGATTTAACTGACTTGGTACGGGCGTACTTTACTGGGAACTTTATTCTCTCCTTGGCAGGGTCGATGTCTCTCAGCTGGTCTAACTGCTCGTAGATGGACTCTTGAGATTGGAGGTATGCGAGCAGCTTATCAAACCGGTTCTGATGAGTCACAGCATTCTTTGGATCAGCAGCGTGGGTAAGCCAGTCTTTCTTTAGGGACTCAGGCAGCTTGCTTTCAATAGACTTTATTACTAAGAGGTTCTTTATGGCATTTGCTTCATCCAGCTCACTCAAATCATAGAGGGCCTTTTCAACTGCGTGGATAAGCTCTATAATTCTTCTAGGCTGGTTGCTACGGACAGGAGGGATAGCTTGAAGCTCCTCAATGATTTCAATGGCGATGGTGGCTTGATTTCCATAGCGGTTCTCGAGGACTCTGAAGATCTCATCGGCCGAGGTGTATGTGGACAGGCGCAGATCTTTGGCCACCTTATCATCGAGGCTATCGAGAAGTTGGAATTTCTTTACTTCCACGGACCCGGTTGGTTCACCTTGCTTTTGCAGAGCCTCCCATTCCTTCCGCCATCTGTAGAACTCACGCTGGCTGCCGGTGAACTTTGGTAAAGCTGTGGCTTTCAGTTTTATGGCTGCGACCGAGGCTGCGTTGCGGACTGTGACAACTGCTTGGTCGGCATCTCTTTTAATCCTCTCTGCTTTGATAACGGCGGCCTTCCCCGACACCAGCTTTGGAAGGCAGGTTTCGAGCTCCATCAGTCGACGATCACAATCTCGCCTCTCAGCAGGTGGCGCCCAGCGGTTCCATGTCTGGTGTGCCTGCTTAGCTTTCTTCACCAGTTCTTCTAGATGGCGGAGCATAAAATCATATGCCTCCAGGGGTGTATCAGGCTGAGTGGATGTGACGTTCTCACACGCCATTTCTGCTGATTTTAGAGCAAGGGTCAGTTCTTTTTCACCATATGATGTCCACAGTGTCTCTCTGATCAGGTGCTTCACCTCCTTCAACTTCTGCTCACATTCTTTCTC
The DNA here is from genome assembly GCF_057381845.1 of Rhamphochromis longiceps. Taxonomy (NCBI): domain Eukaryota; kingdom Metazoa; phylum Chordata; class Actinopteri; order Cichliformes; family Cichlidae; genus Rhamphochromis; species Rhamphochromis longiceps. Next base: position 23,498,437 of record NC_140573.1, on the reverse strand, counting down.
CGTTTTTTCGACGTCTGCTCTCTGTTGGCCCATCAGCTCCGGTGTGCCCTCTGCTTCACACTGCGTGATGTAGGCGGCTTCAAGCTCCTCGTTCGCGTCAATCACTTTGGAGCCCTCTACTGTGAGTCTCTTGAAGGAATCCTGCAGCTCCTCTACAGACATATCCATGTGGGTCCTTATTATATGGTTGGTGAGTCTGGAAAACAGTCTCTTTGCAGTGGTTCGCTCTATTTTCAGCTCTTCGAGTGACTTGGACTCAGCCATTCTGTTTTCTCGGTTGTTGATTGGACAGGCAAACGGTGTGCAATTTCCTCCAGGCCCCCAGGTGGAGTCTTCTCCGTCTTTGTGGTGAGCTTTTGTGGAGTCTTCACTGGTCAAGGCCGGTTTCTCTACTGGCCAGGCCGGTTTTTTACTGTCAAGTGTTCCTCTGACTGTGAGGTGTCCACACTTGAAAAAGACCAGACTTTGAATTTCACTCAACTTTATTTAGACCAACTAGTTTGATAGCTGGTAGGTAGCAGCAGGTAAAAAACCTTTCAACACAAAAATAAAGAACATTTCATTAACCATTCAGATAAATTACACAGAAGACAGATGAAATAACAAAATACACTTCAGTAAAGCCATTTACCATGTGGTTAACTGTGTTAATTTAACTGTGGTTCTTAAATAAATATACACAATGTGTCTTCTTTGCATTTAACACTTTTTTATAAACAATTGTATTTTAAAGTATACATTTTAGAGTTCACAAACATTTTAATAGACTTTAACTAAGGATTTTCTTTACAAAGAATTATTTTCTTTAAATCAAAACCAAACATTTATTCACTAGTTTTACGATCCACCCAAGGATTTGGGGTAACTATTTTTAATATTAATTAACATAAATATGTGGGAACACTAACTGCACAAACAATTTATTCAAACTTAAACATTCATTTTTGTCAATATAATTAAACTTAAATGCAGCAACTATTTCCCTAAGCGTAAAACATTTGCACAACTGAGCTTCCATAGTCCCAGATACATCTGCAAAAGCAAAATGTGAACTCAAGAGCTTACCGATAGCCTGTCTTGTTCAAAGTCTTCCTCACAGTGGAAAAGTGCTTTGTTTGCCGTCCTCTCAGTATGTTGCACCTGGGTCAAATGACTGCTGCATGCATTTAAAGGTTTACTCAGCACGCCCACCCTTGATTGCTCTAATGTGGCTCACCTGGCAGGGCGGCGCACACCAGGCCGTGCTTAGTTGTTGATTGCACCCAAGGTCTAATCAGCGGCCATGGGTAAGCAGCAGCACCGAACAGGTAGAGGGCAGGAGGAGGAAAAGAGGAATAACAGCCACACCTACTAGGTCAGCGCGACAATATATATATATATATATATATATATATATATATATATATATATATATATATATATATATAAAAACACCCAGCACGCCCCTGCGGGCGGTTTATCCCTCAAGCTTGGGTCCTCTACCAGAGGCCTGGGAGCTTGAGGGTCCTGCGCAGTATCTTAGCTGTTCCCAGGACTGCGCTCTTCTGGACAGAGATCTCCGATGTTGTTCCCGGGATCTGCTGGAGCCACTCGCCTAGCTTGGGAGTCATCGCACCTAGTGCTCCGATTACCATGGGGACCACCATTACCTTCACCCTCCACATCCTCTCGAGCTCTTCTCTGAGCCCTTGGTATTTCTCCAGCTTCTCGTGTTCCTTCTTCCTGATATTGCTGTCATTCGGAACCGCTACATCGATCACTACGGCCGTCTTCTTCTGTTTGTCTACCACCACTATGTCCGGTTGGTTAGCCACCACCATTTTGTCCGTCTGTATCTGGAAGTCCCACAGGATCTTAGCTCGGTCATTCTCCACCACCCTTGGGGGCATCTCCCATTTTGACCTCGGGACTTCCAGATTATACTTGGCACAGATGTTCCTGTACACTATGCCGGCCACTTGGTTATGGCGTTCCATGTATGCCTTGCCTGCTAGCATCTTGCACCCTGCTGTTATGTGCTGGATTGTCTCTGGGGCATCTTTACACAGCCTGCACCTGGGGTCTTGCCTGGTGTGATAGAACCTAGCCTCTATGGATCTTGTGCTCAGAGCTTGTTCTTGTGCTGCCATGATTAGTGCCTCTGTGCTGTCTTTCAGTCCAGCTTTGTCCAGCCCGTGGTAGGATTTCTGGATATCAGCCACCTCCTCTATCTGCCGGTGGTACATACCGTGCAGGGGCCTGTCCTTCCATGATGGTTCCTCGTCTCCCTCCTCTTTCTTGGGTTTCTGCTGCCTGAGGTATTCACTGAGCACTCGGTCAGTTGGGGCCATCTTCCCAATGTATTCTTGGATGTTCGTTGTCTCATCCTGGACTGTGGTGCTGACACTCACCAGTCCCCGGCCCCCTTCCTTCCGCTTAGCGTACAGCCTCAGGGTGCTGGACTTGGGGTGAAACCCTCCATGCATGGTAAGGAGCTTTCTTGTCTTTATGTCAGTGGCTTCTATCTCCTCCTTTGGCCAGCCTATTACCCCAGCAGGGTACCTGATCACGGGCAGGGCGTACGTGTTGTACGCCCTACGTGTTGTACATTCCTCCTCCGTTCCTAGTGGAAACAAACACAACAGACAGTAAGTCTCTCTTCTTGCAGGTGTACACATTCTTCACGACACAATGCTTGGGCTACTACCAGGCTTAGTGCAATACTCCAGCGCTGACTGTCGCCCCACCACACCATTAAGTAGCTCTGCTCAAGACGGTGGACGATTGGAAGAAGCTGGACACCGAATTAGTCTCAGGTGTGGCGGCTCTAGCGCGGAGGTGCTTCCGGGTCAGATGTCACAACACGTAAACAATCACCACAGGATGGAGAGGAAGAAAACGGAGAGGAAAACACACAGAAAAACAAACACAGGCAGGTCGATCGGTGGGGACTGTCCTACCATGACACATAAGTAGTACAGCAAATTAGCCACTATTGAGTTATAAACTTTCTGAATTTCATTTTAAGGTGTTAAATGAAGCAAAAAGGTTAGAGTCAAATTCCAGGCCTTGTTCATTTTCTTAAAATGCACAGATAATATATGAATGTTTGATAACACAATGCAAACAGTTAACATATATTTGTACTTTATATCACTGAAACACCATGACTAAAAAAAACCCAACTAAGATTCATGTCTGCCTGAAATATCATATTGTATTGAATTTTTTCACTACCTGTCTGTGGTACAAGTTAAAGGCTGCTAGTGAAGAAATGCTCCCAATTTACACAACCATATCACATTGTTCTTCTTAAGCATGAAAACATGCAATTGGAGTAAGAGACTAAAAAATGAAACAGGGTAACCAAACTATATTCTGAGACATTAAATCCAGTTGCTTTTTTTGTATTACCGTAAACCACATATCGGTGTAGATAAATGAAGCAAAGTATGTGAGCAAGTCCAAGCAGGTAATTCATTTTGCATCATAAACACTAACGTGACTCATTCATACCAAACACACCTTCCCAGTTTGATGGTCTGTTAAGGATGCAGAATTCCCCATTGCTCCCACTGCATCCTTGCATCGCTGCAAGCTGTTTCAGCCACTCCAGCATCCACCTGCAGAGACCACTGGGATCCTTACTCATCACTCCCCAATTTCTCTGTGAATAATATTTACAGGGAGTGATGAGCCCGGGGCTTAGATGAAAAACTTTAAATGTATTCTGCTTCTGTAATTAATCAGTCATTTCTAATGGCAGTTTTCTAACTGAACTGACTAGATTACAACCACCACTAGCACAAGATATATCTTCAACTTCACTTCTAAGGCTGGGATTTAAACATTTTCACTTCAAAATGCTGTCCACATGCAAAAAGAAATGAAGAGAAGACATGCATGTTTGTTAATAGTTGTGTGATTGAATATCAACATGTTCATGTTCTTTTCAATTAGCATATTTAGAAGGCAATGAGATAAACTAATGAATTTGAAAAGCACTGAAAAGTATGACATTCTGCCCATTTGGGATTCTGGATCACATCCGGTCACCTTCCAGTCTCCAGATGTGTGTGGAAAAATCCACTTAATAATCAATTTGGAAAACTTGCAATAACTTTGCTGTCTTTGAAATGTTTATTTTCTATGACACCACACTTTGTCATTTGCCTTGTCAACATTTGTCACTATAGCAGTGCGTATTACTGTACGTATGTGCGCATGTGTGGTGTCTAGACAGGAGAAGCCTAATCTATTTTCCATGTTCCCATCCGGTCCTGTTGGAGCCTTTTAATGGTAGATAAACAGAGCGGGGCTAAGGCTGAGGCTTCATCAAGAGGATTAAGTCTGTGAGTCTTATCTCCAGAGGAGCCTCTCTGCCTCCTCTTTCTCTTTCCCTTCCCAACAGGGGACTGGGGACTCTCACCACGCGCTGCAGAGTTCAACCCCAGTTCACACATTTTACAGTACAAACCGCTGCCGTGAGCTCCAAATCACGCAACGCACCCTGGAATTCGAGTGAGCGCAAAATCTAAAGTTGTGTGAGGATTCTGTCGCACCACAGGAGAAGTCCATTTACAAGTTGTTTTATTTTTTAAGGAGCGGATTAGTGTCAGCTGGAATAAACACAGACACCCAATGCAAAAGATTAATTATGAAGCAGAAATGGAGCAAATATGATGAAGTAAGACAAAAATCAAATACAAGTATTAAAATATGTCGAGTCTGCTGAGGATGTGTTGGTTATGCAGGGACGCTGCCAGTGAGAGACTGCCACAGAGTCGAAAGTACAACATTTGAATATGAAAGAAAATGGAGCACAGAATGTACATTATCAATTTTAGAATGACTGGGGAAAAAACAGGAAAGAAAGCAAAGTAAGAAACGTAACATCATAATTTTGTTGGATTCAAGTAAATCAGTTTGTATGTGGAAAATCATAAGTGTTAATTTAGGATAATGAATACCATACATATTTGGCTTATTGAACTAAAGAAGTGCTTAATTAAAAACACACACAACCAGCTGAGCCAATGAACCAGCCGAAGTCTAATATCCAGGATTTTCTTTTTCTATACACTGAATATATATCTGAGAAGATGCCAGAGAATGTATTTGCATATTGTCTTGCATGCTTTACTGGTGATAATGACGGAGCAAGTGGTAGTTTTGCTCTGGTGATGTTTATTCTCGACTGAATGCCAATAGAGCAAAGGCACAGATAACTGTGATTTCCACAAATGGTAACCATGCGCGAGATGTGCTGCCAGCTCTAGTTCCTTCTCCTTTTCCTCGACTCCTGCTGTGGTAATCACCACTACCACCATCACCGACGTCAAAATGTTAAAATGGTCTTCATCCTTCTTCTGTAATTTTAATAAGGTGACAGAATTGGAAAAGACAGACTCCACATTTTTTGTTAGGAGAAAGCTGCAATCTTAAGTTAAGGACTGTGCTCATAAGCAAGGGTAGTAGTACATCCATTATTTCCATGATTTTCTATTTACTGTGCAGTTGCACAATCCATTTTGGAAGCATTTGCTGGAAGGGTATTAAAATTTTTTGAGTTGTCAGGAGTGTCTAGGGGAGACAGAAGCGCTGTTCATCCAGTCACGTGTAGCTCATGACAGCGAGGGCACAATGTGCAGAAACATCTTTTTAAACCTATTCGCCTCTTAAATCTGACATCATTAGCCATTTCTGGGTCCAAATGCTTATTTGGTTCCCATAGCCAAAAAAACCCCTTCAATATCACTGAGAGTTAGAAATGGCTCAAATCTTTCAGCGCCAATAAAGTTTTAACGTTTTGTTCTGCACTCACAGGTGTTAAGTTTCACATCCAGGCATCCATGAAAAAAGAAGATTTACAAAGTTTAACGGTGTTGGAAATTAGCAGGAAGTTAGCTTGCTAGTGTGGAATTATATAGCATTATATAGCTTTTTAGCATTATACTGTTTAAACATTATACTTTTAAGCAGGCCCCTGTGTGACCTTAGGGGTAAGAATAGTTGAAGCAACATCACAGGAAAAAGATGCATAGGTGAGATACTAAGAAATAGTACAGAAGTTACAGTAGATAACGGGGGGCAAAAGGGCAGCGTTAAGAACAGTCGAACACCTTGGATAAGTATAGACTAGAAAAGCAGAACTAAGGAGGAGAGCGTAAACCTCTGGCGCAACACACTTGACACCTACAAAGCGCACACTCATGACACTTGACATGACCCGCACACACACACACACATTGCAGATAGAAACATGTACATCACACACACACATAAACAATTAAGACATGCATTTAGGAAAGGGGTTAAAGATGCAAGACCTTAAAAGGAAAGGTTGAAGACGATAGATGAGGGAGGAAGAAGTTGTTTTGATTGAAACTGTGTATGACGTATAGGCGAATGTGATATCAGAATAACAGGAAAGGTGGAAGGTAAATAAGGAACTTTGGAATAATATAAATGTAACAGTTCGAAGGACTGCCCTTCGAATCTGCTTTATGCTGAGCTGATTCCCTCCTGCGCAGGGATTGAAATAAAGAAGTTGATTGAATTGAAGAAGTCTGTCTCGAGTCGTTCGTTTTGGTTTTTCACCAGGTCAGAAAAAAAGGATCGGGAGCGGCATCAGTACGCCAACACTAGTTTTCATCTAAAGATGATTTATCATGTTCTGACTGTGGGATTTCTAAAAAACGAAAACGTATAGTTCTGTTATCACAAGAATACAGGAAACTAAACAGCAGCAATGATTGTAAGGTTACTGAAGTTGAGTTTGCTAGCATGTAATGGTGTGTTACCTGGCAGCTAGCTACACAGCTAATGCAATCATGTAGCAGGGGAACAGCAGTGACAACAGATCAAACTTCAGTCAAGAGAACGCCTGAGATGATCCACCCACAACACGAGGTTAGTCATTCATATGCTGTTGGTGGTTTGGATGACTTGCTATGAAATATTTCTCATCCTGCGCTTAATGTCCACATTGAAATCCTTGTTAGCCTAGTCTTATTCGCCAGTACTAATAAGAAACCTGGGAGGCTGACGTTGACCACAGATTACTTTTAGGGACTCGTTTACATTAAATAAAACAAGATACAATAAAGCAGCTGTAATGGGCGGGTTGATATGTCATCACTTAAAATGTGGATACCTTAAGACAGACCCAGTGTTTGCTGATAGGTGCATAGTGCTGTGAAAAAAAAAAAGATTCTCAAATTGAGTTCTTGCTGTACTTTTCGACTTTCACCTTTAGTCACAAGTTGTGGGTAATGTCCTAAAGAACAAAATTCAAGTGCAAGTAGCAAATTACTTGAACTGTGTCGCTGACCTCAACTTTAGCTCAGATCTCACCGGAGACATCCAGTGGGTTCCTGGAAATCCTCCTCATTTGCATCAAAATGGGCCAGATGAGGTTTTCCAGGAACACCTAAATGAGAGGAAACCTAGGGCATGTCAGCATCTGGGATAAGCACAAAAACAAGGTAGGGATAGGGCTACTAAGAGAACTATTTAGCGAGCCCTTAACTCATTCCCCTCCCCTGTACCTTTAATGACGAGTTTTAACACCTCAGTATGTATCTATAAAGATCTGGTTGCAGCCCTACTAAGCCGTATTGGGAAAGATTATCCTCACTAACTTCAACATGCACACCCAGTCATCACCCAGTCAGCAACCCATTGTGAGTAAGTATCTTTTAGCAGCATAGTTGGAGACTAACTTTAGTTTTTTATTTTCCTTTGGGGGTTTTTGTTAATCACCACTGTGGATGATAGCCTTGCACTTACTTGCCAACTGGTCCTTGGTATTATTCGGCTGACTGTTCTGTGAGGGTATAATTCTGTGGATGGACTCACAATGAGGTGGATGTCTGGTAATCTATTGAAACATGTAGCATTGTTAGTGTCGTTTTTAGACTAAATAATTGTTGCTGTTTCTTTTTGATGTTATTTAATAAAAATGAAGGCGTTTTGGTTTTCGAACTTTCTTGGTGACCTGTCGAGAGATGTCGCATGGAGAGGCTTGACAGGATCGTTCCCTGGAAAAACATGTCTTCATGGCTTGCAGCCTGTATTTGTTGAATGAGGACATCATACCTGCCTCCACATAGAAGAGCTTCACAATTTAGCTTTCAATCAGAGTGAATTCTAATGATATGCCAGTGATTCAGAACAAATGTGCAAAATCAGGTGTCACCTCACCTTAGGAGAGCAAAGACACACCCCCGTTCTCTGCTAGCCATTGGGGCGGGGGGGCTGGGAGGAGATGTTAGCTGTCCGATTGGCCTCCCTGCTGCTGCGGAGCCTGGGACGGTCTGCTTGCCTCCACCCCGGGGGAAGGGTAACATCTCTTGGGTCTGGGTTCTGTTTCCCCCTCTGGGGGAGAGGGTACCTGGACCCGGGGTATAGAGTATGTTTGGGGAGTGTGATTGTGTGTACATGTCCATTTATGTCAATCCTTACGTTGGGTGAGTGCTGAGTGTTTGTATATGTGTTCATGAGGGTGGGAATACATGTTTGTGTCTGTGTGTGCCTGTTTGTCTGTGTCTATATGTCAGGTCGGGTCTTAGACTCCACCTCTCTGGGAACTCCCAGGCCCTCCAAGGCCTATCTCCCCTCACCACACTCCCTGCCGGTGACTGATGCCCTCAGGGGTCGGTGCGTTGGTGGTTCTTGGTGTCCGGGGCTGGGCACTCAGGTATGTACCGGCTCACTCCCGGTGGATACCTGGCGGGGCCTGGTGCCTGTTGCTCGGTCAGGCCTCCTTCGGGGTGCGGGGGGCCCTCCGGCCTCTGGGCCTGCGGCTCGGTTCACTCTGGCACAGCTGGCTGCCGGCGGGCACGCCAGTGCAGCCCCCTCTAGCTTCTGCTCGGTGGCTACTGGGTGACGCCTCGTCTGGGGATCCTCAGCCCTTCCCATGAGGGTGGCACGGATGCCCCTCCGGTGGTCCTCCTTGGGCTCTCGCACTCTGAGGCCTCTGGATGTCTGGGGCCTGGATCTCCTCCATGCCTGCTTCATGCCCTGTGGGACGGGGCTATGGCTCGCTACATGCTCTTGCAGACCATTACATGTGGAAACCATTTGAATACAAGCGCGCTGATCCACACAGGTATGCGCACGGGTGTTCACTGCTCATAGACTTAAATTACACCTTTCTTGGCTGCTACTTCAAAGCACATTGTGCGCTGTCTGTCCTGCGTGCTGCACAACAACATTGAATATTTAGTATTTACTGCTGGTTACACTTAGCTAGATTAATGCGATGGTGTTGTGTTTAGTATGTTGCTTTGGTTTTTTTTTTGCTTGTTTTCTATTCTTCTTCTCTCAACAGGTGATCCAGGAGATTTTTTTTCTCCCCCCCCTTTCTCACTGTCCCTCTTCCCTTCTGTTTTTCTTTTCCTTCCTCTTTCTCTCTCCCTTTCCTATCCCTCACTCATGTCTGTCCCGTCTGTAACATCTGAAAATAAAATATAATAAATAATAAAAACAAAGGTCGATCACATGGACCAATATGGCAATGCCACGATGATCCATTTGGCAAAGTAAATCCATTGGGTATCCTTGTTGGTCTTCAGACAACAATTCTGATGGCTAAAGAACCAAATGGGACAGGCAAAAAAAAAAAAAAAAAAAAGGAGAGCAAAGACACAGACCCTTATAAAACCTGCGCTCATTTCTCCTGCATTCAAAACGTGTTTTTGCCTCACTCCTGGACTTGCTTCTTGCATTATTTGTTTTCTCTTTTAAAAAAGTTGTTCCAAAATACTGTCCTGTCGCTGCGAGTCTCTGGTGAGCCAAATTAAAAACTAAGCAGTTTATACTTACTCTTTGCAAATCATTGTATTAAGTTTAATTTTTATTCTGTCAGTTGGGCAAGCTGTGCGTGTGTGTGTTTGTGCAGCTTGTAGCCGTGAGGCAGCAGCTGACGATAATCTCTCGGAGGGGTCGATGTTGTGGTTGTCACGGCGATCTTCCCGGGGCTGATGTTGGCTGACGGCTGATGTCACCATTGCTTTCCATCACTGGTCCTCTGACGGCTCTCATTTCATTCTGTGTGAGAGTGTGTGTGTGTGTCTGAGTGTGTGTCTACATGTGTCAGAGTGGTTTCCAGTCGGTGTATAACTGTGCTCAAGCCTGTGCGCAGGTTTGATCTCCCATATAGCACAAATGTGAAATTAAAGATTTTTTTTGTTTTGTTTTTTTGCTCACAGGATATTGTCATTTTCTTTTTCCTTTTAGACGGAGGGAAATTCATGTGGGATCAATAAACATGGAACTTATCCTGCGTGTTTTCAATTATTCCTCAAAGCATGAGCTCAATAACACTACACGCCCTGGCCATCCGCTTCACTTCAGAGTTCGCCACCATGAGCTCCATGAGCTCCTATTTATTTCTGTTCTGTGTAAAATAGCAGTTTGTCCGGCCTCAACAGTGAATGAATGAATAATAAACAAGTTCAGGAGTGCAATTTATTTTCTGTGATGAGTTTTCTGATTAAATTAGACACATTTGTTTCGCTCTCAGCGGGTTCATCTGCTTGCTTGCGTGTGTGAATGTTTCTATGTGTGTGCTTGACTCCCCGCCTGCCGATTTGACTTGCCTGCAGATGGCAATGTGTTACATTTCTATAACAGTCTCTCTCTCTCTCTGTGTGTGAAGCACAAGTGCTGCTGTTTCTCCTCCTGCAGCTCAGGCTGGTATGCAACTCCGCTTAAAGTCGTCACTGCTGAATGGACCGAGGGAGGAAAAAATGAATACGTACTTTGCATTTCAATGACCCGACTTTTCCTCGTTCGGCAACTTCATTTTAATCCCTTTGAATCATTCCAGGCAAGACAGAATGAAACTGGAAGTGAACGGATATCTGTAGCCTGTAACATATTGTGATAGGGCCTTGTTAAAAGTGACATGCCATAATGTGAGGAAAAAAACTCAATAAACATTGCTGTCATCCTCTGCGGCTGGCTCCGTCGCGCTCTCTCTTTCTCGCCTTAATTCATCCCGAGTTGCGTCTCAAAGCTGAAAATTTGAGTGTAATTTTGAAGCTATGAGTGTTATACAGGTTGTCAGTGTCTGCGATGATCTGTCATCTCTCCACCAAGCTCATGCAACGCTGCATTTTCTCTGCAGAGTGGGAAGAAAAAGCTGATGGAGAGACAGAGACACAGGGACCATATGGAGTTTTAGTTTTAGATTTCTCTCACAAATGCTTTTCTCAAACTGACTCATGTTGTTTTTATTACTCCTGACAGTAGTAAACAGCTGGTGTGTGTGTGTGTGTGTGTGTGTGTGTGTGTGTGTGTGTGTGTGTGTGTGTGTGTGTGTGTGTGTGTGTCTTTACATACAGACATGGACATTATGCCTTCATACCTGAACCTGTGTGTGTGTGTGTGTCTGTGTGTGTCTAATCAGAATGCAGTCCACCACTCTGTTTATGGGCTATGCAGCTTGAGAAGTGTATGTAAGAGACGATGCTACACACATAGCAGCCATGTCCAATTGAAATAGATTGGAGCCATGGAGGCTGGGTAATTCTGGGGGTGTACGCAGTCCTGCTGTAATCTTCGTACTCCACCACGCCTCATCTGGTCGCTTTCTCTTACTTTTTTATACATAATGAGATCAATAGGTTTTTGGGCTCCTGCAGAAAACAGAATTGCAAAATGAAAGAATGAAAATTTATCCTCAGATGTTGGATTTCTTTTTAAATATATAGGTTTTGTCCTCGTCTGTCTAAGCAGTAAATCAAGTTTATCTGTTCTCAGTTATTTTGGTGCCAGCAGATATTATTGCTTATATACTAGACTTCTGTATTTGTTAGCAGTGCTCATGGCTTGCACATTGTGAGTGCCTCAAGGCACTTTATATCGTAAGGTAAAGACCCTACAAGGTTATTGGCTTTCAATCCAAAACCCAAAATTTGTCACACAATGAATGTGATTCAAAGCTGGCAATTTCAACATCTAGCAATCAAAGATATCCTGATTACAAATTCTGGCAATATCAAAAATTTTGTCATGGTCCATTTTGAGTTTTGTGGATGTTTGGAGTTTTCTATAGCTTTAGTCTGGTTTATGCATCCCTGGTTATTCCTGCCTCCCTCTTGTTTCCGTGTGTGGCTCAGTATTGTCACTGTTTGTTTACCTTCCTGTCTCCCCCGTCCGTATGTCTTAGTCCTTGTTTGTTACTCCCAGTTTTATTTTGATAGTCTCTCATCTGTGTGTTGTGTTTAGTTTTCCTTCCCTTTATCTCGCTAGCTGGATTCTGTTCTGTTCCCAGCTGTTTCCTCTCTCCCCAGTTACCTCATGTGTGTATTTAACTCCTCAGTGTCCCTCGTTGTTGTGTCCTCCCTTGCAGTTCTGCTCTCCTTGAAGATTTGTGGATGTGGTTTCAGTTACATCTTCTTTATTCTGTAAATTCCGTATTCCGTTTTTCTGAGTGATATGAATGAGTAAATGAGCTCTTGCTTGCCTTTCTTTGCCTTGAGGGGGCCACAGCAGCTACTCAACCATAGATTCCACAGCTGCATGCTGATGTGCATGTCTTGAAAAGTGCAAGTACACATCTGGAAATTCAACACATGTTGTAAATACACAAAGTAATTGGTCGAATTAGGCCACATATATTATGATGTTTTAATCCTAGAAGAGTAAAGGCCAGAGTAAAGTTTCCTTAATCATGAAATTCAAATTCATCCAGCTTGTAATGGTCTTATGCTACTGACCGGTGAAATCTGAGGTGAATAAAAGCAAACCCCTGGCAAGATGTTGTTGATGTTCTTCAGGTTTATTTCCAGCTTTACTCTGAGAGTCAGTCTCCTACTACTACACCTTTCACCTGAACCAGATCTACGTGGACACATCTTAAAGCACTTTTGTGCATTCACGCCTGTTGAGTGAGTTCCTTTGTCTTTGAGTTCTAGTTGAATGTAGAAGTACCCAGACTCAGATACGCAGCTGATGGGACTATGAGGGTTTTTTTTTTATCTTTCTCACTGATTGACAGGCTGAAGCTTATCGCCTCCCTTTGCTCCCTTCTTCTAACTCTCTCTGTCTTCCCTCTCTTTCTTCTTCACAATCTATTTACATCTGGGAGGACAGGCGTTTCAGGAATACAAACAGAAATGCTCTTCAAGTAGGGAGATGCTCACAGCTCATTTTAAATGATAGTTTCATTTGACGACATTCTGCAGCAACAGGTAATGTCTTTTTCAGACTGACGGTAGGAATTTTATAAGAACTTTTACAGCATTAACTGTTAATCATGATGTTTATTAAAGTATCATTAAGTCACATCTATTATTAAGCATTAACCTGTTTTTCATTAGGTATGACAATGGATCGAACATTGTAACATTAAAAAGTCCATAAGACCGCATGTATGTGCCTCATGTCCGCATGAACACCACTACACTGTATTCCATTATATTAGTCAACAATGGATTGAATAGAAATGCAAAAAATAAAAACTAATGTGCACCTGAAGAAGTTCAAACTATGATGACACACAGAAAAATAAGATTGTGAAATCTTTTTTTTATAATAAGACACAAAAAGTAACACAAATGTCCACATATAGGACATACATGAAAATAAATTCTAACTATACCTTAACATCACGTTTAATGCATTTGGTTATTGATATAACATGTTTATGCTCAATAAAAATGTTCTGACAGAAAGGCACCAGAGCAGCAGGCCTTCAAAACACACAGACATTTGCCTGTGTGCTCAGCTAACGCTGTCGGCATTTGAGCTGCGAGTCCTTTCTTTATGAGTCCTGAGTGATTTAGCCCTGAGAAGCAGAGTGCTCTCTTAGAGCAGTCAGAGCCACTCAGCACTCAGTGGCAGACAAGAGGAATGGACATTCAAGTGTTGCCTCTAAACCTCATGCATCCAAACATTTCTCCAGTTCTCATTTTGATTTTTAAGACTAGAAGGAATACTAAAAATCTTGAACCTTAATAAACTATGGCAAGTGTTTGGAAACCATTCGTAAGGACAAGCCCTTTGGACGCGAAGTGCCAACACTCACATAATCATTTTAATTTAAAAAAAAAACAACAACTTTGAAATATTTTTCCAATCAGGATAAAGACTGATCATCATTTACAGCACACACATAAGAATGGAAGTGAAAGAAAATAGGAGAGAAAGGTCTACTTCTCACCTTCTGGGGATCAAGAGCAAAAAAGCAAAGGGCTTTATGCATGGTTGCTCGCTAGTGCTGCCTTCTTTAACGCTCCCTTTTCATAAAAAAAAACAGAAAAACACAAATACGTTAGAAATCTGTCAAAAACTTGTTTAAACCTTAAAATTAAATCTTTAGTAGGCAAATAGCAGCATGAGTTATATTATTAATATCCAAATCTGAGAACTCAGAAATGAAAAGAGCATAACGTTCAACTTCTAAAGTTAATTTTTCTGTTCAGGAATACCTAAACCATTTCGGTGGCATAAACCTTTTGAAGTACTGTACCTCGGGGACAATAATCTAAGCAAGTATCATTAAAATTCTGAAGATGGTGAGACATTGTCACAACAGAAAAACAGACTCGCCTTTTCAGCAGTGCACTGCAAATTTCAAAATAACATTACAATAAAGTACTGGCATTACACTGTTATTTTAGTGTGCCTACTCCAATCAACAGCAACAGCTTTGTACTGTTAATACGATGCTATAATAGGCCTTAAAGTAAAATACTGTCAGCTGAATAAGATTTAAAATACTTCAATCAGGAAAAGAAAAAGGAGGACTTGCCCTCCCGAATCTCAAGGAATATTTCTATGCAGCCCAGCTGAGATATACTGTTTACTGGTGTTCATCAGAATATACTTCAAAATGGAAGCATATAGAGTTAAATTATTGCCTATCATGTCATCCACTAGCAAGATTGGGAGAAGAAACTACCCAGCCCACGAACAAAAATCTCATCACTGAATTTACTATTAAACTCTGGTGGACAATAATGAAGAAATATAGAATTACAGAAGATTGTAAATTGCTGATTTGGCCTGCATACTCTCGAAAATTCCAAAGTGGACAATGGGATAGCACATTTTTAAGATGGGTCAATAAAGGAATTACAGCAATGTGTACATTAATAGATGGGACAACATTTAAATCTTTTGAGAATCTACAGAAACAATTCGGATTGGATAAATCAGATTTATTTAGGTACTTTCAATTAAGACACTTTTACAATACAGAAATTAGAAAGAAGCTCTCGAGAGAAAGAAATCGTATAATAGGAACAATAACAGGTGCATATAAAAATCTTCCATCAGGAATTCTGTCGAAATTATATGATGGCCTACAAAATTCGAATAGGAATGAAACATTATATATTAAACAAAAGTGGGAATCGGAACTACAAATTGAGTTGTCAGAGGATGATTGGCGATCCTTATGTCTCACACAGCATAACTCCACTAGCTCTAGACGATGGAGAGAATATGGCTGGAAAAATGTGATTAGGTTTTTTATTACTCCGTATATCAAAAGCAAGCAGTTGAAAACACCCCAACAATGCTGGAGATTATGTGGAGACTGGAACGCCAATCACTCACATGTGTTTTGGAAGTGTAAATATATTAAATCATATTGGGAAAGAATCGCGGCAACAATGACGAAGGTGCTGGGGTATGAAGTACTGTGTGAGGCACGAGTAATGTATTTTGGAATATGGGAAAATGTAAAAAAGGAGGACTGGTATTTGTTTAAGATTATGTTGTTGTCAAGCAAAAAGGTGATAACAAAAAATTGGCTGAAAAGCGATCCTTTAAAACTGGAAGACTGGATGGACGTAATCGAGGACATATATACAATGGGAAAAATGACTTACACTCTGAGACTGAAATCTGACAAACACCGAAAACAGTGGACAAAATGGATAATTTATAAGTCTCAGTCAGCCTTATAGGGCGGGACCTCTCGTGGTTTTTTTTTTTTTTTTTTTTTTTTTTTTTTTTTTTTTTGTGTGTATTTGTTGTTGTGTTATTATTATTATTGTCTTGTCCGTATGTAATACAAAGGAAAAAGTACAAAATAAAGAGTTAAAAAAAAAAAAATACTGTCAGCTGTTTCCTATAGAAGGCTGTGTTATTTTGTTCTTTCACAGCTATGTTATTCTCCATGAACAGCTCTTTACTATAAAACATTCGCTGCAAGTCCTCAAATAAGTATCCTGAATTTAGATGATATAATATCACCACAGCCCCAAAACCCCACCTCCTTCCACCATACAGCTGCAGACATACTGCTGTATTCAATACATTAACAACTGCTCACATCCGATTATAGATGTGATTAATCGGGACTCTCCACTCCCCAGTCTCAGTGGCTCATTTTTGGCTCAATCTTACCACTTTTCTGAGCCACATAAATGGTGGAAAGAATGGGACATGTCCACACCAGTCAAATCTAACAAATAGCTATAATAACCACCTGCATCACAGAGGAAAAGGGACTGTATTTTGCTGTAAAACTGAACAGCAGACTTTGTATCACTATTTGTATCACTCTTAAACCTATTAGCATTTCCAGTAATTGAAAAAACAGTACTTTGTGTATTTTACAGCTGCCTTATTATTTTATCATGTAAATATATTTATTTATAAAGATGTTTTAAGCAACTTTTAGCATGCAAGTGTTATTAAATAAAATATCTCTCTACACAGTCACCTTATTAGCAAGACAACCTACTGTACTGATGTCTGATGAAAGCCTTGCAGTGATCGTTATATCAATTAATAACTTATTCAAATTACCTGAACTTGGTGCAGGTGTCATCCTTGTGACTTTTTTGTGCATTAGTTATGGAAGGAAAGTTAAGGTCAATGTTTTCTTTTTATTTTTCCCGTCGCTTGGCATCAACTAACCTTCGGCACTCTATTATCTGAGTTTGGCCTCTTATCCAGAAGCACAGAAAGCAGCATTGCAAGAGTAATTCAGTGCCACGTGGAGCATGACTTTGCTTGTAGCATATTATATTGGATACACAATATAACCTTAGTTTCTTTTTATCCCATTTTAGTGTGATGCAGGAATGGAGATTCTTTGAAGGAAGCCAGCTTCTAGATTTTAGAATTAGACCAGCAAATGACTTGATTCAGCAACAGTCACCTTCTCCCCTACACAGCAGCAGGACGACACTATTTACCCATCAGCTAATGGCCTGTAGGTCAAGGGTGACACACTCTCACGTCTCTACTGTGCTCTTTCTCTCTGACCTCATCTCGTGGTCATTCGAGTAATGCTAGACGACCCCACTGGCATTAAATACACACGCGCGCACACCGGGATACTGAATTATAAGCATGCAAGCGGTTATATGGGGCACAAATATGTCAGACACACATTCTGAAGCATGCCTGCCCACCTCATGCCATATGAAACATTCATGCACACACACACACATATTCACCCAGAGATGCAGACCGTGGATGCATCCTCTTCATATATGCATGATAGGGAGATAAAGCTGAAAGGTCAATTCCATTAGACGATCACCTTTAATGTCACAGTGCCTGCAAAGAGCAACTGTGATCCCCTCATCTCAATGTCAGATCACAGCATAATCACGTGGCAGCAAACCATCCCACAGCTCAGGAACAGTTTCTTACTGACGTCAGGATAGACCAATATAAGTCTGATGACAGTCAATCTTGGACGAAAATTGTCCTTTGAATCCTCAAAGGCTCAACCTCGTGTGAATTTCGGGTTATCAAATGCATGTCCTGGTGCCATTTGATCTGTCAGAATGTAATAAGTTTGCAAAATAGGCGCCTAAGTAGATGCAAATAACACTACCGCACTCACGCAACACATAAACTAGGGATGCACCAACCCAACTTTTTACTTTGCTGCATAGAATTCATTTATCTGTAATTGAGGGCATCAGCTGATGTCCGTCTGTATCAAAAAGGAAAATAAAATGAATCCACAAGGTTTTGTAAGAAATTACACACATAAGGTGAGACCCGCACTTTAAGAAGACATCCCATAAGCACCGTGGAATTTGGTCCCAGTCCAACTTGAGCAGTGCTTAGGTCAGAAAAACGTGTGATCCCATGGTCCTAGTGCTATTCCACTAATCCAGGTTCTGCTTAATGCTATGATTGTTTTTAATTTAGCAGATGTTGGATAAATAAATATAAATATGGTATTCATAGTTTCAAAAGCATTCTAAGGCTGTAAGAAAACTCTTGTACTTTTGTCCTTTAAACGATACCTGTACTGTTGTCAGTGTTGCCCACCTTCACTATGTAAATATGTTGCCTGTTTTAATGCCATTTTCTGGCAGCCTACATGTTGCCGTGGATGATAGGCTAGCCCCCTGAATGGCCCTGATTGGCTGATGTCAGACTGAATTTGCTGAGGCTAATCTCCCTCAAAAAACACGGACCAATACACATCTTTAGACACGCCCACACACACATACACACAAATAGCCACAGCCGCGTCACACACAAAACACACACACAAACACAGGTGTTTTCTCTGTATGCCCGCCACATTGTCTGAATGTTAATTACATGCAGAAGGCATCTGGGCCCGTCCATTGCTAATCCTCTTTTAATTATATGTGTCCTCACAATGACACAAGGTTTACAATGGTGATTACAGCCATATTAGACATAGCGGAAAATAGGTAGGAGGTGTCAGGGGAAATGACAATCGTGATAAAGCAAATAAGAGTGCTTGTTTGTCCGTGCCATGATGTAGAGATAGTGATGGTGTTTTGTTCGTGTGTGAACGCGTTTAGTCGATGCGCAGATTTCTTCATTTTAATCTCTTTCACGAAAACATTTTACGTCTCCAGTTTACCCGTACTCCAGTTTAGTACAGAAATGGATACCCTTAGCATGGCAAAATCATTCTATAAATTGTAGTGAGTGGCATTACTGATATTTATACTTGCTACTAAGATGCGGTGTTGTAAGCTGTACACACATTTGCTATAATAACAAAATAAATATTTTGTTATGAAGATGTGATGTTACACATTCATTCATGGACCATCCATCCTAAGTAAAGCTTCAAATTTAGCACTGTGGGGTGCAAGACAATCAGCAATCACAGAACCAGGAAAAAAACCCAAAAACAACATCTCAGACTCTGCAGGCCTCAGGATGTTAAGTCTTCAAGTTAATGACAGTTCAGTTAGAAAAATGGCTTGTTTAGAAGACGTTTAAAACGATAATGCTAGCATAGTTTAGCTTTGCAAAATAACATCTAAATGAAACAAAAGACTTCTAGAACAATCTCATTTGGACAGATGAGACCAAAGTTGAAATGTTTAGCTGTAATTTACAGTTTCATGTTGGGCCCAAACCACACACATCTTCAACCGCCTCATGCCAACTTTCAGCACGGTAGTAGAGAGGTGGGCTTTGAGCTTGTTCTGCAGCCATGGTACCTGGGCACGTTTCAGTCATTTAGTTGACCATGAACTCTTACGTATGCCAATAAATACATATAAGGGATCTTAAAACAGCTGTGCATAAACAAATGTTTGCAAACCTCAATGAAATGAAGCAACTTCGTAAAGAAAAGTGAACTAATATCCCTCCATAACAATGTGAGAGACAGAAAAAGTCCCACGGAAAACAATTACTCTTACTCATCAGAACTTTCTGATAGTATGGTATAGTATACTATATGATAGTCATAGTATTTGCCACATTGCATTATAAATACTTTGCATCTAGGATTAGCCAAATGACCTTTAAAGGTAAATATATTTTAAGCAATTAAGTTTTTTTTTAATCTGTGTGTATATTTTCACAGATTGGCAAACAGACTATAGATACCAAAAGGGTTTTTTGATCCAGGCTGTAAATATGTTCATGTTTTCTTTGAAGCTGGTCATTATAATAGTGGAATCCACGAGGACTGCATCTCCTTAGAGCCAAGCCTCAAATGACCATTGGAGGAAGTGTTGTTTCAGCACTGCTTTATAGGCTTTTTTCAGACCCAGAGGGGTTGTTTGTTCAGTGAGATTTATTCAGGGAGATGAATACAATCCCAATATTGACTCTTCTTTTTATCCTTATTCTGCTTTACCTAGATACATGCCTCCTTTGCTGCAAAATATTAAAGTATTTCACAGTGTTCACTAACAAGTCACTAAAAATGTGTAAAACCTTACACTCAAAACAGCTACCTAGCAGTAGAAAAAAAGTCATCCTAATGATGGTGCTAAGACTGTATCAAAGCAGTGAGCTTGTAGCTGTAGAAGCACATCAACACACTGAAAGATGTTAAAATATTCTGTGCAGAATCATATGACAGCTGATTGTCAGAGAGCTAACTTTGTCAGCACTATGTGCTGCACGTGGAGGGAAAACGGGGCGGCATTTCTGCAATTTCCTCCATTGCAATGTATTCTGTTAAATACAGACTCAGTGTTGGCTCGGCTCGAGAACATGGAGTCAGCTCTTTGCCAGCGAGCGCCACTGAGGAATGTCCTCGACGCTGGCAGTCCGCTGCAGACTGAACATCTGCTGCTAACCTTGTCCCAATCAGAACAATACACAGAGTTAGAGCCATGAGGAAATAGCAAAGCATACCTGCCAGACTCTTGGGAATAAGGAGCTTAAGGCTATAAAAAATGACAGAACACAGAGACACCCAAAGACACACACAGACACAGACACACACACACACAAGAGCTCTGTGCAGTGTTTTGGTCACTTGGAACAGGATAGTGTGGATATTTGGGGACCAAAGGTTGTCTCAAGTGTGCCTCAGCCAGGAGGGAAAACTGTTTGACCCCCCCAGACACACACATATACACATCTTCTCTCCTTTAAAGGGTCCTAAGGGAGCTCCTCTCAGTGTGTAGGGGGAAACCATGAATAAAACGCCCATTTGACCCTCGTTGCTATAAAGCCTGTCTTTGTTGAGCCTCACAGGACCCTCTTTATCCCTCCTCCATTCGTCTTTTCCCTACTCTCCCTCTCTCTTAGATTAAATCTTGCCCTTTTGTTTTCCCCTCCATCCTGTCATGGCAGGGCTTTCATGTAATATTCATGAAGTCCAGTGGGTTTTTCTCCTGGAGACATACAGTGGACAGCACAGTGGCCCCCCACATTGCTGCGGCGACCTTAGAACCCTAGCAAAGTTGACCTCTGATCTATGCCAGTGCTGACAAGCATCCTTATTGCTGCTCATTAATCACGTGGTCAAGAGGACCCTCCAAAGTAAAGGATTTGTAGGCAGAGATAGGTCGCTATCGAGAAATGCATAATATGGCAGTGGAGAAACTGCTGTCCTGAGGGTGTAGTAAAGACTATTTTCCGAACAGATTCCTGTGAAGATTGCCTCTGGACTCTCCGTCTGTATTCCACCACAGGACAATGGTCTCCTTTAGCATGGTGTGTCGTCAAAGACTGGTGTGTGCGTCCGTGTGTGTGTGTGTGTGTGTGTGTGTGTGTGTGTGTGTGTGTGTGTGTGTGTGTGTGTGTGTGTGTGTGTGTGTGTGTGTGTGTGTGTGTTGAAATGGGCTGTTTGTGAGTGTCTCCAAGAAGGCTGCATGGTTGAACACTGACTCAGTATGCTCTGCTCTCTCTCTTCTCACGCAGGGAGACAGTTAGATCACATGCCTCTCATACACACACACACAAACACACACACACACACACAGAGCGTGTCAAACTGGGGTTACTGACCGATATCTCAGTTCGCCTTTTTAACAAAAGTCACATAACAGACATTTGGGCAATGTCTAGTTAAAGAAGCAGGGACTGGTTAGGTTTTGACTACCTGACTGAGGACATTTAAGAAAAGTGAGGACCCTTAGACCCCTTTTAAGGTCTGTTTGGTAGGTAAATCTTGATTTTAGATTTAATTCCTTAGGGTAAGGGCGATTTGTGAACTCATTTACCCATCTGGTGGCATAGACTCTCAGGGTAATCGAAGGTTTTTCAGTGCTGTCAGTGTAGTCAACAGATATCCAGGCCAAGACTTCGTGTAACGTTTGCTATTTTCAGTTTCTGGATACATTTTATAAAGCTAAAACACTGTGATATGTTAGATGATGGTTTCAAGATTGAATTTTTGCAAATGCAAACCTCATCTTTTTCTCCACATGGACTGTTTACCTGCAACCAAAGCCTGCTCAAATGTAATATGACAATAGCACTCCTATGATCCTTTCCTATGCCTGTAGAGAAAGAGATTTGTTAGGGACTAAGGTAAGGACTTTGATGTCTGACCTGGTGTAACATACATGGCTAGAGCAGGGGTCAGCAACCTTTACCATCAAAGTTTTGACCAAAATAAATTTTAGAGCCACAAAACTTACTGAAGCTTTACACTGAGGGTGACACACTGAGTCACCGGGCAGTTTACTTTGTGTCTTTAATCACAGTCAAGAACTTCCAGACTAACGGCATGTTAACACATGGCTGTGTGACTGTTTGCCTGAAACACAATGACTCAGAATCATTTAACTTAACTTTGCATTTTTACTACTATAATACTAAAAATCACAAGTCATTTATACATTTTTTATTACCAGCAAAATAGTTGAAATGGAGGGAAAAAAATCTATCAGCATGTTGAAGCCAACTTGGTTGTGGGCGGCTATAAAGCTATACAAGCTACTGTGAGTACTACCTGTGTTTGTGCAAATAAATCAACTTAAAAATAGCTTTATTTTAAAGACATATGACACACAGCAGCTAACAGCTTTAAAAATATTAAAAGTACTAATACCAGTGATTGTGAATGCTCTCAAACCCTGACTCGTACCTCAGGAAGTAGAGCAGAAGGTCAGCGGTTCACTCGGCAGCGCTTCTGGTGTATATTTCACTGTCCTTGATACAGAAAGATGAAAGGTACAGAATCCCAAATTGCACTTGATGAATATGTAATAAAGTGCCTAAATGCATAGAATAAAGCTCTATGAATGTTTCTGTTTAAAAGGGCATTGGGTTTTCATTACGTCTAAAAAAGCACTATATAAGTGGCCATTCATTTAGCATTTAGCATGATTTACAATTGCAAGCAATCATTCATTTCTCCACTTCTCAATCCACCCTTCTGTCTCCATGGTATGTCATATTTGTAATGCTGTGGTAGATGGAGGACCAAAAAAGCTGGATCTGGAGGCAAGGGAAATTAACAAAACATGAACATGAATCTTCAGCCAAGGTTCCAAATAGTCCTAGTTAAACATCACAGTAATACAAGGAGTATTTGAAAGCTGAGATGGAAGCCTGAAGAACAAGCCATTGATCCAACAAACGATAAGGGACGATAAGACTATAAACACTTTGGACTGATTACAGAATGAGACACAGGTGGAGAAAATCAGCATAACACAAGGGTGTGGTAGATGATCAGACAGGAGGGAAAAGATAAGAGCAGAAGGTAAAACCAGATACACAAGAAAACAAACCAAATTAAAACAGGAAGTAACTAAAAAACTGAGCTAATGCTGTAAAATTAATCTATCGAACATGAAAACTAACACTAAACATGATCACATATAGAGAGAGGGAATATAGAAGGTGTGGGACATTGAGAAACCAGAAACTACCAACCCAACTGGTTGTTTGATAGCATTTGGACTGCAAATGATCTAAAAATGAAAAGCAAAAAGATTTTGGTATCGACAAGCTTCTCTCTTACCTACAGATTCTTCATATTGGTATGTTTATAGAGACGAGTAACCACATAATGCTTATAAAAACCTGTCTGGGGTTTTTGTTCTGTGTGGCAGTTGATTTATGCATTGCCGTTCTAAGACTGAACAGAGAACTATCGGAGTGTGTTTATCTCTCTAGAGGCATTTCTTAGTGCTGTTCTGGGCCAAGCCTAACATCATTTCAATATTTTTACCCCCCAAAAAAGCTAACGTATGATTAGATGAATGCTGAAATCACAGCAGAATGATTTTCACATTTGTAATTTCAAAATTCATGCACAAAGCGGTTGTCTCAACATTAATTTCGGTGCTGAGTCTGTGTGTATTTTCAACCTCAGTGCAGAGTGTTGCATCAGCTTCTTTTTAATAATAAAACGTTCCCAAGGCTTTTTTTTCCTCCTTTTTCTCAAGAGCAGTGGTGTCTGTCGGTAAATCCTGCCCCACAAAGCTGCTAACCCACCTACGAGAATTTCATTAGAATCGGTTTCGCTGGAGATTTGGCATCCATTGATCTGAATGCTGTTTCTGATGGTTTTCTATTTTGTTTAGGAAAGCGTTGTTGTTGCATCAATTTAAAATATATGGTGAATATTATCGGCGTGACATTTAAAACCAAATATTTTAAGTTAAGGAAAAGTATACAATTTTTTTTAAATAAAAGTTCTCTTTTACCTGACAGCAGCACTAGCGGTAAAATACACCCACATAGTTGTTGTATGCAAGTTATTTTGCACGCCACCGGTCATATTCACAAACATTTTTTTGCAGTTCAAGCACATTTATAAACACACATTCTTCATTTGAATTCATCCTGGGGGCGGCGCTGCCTCACCCCTGACCTTGTCAGAGCTCCTCGATGGGGGCAACACCCTCCAGCTGAGAGCAGTGTGCGGGAGGGAGGGAGGGAAAGGGAGAAGCGAAGGATGTTTACAGTGCTCTGTCTCTATCTTGGCTGCTGTCTCGGCCTGTCTTTCTCCACCTATCTGTTTTCATTCTTCACCCCTTGCTATCAGCCAAACTTGAACGATTTAAATTCTATCTGGGCTCAGAAACATCTGTCACTGCCTTATCTGTGGATAATGGAAAGATTTAGTGGCATTCAGAATTTATAGACTCGAGTCCCCCCAGCCCCCACTTTACTCTGCTCCTCCATCTCCAATATATCATCTCTTACCTCCCACACAAAATACATACCTCTCACATACATGCATACATAAATACGCATGTTTGCGTGCATACCATCCCCCTCTAAAGCCTTTTCTCTCTCTTTCTTCATCATGCCAGAATCTTTGCTTTTCAGAGTGGTTAGTTTCTTTCACCAGCACTCTCCAAACCATTTCACTCTCCTGGCTTCTGTCCTTCCTTTGCGCCCCTCCTTCCTTTACTCTTCTTCGTCCTCTTCCTCCTCTTTGCTCTCTTCCCATCAGTTGCTTGTGCCACCAGCTGGGCTTGGCAGGATCCCAGGCTGCCCTGGGTTTTGCTCGACTAGCTCTTCCGCTCTGGCATGGCACCACAGGCCCAGCATGGTGTGTGTGTGTTTGTGTGTGCGAGAGAAGAAAATGTCTGCAGTGCATTTGAATGTACACAAGGATTAGTGCTTTTTTTTTTTCACTCAAAAACTGTAATTATGCAACTCATTGAATAAAAGTACAGCAATGAAACTATTTCTGTTTAAGTCAATGACTACAGCAACAGTAATTTATAAAGGCCATGCATTTTGCTTTGAGAATAATATGTAAATGTAAAGCCACTTCAACAGGTAGCCACCTGTTCAGGAACATCTCTTTAAAAAAGAATTGTTATGCCCATATGGTTAATAATAGACAGCCTATAGTATGTGCACTATACACTGCATAGAAATGCTTTTAATTTCAGCTGTAACAATACTAAACATCTCTATCTAGTATTTTATTTTGAGCATAATGTACATATGTATTTAGATTAGATTAGATTAGATTAGATAGAACTTTATTAATCCCTCGGGTGGGTTCCTCTGGGAAATTCGATTTCCAAAAAGCACAGCACCGACAGAAGTTTCAGAGTTACAGAATATTATATATATATATATATTAGGGGTGCAACGATATTCGTATCGATATTGAACCGTTCGATACAGTGCTTTCGGTTCGGTACGCATATGTATCGAACAATACAACATTTGTCATTTATTTTATCAACTTTCCTTCTGACGATGCTGTCTGTGTTGAGCGCTCAGTGAATCTGCGTTCGACTACTCCGCCTAGGCTGCACTGTCGAGCGCAGATCCACTGAGCGCTCAACACAGACAGCATAGTCAGAAGGAAGAGCACAGGGCAAGCTAGCGAGACAGAAGTTAAGCTCTCCTTGCAAGATGGACCTCCCCCACTCTCATTCAGATCTGGCGTTTGGAATTATTTTGGTTTTCATGTGACGTATGACCCTGAAGGTAAGCGAGTCATGGACTAAAGTAAAACAGTATGTTGGATGTGCCATGCAATGCTTAATTACATTGGTGTGAACTAGTGTGTTAGCGCAGTTAGCTCGTTAACGTGTTGGCCGTCTAGCCCCATGCACGGAGTGATCGGCGGTAGCTCGTTAACGGAGATTTGCCGTGTTGTGGCGTTAAGGTCATTTCAACGAGATTAACCTGAAAGCACTAGTGGGAACACAACGAATATGACTGCACATTTACGCCGACATCATCCTAGTGCAAAGACAAAAACAACAAGCATGCTACTAACTTTAGCCGAGTCATTTAGACAGCTGTTAGCACGTGATTCTCCTTATGCTGCTGAGAATATAGCCCAGAAGAAGCGGATAGTATAGCTTTTATTTTGGAAAGAGACATTTCTCTGTAATAAACTCTCTTTTCCAAAGATGAGTGATTCCTCAATCAGATACAGGGCTTGCAAAATCGCTAGCCTGACGTCCTGGAGCTAGCGATCTTTCCAGTCGGGCTACAAAAATCTATCTCTTCCCTGCCCGTAGGGCTATTGTAGGAAAAATATATGTCAATGCTTTTGCATTCTTTCAGAAATGTAGCTGGGTAATTATGTCATTGGCATCGGTGAGCCACTGTCAATATGTGACATATTGAAGTCGCGTTTGAATTTGCGCTTGTTTTTTTGCTTTCACTTTGCAATGACAGCACTGATCTGTGAGTGATGATAATTTGTGCACCAATTCCTCTGACATCGTCTTATTAATCGTTAGCTTACTATGCAAACATGACAAGTGAAATCTCCCGCAGCAAGCTTAAACATGTGAGAGGTTGATCGCGCAGAGAATCGCTGAGCTTATGTGAGTGAGTGTGTAAAAGCATTTCAGTTCTGCTGAGCCAAATAAGACAGGTCAGGGTGAAGAAGTGACAGCCAAAGAAAAGCTTACCACAAAACGGAGAAGTTATGACAAATCAGACTATAAGGCAAAAAGAAAGTGCAGCTTTATGGTTTCATGGACAAAAGAATTTCTGTGGCTGCAATATGACGAGCTAAATAACCAGGGCTGCACATAAGTGGTCCGCAGGTGCGCATTCGCTGTCAAAATAAAAAACGCGCACAAGGGTTAGGGTTAAATTTAAAAACTGTACTTTTGAGTTAAAATATATATTTATAATTTTAATAAATGACAAATTAAAAAGGCATGAACATTTTTTTGTATCGAAAAAATATCGAACCGTGACACCAAAGTATCGAACCGAACCGTGAATTTTGTGTATCGTTGCACCCCTAATATATATATATACACATACACACACACACACACACACACACACACACACACACACACACACACACATATAAATACAGAGACAATATAAATAAAATATACGAAGGGGATAAATAGAATAAATAGGAATAAAAATAAAAATACAAGTGAATGAATTGCACATTTCGAGTATTGAGGTCTATTGCACTGTTGACTATTTACAAAAGTATTGCACAAAAGGTATTGCACAGTGAGGTGAAGAGGCACTACAGCTTAGTTGTTCCCCCCTCCTTTGTCCTCCTGTTTCCCCTCCCTTTCCCCTCCAGAGAGGAGTTAAACAGTCTGATGGCGTGTGGGACAAAGGAGTTTTTAAGTCTGTTAGTTCTTGTCTTGGGGAGAAGCAACCTGTCACTGAACAGACTCTTCTGGTTGTTTATGGCCGTGTGCAGAGGATGCCCAGCATTGTCCATAATGTCCATCAGTTTCTTTAGTGTCCTTTTCTCTGCCACTGTCACCAGAGTGTCCAGCTTCATGCCGACCACAGAGCTAGCCCTCCTGATCAGTTTTTCCAGCCTGGATGAGTCCCTCTTTGCTGTGCTGTTCCCCCAGCACACCACAGCATAGAAAAATACTCCAGCAACCACTGACTGGTAAAACATCCTCAGGAGCTTCCTGCAGATGTTAAAAGACCTCAGCCTCCTGAGGAAGTACAGTCGGCTTTGGGCTTTTTTATACAGGTGCTCTGTGTTGCATGACCAGTCCAGTTTATTGTCCACCCACAGCCCGAGGTACTTGTACTTGTTGACCACCTCCACCTCCTCCCCCTCTATCTGAACCGGCAGTGGACCTTCTCTGGACCTCCCGAAGTCCACAACCAGTTCCTTAGTCTTTGAGGTGTTGAGTTGCAGGTGGTTTGTGTGACTCCATGCGACAAAGTTCCTCACCAGACTTCTGTACTCCTCTTCCTGATCATCCCAGATACACCCCATGATGGCCGTGTCATCTGCAAACTTCTGAATGTGGCATAATTCAGAGTTGTAGCAGAAGTCAGAGGTGTACAGGGTGAAGAGAAGAGGGGACAGCACAGTTCCCTGTGGTGCTCCTGTGCTGCTGACCACTGTGTCAGACGTGATGTCCTTCAGCCTGACGTACTGTGGTCTGTCGGTGAGGTAGTCGGAGATCCAAGCGACCAGGCAGGGGTCCACCTCCATCCTGTTCAGTTTTTCCTGAAGCATACAGGGCCGGATGGTATTAAAGGCACTGGAAAAGTCAAGAAACAGGATCCTGACCGTGCCTTTTCCCCCATCCAGGTGTGAGTGGGCTCTGTGTAGGAGGTACAGGATGGCATCCTCCACTCCGACACCCGCCTTGTATGCAAACTGTAGTGGGTCCTGGGCATGTTGTACCTGTGGTCGGAGGAGGTTGAGGAAGAGCCGCTCTAGAGTCTTCATAAGATGTGACGTCAGTGCCACCGGTCGGAAGTCATTCAGCTCATTGGGCCGGTTCTTTTTGGGGACCGGGACGATGCAGGATGTCTTCCATAGGGCGGGCACTCTCCCCAGTCGCAGACTGAGGTTGAAGACTCGTTGTAGCGGCTCCCCAAGTTCAGCAGCACACGCCTTTAGCATCCTAGGACACACCTTGTCTGGGCCTGCTGCCTTTCTGGGGCGAAGCTTCCTCAGTTGTCTCCTGACCTGATCCACTGTGACACTGGGAGATGTTTGGGGGGAGGGGAGGGGGGGAGATGTCTTGCTGCTGAGAGAGGGATTGGAGGAGGGGGGTGTCATGGTGTCAGGAAGGGGGGGAAGCGAGGGAGGTAGGAGAGTGGGGAGAGGACTCTGTAGTAAAGGTGAGGGTGGGGGGGTTGTGGGCTGGTCAAACCTGTTGAAGAAGTTTTTATTTACAGACTGATTACAATTTAGGTAAATATAGCCTCAGACATATTAAAAAACATGACATACTACACCATGTCATTATTTATTTAACAAAAAATAAGCCAAAAAGTGCCCTCTTACACTTTCCATAGAATTGAGAGGGTAAGTAGCAGGTACTGCTAATCACATGCTCTGTACTAATTGATCACGAGCAGATGTTTTGTCAGTTTGCTGGTCTGGAAAAATCCGTTATGGATTAACACATTTCCCAGGAGGAAATGCTTCCGCAGTGATCTTAGAGAAGCATTTGTTGCTGCCCATCAATCTGAAAAGGGTTATAAGATCATTTACAACCAATTTAAAGTCTATCATTCTACAGTAAGAAAGATTATTCACAAGTGGAAAACATCCAAGACAGTCGCCAGGCTTTGCATGAGCAGACTTCCTTACAAATTCACCCCAAAGTTATACCGTGCAATGCTCAGCCGCAAAAAAACCCAAAAGCTAGACCTCGGACTCTATAGGCCTCCGTTAGTGGTGGTGCAACGGATCACGTTGATCCGAAATCCGAACCGATCCCACTCCACGGTTCGGTACACATGTGATCCGAACATTCGAAAAAGAAAAAAAAAGTATGTGTATGGTGCGCGTGGTGGGTCTGTCAAGCGGTAGTTATGGCCAGCGCTAGCGGTCCAAGCGGCGGAGCAGAAGAGTTTGCAGCATTTAAGCAGCCCTTTGCTGCCCAATCCGACCGGGCTAAAGTTATTACAAAAGCTACTGGGGTGTTTAGCTGAAGACGGGAGGCCGTATTCCGTTGTGCAAAACAAGGGGTTTAAACTGTGATGAACGTGCTTGAGCCACGCTATGATATCTCGTTGCGCGTCCACTTCAGTGTGACAAGATCGTTCCAAGCATGTATGAGCAGGAGAAGTTTAAAGTTATGGCTGAACTGTCCCAGGCATCTTCTGTTGCCCTAACTACAAATGGGTCGACCTCCAGGGCAACGGAAAGCCACGTTATATCACAGCGGAGTGGTAGATACAACGCCCTGTACTGCCCTATAGATTACATTAGATTAGATTAAAATTTATTTATCCCTCGGGTGGGTTCCTCTGGGAAATTCAGTTTCCAGTAGCACAGCACCGACGGAAGTTGCAGAATGTGAGCAGAAATATACCATATATACACATATATAAATACAGAGTATACAAAAGGGATAAATAGAATAAATAGGAATAAGAATACAAGGGAACGGCACATTTCAAGTATAATGATTCTATTACACCGTTGGATATTAACTAAAACTATTGCACAGTGAAAAGGCACTACAGCTTACTTGTTCCCCCTCCTTTGTCCCCGTTTCCCCTCCCTCTCCCCTCCAGCGAGGAGTTAAACAGTTTAATGGCGTGTGGGACAAAAGACTTTTTAAGTCTGCTGGTCCTTGACTTTGGGAGAAGCAACCTCTCACTGAACAGACTCCTCTGGTTGTTTATGGCCTTGTGCAGAGGATGCAGAGGATGCCCAGCATGGTCCATAATGTCCACATTGCACCTTAATTTCTTTTTATATAAGTGCGTGGAATGAGTCTTCAGTTGAATGTTTTTTAATAGGCAAAAAATACGTAAATGGCAAGTCTAATTTTTGTCTTTTTTTTTTTCTATTTTTGCTGATCCGAAAATTGATCCGATCCGTGACTTAAAACCGTGATCCGATCCGAACCGTGAGATTTTTGATCCGTTGCACTACTATCCGTTAGCATGTTCAATATTACTGTTTATGATAGTACAATTGGAAAAAACATTAAACAAAGATGGCCTTTTTTATTTTTGGAAGAGTTGCCATGAGAAAACTTCCACTCTCTAAAAAGATTAACGCTAGCAAAGTCTAGCATTGCAAAATTGCATCCAAACCAAGATTTCTGGAACAATGTCCTTTGGAGACCAACGTGGAGATGTCTGGCATAATGCACAGCACCATGTTTGGAGAAAACTAAAACATATCAGCACAAACGCCTCATACTACCTGTCAAGCATGGTGGTGGAGAGATGATTTGGGCTTGTTTTCTAACCACAATGCATGGGGACCTTGCAGTGACTTAGTCAAGTATTCTTGATTAAATGCAAGGCCATGTGTCTGACAACTAAAGCTTGGCCAAAACTGGTCATGCAATAGGACAATTAAGTCAAGGTGTGGCCTAAAAGTTCAGACCTCAGCCCAATTGAAATGCTGTGGTGGGACCTTAACATCACTGTGTAAACAGATGCCAATAAACCTCAATTAACTAAAGGAAAGCTGAAAAGAAAAGTGGAAAAAAATTTGCTTCACAATGATGTCTGAAATTGATGAAATCATACTAAAAAAAACCTAACTACAAATTATTGCTGCTAGAAGCTGATTCCAGTTTGTTTACATTAGTGATTACCAGACTCCATTTCTAAGCTACTGCTAACACTGGACACTGGAAGTGGAAGAAAGGCACTGTTATGCAGCCCTTGGAAGGGAGCATGCTCACTGGGTGCTCTGGCATCCTCTCACAGTCCAGAGACATGCAGTTTGTGGGGTTGGGTTAGTTGAGTGGTTCCCAAACTTTTTTTGCTGGGCCCCCCTTTGTTTTACAAGAAAACTGTTGCCCCCCCTCCCTCCCCCCGCACAAACACACCCTCCAACCACACGTTGAAATTTGTAACATTTGGTAAGCAATTAAGCAAATACAAGTAAACTGCAATAAATTATAGGTAGTAATAAAATACACTACTAAGTCTTTTATGTTACGTCCACACACGTATTTTTGAAAACGCAACTGTTTCTATGCGTTTGGCACCGCAAATGGAGATGTTTTAAAACTCCTTTTTTGTGTTTACGTGTGGACGAGGAATACAGAGTTTGTCAAAGGTATGTGCCTTTTTTCATGTCACGCTGTGCGCCACGTTATTGTTTACATGAGATGAATTGCAGAATGGCAGATAGAGACAAAATAAAGTTATATTTTTTACTGTAAAACCCACAAACATGTTTAACGAATCATTTTCACAACTTGAAATGCAAATAGAAATTGTACATTTCTAAAAAATTATGCACAAGTCTTGCAAACAACAAAGTTATGTGGTACTATTTACCTAAAATTGCAGCCAAGGCCTCAGGTGTTTTTTTTATATAACCATTTAGATCTATTTACAGAACAATCAGGTGTGCTGCATCAAATAAGAAGGCACGTAAATTATTTGTCCCACTCCAAAAAAATAGTTTGTGTTCAGTATAAGACAGGGGAGAACACCACAGGCCTAAACCCTGCAGGTCTGACAGCAGGAGGTGTATCAGTCCAGTTTTCCATGTGGGAACAGCGTTTACACTGGAATCTGCCTTTGGTGGCTTTTTTGGTGCAAATGTGACATTCAGCAGTATAACTGACACACAAAACAATAACTACACAACACACTAACTATTGCCCCCAAACACACTAAACGTCACTAATGTCTCACATATAAAAACTCACTCTCTGTCTTTCTTTCGCTCGCCCGATTTCCGTCGCAGGTGTCACTCCTAAAACTTCCCCTTCTCCCTAAACAACCAAGTGCCATTATAGCCATATCATTTTTTTGATTGGCTGACATGGTTTAAACTTTTAAACCAATAGGGAAGGGGTGTTTTTTCTTTTTCTTTTTTCACTCGCAAGCGGAGAGTGTTTGCTAGCGCTGTCTGTGAAAACGCCGTTTTTACCATCATTCCCGCTGTAAACACCACTGTTTTGTTCAGAAAAAACATCACATGTATTTTTTATCATAACTCTGGTTTTACGTGGCCCATCGACACAATTCAACAACTGGTATATAGTTTGAACTCAGAGTCGCTGCATCTTGTAGCTGTGATGTCTTAAGTTGGTCATGTGATTTCGACGCGCCGGCGCATCCGTCAACCCCAGAGGGTTAAAAACATAAACAGCTGTGGGATACTGTTTGTCCGGGAACAAATTGTGGCAGGATCATCCTGATATTATTTGTATCCCACTGTAACTTTACTGTATAAAGAGCTAATATCTCCAAAATGTCAGGAGTAGTTTGTTATTGCAAGAAGTGTTTGTGAATTAAAAATCAAGAATGTGGGATACCGTTTGTCCGTGATTTGGAGAACCCAGCGACAGGGAAAACTAATTCTGCAGGGGAGACCTACCTTGGCACTTGTGCAGGTGAAGCCAAAGGGAAGATATGCTTCACCATATTTTCTAGTATTTGGCTTGGAAGGAAGTTGGTTTGGAAACATATTTGGTGATGCTTCTTCTCCTACTTTGCGTTTGTGTGGGAGCCCCGTTAAAAAACCTGTCCATTATGCAAGCAGTGTCCAAGCTTTGATACCCCTAGGGGGCGGGCCCCACACTTTGGGAACCTCTGGGTTAGTTGGTGATTCTAAAGTGGTGTGAACATGAGTGCAAATCGTTGTCTGTCTCTTTGTCAGCCCTGCATCAAACGGGCTACCTGTCTGGGATTTACCACACCTCTCGCCCTATTGTAGCTGGGATAGGCTTCAGCTCCCCCGTGACTTTGATAAGGATAAGCAGAAGAGGATGCATGGATGTGAAATGCATTTAATGACACTCAGTCTTACCACAACAGAATAGTATTTGAAATTTTGGAGTGGCATATTAATCAGTGTACTCCACCACCATCAACACACACACACACACACACGCAATACAAAAGGTTGTATCTTTTGGAAGGGTGGTATTCATTCGCTGTACAGGTACAGAACTTGACATAATTGTCAGGAGTAGTCTGGGTGCTCTGGATGCTTCTGTCAAGAGCATCTTACAGTGCGTTTTTCTTTTGTCACTTTGCTGTATGAACACCATGGTTCATTTGACCCAGGATTTAAAGTGCTCAGTATTATGACTAATATATCTGAATTATGCTTTGGTTGGCTGACATTTATGTCAGCATCTTTAAATCTGAACATTTTGTCCCGAACTACAGGGCTTGAAACTGTGATGTTGTCACAATGCAAAAGCCTTGGAACCATTACAATCATCAAGAGACACTTAAACTGTCCAAGAAAACAAAGAACAAGCGTTTGGGGGGGGGGGGGGGGGGGTGACACAAATATTAAGTGTCAGGGAATCTCTGAGAAATACCTTTAAATGACGGCGAATTGATTAACCAAAACCATTAGGGAATAATGGAATATGTCAAGAATGCAATGTTCCTTTCAGCTGTAGAGAAGTTGTCTACAATATCTGATATTTCATAAAAGATATTCTCCAACATAATGTAGTCAAACTGAAAGAATGTATATAGCGCCTGCTGTGCTTGTAGTAACTGTGCTATTTGGAGGCCTCAGCAGAATTTTTGCCCTCCTGCTTTCCTCTCCAGTCTTTCTCGCCACTCTGCTATCCAGCGTTGCTCATCCCCGCCTGGAGAACCCTTAAACCCAGGTGAAGAGTACATTGTTTCCACCTGTCTCTCCTCCCACACACACTGACAACACGCCGACCTGGGCAGCAGTTTGTTTACTCTGATAGAGCTCTGTTATTCGGCTCATTATTCTCACCTCCTCTCTTTCCTCTCTCTATCGGACTCAACACAGACATGACAATGACGGTTGTGTAAGAGTTCATGTGCAAATTAATGCTTGTTTCCAAAGCAAAAAGGTCTTTCTCTGTGTGTGTGTGTGTGTGTGTGTGTGTGTGTGTGTGTGTGTGTGTGTGTGTGTGTGTGTGTGTGTGTGTGTGTGTGTGTGTAAGAGAGAAAGTGAGAGCGAGCGAAGCCATTGTTGTTTGTCAGATGATTGTGACACTAACAGCTGGTTCTTATAGTGGACTGATATGGGGATTTGAAGGTCAGTTTTGATTTTATTTAACCTGCAGATAGAACATATTTACTGACAACATACAATTTTGTGCAAACCACACAAAAATATTTGATTTTTTAAAGATGCTCAGTGAGAGCATATGTTTACGTCCAGCAAGGTTGTACAGCTCTCAAATGTTATGAAATTAAAATGTTTTCATCTGCATCTGGATCAGGAGCTGTACTAAACTGCACATATTCTCACCATTGTGAAACATCTAAATCACCACAGAAAGAATTTGTACAGGAATTTAAATTTAGCAACTACTAAATTGTTTATGAATTGGTCAGTAAAAACCACCTTGGACTGACAGTGAGTGTTTGCAACTCTTTTTCTGTAACACCTCTTTACAATAGAGAGGACTCGACACCACTGATTTCCATCTGTTTGTAGTCTGGTTACATTTATATATAACAGCAGGTCGCCAAATACCTGTGTCAATTTGCACCATCCTGCAGCAATTTCTGAAGAAATATCTGAATTTCAGACAAGATCATGAAAATAACTTTATTTAAATGGTATAGCACTTCCCAAAACACAAAGTTAAAGTCTGAATTGAACAGAGTCTGAGCAGGTGGAGGTATGCACTGGAGACAAAGAGCTAAAAATGCAAAGGGGTGAAAAAGAGTAAGCAGGCAGGTTGGAGTTGGTGGAGATGAGTGTTAACGTCATGTGAAACTTAAGGTTTGCATGATGGACGGAGTCCTGCTATGATGTATGGATTGGAGAAGGATCTGGAGGTGGCAGATTTAAAGATGCTAAGATTTTCTCTTGGAGTAAACTGGATGGATAAAATTAGAAGTATTGGAGGGACAGCTCAGGTTGAGCTGTTTGGAGACAAAGTTGGAGAAGTGAGGCTGAGATGGTTTGGACATGTTCAGAAAAGGGATCGTGGCTATATTGGACAAAAGAAGGTTAAAATTGAGCTCCCATGCATAAGAAAAAGAGGGTGATATGGAATCCGCTGATCCACACTCTGAAGGGAGCAGATTTTCTACAAATTTTTGTGGTGAATATATTAAACGCATAAAACAAATAGGAAACACTGATAATCACTAAATTGTTAACCATTTAAAATGAGTTCATATTAATAGGTGATGGATTATTCGATATTTTATGACAGGGGTGTTAAAGGTGCACATATCCACCGAAGGATCCGATCTACCCTTCAGTTTGTGTGTGAAAATTGCAGTGAAGGCGGATAAAATTTGGGCACCTTTCTCTCTGTTTTGTGCCAGGAAGTATTTTGTTGCAAGCCATGAAGAATGGATCATGCTATTAAAGTGGCTGAGTCTGAGCCTCAGGTCTGAATCATCACTTTTATAGTCTTTATACCGACAAAGAATTGACCCCACCAAATGACACGTTAATAGGGTGCTTAAGTCAAAAAGCTGTGCCCATTTTTATGAAATTACTGCTGGCTGTCTGAATGTGAGAGGGGAGCCGAAGATCGACAGACGGATTGGGGCTGCAGCTGCAGTAATGCGGACGCTGCACCGGTCCGTCGTGGTGAAGAGGGAGCTGAGTGTAAAAGCGAAGCTCTCAATTTACCGGTCGATCTACGTCCCTACCCTCACCTATGGCCACGAGCTGTGGGTAGTGACCGAAAGAACGAGATCGCGGATACAAGCGGCAGAAATGAGCTTCCTCCGAAGGGTGGCTGGCCTCTCCCTTAGAGATAGGGTGAGAAGTTCGGCCATCCGGGAGGGGCTCAGAGTAGAGCAGCTGCTGCTCCACATCGAAAGGAGCCAGTTGAGGTGGTTCGGGCATCTGACAAGGATGCCTCCTGGGTGAGGTGTTCCAGGCATGTCCCACCGGGAGGAGGCCCCGGGGCAGACCCAGGACACGCTGGAGAGATTATATCTCTCGGCTGGCCTGGGAACACCTTGGTATTCCCCCGGATAAGCTGGAGGAGGTGGCTGGGGGAGAGGGAGGTCTGGGCCTCTTTGCTTAGGCTGCTGCCCCCGCGACCCGGCCTCGGATAAAGCGGATGAAGATGGATGTCTGAATGTGAGAAAACTGACATATTGTTAAAACACAACTTATTTCTTTTCCAAGACATCTCAATTGTTCATTATCTGTTGTGTGATTGAATGGTTCAGTAAATGTGAGGCTTTTCAATATCAGCTTGTGGTGTACTTTAGCAACTTCACGTATCACAGAACTAACACAGGAGTTTAACAGTATAACTTGCTTTCTGTTTTGTGTGTGTGTGACTGTTGTTGAACAATAATCTCCTTGCTGGATGTGGTTTGAGTTTGATCCTTTTGGTCTTGTGTAAACCCGGCGCCTCACTAAGCATCTGTTTCCTCTGGCCTGCAGGGTTGATGGACAGTCCCACTGCAACACACACACACACAGGCAGGCATGTGCATTCACAAAAAGGAGACCTCCAGGTCCAACTGAGTGTGTTATGAGTCTGAAGGGGGTTTTGAAGTAGAGTTAAGATGTCAGAAATGGGCTGTTGTGAAATGCCGGTCAGTTTGTGCCATAGATTATCATGGCCACATGTTTATGAAGAGCCCCCTCCCTTTCCCACACCAACTCTACTTTAACACAGCTTTAAAACCACCAGAAGGGGATGTATAACACAAAACAGGCATGTTCTCTTCCACTACATGTGTTGAGTCTCGGGTTTCACCTCTGGGTTTTGAAAACATCTCCAGTTTTCTCTCAGGAGGCTAAAGGTGAGCTAGGTTGTAGCGTACAAAGGACCACAGAAAGCCACAAAGGCAGATCAGCAACAATGAAGTAACACAAGAAGTGTAGTGTAGCTAAATATATTGCAGGTGTAAAGTTAGAAGCATTCAATTCCCAGAACACAATTTAAATGAATATCATGACACCATCTAAAGAAAGAAATGAAGAAGGGCGGATGCAGAGCTAGCATCTGATTACCAAACTAGCTTGGCTGCCTGTGTTTTCCACTCTAGCTAGCTTTTTAATAGGTTGTTAAGATTGTAAAGGACATTGAAGTAAATCAGAATTACTACCTGTAATATGCATCAAATGATAGAGTTCTTTTAACTCTGCAAATCAGTTACACAGTAACAAAAAATGAACTAGCTAGCTACATTAGGGCCTAGTTTAATTCATTTGCTGGTCCATTGTTTTGACTTAACTACATAAATGTTCAAAACATGCAGTTAGTGGGTATAGGTTAATTGATTAATCTAAATAGCCATAGGTGTGAATCTGAGTGAATGTGAGTGCGAATGGTTGTCTGTGTCTCTATGTGTTAGCCCTGCGACAGACTGGCGACCTGTCCAGGGTGTACCCTGCCTCTCGCCCTATGACAGCTGGAATAGGCTCCAGCGCCCCCCGTGACCCTGGAAAGGATACGCGGAAGCAAATGGATGGATGTAAGTGTTTAAAATAAATTCTGATATCATTCATGCAATCACTGTTTTCATAACTCCAGATATTAACTGCCAGCTTTAAAATACTGAGTCATCAAGTTTAGTTTGCTTTTTTTGGTCCACTCGTCTGTGGGGGTACAAATTGTGCATTTACCAAATGAGAAATGAATAGGAAATATGAATTTGAATTATTTATGCCAACCTGAATTTCTGCCAAGAATATAAGATAAATCTAAGAATATATTGTAGGGTTTTTGTTTTTTTGTTTTTGATAAACTCCTACTCAAAATGTCTACTTTTGATTCATGTAAAAGTAATTGTTTTGAGTAGGAGTCTCTCTCTCGCAGCCCAAGTTGATACTTGAAATCAGTGAACATGCTTTCTCTAGGTAGTGTGGAAAATCTCATGGTTTCATCTCTTTGTTTACATGAGAACTTACAAGCGCTAAACCTTTAACCCTTCCAAACCTTTAAGTCTATGCACTCCAAGATTTGTCTGGCATTGTGATAAAACTCTTTTCTTTTCTTTTTTTAATCAGTTGTTTCCGATGAAGACTAACAATTTAAAATTCAGCTATATTTGTGGAACTGTCAGGCTGTTGTCAAGTAGCTGTGTGCTATGATAGGGATACTTTACATGGTGCCAGCCTATTTTCAAGACACCCGAGGCATGTTTGTTGGACAACAAAAAGAGGAGCAGGGTAAACTTGTTTTTTTGTTTTTTTGCAATACTGTTAGCTGCCATGTACATTGGCCTCTAGTCATTGGTTAGAGAAAATCAAATCCTCTCGCCTGAGGAAATTGTGTAGAGTGAAAGTAATTGTCAAGGAAGAAAACATAGAAACAAAATGTTAGGTTAATAAAAAGACTTGAGAGTCTTGGCCTGTCGGAATTAAGTGAAAACGGTAATGAATTCTAAAATGACGCCACTGATGCCCACTAATGGTAAGGATGTAAGGACAGCAGAGCAAAGTTGTTGTTCAGTTTTTGATATTACCGTCTATTTTGTTTTCTGGTATTTAATAAGAATTATAGCCTCATGTGGCTTTTACCGCATAGTTGATAAATACGCCGTTGGCCGTCTATGTTGGAACCTTCAACCTGAACTGATTCTAATGTGACATTTTAATCAGATTCCACACAAGTACGCGTGAATGTGTTCATCATCATTACTATTATAATGTCTCGCTTTAGTGATGAGTTTCTGTGTCTCATAATTGCTGTTTTGCAGAGGCCGCTCCATTCTGCCAAGAACACAATTCAGGACAAAACACTGAATATTTTTTTAGCATGAAAATGGTAAAATGTACAAAAGATGAATATTGGCACAGCAAATGGGCTATTGGCAGGTTTAGTTCACAAAAACTGGAAAAATTGCTTTCAGCCCATGTTAACTGAATGTTAGCTACAGGATTGCTTGCTGGACTTATCTGGACTTTCTACACATCGCTTCCTGTTCAAGGTTCCTGGGGTCTTTAACAGACACCGGTATGGCCGTAAGTCACTTCTGTCAGACAAGAGGAAAATCAAAACCCGCTGTTGCAGCAAGACAGTTGGCTCTGTGAAAAGACTTCAGCTGCACAGACTCTGGCTTGCTGTCACACATATCAGTGACCTAGAACAAGTTCTTCCCTCCTTATTTTTTCTCATTCTCAGTTGAGTGTATGGATGCTTGCCTGTGCATGTGAATGTCTGGCTGTGTATCTGGCAGCATGTGCGTACATTCACATTTGTTGACCGTGTGTGTGCGTTTCACGTGGCTTGCAGATTTTTGTGTGTCTTCTCTCCACCAGTTCAGCACTAATGAGGCAGGTGACAGTGTGGGTCTGAGCGATGGAACAGAGTGTCAGCAGGCCTACAGTCTACCGCCTGGCTCTGCATGACAACACGGTGGGAAGGACACTGGTGAACGGAACAAAGGAAGGAGGGAAGAAGGGACAATGGATGGAAGAAGAAAGGGATCCATGTTGCCTGTAAAGGATGCCGAAAATAGAGTTTGACCAATATGGGCTTCTGAAGGCCAGTATCAATAGTTTTGGACTGAACATGCTCCTGCTGGCATCTGGCATATTTGCATTTGACTTGTTTCATGCCAAAGAATTTCAAAAAAAATCAGTGAAGGGTGCTGGTTGGTTGGTTCAGAGCTCTGTATGGGACAAGCTAGAAAATATTATGAATGAGAGAAAACTAAAAACTATCTACTTAAGTTTAGGGTTTTGCCACAAAACTCGGAAAACTAACTTCTTGGGTTTTTTTTTTCTTTTTAGAAAACATATATATTGTCTGTATATGATCACAATACTTTAAAAAAATTAACCATAGCAGATGCAGACTTAATAAACCAGTGTTTTTGTTTCCTTGATCTTAAATAATTAGATAAATTAACAATACTTTGCATTCCTGTCAAATGTTCACTTGTTACCATCTTTTCTCTTAAGACTGTTATTTTTAACTAATTTATATTTATACAGTCCTCCCTTCAATGTAATCTTCTTGTGCATCTTTTGTCACCTTCCACCAGGGTTCCTATTCTTCAAGCACTCCATGTAGGCTAGTTCTGTCCCTTTTTTACTTCTGTCTCTGGGATTTTCTTTGGATCGCCTTCAATTTATCAGAACAGCAGCTTCCGTTTAGTTTTTTAAAATCACAAGGAGACAAATCTAGTGGGTGGTGATCAAAGTTTGTGTTGGTGCACTGAAAATACAGAAATGTTCTCCGCAATATTTCTAGAGGGATTAATTCATGAAGAACAGACCTTTAGATTTGGACACTCTGAACCTTTATCCTTGACACAAGTCCAACTCCTCTTACTGTCATTGTTATACGAGCGCCGAAATCCTCCAATAGGATGACGGATTCAGCCGATGGTGCACCATCCAACACCCTACCTAGTGATTCCAAGGAGGCTGGGTACTCTGTCGTTTGGCAAATTAGTACAAACAACAATAAAGAGCAGTCCTCTGACCCAAATCACAGGGAAGTAACTCTCTCACATACTGGTTAAAATGCTAGCGTACAGGTAGCACAGTGTTCCAGAGCCTAATCTGCATTGAGGTGAGTCGGACTACATCTAGTCAGTATTTCCTCAACCTAACACACTCAGGCTCCTTCTCCACCAGAGAGGTGTAGTTCCCTGTCCCAGTAGCCATCTTCAATAATCAGGGTTCCAACTGCCAGGACCTGCACCCTCCGCACACATCTGAGCTTGGGACTGAAGGATTGAGACTGTAGATGTAAGCAGCAGAAATCTGCTTTCTTTAAAGGCTGGCCTCTTCCTTAGAGCTGGGTGAGGAATTTCGTCATTCAGGAGGGACTCGGAGTAGAGCTGCTGCCCCTCAAAACAAAAACGAGCCAGTTGAGGAGGCATAGGCATCTGATGAGGATGCCTCCTGGGCAAGGTGTTCCAAGCATGTCCTAACTTTCTAGCCCAAAACTGGAGAGAGTATGTAGCTCAGCTGGTCTGGAAATGCCTCGGTGTTTCCCTGGGTGAGCTGGAGGTGGCTGGGGAGAGGGAGGTTGGGCTGGGTCTGCTTGGTCTGCTGCCCCCACGACCCGGCCCTGGATAAGTGGAAAAAGATGGATGGATAAACAGAAGTCTCAGGAATTTGTAACAGAAGTTGTTTGCTGTCTATGTTGGTTTCAGGGTCCATGGTTAAAAACATACAGAGTACAAGCAGGTGATCATAACAGCACTTCAATGGAGTAATCTAAACATAACAGCGGTACTGAAATAAGTTGCATTCTGCACAACAGGACAAACTTGAAGGCAGCACAACCAAATTTAAACCAGTTATGGTTTTTGTTTTGTTTTTTCTTTTGTTGGTTTGTTTTTGTTTAGTATGGAGTCTTAGAAATATGAGGTGAGGTGTTCCTTAGAGAATGTAATGCTTTGCATTCCTTACAAGATGGAGGAGGGTCTGAAAGAGTGTTTACTTAATGTCGTCTACATTTTTGCGTAAAACCCT
This sequence comes from Rhamphochromis longiceps, assembly GCF_057381845.1. Taxonomy (NCBI): domain Eukaryota; kingdom Metazoa; phylum Chordata; class Actinopteri; order Cichliformes; family Cichlidae; genus Rhamphochromis; species Rhamphochromis longiceps. Next base: position 23,456,076 of record NC_140573.1, on the reverse strand, counting down.
CTTTTGGCTAAAGACAATCTCTGCAAACCTCTGCATCTCAAGACATAAACTCAAAATTATGACAATTTACCCGACTGGAGCTGAAAAGAAGAAATGCAAGTATCAGAATAGAGGAATAAGTAGACATATTGGCTGGAGTTTGATCTGATGAAACGGTGCAGGGCGGGTATTGATGATGCACGAGTCTTATCTGCAAACAGACAGGCTTTAGTGCTGGAATGTATCCTCATTGACACTGTACACACACACACACACACAAATACACACTTTATCCACAAGTCTCACTGTTCACATTCTCTGTTGGGTACCATCATTATCCTCATATCTATAAATATCAGACTTACTCTTTTTTTTCCCAGCTTCCTTCCTCCTTTCTCTCTTTCCATCTCTGTTTGCACTTTTCTGGGTCACCTGCTCAGCTCAGCCCTGACTGAGATATTTCAGATGAGTTATATTCAGAGTTGGAGAGATGGGGAGAATGCACACACATAAACACTGTACATGCATTTGAGGCGTTGTTCCAGTGGATTCATTGCTAAATGGATTATCACACTCTGTAAAAGCTGACAAAAATATTGTCAAGATATGTACCTTTTTTTTTTTAATGCTATATCACAAAAGGGTGTATACCAGTCTGACATCTGGTATACAGATGTCAGACTTTCCATTGAGGATCATAAATCGAGGCTTTTTGCCTCCTAACAAGTTTCAAAAGAGATTAAAAGAAAAAAGCCATCAATAAACAGTTACACACCAGTATATATATATGACACACTTATGTTAGCAAAGATATTAAGAAAAATTTCAACCTTACTGGAAGTCTTCTTTTTTTTTTCTTCAGTTGATTTAGTGTCCATCTTGGTTTTCTTCAGATGTTCTTGACATACATGTAATTTTCCCACTGGCCGAGGTGTTCCAAGCTTTAGCTTTGGAGTTAACCATTTTTCTCCAGTGAATCCTGGAGAAAATTGATTATGCATGAGTCTTATCTGCAAAACACGGAAGGATTCTTATTATAGCGTTGCTTTAACTCAAATTCGTCCATCATCATCGCCCATAGATGATATCAGTCAAAAGAATCCTTCACTTGACAGTTGTTATTCCAACTCTTTTTAACTCTATACATGTCTCCATTTACTATTCCAACAAAAAAAGACTGTCGTAACTAGAAGTCACCGATTTAATTGGCATTATGGTCTCTGGTTGCCTCTTCATGTGTGACTCTTGTGTCTAAGGCCCTTTAGCTCTGAGAAAAGACAGTAATTGTCTTCTTATCTGCCTTCATACAATTAGAGCAGTAATGTATTCAACATTGTTATGGTTTTGTAAATGCAAATCAAAAGACGTCCTTGGGAAATGTTTTGCTATAAAACTAAACAGACATGCTGGCCAGATGTGGAAGCCACTTGCACTTCATCCTCATTGAGTTGTTCTAAGTTGTGCATTTGTAATTTTGTGTTGTGAAGCAGTATTAGTTTCTGAAAGTGTTGTTGCTTGAACATTAAACATTGCATCTAGAGCCTAAATTCTTGTGAAACCTTTCTGCCAGAGCCACAATGTAGATCATCAGGTACAAGCTTTTTTGGCCTCTGGACCATTGAAGTATTATTGATTTGCAGTTCCTATAGAAAATTATATTTATTTTTATTAGGTTACTATTTGTAGGTTTTAAAATTAACACCAGATTTCTTTCTTTTATTCCCTTAGTTGGGACTCTGATCCACAACTGCTAAATATGAAGGAGTCTGGCTAGTGTCAAATAACTTTCTCCTTTGTTCTTTTGGCTAAAGCACTGCACTCAGTTTGATCCCTGACAATAGCTGGGAATAATCAGGATGTTTTCCTGACATCTGGCGCAAAGGACTCATTTCTCCAATTCATAAGAACTGGGACAAATAAGATGCTACCAACTGCCATAGCATGAGTTAGCAGTTATCTTGGTAAATTAAAGAAAACCTTTACATCCTGCTAAATATTTCATATTCCAAATTGCCTTCCTAATACCACATGTGCATATCTTTTACACATTTCAAGAAATCTTTTAATGCTATTTAGGATGAAGAATCCCCTTGTGAACTTTTAAATAGTGGTAAAGCAGCCAAATTGGATGATCAAGTGTAATCAATGGAATTGGAAATTAAGTGTGCATTAAAGATTAGATTACTCACCCAAAGAAGATTATGCCGCTTACTCTGTTCTGTAGTCTTCTTCTGAGCAAAAGCTACAGGAAATTCTAAACATAGTAGATGGCTATCATGAAACCATCCATCCATCCATCTTCTTCTGCTTATATAATTTAGGTTCGCTGGGAGCCTATTCCAGCTGCCATGGGTGAAGAGGTGGGGCCACCCTGGATGGTTTGCCAATCTGTTGCAGAGCTTTCATAAAACCAGATCACAATAAATAATCATTCTCAGTGAATACACTGCAAGGTGTAATCTAAAGTTTGGAAAGTTCAGCACATAAAAAATCTAAAAATAGCCACTCAGAAATTCTGTTCTTGACCACTTGTGTTGCGTGCTCTCTAGTGCAGGTAGTAGCTGGACCTCACCATGGATCTCAAATTGGCACAGAGCTCAAACAGCTGACTCCTGCATCAAACCAACCCAGCTTGCATGTGCATCTTCACCGGTAAATATAGTTGATATCCAGGCTATCACCCAGAGACCAAACCACAGTTTTCTGCCAATTGGTGCATCGAGTTAGGAGTACGATCAGTAGCATGGTTATCATTTTATTTATTTTGTGCTAGACCCCCCACAGTCTTTGCTCACCCACCCACCGACAATACTACCAACACTTGGATCCCTCCAACTTTATTCTAGTGTTGTGCACTGTGCAAGAAGTTTGTCAAGTACAAGTCAATATTTACCTCACATAAATTTGGGTGTAGGTTTCTGATTTTCAGATTGATGGATGGATCTTACATTGTAGGATAGGACAGAAAAAAAGAACATCTAAAAGATATGTCTGCATAGGTTTTCAGTCATGCCATTCATGGAAATCGAATATTTACATCCATTCAGGTTCATTTACATGTACATGAGCAGAAATGCACCAACAAATGCATTTAGAGCAGAATTGGGCAGCTACCCACTGATAAACTTTCAAAGAGATCTTTAGGGCTCAGTTCAACTCGATTATACAGCCCTTCACAAGTAAAGAATCCCCTATGTTGGATGGTGATTAGTCTAACTAACCCCTCTGAGATGCATTCTGAATAGTCTCACTGCAACACTGCTGTCCAAACATCAGTAAAAGCATGCAAGTTATAACACAATGCAAGAAATTAAACCAGTTTGGAACACTGGAACGGGAAAAACTTCAAGCCAGGATAGATTAAAATGTTATCTTGCACTAAAAGCGATTATGACTTGGCAGAATATCTCTCTGCTGTGAGAGATAAAAAGCAGAGACAGATTCTAAGCAAGGACAGGCTTACCGACCACAAATTGGTAACCGAAAAAGGAAAACAGGAAAAACTATTGCCACCAACAATCAGAATATGTGGTCACTGCTTGGGAGGTGAGGGCGAGACACTTTTCTTCGTGACCCGTAAGACAAATATTAAATAATGAAACATCTACTTTAGTCGATTCAACTCTGTAATTACAGATTTCAAAGAATATAAGACGTCAAAATTAAAAAAATACTCTAAAGGAAATGAGATCATCTATACAAATACTTTAAATCCTGTCAATGACATATTTGGCATTTATGTTTATTGTACTGTATACCCTTTGTGTGTAAAACTTTCGTGCCAGTGAAGCCTTTTGAATTGAATGGAATAAAACGAAGAGGAAAGTCTTGATATTTGCAAAATAACTTTGGAAAGAAATGCTGCTTTATCTTCTCTTCATTGCAAATATAACTCTTGTCACCCATTATACCACAATAAAAGAAGCAATGATCTGTAAGAAGTTGGGTCTCTTCAAAGTTCTCTCTCAAGTTCAATTAAAAACAGCAATGGTTTTGTTGTTGTAGTACATAATGGAGTACTGTTTTGTTTTTGTTGTGTTGGAGGGTTGTTTTTTTTTAATCTAATTTTAAAGCTGCTGGAAAACCAGGACAATCCAGTGAAAAGCTTTCACCTGGGACTGTTCCTGTCCCTCCAGAGGTGTGAAGTGAGAGGCTAGAAGGCCCTCTGATCACAAGATAAAGGCAGAACAACAGAATTAGCACTTCAAACAACACAGCGTTGCTTTAAAAAAAAAAAAAAAAAACCTCAAATAATAGGAATACACACTTCATATCCGGCGGGGTCAGAGTAAACACAGCCCGCAGAGTCAGTGCCATTTTAATGGGAGATTAGCCTGGATGAGGGAGAGAAGAAGGACAAACATCCACATCCACTTGTAACAGGTGTGTGTGTGTTTGTGTGTGTGTGTGTGTGTGTGTGTGTGTGTGTGTGTGTGTGTGTGTGTGTGTGTGTGTGTGTGTGTGTGTGTGTGTTTGTGTTTGTGTGTGTGTGCACATGTCTGCCCATTTGATTTCTTGTCTTTGGGATGCAGACGAGGAGCAGTGACAGGCACATCCATGTGTTTTAACTACATATTTTAACTCGTCTTCATATCTAATACTGACTGAAAGAGAAGACAAGGCTACAGAGTCACTGTCAACTCTGATATGTTGTATCTGTTTTGCAGTCATGCAGAAGCTTTTCTCAGTAACATTTTGATGACTTGGCAGAATAAAATAAAGCTCCTCTTCAGTTTTGAGACATGTACTGTAACAGTGCTAGCTCTTGTCAGGTTATCAAAGTGACAACATTCTGTCGAGTTCAGTTCACTTTTAATTTATATAGTGTGAAATCACAACAACAACTGGCTCAAGATGCTTTGTATTGTAAGATAAAGACCCTACAATAATACGAAGAAACCCCCAATAAAAGATGAGCCCATCTACCAGCAAACACTTGGCAATAGTGGGGAGGAAAAACTCCCTTCTAACAGGAAGAAACCGCCGTCAGAAACAGTCTGGGGAACGATCAGCCATCTGCTGTCACTGGTTGGGGTGAAGGGATGAAGGCAGAATAAAAGACACTCAGTGGAAGAGAGCCAGAGATTAATAATAATTCTTCATTGTATAAGCAGAAAGTGAAAACAGGTTGGTGAAGAAGAAACGCTGTGCATCATGGGAAGCCCCCCTGCAACCTAGGCCTGTTGGAGAGAAACTAATGGAGGGTTCAGGGTCACCTGATCCAGTCTTAACTAAAGGCTTAATCAAAAAGGAAAGCTTCAAGCTTAATCTTAAACGTGTCTGTCTCCAAAATCCAAACTAGCAGCTGTTTCCACAGAAGAGTGGTCTGAAAGCTGAAGGCTCTGCCCTGGGAACCACAAGTAAGCCTGCAGTCTGAGAGAAAAGTGCTCTATTGGGGTGATGGGGTACTATGAGGGTTTTTAAGATGGGGCTTGATTGTTCAAGACGTATGTGGGGAGAGGAATTTTAAATTTGATTTGAAGTCAGAATTGACTCTCGTGATGCTTTAGCATGTGTGCTGACGCTGACCCTTTGGATATAGGTCATGTTGATTGGCTGAAGTGAGTGTATGGTTTTTGAGGAAATCCAGGAAAAGCAGAAAACGTTTGGGTATCCTCTACCTACCCTTGGGGATGTCCTAACATCTCTAACTCTCTGACTCAGAACTTTTCACCTAGCACCGCCAAGGTTGCACAAGGTTGGCAGGTTTGGTTTCTAGTGAAATATCTTTACAAATACTGCAATAACATTTTGTACAGCTGTTAAACATTTGCAAAGGAAAGTTTAAAAAAAATAAATCACACCTTCGTCATATGCAGACAATGAATCCCAATGACTTTGTGATTCCCATACTTTTTATGTAATGCCACTCGTAGGGGTGACATTTGTGGTTTTCAGTGAAAGGTCACAACTACTGGATCGATTGCCAATTTGGAACTGATATTTATGGTTCATTCAGGATGAACTGTATGCACGTTAGCATTTAGCTCTGGCAATGTACACTGCCTAAGTACAGTTAAAGAGCACCATTACTATGTATATGGATAATATGAATAAACTTGTTTCAGTTATTAATGAAAATAAGGCTTTAAATATTTATTATTATGTATTTATTCCTTTTCTGGTTATTATTAGCGATAAATCAATAGAGAATTAACAGAAATACAAGGCATATAAACTTTTTGTTTTTTTTGTTAGGCCTTCTAATACAAGAGTTCACTGGAAGTGTTTGAGACTGGGAGATCATATTGTTTTAGCTGAATTAGAGACTATATAATCCTTGTTTGATCAGCCAAGACAGTGGAATGAGTCACTGAACTGTGCTGAGCTGTATGTAGTGGTCACTCCTCGCAACAAATGTAGGAGAAAAAGTAAAAAGTTTGGTGGAAAAATATTGAGTGCACGGATTATTTCCACACAGATTTTACTGTGTTGCCACTCCTGAAATGAGTGCTTAGCAATGTATTGTGAAGAGTTATTCAAGCTCCGTCAAGTCATTGTCACATGTTTTTCCATTTTCCCTTAAGGCCAATCTGGGAACTCACCCAACTTTTGACATCCTCCCAGTGGCATGCTACACCTGTTATCCAGCTTTTTCACGGCATTTAATTACCCTGCATGATAATGACAGCTAGTCCTATATACAGTACAAAGATAAGAACTGGCCATAAAAAGCACAGTGGGTGAGATGTGACTTCCACCAGGGTGTTTTATGGTTTTCTTCCATCACGGTCAGGAAGGGCTGCATGGAATGAACCAGGTCTGGAACAAACTCAGAGAGTAGAGATTTATGGCCGGGCAATGAGCCAATGTTCAGTACGTGGGCTCAATCACAAATCTCCACGCACACAACTCAGATAAAGATCAGCCTGAGAAACAAAGTTGATCATCAGCCACACAAGGACAGAAACAGAAAAGGTGGGGGCGGGGGGAACAGAGAAATAAAGATATATGCTGATTTTTGATGGATTCTGTGGAGAGGCAGATATATTTCAAAGTGAATGTTTGGCAGTTCAGACGGAACACAGTTTCCCTTTCCAGCAGCAGATGAAAACGGACAGAAGAGGATGAAAGGATAAAGCAGCGAGCAGGAGGGAGGAAGAGAGAGCTGTGCAGGTATCTTAGCTTGGGGACACACAGGAAGACTTAAAAATCCTTACAAATTTTAAAAATGAATTGCAGCGCACATCTACTGCAAGCATCACAGCCACACACTCAGAACAGATCTTTAAAAACAGCACTATCATCCTTCCGCTTTGGGGGGGAAAAATCGCTAACATCAAGACCCTTATTCTCACAGAATTGTACCAGTTTGTGCACATTTTCAGATCCATTCATCCAAACGCTATCTGTTACGAACTGCAAACACAAAAATGCCCTGCAAAGCCAAATTGTTTCATATACGTAAATATTTTTCTGGTCGTTGCCCATCATATGATGAGGCATTTTGGTGACATGCACACACAAACTCTACTGCGTTAGCCACTTTCACGCAGGCTCAGTGGGAATTTTCCTCAAAAATCTGAACCTGAATTCAAAAGCCAATGAACTGCTCAGAAGCTTTCACCTCTTTGGTTTCTAAAAATACATAACGGGATGGTTGCACTTGGCTGGGTTTAAGTCCATCCATGTTTCATTGGCAAAACAATTAACACAACACTTACCAACCTGGTGGCATTTGGAGCATTTGCTACTTTTTTCAACTCTAATTCCACTTTGGCACGACTCCGAGGACAACTCAAGAGTACCTTTTATTGCTTTCACTTGAAAGCAGGTCAAATATTTGGCTACATTACAGACCCTCATTTCAAAATGAGGAAACAAAATTAGAATAAAATATATTAGAATATATTTTCTGTGACATATTACAAATGCATATGTAACAGGATACAGTCAAGATGACCTGCTGAAGTTCAAACCCAGCATCAGATTGGGGAAGATGTCTAATGTTTATAGAGAATGGTCCAAAAAGGAGAAAATATCCAGTGAGCAGCAGTTCTCTGGGTGAAAATGCTTTGTTGATGCCAGAGGTCAAAGAAGAATGGCACATGGACTAGAGCAGCAGAAGAACCTACGGGATGCTGCACCTGTCAGCTAAGAACAAGAAACTAAGGCTACAGCACACACAGTGTCATCAAAACGGATCAATAGAAGACCGTCCTGGTCTGATGACCCTTGGTTCTTTCTACTGTTTGGAAGTTTGTCTGGATTTGCCTAAATAACATGGAATCATGGATCCATTCAGCCTTGTTTCAACAGTTGAAGCTGGTGGTGGGGGTATATTTTCTTGCCACACTTTAGGCCTCTTAGTATCAACTGAGCATTGTGAGTATGGTTGTTGACTATGTCCATCCTTTTTTTAACAAGTCGTGTCAAAAAAGTTAAAATCATCTAGTCAGTTGGATTCCTGAACGCGACACGTTCACTGTACCCAGGTGTCTCCACCGTTCAGTAGTTTGGTGGTGTAGCAGTAAAGTGACTTAAATGCGCAGCAACTGTGTGATGAATATGATCCAGAATCTCTGAGGATTGTTTCCTACACTTTGTGAATCTTTGCCATAAAGAATTAAGGCAGTTTTGAAGGCAAAAGAGGGCCCAACTCAGTACCAACAAAGTGTATCAAAAAACAAGCGCCTGCTGAGTGTGTGCTGAATAATCAACTAGATATCTGCTCTTTGGATGGATATCCAGTTTTTAGCTGTGGGAGTGGGATAAATATATTACTATAGGCATCTGAGCCTGGATGCATGACATCTTCATAGTGGTGAGTGTTTCACAATTAGAGAGTGAGGCACCTTTCTGTTTGTCCTTCAAACTGTGCCATCCAGCAAGCTGTAGTACAGACTGACACTCAGCTGTATGAGAGAAAAAAGTAAGAGCTGTTTTTACTCCCAGCTTACTCTACGGATGGTGGTTTGACTTCTTAATATACAGTGACTCAAATCATAGAAAAGCCATTATATTTAGCTTATATCTATGATGACCTTGAAGATTAACTGCACCACCAAATGTCAAGAACCCCAAAAAATGGTATCCTGTACTTTTTAACCAGCATGTGTTTGGCAATTATTTTCTTGCTTCCTGTTTTTTGGAAACAAGCATGTATTAAAGTTGAAGGGAGCAGATGGAGAAGAAGCTTCTAATAAGGTCAGTGTTATGAGAGGGACTTCTCAGGTCATGAAAACCTAAGTAAAGGAAGGTTATGATTTCAGAAAAATAAAATCAAATGGAATATATTGCCTCCCAGACACGGTGACTTCACAAACTATTTCCAAGGTTGGGCTCTTTTGTGAAAAATCAGCATGATTACAAGTGACACTGGATAATGCATTAGGGAGTAAGGCAACCAAAATACAGGTGTGAACAAAACAGATGCTTTCTGACTACCGTCATTAAAATCTATTCCCTATCTGGAAAAGGGAAAAAAAAAAAAAAGACCAACAGCTGCATCAGGGCAAGAAAGGAAAAGATGGGAGACTTAGAAATAAAGATATAGTATATTCAAATTTTAAATGATATCCATGAGGGAGTGAATATATTTCAATGTGACTGTTTGGCAATTCAGATGGAACACATTCATGATGTCCAAGAGAAGATAAAAATGACAGGACAGCAAGCCTGTTATCAGCAGTTTCCTTCCGAAGATAATAAAGAAAAGGCATAGCTCTGCTCAATACCATAACTCTATCCATGATATGTACGATATGAAGTTCTTAAATGTCTATCCAAGTTATGCAAAAAAAACAACATCAATGCTGTTTTTTCCTCTGTGTCCCAGTTTGTGCTGTGCAAAAGCAAGAAGACCTGGCAGTGCTGGTTTAAGGTGCAAGCCTCGGAGGCAAGTAAGATAATGCAGACTTTTGTGTGCACGGACTGTTGATACAATTAAGTGTGCAAGCACTTGAAGGATTTTTATGTTGGAGCATAATGCCACTTTGCTGGTGAATATAAACATAGATCTCTTGTAGCTTGTTTAACAAATGACTAATGCTGCTATTTGTGGATCATCTCTACTTTAGGGATGGAAACAGTTCTAAGAAGACATAAAGCGTCCATTATTTCAGCAAATGCCCTAAAGAGGCACTTTTTGTTTAACTGATAAAACCCTGTAACAGTCTTGGTAATTATAGTAGAAACAAAAGAAGAGAAGGGAATTAGGAAGGACATTTTTACAGGGCTAAAAAATGTTCTGTTGCAAGGACTTTGGTGTAGGTGTGCCTACAAAACTTCAGAAGGACTCTATTCCTTTACCTTTTGACCCAAAGGCCTGTTCTCTGTATGTGGATTGAAAGTGTAGCTGATTAAACTCTTGATGATGTGCAGTAAGCCCTGATTTTACAGGTCAGCTGTTGTTTGGATTGGCTGTAACCAAAATGTATCCATGAGGTCGAACCTAGTCAGGAGCAGGTTTATTCATTGTAAACTGGATTAGATGATGAATAGTGTCGCCCAACCGTGACTGTGCCATCCTTGCGGGAGGTACCAGTTGCAATCAGTGCACTGTTAATAGGAAAAGCATTTTAAATTGGGGAAAAAAAGCTGTAAGATGGTCACGAACCTTTAGGAGCACCAGCTCGTTGAATGACTGTACATTTAAAATACTTCTCTATGGCTTTGATCAATGGATATTTGTTAGCCCTTTGAAACACTGGAGACCGTTCCATGGTGTACCGGGAAGCCTATTGGATAGACTTCAGCCCCCAGCAACCGTGAATTGGATAAAGGAAAGAAAGTGGATGGACATGGGGGATGCTTTTAATTCAACTCAGTCAGTTTTATGAGAACTGCATCAATTAGGCATCAACATGTCCATGTCAGACCTGTGTGCTAAACACAGAATATTAGTATTATGTAACATTTTTCTCTTTCTGTTGTTACATTACATTTGTGATGCATCAAAAAGGGATACATAATGAGATAAATAGATTTCTAATGATGCTGTAGAGTTTTATTTTATTTTTTTTAAATTATGGGATATATATGACCTCATATCTCGTCCACATTTCATCCCACACACTGCAGTTATCACCATGCCTGAATTCGCCACATTGCCACATTGTTTCAAGCTAAGTGACTCGTGTGTAGCCGGTGATTTGCAATGGTTCTAAAAGGCGCGTGATGATGTGTTGCTGCTAGGAGTGTCAGATCAGAAAACACAGTGTTTTCAGAGGACAAATTATATGTTTTGCCATTGTGTGTTTGGACGGCAGGATGGTCAGAGCGAAAGATGTGTTCGTGTGCGTGCAGGCTGAGGGCGTGTGGGTTATGGCATCTTGTTACAGAGGTCTGCCACAGTGAGTCAAGTAGCAGTCAGGCCAGCCATCAGTGTGAAGAGCCTCTTTACTGTTGCTCACTTCTCAAACAGCCACCTCCAATCACACTGATGCTGTCCTCCTTAGCTTACTGATTTTGCCTAATCAGGAGTGTGTTTGCATAATCAGGTGTGTGTGTGTGTGTGTGTGTGTGTGTGTGTGTGTGTGTGTGTGTGTGTGTGTGTGTGTGAGAGATAAAGGGGGGGGGGGGGGGTTATTCTATAAACTCCTTTTATTGTACTTCTGCTGCTGCCACCCTCACTCTCTTTGAGTTTTTTTCGTTCACATTTTGATTCAGCTCTGGAAACTTCGGTAATGATCTCACTAGGCTGTCTCTCTTCTTCCTCACCATTCAGTGTCATAGTTTCCCTTTTAGAGTCGCATAATCTATTTAAAAAAACATTCCCAAAACACTGTTCTCACCTCTTGTGACCTTCTGCATTGATTCATTTCCAGACAAACTGAGGTGCAAAGCTAAGAAACGTGTGACACAGTGGTTTGGACAGGGGGCGTTTTGGAAAGTAGAATTTTGGGAATATGATAAATAAGTGTCACATTTCATATGTTTGTGCAGAAATGTTAGAAGACGAGAGACAGGCAGAATTGGGATGGCTTCAAACACAGCCCGGATTTACTTCCAAGCTGGCTGGGTTTCAGCGCTTTCAGCAAGCTTCCTCTGCAGATCCACACCATGTCACCTACAGTGAGAATCCTGGAGTCCATGATAAAGGCAAATGAAAAGAGGTAATATAAAAAATCATCATAATCATGTGCATAATCACAACGTTGGCACTATGTTCTCAGCTTGAGCTCATAACAGCAATATGAGATTGGAGTTTATTGCATTAATCATGTAAACGTTGCTCTTGTGATTAAAGCAGAACTGCTGTTTATTGCTTGTAATTGTATTCGGGTCGGGCTACGCTCCCAGGAATACCACACGCAGCATTAATATTTGATGAACTGACTCTGGATCAGGCATGGAGAGCTGGTTCCCCTTTTATGTTGATTTGGGCCTGCGGTATTGGAGCTGACCTCAGAGCAGCACTTGTATCACTCCGCTGGAAAAGCACATTTGAATATCCACGTCAAAATTGTTAGTGTGCAATATTCTTTTCATTTTCTCTCTATTTTTATCAGCAAATCCAATATGGGGCATGAAAGCATGTGCATGCATAAAGAATATCAACCATATGATTTCTTGAGCGAGTGTGGGGGGGTGGAGAGAGAGGTCTTATAGCGCTGGGCAAGAACAACAAAGGAGAGGAGCGTGCACTTCTTTTTCTTAAAGCTTCTAAAAGCAGCTTTTTCATATGATGCTAAAAGCTTTAAAACAGTACTAGACATAGAAAAACAGTCTTTCTTTAAAGGATGAGACAGATATATTCTTCACCTTCTTCTTATGTCTTGACTTACCAAAGCAGAGAACATAGCTGAGCATGAAGCAACATGTTTTTCCTCCCTTTTCCCTCCTTATCTCCCTGTTTGTCTTTGCTGTACTTCTTTACCTTGTAGGAAATGCTGTTGAGAGGGTTCAGAAGCCTCTGATAGATCCCAAATTGGGATATAAACTTTAAAGGGCTTCAAAGGTTTTGGGAGGATCTCTTCAGTATGTCCATAATTTCTCCCCCTCTCTGCTTTCATGTGACAAGACAGAGTCCACGCTGAAGGGCTGAAAGGTCTTTGGAGAAAAGATTTAAATGCTCAGTAAGTACATGTCAAGGCCTGAAGAAAACTTCCTGTAGATGATCTAGCCGTGCAGGCTTCCAGGAAAATTTGACGAAGCTTTTGAAATAAATGGGACGGAAACACGCTGTAGCCGTGCTGATTCACTCGTGTGTCACCTTGTTGTCACAGGCCACTGTTAGCACACACAACATGTGTGACAAGTGTAAAAGAAAAAAGAAAATGCTGCTTATGCAATCTGTCACTGGAGGGACTATTGAAGGTTTGGTGATGCAATTATGCAGCACTCGCTGGACACGAAAGCTGAGTTGGTCTTTTTTTTTTCCATGGAGCTCTGACCCGGGGATTTCTGACAGCTCTGCTTTGGACACCCTCCCTCTCCTGCTCTTTCCTCGCTCTCGTCTTCCCTGATGTATACCAAACCCTGGAGCTCCAACAACCTTCATTTTCATCACTCTCTACAGACACACGACTGCTCTGATAGTGAGACTGCTAATATATATAGTGGGTATTACCATTTTTCCACATTATTATCAGTGTTAGGTACGTGTGGTGAATGTAATGCCGTTTGATCAGTTGTACAAAACTGAATTTTCCTATTCAACATTTCTGAAAGTGAATCTTTACATCAATAAAATGATTAAGTTGTAGAATATGTATATATTCTATATCTAAATATGGTGAAACTAAATATAATTACATATAAATAGGGACAAACACTTTGTGAGTGCTTTGTCAACCTTTTAGGTTTCCTCAGATGTAAAGAGATAAACATGCTCATAAAACGGAGCGTCATACAAACATACAAACGCATTGGTTTGTTTGTATGTTAATGTGCTGTATTTTAGCTGTATTAACGAGGGATGCTTGCATGTAAATGCCGGGTTAATGAATTCTTTAAAATGCAGAGTTTTTGTTTGAAATAAGGTGGAAATAATCTTCCTCAGATGGTTGATCTTAATTTTCTAATCTTTGATTTTCTAATCTGTGTCTACAAGATGCCATTTTAACCAGCTGAAAAATCTCATTTCACAAGATGAATAAAACTCTGTTGCCTGTGCAGCATTTAAAAAGGCATCGGTGCAGAATTTAATGTTTAATGCTTCAAAATCGTATCAGTTTTGAAGAAATCCTTATAGTAAATCCTGCACTTAGATTTTAAAATTCATTTTTTGATAACATCGTCACCCAGTGCTACTAAGAGTCCCACAAATGCAATCAACCAAAACTACTACTGCATGGAGCTTAGTTTTTGTTTTTTTATTCAAAGTCTTTTTCATTTAAACAATTAAAGAACAAAGATTTTAGATCAAAGTTTTGACTTTTCATATTCTCATATAGATCATACTTACATTTTGTTTGCATTCTCCAGTCTGCAAGGTTGTTCATTGACCTGGTACTTACTTTAGGAACCTGTCTTGCGAGTCTTGGTCCTGTCTTCCTCCCGTCAACCCAGACAGGCACGCCAGATGTCCCTAAGTCTGGTTCTGCCAGAGGTTTCTTCATGTTGAAAGAGATGTTTTCCTTCCCATTGTTGCCAAAGCCTTTCCTCAAAGGGGGGCATCAATTGTGTGTTTGTTGGGGTTTTCTCTTTTTTTTAGGGTCTTGACCTTACAATATAATGCCCCCTGAGGCAATTATTATTGTGATTTGGTGCTATATAATTGAATTGACCATGTCTGACAGAAATTATTTGACCCTGTTTTGCTAATAGGTACCTTTTATAAACAGGTAACTGAAAGGTCAGATTGGGTTAAATGACCGACAGCTACAGTTTTTAATCTCATCATATTTGATAACTGCATATCCGGTCGTTAAGTCTGACGTCACTAGCCGTGGCTGGGTCTAAACTCTGCTGCAGGTCCATATATCAAACGATCACTATGGCATTACTGAGAGTTGAAAAACTGTCTAAAGTCTTTCATCTTTAATAAAATGATCAGCGTTCTGCTCTACCAGGTGTAACAATTGAGTTTAACATCCAGGCATCCATGAAAACGGAATTTATAACATTTAACGTAGTTAGAAGTTAGCAGGAAGTTAGCTCGCTAGCTTCTATCTAAATACAATATAGCATGTCCTGACTGCCGGGTTTTGGAAACAAATTAAAACATACAGCTCTGTTATCACTTCCAACATAAATGAAGACAGAAAACTAAACAGCAGTGACATTTGTAGGGTTACTGAAGTTTGGCTAGCTGGTATATAATGATGTGCTACGTGACCGCTAGCGACACAGCTATGTTAGCATAATATAAACAAGCTAACTTTTTTTCCACTCGATAAAAGTTAACGTGAGTGTTCTCGGTGGTCAGGAACAAATGTAATCGCATGGCAGGATGCTGTAAAAGGACCAAACTTCAGCCAGGAGAACAACTGAGATAATCCATCCACAATACGAAGTTAGTCATTCGTATACTGCTGCATGGGCTGGGCTGTAGTTACATCCTAAGGTTTTAAATACTGAGCTTAAATAAATGATTAGCGGTAATAGAAGCCGAGGGAGGTCAACAGTGATCACTGACTGTTTTAGGAGCTTCTTGAGATTAAGTAGAAGAAAATACAAAACATTAAACATGTTAACAACACAAAAATCCATATTAAAAATCCATATTAAACGCAGACTACTTTAGGCCCGGAAGTAGGATTCGTCACGTCATCACTTAACGACTGGATAGCATTTCTCCCCCTTCCAAGAATAAAGTGGATTTTTGAGTATAATATACTCAATTTTGTTTTTCCTGCTTTAAGAGTACAGGTTGTCACCTAATCACAAGTGACTAAAATTCATTTGTTTCTATGTTATCAGAGTTTGGTCATATATGAATTGAGCTCCTAATAATTAATTAATGATTAATGTACATAAATGATTAAGGGTACATAATTAATGTACCCTTGCTGTAAAGGGTATTTCACTTTGTACATAAAGCAAAATGAATGTCTTTGGGGGGGTTGCATAGAACTATGGATGCCAAATGCTACAGGCAGTTTAGTGCATTCCCATCTTATGACATCAAATACTGCCCTCCTGTCAGATGCCACTGGCACCACAGAGATATGCAAACTGTGTATTTTGATGTCAGGTCCTTGATGCACGTGCCAGTATTGGATATTTTGAGACAACAGTCCTCATTGAAGAGCAACAAAGTCCACATTGAAACAGCAGAGCAGTGTTGGTGGAGTAGGTCACAAGTTTTCCAGACAGGAGACCACAGATTTATGTCCCGTTTAGCACTTTGTTTGTTTCACTGCGTTATCACTGGCTGATCGGTTTCATTTGCACTTGCTTCTTACTTCGGCTTTCACTTGCTGCTTAGGTTTAGGAAAAGACTTGGTGGTTTCGGGTTAAAGCACTCTACAACACTAACACGCACACTGAAAAACAGTGCTGGCTTCAGCTGTGATTAAAGGGAGCTTAGAGGAATATGCCCTGGACATCAGAGCAGGTTGGGCACACATTTTGCTGAGGCTATGTGTGTCCGTCTCTTTCAAAATGACTGACAGGGTCCCCATTTAACCCCAGTAGTGGGTGAAACTGGCATCCTTTTCTTAATAATATTAGTATTAGTAGGTTTTATTAGTCCTGTTTATTAATGCTTCAAATTTATTTAACATTGGGTGAATTTAGTTTGTAATGCTGTGGAGGGAGTAAAGGAAGCGTAGGGGGAGGAAGCACGCAGTTCTGGAAGCGGCTCAGAAGATTCCTCAACAACGAGAAACAGATGATCGTGTTCTTTCAGTTATAATGCTGGCGTCAGCGTGTATGTGTGCTTTCAAAACTTTATTACTAACACATTTGGATGACCAGAGCTATAGCCGGCTGTACTTTGGCAGTGATGACACAATCCCCCCCCCCAAACCCTAACCTGCAGTCAGGTTTGTTTTGTAGAGCCTTCCCTCCCTCCCTTCCCTCCCCCTGCTCGGCCCTGCAGCAGGTTCCACAGAGGTGAGTGTGTGTGGGAAGGCATTGCTGTGGGACTGACAAGGAAGGAACGATTTTCACTGGCCAGTAAAACCAGCTCATGGTTGTCAAGAGTGGTGCCGAATGTTACGAAACAATATCTTGGCAGCCAGTTTTCTCTCCCACCCACTGCTTAGAAGCAAGAAGTCATAGTCTATAAACCGCAAATCCAGAGATGATGACATTTCTGGCTCTTATTAATGCCGTTAGCTTAGTTAGGAGTTTGTTTTTAGCCCTGGACTACAACCTCCTACTCCACTCCAAGCTTGCTGAAGGCTTATTTTTGTCAGGCTGGGATAATTTTTTTTCCGTCAAATCACTAAAACAGAATGACTAAACTGAAAGCCAAAAGCCACTGTATGTTGAATATTTACCTTATTTATCATTTTGAAAGTAATTTTGATTGCACTGTGTAATAATGAAATAATACAGCTGCAGGAACAAAAAATAAACATAATTTAATTTCCTTAACTCGGTTTGTCGCTTTGACTTTGTGTGAAATGTGACTTACAGCGCAGTCACAAAACAAAGAGGATTTATTAGTCTGTGTGCAGAAGAAATGTCTGATGGCAAAGTATACAGCATCACCTGTTGCTATATGCAGTAATAACTAGAAAGAGATCATTCATTTATGTCAGAATGTTGCAATCTTTCACTCGTCTTGGGCCACATTTTGGCATTGCCGTGATTATTCAAACAAATCAGCAACAAAGAGTTATTCAATCAAATCTGAGCTGGGGTGAGTACTAAATCTCACCTTGACTGTTAGCCACCGGAGGGCGTAGTGATATGATACGGAATAAACTTTGGCTGATTTTGGACTGACTTGTTCATTTAACCCTGTCTCCACAGGAAGCATATGTTAGCAGCATGCTAGCAGAACAGCAAAGATGCATTTGGGCACAGTAGCGAACTGTAGCTCTCAGCGTCTAATACCAAAGTCCTTTGAGCAGCAAGATTTGTGCCTCAGCACCCATCTTGGTAACACCAGTGTGCAGTTATCTGTGTTGGTGACCAGCGAAATTGTCTTAACCTTCTACTTTGGGCGTGCTAAGTGCAACAATATGATCGGCTAAAATTTTTCGGGGAAGGAACACAAAAACTACCATAGATGATATGGAGTTCTCCCATATGGTGGACTTCTTAAACCTAAAAACACATAAATAAAGACCTATGTTCAGTAATGTACCAGCGTGTGACTAGTGGATGTTTTAGTGGATTTACTATTTGTATTTTATTGTTGTTGTGAAATGGTACTATATAAATACATTTTACATACTTACTGTCTAAACCCAATAAAACTAATTAAAAATTAAAGTAAAGACTCCATGGAAGAGAAACTTTATGGTCCCGTAGAAGACCTAAACTTAGCCCCGGTCAGCAAACAGATGCATTTGTACAACCTGCACAGTCATTAACAGCGGTAATGCTGGAAGGCTAAATATCATGCATGGTATTAGAAGGTGTAAGTAAATAGCTTGGACTATTGCATGGCTTTTATTGAACTTGAATTACTTCCACTACTTAATCAAACACAGGTAGGACAGATGACTTAAATGTGCATTTTAAAAGCCCAATACTTAGTCTCACCATTCCAGGAAACGGAGCTTTATCTGGAGCCCAGTAGTCGTCTGCGGTCCTATTTGGTCTCAGTTTAGATTGCAACAGGCAATAGGCACAAGCAACCTTGTAAATGATAGGTAATTGTTATATGGGCATGCAGGGTTATTGTTTTCTCAGTAATATCCAAGGTTTTGTGATGTTTGATTATTTTTTTTAAAAAGCCTCAAGGCTTTGGCCTGTGTCTGTCTTGGATATACAGTCAATGGGGGTAAGGTGACTCGTCCTTGGTCACGGCAGCTTCCAGTGAACGCATGAATGAGAGCAACAAATTCTAAAGTGCTTTTCATATTTCCATTTATATCGGCTGAAAAGCCTGGCTTTTCAAAGATGCTGAAGTCACTTAGTTCTTCTTAGATAAAGCTATACTTGAGTTAATACTGAATCGGTTGTATACTGACACAACAGCATTTCCCCTTTTGGCTTTGAATAAATCTCAGCAAGGCCTGCCTTTACTTGAAAAAGGAAATCTCGCTACCTCCCTCTCCCTTTGTAATATTTCAGCTCATCCTAACTCTCTCTCCTTTTCTGTGACACGTACTATATACAGCATCAGACACCCATAAATATCACTCTGCCACTCCGCTACAGGATGATGTATGAGGCTTTGAGTTGCTGGTGTGCCATCTTGAACTAGAAAGAGCATAATACACTCACTCACACTGATATACACATTCATCTTTGACCCTCCACCCCTCCCACAAGGCGCACACATACTGAGGTAGACATGTTTCATCAAGCCAGCGAAATACGCGCTGCTCTGCCCTTGGCCAGCCCCGCGGCAACCTGGGAAATGGAGTGTGCTGGCTTGTAGTGACCTCTGCACCACAAACAAATAAGAAGTAAGCACGTGGACCAACACCCCCGACTGAGGAAGAGTGTGCATGTTGTCAGTGCACAAAGGTACTAAAAGATTTAAACATTCACGTGAACATTTTTGTTGCAGTTCATAACTAAATGTAGAAAAATATACTATGAGAGAGACGAGTATGAGTGCAACACACACACACACACACACACACAGGCTAGTTATTGGCAAACAAGCCCTTGAGGCAGAGGTCTACAGATGGGGTTGGAGATTGTTTCCACTTTGAGTCAAATCTGCAGGGCTTTAATTGGCTGCTCCTCTTTCTGACCTCTGACCTTTTGGCACAAATGACCACAGCGCCTGAGACAAAGAGAGATTTCCCATCAGGTGTTGTTCAGCAAAAGGATTCCGTGTACTGATTCATGTTGTCGGATCAATGGGAAGGCCATGGGGGGAAGAATACTTTTGCAGCCGCTGATATTTTGGGATTTGTGTGGTATTTTGCTGCGATATTTACTGTCTTATTCCCTTCATAAGTGCTTTATGTGCAGTCTCCCCGGCAGGATAAGATGGGATTTGACCAGAAGTGATGGAACTGATATTAGCCTTTTATTAACATGAGAAATGGCTGAGACACTGGTGTCTGGCTTTTGCAGAGCAAACATAAAAATCTTAATATGCGATGTGTTGTACTGAATTTATATTTAATAACTGATTAAATTATGCGCATTTCGACTGCATGCTCACATAACATCCATAGTATGTGTAGATAGTTATAGTGTATTTGCGTGTATATGATCTACTCTTGGTGCACATATAGATACACACATACACAGTGCTTCAGCACCTGTCATTAAAAACAAGGAAATGGATAATGAATATTTTACAAATCCATCAAACCTGTTTTAAACTAAAACTCATTTATTAGAAAAATAATAACTAAATGTTTTTATACCCACATTTGAGTCGGCACACTTGACTTCTCTGAGAAGTCAGAAGTTAGTCAAGCATAACATTCAACCACTAAAACAAATTTTTCTGCTCAGGAATGAAAGTAAATAACTGTAATTTAGTGTCTTAATCAAACAATAATAAGGTGCTTCACTATTATTTTTTCATCCATCCATTCTTTTTTGTTTATCTTTATAAGGGCTGCAGCAGGGCAGGAGCCAATCCCAGCTCTCAAAGGGGGAGAGGCAGAGTGCACCATGGAACGGTCACCAATCTGACGCAGCCTGCTTCTTTTCCAAAACAGTAAATGTTACATTTATAGATAATAATCATTATTATATCTTTTTTATTTATTTTAAAAATATCTTTCCAATCTAGCACATGCTGGTAGATTAATCATTACAGAAATACTTAAGTTAACGCAGCTGCGGCATAAACCTAATAAATTTGTTAAGCTCTATATTTGCAATTTAATAAGAATGGATGTTGAAATTACATAGTTTAAATGTTGCCATGCACTTATTAAAGATACATTTTTTTTAAAAAGAAAAGACATTGTTTATTAAAAAAAAATAACAGTGCTCGTTCTCGCTCAAAGTAATAAAAGAGAAAATAAGAATATGCAAACTTTTTTTTTCATTTTCACAACTTTAAGTGCTGGACACAGATTCTTTGTAAGCATGTGGATATTTTAGCATCCATTCTAGTGACTCTGAACATACATACTGTAATTTTACACAAAGAATTTCTGACATTGGAGTGCACGAACAAGTGTAGGGAAAAGAAGAAAACATATTTTTGACTGGAGGGGGGCTTTAAATAAGTCACCCAAGGAAACAACACAAGACATTAAGAAGAGAGAGAAAAATCTTTGCACTGAAGATTTACTGTAGAGCGAGAGGTGCTGGCAGCTGCGAGATGAACGTTTAGTCAGAGGAATAAATCAAATGTTTGTAGTACTGACCGCACATATACTATTATGAGTGCAGCCTTCTTGGCTTTTTCCCCTTTGCCATACCATCAAAACCGCAAGTCCTATGTGCTCTTGAGTTCATGTAATCACGTCATATGTGACAAATAGTGGAAATATACAGTATAGATACAGACTAGAGCCAAATAAAAGAGAAAAAATGGATCCTTGGATGTTTTCTCCACCCAGCAGAGAATAAGCAACTTTTAGAATCAATGCCAAGGTGCATTAAAGCAGTGGCATCTATATATATGCATGTAGACCCCCTGCATCAATGGCTTTAGATTAATATCAGAAGGTCAGTATCCAAGTAGGCTTAGACCAGGATGCAAACAAAAGGCCTTGCTATCTACATCACCACTGCAGAGAGTAAGTGGGGTGATGTAACCTGACATTTTTTACAATGTGTGCAACGGCTGACATGAAACTGCACATGAAAAGCTTGAAATGCAGTAACAGACATGTTAGCGAGAGCAGCATGCTTTGGTTAATAAGTCAGCTTTTTTTCTTGGTTAATGATGCAGAAATCATTTTTCATTGATGCATCAATAGGATGATGAAGAAAAACGATGAATCGGGTCACATATTGAACCGATCCATGGGAGGCGTTCTCTTGGACTGTGGACAGTTTTGAGTTAGTGATTGCAAAGACTAATGGGGCTGCTAATGTTCACGTTCAATATGTTAAGTTATTGATATTGCAGTATTACATTTGGTCTCTGCAGTTGGACTAGATCTAGCTTCTAGGTTGGTATTTACTTTACTTCTAGATTGGATTATAGTCCTAAAAGTCCCCTTTCAGCTTTCATTTGAAAATACCCAAGTATCAGAAGGGAAAGAGTCATCATATGAACCCCATACTATTGTCCTTTTATTGGCTTCCTGTAAATCCAGAGTTGAACATCCTTCTGCTTTTTTACAAAGCCATGAATGATCAGGCCTTGTCATATTTTAAAGATACCTCTCTCACAACACAACCTTAACAGGGAGGCAGAACCTTCAACGTTCAGTTTCCTCCCCTGAACCATCTCTCAGTTTGGGCTCAAAGACAGACACAGTTCCATGATGTAAAACCACAACATAGTTACGAATCAGGCCCTCCCAAACTGTCCCTTTTTAAAAGGCATTTATGTTTCCAGGGTTCCCTGTCTACCTGCACAGACTTCTGTCAGTGGAGGCAGTGTACAAAATATGTGGTACAACTGGTCGTGCTTATACTTCTGCTGGTCCAGCAGCCAGCTGTGGAGAAGGGTGAAGTTTGGGGACACACTACCTGAATGGAAATGTGTGTGTAAAGTGACACATTTAAGATACCGTAAATTACACTTTAGCCTTCTGGGGGACTTCCTTTGAGGCACACATCACGTGTTTTAACGTATCAGTACTGCATGTGATTAACATTTTGCTTTGTGTAGTTTTAAACAACCATTACAAAATATGTGCTCATAGAGGATCATCAGGCTTTCTCTGATATTTTAATCTCTCAGCCACAAAGAAAGTATCTTGTGGCATCTACTGAATTGAAAATATTTTCGGAACGTTGAAAGTCAATGATCTCCATGTTTTAATAATTTTGTATGGAAAAAGTTACACGGGATCTTGGGATCCCTGGTTTATTAACAATGTAGCACTAATTCTGGCATGCAAGTGAAAAAAATGAATAAAACAAAGTCCAGTGGCCACTTTTTATTCAACAATGATCACATTGCAAATGAAGAATAATACATAAAATTGCAATTGCAAAATACAGTATAATAAACAAAGTCTGTGGTGAATTAATACTTGTTTTTTTGTCCAGTGAGGATGAATAGCATGAATAAATTTTGGCCTGAAAACAGGGACATTTAAAAATACATAATGTTGGCTCAATATGTCTTGCTACTGGCAGCTCTATTCAAAAATAAATAAATAAAAAATGCTGATATTGGTATCTGCCATGAAAAAAAAACCCATGTCAAAGCCTGGTTTAGACCCTGTGTGACTGGTAGCATTATTTTATTCATGATATGAGTGAATCAGTGTGGTGCATAATGCTTTTTAAGCTATTCACACAGAATAAAGAGATGGAGAGGAAATTGGGTGAACTGCGTGAAACAGAGACACTGGGATAGAGAGGGGTTAGAAAGAGTGGGAGTGAAAGACAATGCGATACAGAGGAGGAAATGTGAGAGAAAGAAGGAGAGAGAATAAATATACAGGATTTATGCAGGAAGCAATGAGGCCACCTCTCCCTGGTAGAGCGCCGAAAAGGAAGTGAGAGTGAGGACACTTCCTGGTAAACTGTGCCCACTGCTTTCATAACCGCGTGCAAATGTGACAAGCTGCAACACTTAAGTGATGAGGCAACACTCAGCACTGGTTTTGGTCTCATCTTGGAGCATTTTTGACCGCTAAAGCGAGAAGTTCCCTGATTGTTTTTTTCCTTTCTTTCTCTTTTCTTTTTTGTTGCTTCGATAGATCTCGTATGAAGTGACAGGCTAATAGGAAAAAATCATTTCCCACATATCCATTCCCTTCAGTTAACCCACAGGAGTCATGCTTTCAATAGCAGTAATTGTTATAAATGGATCATTGCTCAAAACAAAAAGAAATGAACACGCCACTGCCTCAAGTGCAGCTTCTGACCTTTGAAGTGGACACTTCAGTCTATATGACAAGCAATCATAAGCAGAAGTAGTATTACAAAGACGAAAGATAAAAGAGGCCAGTGATAAAGATACAGATGGATGACAAATTAAAGGAATGAACAGAACCCTTGACCCCTGCAGTGAAGGGACCCCGGTGGCTCTGTTATGTTGTTTGGTTCCACTTTTCCCCAGAGAGGAAAAGGTTACTGCACATCATTACAAAGCAGCTCTGAGTGTTCACCTTTATGGAGGGACTCGCAAGTTGGTCAGCTGGGAGATCATTCATTCCTGGCCTGTTCAGGACCATGTGTTGACTTTTTACTTTACTGGGTGCTGCTGGTGGATTGCTGACACCAGTTTGCCTCACACAGGAATAATCTTTCACGAGATATAGATAGAAACGATTAAATACATTTTTATGGGGAATTATTCATATTGAGAAGAAGACCGATGTGGACGGTAAATGCACGTGGTAAGTAGACTGGTTCTTATGTTGCACACTCAAAGCACCCATTCACACACACATAATAATACAAGCGCTTTATTCTACATGTAATTGTCTTCTATCTAACAATCACACACCAGGGAAAGCATCAGGAGTAGCTGAGGGTCCGGCATCTTACACCAGCATACTTTGGGGTTCAGCCTGGAGCAGCTAGGATCACACCTGTATACCACTTGAGCCACAGCCACTTCATGAAACCAAATATGGTTAAATCCTAGTTTTAATGGCCTCTCTTTTACTGTTTTAAAGAGCAGTTTGTCTACATTTTGCCTCTTTCCAGATCAGTTCGCGTTTTTGACTTTCTTGCTGCTGCGTACACAAGTACGTGCTACACGGGCAACATCAGAGGAACCGAGATTATTGAGATGTTACCATATGCAGAGAACTTAATCAGAGTTACATTTTGGCCTCAAAAGCTACTACTTTGGAAACACACTGTTGCACAGTTTCAGATTTACTCCTTAAATATTAAACACAAATGCCGACAAATGACACTTGGTGTGTTTATGAACTCTAAAGTGAGCGTGCGTATCAGCGAGAATGAAATCTGCGTGCTGTCATAGAAATACTTCGGTAAATCAGTACCTAGTACCACACTGTTGTGGCAAACAAAGTACCAACACACTTTCTGTCCATTTGAGGAGTTTTCTGTTATTGTTTTAGGTAATTAAAGAATCCCAAACTCAATGTCTAACAGACTGAGAAACTATATAATATAATATAATAATAAAAACAAACTAATTGACTATGTGCACGTTAGCATATGCTACTTCCGGTACGGAAACTCCTGTGGGGAGCTTTGTTTCCGGTGTCCTATTCACGCCCTGTTTACGGTCCAAAACAAGTTAAGCAAATGAATGAATCAAGCGGCGATTTACATTTCTATAGATGTCTTGGGCATTTACCCAATATATCTGTAAATGATGTTCATCGACTTGTCGATATTTTTCCCCCGCGCCTCAGGGCAAAAGAGAAAAGGGATTCAAATGTTATATTTCTCAGCTGTCCCTCGTTTATCGCGGGTGTTATGTTCTAAAAATAACCAGCAATAGGTGAAATCAAGTAGCCAATTTTATTTTTTGACGGTGCAAAACGTTTCGTGGACATACAGTACTGCACTTCAGAGTCACACTGCTAGCGATCGATGCAGCGATTCTGTACTGTACAGGAGAGACGTCACGGAGGAGATCGTCTGCAGCGATCAGGACGCAGGACACAATGCGACGTAAAAAAAAAAAAAACGTGCAAACTTGCACTAAAAAAATCTGTGAAACAGCGAGGTGAAAGGTGAACCGCGTCATTAGCGAGGGACCGCTGTAATTTTGAAGGTAAGTCACAAATACTAATGTATAGAAACCGTTACCAGCGATCATTCATTTTTGTGTGGCTTTTTTCACGGTTTGTTAACATGCTGTGTAGGTGTGTACTTGACTAGCTGATATCGACATAACGGGGAAACATCTGGTTTGACTATTCTTCACCTGTAGTTTGAATGCTGAGCATTTGCCTGTTTAAATCATAAGACCAGTCACTATACAGAGATGTGCTTCTGAATGTGAAATGTGTCTTCTGCTGCAGTAATGCAGTTCTGCTTGTGTTGAGTGATGTAAACAACTGATCGATCTAAACTCTTTAAATGTCAAAATTGATCATTAGATTTTTTATGACACAACAGTGGCGAGTGTTCCCACCTTCTGCTCTTTGTAACTTAACGCGATCTTTCCGTTTTCGAGTTTTGGACATGATTTTGGAGTATATCTTCGCAGTAGCGATTGACCGCAAAGTAAAGCTACCGGAAATGTAGAACCCCACATCCGGTCTCAAACCAGGAAGTTAGCATTGTCTCGTGCACAATTATATCTTCAAAAGACCAAAAGCTTAAAATGTTGTTCTGTTCACAGTTTAAACTTTTTATTACAAGATTTATTTAAAAAAATAAAATAAAATAAAAACAAGCCAAAGGCAGCAGGTACAGGGAGAATCGACAGCTTTATGGGAATTTGTTGATTTTTTTCGAAACTGTAGCAGTAACAATGTCCGTGGAGAGAGCGAGGTCACCGATGTTAACCACGGGGCCTGTTGTTTTCAATACTTTACCCACTCAGATCAATGTTAACTGCAGAATGATGAACTCATGTTTAACATCACCAGGAGTCTATATCCATTATACCTCCATTAGGCTGTGAGCTAAATATAATTTTAACGTGCTCGATACTTAAATTACATTGCTGAGACTGAGCAGATGCATCACCTCATTAATACGTTTCAAAAAAGTAGTATTGATAGCAAAGAAAAAGCCTAATAAGATCATCTGGTATATGTAAGTGTGTGGTGTGGTATCGCTAAAATATGGGTTCACTCTCCAGCTTCAGACATGTACAGCTGTCTCTGTCTCCTTCCTCTCGGACAAAACCTTCAAAGTGACCTTTACTGCTTTAATTTTTTATGATATTTTAAGGTGATGTGACCCTCTTCACAGAATGGCCTTCACATCCCCTGTTATTAGCCGTGATTGTTTTTCTACACAAGCCCTTCACTTTTTCCATTCCCTCATTCTCACTTCTTCACCCCAAACTCACCCGTTCACCCTTTGGCCCCTTCTCTCCCCTCCATAGCCGGCCTCCTGCCCCTCTCAGGTGGTGATTGCCTATCGATCAGCAGTTCACACAATCATTTGGTCAAGGCTCTAATTGCGTTTTCTCTCTGTGTGGGTTACACAGAGAGGGGATCGATCATCAGCTAATGAGAGATGTTGGGTGGGGAGGTGGGTGGGGGTGGGGCTACTGTATATGAGCTCTAACCCTCCTTCTCCTCCTCTTGTTAAATGCTCTTGTTGCCATCATTCCTACATCCCGGCTTCATTATTGCCTACACAGTATTGACCTTAAGTCTGAGCTATCAATATCTTAGCACGTGCACATGCACATGCACACATAAGGATTTATGTAGATGGTCTTTAGATAAAACCTGGAGGTGAGCAGCAATTTTATAGAAAAGGGAAGACAAATAAAAAACACCCTCAGTGATGTAAATGGCTAGATTACTGTATGCCTTTGACTGGCATTGAAACCATCGGGGGTAGACTGAGTAGAAGTATGCTAGCAGCCATAGTATGCAAGCTTGAGAGCAGTGGTAGACTTCATCACTTGCCAGCAAAGCATCTGTTTGAGACAATAAGAAGACACCTAGAACATGGTTGTAGCTTGCATTTCAGAGTTGTGATTTGTGGCTCGCAGCTATGTGGTTGTTGGTTATTGTCACTCCCAGCCAAAGGAAGCACCATCTGTGAAGGCAGAGGTTGCTGTCTTGTAAAATGAAGGCGTAGCATTTCTCAACATAAAATTGCCAAAGATTTTGGAATTTTCTACTACAAGATGCCAGAAATTCAAAGGAGTCGTGATGAATAAGTAGATGATACTAGAAATTATTCCATGGGTTTAATTCTGAGAACTATTGTCAGGGAACACAGTTTAATGCTATATCCAGAAATGCAATTTAAAATTGTACTACACAAAGGAAAAGCATGATAAGCTCTAGAAATGCTGCCTCTTTCTTGGGCTAATTCAACACCAGCTATACCCAGTTAGGGTTTTGCTTTGTTTTACATACACGGTAAATAGGCATATTGCTATTATACTTTTTCTATTTGAAGTAATTTGGAAGTTTTTATTTATTTATTTATTTGATGCTCCTAACAACTGAGAATTCTCTGCCAACCTTATTTCCTTGACTTATTCGAATAATGGTGTAATTAATCAGCATCTCCTCAACATTACTAATCTCACATGTGTTAAAAGATTTAAGATGGCGGCGCGCACAGACGCAGCGGCCCGGAGCTCCTACACTTTTGCACTTTTGGTGGTACTGTGTATTATTTCACACAGTCTGGGGTTACTTCAATACAACAGAGATGATCTACTACAACTAAGCCGTGGAGATCTTCAACTAACATCCGAGTATCTCATCCCCCCGGAGATCGTTAAGCAACCCCCGGGGCTACCCGCAACAGCAAGCCGCAGGAGGAGACGTTGCGAGCGGAGGCAGAAGAGAGGCAAGCGGGGAGGCCTGTGGGCACGGCTAAAGACTAGTCCGTTTAAACCACCACTCCCGATCATATTCCTCTCCAACGCCCGTTCAATCCGTTACAAACTGGATGAAATACGACTGCAGATCGCCACTCGACGGACTTTTAATAACTGTTCGTGCATGATTTTCACTGAAACCTGGCTGGACAGCGCCATTCCCGATGCGGCTATCGATCTAGCAGGCCGCACCGCCTATCGAGCCGACAGGTCTGCGGACTCGGGTAAGAAGACTGGCGGGGGGCTGTGCATCTATATTAACAACCTTTGGTGCACGAACGTCACGGTAACGGAAAAACTGTGCAGTACAGAGGTAGAACTGTTGGTGTTAAAGTGCCGTCCATTCTATCTCCCTCGGGAATTTTCTGCCGTTTACATCTGCGCTGTTTACATTCCACCAGATGCTAATGCTAAGCTAGCGTTAGCACAATTGAGCAGCAGCATCAATAACAGCCTGGTAGCACACCCGGACAGTGTCTTTATTGCGGCTGGGGATTTTAACCACGCGGACCTGAAATCTGTACTTCACAATTTCCACCGTAATGTGAAGTGTGCTACCAGAGGAGATAGAACGTTGGACCAGGTGTACACCAACATGGCGAATGCGTACAGAGCCCAGGCTTATCCCCACCTGGGTCTGTCAGACCATCTCTCCCTTCTGCTACACCCAATATACACACAAAAGATCAAGAGCACTGGGATTACAACCAAAACCGTGAGAACATGGCCGCAGGACGCTATTCCGATGCTTCAAGACTGTTTCCACTGCACAGACTGGGATGTATTCAAGGTGCAGGACACTGACAATCGTGTCGCATTGGACAGTTACACCTCCACTGTCTTGGACTACATCTGTTTCTGTGTGGACAATGTAACAACTTGGAAACGATTCCGTGTGTTCCCTAATAATCCACCCTGGATGACACACGGAGTTCAACAACTTATTCGAACAAGGAACAACGCTTTCAAATCCGGGGACCAGGAGGCATACAGTGCTGCCAGGGCCAACCTGAGAAGAGGCATCAAGACTGCCAAGCAGCAGCACAGGAGGCGTATCGAGGCCAGGTTTGAGAACAACACAAACCCAAGGCAGGTCTGGGAGGGCATCAGGGCTATCACGGACTACAAAAGAAGAACACCATCACCCTCAGCCGACAGTTCTACTCTGGCTGAGGATCTAAATCTCTTTTATGCCCGTTTTGACAGGGAGAACACCGACCCTGTCCTGTCCCCTCTCCCCTCAACCGACCCTGCTCCGGTCCTGAGCACTCATGAGCTGAGGCGTGTGTTCCGGAGCATTAACACCAGGAAGGCGGCCGGGCCGGATGGAGTGCTGGGCCGGGTGCTAAAAGACTGTGCTGCGGACCTGGCGGACGTCTTCACCTCTATATATAACACCTCGTTGTCCTGTTCACTGGTACCATCCTGTTTCAAAGCAGCAACCATCGTTCCCATCCCAAAACAGTCAAATGTCACATGTCTGAACGATTTCAGACCTGTGGCACTCACCCCCATTCCCGCCAAATGCCTGGAGAGACTGGTCATTAAACACATCAGAGCTGCTTTTCCACCATCCCTGGACTCGCACCAGTTTGCATACAGGGAGAACCGGTCAACCGAGGATGCGATCGCCACAGTGCTGCACACATTACTGAAGCACTTGGAACACAGGAACACCTATGCACGGCTCCTCTTTGTAGACTACAGCTCGGCTTTTAATACCATCCGGCCATACAAACTCCGTCCCAAACTCCACCAACTGGGACTTAACTCCTCTCTGTGCAACTGGATTGTGGACTTCCTCACTAACCGTAGACAGAGTGTCAGAGTGGGTAAGAACACCTCTTCCACCCTTGTGGTCAACACCGGTGCCCCTCAGGGGTGTGTTCTGAGCCCTCTGCTATACACTCTCTTCACCCATGACTGTATTTCCTCCTGCGCGTCCAATCTCATTGTTAAGTTTGCAGATGACACTACAGTGCTCGGACTTATATCCAACAATGATGAGACAAACTATAGGACAGAGGTGCAACAACTAGAGTCATGGTGCCACGACAATAACTTGGTCTTAAACACCAAAAAGACCAAGGAGATCATTGTAGATTTCCGGAAGAGGGGCCATAACAACCATCTGCCTCTCTTCATTGGCAGTGAGGCGGTGGAGAGGGTGAGCAGTTTTAAATTCTTGGGGGTAACTGTGACCGAGGACCTGTCCTGGGGCAACCATATCACCTCAGTTGTATGGAAGGCCCAACAGCGCCTCTACTACCTGAGGAGACTGCGGAGCGCACACATTCCCAGATCTCTGATGTTGAACTTCTACAACTGTGCCATCAGCAGCGTTCTGACGTATGGATTTCTAGTGTGGTTCCCCAGCTGCACCAAGGCCGATCAGCAAGCACTCCAGCGGGTGGTGAAAGAAGCTGGCAGAATTATTGGAACAAGTCTGCCAGAGATCAGTAATATCTTCCCCACTCGCTGTCTGAGGAGGGTGCACAGTATCCTGCGGGACCAACATCACCCTGCACGCCACCTTTTCCATCTGCTGCCCTCAGGGAGAAGGTACAGGTCTATACAGGCCAGAACATCCAGACTGGCCAACAGCCTGTATCCACAGGCTGTGAGGCTCCTGAACTCTCTGCCCCCCTCTCACGGACAATAACCATATCCAACTTCTTAATAGCAATGAACTGGTCTGCATTGGTGCATCATATCTTTATTCTCTTCCCCCTCCTGCCCCCCCCCCTCTTTCTTAAATAGATAACTATCATATCTGATATCATATCTCACAGTACAATAATATTGAATGGGTTGCATTGTTGTATTTTGTCATGTTTCTCAGGTCTTTGTCTGAATTTCTACGAACATTATTGCTAAGGATTGTCTTATTGCATTGGAGTCACACTGGGTTAAATATGTACACTTGGGTTTTAAGGGGTATTTATTATTTTCTTCTTTTTTTTGGGTTGTATGGAAGCCCCAAACGCAATTTCATTGTTCTTGACAATGACAATAAATAAATAAATACTAAAAATACTAAACCTGTTAAACAAACCCAAACCCTAGCTGTCTCCCAAAACACCCAATGAATGTTAAGAGGTTGATGTCAAGCTCTGCTGTCTGAATCATCATAAATACTCAAATAACTCAGGGTCCTTGAGGCTAAAAAAGGTAACGAATCGTCTAGCTTGCTAAGGTAACACAAAGCTAACATCTGCAAGGTTATGGGGATTAGTAAACAGAGCGAGATAACTTGCGTTTACATGAAGGCTGAACCATAAATTCAGGTTGTGGTGAAACATATGGTGCCAGTCAAGCAGCAGGCTTTTCAGGAAAGGCCTTGCTTATTTTGCCTGTATTCTGATTCATCCACTGCAAATATTTTTCATATTATGGCAAAAAAAAAGACAAAAACAGGTCCTGAATTGCAACCCGACAACAAGAAGGCGAAAATAGCAATTGCTTTCCTCAGGGGCCAAATACTTAGAGATTCTGCTAAAACGTATAAGTGCTGAAATACTGTGGAAAATGTCTATCCCAGACTTTTTTATGTCTTGCTTGCATCTGATTCAAAATAACTAAGTAAAACCTCACTGCTTCCATAGGATTTAAGAGGGTAAGTAGAAGTCAGTTGATGCACTTGATTAATCCATCATGAGCAAGTGTGAGCACATCTATAACAGCAGAAGTTTTGCCAGTTTGCTGGACTTCGACATTCAGGTGAGTTAACACATTGCCACAATCAGCCAATTCACTCCAAGATCAGACCTTACAATGCTCAGAGAAATGGCAAAAACACTCAAAACCTCCATCTCACACACTGCAGGCCTCAGTCTGTGCATTAAAAGTTCCTTACAGCACAATTGGACAAAGGCTGAACAAGTGTGGCTTGTTTAAAAGGGCTTCCAGAAGAAAGCCTCTTCTTTCTAAATGAACAGCTTAAGTCTACAAACTTGCATCTGAACAAACCATAAAACATCAGAAGCAATGTTCTTTGGAAGACGAGACCAAAGTGCAGGTGTTTGGACATAATACTGCAAACTGAACACTAACTATCAAGCACAGTGGTGGATGGGTGATGATTTGGGCTTGTTTTGCAGTCACAGGATCGGGACACCTTTTGCTCATTGAGTTGACCATGAACTCCTATGTATACCAAAGTGCTCTAGAGTTCCAGCATAAATGTGACCCTATATGTGTGACAGCTAAAGCTTGGTCCAAATCAGTTTAGGACAATAATCCCAAGAACAGAAAAAGAAAAAAATTAAGGTGCGGCAATGGCTCGGTCAAAGTCCAGACCTCAACCCAATTGAAATACTGGGCCTTGGGAGAGCTGTGCAGAAACAAATGCATGCAAACCTCAGTGAACTGAAGTAATGTTGTACAGAAGAGTGGCCCAAAATTCCTCCACAATGATGTGACAGACTGATAAAGTCACACAGAAAACAATTACTTCAAGTTACTGGATCTTAAGATACTTAATACGAAAGTTACTGAATCATGGGGTCTACTCAGAGTTCACAGCACTGCAGAGTCCTGTGAAAACCTTCTTTTTCACTTCACTTTATATTTAAACTGTTTGTTTCCGGATGTTCTATTTTGTCTTTGCAAACAATTTAAGGTGTAGATTTTAACTAAAAATGCTACAAATGATTGCATTCTGTTTATGTTTATGTCATATATGGTGTCAAACTGGTCTGACACTTTGTGCTGTTTGTTGTGTGTTTGAAGAGGTAGCTATGAACAAAGTGTGAAAAATGGTGTGAAAACAGCTTGAGATTATTGAAGTCTTATATTTCAACAGGAAGGGATTACTTCAACGCCAATTTAAGCAAGAGAAATTACCAGCCAGTAATTCGAATTAACGTACACGTGGTACCTGAGTGCCGCACAACAGAAAAGCTTGATGTATCTGTTGTGCATGAATTATGTGCAGTGATAAAACTAAAGCAGTTGTCCTCCACTTGTGCTGTCTCAGCTGTTGCTTCCTCATCCGGTCATTTTCCTGTTCTGCCTTTCACTTTCTCTTTCTCTCTCTCTGGCCGCTGCTTTCAGTGAGCGAGTGGGCTGCATATTGATTTTCAGTGTTGAACCCTAGTGTGTGTGTGTGTGCGCACTTTTCTTTCCTCACTCTCTCTTTCACCCCCACAGACACAAACTGACGGAGAAGTTGATTAGGTGCAGCTCTAAATATATCCTCCACCTCTTCCACCTCCTCCTCTTCTTCCTCTTCCTCTCTTTCCTCTCTCTCCCTTTCTCTCGCTCGCTCCTTCACCCACTCGCTCTACCACACCGGTTCAATCACTTATTCTCTGCATTTTCTCTTGCCCGATTCCCTTGGACGTTTCTCTGCCAAGCGCTTTCCCTTCCTCTCTCCGTTTCCTTTCCACTCACTCTGAGCACATCATTTGTCAGTCCTCCCAAAAAAAAGAGAAAAGGTTGGGGTACAGAGAGATGGAGAGCCATGGGCAGCGTTGCCAGGTTTGGCTGAAAATCATATGATAATTTGACAAATTTAGGAGTGATCGGAGAAACTTTTAGAACAGTGTCCATTTTCCGAATTTCTGCACACATACTTTTGTTGCATACATTCCAATTTTCAACTATACTTTTTTTCCGCATGACTCACCACTTTACCTGAATAAATCCCACACACTTACGCATGTATTCAGGAGTGCACAGAAGAAAACACTTCAATTTTCAAGAGAAGGAAAAAGGCTTGTTCCTTTGAAATATATGGTTTGCCATAAATAAGGTCCTTTACTTAAAAATATGGAATGATAATGTAAAGGTTGGGTGGCGCAGGGGTGCAGTGGTTAGAAGTGTAGGCTCAAAACAGTAGGTAGTAGGACCTTTTTACTCTCCCTGAATCTGTGCAGAGTCCTCGCTTCATCTTCAAGTTCAAAGACATGTATTTTAGGTTATTGAGTGATTTATAAATTGGCTGTAGGTGTGTGGTTCCGGTCTCTGTGTTAGCCTTGTAGGGGACCAGCAAACTGTCCCTGCTCCTTGCCTACGTCAGCCATGATACACTGTGTTTAAGGAGCTTGGAAAGAAAAGCGTCTGGACTTCTTTAAGTTGCTTGAAGACGTTTTAGCTGTCATCGGAGAAAAAAAATATTGCCAAAAATATTTAGTCACCTATCAAAATCATTGACTTCAGATGTATAAAATCAAGCAGCTAGGCATGCAGACTGCTTCTACAATCATACTTTCACATTTGTGAAAGCATGGGTTGCTCTCAGGAGCTCACCATGGTACCATGATAGGATGCCACCTGTGCAAAAAGTGCAGTCGTGAAATTTCCTTGTTACTAAGTATTGCACAGTCAACTGTTAGTGGGATAACAAAGTGGATAACAAAGGATAACAAAGTGAAAGCAATTTGGAAGTACAAAAACTACATAAAATCACAGAGTGGGGTCAGTGGATGATGAGGCAAATGGTGCGCAGAGGTCGCCAACTTTCTGCAGAGTCAAATTCCGCACACCTCGAAACTTCACGTGGCCTTCAGATTAATTCAAGAACAGCAAGTAGAGAGCTTCATGGGCTATGTTTTGCTTTTACTTTCACTCGGGCTTGGTTAGGTTGATTGAGATTCATCGTGCATTAACTGAAACAGTGGCCACTCTGAGACAGCAGCAACAAGTGTAAACACAGCGCTGACTTGTTGTCATCTCAAAAGTTAGTAGAGCAAATTTGTTAACAAGCAGTTTTTTCTTTACACATGCAGCAGATAATGAGCAACGTTAGCATACACTTGGAGTCGTGTTTGTGCACATCTGACGTGTGAGTTCAGCATTCACTCTCAGTTTAGCTCTGTACTCTACTCCAACTGTCAGTTGCAGGGCTGGACTGGTAATCTGGCATATCGGGCATTTTCCTGGTGGACCGACACACAATTATTTATTTATTTATTTATTTATTTATTTGTTAAGTGATCACGTTGTGCCACCTGGACCAAATGCCAGGGCTTTGTTCAATTGCATTGCTAAATAGTTACTAAGTTTGCCTGCATTACATTGGTGCTGAGCAGGTAGTGGGAGGTATCATTTGAGAGCTTTTTCAGTTACCAAAAAAACAAACGATCAAACCAACAGCTGCAAGCTTGAAACAAAGCTAGTGAGAAACGTGCGACAGAAGCGACCAGAAGTCGTGAGCTGTAAAATCAAAACAATTAGCAAGCTAATTGTTGAAGTCCTACCAACGACACCTTCAAAATGGACAGAGAAAATGTTGTTTTGGAAAAAAGGAAAACACCATAACTGATGAATAACCAATGCAGTCATGTACAGTTCAAATATTTGCAAAAGTTGTGTCTGCTTCGCACTCATGAATATGGATTGTAGCGCTTCCGGTTACAAATGCTACATCCACTTGAAGATGGAGTAGGCGGTGGTATAAGCCATAGATTTTTGGATCAACAACAACAAAAAAGTTTTATTTTACTTCCTGTTTGTTTAGTTTCACACAGCTTACTTGTTTATATTTAGTAGCAGAGCACGGTTCCTGTTAAAATATCAGAAAGCTCCATTTTTGTAGTCCTTTCGGACAGTTTTGAACAGTTAGTTGCGCAAACACAAAGTGTGCCTCTAACTGAGTTACATTCATTTCAACTCATGCTGACTGCAGTGGAAAAAAAGGTGGTTTGTGGCCATGCGCACAAACAAACGGATTACATTTATCACTACTTCCCAAACACGAGACTGTGCTGGAATAACACATATGGTGCACGGGAAGCTTAAAAAATAAATAAATAAAAGTCCCGGTGAGTGTGTGTGTAAAGTGCATCATTTAAATGGAGATTAGTTGAGATGATGTTAGAGATAGAAAGGGTCCAGATGGAAGAAAAGGAGCCAGTCTGTTTGTTCTGCATCTATGCTTGCTATCCTGTATGTAAACACAGCACACGTAGGCCTACTGCAATTTAGAACACTGATTGCAGCGTGGGACAAACAAACAAACAGGCTCACTGGGCCGTTCTCCTGGGCGTGTGTGTGCCACTTTGCGTCCCCCGATTTAAATCTCATTTGCCTTCTCCTGGTTTCTCTGAACGCCGTGGCTGATGCGGAGCCGAGCAGCCAAGCGCTCCACTCATTGTTTGAAGGGGGGGTGGGGGGTTCTCATAAACGAAGCATTTTTCAGACAATGAGCACGTGGGCGTATGGCTTTAGGCATATTTGACAGGATCAAATGACTTACACAGAAAAGAAAATTCTGTCGTTTATGAAATAATCCCCCCATACTTATTTCATCCACATCCTCTCTGCTGCTTATTTTTTCTCTCTTCTCCTCGCATTTTTTTTTTAAGTGGATTGAGGTAAAATGTGAATCTGTATTCAGTGGGTGGCTTTAAGATACACTCACTTTGTTTCGATTTGGAATGCACATCACATATGAATGATGACATAAACCCCAAGGCTTGTCCAAAAATCTGCCCGTTTTATTGTTGTTGTTCTTTTGTTGAATAAAGAAGCTCAGTGAAATACAATGTGTTTATCACGCTGATATTGTTTTGGCTCCGTCTGCGAACATGTGGTTTTGTAGTATTGGAAACGTGTGTAAATACCTGACTCTGCGTGTGTGCCAGTAAGAGTCCGCAGGTTTGGTTTTTTCTCTATCGCGTTCTGAATAATGGGATCAGTGAGTTCAAACGGGCGGTGACAGTGCGGGTGTCTTTTCACACGCAGGCAGCTGACTGTAATCATTTGCATACCTTGTTCACAGAGCTGCGGTACATGAGTGTGAATTCTGGTTTGTGCTGTGCTGCTGCACCTTTCTCACACTTTCCTGACTCACCTGTTTTGCCGTGGTGAGGAGGCTGTTATGATATTTAAAAAAAGAACACGTCTACAGGATGTGTGTGCTTGCAGCCCAGTACATCCGAGAGCTTCACTGTTAGAGTGCCTACTACTGGTGATAGTAATTATGATGAGAGCAAAGGATAAGTTATGTGACCCGGGGTCCTTTTCATTATGCTGACATGTCTCATAGCTTCCCTCCGTTGCTAGCTCCTGCCAGTAAGGATGTGAGAGACAGATGTAAGCCTCAGCCTAATGATAAATGCTTACCTCCTTAAGCAGCGTCAGTTACTTATCATATGCTGCGCAGATGTATCACCTTTAAAACCGACTGCTACAAATGTCAGAAGAACATCTTCTGTTACAGGCCTACAAACTACATGAAGCTTTCGTTCGTTTTAATTTAAAAATTCAAATCGATTCTTCTTCTTATCCTTAGCATCCTCTTTTGCCACACCAATCCTCTGCATATCCTTCGTCACTACATCCATGAATCTTCTCCGTGGTCTCCCTCTTTTCCTCCCAACTGGCAGCTCCATCTTCAACATCCCTTGTCCAGCATATCCACGCTCCGTCTTCTGTGATTGTCCAAACCATCTCAGCCACGCCTTTGTCCCTAAAACCCTGAGCCTGAGCTGTCCCTATGATGTACTCATTTCTAATCCCATCCTGCTCACTCCCAGTAAA
The DNA here is from genome assembly GCF_057381845.1 of Rhamphochromis longiceps. Taxonomy (NCBI): domain Eukaryota; kingdom Metazoa; phylum Chordata; class Actinopteri; order Cichliformes; family Cichlidae; genus Rhamphochromis; species Rhamphochromis longiceps. The sequence goes on along the minus strand of NC_140573.1, from coordinate 23,418,089 downwards.
AACCATAACATCTTCAGCTCCAGCTCAGCCTCCAGCAGGTCTCACTACCATCTTGTAAACCTTCCCTTTCACTGTTGCTGCTATCCTGTGACAGCAAATCCTGCAATTTGCTGTCACAAATTAAAAAGTGTATTATATGACGCTAGCAGGCATACAGTAGCATAATGAAAAGGTTTCCATAGTCACAGAGTCTACATAGAGTGGAGGGTAGATGTTACTTTTATTATCAGAATGAAGGTTCTCTGTTTAACCCCAAACTGTGATCTTTTCCAGCCCAGGTACATTGGCCTACACCTGAGAGAATGCAGGAAAACTCGGGCATACCGGTTTTTAGTTATAGCATAAGGACTAAAGAGGAATTAGTTTTATGCAACTTTGGTTCGAGCAGGACACTCACATTTTAATTGATTACTTCTTTGCCACTCTCCACATCGTTAATATTCATAGATTGGGGAGTAATGAGTGAAAAACCCCAAGTAAGCGAGAATAAGAATCAGCACCTACATGTGTGAGGCCATGGTCCTCTGCCGGAAAAGGGTGGCATGCCCACTCCGGGTCAGGGACGAGTCACTGCCCAAGTGGAGGAGTTTAAGTATCTCAGGGTGTTGTTCATGAGTGCGGGGAGAGAGGAGTGAGAGATCAAAAGGGGGATTGGTGCTGCGGCACCAGTGATGGTGATGCTGTACCAGTCAATTGTGGTAAAGAGAGAGCTGAACGTAAAAGCAAACCTCCCGATTTACCAGTCAGTCTATGACCTTATCCTCACGCACGGTCATGAGCTCTGGGTGGTGCCTTGGCCACAGAGAGAGGGTGGGGAGCTCAGCTATCTGGGAAGAGCTCAGAGTAGAGCCGCTACTCCTCCACATTGAAAGGAGTCAGTTGAGGTGGTGCGAGTGTCTGACAAGAATGGCTCCTGGGCACCTCCTGGGTGAGGTGTTCTGGGAATGTCCCACCGGGAGGAGGCCCAGGGTCAGGCCCAGGACATGCTGGAGAGATTATATCTCTCGGTTGGTTTGGGAACAGCTTGGAAAAGCTGGAGGAGGTGGCGTGGGAGAGGGAGGTCTGGACTTCTCTGGTTAAGCTCCGGCCACAATTAAGCAGAAAAACATGGATGGATAGATGGACCCTCTTTGCAACCAATTTCACCCAGCAACAGGAGCAACAGCTTCAAGTAACCACTTTTCAGCTGGTCAGGGAATACACATTTTTGCCTAGCAACTAAAGGTTGCCAGGGGGTTTCCAATCAGTCTCTGGGCCTAAGTCACCGAGGCCTAAGGCATGTTAACCCTTTACAGCCGATCGGAGCGGGCACGCTCTGTTTTGCGTAACTATTTTTAAATCCCGGTAGCTCTGCAACCAAGTAAGCTAGCGCAATAATTTTTTTTGCATATGAAACTGGAGGAGTTGTACTTACATCTTATGCCATCAGCTTGTCCTAGGTCACAGTTTCCTTCCACATATAGCTTTGCAAAAACTGCATAAAAATCACTTGCAGCAACAAAAACATGATATTCCAGAAACACGCTTCGCCGATCCATCAGCTGTTTGTAACACTTCCTACGTCCATCAGCGCGAACTATCACATGACCGCATGACCTGCCCGAAACCGGAAGTGACGTCATTTTGCGGAAATGTAGTTTTTTACGATCGGGGCCTTATGAGCTTGTGTTTTACTTGTTATGTGTTTTAAAAAGTTATGTTTGACTTTATGACTTTCTGTGTCGTTTCTGGGATGCTTAAGACTCATATTGCACTGCTGGAAATAGTTTATTTTGATGCATATGCTGTTATTTTGCAAATTTGCACTATAATATTTATTTTCGTTTTTCCTGCAGTATATAAAAATTGGTGTATTTCAAAAATAAAACTATGAAGACACTCAAAATAAATTTCCTGTGGTGGGAAACTAGTTTGTGTAACTTTTTTGTATTTACAGTTTTGAGGGATAAGCCTCTTAAATTTCTCTAACTAGAAATATATGTTAAAAAAACAAAAACGATTTTCAATTTTTTTGTAGTTTATTGCACTTTTTTGCAATTTATGTAATTACTATGCACCTAATGCAGACATATTATTAAAGTTTGGGCTATAATGGTTGTATTGATGTATAGCAACTTGAAATGCTCCCAAAAATGGCTCCACAGCATGTAAAAATATAATATAAGCTCTGGCGAACTTGGTTCTATGGTAGGTCTTAAAGGGTTAATGCAACACAAGTTGTTGACCTGATATAGCTTGCAGGCTTTTCTCAGTTTTTTATCTGAATTTCTTGAAATTAACTAACTTTAATCAAAGTAATTTTGCCGCTTAAACCAGGAGTGCTGGAAGTGACTTTGCTGCGACCCCAATATCAATCTCCCACATTCTTTTTAAGTTGTCATTATTAACCAACAAGATCTCCATGTCCACAAAAAAGACCGGTATTAATGGGAAAATTGTGTTATTGGTGGAGGATTAGTATAATGTCTGCTATGTTTTTCAACAAAATAACAGGAGAGAATCTGGTATTCTAAAAATGTAACTTGTACATTATGGGGCTGATTAGTTTCATTAAACTTAAATCACAGCAGCTGGAAATGATAACCCTCTTTTGACCAAAGTCACCCAGGCAGAACTGAGTTTTTTGAAAGCGAAACATTTCTTTTAATGATCACCAATTCAATTTTTTGTAACAGCAATTGTATTTTATCAAAACAAAACTGAAAGGAAATAATGGCTCTCATGGCTCATAATGAAGTTCACAAATCAATCGATTGTATTAGAGTAGTAAACACACAGACATAAGGTGTTTTTTGTTTGTTTGTTTGTTTGGGGTTTTTTTAAGCTTTACAAAGAAAGAAAATGTGGAAACTCAAAGTCAAACTTGCATTTTTCTTTTTGGCATTTCAGACTTTGACTTGATAGCAAAAGCTGACAGAGAGAGAGAGAAACAGGAAACTGACGGGCAAAGGAGGAGACTAACGTAAGCCAGAGATTTGCTGCTCAAGGCCTATGCACCCAGACCACTTGGCTATCATGTCATCACCAGAAACGTTTGAAATAAGCTTTAAAGAATTGTAAATTCAATTATTTAAATTCAACAGTCAATGTTATGCAGGCATTGACAACGACACCAACAGCCACTCTGGTAAATATGGTGCTTGCCGACGTGATTTCCATGCAGAAATGGAGAACTATGCTGTGTCTGCTGTGTGCGAGCATCAGTTTCTATATGAGCACGCGACAGAAATAGAGACAGAGGAAGAGGAGCGCGATGCTGTCAGCTCTCGCCATCCTCCTCCTCTCCTTCCTCTGTGAAGCAGATGTCCAATTGAGTCTATTTAAAGCCAGTGCAGTATGGCTGCTGATGCTGAGAGCACCGGGCTGTAGCATTGCATTACTGTTATGTCTTACCTACAATGTACTCGACTCCAACCTTCAATTCCTTGTTTGCTTGCATGTAAATTAGTATTTGTGCTCTGGAAATTACCTCCTAGTTCATTATTACGACGGGAAACCTTACGACCTCAATTTTAGGAACTTGGGGGGTGAAGGGGCTTCAACTTTAGATGATGGATCCCATCTGATTACAGAAGGTTTAAACAGTCTTGTTGGACAACTAAAAGGGTTTTTTAAAAAGCTGATTAAACTGAAAGAAATGTCTCATTCAAAGGTTTTTTTAAACAATCTAAAATTAAATGGTGGCAGTTTCCTGTCAAAGTGACTGTTGTGTGACAAATATCATGAACCTGAAGAAAACAAACAGCTTGTGCAGGAGCTACAGTAGTTTTTGCAGACTTTCAGTCTCACTCTGTTCTGTTGTCCCAGACCATTATCTGAAACACTTCTGTCTCTTCGTCTTCTTCTTTTTTTTGTCCCTTCAGATCTCATCTGTTTTTTTTCTCTCTTCCCCCCAATGAGGAAACAGATAGGAGCCCAGAAGAGGTGGGACTTGGCCATTGCCTTGTCAGTCTTTGCCATAGATGACGCATCTGCTGCCATGTCAAGTGGAGGGGAGGGGTAGCGAAAAAAAGAGAAAAAACAGTTATCAACAGGATGTGGTGGTGTCAGACAGGAAGTCAGTGCTCACAGGAGTGTGCAGAGATCATCGCAGCCATGCTTTGCAGGCTTGTGTCGAATACTTCATTGCAACATTTCACCCAACAATTCTCTATGGATAATGCATCAAACCACACGTTGTTTCTTTATCTCTCTAACATTAAAAATGATCAAGTAAAAATTGGCAAATATAGTTAATTTAATGGCCTTTCTATAATTTCAGGTTTGATAAGTGTCCCGTGCAGTTATAGCAGGAATATCCAGACATGTTAAACTGTGATATGTTATTCTTGCATAAAGTGTTTTCTTTGCTTCTTTCTTTTCTTTTGATGATCTAACTGGTTCTCAGTGAAAACAGCAGGTTATTTCTCTCATATTTGCCTCATAAAAACTCAAGCAAGTAAAATTGAACACGTCGTTCCCATCGATATAAAATCCATCCTCAGAGGTTTAACACCAAAAAGTAGTTTTCAGTGAGAACACTTGACAGTGAAAATGAGGTGTATAAACTCCAGCTTGTCCTTGTGTACTGTTTGAAGATGAAAATGAATAAATGAGTTTCTCAGGTAGGATTTACCCTCCTCTGCTGTACATCTCCAGCATTTCCAGCAGAAGCCCGCCTGTCTGCGAGAGAGGAACCCGAGGAAGCTCGGGAGACGCGTCTGCAGAGCGCAGGCTTTGTACAGGAGGGGGCGGAGAGAGAGAGCGAGAGAGAGAGAGAGAAAGAGAGAGCGAGAACGAGAGAGAGAGCTGTGACAGCGCTCATCACCCACTGAACAACCAGGACGGGTTGCATCCGAGCAATCGCTGTCATTCGCTGACGGAGTTTACAGCCTTAGCGCCGCTTTTTCTTTCGATCTTTTTCAGCCGCACCCCCTCCCTCTCCCGGTGCTGCCCAGCCAGTCGACCATGGTTTCTATAATTTCAGACCTGGACCCTCTGAAAAGCTGGAACGTGTTAAGGTAAGCGCCCGGCCAGTTTCTCCACAGCCTCGACAGTCCGCTAGCAGAGAGGGGAAACGGAGACAGGAGTGCGGTGTGTGTCTTTCTTTGCTTTTCTTTCTTTCTTTTTTTCTGGAGAGAATGAGGGTGGGACGCAGCGCAGGCGGGAGGTCGCCGCCTTCTCACCATGGCAGTGGCGCTGCGGTGCGTAATTACGCACGCTTTGCGCCGTTTGGCTTTAATGTGCCGCGAATACGGAGCTCTTGCCACTTTCTGAGCTCCTCTTCCTCCTCTGCTGCGCTCTGTCATGAGGCTGATGCGTACGAGCTGCCGTGTGTCCACGTACATCTCATTAACCTCCGCTGCTGCCCCGCGCGGCGCTTCATCACCAGCCGTCATCCCCAAACTTTCCTCCATTTCATCCTAGAAGTAAGAATAACACCCATTTATCACCCCTCCCTTGCCCCCGCCCCCCCCTTGCTGATGTGGTCCCTCCGAACGCTGAGGAGTCTCGCGCTTTGCCAGAAAAAATAGTATACCCCTCTAGGAATTTATCTTGAAACATTTACTCATGGCTGATTGCCTGCCTGCTCCAGCGCGCTTTAGACAACATTAAATTTTATCTCTACTGCTGCAAAACATGTTTTCAGCAACACAGCCCGTTTACTTCTTGGCACGGAAGGCGGTCCACGATACACACTTGAGCCTCACGTGAGGTCAAAGGTTAAACTTCTCTTGGCTTCCCTTGCCCTTAAACGCAACCCTCTCTCCCCTTTTCTGTCAAACACCTATTAGGCTCATAGGCAGGACACTAGGCTCTGTCTCGGACCTGCAAATCACACTGAATACATTCACTGTCATTAAGCATCTCAGCAGAAAAAGCCTATGAATTTAAATGCTGAAATTTAAAAGGCCTTGTCCCTGAATATTTCAGCCATTTGATAAATAAGTCATTATTCCCTCGACAGAGTCGGTGGTAGCAGCCGGGACTATCACAGATTCTATTTTAGAGACTAGGAGAGGAGACAGAACCCTCAGGACCCTCAAATTATTCTTTTAATGCTGCCTCTCCTCTCTTTTATTTTTTTTTTATCCCCTCACCCGCACCACCTCTTCCATCCCACCACCATAATCCACAAATCCAAAATAGAAAATGAGCGGAGCAATGTAGAGCAGGCATATTTCGGTGAACTGCTGACGGACTGGGAGGGGGGGGCAAGTGATGTCATTTCCAAACAGGCGGTGATGACCATTCAGGCTGAGAAATAGGGCATGCAGTTGACCTGGCGCACAGACTCATACTTGCTCAGAAATAGCCACAGCAGACACTTTCTCTATGGACACGCTCTTCCTCTCCTTTCAGACTGTTTGCTTAACTGGGACACTTCTCGTGGCAGCATAAAAAAAAAGACGCTTTTAGCTTGTTTTAGCCACCGGCATATTGGCCTCATAGCGGCCATTTTGGCTCAACAGGTGGGAAGCCAAAGGTCAGCGAGAAGGTGAAAGTTTTGGGATTCAAATGGGCGAACTTGTGCACAGTAATCTCTGCACCAGTTTAGTTTAGCTGGCGTTGGATCAGTCGGTATAAGAGAAACAAGGAAAAGGCAGGCAGAGGGAAATGGTGTAAGGAAGGACAGCAAGAAGAGACGGGAGTATTTACCTCCCCTCTGGCTCTTGTCTTCTCTCTTTATTAAACCTTTGTTCTTCCAGATTAGAGGCAAGAGCAGCTGTCCCTCTCTCCAAAGACGATGCATCTTAATAAAGACCAGCTTATCGCCGGGCCCGACGCTCACACTCTCTCAGGGTCACAGTCATACACACACGCACAGTTACATCCGCCAGTCCTTCACGCACGCACACACACACACACACACACACACACACACACACACACACACACAAACAAGCACTTCTCAATCGTCTACCATAATGAAGCACCTCGGCAGCGTTCTCGCCGCTGTTTTCTCCCTAATGAGACTCACCTCCGTCACGCTCAGACACGCACGCTTCATACCGTAACCACAGCAGTGTGAAGACGGCACGTGTGTGTTTTGCTTCAAACAAAGGGAAGTGATAAGGAGCGCTTACTTGGATATCATTTCCTAAAAATTTAGCACAAGGCTAAAACCCCAATTTCTGTCTGAGTGACGACTGAGCGATCCTCGGTTAATATTTAAGAAGCCAAATAACAAAAACCAAAACAATAAATGTCGTTTCAAAGATTTTGTTACAGCAAACTAGCCAAACACATGAGAAAGATCTCACTGCTGAAACACAATTAGGCAGCATCATATGCATATTAGCAGAATTGGCTGATTAATGCGGCTGCTGCCGAGTCTGATTTTAGTTTAAATGCAATATGAAGTTAATGCAAGTGACAAATGTGTGTTCACGCGTGCGATCATCAGCAGGGCGTGTCTGCTCCTCTGAATTCAGTCACACAGTTCTGTTCCTGCTCGAGAATCACGGATGGAGGTTGGAAAATCAGCCCGTGCCTCTCACAGTGCACGTCACATATCTGAAGTGTAGTTGAGTTATTCCATAATGAGAAACAGCATGCATATTAATTCCATCTGATTGCATCCAGCTACCACACACACACACACGCACACGCATGTCAAAGACGAGGTGTGCTCTGTATTCAATTAGGGAGGGGAAAGTGGGAGCTCAGGTTTTTATTCTATTACCACGCGGATGAAAAATTGCCGCATATTCAGAGACGGGAAGTTAAAGATAAATCAGCCAAACTAGGGGTTAAGTTGCAAAGCGAGTATGTGTATTCAGCACAAATATGAAAACGAGGCTTCATGTTAAAGCCTCAAACCGAAAATAAACCCAGAAAACTCCACCATCATTCCTTCACTGCTCCGTCTCATCGGGGACCTTTTTCATCCACTCATTTAAATCCGTATGCAGGTCCCGCAGTCCGAGTGCGCTCCGAGGGAGGCTGGAAGGCGAGAGTACGGGAGGTTGACAGAGAAAGGGGGCTTGACCTTTGACCCCGCAGTGTTGGTTTTAATTAATCCACTTAAAGAGTTTGTCCGCTTGCATTATGTGTCGCTTTATATCCCGCCAGACTGCGAGGAGAGGCGCAAATCCATCCGCCTAATTACCAAGACCACTGCTTGAATCTTTAAATCCCCTCTGATAGTGTGTGTGACTGCGGCATGAGAGAGTGTGTATTGCTGCTTTATCTGGACGTTGGACCTTTCCTACGTTCAGGATTACACTGGTTTTAACTGAGGGGTTAGAGCGAAAACCGTTTTTTCTGGGGAAAGGCGCCCTCTGATAATTCCAGCAGCAGATAGGACGTACCTTTATCTTTTAAATTCAAGCAAGTTTTCCAGCGTTTACCTCAGAATTTCATCCTTTTTTGTGGTGGAGAAAAGCTTGTCACGGGACACCGAAGTCATTATGCTCATTGAGGCAGGCATCACTTCATCGTGAGAGTCATACACAGCTAATTTGCTGATGTTGGAATCTGAATCAAAATACAAAATCGGGCTGAACTCCTTCCAGCCATCTCCCTCCCTATCTTTCCATCGCTGCGTTTGTTGGCTTATTTAATCGTCTTTGAAATTTTTCCATTGAGACGAGGGAAGCTTCTGCTCCGATTTGCTCCCCAAACCCCAGTGTTTACGGTTGCATTTGATGCATGTTGAATAATGACACGGATTCGCTCATGTGGAATCCTAACAAGCTGTCTTCAAGGCGTTCGCCTCGGCTTCTGACAAAGATCAGCTCAGAGGAAAGACCTCGAAAGGTTCCGGCAAGCACTGCAGCTCCTCAGGTGGCGCTGAGGCTTGTTCGATTTGAAGGAGGGATGGAAGTCAGATGCGGGACGAGTGATATTAATGAGAGAGGGCAAATTTAAAAAAAAGAAAAAAAAGTTTAGTCACCATTTGTTTAAAATGCACCGTGTGTTTGCTCATTAAATACTGCTGTCTAGACTTTTTTCTAATTCGTGTGTGTGCGCGTGCCTAACGATGCACTCCAACCATCACACTGATACAAGGAAAAGTGACAAGTTTAAATGAAAGTGATGGCAGCAGACGGGAGGGTCGGTGGGATGCGGGGCAGACTCAGAATCCACTTGTCTGTCAAGCCTTTGTAGCGGAGAAGAACAATACAGCACTCAGCGTCTGAGTGACGGAGGCGTACGGGGCGGGCTGAAGGAGAATGAAAGGGAGGGCTGAGTTTCTCCGAACCAGCCCCTGGAATCAGCAAGAGATAATTATATAGCTGAGCAAAAAGAGTGCGTCACAAAACACAAAAGAGACAGAGGGAAGATGACAGAGGGAGAGAAGAGGACTAGAAAAGCTACAGAGGAGCAGGAGAGACTAGGAATTAGGAAAGAGAGGAGGGAATAACAATGGAACGAGGAGGCAAGACTCCTCCAGGGCAGGTGTTTGTTATGGAGAAGACTGCATTTTATAAAGAGTTGGATATCAGTAATTCTTTTCCATCTCTGATATGAAGGGATATTTTAAACATACAGCTTTTCACAATATGGGATTTGCATTAGCGCAGATCTCACTGCTCCTTAAGTATAATATATTAAGATACTGTGCTACCCATCAGTGATAAATACTGTTTTTCTCTATTTAGAATTTATTTGACAGCGATGGTTTAATTGATTTGCAGAGAGTATTATATTACAAATTCTATAGATTTAGCTGTTAGTTATACTAGAAGTAATAATAGATCTCTTTAGGTTCGGCAGTAAAATCCTGAAATGTTAAGAGGATAAATGTGTGCGAATGTGAAGTTTCAGCGCATTTGTTGTTAAAGTACAGTTTCTGTGTATGAGTATCAGAGGAGACGGAGGGATAAAATGCACAAATTGTACAATGTGCTGCATATCAAAGTGTTCGGGAGTCGTTCCCGCGCCTCCTCCTGCCATCAAAGTCAAAAACCTGAGCACTTTTTTTTGGCCTTTTAGAAGTTTATATTTCAGTTGCAACCCTGCATCATTTGCAGCCTTTTGAACAGCGTGCTCACAGGCTACAGTGTGTGTGTGTGTGTGTGTGTGTGTGTGTGTGTGTGTGTGTGTGTGTGTGTGTGTGTGTGTGTGTGTGTGTGTTTGCACGGACTCTCTGTTCCCGTCCTGTCCTTTGCAGTTGTCGGCTTCAGCATTCGTTTTGTTTGATTTCTTCCAAAAGTAAGATTACCTACCGCAGGCTTACACACACACACACACACACACACACACACACACACACACACACACACACACACACACACACAGAGGACATTGTCTGTCTCTTTAATGTTATTTTTGACTAAAACAAGTGTTGTTGCCTGTCACGGCATATGCAGTAGCTGCTTCTTTTTCTTTTTTCCCCCCTGCAACAAAGATCAGCTTAGTCAACAGCAGCCGCAGGGATTTAAAACGCAACTGTAACACACACCTCACATGACTGTGTGTGTTTGTACTTGTGTTACTCATGTTGTGGGGACACGCATTTTTAGCACAGTCGCACAACTGCTTAAATTTTAGGGTGAAGCCTTGGCAAAGAGGAGGCTTGGGTTTTGTCAGGAAGAAGTTAGGCCTGAGGATAAATTGATTTAAATCAATGTCATGTTCTCCTGAGTGTGTGTGTGTGTGTGTGTGTGTGTGTGTGTGTGTGTGTGTGTGTGTGTGTGTGTGTGTGTGTGTGTGTGTGTGTGTGTGTGTGTGTGTTCATAAAGTCACCATATAATCACTGAGTATGAGGTAACGTGCATGTGTAAATCAAAAATGTCGAACAAATTCAAAGCCGTTTATTTTCTTCCTTCCTGTTTTTTCCTTTTGCTGTTGTTTTTCTTTCTTTTGTTCTTCATTTCTGTCCGTTTCTTTTTCTTAGTTTTTTGTCTGTCCACCGTTTTTCTTTGTTCGTTTTTACTTTTTTTTTTCTTTTTAAAAGATAAATTTCCATGTTTTTTTAAGTCCATATATGTTTATATCTTTAACTGCTCTTTGCCTCGGACATGCACGCGCGCACACACACACACACACACACACACACTTAACACCACTGGCCCTAAGTGACAAATCTGTTTAATAATGCACCACCTGGAGCATGGCTTTCTTTCTTCATGTCTTTCTTTCATTCTCTCCTTCTATTGCCAACTCTCTCTCTCTCTCTCTCTCTTGCACACGTACACTAATCATTCCCTCTGGCTGTATTTTACTGCTGTACTTTGTTATAGTCTTATTCTCAAAGGTACTGCTGCCATGTGCACCGTGGCTGGGCCCATAAAGAAGCTTTAAACCAGTATGAGTGTTTCCCCCACTGACATACAACTGTCTTTATTCCGTATGGCTTAAGAGACACAGGAAGTACAGAGCACACTCCCTCCTCCACCTTTCCTTTTTACATCCTTCCTTTTTTTATTCTCTTTTTAAAAATTTCTCTTCCACCTCCACGGCAGATTTCACCCGCTCTCCCTTTTTTTCTCCCCCCTTCTCCCCCTCATAGTGATACTCTACAAGTACATAACCAGGGGGGAAAGAGGAAGGTGATCAGGGAGTGAAAGGAAAAAGACAGAAAGACTGGAGGATGGGGGGAGGTGAGGGGGGGGGGGGGGGGGGGGGGGGAAATAGATCTTGTCTGAATAAATAAACAGCCTTCCCTCGCAACCAAAAAGAAAAGCTAAGCTGGAAGAGGAGAGCGGGAGGGAGGGAGGAAAATAGGGGGAGGAGGGCTGAGAGGTGAGAGTCAGTGAAGGAAAGAAAAACATTGGCACTCTGCCTGGTGGAAATCAGGAAAAAAGGAGATAATCTCTTTGTGTGTGTGACTGATGGATGCTTGAAGCGAAGCAAAGCAAAAGAAAAAGAAAAAGTAAAAAAATAGAGACAACGCATAACCAGAGGCCAAAAACAAAACTGACCGAGCATAGTGCGAGTTTGGTTTTGCAGGGGTCACGCCAATAGGTCAGACTGAAACTGTGCAACACCAGAGGCTATCTGTAAAGGAAATCATTATTCGTCTTGTAGATGGATATGTTCTCAATTTACTTTGGCATTTATTTTGAAAAATTAACTTTAAAAGTTAATGATAAACCAATAAACGCAGCAGAATGATTACATATTGGTTTACATGGTGTGTGAAATGCAGTGTACTTTAGTGTTCCCAAAGGGAAATTTCTATTGCCCCACATTAAAAACCCCCACAAAAAACTGCCTTTTATGAATGAGGTTTAGTATGGAGAAAGGTTAAATTTAAAACATGCTGTATAGCAGCGCAAAAAAAAAATTGACTGTCAGCAGCTTCATTCCAGAAAATATCCGAACAAGCTTTCAGAAGCCTGCATCGGTCACACTGCAGAGAGAAAATATAGAGAGGATGAGAGGGAGAGCTAATGAATTACGGGTGGCCTATGAATAGAAAAAGAGAGAAAAAAAGAGAGGTCCACGCTCTGTGCTTCTTTTCCTCCTCCTGGGTTATGGAAGTGTCACGCTGCGAGTGTTGCCATGCAGATGGTGACCCTGGAGTGTTCCAAAAGGGGAGGGGGGGGGGGGGGGGGGCAAGAGGAGAATTAAAAACAGAGAAAACTCGAGAGGGGAAAAAAAACGAAATGGAAATGGAGAGGGGGATTGCTTTTGTTTTGTTTTTGCTTTTATTAAATAAAAACCGTCTGAACAGAACAGGAAGTCATTTGATTGACTGCAGAGGTTCGACAGGCATCTTTAATCACAGTCATGATCACTATCAACTGAAACTGTTTAGGTTTACGAAGGCACACCAGCTGCCAAATTTGCCCTTAGATAAGTAGTGCTTTGTTGAATAATCATCGAATCATGATGGAGGCAGAGAAAAACTTGTTTTCCTCTCCTGCTTCCAAACAGGAACCATAGTTGTCATTTAAACCCCCGACACGGGTAGGGTGACACAGGACTTGGTTCTAATAAAGGAGGTAAATCAGAGCAGAGACACGATACTGGGCGTTTACACATTTTATTCGATGTATGCCATTGAACACATCTCATGCACAGGCATACATGCTGTTGCAAAGGGAACAGCACTGCAGGGTGGAGTCCATATAGCAGGAATCTTATATGATGTAACCACCGGGGCTATTTGCTCCATACTCTGGGCAAAAGAAAGAAGCCCTCCATTTAACAGATTCTACTGAACATGTTGAAAACCTGGTTGAATTTTGCATCTTTAACTTCTTAACACCTACCAGGTCACTGGCAACCCATCTAGAGTTATGGGTAGGGACTGGTTCTGGTGAATGGTTCTTCCCTTTTTATAGAATATTTGCCCGTTTTGAAAATCCAAATGAAAACGGTAAATGTAAAAGCAACTTGCCTTTTTAGCATAAAACAAAACCCATCCCTAACCGTAGGCAGGTCAACTATGACCCCATTGATGTCAAGAGCTTAAAGCAGATGGATGTACTAAAATATATTTCTACCTCATGTTTTGTGTTTTAGTGATAACTTTTATTTAAATACTTCCACAAATATTTAAGGCCATTTCAAGGTTTCCAGTTCTATGTCTGCAGGGATCTTCGTTGAATTGCCCAATAAGCTTCACAAACATTCATGTACAACCAACAATTTAAGACTGGAATGTCTTTCACCTTTGCCCAGTAGTATTTAGATTCCAATTTTGGGGGCCATTGGAATTCTCGAGACATCCATCCCCTTCTTGCTATCTTAGACTTTAACTGGGATCCCTATTGAGTTACGTCCAAATTATGTTCAGGTCAGGTAAAACCCTTTTCCCAAATGGATAAGCAGAAATTGCTAATTGTTATTATTATAATTATTCTGTCATCAAGTCGTACCTTTTTTCTCCAAGTTCGACTTATCATTGACTCTGTTTTAGAGCGGGTCCCTTGGGAAGACCTCCAGATATTGGGTCCTTAAAGTCTGTGATCCCACGTCAGTGCCTCAGGCTATTTGTTGGGTTCCTAGCACAGTTTCCGAGTAGCTGGGTACGCTTTCCTGCTGCGGGAGGCAACTGCCATTGGGGAATACCACTTGAATACCAGGACCCAAGAAAAATGGTACCTTTTTGTGAAGGAATTAATGTTCTTCACTAGACTTGTCAGACATTTTAACGTTCTGGCTGATTGGTTTATGTTTATGTTAATATAAGAGTTCTTGTTATTGCTGAGATAATTGCAAAGCTCTCATGTCGAATGGTCAAAATGAAGAGAAAATGAAAACAGTGTTATACCTGACTCAGATTAAAATCAAAGTGTTTGCTAGTGTTGTCGTTAATCCCGTTATTTTGCACACAATTTTACAGCATTTTGCCATGCAGCCACAGCAGAATGCTTTTGTGTCATGTGGCACTAAAACACTTACGGTATGTTAGATATGAATTATCTAACTTTAGACAGAAATGCCATTTTTAATTTGGAATATTATTGCAACATATGTCTATTGTGAATTAGGGCAGTGGTTTTAGCATTAAAGCCGCAGAATTTCATGGTGCAGTAAGACTGTTTGGGAGCCCTTTGCTCTGTGGACTTCAAGAATGGAAATTTTAGGCTTTCAAAACTCACTTTTGGAGTTTCAAGAAATTCACAATCATCAAAAGACATTTCTAACTGAAAAAAGGAAGTGTGGGGGGGGGGACACACAGCATTCCTATTGCAACATTTTGCATTGTGACAGATTTCTGTTGGAACTGTGCTATTATTGGCTAGCTTATGGGGACATGACATTGTTATCTTTGGCAGTCAGTTGGCTCTGAGGTAACTCATTGATTATTTAATGGGCCTTAACAAGACATTTTTACAACAACTTTAACTTCAGTTCACTGGCTGTATGTAGGGTTTGACAAATATTAGAAACACCTCAAAGCTACAAAGTGCAGCTTTAAAAATAAACCTAACCACACGGCTGAAGCTGAACGTCTCTGTTCTTTTTATGTTGTCCACCCACTGCACTATTCAGTGAAGAATACTGACTCACTTCACTGCAACACGTTTTAAAGCACTGTGCTGCTGAGCACCAAGCTGCCTTAGTTTTGCTTGACCTGGATGAATTTGGCTCTTGAAGACCAAAAAATTGGACAGAGATGGAAATGTCATGGGGGTGTGAGGGTGGGGGAGCTGATGGTAAAGAGGAGGAGAGATAAAGGAAACGAGACACTGTTACTGCAGCTGCAGAAACTGCGTGTTTTTATTGGAGTGGACTGTTGCCTAATGTTATTCTCACAGTCAGATGACTGAAGAAAGAGCCCCAGAGCCATCCTGGTCATTATATTACACCTCATACTGTGTGCGTCTGTGTGTAGAACAGATATGCATATCAAATAGAAATGTTACCTTTTCCCTTTAGAATTTTTTTTCATTTTATGATATATTGTGTATACATATATTAAATAAAATGTGTTTTGTCATCTAAAAGTCAACCATACAGTATTTTTCTTGTTTTAAACACATATTTATCGCCAGCATATAATCTCTCTGAAAAAATGAGACCTTTCCACATTTACTTAGGCCTCTAACAGCCTGTGGATAGATTAATGTGTGAAGGCGTGGGATGAATCAAGAGTAGTGAACTTTTTTCTTAATTTCGAACACCTTGCCTCACTAACACTCTTGGCTCTGCTGTAGCTACAATGCTGTTAGCTTAAAAATAAGTAAGTCTATTTTTTCCGGCAATAGTAAACTAATAAAGCTGTTTTCTGAATAGAAAATCTTTATAAAAGGAACTTTCACCTCGAGTAGTTAGCTGCTATATCGGACGTCTATCAACTTGTCCATGTTAGCAGGTAGACCACCAGTAAATTGCTTGGCTATAATTATGAGCATTTAGCTAATGTTAGCTCGGCTGTTAACAAGGATAAATTGCTCCTAATGTAGTAAAATATAATATAGTACATGGACATCGTTAGGTCCCAAAAGTGAGGGCAAAACCTGTAGTTAAAAAGGGCCTAAGAAGTCTATGAGTAGAGGTCATGAAGGTTTCTAACTTGACCTCTGTAAACACTTTGCTAATATGTCTGCAGACGCAGTTTGGTAAATCTCGTTTATTCTGTGTTTATAAAAGGAAGCTTATATGTGGTATGCTCAATAGCTAATGATTTATCTTATCTTACAAAATTTGTACATTTAGCTAATGAGGAAACAGTAACATTTTGTTTTTTGAAACCAAGTGATCTGTGAGAGCACTAATCACAAGACTTCAAAATAGGACCTGTGGATGATGATTATGAGCCAAATACTACTTTTAAGTAGAGAAAGTCAGTTCACTGAATGATTGTAATTATAACCAATAGTTGATAAAGCCCAGATATCTAGTTTTAATCAATAAATGTGAGGATTGGGATTGTAAAGGTTCGATTTTTGCCCCAGAACACGTGTACTTCACTTAAATGTTGGTGTCTTTTTTTGTCTTACAGTATAAAGTGCCTTGAGGCGACTGTTGTTGTGAATTGGCACTATATTTAAAAAAAATTGAATTGAATTGAATATTTATGTCCTCCCAGTGTGATTAATACAGCTACTCATGAAATAATCAAGAGGTGAAAATTCTGCCCTTTCAACCTTCACTATATTTATATATATATATTTTTATCTTCACTTGCTACTTTTTTGTTTTCATCTTTTTCTTTTCAAACCATTGCCACTGTTTTAAACAAAGCATCTTTAGGTCTTTTGTGTGCTTCTGTTTAACATAATCCCGGTGTCTGTTGCCGTGGTTACACTTTCTTAATGTGCCATTGATGTGACTGTATGTATTAAAAGCACCACTGACTCCTGGCAAAACTTTAAATGTGCCTCTCTACCTCTCCCTTCCTCCCTCTCTCTCCCTCCTCCCGTCTCCCTCTCTCAGCTCTGTGACAGTCATGTTTTCTTTGTGTGTCAAACAGAGAGCACTTGTCTGTGCCACTTTGTTACTGAGAGGATATAACTGATAGCGGGTTATTTTTGGATTGCAAGTGATACGAGCTGATATCTTTTGCCATTGAGGAAGCCTTTGAAAAGCAATGTTGGCATCGTGAATTAGAATTAGAATCAAATCAGGGCGTTATTTAAATGTTAATCAAATCAGCACTGAATATGTAATCAAAAGTAGATTTATTGTTGTAATTCTCCTGCTGCTATTAGTCTTGTCTGTGTCATATCTTGTGGCCATGCACACTGAATGCGAAGGCAATGAGCTCCACCACAGTAACATTATGACAGCATTTCATCTCCTCCCCTCGACACTGTGCTTTGGAAGATGACGGTCATTTGGATGAGATGTTTCAAGGCCCTGGGTTCTTCTCCCCCCTCGCTCGCTGACAGTCCCCAGTGCGCTGCAACATTAAAGCAAGACTGGAGCATGAACGTATGGCCGGCTATTAAATGGCAATCACACACAGAAGAGCTCTTTTATAGACGAACACATTTCTGCTTAATAGCTCTCGGAGCAGAGTCGTCCAAATATGACATTTCAAATGAAAGCCCTCTGAACGCCAGCTTCTATTAAAATCTTTGCTGAAATTTTTCAATTTGTCAGTTTTTATGTGATGTGGGCCAGAATGAAATCTGGATTGCAACCAAAAATTCCCAGTTTAGTTATGCGATCATGGTTTCAGAGGTGTCTGACTCACTCTAATAGTGTCATGCACAGTTAACTTGCTGCTGCTTCACGTTGAGGCCACTCGCGACACCAGCTTAGCCCAGAAGCAGTGATCAAATCTGGGGAACCTTCTGAGCCTCTGAATTCTGAGATTACTGGAACCTCTCGCCCCCTAATGGCTGCTTGAGGGTGAAGTTCATGTCATCAGCAGGACCTGCACTCGCTCTTGGGAGTCCTGTTCCACCCTGCCCCATTAATTTCAAGTGCTACTCATATCCTTGGCCCCCTTACTTTCCATTTCTCAGCCCCCTCCCTCCTTCCATCATCACCTTGGTGCGCCCAGCCCAATCTCGCTGCTCTCCTGGCTCATTTTGAGCTGTAATTGGACAGGAGTCCCAGGGGATGTTCGTCAGCACGCCCCAGTGCCCTGTGTCCCATCTCCAGAGTAGAAACGCACCCGGCCATGGTCGATAAGCCGTGTTCCCCCCACCATCAGTCCAACGTTCCCTACTCTGCTAACTTTCAATAGGCAAAATGACTGGGCATCACTTCAAAACAGAGTCCAAAATAGACCCACAGTAGAGCAACAAAACCTAATCTGCCCATTTTTTCTCACCGAAGGAATAATCATACCGCACACACCGCAAAGGCATTTCTGTCGTGTTTAATCCTGTCTGTCTGTAACTGAAACCTTAAAGATTATCCCTTAAAAACAAGTTGGTAAATGTGTAGTGGAAATGTTTCACTGCAAGTGGTTAAAGATGACCTAGTATGCCTTTGAATCCCATACATCTCAGACTAATCCTGTACCAAGTCCCCTCTTGTCCCCTTTAAGCATGTTGTCCTTTCTTTGGCTGCCCCTGTCAAACAGAAGGTTTGTATAGTAGGCGGGCGGGGCTTAGAGGTTTAGATGTTTATGGACGGATCATTTTTCCTTTTAGTTTTCTTTAAGCAAAGACCACTCTTGAATTTTAGCTGAGAAAATTATGACAAAATGTTTTGGCAAATATTTTTAGTATCTGATAATGTGTAAGATGAGATCCTAAAACACCTTATAACGTTCGTTCCTTCATCAGGCGTGAAAATCATTCTGCGGCCTTTCGCACCATACTCGAGCGAACACAGTTGTATATCTTTTGGTGTTGTGTTTGGCTCTGCCCCTGTGCCAGCTTTCCCTCGAGCAGCATTTGTGCTGGTAATCTGTCATATGAGCCCGTCTCATCAGAGGCACAGGAACATTTGGAGCTGCAAACAGAGAGCCTGGATAACACCCTAAAAGCTTCCTCCTTCCCTCTTATTGCCCACAGCTCAATCCCAACTATCTCAAATCTCTCTCCTTATCTCCTCTCCTTTATTGCCAAAGCTTGACGGGCACTTGACAGTTTAGAAAAATACCCCAAATTGGGCCTGACCTGAGTGCTGGTTGGCCACCAGTGTATACCTGCAGCTCCCCCCAGAGGCTGGCTCGCTCAGGTTGAAAAAAAATAATTCAGTGACTGTAATTTCTGAATTTCTTCTTGATGATAAAGTTATTTTCTTTGTCTGTGGCCATCTGTTCATGCTGCAGAGCTCTCAGTCAGTCTCAAAACATCCAGTTTTATGTAATCATTCTCACTGCCTGACCTGTCCTCTCACCAGCTCTCCAACAATTACCGCTGAATGCCTGGTGTGTGTGTGTGTGTGTGTGTGTGTGTGTGTGTGTGTGTGTGTGTGTGTGTGTGTGTGTGTGTGTGTATTTGCCTGTTGCCAAGTAAAAAAGAGAAGAAAGCAAGCAGTGGGAGTGTGTGTTGGGGCTGTATTGGCATTCGCCAACCAGCTGATGAAAGCGGCGGCTCCGTTAATAATTGAAAGAGTACTTAACGACAGGAGCGCTGCCCTCGCAAGACAGCTTTTAATAACCAGGAAGGTTTCATATTTCTGGTTCTCCTCTTTTTCATCTCTGCTTCGTCCCCACCACTGCCGCTACCCCTCACCTCCTGCCTGCTCTTCTTCTTCTTCTATAGAAGCTTTTTCAGCTCTATTGAGGAGCAAAGGATTGCTGCTGAAGAAGCATCTGTCGGCCTTTTAAAAACATAGCAGAAGAAAAGGTGTATGTGTTTACATGTGTGCATTTACTCAATTAAAGTGGGGAACATTGTGCTGGAATGGATAGTGTGCCGTGCCTATAGACAGGGAAGTCTATTTATTACGTCTCCCACATTATCCCTCTGTCCCTGCTGTCTAGTTGAGAGATATGTATTTGTTTATGGAAGCGCTCCGTCTCTACTCTTAATGTGCTCACCGCTCACCCTCATTAATTCGCTTGATGGTCTTTGATTTGCCGGGCATCACTAAGTCGCATTAAGAAATGTATTTCCCAGCTCTTACTTAACGACGCTTCCAGAACCAACGCAATTAAATGCACATTTAAATGCTTGAGGTTTCCCTCTAAATTCATGAGCAGAGACAGGCGCTTGATTAGCACCCCACAGAAAATTAAGCAGCAAGGGAAAGGTGATGCTGAGGTTTTTGGTAAATGGCACTTTCTTTAGTGTGCTTTCCTTTTGAAAGCATGGCACTCATCCTGTTATAGTAAGCTAATAAAGCATTTCCAATCATGTTTTAATCAGAAAACATAGCGCCAACAGGTGGTGCTAAATATGACTTCTAGTTACTCTTGCTTTGAAAAGAAATCACTTATGCCGTGGCATTTTTGCATATGCTTATTGAACATGGCACACATAAATAATACAAACAGATTTCCCCATGTACCCCAAGTAAAGTCTAGTCATACCACATGCAATAGTAACAATCACGTGTATTTATTTGGAGCTTTTCAGAACAAGCATCAAAGTGATTCCATATACAATTAAAAGATGAGCAACAATTCTGGCAGGTTGTCATACAATTAGCCACTTTTAAGACATGAAGCCAGGTTTAAGGCTCCTTGTTATTTTAAGGAATAACAAGGAGTCACCAGCATAAAGAGTGGATAGCCTACAATCCTTAAAAGTGACAATTAAACTTACAATTCTAATTTAGATTCAGTTTTAAAAACAGTAAATCCTTTCTCTTCTATTTGGTTTGTTGTTTTTGTTGAGCGAGGTAAGAAATTTTTTTTTAATAATAATATAAAATAATAGAAATTATCGTGTAAAACACTGAAATTACATATATTACACAAATTACATATATAATATGTGTACTGATTTTAAAATGAACAGCAGCATTACGTTACATGTACGTGGATGATGTTGTTGTTTGTAAATACAATTTACTAAACAGTTTTTACAGTGTTGCTACTTTGGTCTAACTGGAATGTGTTGTCATGCATATGCATAATGATGCTCATAGTGCCTGTAATTGATTACTTTGTCTTATAAAATGAAAATGTAGCTCCCAAAGAACAAAAATATGAGTTAGTGAATTAGTGAACCTAGCAAGTGCTGCTGGCTAGTAAAAATAAAAACATGCTTGAAAAATATCTGAAAACTGAGGTTTTCTTCAACAAAAACACAGATAAGAGGAGACGAGGACGTCCCGAGATGAGTTCTGACCACTGATAATACTATTTTTCTCGATTTAATAGGGAAAGGTGATCCCTTCCACTTATCAGCAATGGTCATGGTGTCAGAGAAGAAATATAAATGTGTATCATCAGCATAGAAATTGTAACTAGCACGGTGGGGTTTTTTAATACCAAGTGGTGGCATAAAGATAGAGACGTCTAGTACTCTGTGGCCATCCTTTAGTGATCCCTTCTAATGTCCACACAGATTGAGCTTTCCAAAAGATTAAATAGAGCCTATCTAAGCGAAATTTGAAATACCTGCCACTCTCTAATATTTTAAAATGAGTGTATTATCATCAAAAATGCTCAGAATCACAGACATATACAACATTAATAATAAATTACGTGTAGGACACAGTTGCTGTGATCTTAACTCCAACCCACATTTCTTAGACCACCAGCTTTCAAAAAGGAAATGAAGCTATTTTTACAGGAAGTAGCTCCATTAGAAACTGCTGTCACGGTATCCGGAGTAATTGGGGCACTGTTTATTTCCAATGTTTTATTTGTTTGTAACAATTTTGTAAAAATCAGAACCACTAAAATTGCTAATAGATTCTAGCAAAAGAAGTCTCTTTGTCTTTGTCAATTAGGATGACTTATTAACTGTTGTTAACTGTACTTAGTGACTCATCACTAGTCAGCTCTAGTTTTGTCTGCTGACACTGGCACACAACTAGGGAATAATGTTCTCTAACAGAGAACTATTAGAGAGTAATTATTTAGCAGCATGTGAAGGATCAGCTACATAGTCAATTTATATAATCAGCTTGTTGGATTGAAGAGAAATTAAGCAGCAAAAAAGACCTGAGTGACTCTGAAAAGGGCTAAATGGTTAAGGCCAGAGTTGCTCCACCAAATAACAAGGCAAACCATGAGTTGATGAGAGGGCGTTGGTGAAAATAATGGAACAAGTCTGATTAGGATTTTTAGAAAACCTGATCAGTGTAGTGCTCTTTACCACAGTACATTCTGTGGAGTTCACGCACTCACTTCAAACTCTGTTATCCCCCTTTTTGGCAGAAATCTGAGAAATACAGATGCATTGAAGAAAATTAAGAACTGGATGGCATTAGCTAGAAAACATGTTTGAAACTAAGCTTGACTTTTCTTTAACTCAGGAAGTTGCTCATCAGCGAATGGCCTTTTAAAGTGATGTGTTGCCATTATACTTGGTGACAGTTGTAAAAGACGTGTAATGATCACTCCCCTGTAAGTATACATGAATGAATAACTCAGTGTACGTATAGACATTGTTAACACACTTTATCAATTCATTCCTCAATTTGTGCTCGCTCATCTAATTTGCATGTACCCATACCTCTTGAGCTCTGCAGCTGAATGGGCCTAATTGAATAGTTGATCACATATTAATCTAATTAGTCTGGTTCAGTCGTGGTCATTGTGTGCTGAATTCATTTCTTCTGTCTTGTTATTGTGTTCTCTCAGGCCAGAGCCTGTCATTGGCCCCAGATGGTTTACTATAGCTAGCCGCCGCTGATTTAACTGAGAGCTTCTCCCTTTGTCTCCGGATCAGACCTCCATACTGCACTCTGATCACAGTGATGACAGAGAGGCAGACAGAGAGAGAGTGGAAACAAGGGATCAAGAGGGAGTGTAAAAAATGTTTGGGAGAAAGAAAAAAAAAGAAAGAGGCAAAGAAGGATACCACCATTACCGTTGAGGGTGATCATCGCCATAGCCCAGTTTTCCATGAAAAGGCAACAAGTGGAGCCTAATGGGAAATATGCAGATGTATGCAAATATGTTGGATGGGTCGCCCAGAGGCCCACTGGGAGATTAAAGCTCTTCGGGATGGAGAGGGCTGTGGAGAAGACTAGCACTATGAGCTCAGTGCAGCAGCATTAAACAGGGAAACATGACATGAACCAATTTTAGGCCTTGTTTTCAAGCTCATCGCCATTAATCTCACAAACAGACTCGTGCTGATGGCAGCACTCTACCGTGATCTGTCAGCCTGAATTGGCATCCGGTGATCTGATCCACGATGGACATCTTTAACTTGATAGTAGCTCTGCAAAGATAAAAACCTGGCTCTTTCATTGTTTTTACAGTTACAGTTTTGAATGTGGTTACTTTTCTCCATCGTGCCTTGGTCTTCCAGGTAGATTTGATGGATGAGATCCCAGGGCTGCTATTTCACACTCTTTCACAGGTTGATCGGCTCAAAATGACTGTAGCAGTAGGAGAATGAGACTTAGAGGAGAGGTACAGGCACTTAGGACTTTACCCTCAAGCTCTCCACCATTCACGCTCCACTTCCACATTTGATCCACGGCAGTCTCTCAACCTGAGTCCGCAGCAGCTGGGATGGAAGTGTTGCTGAGAGTTACAGATGTTGAACAGACTGAGCAACAGAATAAATGGATGAAGGCATTCAGGGTTACAGTAACCATGAATGCCTTCCCTGGAAATAGAGAAGTTAATTTGTCTTGACAATGCTATGAGGTAACAGCAAGATTTCTTCTTTAGGCTTGGATGAATTTGAAGCACTACTGAATCGTGAATACAAAACATGTTCTACAGCCTTACACAATACCTGGTTCGACAATGTAATACAGTTCAACCAACAAATTCATTCATGTACCAAAGTTAAACTCTGGTGTATTGTTAACCTGGGCATACGATGCACTTTTAGTTTGTTTAACCATAAAACACTCTATGGCAGTTTTGAGTAATTTTAAATATAGCTTAACTAATATATCCACTCACTGATATTGGCCTTTCGTGGATATATCAGTGTCAGCACAAATGGTGTCTGAATTTTGCTGATACGCATTAGCATTTAGCATTTTTGTTATCATTCACTTTGCCCAATAGGAGTCATAGTTATATCTATAGTATGTATAGAAGAGGAGGATCACAGGTGAGCATCATAAGCCTAACACCAAAGCCAGCACTTCTACAAAAAAGGGGGTAAAAATTAGTGATGATTTTTACAAACATTGGCACTGCATGTGCTCATGCTAACTTATATCTCATAGCACATATCTGCCTTATATAAGACAAATTCCTAAGGGTACGGCTGCTCCGTTTCTGACCATCTGTGAGATTTCCACTATTTGGCAGCCTTCAGCTTTTTGATATAATGTTATGACTAAAGCATTGAATGTGCCAGGTCTATACGTGACCTCTCTGTTCTAAAGCAGGCCTGCAATAGCAGGTGTTAAGTCTCAAATGTTCACATCCGCCCAGGCATATTTAGCAGCATCATAAATCTACAGTTTACTGTTAAACATGCCATCGTTGCACTAGGAGTGCCTATAAATCAATGTTTACAACCCCAGCCTCCCCGAGCTTGTGAAAGGCATGCTCTGGTAAGAATTTTCCCTTCTTCTTTTTCCCTTTTTTTGAAATATTTAACTGTACAATGTTTTGGTCCTGAGAGCTTAATCAAGTATTATATTCAAGACAAGAAGAAAGATCATGAAGTGCTTGGGTTACCATGGGTCAATTGGAGCTCTCAGAGCTTCTTTCTCTTAAACCCTATTAGAGCGGAGCAGGGACGATGCCCTGTTTAATCCCTGCCTCGTGTTGGTTTTAGCCTGGCAGTTTTAGCTTAATACATTCATACTAAGAAAGCTGCACAGGCCTTATGCATTGGGTTTCCCGCTGTTTAAATCTTTAGCAGACACAAAGAGACAGACAGCACAGCTGGACTTAAGCGCCCACGTAAATTCCCTTTATGCCTTGCCACAGATTACCTTCCCTCTCTGAAATTTCCAAAAGGCTCTCCGTTCAGTTTTGTGTCATTTGCCTGGACTTTATTGGAAATGCGCCTTCTTAAAAAAATGCCTTTGTTGAGAAATAACTTTGCCTTGACTGTCTTGCTTTGCCTTCCGTTTTAGTGGCTTCATCCCGTCACACTCAGCTCTACTTTCTAGGCCTGTCTCTCTTTCTTGTCTCACACACCAGCTGTGTCAGAGTGAAGTGAAACAAGATGCGATCAGCCTAATGTGATTCTTGTGTATCAGCAGACTCTTGTCTGTTTTCAACTTACATAACAGCTTAATTCTTCTCAACAACACAGTGTCTCATTTTTCCTACTTTTTGGGGCATGTTGTCATAAAGCGGGAGTGTTTTGGGGCTTCTCCTCTGTATCCATGGAGAAAACGAAACAGCGATGATTAAGCCACGAGGCCAGGTTCAGGCATGGCGCCAGCTGCTGATTAAGGCTATTACTTCGTAACCAGCGACTGCTGTTTTCTAGGAAAACTCAGAGCATGACATATACCAATAAAGAAATCTTTACGAGAGCTAATGGTGTGGGGAATTGTCAAGCGGAAGAGCAGTGCTTTGCTTTGAATGTGTGTTTCTGTGTGTGGGGGTGTGATAAAAGCTGACATCCCCTGGGCTTCAGACCACTCTGTGTGGACGTGCTCTTGCAGTGCTGCCTTCTTTAATGGTATTCTTCTGCACATTTACTCTCTGTCACATCCATCTGTCCTTTTATCCATACATTTGTCCCTTCCTTCATCCGCTCTGCTCTGCTTTAAGTACCAGGAATTTCACTGCTAAAAGGTTAGATCTCTAATATTAACAATAAAAACAATAATGTAGTATCTTTCCATAAATGCATATTCCTTTAAATTCATCTGAAAGACAAAAGATATTTAGTTTTGTTTAACAAGATGGATTTATGCGATTGCAGTCCTAATCTTCTTAGGTACTACACAGCGCCTAGATTCAATTTCAATGATTTTGAAATGGTACAGCTTATTAGTTAGGCTTGCAAAAATGTTTGGCATATTCTTTCTTAAATAGTCGTCCTACGTTGTTCCTCGTGTTGCATTTTTTTCTATTTTTCTATCTCTTATATTCACATTAGACTAGTAAATCTGTGACCCCATGAGTGCATTGGGCTGCTAAATCGATAACAATCCCTATTTCATTAGAAACAGATGTGGTCAGAGCTTGGTCAGCTTTTTATTGATCAAATAAAAAGCTGTAAAGCACAACCTTGTCATTTTACTGAACCAAAAGTAAATGACTGCTTTTCGCAGTAATTGCATGCAAGAAAAAATACATGTATAATGTTCCCTTTTCAGTGATGATAAATGTTGAATAAATGTGAGGATAAACCAATATGTTACTCCCTTATATATATATATATATATATATATATATATATATATATATATATATATATATATATATATATATATATATATATATATATATATATATATATATATATCACTGAGAAAAGGTTTAGTTGATTTAGAGGTACATTTCAATTTAAAAAGATAACACGTAGAAGATCAGATGTTCAGTGTTATTTTTGTTTGTTTTGGGTACTTTATACCAAAAATAGTCTTGCTTGAGCTACATGATAATAAGATTTTAAAAAAATGCTCAAGTAAGCTATAATTCAATTATATGTTATTTATATAACGCCAAATCACAACAAAAGCCACCCTAATGCTATATCCAATCACTAATCATAATTGGGTTTAATTCTGGAAATCCGTCCCATGTTTCTTTGTTGTGTTTCACTTCCCATAGTCGTCTCAGGGGTTAAGCCTGAAGTTTTTATAAGTTGCTCAGTACTCTTGAAAAATCCTGAACATTTGCTTGGGGCAGAAAGGGTTTTTATCAATAAAAAGTTATGCAATAAATGTCAAGGGAACTACATTTGTCAGATAAATGACATATACAGCCAAGAACCTTCGGTGAAATGACTGTCCACTGCAACCTCCCCAGAAATGTCAGTCGCTTTTGTGGTTCATCTAACTTTACAGTGATGGGTCAAGGGAGGACAAGAGATCTGGAAAAGATTTTCACTGTGCCTCTTGGTTATAATATCTGCCCTTGTGTTGTCCACGGGTCATTTTTGTCCTCTAAAGAAATCTTTTGCTATCAAAAATGTATTTGTTATTCATCAAATGGGCTGAAAATAACAGAAGTTATTCATTACTATACTATGAATGATTGGAATAAGTTTCAAGTAATTTGATTTATTTATGTGGTTTTTATTGAATTTTATAACGTTGTTGGTCCTCGTGGACAAAAATGACCCCAAAGTACAAAGTGTTGCAAAGAGCCGTATTTTCACACCATACTGTTTTCAAACATCTTTGATCTTGGATCACTGATGTGTGGGGTCAAGCACTGGTCATAACAACCACAACAGGCAGCACAATGAGGAGGCAGGTGCTCTATATTCAATGAAATTTTATTTATACAGCGCCAAATCACAACAACAGCCGCATCAAAGTGTTTCGTATTGTAAGGTAGACTCTACAATAATACATACACAGAAAGTATCCTCAAAAGCCTCCATTGCACTGGAGATTTGCATACTTTGATGAGCATACTTGTTTTTACCATGTTGTGCAAAGCAATGACCAGTAGGACAAAGCACATATTGTCCTCTAGTATAATGAGGAGGGAGAATCAATGTTCAGGAAGATCCAGGGTTAGAAGATATAGAAAATATTGTCAATATTTAGAGCACATGCTACCCTTTCTCTGAAAAAGCACATCAGCCACCTGCAGAAGTGGAAGAAGGCTATGAAGTGAAGAAAAGTGATGAAGAATCTGAACTATGTTCAAGTAGGTTCTCAAGCATCCAGGACATGGTAGTCTGAGGAGCTTGGGGAGAAAGTGACTGGGCTTCTTGAAGTTTCTTGAATTTTCAGAATGTGAAACTGAAATAGAAGATGTGTCAGAGGACTACACATCATCCATTTCAATTATGATGAAGACAAAGAATCAAGCAGGAAAGAGGAATCAGCTGAGACAGAGGAATATTTGCAGTAACGTGAGGAAACACTGATCTGGTCTTCTAACCTTCCCAGTGACAGACGATGCCTGACTCTCTCATGTGCCTCAGAGAAAGATGATCTACCACAGTCCAAGCACATGTGCCAGGTCCCATACTCCTTCAGTGGCTTTTCTACTCGAGTACTGAAAGCATTATACACAGTGTATTCTGCTTGTATTCTGCTTTTTAACGTTCACATGCCAATGGATGCATCAGAGACCAAGTTGGGGTTCAGTAACTTGCCCAAGGACACCTTGGTAAGAACTCCAGACTAGAGCACACAGAGATTGAACCAACAACCATCCAATTAGCAGATGACCTGCTCTACAGCCAACTCAATGATGAACAAGGAGGGACAACGAGAGAGGAAGAAAAATGGACCGAATGCAGCTGTAGGCATATGTGGGTGTGTTGATTCTTACTGCCGTGCATCCAGTAGAGTCGCTACGGCCAGTTTATGACATCCTGAGTCTGGTAGAGAAGTTTTCATGCTGACACAAGATTAATCATAGAAGCACAAAAAGGACATAATTTCTTGATAAAGACACAATAGATGATCGTCGTTCATGACACAAACGTGCTCCCATTTGAGGTGTATGATGTGTGTTGGTGTTGACTTGACTTGAAACACAAGTGGGTGTTCCTCCTGCTGTGATGTAAGATCCTGGTACTGATGTGACTGTATGAGCACCAAGTCCCCTTCAGAGGACTCTGTCCCCTCCAACAGAACATCCAAGTAAACCAGGGAACTTTGAGACAAAAACATGGGCAGCATGTGATGCAGGTCCAGCTGTACATGGAACATGCTCGTGTGCGATGGCAAACCGTCTGTCCTGCAGTCAGGACACGAGTTGTCCCTAACATTGCAGGTTTCCAAAAGAAAACAATCACCTGTAACAGCTTGTTTACTGTATATGCCCCTTGGCCTGCAACTGCAGAAAGAATGCTGTCCATGATGGGACCAGTGCAGAGGAATAAACCTGAGCTTCCTCCTGCACTTGGGTCAAATATGGACAGCCTTTGTCCTCATGAAAGTTTGCCTTCACTCAGACTCATGCCCTCCTACCATGCCAAAATATAGAAAACTGTCAGGCAATGAGTTGGAATAAAGTTGAATAAAACCTTGAAACACAGAGATGGATGATATTTTATACTTGTTGCTTCAAAGCAAACGGGGTCATTTTTGAGCCCTGAGGACCACAGGTGTGATTATGTGCTGCCATTTAAAATTTATAAATGGTTCAAAAAAAGAATTCTCACTAAAGTTCAACATACAGCACTCTGTATGTTGAACTTTAGTGAGAATTTTAAAAAAAAAAATTTTTTTTAAATATTTAATTTAATTAAATATTTAATTTTCTTGTTTTATTTTCGCTAAAAAACAGGGTGTATTTTTTGTAAAGAAGGTGTGGTGGCCCTAAAATGTAGAATGTTGGGTAAATTATGTGTTAATGTGTTGGTCTTAAGTAAAACTAAGGTGTAACACTGAATTGATTGACAATTTATACTTTTTACTTTAAAAAACAGTCAAATGAAGTGGGGACATTTTTGACCCCTGAGGACCACCAGTGTGATTATTTGCTGCCATTAAAAAAATTTAAATGGTTCAAAAAAAAAATTCTCACTAAAGTTCAACATACAGCACTCTCTAGTTATTCAGATAGTCAAAATTATCTAAACAATTAAATATTTAATTTTCTTTTTTTATTTTCGCTAAAAAACAGGGTTTATTTTTTGTAAAGAAGGTCTGGTGGCCCTAAAATGTAAAATGTTGAGTAAATTTTGTGTTAATGTGTTGGTCTTAAGTAAAACTAAGGTGTAACACTGAATTGATTGACAATTTATACTTTTTACTTTAAAAAACAGTCAAATGAAGTGGGGACATTTTTGACCCCTGAGGACCACCAGTGTGATTATTTGCTGCCATTAAAAAAATTTAAATGGTTCAAAAAAAAAATTCTCACTAAAGTTCAACATACAGCACTCTCTAGTTATTCAGATAGTCAAAATTATCTAAACAATTAAATATTTAATTTTCTTTTTTTATTTTCGCTAAAAAACAGGGTTTATTTTTTGTAAAGAAGGTCTGGTGGCCCTAAAATGTAAAATGTTGAGTAAATTTTGTGTTAATGTGTTGGTCTTAAGTAAAACTAAGGTGTAACACTGAATTGATTGACAATTTATACTTTTTACTTTAAAAAACAGTCAAATGAAGTGGGGACATTTTTGACCCCTGAGGACCACCAGTGTGATTATTTGTTGCCATTAAAAATTTATAAACGCTTGAAAAAAAAAATTCTCACTAAAGTTCAACATACAGCACTCTCTAGTTATTCAGATAGTCAAAATTATCTAAACAATTAAATATTTAATTTTCTCAATTTGTTTTCGCTAAAAAACAGGGTTTATTTTTTGTAAAGAAGGTCTGGTGGCCCTAAAATGTAAAATGTTGAGTAAATTTTGTGTTAATGTGTTGGTCTTAAGTAAAACTAAGGTGTAACACTGAATTGATTGACAATTTATACTTTATACTTTAAAAAACAGTCAAATGAAGTGGGGACACTTTTGACCCCTGATGGCTCACATTGTATGCAAATCGGGAGGACATCACAAGGGTTAAATTTATTTAGATGCACTGAATAATGAAACTTGACTTCTCTTCACATCATTGTCTCCGCCGTGCGTATATTTCATACAGTTCTTGGTTTGGGGTGCAGTTTGTTTCCTGTATCTTTTATTTGCTATTAGGAAGTAATAGAAAAATAAGGTCTCCCTTGAAAAAGAGATTTTTAATCTCAATGGGATCTTCCTGGTGAAATAAAGGTTAATAAATAAAGTAAGTATAAAGAAGACAACTTAAACCAAATCCACTTCGGCTTAATTCATTAATTTGAGAGACGTAGTTCTTTTTAAAAACTGAGGCTGTCACATAAGCTTAAAAAATATCTATATCTCAGAATGTGATAACTTGAATCACGTGACATTAAAATACTAATTTAAAAAAACAACAACACATCCTCTTCTGTACGTTAACCTCATTATTAAATACCATTTAAATCCATTTTCCATTTATGGTACTAAGTTAACAGTGAATGCATAAATAATATTTTGTATTACACTTGCAATAGATTTGTGGGTAAATATAAGAAAGTAAGTTTTATTTATACAACACAATTAAAACCAAATTGCTCTACCGGCTCGTTTCTAAATGTAAAATATCAAGCTTATATTTGGCCAAGAGTTTGTGATGTCTTTGTTGATTAGGAAGGACTAAAGTGTAAGAAGCACACCCAGGAACTGAAC
Source organism: Rhamphochromis longiceps (assembly GCF_057381845.1). NCBI lineage: Eukaryota > Metazoa > Chordata > Actinopteri > Cichliformes > Cichlidae > Rhamphochromis > Rhamphochromis longiceps. The sequence goes on along the minus strand of NC_140573.1, from coordinate 23,386,953 downwards.
AACATTTAATACTCTGAGAAATTCAACTAGTATAATTCCAATTTCTCGAAAGTTGTCATTCACTTGACATCTTGGCTCTAACAATGCTGCGTCAAAAGCAATACGATAACGTCTTCTTTTCATCTCGAGGCAACACTCCTGTATCAGGAAACCTACAGCATGTACATGTCATCTGTTTGGCACTTTCCCCCCTCTTAACTGTATGCGGCCTCCTACATGTCAAATTGAGCAAGCACACTAGAGACGCTCTCATAAGGTCTGGAGTGGGACTTGTCCACCAAGTGGGGCTAATTATGCAAATCCCTGCTTCATCCTCATTGGCTGGGGTCAGAGCTGTGATATTAATGATTAAGGAGCAATGAAGTGACAGCAGAAGGAGACAGAAAAAAGGGACTGTGTGGGAGTGTGACAGACTTTGAGAAAAAGGCTCTTCTTTTCACTTACACAACTCATGCACCAATACGATGAGTGTGGTGTGTTCATTTTTCTCTCTTCAGTCTAACCATGTTCCTGCCTTTCTGGGCTGTGTTCAGCGGGGGGAAGAATCAAGCCCTTTATCTCTCAGCAGTCAACACTTCCCGTTTCCACAGCGACACACTGCTGCATAGCTGTAGCATCTGGGTTGTATCTGTAGCGACCCCGAAACCCTGACAAGGCCTAATCTGAAGTTACGGGCGGCAGCATGGCAGATTCTGTTCTGTGTGTATGATCTTTTACCTCTGTGCTCAAGAGGAACAAATACCTCCACAGAGATTTAAAAAAAAAAGAAAAAAGATGAGCACATTTCATCAAAGGAAAGGCATTTACTGGACTTCCAGATATGACTCAGACTTAAAGAGTACAGTCAACAATTACAAAGGACTTATTATTAGTTAATAAATTTAGATAAAACTACAATGTGTTTCACATAAACACTGTATCTGATTATAAAGCTAAAGATTTTAGCACATGGGTTTATATTGACTTGCTTTTTACTTTTCTTTCTTCTTTTCTTGTATATTCAGTGCAACTATGAGGTTAGAAAAGGATCACAGGTTTGCGTTATCTCTCTCCCTCACAACATTTAGGCTGCATGGCGAACCATGAAGCCTAAAGTTACCCAGTGTGCTAAAATATGATTCCAAGAGACCATAAACAAGTGTCCATATGTGACAAGTTGGAAGTGAGACCCATCCTACCATTGCCATTACTCTCATGTGTCCTGGCGCAGATGCAAAAGGAACCCTTTGTGCTCATCTTTTGGATACTTGCGGCCTGTATTTGACACCACAGGAATGAGAATTGGCAGAAATGTACTGCTAATCACTGGGATTCTGTGTGTAGGAAATATTTTTTTACAGCTGGAGACATTTAAAACATCTACCAACTCTGTGTTAAATAAAGTCCCATGTTCCTTATCAGGAAAATCAGGGGGGGGGAAGAGGAATAACATGTCCAAACAAGACCTAAAAAGTCACACAGCATGGCTGACAGATAATTCACATGTGATCTAATGCTGCTTATATTACAGCGTATGTGCCCAACATGTTTAGATGTTCAGTGATTACATAAAGTCAAAAATTAGCACGCATGGCTACAAAAGCTTTAGAAAAATCCTCAGAGTACAAGCTAGCAAGCTAGAAACGGACATATTGCATTACTCTACTATTAAGAAGTAATTTAAGTGGCAGCTGAAGGCAATAATTTGCCATAGCCACAAAGATGACTTTGGTCCCTGTGGTTACAAAAGTGCCAATTTCCCTAAAATCTGGAATAAACCTATTTATTCTCGTCATTCTTCACCTCATAGAAGTTCTAGAAGCTGAACCACGACTGTGGTTGAACATGTGTTAACAGATGTTTGTGATTGTTTTAATAGTCCCGTCCCTCGGATCCTTGAGGGCATCTGCATCTCATTTCACAAGTGTGTAATGCGTTTTCTGTTAAGCTAAGTCATGCAGGGCTCGAAAACACGAGTATAGGATCTCTGAGTTAGCGTCATTAGCTAGCAGCTGCTGAAACCAGAGCTCCGCTATGAAACCAACCGAACCCAGAGAGACCAGAAACTCTGCCAAAAGTACAGCAAGCCAAACCCTCCTCCTTCTACTTACTCTCTGTCTGTCCTCTCTCCTACATCCCCCTTTTTTTCTTCCCCATTCCCCAAGCATGAGCAATTCACAGTTAATTCAATTTTCCCTCAGCTGGGCTCACATGGGACAGCATTGGAATTCCGGTTTGTCATGATAAAATGATTACACGGCATTGTGTTTCTCCGGGCGCCTCCCAGCGCATTTATTAGAATCTGTCAGTGTCGATGTAGATCGGCCAGCCAAAGTGCCCGTCTCCTCCGCTCCTCCTCGCCACTCCGCTTCCCCTTCCCTCCCCGAAACTGGTTATTCCTTATGAAATACGTCGCTCCTGGCAGACGCATAATCTGATTACATCCGCTAGATTAAAAATATATTGAATTTTTTTCCCCTCCTCTCCTCTCCACTTCTCACGTTTTTAACCCCTGTTTCTCAGCCTCTACTTCTTCCTCCGGCCTCTTTCTTACTTTCCCATCACCAGGCTCCCACAAAGGACTAATTTCTCTTTCCAGTTACTTTGTTATATTGGGTTTGACTGATGCCAGTTCACCAGCACTTTTATAATGAGATAAGGGACAGTCATATCAACCGCTCCCAGTGAGACAGATGATGATGATTGATATATTTTATCATTAATATTAAAACTGTGATTGAGGTCTCAGCTTTATTTCAAAAGTTATTTTGCCCTGTCTGGGAACAACTTTATAAGAAGAAAGTGTTTCACTTGTCATATGGTGGAAAAACAATGCTTTGTCAAAACGTAGGTAACTTATTTTTTATAGTCATGCAAGCAAACACAGTGATCGCATGATGCCACAACATATTGTTCTTCTTTTAATTGCCATCAAAGTGAATGGAGCCAGATGGATTTTGTGATAACATGTTATTATTTACAACATATGCTATCTGGTGTATATAATGTGCTTAAAAAGATCCTAAATATGCACTTATAAGTCGAAATTTCAATAAAATTATTAATACAAAGTTCCTTATTGTTTATTTGCCACCATTTCAGCCATGAATAACACATCTATAATACGGCAGTTGGGTATGCACCAATTTGATTGGTCACTCAAAAAACTGGCTTAGATAGGAGCAAGCTAATCAAGAGCTACGCTAATAATCTTTGGTTGATTTGGAGCACTTTGAAGATATTTCCTGCTACAGTAACAGTTTTTCTTTGCGTCTTTGCCATAGTCGACACGTTGGTCAAGTAAGCTACTGTAAAGCTCTGAAAATGATGCTTCCCCACTTGGTTTAACACTTGTTATGCTAACATAGCATGCTGTCATCAACTGTAGATTAATGTTATTTCACTTCAGCCATCTGTTGTCAGCCTCACTGCAGGAGGAGCAGTGTGAGCGATGGTAATAAGTGACAATAGCAAGCACCTGAAATTAGACTGGTGCAAATAACTTTGCATTATGCTAGTTATTTTTCCATGGTTGTTTGTTATTACAATGAAAATACCTATATTCTCCTATTTTACAATGTAGGAAAAGCAGTTTTAAATTCCAGCCTGATGCTTTCTTACATTACTAAAACTCGACATATAGCATATAGTTGGATTTCTTTGCAGCCACTCCTGGCACCCTCATCTCCTCGAATCACTTTTCTCTCCTTCCCTTTTTTTCCCTCCACCCTCCCCATCGCTCCTGTCTGGATAATATTACAGCTTATTATTTTTCATATTTCCATCCCTCCCTTTTCCCATACCGGCCTGTCAGTCAAGCTGTCATGTGTGATTTGGAGCTGCCACTCACGCTCTGGGTTTCGGGTACCGGGGTCCGATGGCTTGTTTACTGAGATGTGACTGGAGGTGTCACGCTGAATAAGCCCACCTCACCCCTCCTCACTCCTTCCTTTCTCCTCTTCCTAAAAGCCCTGCTTGGCGCTAAGAGGAGACCCCTGTGGGTGTGAGGCTTGGGTGGCTTGTGCCAGGTGGGATGTGCCATTGTCGATTTCGGGTAGTGGGTTCAACATCCGTGCGGCCCCAGGTTGCGTGTGTGTGTTGTGTGTGTGTGTCATTCTCTCAGCCAACCAATTACTGTCCTGAGGAGCCGGCAGCTGTCGCCACCATCGTCTTCTCTTTCACCGCCATCACTCTTCCTCTTCCTCCTCCTCCTTTATCCCTCCTCTCAGTTGACAGCAGGGAGTCAGAAGGGAGTCTCAGCCCCGGGTCCTGCTCCCATGGGGAGTCATTACACCACTGTGGGACTCTCTCACACACACAGAGCAACACACAACTTGTCTCCTCTGTCTCTTTCTATCTATCACTATGCCACTACATCCTTCAATTAAGCCCGTGGCTTTCGCTTTGGGCATCTGATGCACATTCATATGAACACACACATGCACTCTCATCTAATCCTAATGTTCCTTCTATATTTGTCATTACCCGCTCCCCAGATGGGGCTCGGTCCATTGGGTTTTGTATATAATAGAGCCTTGGTGATAGAAGCAGAGTGTATAGAACTCACACCTCATCCTCCTCTCATTTATTGTTTATGAAGGAATTCTTCAGAAAGCTTTTTTGCTCGTTTTTTCAGATACAGATGGCACAGTGGTGGTATAAATGTGTGTTGCCACCGCAGTGTCGTGCCTCCACAGTCCTCCGCTATCTATCCCTCACCACTCTTGCTTTATCTGGGACTGTAACACAAACCAGATTGGCCTTATCATGCGTCTCTTGCCACACACACTCCAACCTAGCATGAGTCTTGCTTGCTTGCTTGCTCTTACATGTAAACACACATATACGCACGCGCTGCTGGAGCTTACGCGTGCTATCAGTCACAATCTGTGAGTGGATATTCCAGCTATTTCACTTAACCATGCAGGGTAAGGATATTGGCAGGTGGAAGGGGGAGAGAAAAGAATTTGGAAGAAGTGTGGAATATTTCACTTCAACCATGAATTCTGTGTATAGATAAGGGCGCCTCACTCCGAGTGTGTAACTGTTTGTACATACGTTCTCGCATGTGTGTGTCGGTCTTGTCGAGATTTACCTCCGACATACTCGTTAATCACAGAATTCATTAGTCACGAGTCTCTAATTGTTTACTTTCCCCTGCGGCAGTACTACACAAGGTTGCTGGCCCTCCCTATTACAATTTTGGAAGAACATAATGGCAAATTAATTTTCCAGGTAGCTCCGATTCGATTAGTCATTTCTGAGTACACTCTATTAGCTGGGAAATTGCGCATTTGGAAGTCAGAATGGAGAGTCTGAGTTTGATTGCGTCGCTTACCTGGAAAAAAGACAAAGTAGCAGAGACTGAGTCAGGAGTCGGAAAGGGACCCGGTGAGGAAGAGAGATGAAGTAATGAGCCTGAGGGATGAGTTGGAAGAGAAGTGGTCTGGTCTGCTTTGAGTGGCTTTAATGCAGACACAAGCACACAGTGGGAAGATAAATTGATCCATTAATAAAACCATAATCTACAAATAAAGCCAAATTGATTCACTAATTAGTGGGTACACTGCAAGTGATTCAGCTAAAACAAGACAAATAAAATGAGCAATAATAGATGTTAAATAAAAGCCCACCAAGAAGTCTTTTTATGTTAGGCTTTACAGCTTTTAAATGCTGTGTAAAAAGCCTTTTGTAACCTGTTTTGGCCATGACTTTATGACTGACTGTGTATGGTGTTAATTACAACACAAATATTTTGCAAGCACGTCCACTTCTTTCACAACACTGAAACACAGGCGCAATAGACCCGATCACAAGTGAACTTACTTAAACTATGCATTATAGATCAACACACTCTGCCTCTCTGTCTCACAGACGCACACACACACATATATGTGTACACACATTCCTCTTTTTCCTCATTTCACTGAATCTCCACACACGCTCACATGCTACATCACAAATGATGGGATTTAAACATCAACAGTATGAAATATTCATGTGTCAGTGCCAGCCGCTCGAGCAGAACTAACACCAAGGGGGATTTGCCTTCAGATCTGAGGATACCACTGCATTCATCCCTCTCTCTCTCATTCCCAAACTCTCTCTCTCGCTCTCCCCTGTTGTGTTGCAGCATTCTGAGCCATTGTCACGGTGTTGTGTACCAGTGTGTTCCTGAGCATTGTTCTACTTTTCTGTGATAACGCCTTTCCGCTCTCAAGTGTTTTTTGTATGTCTGTGACTTGGGGGGGGGGGGCAAAGAATGACACGTCCTCAACCTTTTTTAAATTTTTTATTCTTAGCTCAAAATGTGGGAAAGGTGGGTGAAATGGACTGACTAGAAATCAGAACCTGAGGGGATGACAGTGAGTTCGAGAGATGCTAGTCGGATTGGATTACCCTTGATAAATTCAAACATGGCATACTGCAGAGCCAAAAGTCTTAACCCTATGAGCTTTAGTTAAATGCATTCACCCATTTGTCACTGGAAACAGTGATATCAGTAATTTGTATCAGTCCAGAACTGCTGTTACTAATAATAATGATAGACATTATGAAGAAAACAAAGAGCTCTAGCAGCAGTGCTACTTTCCTTCAAATGGGATCACAACATTAAAATGGAGTTGTCACAAATGCAATAAACATAGGCAGAATCAACATATGTCATTTGATAAAAAGGAAAGCAAATTTCCTTTATTTCATCAGTACAGTGCAGCCCTGACTACATATAGAAGAAACAATCATATGTTATAGCTCCCAGTTGGTTCCCAGTTTTGGGAAAACAACCAGCAGCAATTTTGGGCTATTGTGGGAATGTTGGTAATGATGCCTTTGAATCAGTTGTGCTGCTATTTTTGGTAATTCGACGCAAGGGTCATTTGTAAATGGCATAACTAAACTCACTGAACAAAAATAAGCATTAAAGACAACAGGAAATGGGCCATTTACTCCCTCAGTGCGGTGTAATTTCTGTGGAAAAAATGGGATTTGCGACCCGATGCAACATAGTGAGGAATGATGCAAAAGTGTAAACCAATAAAGTGCGAGTTCTAGAAGGAACACTTCAATCATCGGAGGCTGTGAATAAGAAATTTGCGATGGTTTTATTGGTTAGAAATTAGGTTTACACCAAGTAGTCCAGGATAACATCACCATTAAATATTCACTGTTTTCCAACAGGATACAATGTTGTTTTTTTTCATCAGTGGAAAATTACATTGCTGTTGAGCATATTAAATGAAAGAAGCGTTAGACTCAATGCTGCACAGTAACTTATTCATAAGTGCATTATCAGAGCTTGTTTTATAGTTTAAATTACTTGCAACAACTAGGTTATGAACAGGGTAATTGAGGCTTACAATTACAAAAAATCTAAAGAGAAATGTCATTCTCAGACCACTGCAAAATGAGGATGTGCACGTGCAGACAGTAAAATCTCTAATGGGCTCAAAATTGTTAATAATCTGTGGTGTAGCAGAGAAAAACCATTGCTATTAAAATGTTGCTGAAAGTTTCTGCGGAAGCAAACTGTTTAGAAAAGTTTGAGGACTGGTGGAAAGAAAGTTGTAGAGTAAAAGACGTAGGCGGTATAAGGTGTAAAAGTTTGCGAGACTCTTAGATTACTCAGTGAAAGCAAGTGTGATGAAGTATACGGAGATACAAAGACTGCCAATGGGGGGGACTTGGGAGTCAGATATGGGTCCAGTGGTCATCGTTCCTCCTGAGATTCATCCCTTTTCCATTTAAAAGATGTGATTACACCGCAACAATGCGCGCACACACTTTTACACACGCTTTGCTGGCAGTGGTGATCCAATTTAGGAGGTTAGAAGGGAGGGATAAGGAGATAGAGGGAGCAAAGAGGGGAGTGGAGGGGTGGAAGGCAGCCATGTAAGAGATGCAATGAAGGAGAGGGGGAGAAGCGCGTTCTCTCTCGCCCTCCCTCCCTCTCGTTTGTCATTCTGTCTGCACCGTATGCAGATGAGGAGCTAATATGATATCTCTGCTGAGCTGATGGATGTTTAAAATGATATGGCAACCCTGAGCAGCCTCGCCGCATGCTGCCTGCCGGGGATGGTGTCTCTGTGTGTGTGTGCGTGTGTCTTTGGGAATGTGGTGGTTTGTGTGTGTCAGTCAGTGAAAACCATATCCTAATCACTGTAGCAATGATACTTATGCACTCAAACACTTCCATTCATTTAGCTCAACATTAAAGTGGCTATAACCTATATTTTACGCATAGCCATATATCAAACGAGGATGTGAAGACAATGTGAAAGGATCGACTGGTAGTGATGAGGCTGAAGAGAAAAATCACCCAAACCAGCAGCTTCTTTTAGCATTGCATAACTTTGTAGTAGGTTTGTGTTTCTGTTGTTTAGCATTCCAGTTCATAGATTCACTGTTTTTGGTTTATTCACACCTCATGGCATCACAATCAGTGGCACAAAAATGCTGTAATGTCACTAAAAAAGAATGAGGCACCCATCAAAGGATAATAATATTATCATTTATTAACAGATCAACTTCCTGATTCAACTTTGATCAGACTTTATCTTACCTTTATCACAGTAAATGCCTGCAAAGGGCTAGCACATGCATACATGACTGAGGGCCAAAATCGCCCCACGAGATCCTAAAAGGAAAACAAAATAACCTGAAAAAATCAATAAGAGGCGGCATTAGGCAAAGGAGTGACGAGATGAGTGACTACAATGGGTCTTTAGTGCTATTTAAATCAATACAGGTGCAATCAGTGGCCTCTGCAGTGATGCACACCAGACAGTTGGCCAGATGTTGGCTAGCTTAAATGCTAATATAGCAGATTTTCTTATATCTTGGTATTGATTTCAAACTCTCAAGGGCTCCATATTTTTCTTCACTTACCTAACTTTTATCTGTCACTTAGTGTGACCTCCTCTGGAAAACTGATTTTAATGGACTTTGTCCAATCTTTGCTAGAGATGAGATGTTTCGAAATGTAAGCAGTCCGTCAGTGAAATTTGGAATCCTGCAGCAATAAAAGATGGATGAATACCAAGTAAAACTACCTGTTAACTTAGAAGCGAGTGGCTGGAACAGCTACTAGTGGCAGCGAAGGCTACCACTGACTGACAGGGTTGGCTAAAGGGTTGCATACATATACAACCAGGTCCAGGAATTCTAGCTGTCAGCTCCAAAATGATGGGAGATGAGGTAATTTCACTGTATTTGGATGGAGCTTCTGTGATTGCTTCAAAATACAAGTAATTTCTCCTGTCTTCAGATTGTTATTTTCTTCCGATGATAAGGCCACACCAGCCAAAATATTCAATATTTGATGGCAGAGATCAGGAAAAAACGTCTGCACAAACAAAGAAGCCAGAACTGACGAAATAAAGGATATTTTGAGTTTGTTATTTCTATACTTTTATGTAGTATTTGTAGAAAATAGTAGAATTTTTTTAGCTACTGTACAACTACAAGCTCGGTAGCTTAGCTAGGAAAATGAGTAGACTAGCATGCTAGTTTGACTCTTTCTCAAGGTCCCGAATGACAGTGGCTCATGGGATTGTTATCATGAGCTCACCCAGCAAGAAGCAAAGATTATAAGTAGTGCATACATTTGTGCACTGTTGATGACTGTACATGGAAATCCTTTGGACAAGATATTGACATGCACAAAGATATTGACATGCGCAAAGCCTGGATTGTGCAGATAGGTACTCAGTCAACGCGTATAATACGCTCCAAGAAATCAATAATAGTTGCTGGTCAATGTGAGGCTGTTAAGAAAACATTAATATCGACAAATTGTAGTTTTAAATATGCAGCACGAAGTGCATCAGAATTTGTGTATTTGTTCATGTGCATATTTTCATCTTGTCATGGTGGTAATGAGAAGTGGGGGTGGCAGCGGAGAGTGAGAGAGGGGTAGCAGGACTGATTGGATTCTCCACAGACTTCATTAGTTAAAACAAAGCCAGTTGTCCATTTGGGCTCTTTCACAGCCTAATTGATATTGATTTACTGATTTGCTCAAGGGTGATTTAAAAGCATGTTTGGTGTTATCGTCAATGCTGCTTTTCCTCTCTCGCTCTCGCTGTCTGTCTCTCTGAATTCAGTAGCGCTCCATCTTTCCGGTAAGCTCAGAGTAAGGAAAAGTTGGCTCCTCTCTTTAAATCACCATTAACAGCCACCTCCGCCCACTTTGTCATTTCATCACCGTCACATTATTTTATGACATAATTGAGAAGAATTGAGGGAAATTATTCTCTTTTCTACCTAATTTCCCTCCATGATTCAGGCTTGCCAGTGCAGCAGATTAGTGAGGGTTATCTTTGTCGTTGTGGACTGCATGGACCGATAGATCATCAACATCCTCGTAACTGCATAATGATAGTTATCATAAATGGTTAGTGGTTGGCTAAGTGAAGCATTGAGATCAATGGCTGTGGTGTTAGTGTTAGAATGAACAAGGCCTTTTATCATATTGATGGATGGCAGGCCTGTCTTTAATGTGACATGTTATGATCATATCAATTTGTCCTCAGTTCTTATCGACATCGCTTTATTGCCTCTCCGTCTCTCACAGTCCATCGCCCCACATTGTAAATTCAGACCTGAAGTGGCAGCGTGCCACAGCGCTCCATAAACCGACCATTTCCCGTCCTCTGCTGTTTTTCTTTTCTTCTCTCTGTCTGGAATCTGCTCTTTCCGTCTTTTTAATCCACCCAATTTCAACTCTGTTTTGATACCTCTCTTTCTCTGTTTACTGTCTCTCTCACCTTCCTCCTTCGCAGGCATCGACAGACAGCCCGAACGAAAGAGTGAAGGAATCAGACTGGGATTAAAATGTAATATCAGACTATTAAAGAGATTAGTGTTTGACATTTCACCGTCTGAGCTACCCTCCAATCTGATGAACTGGCATTCGTGATATTGATTTATTCCCCGTCTTCTTTTATCAGTCCACATTCACATGGACAGCAATAGATCTGATATGGTGGCCTTTTATGAGGCACCTTGTCACTGGGGCCTTAGCGCTAAGTAACAGCCAACCGACTGCCAGGAATGATTGTTTAGGAGAGTGAAGTTTTTTCATCGAATCTGTAGTTTTGAAAGACCATAAGTGACTGATTTCACTTTCTCAAGTGGACAAAAGCAAGGTCTTAGTATTGAAGCTGTTAATGAAAGCTTCAGGTAATACAGCATTGCCACAAAAGAGCCTTTAATTATTTCCAATTATGACAAACCATCGTTTCAGCTCAATTATGTTGGATATCCGTCAAGGCTAACAAGGTAGCAGGACGTGATTGAGGTTCCTTATTATGCTCTCTGTCAACACTTATATTTTCTTTAGTGAACACCAGAGACTTGCAATAAATGGAGAGCATTTGTAGCGCTTTCTTAAATAACCTTCCATTCAAAAATATTTTTGTCTATTTCGTTTCGCTTCCTCAAGCTCCTCAAATGTGTAGCTCTGCACCGATGCATCCACTCAGACCTCACATCAGTTGGTTGATGTTACACCTCGAGTGCCTCTGCAGGATTTTCAAGAACTAAGAACGCAATTTATTGAAAATCATTCAAAAGAAATGGTTAACTACCCATTTAACCACCGTTAGAGTAACCTGTTTTCTTGAGGTGACTGCAAGCTGTATAAAAATGATAATGAAATGAAAGAAATGTGTCACACTACTCATTATACTTTCAGGTTGCTCTGTAATGTTAATTGTACATGTAATTAAATTACAGTAACTCCTAACCGTGTAGTGTGTTACACCCTAAACAAGTATAATTGTGACAAAATGTGAAATACTTGTCATGTGCTTTGATGTGCAACATATTTCACATGGCAGGCTCACATCTGCCTACACATCTACAGATTAATTATATCAACATGAAAATTCTGTCAAGTATAAGTTAGTATTGGTTGTTAGGAGACAACATCTAGAATTTTTTTTAATGTGACCTAATCATATTGTAACATCTCACGCAAACACAAAACATGGATTGAGTTAAAGTTAGCATTTTCTATCCATGGATGCAACTTCCTCCTCCTCCTCCTCCTCCTCCTCCTTCTTCTTCTTCTTCTGCTTCTTCTGTACAGACATGCTCCTGTTGGTGTGGTGAGTGAGAGAGGCAGAGAGAGAGACCTGGACTTTATTTCCCACTTTCAGCTTAGGGAGAAAATAATGTAGGTTGTGCCTGTGGGAGAGCACCAAATCACGGTTAATCTAGTAGGCATACAGCCATGAATGATTTTGCATAACCTAATTAGTGAATGTAAATGGATACCAGCTGAACAGGTCAAACAGTATTAAAGTGTATCATTTGCCTCTTTGGTTCTTTTTACATTTTTAAAAAATAATTTATAAATCTAATAAATCAGCTGATCGGTTTTCTGTGTGTAAAAACTTTAAATTAGCTATCTTACCTTAATTAGGCACAAAAACAAGCGATGGTTGTAGCTCATGTCTGAAAACATCTGGTTTTCCGGTTACTAGAATCGGTGCGCTTCCCAGTTTCTAATACAGTGGTGGAAATCCTGGTTAACTTTAGTGTCACTGGGTTCATTAACTAGAAGTGTGTCCAAAAATCCCATTTTGGCACTGAAGATGTAGTGAAAGCGGCACCTTCGGAAGTGCATCAGCGGTGAGTGCTGCATTAGCGTGATGAGCAAAGGTCACCCACGTTGTGAGCTCAGTAGGATTCATCACGACTGCAGCTACATGTGTAAAACAAAGTGAAATAGCACGGAGCCTAAAAATAGCTCTTTTAAGTTGCTTCTAAGTGCTCATGGCTTGTGTGGTGTGAAAGCTGTTAGGTTAGCAGTTACAGTTGTGCTGCTTAACGTGGATGAGCATGAGCCAGATCACTGAAAAACTTTGCTGAAATGCCCTCCGTGTGGAGTGGTGTGAGATGGTTGTATTTATAAAAACCCGAGAGCAACCTATAGAAGTGAAGACCTGTGAAATGTTTTAAATTAATGAAAAATATAAGCTTTGAGTAAGGAAAAGTAGATTTAATTAGCTGTTATACTGAATGTTCTTCATATAGGCCTCCTCCTCACATCTAATTCCCCCCCTCTATCCCATTTCCTGGAACCTTCGTCCTTCCACGTTCACTTTGCACCATCTTATCATCCGGCCACCTGGTAATGGCCTTGCGCTCGACTCCACACACACTAGCATTGTGTCCGTCGCCCCAATCAAAACCTTAATGCATCTCAATTTAACCACTGTTGTAACACACATGCACCCCCTCACTCTCTCTCTCTTTTTTTTCAGTCACTCACTCTCACTGAGACACACACACAAGCACACACACAAGCACACATGTATGCAGCCTTTATTCTGTTGTGAGGAGCGATGGGGTCGAGGAGTGTGGCATCAGTAATGCGTGACGCATGCCTCCATAACGCCGGCTTCATTTGCATGTGTGAGGAGGTCCGGGCTAATGGAGCTGATCTCTTGTGCTGTTATTAAATGGGGAAAGAGATGGAGAGAGGGGTGGGGGGAAGAGGTGGGGTGAGGTGGGGGGGATTATTATTAAAGAGGAGGAGGGAGAGACAAAAAGAGGGGAGGTCTTCTCTTGTCTCCCAGAAGCGTGATGGATGATTCAGAAGCATCTCCTTCACTGAGTTTAGTCTCCTTAGTTGCTGTACAGCTGTACACTAACATACAGCAAGTGTGTGTGTATGTGTGTGTGCCACAACCAGCCTGCCTGCATACCCTTTGACTATCACAAGGTAAATGAGGCCTAACACACTACTGCCACTTCTCCCTTTATTCACCCTTTACCACTCAGGTCGTTTCTCTCGCTGCATTTAAATGTCCTCAATATGTCACACGTGCATGCATGAGCGCATGCAGTCCTGTCAACACACACTCATAAATACAGGTGCACACACACACAGTAAATGAAGTCTCTTGGGGCACTTGTTTCAAACCCTTTGTAGTAACAGCACACACGTGCACTGTTTTACTGCAGTATGTTACAGTGTAATTGCAATTTTCCAGCAATTCCAGCGCTACACTGTAAAGTAACAGAACTAAACTATAAAATAATGTTTGCTAGAGCATTCATCTTTTATAGTTTACACACCGAATTAATGATCATTGTGTTTTAGGTTTCGCCTTTATATGCCAGAGCTCCATTATGATGTGCTAAATCAAAAATGTGCAGAATTTGCTGCTCAGCAGTGGCAACAGCAGCCCCTGTGGCTACAAGTGGTAATTGCAGGATTCTGGTAAATTCTGTTGGGCAAGTTGAAGGTTGCAGAATGCAGCTAATCATTCAAACAGTAGAAACCGGAAATTGTTACTGGCAGCTGATAAAATGGCTAAATGAGTTTGCAAAACATTTCTCTCATATCCTGTATGAAAGGTGGATGTTTCTTCCGGGTCTGAAAAGTGAAACTAAGGTCCCCAACCCTAATGCAAATGACAAACGTTTATTGATAATGAAGCAAGAAGCTAGGCCATAGACTGAGATTTGGGAAAGGCCTCGCTGAGAGAGTCCCTTAAAACCTTTGAGAGAGGCTGGAAGTGGGGCACAGAAAGGAGAACGAATGGGTGTGTGGTGCAAGTAGGCATTTATAGGCATATGACTGAAAGGGAAGTCTGTGGGGTGTAGTCCAGCTACTGAAATTCAAATCTCAATAAACACTTTCCATTGAGAGTTCTACGATCGAATCAAATACTAGCATGTCTGCTTTGTTATCACCAAGCCTGGCAGTATCTACATCCTCTGCTCTTCCTCAACAGGGGAACAAAGTTCATTTGGAAAAAAGTTCCTCATGTCTTTTATGTGTATGTTTAGGGGCCAGGTGCTTATTTACTGTCCTGTGTCTGAAATTGGCCAATAAAACTGAAAGAATAGCTGACATCATCATGCTGACCTTAAGCTTAGCGTACCGACTGCCCCCATGTACACCACTTTCTCATGACTCTGTACTGCCAGGTCTTGTCCCAACAGTCCCTGCTGCAGTACCTTATGTCCTCTTAATCTGCCAGCCTCTGCTCTCAGCTTCTTCAGGACCATGACCTTAGTGTTGAACTTTTTCTCAGGAGAAGCTCCTCCACCTTATATAGAGCCAGAACAGGTGTTGTAGGGAGGACTGGGAATGACAGAGAACCCTTCTGGTGATGTACTGAGGTATAACAGGGTATTATAATTTCTTTAACAAACAGCACATTACATATGTGAGACTGTTTGTGTTGAATCCATAAGCTATTCATCTCTTTAGATGTCTATTAAAGAAGATAAATACAGTTTATCTCACTACCCTTTAAAGCTTTACGTGGTAAAGATTTTTCTGTCAAATGTGAGAAACAAAAGCATTCTTTTTATGTTACAGTAACCACACATAACTAGTTTTATTGTCAGGGGTTCAGGGCATAACCTTGTTTTTCAGTACATAAATCTGTGTTATGGTGATGTATTGCCCCAAATCTGTCAGGATGATCAGACATTTCCTGGAATATCTTTCGACATTAACTTTGTATTTTCATTCAAATCTTTAAATTAGTTTACCCAGACCATAGTATAAAAAGTATGCTTTTGGAACTATCAAATGTCTCATCCTTTTATTTTGGCGATTCTAAAAGATTTATCATTTCCATTCATTGCTGGAATGGTGTCATCGGTCAGTTCCAGTTTTGACTATGGATTTTTTTTTTTTATGGTAAAATATTGTAATGAAATATTCACAGACCTTCTCAAACCACTCCTGCTGTTCAGCCAGCATCTACATTGTCCGTCCACATGCTCAAAATCTTCAAACAGATTAGTTTTGCCAAAATATGGTTGAATGCTACGCTTCTTCCAGCATTTCGGGGATTTTTAGGAGTGTGATAGCATGAATCAGAAGCGGTACGTTTAGCCAGAAATATGATTTTCTTGGAACATACTGGGGGTACAGATGGACAACAGAGGACTGGATTAAGAAGGAGGAGTAGTTTCTTTGGACGCAGTACTTCTTTCTTTTAAGCCTTTTAATTCAAGTGTCGTTAAAAGGAAGAAACCATTCAGCTTTACAGTTTTGAGGGGACTATTTCTTGATCAACTCAAAATGCATTGTTTTAAACAGTTCCACACACAATAAGACACTAGAATCAGGATCAGTGTTTTTATTAACCCTTTATTTGTGCTATTCTGGACACACCTGAATGCAGCGTCAGTCAGACTGTGATTAATGAAACAGCATTTCATTGGTGTTGCTCAGGTCTTGATGCCATCCAGTCCCCTTCCCCCTTTGGCACTTTGGCACGGCCATCTACCCGGCTCATCCTCCAGTGGGAGAGTTAAGATCCATCTGGAGACAGGCCAGCAGCCTGTATCTGACATCATCTTAAGACCTGGCACTGTTTTTCAGAGTGACAATGGCTGACTTAGAAACAGACGCAACACACACCTCAACACTTACACACACACACCGGCGATGGAGATAAGATTAAGATGATGAATAAAGTGCGAAGCCTTAGGAAAGTGTGAAAGTCAAGTGTGGGAATGCATTTATCAGTGTTTAAAGATGTGTGTTAGGGGTGTGTTGATTGGCTGGGGATTGTGGGTACAGCTTGTGAAGCGGGTATATGTGAAATGCACGATGGCAGGTGAGAAGGAGAGAAGCGTTAAAACGGAAAGTGTTAGGATGACACAGATGGGCTGCTGAGAGGAGGATGAAGCAGGGGAGAAAAACAAGAGACAGCTAGCGATCCTCCTGGGGCTTTTAGAACAAGCAAATATCAAATTGATTTACTGTAGTCTTACAACTGCTAATGAGACAGTCGGCGCAAAGGTAACTGACAACAAATCTGATAATAGATTAAAGGTTTTTTTTTAATCTATCAAGCTGAAATGCCAACTATTCTCTTGTTTTAGCTTTTTAAATGGCTGGATTTATTTTTATTGAGTCTCCATAAAATATAGATGTGACTGTGGGGCCTAAGAAGTGCACAAATGCCACATAGCTGCATTCTTTCCAGCAGCCAGTAGGGTGAGACTCCTTTGGTTGGCAGTAGAAGTCAGATTGTGTAGAAGTCTGAGAAAATTAACTTTCCTGGTGAGTTTAAGGCCTCTGTGTGTGCTTTAGAGTTTCATTTAACACAATATATCTTGGCTTGGAACATTAGGATTACATTTAGAAAATGGGAAATGAGATTTTTAATCTCAATGAGATTTTTTTTTTACCTGGATAAATAAAGGACTAATAAAAAAAAAAAAGAACCGGGTGTGCTTTAGTTATGGGCTACTTTTACCTCTTTCCACTCTTTCCACTGGTACCAGGTTGTACCTGGTACTGGGTACTGCTTTTTTAGCACCTGCTCTGCCGGAGTTCAAAGCAAGCTGAGTCCGTGTCAACAGACTGCACTGCCAGCAACTGGCCCGTCAGTGGCATCACTCGATGAGTCATGAGAGTCACTTCTTAACAAAAATCGAAACTGCCATTTTTGAAAGGAGGATGACTCAATGACGAAAATGAGTCTGGCAGTCCCCGAGTCTGACGAAAAGGTGTAGACTGAGCAGCATGTATATCATCTGTTATTGTGTTGTGTTTCTTTCGCATACAAATGACGTTACGGGACTTTTGGCAATGTTGCTATAATGACCCCACCCACATTAAGGTGAAAACAACCCAAACTGAGTAGAGTCGAGTCAAGTAGGTACTAGTAGAAAAGAGGCATTTATGATTGGCAAGTCGCTACCAATCATAATCATAATCGCTACCAATCATTATAAGCTCTGGTTACTACCAGAGTCAGACCCGAACTGCCAAAAAGTTCACATTGGAGCACAATGGGTGCCCTCACAATGGTCATTCTGTGATTTGTATGACTGTGGCTTAAGTATTTTGGGGGCTTTCAACTGAATGCATTTCAAGATGCTGCCTTGGACTTAGAATGAGTTTGCAAGTACTTCTGAATCAGGCAGTATTTTACTGTGTGGCTGTTTGAGAAATACTGAATGTTTGATGCTGTTCAATAGGTTTGTTAAATGGCTCATACTGTCTCTCTTCACACAGCACTAATGCAGAAGCAGTGTGTAGCGGTGTGTGCTATGTGTGCATCACATCTTCTGGTAATCACAGTGTCTCCCAGTATCCCATGGCACGTGCCAGGTCTTGCCACCTGCTCTGTCTTTGCGTCGCCTTGTCCGCTGATGCCCAGGAAGCCCCTCAAGTTTTCAGCTTTGTTTTATGTCTCTGCCAGGCCCTCAGCTGCGTGAGGTCTGCAGGAGTTTGTGCGTGGGTTCACATACATTGCCAAAAAGCTGTCTGTCATTAAGCATGAGTCTGGCTTTTTTCCACCTGGACACTGTTTTCCCATCTGTTTCCATCCCAGTGATCAATTCTGACCCAAATTTTGTCAGGTTGACTTATGTAGACCAGCAAAGGGCACAAGCATTTCCAAAAAAATCAAGCCTAAAGCTTCTTGTTGTGTTTGTTTTCTGCAGAGAGATTTTATAGAGCTATTCTATTAATAGCTCTGTAATGAGGCAGCTAATAAAATTCTGGTGTGAGTCAGTCGGTGTGCTGGAAAACAATGAAAGGTTAAAATACTATCCAGGCCTAAAGTGACCACTTATGCTGAAATAACACTCTTGTAGTAAGAATTTTGAAAAGTTTTCAAGTAGTAATCTGAAATTTCAACATTAACAAATGTGAATAATTCAGCCAAGGGATACTTAATGTTGTTTCCTGTCCCCGACTTCTGCCAGTAGATAGCTTGAAGTCACGCTGTTCCTGTTTGACAGACTGTCCTCAAAGTTTTTATCTCCACAGTCTCAGCAGAGACCACACTTAGTTAGCAGTCAACCCTGGAGCATCATTGCAAAAACAAGGCTAATGAGTGCTCGGCAAAATATACAGTACACTAGAAAAGAACTTTCAGAAACACCTTGAAACACTAAACACTGAAGTCAGAAATATAAAGCTTCTATATCCACCAGTTCTAACACCTGTGGATTGTTTGTGTTTTAATTCCATCCTGATGAAATTGGCAAGGACTTAATCATAATCAGTGTACGATATTTGTTTCAAGGAAATGTCTCAAAAGAGAGTGCATTTCCCTTTCAGAGGGAATATATATAAAACTAACAACAAGTGACAGTAACAAACAAAAAGCTGTAGTAATCATACACAGTCCAAACTTGAAAGTAAAGTAACTTCTTTAAAGACTACTTGGGGTCAGGCGCTCCTTAAAGAGCAGAAGCTGGCACTCCAATCCCTTAAAATAAATGCATGCAAAGTTACATTACTGAAAAACTCAGCTGCTTTCTTAAAAGGTGGTTACTGGAAATGGTGGCTTAATAATTACTTACATAGGATCTCAGAAGAAACATAATAGGGATACATGGAGGTGGAAGCCTGCAACAATGTCAATGTTTTTCACAGATTTGAAGCATAGTAGAGGATGCATCATGGTTAAGGCTGCTTCGGTGTCTCAAATCCTGGATGCCTTGCAGCCACTGAGCAATTGAGCCACATATTAGCTATTTGCCGATCTGTGGATCTCTGTGTTTGGCTTATCGCCATTTACGAGCATTGACGGTGTCTTGACGTTGCATAGTTTGTCCACCAGAGGGCACTCTGCAACTTTCCTGTTGGTGACACGTTGGGAAGCTACAGATTAATTAGCTGATCCAAGCAAAGTCTCAGACTGTAAATGGTATTAAGTAACTAAGTAGAAAAAAAGTCAGAAAAATCTATGTTTCGTGTATCTGAAAAAAAAATTACTGGCCAATATATTGGAATATTGGATTTTAAAATCACCAAATATCACTGTTGGTATAAAAATTCTATGTGAGTCAGCTCTATTGTACAGTGAAATCCTAGAAGACCCAAAAACATAAGTACACAAACATCACAGTGGTTAAGGAAGAAGAAAATTCAGGTTCTGGAATATAGGAATCTGAATCCTGATGTTAACACAACCTGTAGTGGGCTGTTCAGTCCAGACATCCTAGACGTAATGATGGACAAAAAGATTTTGCAGGAGGAATGATCCAAAAGTCGTCTTTCATCATTGTTCAAGTCTCAGAGGCAACTAAAGACAACATCAGATGGAGGAGGATGGAGGAGTTACTAGATTAGAGTTCACGTACTTTTTCCAGCTAGCTCTGTGATTAATTACTCAATGAATTTGATATAGATGTAAGAAGTACCACTATTATGTGTTATTAATTCCATCTAGATTGTGTTCTTATAAAACTGAGACTCAAATAAAGGCTAGACCGCCTCTTATTGATGCAGAAACCCTGATAAAGGTTTCAAACTTTTCTAGACACATACTGAGTGTCAATGAAGTTTAAGCACGAGTCTTGTAATTAAAGCATGCAAGACCTGTCTGCTTTATCCTGTTTTGGCTTTTGCTTCCCAGCTGGATATGGAGTAAGTGAGAGGAACTCTTAGTTGCTTGACTGTGCTTTTAGTGTCATCATACTTTAATTGAACTTACTGTTATTAAGTTTAATTAGAGTCTTTATAACTGGCTGACTTTTTCTGTAATGTCTAAGTTGCGAAGCATGTTTTAGCATCGAGCTGTAATATGCGAGTTAATAAATAATAAGAACCATGGAGTGTAAATGTTTGGAGGTTATATATGTATGTAGATTTCAAAATATGAGAGCCCTGGTCGAGTTTTGTGCGTAGTAGTTTAGTTGTGTCTTATTTGCATCTGTGTGTATGTGGTGTGTGTACTTGTAAGTGCAGGCTGTGTGTATCTGATGTTCCATTTACCCTTTTTCATAATTCATGGCACTGGGAAAATGGACTGAAGCGGAGGTGGCTATCGTGTGTGTGTGTGTGTGTGTGTGTGTGTGTGTGTGTGTGTGTGTGTGTGTGTGTGTGTGTGTGTGTGTGTGTGTGTGTGTGTAACAGATGAGCGTTTTGTGGTTCTGTGGAGATGAAACGGACAAGAGTGCGTCTTTGAAATGCAAAGAGTAGTGATAGCGGTGATTGGCCACTGTGTTGAGGAGGAGTTTTTTTCCCCAGCATTTCATCATAACACACTTGCTCTCACCTCCCACCTCTACACACACACACACACACGAACACACACACACACACAAAGTTTATTAATGATCGCATTGTGTTAATTCATTATTATTTTATTTACCTCTGTGACATAAAACCCGGACTAATTCGGTGCGTCTGAGCTCTGGAGGGTTGCTTGTGTCTGCTTGTGCGTGTCTGTATTGCACTGAGTGTAATGCTGGCTCGCTCACACACACACACACACACACACACACACACACACACACACACACACACACACACACACACACACACACACGCATACAGTGTCTAGTGGTGGGGCCTGGGGACCAATTTATTTACATGCAGTGGAAGAGGAACAGAGAATTGGAGGAAGGGATAAAACAAAAAGGGAAGGAGAGAAAAAGAGGAAGCAGCAGGGAATTATGGAGAAAACCCAGTGGAACGAGCAAGTTTCTCTGCTGTTCCCAAGGACAGACTAGACCAATTTACTATTTAGATGGCTCAGTGGGGGTGTGCTTCTTTGCGGATTTTGTTTGCCAATATCTTAAGTGGTTTCCAGAAACGCTGCCTTCATTGGTGACGGACTGTTTTAGCTCCGGGGTTAAAAAGTAGCTTAAAGCTGCAGTCACATGTATTTGCTTTGAAAACAGGTAGAACTTAACAGGAAATCACCTACAAATGATGCAACCGCAGCCTGGGAACATTTATAGAAAATCCGAGTGAGATGATAACCTTTGCTGGATGCCACTTTGTGCTGCAAGAGATACAGTAACTGTTTGAGCACACAGAAACGTCTCTCACAGTAAATCTTAATGTTTGTTGGATAATTTTATTTTGAAGTTATAGGGAGGGGGTTACTCTATAGTGGGAAATTGTTTCATGACTGGAAACAGGTTGGAGCTGTAAAGCATACTGGAGATGTGCACTGATATGATGTTTATATGTAGCTCTATTAAGATTCTATCCTGCATCAATGTATACATTTTTCTTCTGTTTATCTGCTTCTAGTTCTCGGCAGTTAAGTCAAAACTGCTTGTATTTCCCTCTCTCAAGCAATCACTGGAGGGAAATTCTTTGTAGCGTGTCCTGGGTCTGCTCAGGTGTTTCCCTAAACGTCGAGTCACCTGCTGTGGAGAAGATCATCAAACCTCCACAGTCGTAGTTTTCAGTTTCCCTGCCTTCTGTAGTCCCCCGCTCTTTACCTGACTGTTTTTGTCTGATTTGTTTCTTCTTTTGTTTGAGCGTGCTTTTGTGTGTTTCATTTCCCCGTTCTTGTTCCGTTTTTTTGCCTTCGTCAGTGTAAGTTAACTCACCTGTCGGGTTCACCTGTTACACTGTGAAACACCCTTTGTTGAACTCTAAGTCTTTATTAAACTTCCTTGTTTCTCCGCCCACCCGCCAGTCTCCGGGTCCTCTTGCGAACGTTTGCTAACGAACCATGCCCAGAAAGCCCAGAACAAAGTTCATTTTTTCCCACTTGTACCTGGAATCGTATTCTTTTGGCGACAGCACACAGTTTGTAGCCATAGGTGATGAAGGGAATTTAGCTCAGTCAGAAAATCAAAAGCCTCACCTTCAAGCTTTGCAACTCCTGCTCTACTCTTCGAATTTGAGGGCAATCAGTTCTTTTTCCCCCTCGGTTAAGAACCGTAGCCTCAGAATTTAAGGTGCTAATTCTCCTACCATCCGCTTTATGCTTGACTGCAGTGGGCCTCTGTGATAGTTGGAGGTCACCGCTTGATGAAGCCACCAGGACCTCATCGGCAAATATGAACTCCGGAAATCTGCCAGCTGTGCCTAGAAATTCTGGGCAGCCCTGGAGTCCAGCGAGCAGAAAAATACTGACTGAAGGGTGCCCTGAATGAAACGCTCAGTGCCTGCTGTTAAATATCTTGGTAGAAATTTCTTATCATGCTGGCAACTTAAAATGAGAAAAAAAAAGCTTTTAGTTTGAGGGAATAGACGCTTACGTTTGTCAGCATCTCTGTTTGGACACAAATTATATTTGATTTGTCTTTTTACAAATCATTAGGTAAATCATTTTTATTCTCTTTACAGCTGTTCAACAATCTTTTGTCTTTGTCTTGCAGGCAGGACGCCAGTGACCTCTCTGGACCGATACAAAGGTACTGTAATACATCTTTTCATCATCTCCTCTCCTTTTCCCCTCACTCCTTCGCCTTCCTTTGGCCTCATCTGCAATGAAGCATGCCATCTCCAGGCTTAAGGCCAAGCACTGGCTGCATCAACACTGGAGTGGTGTTGTGAAAAGGGGGGAAGGGGGGGACCGCAGAAGGACAGAAGGTAGATGAGATGAGGTCGTGGGTTGAGAGAGGAGAAGTAAAGGAAAAGAGAGAAAGGGGAAATTAAAAGGCAGAGATGTGACGTGCCTCAGATCTATGGCCAAAGAGGGTCATTAAACTAAACCCTTCGGCGACAGAACGACAGATCAAGAGAGGGGAGAGGGAGGGCAGAAGAAGGTTTAAATAAGGGCCAATCTTAAAATAGCATTACCTATTTCTCATCTGAGGCCTAGTTAACAGGAAAAGAATGAATATCTTGCCCCGAAAACCATCAGCGCCCTCCCATTTCTTACAAGATGGAGGGAGGTCGGAGGGTGGGGGCGGACGAGCCGGTGCAAGTTTTTATCCGTTTGAATCATTTTAAGCTCATAAAGATTTCTAATGCACCTGTAATGCTTTATGACCTGAGTTATAATCAGAGATAATGCTTACTGTTGCAGTAAATATTACATTTATGAACTACAGGTGTTAATGACTGGTTGTCCAACAAAGACCCTAATAATAGCACATCTCATAAACATTTATAGGATCCATAATGCGTCAGCAGGTGCTGCTGTAAGTGCGGTCACCGCTGCGTTGAAGGGTACTCCAGAATCACAATCCACTGCATTCATGAACCGAAAAGGCAAAAATACATTGTAGCAGGCAAACAATAAAGAAGGATAAATGTTGTGGAGAGATGAAAATGTGATCTCTCTCTTTTTCTTTAAAAAAAGGCAGTTATTTCTCTTTATAATAAAGCAGAAAACAACAAAGATAGAAGGTGATGAAATGTTCGCTGTGATGGATTACCTATCCGTAGTGAGTTTTAAGTCTCTGTGAGCTGATTTTTTTTACTCCATAGTGAAATGAACTGAATCTAATGGCTCCCTGGAAAGTCAGAAATCCATTTAAAAACTCGCAGTATATTTGGAAAATACTCAGCAGTAATATAAAGAATATGCGATTTTAATGGACTGAATCATGTCAGACCACTGATGTGGTCCTTTAAGTAACCCAGTGGCTCTATAATTTTAATATTACTCTTATTTTATATATATATATATATATATATATATATATATATATATATATATATATATATATATATATATATATATATATATATATGTTTTTTGTGAACCAGGCTAACCTCTAAATAAATGTTTTGTACTTTTGGAAGTGCGACAAGAAAATGGATAGCATGTCGTTACACGATGATGAGTTCTACATCTGCTGATTTTTCAATACTACAGTCTCTAAATAGTATCAGTCTAAAGCTGCTCCTGACAGGCAAACACGGCAGGTGAATCAGCTGAGATAAAAAAAACAAGATCCGGCTCGGAACGCGACACTGGCGGAAAAGAGTCAAAACACGGGAGGAAGAGCGAGCGACGGCGGCTGTGGCTGTGAATAATTAGGCAAAATAGTTTGCTTTTGTTTTTCTCTCTGATTGGAGAAAATAAGCGAGGCTGTGACTGTCGCATGTCGCATGCGCTCTCACACACACACACACACGCACCAGTGTGTGTTGTCTTAGGCACTAATCCGCCACACAGCTGCGTCATTCCGGAACGTGTGTTTACTTCCTCTGTGCCTTTACCACCACCATCACTGCCGCCGACCCCCCACAATCCCCGCAAACACACACAAACACACACACACGCACAATCACACAAAAGAGAACTGGGCGTATAATTTGATCCTGTGTGCTCTCCTCCTCTAATGAAGCTCTCTGGCGGTTTGACTGACACCTGGCTCGTTATTTAAGTGCCTGTTTTGGGCCAGGAGGAAGAAGAAGAGGAGCTGGGGCAAGGATGGAAGACGGAGAGGAGGCGGAGGAGGAGTGAGAGGGGTTGGGGAGAAACAGATAGGAAAAGTGGCAACAAGGGAGCTGAAAGAGAGGATAGGATTGGAATTGGGAGGATAGGGATAGATAAAGGGACTACAGGAAATGAAAACAGGCTGGAAGGATGAAGCAGGGACAGAGAAAAAGAGGATCATGGGAGTCGTAGGGAGTAAATGAGAGAGAGGTGTGGAGAAGAGTTTAAAAAAAAGAAAGAGGAGAACTGCAATCAAGACAAGACAGTTCGGGAGGAGGAAGAGCTGATGCCGGAAACGGGGGTGATAAAGGGTGTGGAGGGATTGTGTGCATGAGTGTGTATAATTGCAGGTCTTTGTCCTGATAATGTTCTTTGAAGGCACACAGCTGATAATTAGCAGGCATGGCTCCACGGATGCCTTTCAGCATCGGTCATTATGAGCCGCAAACCCACTATTGGCTCTGACATGACCTCCTGAGATGGCGAGGAACGCTGCGCACACACACACACAAACATACACACCCATGCACACACACATGCGTGCCAGCAGCAAGCTCACACACGTCAAAAAAACGCACCAATTGTGGTAAACAAGTGCTGATTAGTGTATGAATAGCATAAGCTCACGAGTGGAACAGATACAACAGCTCTCCGAAGGCCTCAAGTTCCTCTTTGGCATGAGGGCTGCAGGTGCGCGTGACACGCACAAATGCACTCACACTTCCTGTTTACAGAGCCAGACCCACACAGACAGCAGAGACTGTAATTACAGGGATTCACACAATGTGGCGTCCCGGTACGCTGCGTCCGTTATTGCCTCCCCGGTTGCCACATGACAACAGCGGTCTCCCCCCACCACTTGCTACGGAGACTGCCTGATGCGCCGCTCCTGGCCCCGCCTTCCCAAGTATTCCCATATCTGAATATTTATGAGACAGGAACTGGCAGTCAGAAGACACGGGCTGGAGTGTCCGCTCTCCTCTGCAGTGACAGTTGTCGGTGTTAAAGGCTCCTTCCTGAGCTTTAATTTGTCCCCCAGTGAGAAAACGTCCAGCAGGAGCTGCAGCGTGACAGATTCACTCCCGGTCATTTCATTTTTTAACCCCACTTTTTGTGCCAGAACTTTTGCATTTCATCAATAAGGGCAATGACTCATATTTTTAATAACACAACAAACACAGGCCTCTCTCTCTTGTCGAGTAGCAGCGTGGCGTGTTGGAAAGGACAGGATCCGAGTTTATCTCGCCTCTGTTATTTCTGTCATCTTTCAAAAACTTCTTTTCTTCTTGGCGTGTTCAGGATGTGCGACCAAATATCAGCGCTGGGTCCTTCTGCTACCCCTTTTTGTGGCTTTCAGCTTAGCTTAGGTGCCATCATGTGACGAAAGAGTGGATGCTAATCAGGTGGTTACAAGTGGCCAAAGGAGAAAAAAAGAGTGAAACTGTTGCAGCAGTTTTTTAATTCTCATTGGGTTTTTAATTGTCGGAGCCTATGCCGGTGTCGCGCTCACTGTTCATCCATTTTTCATCCAAACACATGAATTATGAAGAATTGCTAATGACGGCGAGGGAAGGAGAGAGAGAGGAGAGGGGGGTCTGTGTGCAGAGAGCTGGACGGACTCTTAGATATCTTTTCTTCCTTCGCTTCCCCAAAATCTGTCTCAAGAGAGTTTTTTTCTTTTTTGAGTGACACAGGGGTTCAATTTCTGGATAAAACACACACACACGCACACACAGACATCCTGGGTGGCAGGTGAACATACAGTGGTCCAGGAGGGACTGACTTCTGTATGTGTGATCTAGACCATTGACCTGGAACACACAGAGCACTGAGAGAATAAAACTCACACACACACACACACACACACACACACACACACACACACACACACACACACACACACACACACACACACACACACACGTCATTACTTCGTTTTTTCTATTAAATATTTTAAGCATCATTGTAACTGTTTCTATATTTTAACATATAATTACAAGGTTTTGTTCTTCCATTTTGTTATTTTTGTTTAATCAAGCATCGAATAGTGTATAGTGTTGAACACAGGCATATAACACAATCATTTTTTACTGATTTGCTATTCCTAAATGATTTTCAGATGCCTTTTCTTATTTACTTTTTTAACACATGGTATTTTTGTTTTAATATTGTATTTTTGGTACATTTGTTTTGTTTCATGGGAACTACATTTTCATCTTTTTATTATCATTATTTTATAATTTACTAGTTTATCCCCTGAAAAAGTTGGATCATATTGAATAGTTGATTGGAAAATGTATTTTTCGGTGTTATTGCTGCTTCTTAATCAATCCAGAACATGACTAGGTATTAAAGCAGATTCGTCTGAACACACTCACACGCACACACACACATGCAGTCAGAGCGTTGTGCCCCGGGGTTTTCTGGGATGCTGGAGTGGAGTTCCTTCTTCCAGCTGACGCTCCCTCGCTGAGACGGGGAGAAGCTGAAGTCGTGGGCGTGTCTTCTTTGCATTGCAGTGATTTCCTAAAACAATAAGAATATACGGCTGTTATGATTGAAAATGCATTTCAATCGAGTCCTGATTGCAAGTGCGCTCTTTTATTAGCAACTTCTACCCAGTGCAAACAATGCTGTTGCCATAATTAATCATTATCACATTAATTTTGTTTTGAATGATTACTGTAGCACGTTATAAAGAAACTGTTTTTGTTGTTGGTGGTGGTGTTGATCTTTCTGAAATTAGTTCTTCAAGCGCAGTAATGATTCAGTTACAAGATTGCGATCTGGGGGAAAAATATCTTTAGATTTGCTTTCACTTTCCTTTTCCATTTTCATTCGCTTGTTTGCACGTTCCCACATTTGTCTTTTTCTCTGCTAAGGCACATATGCATGCCTTTCAGTGTGTGTGTGTGTGTGTGTGTGTGTGTGTGTGTGTGTGTGTGTGTGTGTGTGTGTGTGTGTGTGTGTGTGATGTTGGGGGAACTCAGTGTGACTTTTTTTTCCTCTTTTTTGAGAGGCTCCAGATGGCTGAGAGACAGGTGAGCCAATTAGCGAGTCTCACTACACAGCAACATCATCACACCGGCGGAGCACGACAGCGAAACACACAAGCACACACACACACACGCACAAACACACACACAAACACAAAAAACATACCAGTATTTCACATGACTCTGCCACACGGTTAGCTCTGCCACCGTAACGTCCCAATGTGCGTCTTAGTCCGTCAATACGCCGTCACGAGCTCGTCAGTGTCACCGCGCAGATGAAATTGATTCTGGAATATGTAACGATTCTGGGAAACGATGACAAATGATCCTCTAATGTTAGCTTATTATCACGGCCTCCCGCAACATACAGCGCTGCGCGACTTATACTGTGGCCCATTATGCATGTTTTATACGACCCAGAAAACAGGCATAATGGGCAGATTTGAATTGATTTGCTTGTGTATTCATTTATTTTCAAGGAGCCAAAAATATTTCAGGAAGCCTCGCTGATGTTCATTATAATTCTAATGAAGTCGAAATCTTCACAAAGGAGGAGAGAGCGGCAGGAAGACAGCAAGTCTAAACAAAACAACAACCTTTATCTGTCTTCCTCTCTTTATCCCTCTTTTTTTCCCCCTCTCATGTCGTCTCTTTTGCTCTGTTTCAGCGCTGAGTAGCTGAATATTAGGCGTAGAAATTGCAGACTTTGCCGGTAATTAGCCGTCAGCCGCTGTGGAAAACACACCTGACCCTTTGCACTCCTTCCAGCTTCTAGATGCAAACAATACCCCTACACATATATATGCATCCATATGATGCAACGCATGCACTTGCATGGTGCTTATTATTTAAAAAGGCTGCTGTGTTTGTCTATTTCTCTTTTTGTTAAGGGATAATTGAACACCCATGACGGCTGCTTTCCCGCCTAATGGAAGGGGACAAATTAATCTCTCTGTGCTAATGTCTGCAAATGGAACAGGACCACTCCTGCCACCTCCATGCTCAGCTAACCTGCTTGGCGTTAGTGCATACGAGGATAATGTAAACCTCCGTCGGCTCTGATGATGGATATAATGCAGCTAGTGTCATTTTGAAACTGTGGGATTCTCTAGGCCTTCTGGGAAAAAATGTTCAGTCACAAAAGAATTTGTATAATGTTTTTAACTGAAATGATCAATGTTCTGTGGTTTCAGGTCATTCCTACCTGATATATATGCCTCCAAGTGAGTATTTCTAAAGGACTGGTATTAAGTAGATACTTTAAATCACCCTGTGAGATCAGAAGTTGGTGCATTCTTATATGTTCTGAAGGTCATTAACTGTATTAGAGTCTTAAGAAGGATTTCTCGCAGTCGCTTTAGAGCAAGGCTCGATTTAGACAGAGGACTGCAGACTGTGCTGCTGTAGGTGCTAACAGCGCCACAGGAGGGGTAAAGTGGGAGACGGGGAACTGTTAACAACTGCAGTAAAAGGCATCAAGACTGCATTCTTTTGGATTCCTTGTCAGTCACCAGGCAAGATGTGTAAATAATGCAGGCACTGCGCAGCCACACACCCCGAATATGTAAGTGCTGTGTCTTTTCATCTTCAGTGTTTTGTGTGATCTTTGTGAAACACGGTGAAAACCTGTTTAAACCATAAACAATCCTGTTCATATGCTGAGGGTGGAGACTTAGCGCGTATGTGAAGACGTCCCGGTGTTATACTTTAAACATCGTCAAGAGTGTGAGGTTCTGTTTAAGGCTGATTTGTTTTATTCTCATGGTGCAGGTGTGAATCCAAGGCTCCGTTCATAGCAGCAATCTGTACTGTAAGTAAAAGACCTTAAAATATTGGATGGAGAACTTTAGTTTTAATCCTCAGTCGTAAAAGGCAGAGGGGGTATTGTCAACCAACGGGGCAGCGTGGACACAGTAACTCAAGAACGAGGCGACTCAGGATTTTCACACTTATACCATAGGTGCAGCTCCTAAAAAATGGCAGGCAAGTTCCAATATATTCCAGTAGGTTGTAAGAATTTGTTGTCAACACAATAACTCGAGAAGAAAATCACGTAGGATTTTCAACTTTATATCACAAATTACAAATTAGGGTACAAATTTGGAGACTGGGGGTTAGTGCCACCAGTGTTCCCCGCTCCACTCATGTAAGAAAAAGAGTAATTTAAAAGTGTTGCTTGCTAAGAACTAACATAATTAACTGTAAATCAACTGAGGATAGATTTAGTTCACGCAGTGCAGTTCAGTCTTGTAATTGTAGCTCCGTTTCAGAACACTCAACCCAAGACACAGTAAGGTGAAGACACGATAATATTAGTGTCACGGTTCTGGGTCAGTTTGGCCCAGTATTTTGAGTTGTTATGGTTTGGTTTATTTTTGAATGATGGATCGTTCTTTATGTTTCTCTGGTGCTTTGTTGGGTTTTATGATGAATCTGTGTTTCAGTTATTTTGGTGTGTTTTTGCATTATGGATTGTTTTCTTATTCTCTTGTAGTGCTTGTGGTGGTGGTGGTGATGATAGATTATTATTAGTTTCTTGTTTCTGTTTATCCGTGTTTAAGGATTTGTTGTTTCGTGTATTGTTTGAGTTGCATGTGTTATATTCTGTCTGCCTCTCTGTCTGCGTCTTTGTTTAGTGGGTTCTTGTTTCCTGTTTTATTGTGAAGGTCTGTGTCTCATGTGAGTGTGTTCAGTTCTACTGCACCCCTGTCTCGTTAGTCCAATTTCTCCCAGCTGTGTCTCCCTCCTGTTTCTCATTCCCTGATTACCCCCCTGTGTATATAAGCCCTGTGTGTTCCTGTGCTCTCTGTCGTGTCGCACCATCAGATCATGCCTGTGTGTTTCCGGTTCTCAGTGTTCGTTGTGCTGTTCATGTTTTGTGCTTTGCCAGCAATAAAGCTGTGGTTTTCTGTTGAAATTTGGCTTCATGAGTCCTGCGTTTGGATCCTCACCTTCGCCTGCCGTACACAGAACCCTGACAATTAGTGAGAATGCCAAGTATCAGATGCTCTGATATGAAGATGCTCTGATACAGCTCTTGGTGGAGGTAGGAAAAAAGAAAGTCCCTTCCAGAAGAAACAGAAACTGGAACAGGCAGCTACCACAACCAGTGAGGAGAAGAGAGGCTAAAAGAGTATACTGAGACTATGATTAACGAATAACTGGACAAAACACAAACTCTGGGAGCAGACACACGTAGGGACACCATAACTACAAGTTTGATCAAAGGCTTTTAATTTCAGCTTCTGCAGACTTTCTTATGCAGACCAATTACTGCATGATTGCTTCACACTCAAAGCAAGTTACAAAATTGTGTAATAACAGCTACTGTGTGTGACTGTGTGGCATCCACAGCTGTCGGTGTGCACATCTGTGAGGGAGAATAATCCCGGTATTGGGATTTCATTTGGGCTTGCCCTTTTTTCTGTAGAAAAGACCAGAGAGTGGCACAAAAGTGCCTTGCCTTAGTGTTGGAAAATTTCTTTGAAGCGTTAGCACGGTCGACTTTGTGGCACACGAATGCCTTCTCATTTTCAGCCCCCAAATCTGTAAAACACGAGGTGAACTCTTCTATCTTTGTTCCCCTTAACTTAATTAACCGTTTTTATTCTGCTTAGTTTTTCTCCCAGCCATTCGCGCTCTCCTGCAGTGCCTCTGTGTTCCGCCAAGGGGGCCCACCCCACAGTTTTAGAAGCACTGACTTAACGTAATTTGCAAACGGTTGTCAAAGAGTCCAAAAATAAGCTCCACGATGACGTGGCATCAATCGCGCTGCCGTCACTGTTCACATTTGAACATGTTTTGTAGAGGAATGTGGAGGTGGGAGGTCGGGTGACTGTCACCCTATTTTCCCATCTTAATAGCCTGTGATCCTGCAGCCATTTTGCCTTCTAAGCCTTTTCCTGTGAATGACCTCCAGGGGAGATTGTGTTGCTGCTGCTGGAGTACAGAGGAGTTGATTACGCTGGCAGTGCCGGGGCTTTGTTCTAAGCATATGCCCGTCCTTGGCTTTGCAGCGCGCGAGAAAAGAGATAGATGAAGAAGAAGAAGAAGAAGACGACGAGGAGGAGTCTTATCTCTCTCGTGGGGTCTCGCATCCTTTCATTCCAGATTGTCTTGGTGACCTTCTTGCCCCACCCGGTTCATCCCGACCCTCCACTGCATCGCTTGTTTACTGTCCCATAATGACATTGTCAATGGCAACAATACATCCGCTTATCGCGAGGTGTCTGCCGACACAATGGATGAATGGCAGCGTAATGGAAAGGCGAATTTGTCCTGTTGTCATCTCCAAGTCTTTGGAGGCTCTCTCCTACTTGGCCGTGTGTGCCGGCGTAAGATAAGATTAATTCTTCATATCGCAGGGCTGATTGCAGAATCTTGTATCTAATGCAATTTTTATTTCCTCACCCCTCCTCCTTTCCTATTTCCCTTTTCTTTCGAACTGCAGAGTCAAGCATTTTTTTTTCCTCCTCTTTTTCTTTGGGGAAAAAAAATCTAAATAATTTATCTGTGTTTTGGTGCATTTTCCCCCCCTCCTGTACTGTTGAGTGGAGAGAAATGGGATGGAGACAGACAGGAGGAAAGGCACATGAGTGTTTTTTTTTTCCTTTTCTTTATATTTCCTTTTTTTTTTTTTGAATGGGAGGAACGTGAGCAGCATGCCGAGGAGGGTAAGAAAAGGGAGCGAAGGATGGCGGGAAGGAGGCAGAGGGGTTGAGCGAGCGAACCTCGCTCAGCTCTCGGCTGGAGAGGGGCCTAAGAGGAGCCTGCAGACTTTGGTAATCCCTCTTTTATTAATGTGAAGCCAAGCTCAGCAGAATGCAGGCTCACAGACATACCAGAGTTGCTCACAACTGACTGTCTTTGGGCCTCGCTGTCTGTCTCTCGCATGCAGATCTGCTTCGCTGTCATGACGGGCCAAGTCCGGCCCCTCCCATTTGCCGGGTTAGTAAACAGCTAAACGGTTAAAACTGTGTCGTGTCTTGCCCGGGTCCAGACCCGGCCCCGTGCACTTCTGCCCTGCGAGTGGAGCTCTCGAGTCTTTTGATCCTCGCTCAGGTTCCCGGGCTTGGGTTTTTGGCACCGAAATGCATCCTCACCGCTGCACCGTGCCCTGCACGTTACCATGACAACCCCCCTTACATCACTCAGTGCCCCCCATGTAGCCAATGGGCATTGACCTTTTGCTGTCAGAGCGTGTTAGGGAGTGAGAGACACAAAGTGAGAGAGAGAGAGAGAAAGATGGGAGAGAGCGAGTGGAGGCAGGCGCGCGGCAGAAACAACAAACACAAATAGGTCATTAAATCGTAAACACAATTTAAAAGAGACAGAGGCTGCTCGGTTCAACTGGGCCTCAAGTTACTGCGATGTCAGCACCACAGCGTGCGTTCGCTTTGAATGACAAAAACAAGATGCTTGTCTTCATAAGGCATGATGTCATGATGTTGTAAAAAGAACAAAAAAGGCAATGTTTTTAATTTAAGGCTAAATTTGAGATATCGTGAGACGGGGGGTTCCCGGTAACACTTAGCTTCTGATACACCGCCATATGTTCTATGCTCTCCAGCAGTAGCCCTTTAACACAGACTCATATGCGGAGAGCAGGCTTCCATCAGCAAGCACAGAGAGAGACTGATGCGGGCCTTCAGAGAGATCCTCGTTAGGGTAAATAAATGTAAGGAAGTGTGTAGAAAATTCCAATTAAAAGGCAACTAGATTGAATTAGAATTCAAATGAATGCTGTTTTTAACCTCTCAACCTCTACAAGGTCGCTGCTTGGGGATAGCGTAAAGAGTTTAGATCGTTAAGGTTTGTGTTATATGTTGGCAATTGAGCCCTCCTGAGTGCTTCTCTAGCAGCCTGCAGGATGCTGAGAGGTTAAAGGGCTGCTGAAGTTTGTTTTTTCTTTAATATGATGGATTTTTTTATACATTTAACCGGTTTTGATGTCTTATTCAGCAGATTCGCTTGCATTTGGCCACCAGCTTAGAATGTTCTCAGCCTATTTATCACTCCTATAGATATGGCTGGTAGGCACCCTCGTGTACCTGCTTGTAGTCCAAAAAAGTGCATCATCAGCCATTCTTATCACAGCGTTCTGTTGGAGTTCTGTGTGCATGTAAAATCTACAGTAGAGTTTTTTTATGCTCAGGCCACTTTCACGCATGCATTACCTGACAGAAATGCATCTGAGGATAAACACGTTGAATCAGACATTGAACACCTGCCAACACTCCTGTTTTTCCCATGTTTTAAGACCCTCCTGTTCTGCCGTTTGTCCCTGAAGTTGCAAAACTCTCACACTTTATCGTGAGAAGTTGTAATGCACTTTTGTTTTATAGATGATCTGGCAACGTTTTCTCCATTCACTGCAATTTCAACTACAACCTGGCAACTCACAGAATGATTCAAAGGATGTGTGAGCAGCTTATCGCTCCTGAAGCAAACCAGTTACATGCTCACTTTTCTGTTGTTGTTGCCTCAGAACAACTGTTCAGACGCAGTGAAGAACCAGACGTTATAATAAACCAAACTAAATGCAGGCGAGCTGAGTGACATTTCTGTTTTTTCGGATGTCGATGATGGTGAGTTTTTGACTTCTGTCAAAGAGATACTTTCCGATTAAGAGCTTTCCAAATCAATTACTCGTAACCGAAATGTTGTGAAAACACGACGCCTCTTTCCAAATTATTAAATTGGATGAGTTACAGTCATTCTCATCAAAACAAGTTATAATCTTCACTGCTGTCACTGCGCGCAACTGTTGGGACCGACTACAAAGTGCAAGACTGAAAAAACAAGAAACACTGCAAAAATATTCAACCGACACACTGAAATTTCACCCCTCACTGCTCTCGCTGGTGTGTCGGTTATGCTAGGAACTTAGTTTTGTGCTTTTTTATTTATTATTTTATTATTATTATTGTTTTCTGGTGAAGGCAGCATGGTGGTGCAGTGGTTAGCACTTTAGCCTCACAGCAAGAAGGTCCTGGGCTCAAGTCCACAATGTGCCCAGGGCCTTTCTGTGTGGAATTAGCATGTTGTCCCATGTCTGGGTACTCAGGTACCCTGAAATGGAGAAGCACAAGAGGATGGATGAATGAGTGGATGTTTTTCTTCAGTACATCTGATGCAGGTTCTCCACTGGTCTATGCTACAGAAAAAGGGAAACCTTAGACTATGTCCCAGCCTGCTTCTTCAGACATTATCCAGAGTTCATTTGTGAAAATACTTTTGGTAACCTATAAATGTGATCTTTACAACATGTAAATGACCTTATGACAGGTAGTCCTGTCCAAGCACAAGACTTTCAATACTGAAATACTTGGCCTATTACTTGTGATTAACTAGTAGGCACAACCACGCCGAGGTGATAATTAGGTATTAAAGTAGTGGAAGAAACCACCTACTGGTGTAATGGCTGTTGGACTGTTACCAACTGGTAACACTGGCCATTTGAAAGCGGTGTTTTGGGTTAGCACTTCTTGATTCAGCACGTTTGATTAGACCACTGGCAGGTCATGGAGACCACACAGCAGCAAGAGTAGAAGAAGGAAACTCAATTCTTGGATTGCAGAGTCAACAGTCTGACGTCAGCAGTCAGAAATCACAAAAGCTTGTGTCTACTAACCTAAACCATGTGAGTGAGGAATGAGGCAAAAGTGCGAAACGGACTGGCATCATGTCACCTGACACACTGGACATGCTATGAAAGACTAATAGTCAAAGTACATAAGATGCTGTGCATGTTAACAGTGAAAGAGAAGGGAAAGGATACATTTTGCTAATGCAACCCTAATACTGTAACTGATACGATATGAATTATTATCAGAAAAAAATAAATATTCTAATTCCTTCAATCAGAATGGGACTGTAGCAGTCTATATTTAAATGTAAGCTCATAGCAGAGTTGTTTTTCCCCGCTTTAATGTATAAATGCTTCCTCGCACAGCTTTAGTAACTGAATGCCTGCAGAAGTGTGAGCTATTAGCCATGTAAATAACAAATCATCAGTCATCATTGTCAACATTTATGCATTGTAATTTGAATGCATCGTTCCATTCACCGCTGTGTGCTCCTTTTAGGCTTTAGGTTGTTGTGCTCTTTATGCATTCAGCTTTCAGACTAATAAACATAAGCAACATGAGTGGATGCAGCATATGTTGGATTTTGAGCGGGGAAAAAAAATCCATGAGATCATTATATGTGAGAGTGCCAGGTATTTCACGCTCTTAGTCACCACTTTTTTGTTGACAAGCTCGCCATGTGTCAATATTTGTCACCGTCGCGCGCTTGCCATCGCTTTTGGCTGAGACAAAGTGCAATGAGAGGCCGATCCGATCTGAATGGTAAACAACAGAGGCGGAAATGGGTAATTAAGTTAGAAGTTAGCAAAAGTGTCTGCTGCATTTTAATGCCGATGGCCTGTGCACGCCGGGTAATTTAGGATTTCAATTGTTGTTGTTTTTCAGTGAAATGCAGGTGTTTTGTGAAGACAGACGATTTTGCCCTGTATGCCAAACATTCTAATGAAGCTCACGTACAATCCATAATTTTAACTATCCCCCACCTGCCAGCTAGCCACACACGCACACATCCACACATATGCACGCACACACACACACACAGTGCACAAACAAGCATGGGCATGGTACCCACACACACATACACACAATATGCACTAATGAAGCTGTTCTCCTTTCCTCTCTTTTTCGTTCCTGGCTCACTGAAACATGCATAAATCATAATAAACAGAGAGATGAATTTTTAATCAGAAGCTCCCTGCCTTTGTCTTCAGCCCCAGCCTCCTATGGGGAGGAGATGCTGTGATGTGCCAGGTATATGGAGCCTGATATGGCAGGGCCTCCTTCGGGAGGGCTGCTCACTGAGACATGCCTGTCTGGGCTGCCTTGTGCTGGGCATGATCTGCTGGACCGAGCCGTCTCTCTGGAGTTGAGGCTGGCCCTTCGAAAACGCAGCCTGTACTTGCAGGAGGCTTTGGACAGTTAGAGTGGGACGCCTGGGGAGAAATATTCAATAAAACTCTGAGCTTGGTTTTAATCAGAGAGCAGTCAGTCATTATTCTGACTGTCCATTAACATACATGAAATAGATCCTAAGAAAGTTAGAGTTCATAACTTTGCACTAAATTGTGCAGTAAAAGGTTGAAATATTTGAAAATAAATCTTTTTTTGAGATTTTCCTTTATTTTTAAAGAAAGATTTGCAGGTCCAACATTTTCAGCCATGTTTTTCCAGAAGGCATCCAGTTTCTTTCCCCATGAGAGCCTTTTCTCTCTGGAGACTAAACCGCTTCACCCCAGACTTTTAGTTTTTAGTTTTGCTCCACTTTTCTGGAAAGCTTAGGCTGCTTGAGGTGAGAATGATGCTTCTTATTGGCAGACCCAGTTTTTCATAAAAGGTTAAATATTGTGGTGAAACTCTGACAGAATCAGGGGCCAAAAATTCTTCCACGACCTGGAATTAACACCAGGATTTATGGATATTTACGGCCAAGTCAGTAATGTTCTGAGCTGTAAACTAGTTCATGCAAATAGCAGTTCAATAAAAATACAATATCGAGGACGGATCATACATGTTCAACTCTTTTTTTAATAGTGGGAGTTGGAAGTGATCAGGAGGCTGTGAGCTACACCAGAGGCTGTGGAAATTGCATATATTTGTGATATGCTAATCTTGTTGCATTGAGGTTATTTATATTCTGTCTTAATAAACTGTGAAAATTCAGTGCACAATTGACTTCATGCTGTACTTGGCCTCCTTCCATCGGCGCAACACAACTTTACTGTGATGTATACGATTTATTTACCTCATAAAAACTTCATAAAAGGGTGGTAAAGCTGAGTTAAGGTTGGTTTATTTTCCACTCTGTCTGCAGCTCTATATCTGGAGTCTGAGCCCGGGTTGAGCTGTGCCAGAAACACAGAGATGATGTGCAGTAAATGCGAATAGTGGGCATTGTCGGCGTGGCTCGGTGCCGGACTGGGCCGTGCCCAGTGGTCATGCAGGCAGTCCAGAGCTGGACTGGCGCTAGGTTGTTCCAGAGCTGTAGTATTAGACTCAAATAGGCCCACAACATAACAACATGAGCTGAGCTGTCACAGGGGATTACTTCAGCTAGGCAAGCCAGCGGGGTCTCCACTGCTCTGCTGCTCTACCAGGGAGAGAGAGAGCGAGAGTTAGAGAGTGGGGGGTATGGGGAGGGGGAGATAGGGAAGAAGAGGAGGGTGGAGAGTGGGATGGGGGTGGGGGGTGGGGGGGACGCTTGTTTCTCTATGAGAGAAGAGGGAACAACGGCAGAGAGGCTGAGAGGAACAAGGCAGAAGAGAGAGAAGCAAAGAGAGGCCGCTTGTTGCAAACATCTAGCAGGGGGGGGGGGGGGAGGGAAGAGAGGAACAGAGGACAAAAGAGGAGGAGGAAAGAAAAGAGTTGCCAGCTTGTATCCTGATAAAGTGCATTAGTTTGCTTGTGATGTTGGAGCACTCGTCCGAGCTGGGCTTTGTGGGGAGAGTGTGTGTTGATGCCACTTGCTGCCTCCCTCCTGCAGCTGCCGGTGCGGGATCTATGAGAGCTGACGAGCTGCTGCTGAGGTACACACTCGCACGCACACGCATCTGTGCTCACACGTACAACAACGAACATGCGAGTACTTCTTTCTGACCCAGATGCTGCCTCCGTGCGATCCAGCTAGGGTGTGCCTCTGCTGCATGGTTACTTTGGCATCAGCGAGGTTCATGAGTGTGTGTGTGTGTGTGTGTGTGTGTGTGTGTGTGTGTGTGTGTGTGTGTGTGTGTGTGTGTGTGTGTGTGTGTGTGTGTGTGGAGGGGGAACCTAAACAAAGTCCAGATGCTGGCTTATTCCTGTGTTTTCTGGAGATTTGACGTCTGCAACACCTCCTACCTGGACCTTCAGCCTAACAGTGTTGTTAGCTGGCAGGATATTTCTCACTGCTTCCCTGCAACTGTTTGCCCAGTCAAGCGTAACATCCAATGCTTGTACTTCTGCTTTTTTTGTTGTTGTTCTCTATCTTCCGCTTCGTCCACCCCTCCTCCTGCTGTGTTAGCAGCATTGTGTGGACTACAAACAGTTAAAGCTGAAGAATTAGCAAATAAATGGTCGCTAACAATAAAAAAATTTTTTTGCCTCTACTGCTTTTAAATTAAACATCTGGCTGGTCAGTGTCATTCACCTTTGACTTCATTCACAGTTCAGTTGTTTTTATTTATATACAATGTTTTTCATGCAGTCGCTGTGTTTGCCTTTCAGCTAATTTACATTTTCGTATTATTCCACCCACATGTACATGAATATGTATGATTTATAGTCTTACTCGCTTCCTTGGTGTCAAGAGTTGTAGCATTTAATGATGTCAGTGCTGATTCTTAAGCTTGTAATAGAATTCTGATGTCTTAAAGTAAGAAAAAAACACCACATTTTCTGTTGGACCTACACAATAACACACACACACAACCACTATTATCTGATGAAACTATAAAGATGTCCGTTATTTCACCTAAGACTTTTAATGCTCCCTGATTGTTTAAGATTTGAGATGAAGCCACCCACTGGCTTGTAGACTTGTGAAGCTTGAAATCAGCTTTTGTGGCCACCACTGTATCATTTTGTTTAATCCAGACGTGTTCGTATTTTGTCTTTCGTCCCTCACCCCCAACCGGTGGCAGGACATGGGCACCACTCCCTGGGCCTGGTTGTGTCAGAGTTTTCTTCCTGTTAAAAGTAAGTTTTTCCTTCCCGCTGTCACCAAGTGTTTGCTCATAGGTGGGGATATTCTGTATTGTTGCAGGGTCATAGCTTTGCAATATAAAACCCCTTAAGATCGACTGTTGTGATTAGGCGCTAAATAAATAAAACTGAATTGAACTGGAAGCCTGCAAAACCCCAACAGACTGTATGGCACTGACCAGTGCTAACTGACATACAAAAAAATACACCAAAGTGCCCTTCACTAAAAACTGTGGCGCACATATTTTGGTGTGTATTAGAATGATCAAATATCCAGTGCTTGAATTCATAGGAGCTAAACTAAAGCTTAGCAGACAGCAAGCAGCACCCACTGCTCAGTTGAGGTTGCAATGCCTGAAATAATCATTTAAACAGGTGAGTTAAATAAATCAAAAACATTTCCCATACAGTTGTTAATTGGTTATAAAAACCAAAATAAAAAGATTTTTATTCTTTTTATAAATTCGGGGCATTTTAACATGGCGGTCTAACTCCATAGTTGAGTTATTTAACAATTTATTGTAGACCATAAAAGTCTCATTTGAATCTTATAATTGTTTTTGTTGCCAGTTACTTTTTAATTATAAACTTGTTCATTTTGGAAGATTCTTCTTTTATATAATTATTTTAAGGTTTATAACATAATATATTATATTTAAAAGACTAAAAATATGTACTGTAAGTTTTCATCAGTATTCATCACCAGTGGTGGAAAATGATTTGCGAGACTTTTTTGTAGCATTGGCTGTTTAAAATGAAGAAAAACAGAGTACAGATGGAATGGGGGATCTCGGTAAGAAGACCAAACGCACCCACTCAACCACTCGCCATTTGACTGTGTCCAACTAACAAAGCTTGAATTTGTACTTGCTATTTATTTACTGAAATCTGTGCAATTTCTTTTGCATGTCTTATGGAGGGATGGTGGAGAAATGCCTGTTCTTGTTCTGTATGTTGAACTGTTGGGAAACGTTACGAGAAACTGAAACAGGAGAGTAATGAAGTGACAGTAGTGAGGATGGGAAGGAAAGAAGCATCCCTGCTTTCAAAATGTGAGCCAAGCAGTCGAGACGCCCAACTTTTCTCTCTCCAGCCTTTCCCCTCCATTCCCGCCTTTCAAAGTGAATCATTTTTATTTTTAAAGTTCCGATTACAGATAAATTTTCCCCTACCAGTCACACTTTGTCTGAACTCCCCTCCTGTTGCATACAAGATTGAAACAAGCTTCTGCTGCGCACCTGATCATGAAAAACAGTCATGCTGAGGTTGACTTGTTTTGCAACGAGTAAACATATTTCATTGATGTTTGCAGGTAGTAATTTATTGCACCATAATTTACTGACTGAATCGGTGAATGCTTCATTGGGTGACAAATGAAACTGCTTTTGAGGCATGCACTTCATTTGCAATTTCCCGATGAAAAATATGACTTTGAGCGCTTTCTGCATCAAGCAGTTTCTCCCAGTGAGAAACATGGGGGATATTTTCCAGTGGTTTAGCACATGTGTGGGTTTATAGGTGGTGCGGTGGGCTGAGATAGCGTGAACATCAAATGACAAAGTCCACTGCAGCAGATTAGTGATGACAGATACCAGTAATTAATTTGGGGCTTTCCTCCAGCAGAGTGGTTATGAAATAAAACAGTAGTTATGTAGTTAAAATTGTTAACATTGATCCAGTACAGAAGACTCTGTGACATTTTAGTCTTAGGACAATACAGAGCTAGGAACTAAAAATACAGAAAGCAAAGAGTGTCAAAATTTGTGAATGCCACCTAGCTGCTGACTCCCAGCCTCACTAAAAAACGATGGTTCATCTACATGAGAGTAAAAAAAGCAAAAAGAGAAAAAGAGAAGTAACATGGCAGCACTGCAGGTCTCGTAAAACATTGCCAAGGAATTCACCCACTTTCCTAAAAAAGTGTCTCAAAAAGATTTCACAGTA
Source organism: Rhamphochromis longiceps (assembly GCF_057381845.1). Lineage (NCBI taxonomy): Eukaryota > Metazoa > Chordata > Actinopteri > Cichliformes > Cichlidae > Rhamphochromis > Rhamphochromis longiceps. The sequence goes on along the minus strand of NC_140573.1, from coordinate 23,345,181 downwards.
GATATCAAAGGTGAAGCCAGTTTTAGATTTATCAGCTGATTGGAACTCCTGCACTTACCTACTCGTGTCTCATCGGCTGCCCGACCTTCTCAGGGGTTTGATTGACTTTCATCATCTGATAAAGGTGTGTTGTTTGGACCTGATTAAGGTCTGACAGACCAAAACTTTGTGATTTAATAAATATTTCAACAGTGGGCAAGACTGTGTGGGAGTTCCAGTCATGTGTTCTTAAAAAAGTACATTTCCTGACGTGCTAGTCACTTATTCTGGTGTGCGATTATGTCCAATTATGTCTTTGTCGGTAAAAAGCTATAAAATTGATGATGATTCAGAGCTCACAAAGTTCTGACAGCTACTCTAATTCTTAATAGCCTGCAGCTCAATGCTTCCTGGTTCAAAATCCTTAGGAAATAACACTTGAACTTTTTATTCTTTCTTTGCAGTTTTCGTACCAATCCAGTGGGTCAGGTTGGACTCTTGGTGGCGTCATTCTGGCCCACGGGCCATATCTTTGACACTCCTGGTGCACCGAAAACTATGTCGCCCACAGTTGCAGAGCTTGACTCTTACAAGGGAACTAAAGTGAGGTCATTTAGACCTCTACCTCAAATTGCACCAGGACTACCCTCCAAAATTGGAGCCAAATAATTAATATTTCAATTCAGAGCCAGTGTGCTTTAACACACTATAACCTTACCAACTGTTTTATAAATTGAAGTAAAGAGAACTCATGTCAGAGGAAACTTGCAGAAATAATCAGCACATCTTCCCCTGAGAGTTTGCTTATGTGAGCTAATATTAGTCCTCTTTTGCTCCACCCCTCCTATTCCTCCTTCTTTCTTTCCTCTTGGAGCACTGGCAGTAAAACCAAGCAGCCCTTCTCATTCACCCCACACAGTGTGCCTATCTAATGGTGTGGAGGATATTACGCTTCTATTAGAGCTATGACCGTTGGTTTAGAGTCACTGCCTCTCACTCCCATTTTCCCAGATGGGTCAGGGCAATGGGCATTAAAACGGCCTCTGTTCCCTCCTCCCCCTTCCTCCCCTCCAGCCTTCTTGAATCTGCTAAACCAGCCGTCGAAGCCTCTGTGAAGGGAGCGCACCTCGTCTCCGCGCTACAACGATTTAATCTGCCGAGCACCTTTTCAATCAAAGAGTGTCAGGCAGGGCCGCTCTCGACACGACTCTAATACAATGCATGGACACACACGTACAGGAAGTGAGGGCGAGCGAGGGCGACTACTCCTGCGCGCACGTGCATCACATGCCCAGGCGCAGATCAATACTCGCAATCATACAGGTGACAATAGGCGCAGGTTTATCGCCCCTGATTCACACCCTGCTATCATCACCTTCTCAAAATCGCACAATCAAGGGAGGGGAGGGTGAAGGCAGAGGGTGCATATGTGAAAGAGGAAGGAGGGAACAGAGCACGGGAGCTTGCAGGTACATGAAATGTGTGAATATGTGCGTGAAATGAATTGAAATGGGTGTGAAAGTGCATCTATTTGCAGGCGGATGCATATGCACATCCCTTTGTATGCCTGTGTGTGTGTGTTTGCATGCGCATGAGTGAATTTCCGCTGTGTGCGTGTGCGGCAGATGCGTTATATTCCTCCTTTCTTTTTTTGGAGTGTGTGCGTGTACATCTGTGTCACTGTGTATGAGGTGTGTATGTGTGACGGTTGTTATCAGAATGACACCATCCCACTCCCTCTCTCCTGCAGCCCCAGAGGATCAGTGGAGCTGCACCAGTTTCAAATGAAAATAAATGAGAGGCAGTGACCGCTACTGCCTGGGTCCCGCTTTAATGAGGAAAAGGAGCAGAGAGGGAGGGAGGAGAAGGAGAGGACAGAGGTGGTGGAGGAGGGACGAGAGGATGGGGAGAAGGCAAGGGGAGAAATTGGAAAGTGAGGGTGAGATTGGCCCGAGTTGGCAACGACAGGACCGAGAGAGAGAGAGAGAGAGAGAGAGAGAAAGAGAGAGAGACGAATGGAAAAGAGAGGAGGGGGTGGTGATGAATGGAGGGCCTCTGTCTGTCACTGATGCGATGGCCAATTACAGTTGGAGCACGCTCCGATGCACTGCAGGTGGAGCGGACACTGTTTTGAGTGGCCAGAGAATATCCCTCCATCCTCCATTTGCATTGAGAGGAGAAATCACTGCACAGTGTACAACTTAGAGCAGCTTTGGGGGGTTTACTTTGTGATTCAATAGAACATTACACCTTTGTGGATCTGGGCTGAACTATACAGGGATTTTTTTTTTTTACCACGCATCTTCAAGGATTATACGCTCCCTTGAGGTATATTTTTCTTTTACTTCCCAAGCATATTAAACCCTTAAAAGAGTAATGAAGCACTGCTTTTTCAGCTTGGGGCTCGTACCAAAGTTGTGTAGTGACATGGTAGTGTGGCCGACACGTCTGGAAGTACAGCCGACACATTTTAATGCACAGAGTACCACTTTAGTGTCTTTTTTAACATGCAACGTGGTCCGTGGGGTTCAAAAGAAGGCCCACAACATCTGAAAGAGACAATGTAAGGCCGTACACATGGTGCTCTGCTTTTATTCTCACTGTTGTGGGAAGTTTGCACGGTAACACGTGGTTTATTATTATAAAAGGGAGTATTTTTCACCCAGACAATGACAGAAAAAGAGAAGCCAAAAAAGGAAAGCGAAATTAAAAGTGAAAAGTGAAGTGAAAGTGTAAAAATCATAGACGTCAGGTATACAACCCACCATCGTACAAAGATTTATTCTTCTGAATCTAGTAAAATCGCATTATGAAGCAGTCGAGCGACTGAGTTTCAACTCAGTTTTATTTATATAACACAGCAAGACTTGTTTCAGCTGCTTTATATCATAAGGAACCCACACTATCACACGATATGATAATAATCAGCACACATTCATACATATACATACATAAAGCTTCAGTAAAACTATAGAAATATATAACACGATCCTATCATTTAGGATATTAACCTCATCCGGATCCTCTAACATTGTCCTTATGGAAAATCAGAATGAACAGGGTGTTCTCAAAATAGGTTAAAATTATTATAACTGTGGAAGATTCTAGATAAAAATTAATGGCATGTAATAGTAGCATGTAAACACAACAGTAGTCAAAAGAGTGGAGAGAGGAAGGAATGCTCGCTGCATCATGGGAAGTCCCCCAGCAGCCTGAGCCTATAGCAGAAACTACAGGGTCGTTCAGGGTCACCTGATCCTTAGTGATCCTAAAAAATATAGACATACGCTTCCTGTATTCCTACATGACACTAGCATTTCCTAGCAGTATCCTTCATACACTGGTTTTCGCAGGATTTTTAAATTAAGTCTAAAGGTTGTGTTACATTGTTCAAAGAGCTGCTCGAAACCACATAAAGCTTTAGGTTGGAGATGTAACTTAACCAAATTTCAGAGCTTTTTACTGCCATAGAAACTCAGGTGTAGCATAACTTGATACAGGCCTTTAAAATATCACAGAATTAACCCAAAAAGAGCCATGGGGCTTATTGAGAGTTTGCAGATATGAGGTCAGCAGCGATGCATTTCTACTTCAGCGCGGCTGAGCGTTGTCCATGCCTGTCTAGCAGAAACTATTAAAACTAGCAGACAGCAGCACAGTATACCCGGGAGGCCTCTTCAGGGGCAGAGGACATCAAGTGTGTGTGTGTGTGTGTGTGTGTGTGTGTGTGTGTGTGTGTGTGTGTGTGCGTGTGTGTGTGTGTGTGTGTGTGTGTGTGTGTGTGTGTGTGTGTGTGTGTGTGTGTGCAGAGAGAGAGATACAGACAGACCCACACATGTCATGTCGAGACCACCGGTGCAGACATTAGTGTGTTAGGGTCAGTGAGCAGGTCAGGAGGTATTTGCTCGACAGTGTTGGACTTGATCACGATGTCCTGTAATGCGGAATTTATGTGTGTAGTCTACGTGTACATGTGACTCTAGAGGTCAGAAGCACGTGATGTGATTTTTCCACTTTGAACAACTTAAAAATTGCACTCATCCTTCTCTGCCAAACTAGAACAGACAGTCACTAAACTCTTTACAGTAAATACTTTGGCTCACATGTCTGTCTTGGATCATTGCCCAATTATTCATTTTGCACTTTAGATCTTGCCGATACTTCTTCTAATTTAGACTTTTCCCTCAGTCTCAAAAGAAATCGAGATCTCACGACATGTACACATCCATTACTAAGGGCTGTCGCCACCCATTTTGGTTACCTAGGTGACATTACAGAAAAACATTTAACATAAGGTCCTGGCTGAGGGTAAAATAATTAGTTATGAATAATTAATGAAATTGTTGCTGTGGTGCCAGATGTGTAAATGTGCATAGCTCAGAGGAAAGACTCCAACAAATAGCCACAAGCAACAAACTTCAGCTCCTGTTAACATCTTGTCAAACCCAGATTTCACTGGTGTGGTTCTCCAGCAGCTTGAGTATGTAAACTGTGTCTCTTTGCTGTTTGGCGGTAGCGTCTGGATTTACAGCTAATATGCTATCAACATCAAAGTGCTGATCATTGTTCCCCTTTGCGGCTCACAATGTTATCAGTATAAGTCGTTTTAGTGTGGTTCTTATTATACTAATGTTTGCCAGGAACATCAGTAATCTTGTTACATGAATCTTATAAGAGTAATCTAATGAAGTGAGGGGTTGAGAAAAGCTTAAAAAGCCTGGTTGAGGAATTTACACTACTGTCTCATCCCAGGGCGCAGCGTTCCTCTCTTCTGTCAGACATCAATAGAATAAGTACAAGCTGATTCTTTCGGTGTTTGTACCTTGGCAAACCTGCAGGTTGGAGGTCAAAAGGTTGACCTCGTCACGCGTTCCATTAAGAACTTTGTTCTTCTATTTTCTACAGCTTATCGGGGTCTGTTTGACGGGTGGAGCAGTCTAAGCAGAGATGTTCAGACCTCCCTCTCCTCGACCACCTCCTCCAACTTTTCTGGTGGGACACTGAGGCATTTCTAAGCCTGCTGATCATCTCTCAAGCATGTCCTGGTTTTGTCCCGGGACTTCCTCTCACTTGGATACCTAGGCGGTGTCCAAGAAGAAGCATAGTCAGATGTTCTGACTTTTTACCTTTAGGCACTAATATCTACTTGGGTAGATGTAGGAAATAATGCTTACCTAGTGTTTATAAACCCTTCCTAGTTCTATCAGAGCTTTCATCCTGTTTCCTTTCCACTGTCGCCAAGTGCCTGCTCATAGGGATCGTCTAATTCTTGAGGTGTTCCCTGTATTACCTGAGGTGACTGTTGTTGTGATTTGGCAATGTTAATAAAATTGAAGTAAACTACATTGAATTAATGCCAGCGGGTCTTTTGCAGATTGGCGTGTTTGAAGAATTGGCCTGTTTCACTATTGCCCCATCATAACACCAACGCCAAAGTCCACCGTGTATAAATCTGACATGTCAGCGGATTTGACAGTCTGACTGTATGAAAATGGTTGGGTAGTATTTTCTCATGTCAGCAGTTTGTTTGTGTATGAGCAGAGGTTTTTTAGGGCGGTTCGCTGGATATGACTGGCACTCTGCATCAGCGGTTACAGTACTAGATTAGTACTACTTTATTACCCAAGGACACGAGCTCTGTGGACAGTGCAACTCATATTCAATCCAAATGGAAAGAACAAGAAGACCAAAATGAAACATGCACAAAATTAGCTTCTTTTTAGTCCTCAACACATTTATGTCGATATTAAGAAGTGGTATTAAGCCTCAGCTGTATATTGTTTAATCCCTGAACTGCTGACATTTTCTTCTATTCTTTCTTATGCTAATATTTGCTGCACGTGAATCTTCACATACTGTGAAGGTAAAAAAAATGTTTGAATCACCATAATAACCTTCTTTTTTCTTTTTCACAAAGTGTCTTCATACTCAAGCCATCTTTCTTTCTTGGCGCCGCTCGCGTTTTCACATGATGGTATTTGTGAATAGGCCTCTTTATCCTGGAAATGACAATATATGTGACACACCTGACAAAACATGCATATAAAGAGAGTAAAAAGTGAAGGTTGTGCTAAAATGTTAATCTGAATTCTACTCTTGATTCAAGGTAAATAGATGTTTAATAAAAATTTAAAATTGAACAATAAAAAAGCACTGAGCTGAAAACCCCTAGCCCGGTGAGTTTGTGTGTTTTGAGTCAGATTGTGTTTCCAAAACAGGTCAGCGAGCATTCGGGCACTGCAGCCCACTGCAGGTAGAGATGGGATCCACGTTAACTGGAACACGATGTCCTAACCAGAGTCCAGCAAGGGCCAGAAACAAGCTGACAGAGAGGGTGAAGAGAGGGAGAGGTGCAGTGAGTGATGGAGGAGAGGGGAAGGAGACAGATGAAAGCATGAAAATGGAGGAGAGAAGGAGAAGGCGGCTGGAGAAAATATGGGAATGAGATCTGAAGATTGAACAGTGAGTGGCAGCGAGAGCGATGGAGAGAGTGTTAGAAAGAGATGTCTCTACTTTTATTTGGTTTTCAGTCCGCTGTTCTGAGCTTAACAGAATACGAAAGTAGCAGGAGGACTCGGCTGGACTGGGACGCCTGTAATAGCCTTTCATTTAGGAAGCAGTCTATCTGCAAACGCACACACGTGTACAGTGCGGAATAATCACTGATCAAAATGGGGGTTTTTTCCAGCGACGATGAATGGTAGCAGTCAGGGTCTGTCTGGTTTTTGCTCCTCACATGTCCACTTAGGCTCAAACGCAGATGCTTGCTTTTCTGAATTATTCATGAACCCCTCATTAAATATTCACGTGTGAAAAGCCGGTACCATCAGCTACCCACAATCCTCTCCTCTTGGGTGAGGTACAGGCAGGAAAGAGAAGACAAGCAGGATGATACTTAAACTTATGTACCTATCAGAAAGCAGTTTTATTCTTTTGTTTAATTAGTTTTTTTAGGATCTGCTCTTTTTGGTCCTCCCTCTTTGTTTCTTTCTTCTGTCTTGCCCCGCCTTATCTCCTCCTGTTCTCCTTCGTTCTGGGTGATCAATTCGTATTGCTCGGGCAGCTGAGCCCCCCTGAGCCCGGGGTTAGAGAGATGAAGGCAGGGAAAAGATAGAAATAACTAGACAGAGGGAAGAGGCGAGAAAGACAAAAGTACAGGAGAGCAAGCAAAGGCAGAGCCAGACCTTGCCACAAGCAGGGCCTCTTGGCGAACACAGGACCCTCGGGTGAAGAAATGGAGTGATAGGAGAGGTGATGGCTGAGGGTGGAAAGAGACGAGAACAACAGCGGCGGCAGGGAGAAAATAAGGTAGAACACAATGTGTGAAATGTTCACTGGCTCTGAAGACTGGTCCTGAGTAAATACAGGCTCAAGGATGCTTCTGAAGTCTTTGTTCATGCTTTCACAGCGGCGTGTACACAGGCCTACAGCGATTTTAATCTTCACTTGTAAATAAACCGTAACTATGGAGAAATGACGGGCTCAGTGGTCACGCCCGTGCATCAGTCATCACCGAGCACCAAGAACATGACGAGGGTTTTGAGGTTCTGCACACCGGGGTTCTCTTACATGCTGTGCTGGTTTAATTATGAAAGTTTGCAGCGGTGTGTACTCAGGGGGGTTTGGAACATAGCCGGCACAAGAAACAAGTGTAAACTTTCATGAAATCTCAGTGAAACTTGGCCACGGATCAAAATTTGAAGGTTTGAGGTGTCATTCCCACTGTTCCCACCACCTGTCAAAGCCCAACGGCCTTCATTTTAGCTTTAATCAAAACTTTACTTTCATGCTTTCACAGTTGCAGTCTTACACTTTTACGAAGTCTTTGGAGACTACTTCTTATAAGCTGTTTATCCATATAGTGGGATGGAAATGTTTCCTAGACCTTGTGTTTATTATTAGTGTTTATATGATTTGAAAATGAATCTAAAGCACAATAAACAACATCATTAGTCCTGAAGACAATCCCTCATTGGGTGTCTTCACGATATTGCTGAAGAACCCTGTCCGACATGTTCGTTCAAAATCCTATATGTATGCGTCGGTAGATTGAGATGTGGTGGGGCAAAGGCTGTAACATGTGGTTAACTTAATTTTCACATTTATCAAACCATGCAGTGACCCAAAGAAAGAGATTGCTCCCTTGACGATAGAAATGCTTCGTCAAAGGATAAAGGCGATCACTCAGAGCAGCTTTGTATTGATTTGCAGTGACCCTTCTCTTTAAAGGACCCAAACTATCCTTTTTTTTATAGGTGTACCGAAAACTCCAGATCAGGTGCAGTTTTTTCTTTTGATTTTTTAACGTATTTTTTTTATGTGGGACTGTTAGTTTGATAAAATTAATAAAAGAAGAATTTGGATCCAAGTAGAGCCATAATTCTTACAGTTCAGCTGAGATGGTACCCTCCTTCTCCTCCTTTTAGAGTATGTCATTTTAGCTGCCTTAGTCCGCCCTATACATCTGCAAGCTGCTTTGAAACCCATCTCCACCCCAGCTCCTTGTTTAATCTCACGTCTGGTTAAATAATGTCTTTTTGTTCTTTTTTTTTTTTACCACTAAATATAAATGAATTGAAAATTCAAGTTGCTTTAGACTCCTAAGTGAAATAAAGCCACTGCGTCCCTATTGTAGCTTAATTTGATCCACATGGCCAAAATCTGTAGCAAACCTAACCCAGATACAGATCTATTGGCAGCTCCATGGGCAATATCAGCGTCGCTCTTTCACTGTGATTCTCTTTCACTGGCCTCATGAACATGGCCATTTATCACATGTATTTATTTTATTTTTATTTATTTATTTATTTATTGTCATTGTCAGAGAACAATGAAATTGCATTTGGGGCTTCCGTACAATGTAATAGGACTATCTCAAGGTCTAGGGGCAACACACGGTCCTTCATTATCAATCTATGCAAGGCTCCATTGTCATGTGGAAGCCATGAGGTCAGGATTTATCCTCTGTAGCCCCCACCATTAACATCAACCTACAGCCAGTTGTGCATGATCATGCTGATAGAGTCATCCCTGTGTTATTGAACAGAAAATGCATAATCTTCCTCTACGTGAAGCCCATTCTTTTCTATCAAAACAGGCTTTTAACACCAAAGTTACGTACTAGTGATTCTGGAAAGGCAGAATATTGTTTCAAATTCACAGCAAACCACTGTGCAGCTATATAAATATGGCTATATTTGCATGTTAAATGCAGAAGCACACAGCTACATCTCAAATTTGCATGTTAAAGCAATGCCTCATATCCCCTCCCCCTCCTCTCAGATCCCCCCCTTCTTTTTTCTTTTGCTTACCTATACTCTCCCACATCAGTGCTGAAAGAAAGGCAAGCAGTAATCACAATAAATAACATGTATACAGAATAAAGTATAGACCATGTCCAGAAATGAAATGTACAATATGTACAGAGATAAATATATATATGCAAAAATAAAAGGTGCTAGTCAGGCCAGATCAGGTATTTGCATTGATTAGGGCTATTGCTCTCGTTTAAAAGCTGCCCCTGAGTTTATTTGTCTGTGATACAAAGATTTGTTTATAGTTAGAAACAAATTAGGGGACATGCACTACATTTGAATGTTCAGTTCACTCATTTCAAACCTGATGCATTTTTGCTGCAGCGGCCACGCTGTGAGATGTGTGCGCAGAAGCTTTGGCCAAACACAGACATGCAGTTTCAGCTTTAAGCCGTTTAAAATGTAAGGGTAGTGGCTGCTGTCGTTTTCAGCATGGTTTTCAGTCAGTAATACTGTGTGATGTTGACTGTGACCAAGTCTTTGGGGTAATACAGTCAATCAACTTATGTTGTGTTGAGATGCCTAAATGACATTTTGGGAGACATTTGAATTGGTAGTTTAGTTGTAATGAGCCATGTTTTGGTGTTGTGTGCCCATGTTTCAAGATTTTCTCCTCTGATGTAACAAAGAAATGCAAATAAATTGTAATTTTTTTAGGGGGAACGATAAAGTAGGAGTATGAAATGCAATCAGAAAGTTTAGTGACTCCACCTATAAAAATCACAAACCTTACCTGATTTAAATTTGGCCAGTCACTTGGTTTGCAATAAAAGTGATGTGGTGAATCCAAAATATGGAGGTCTTTCTTCTTCTTGCGAGCCGCCATCTGAAAACGGTGTTCGTGAGCACCAGGTCAGGCCTGAAAATGACAGCCTGCTATGGGAACGCAGCCCATTGTCATGCAGCAGTTTGTTATATAATGTTCAGCACAACCCCTGGTCTGATGAGGGTCGAGTGTGGTGAAACATGCAGAGTCGTCCCCACTCCTGGGGCACTCCAAGCCCTAAGGCACTGATGTAGGATCAGCGTTTCCCATCCACACTGTGACCCGGGTTCTCGCAAGTAAACATGCAAGCTGACCCCCCGAGCACAGCCGCGGGCCAAGTCCCACCCACACCATACACTTACCCTGCTGTATGTGCGCATACTGAGCTTTTTTTTTTTCCTCCCATTGACCCAGATACTCATATTCTTCCCCCAGAGAGCCGCCTCTCTCAGTCTAAGAGAGCCTCATTATTTCACTGGAGTGCCTCCCCTCTTTTCTCCATCGGAGGAGGACGGAGGAAGTGGGGCAACCTGGCAGTCGTACCGCGCAGGGGTGCGTTCAGGCCCACACGGGTTCCACGGGGAGGCATGCTGGATCCACACAATTAATGCAGTGTAAAACCGAGTCAGCAAATTTGCAGAAAATTATGAGCAGGTTCATTATTACAAGGCTGTCCCAGAGCGTAACTGCACCTCCAAATATGGTCAACTCATTTGATTCTAAATCAACTAACCGGCCGTTCTTTTATGAAGTTACCACACTGAAACATGACTGCGCAGCACTCATTAGTAGCTTACTGGAAAGTAAGGATCCACTAAACTGATATTTGGTTTGTTGATAGATTATTGTGGCCTCATGATGCGTGTTCCCTTAATTTAGTCAGACTGAAAACAGGCTCACACTGAAATAACCCAGTGATCTATGCTGGTGTGGGAGTGTTTGTGGTTATTATCTGAGAGATGGTGACATATGATCCATTTGAGTTTTCTTTCTTTTTTTTCTTTTTTCTTTTTTTAAACTCCCCCATATCAATAGCATAAGGTGGAATTTTACAGCTCTGTAAAATAAATGCACAGATGTCCATTTTCCTGAGGAAGACGGTGGAATTACAGCCTTACTGCTACAAAGGAAGCCAATGCATGCTTCCATATATTTTGATTGGCAAGAACGGCCAGTGATTTGGGATTGCGCTACACTAGCCCCCTTTTAGCGCTCCTGCTTTATCAGCAGAGTGGCCATACTGAAATAAAGGAAGCCCCTTTGTTTAGATGTGCAGAATTGCAAAGATGTAGAGAGCATCACACATACTCGCATAAAGCCATTAACAAAATAAATATCTATTCATGATTTCCAGTAACTGGTTTGAGCTTAGGCTAAGCCATCTTTAACCTCTTAACACCCATCAAAATAGAAATAATATTACATTGAATTCTCACCTAAGTGGCATTCCCAAATGAAAATCACAGGAGAGACAGGAGGACAAGTACATGTAAGATTTAAAAGGTGAAACCTTCGAGTTTCTGAAACTATGTTTGTTTAGATCTAAACTAAAGCAGGTCACTGGTGAGCTGGTAGATGCTGAGAGGTTAAGTACATTTCTTCTTGAGGAACAAACATTTATTATTAGTATTATTATTATTTTGTGTCACTAACAAAAGTAATAGAATCTTTAAAAGCATGATGCCACAGAAACACTGGCTAGAAACCACGATTAAGTCCAGTGGAAGATATTTAATGGGTAAATGTTCCGATCATTCTAATATTTGTGCGCGGTTAGCTTTATCTCAGAGGTTAAACTCTGCGTCTTGGCGCCGACTGCGTTTGGAGACTCTCCGAACATAAACGATTGAAGCCGCCTCCTGTTCGGAACATCGTGTGTAGATGTGAAAGGATCCTCGTCTGTGGTGAACGGCGCGCTCTGGTAGCCGAGGAGACCTAATAGTTAAAGATCAGCTGCAACGCTGTGCGCCACGCCTCCACGGCTCGACACCTGGCTCTCCAACAGTCCGTCAGTTGCGCTGTTGCGGAACGGTTTTTCAGACAGGACCGGCGGAAGAAAAGCGGGAGGTAGAGACAGAGAGAGAGAGCGAGAAAGAGAGAGAGGGAAAAAAGCGAATGGGGGGCAGGAAGAGGAGAATGTGACAACTGCTGGATGCGGACAGAGTGTGTGCGGCTGGCTACACTGCCTTTGGGGAGGCCTCGGCTCTTGCACCTGTCCCTCTCCGTCTCCGCGACCAGGCGCAGTTTGGACGAGAGCGACGCTCCTTTATTTATCAGGCAGGGCGCACAGCGGCGGAGGCGCACACACACTCTCTCACACTCTCTCTCACACACACACGGACGGTACTGTACGCACACACTCATACACAGGGCAGGAAGGCAACATGACTTCATCCTACAATCTGGATTTTCTGCCCGATATGATGGTGGAGAGCCGCCTGCTCGTTCCCGGGGACAGAATGTGAGTTATTCGGCTCTTCTTCTCGTCCGCCAGTGGCGTGTGGGTGCGTGTGTCTGTGTATGCTGTCCTGAAAAGCAGCTGTCCGATGTGGAAATGTTGCTCTGCTACTTGATGTGTGACCAGAATCGGGGTCAGAATGAAGGCTGGAGCCCGTGTGACTGTATCTGTGTGTTATTGTGTTAGTTATGGCTTGTTGTTATTAATATCCGTCGATAAATTGTGCGGGGATCGCAGGAGCGCCCGCGGCTGTTATCAGCTATAGACAGGATGGTGATGAATGAACGCCATTATGGGAAATTAATGCCACCGCCGTGAATAAACCCCGTCTTTACTAAGCTGTATTATCCGGCGTGTGTCGTCAAATTGTTGTATCCCGTCAGGTCGACTCTGGGAACATTTAGAGCATCGGCTTTTCCATCTCGCTCCGTGGAGCAGAGGAGGGGAAGTTGCTTTGATTTGCGGCAGCCGCCCATCCTCATTTCTTTCCCCGGCTCTCGCCGGGCTGGAAGCGGCGGGGTCGGGACCGTGCGGCGGGCTTCGGGAGCGCACGATGCCGAGACCCATAACGACCGACGGAGTGGATCTGTGGTTGTAATAAAATAAAATAAATAAAATTGCAGGGTGGGAAACACAAGTGTTCTCAGTCACACGAGACTCGATCAACTCCACCACAGGCGGGTTTTTGTTTTGGTTTTTGCGCTCTCATCCCGTGTTTTTCTCCTCACTTTGGACTCTTGGATGAGGGGGGAAACAATCCGAGCGACTGGAAGAGCAGCAGCACCGCGGCTTTTTCAGCACATTCGGGAATGCACGGATGACTTGTGTCCCGTGGTTCAATTGGATTTGTTGTAATTCAGTTAAACTCCGGAATTTGTCGAGCAGGGACAAAGGGAGGGTTTCATCCCGGCATGATGTGTTTTTTTCCACATGCAGCGCATGTCCCACTTATGTCCCCTCAGCTCACGGCGCCTATTTGTTGAAGGCTCGTGTTCTTTCTTCCCCCCCCCCCCCCCCTCTCTCCGTCCTCAGGAGAGAAAACGTGCATGCAGGCTGTGCTGTGGCTCTTCTTTTCATTTTCTCATGAAGGTCTTTTTTTCAGTGTGCAGTCAGTGTATGTTCGATTGCTGCTGCACTTAACTTCTGGTGACTCATGGTGTAAAAGCATAGAACAAAAGTAACGAAGTGTGTGTGTGTGTGTGTGTGTGTGTGTGTGTGTGTGTGTGTGTGTGTGTGTGTGTGTGTGTGTGTGTGTGTGTGTGTTGTTGGGGGAGTCATGAAAAAACCTCATAATGCTTCACTTTGAGGACACTAATCTACAAATGTCATAAAACAGCATTACAATAAATACAATAATGCACGTGGAGATTAAGTGTCTTCCATAAAATGCATAATTAATATTGTTGCTATACTAAAGAAACATGTAAATAATAAATGTCATGGATAAGAGACCCTTTATGCATTAGCTTGCAAATTCTGTGTAAGTCATGTTGAAAATTGCCTGTGAAGCAAAGGAAAATGTGTCTGTTCAGTGAAGATTAAATACAGTAATATGAATGTATATTTATACTAATATATATGCATACATAATAGACTAGGGAGAAATATCGGTATTGGCTGATATCAGTCATGTTCATTGACAGCACACAGAAGGATAATATCATGTTATCATTTTTAAGGACCAATTTGATTCTCAAAAAAGGCCAAAGCGGTTACTGCCTGGTTGTCTAAACATCCAAAAATGACCAAATGTTTGCTGTTTTTAAATGAAAGTTACATAAAAGTGGAGCCAACATGGAAGTGGTTTAAAAATTCATTCTTTTTAATAGACAGACAGCAGGAGGCGACTCCTTTTTGTATGGAAGTCTTTGGGAAAACGGCCTTCTTCTCACTCTGTGAGCTTAGCAAACGCTTCCTGGTCAGTGTTTGGCGTCGCTCACTAGTTTTGGCTCGTGCTGAGTTGAACATTCAGTCCATTTTCTAAATCGCAGCCAGAAAATGGGTTATCCAGGATATGCTTATTAGCTAAAGGCTTGTCAGTCAAGATCCACCCTTTGCTCATCACTTCCAGGTTTAGTAAAACCACCTCTGGTTAATTAATAGCCACAAAACTAAATATGTCTCATACATTCCAATCAGCACCAGATATGTTAGATTTTAAATATATTTCTCAATCAGTGCAGTGAATCTCTGTTTTTTGCTATATAAACATAGCTATGAAAAAGATGACAGCCTAAACTAGCTGCACGTTATTACAACTACATAAAAAGTGTTGTAATATCATAAATGGGACTCGAAAGTCAGTATACGTTTCCTGAAATAATGAATAATAATGAAATAATTCATTGTAAAGCACATGTAGATATTAGTTTAGCTCTGTTATTGTTGCTTTGTTGTACAATTTGATGTCATTCTGGCCCCCAAAATGTGATAAAAACCACAAAACTTTAAGGCAAAATGACTCTCGTTGAGCTGTTTGTGATGCATCAAATCCCCGATAAAGTGGTCACACATAAACGTTGCTGTTTTTAAGTGTCACTAAACCAAAAGAGACCGGTAACAGTTTCTCTGTATCACTGTAGGAAGCTGTACGCTGTACAATACTCCAAAACTGCATTAATCAAGAATTATTCATCCTCCACAATGATAAAAGGCCAGGGCACACACTTTACCCTGCAGAGTCTCCCTCCATTGAGTCTCTGTGTAGTGTATCACCCAGATGTTATAGTGAAGCGATGGCTTTCTCATTAATCAGTGTCATCGTTGCTGACAGCATGGACCCCGTGTATAACTGGCGGGGGTGGACGAGGAAATCATCGCGCTTCCAGAAAGCCTTCTCCTTCTGATGCGCTTTGCATCGCCAGTTGTGTGTATATCTGCCCTGGAGTGAAGGATTTATGAATAATGTGCATCGCAGGAATTAGACAGGCCTATCTGTGCCCTCTTACCCAGCTGGTAAGGAGGCGGACAGGTTGAACTAGATAGCACTTATGGAGATGACACTTTGTATTTACGTGAACACGCCTCTCGAGCTCACAAGAGGTGCTCTTAGTGATCTTTTCACTTTTTTTTTGTTTGTATCATTGTTTTTTTTAACAGCTCTATTTTTCCAGGAGCAATGTAAAAAAATATTTGCATTCATGTCAGCTCCTTTGCTTCCTCCCACCTGATACACCTTTGAAATTCTTTCACTCTGCTGATTCCTTATGACTGGGATCAGGTCGGGAATTGGCTTCATTCCCTCTTCCTGTTCCCTTCCAGTAGCAGCTCCCTCGTTGATGCTGACAGCCCCTGACAATATCAGACTTGACAAATATTAGCTGACATCATAGCTAATATGGAAAATAAATGGGACTAATGGTCTCCCTCTACTCACTCCTATCCAGCCTGAAAACGCAAATAAGGGGTAAAATGAGAGAATCAGGAAAAATTGTAGTAGACCTGTGCCCTTTTCTTTCCACTCTTACTTTGACTCTGAAGCCTAGACGGTCTCTGCCTGTCCCTGGGAACTATGTGACCTTCTTCACCTCCTTAAGCTGAGTGTTGAATCCCCATCTGGTAGAGAACTGTAACGTTCTTCGGGGTCCGTCACACATCCAGGCTGAGGAGGTTCGGCCTTCAGCAATCATTGTTACACATTAATGATCAACCGTGAAGCAAAAATCTGAGTAAACACGGGATTACTAACTAGAGACTTGAAAACAGCAAATGCTTGCGGGGTGTATGCATAACCCGAATGTATAGCTTCCCACCGAATGTCTTTATGACCCTCCCTCCCACTCATCTCTTCACTTCCCCTTTCTGACCCCCCCGCAGATCATGCAGCTGTGAGGGTTCTGGGACAGACAAGTAGAAAACTTTATGTCAAGATTACACAGAGACCATGCATGCATTTGAGTTTATCCGGTCATAGTGTGCATAGGAAATACAAATAGGGCTTCAAAATACATTAAGGACAATGGCTATGAGCCCAACAATTGAAATACAATTCTTCAGACACTTTCCTTTAGATTTCATGTAATGACATGCAAAGAAAATATGTTCACAGGGGGATGTGATGAGTTTATGGGAGCGATGGGTGACTGGATTGTGCTGATAAATGATGCATACAGCAGCAGGACAGCATGTTGTGTTTTTTTAAAGAGTAGATAACACAGAACGCTTCAGTTTACATAATCGTTAAAATATTAGCAAGCCTGACAGACAAACTGTGACATCTCACTCCATTCTGAAGTCTGAAAGCCTTCCATTGACCTAAAGTCAATTACTTTCCATTCAATGTAAAGTACTGCTTGCCTTCTTTCTTAGTAATTTTCTTTCTTCCTGCACTGCAGACAGGGTGACTGGCTTCACTTAGCAGCCTCGTACCGAGAGAGCTACAACCACACTTCAGACTCGTCCCTCTTTGAAGGCTGAAAAATCTCCAGAGTGCTGTCACTGCTTTCCACCATGTTTTCACTGATTCAGAACAATCCATATTGTTTGCCTGCACGTCTTGAGCTTTGCAACTGGTACCAATGATGCAATTGTGCATGTTTTTCAAATGAGTTGAGCTCGTTTTCTCGGCAATAATTAAAATCTGAAATGTAACTATTAACCGATGAGGAATTTCACCCGGCTTTAAGGGCAGAGACGGGCAGCAGCAAAGTGTTCTCATGAGAAATGCATGTGAGGAGGAGGAGGAGGACAGACCACGAGGTTTTTTGAAGGAAGAATAAGGAGGCGGCCTGTCGAGTGTGCTAGGAAAGCTGTTAGCGCCACTAATGCTTATTTTAATTCATTCTATTTAAATTTGACCATTGCTATGCAGACCTTGATCCAAATGTCACTTAAGAGGAAATTTCAAACCGGTGATCACAAGAAATCCAAAATCAGATATTCCCTTTAGTGCTTCAGCAGGGGGGGGGAAAGGTCACGCTGGAAGTACATTTGCATATTTTGCCAATCAGCATCACTGCATGACAAAAAAAATAGATAAATTATGTTATATTCAGCTGTACCGCTTCCAAAAGGAAGGGTTGTAAAAACGCTGATGCTTGCATGCTTTCCTCAGACTCACAGGAAACAGTCGCCACATTTCAAGGTTTGAAGATGTGCATAAAATGAACCCTCAACAAAAGTGCAAATTATATCCGTATTTATCACAAAACTGGTAATTATTTACCATTTCTGCCTCCAATAACAACCAGAAATTTTGCACAATCTTGGCAGGTCTGACCAGAGTCCTTTCAGGTTAGACCTTTGTCTCTGCTGTCATCGATGTCCATTGCTTCAATTAAATGTGTAGTCCAATGAAAACTCAGCTCTTTACAATTACAGAAAGTAGATTACACCTTCTGGCAAATCGCGGCACATGCAGATGATCAGACTGGTACATCCGACTAATCTCAGATGTGAAATGGCAGCGAAGAGAGATCAGTGGAAGGAGCATGTTGAAAATTGACGTGGGCAGAGTGGGAGAGGTGCACAGAAGAAAAAGTATGAAAGAGGGAGGAGGAGGAGTGATGGTTTGACAGCATACGACTCCCTGGACAGACATTTGGTTGGATTTAAATTGTGTCCTATCAGAAGTGGAGATTAAAAGAAAAAGAGGGGGTAAAAAAAAAAGAAGACAGGTAGCGATGATGGTGGCGATTGTGGCTTTTTCTCTCTCCCAGGCTAAAGAAAGAGGCTTAACATGACACACACAGGCATCCAGTGAGGAACGATTCATCAGCAGATGATTCTGTTATGACTGTTTTTGTTCATAATGGTGTTATTTTAGCGGGAAACATGTACAGTGTGTGTGATATATGATTTGATGGAGTCGTCTTCACGCATCAGCAGCTGCAGCGTTGTTTTATGTCGTTTTCTCTCAGTGTGTGTGTATGTGTGTTTGTGTAATGTCATAATGATGAATGTCTTTCCTCTGCTGGGGCTCAGGAGCAGTTGTCTGTGGCTGACACCGCTGTGTGTAGGTGGTGATGTATCACGACCGTGTGTCTAAGGTCTCACTGTGGATGTTTGTGTGGATGCGTGAGTGTGTGGTAGAGGTGAGGCTGTGAATGAGCAGGTGTGTCCGTTGTTACATTACGGGGTCAACAAATCGAAACGTTTATGTGGGCTTAGATTGCCTTTTTTGTTTCTTGCGTGAGTGTGTTGGCTTCCACATCTGTAATGACCCTCTGTCCTGAGTGCAGAGCACATCACACCAGTGTTTATGACACTAAATTTCTCCACTAAAGTTAATTTAGATTCCATCACTTCTTCGGATCCACCAGATTGCTGGTGACAAACTTAGAGTTGAAGTTAAAAGAGTGTGTTAGCCACACATAAAAGAGGAGCATTTTTAGAAACCACAGGTTACTGGCTCTCAAATTTAGTACTGCAGTTCTCCAAATGCTTCACCCTAGGTGGAGGCTGAAAGGTTGAACCCACAACTGAAGTGTGCATCCTCAAAGCTAAACTCCAGGGAAATTCCAATTTTTCACCTTTAACACATCATAATGAACGTTTATTTAGGGCACAAGCACAAAGTAAAGTTCAACACTAGACAACGGAGTGCAATAGCACTGCATAATTTGAAGCCCATTATAATAAATGTTAACGTAACACTGCAGTAAGGTTACTTGGGTACTGAAGAATGCGTGAAGAATGTGTTATTTATCAGTACTTAACTGCTAATTCCTGATTCAGGACTTGTACTACATAATGATTACTTAGATCCAGCTGGGCGAGTCTATAGGCTGTTAATGAGTAATCTGTTAATGATAGTCCATAATTATCCATATACTGATCCAACACCCCACTTTCTTCCAGATGAACTTGGCAGCAACACCCAGCAGCACAATACAGTCATCATCATCACTCCAACCTTAGTTATTCTCTTTTGTCCCTTCAAGTAGTGAAATGTCACACAAAGTACTTAGTACTTCCTCCCTGCTGCAAGATTATGTCACTCTTATGGTCCCCTTAAGTAAAGTGAGCTACTTAGTACACCTTAACAAGTCGCCAGTCTATCGCTAACACTCACATTCCTACCTATGGCTAATTAAGAATCACCAGGTAATCTAACCCCACTGACTGCAAGTCTGTGGACTGTGGGAGGAAGTCAGAGAACCCACATAAACACAGGGACATCCACACAGAAAGGCTCCGGCCAGAAGGTGGATTCAAACCTCTTGCTGTGAGGCAACAGTGCTAACCACTTGCCCCAGTCCTGCCCCAGCAGCAGAAGTGATAGTCGTGATTGTCACTGTTAGGTATTGTGGAACGTCTCAGTAGCAACTCGGGCCCTTTTTTACTTGTTCTTTAGAAACTGAGAAAGTTGTTGTGCTTTTTGTCAGAATTTTGTAACTAACGTAAATTAATTTTTTGTTCCTGTTGTGAAGCAGAACACATTTTTGTAGCTGTAAAAGCTATCTGCCATTGAACTGCCTAAGCAAGTGTATTTGTCAGCATTCAGGAAATACAACTCCTGCTTCCAATGCAGTGTGTCAGTAACCTAAAGTCATGACTTAACTTGTTCACTGCTTATGAAATACTTTAAACTTTACTCACACAGTACTTGGTGTTAATTAAGCTGAAGATACAACAGAAAATTTGAGTTTCGAACACAAGTTTCAGTCAGCGTCACAGTTGGTAACTGTAACAAGCCTTTTGAGTTCCTAGCTGGATGATCACTCTGTGTATCTTAGAATATTGAACTATCCCTGCTCAGAAAGTTTGAAAAATTGAAAGTTACAGATGTTAGTGGATCCAAACATAGCAAGGACAAGGAGCAGGATTTGAGCTAATAATCACAGTCGCCATGAGTGACTTTTGATCTTCTACGTCCTAATGAGACCAGACCTCCGAGTGCAACACCTCATTTGAGACTCATACTACATACTGTGCATGTCGTGCTGAAAAAGAAGTAGTGAGGGCCCAGTAGCCGGGCAGATTGTGAAGATGTGGCTCTTGTGATGGATTTATTGTACTAAGTGTTCGCCTTGACTTGCATCTTGCGTAATCTGCATTCGTTACTGAATGTATGCATCAGCTAGCTGATGATCTCCTCGTGATTGTCTCATCCTTCTTTTCCCCACTGTCAGCCATGTTGGCTGCATTTCTCCCTTTTTTTCAGCCAGGAGATCACGCTCGTCTGCTGTTTTTGAGTGTTTGCTTTTCCTTTCCTTTCCGAACATTTTCCCTGATTAATCTAATTCAACACGTCCAGAACGGTTCGATACATTTGAGTGTTTCTGTTTCTCTGCAGTGGCTGCAGCTCATTGGCCTTCTTATTCAAGTCAAGTACACTTTTTTAAAAGCATGTACACAGACTTTACCTTATCAATTGAGCTGTGGAAAGCAGTGTTTTGTGTGTGTGTGTGTGTGTGTGCGTGCGTGCGTGCGTGCGTGCGTGCGTGTGTGTGTGTGTGTGTGTGTATAAAACAGTCTTCTTGTGTGTATTTGTGTCTGAGTGGTTTTTTTTACTGAAAGGAGAGAATTTCATCACTTGGCCTTGAAACGAATGAAGCATGCACATGTTTTCAGTGCAGCACACACACATTTCCACCCACGTAAATACGCAGAATACACACCACGTGACACACGTACACACACAAACATAGTCCCCACGTTGTTCACATCATGTCCCTGGGCTGTAGTGATGGGCAGAAAAACAACTGAATCCTCAGAGACTAAGAAAACACAATGATGCTCTCCCTTAAACCTTTTGGTTTATGTATATCTGTCCTTCTTCTCTGTCTGTTTCTCTCCTTCCTTCCTCTGCTTCCTTTCTTCTGCTCGTCGTCAATAGTCAGCTATTGCGTTTGTTCTGTGCAGCGGCATTACTCTGCCTTGCCAGAGGGAGAGCTTACCTCATGCATGTCTCAGTAGATTTTTTCTACCCCTTCTTCCCCACATCCCTCGCTTTATCCCTCTTTGGCCTGTATCTTCCTCTCTTTCTCTCTGCACTCCCACTCTTTCCCTCTTTCTCCATTGAAGCGTGCTAAATGCTTTACCTCTGTCAACTCATGAGTCTGAGAGGAGCTCATTATTGTGGAGAAGGAGAGGAATTCGGGATTAGGAGCAACATTCGTGGACCGAGGCTCTTGTTCGGCTAAAAGAGCCATCAGAATTACAGACAGTGGCAGACTTACCTGCGTTAGTTGGCGCTATTATTCGCTAATCACTGGGATTCAGGGTTTTACTGAATTATAACATCCCTTTACCTGCACGAATAAAGTTTGATTTCAAACACAGTAATAGACCACAGTTTTCAGTAAATATCAGGTGCTAATACCATATCTCCTGAGCCGTTTTCACACCTGCTCTGCACCCGTGAACATTGCTAGACGTTACCTACAGGAGAAGCATGTGAGGACACAATGGGATCAGACATAAAAGGGGTGTTTAACCTGCCAGGACTCCAGTATCAGTCCACTCGATGTCTGACTGAGCTGATTTGCACCAGTGCAGGTCTACTTCAGAAAACACATTCACCCGCAGATCTGTATCATTTACAGTGTTGAGAATGAAGTCTGGGATGTTCGAAAGACAATTTTCAGCTACTGTCCTGTTGTGTTTCGTCCTAGATTTTCTGGGCTGCACGTGCGAAAACAACTTTGTAGTAGTGTAGTAGGAGTGTCTTTACAGTTATGAAGAGAACCTGTGAATGTGTGCATTTACAGGGAGAAAAGTCATGGCACAGAGACTGTTGAATCTTGGTTGCAGGTTTAGAAGCATTGTTCTTACACAGGCCAAGTACAAATACATGTTGGCTTGTCAAACAGTCTGAACCCTCCTAAGACCCCTTGCCCACGGCAGATTTGAGGTTCACTGTATTTTGCAACTTTTGTAACTTTCTGAAAATCCAATCCAAATATCACCTGTACTGTTTGTTACCGTTTGCCAGGTTTCCCAAGTTGAAAATGTTGACAGGGGTCGAATGTCTCTCTCCAACTCTGTTTTTTTTACATTCTTCCTGCAATTTCTTGGCTCTGTCCTCTTCTGTACAGCCATGTGCAACACCATTTGTGCCTTTGAGGGCATGGTATAAAAATGTCCTCCTTTCCCCTTATACCAAGATACCAAGCATTGGGACAGAAGTCACCATGCTTGATGCTCTAGGGTTGGCAACTTGATGAATATATGTGTTATTGGTTGCTGACCAAGTCAGTCCATGACTTCTTTGCATAAGTTTTCATTGTTGGAAGTTGCTCATTTGATGGTTTGTCTCTTTGAGTTTGCTAAATAATTGACTTTAGCACCACAAAATGATGCCAGCTTCGTTCTTGTTGTGATGATGACCTCAGCTTAATGAGAAGCTGTACACAGACACCGGTAAAGATTCTCTTCAGCTAATTATCCCACCTATCCCTTCTCTAACGTACACCCATGTTACTGTGATCATCATCTACCCTTTTTGTTAGTGTCAACACTGCGAGTTGTCCATCTGCTTGATGTTGGTTCTTAAGTTTTCTAGTTAAGTATATTTTAAAGCGAACACGCTCACAAATACATCTTTAAATATATCAGATATTACACGGTGTGATAATGGTCGATTGGAAAATTTTAAAAACATCACCCAACCGTGCAATTCATCGTGGTTTAATGCTACTCTCCACTCTTAGTAGTACATGGAGACCTGCATGTGTAATTAAGATGTAATCTGGGCATAAAGCGATACATTTGGGTGAGAATTCTCCCCAAAATACTGGCACTCAGTCGCTGATATTCAACCCCAACAAATCACCTCTGGCTTTGAAACTTGTCTCATATGCAGAATGCACATGCTGGCCTTTTGCATACATTTATTGGGCTGGTTAACTTGCATGAGTGTAACTGTGAGACCACGTGAGAGCCGGCCCGGTGACATTAGACAGCACTGAAACTTGAAAGGGTCTGATCACATGGCATTCAAAGGTCACAGAAAGGTCAGCACCACCTGCCATCAGTGTGCGGAACATCTCCTGCAATATAAATCATATGCAGGTCTTCAGACTCTTTTTTTTTTAAGGGGATAATCCTGCGTGTCCTTATTGTTCGATTTTGTTTCACTCTTTGGTGCTAATTGGTTGTTTTCTGTGACATCTATTGCTTGTCATACAAGCAGCATGACCATCGCTGTGAAGTCTTTCTCTTGGATTAATGGCTGAATAAATCCAACTATGTGACATTCATTAGCGTTTTTGCTCATGCACATGGTACCAATCCAGCTTTGTTCTAAACAAATCATAATTTCTGTCGTATCACTTCTCTTGCACTCTTTCCCGGAAAAGGCAAACCGTTCTCGGAAAATTCAAAACGCCAAATGAAATGGCTTTCATGACTGGCTGGGTGACAGGTTGACTCATTGTTGTGAGTGGTATCAGTAAGTTAGTGGCAAATCTTTCCATGGAAGATGATACATTAAACTAATAATGCTGAAAGAGGAGCAGGTGTAACTTGAAAATGAGAACTTGCAGTATCCTGCACCTCGAACTCACCCCGTAATCTCTCGGTTAGTATACGGCAGAGAAAAATATTCAAGTGGCATAAAATTGTTCATTAATGTGCATTTCTATGTAGAAAGCTGCAAAAGCTGCAGTTCCACGAGTAACCACTTGAGGCTGAATCTGAAAGCAAGAGTGAGCAGAAATAAATGGTTTTTCAACAGGCGCACAAAGCAGTTTTAGTCTGTTTAAGTATAACATTGTGCAAAAGTCTTGAGCCACCTCTTTTTTTTTTTCTTTTTTTTTTATTACATTTTTCTAGGGGTATGAGAAATAGCTGCAGTGATTTATTGAAACACATGCAAACATGCAGGGAAATACAGTGTATAAGGTCAATATTTGATATGACCACCTTTATTCATCATAGTCTGATCTCTCTGAGGTGACTTTCTGTAATTTCTTTAAAAAGTCTTCAGGAATAATTCTGCAGGTTTCTTGAAGGACATTCAAAGCTCTTTCATTCAAATGTTCTGTTTTCTGTCAAGATGAACTGCTTCAATAATGTTGATGTCTGAGCTGTTTTTCCAGTTATGCTTTTACTGCATTGGCAATGCGTTCTGGATCACTTTCACGATGAAAAATGAAGCTGTTGCTGATCAGACTCTTTCCAGGTGGTATTGTATACTTGTTAAAAATCTAATCTTACTTTTCTGTGTTCGTAATTCTGCTGCAGACACTTAATATTGAATCTCTCTCCTGACCTGTCTGTACATACTGACGATGATTTGGAACAAAATTTTCAAATTTGGATTCATCACTCCATCAGACCTGTTGAGGTTTCCAGTTCAGCTCTTGTGTAATTTGGCATCCGTCAGCCTTTCCTCTTTGTTTCCCTGCCTTAAGAATTGCTTTTTGACAGCCATCTTTCCACTGAGACCGTTTCTGATGAGGGTTTGGCGAACAATAGATGGATCAGCTGATGTGCCAGATGTGTCTCTCAGGTCTTGTGTCAGATCTTTGCTGGATTTTTTTCCTATTTCTTAGAGGACATGACTTTCAGATGCTGTTCATCTGCTGCTCCCATCACTTGTTATGTGTAAGACAAAAACTGAGGAAACTTGTCTGGTTTCCTGATATTCTTTAAGGAAACACTGCACACCATGCTGAGAAATGCCAGCTTTTGGCTCATAGCTCTTTGGGAATGACTGTATTTATACAAAAATAAATTTTTATGCCTGTGTATATTATCTTTTGCATTTTTTCTAGATTTAAATGAAGATATTTGTTTTTGTGACAAGCTTGTGCTTCTTTGCTAAGTTCTTTTGCAACTTCGTTATGCTTGAATGCTTCAGCTCAAAAACATGCCCCTAAAATTTGTTGGGTACAAGGACTGCACTGAATTTTTTTAAAGCAACCAATGTCCAAAGAAGAACTTTGAGAGACCCTCAGAAATCCTAGAGAACAATTGCTCAAGACCACTTTAAAAATGACAAGAAAGTCTGGTCATGGAAGCAAAATATAAAGAAATGAGGGCTGTTTAACGAGTACGAGTGCTATTTTTCTATAACTCAGCAGTAACAACTTTATCAAGGCTTAAGGTCAAGGGCAAGCAGGCTTTGAGTGACAGGTGGGGGCTGTAACAAGCGGCTGTCTTGTAGGTTTCACCTTCAGGACCTTCTAAACGTGTCTGTTGTAGCCGTGCCTTCTGCAGCACTTTTAATGAAATTATCTTTATAACAAGAAAAGAACAAAATTTATCTCAGTCTATTTAAAATGAGCTGCTCACTTCCACACCGAGTTCATTCAGAGCAGTTTAAAGGTTAAATGTCTGGTTGCATTTCGGCAGCTTTTCAAAATAAAATGTAGCCACATGTACTTGTCTTTTTTGGTGATGAAATATTTAAGAACAAGACATAAAAATCAGTCCATTAGTCTCTGGAAGCCTTCTGGCCCGACTTTACAATAGAATCTAAGTAGGAATCAAACCTCCAGCCATGCATGAGGGATTAATCTGAGTTTCTTTGTCCAAACCTGAGGGTGCCGTCCACCCACCCACCCTCACTGACAGAGTGTGCACTCCTCTTCCTACCTATAAATCTGTCTGGTCTCTTCTTCTCAGTCTGATTCTCTTCATTTCCATCTCCCTGATCTGTTTTATATGGGCGCTGCAAAGCATACACCTGAACACACATACACCCACAAAGCTCACATATCCATACACAGTTGCAGAGCTGTCAGGTCTAACCTTGACTCATGCAGAGAGTGAATTGTAATGCAAAGAGGAGGGCGGTGGGCACAAACAGGATGTCAGAGAGCTGCTGCTCGTCTCTGCCCAACCTGCCTTTTTCTTCCCTGTGGAGTCCAGCTCTTCACAATCCCTCTTTTACAGGTATGTTTTTTCTCCCCCATCACCAGACCCACAATAGTTACCTCTCCAAACAGATCCCAGGCCTTTTAGAGAAAAGTACAGTTTTAGGAGATTTCTCGCAGACCAAACACATTTGCGTGCCCTTGATGGCTCTTGTGTTGCATGCTAATGCTAATAGGTTATTTAAATGACATCGTATGTGAAGCAGCAACAGCTGGTGAGCTAAAATCAAATTTAATTTAAAAAATGCATTCAAACTTTGTGCATTTTCAGGACATACATATTTATATGATTATACGCGATGAGAAGCTGTTAGAAAACTCCAGGTGTTACTTCACCTGCTTGTTATGACCGATACCAAATAGTTTATAGCTAAAAGCAGTGGATGCATTTGTTGCTCATGGTGAAAATTTTTACCAATTCATAAAGAATTAAGGTCTCCATCTTTAGAGAGTGTTGCAGGTGCTTCATGCATGTTTTATGTCATTGTAAAAGGAGTCTCTGTGCGCGGTGTTTATGATTTTTGACACATTTCTTTGCAAACGCTCATCCAGTCTCTGCGATAAACAGGTGCATTGTCTAAGAAAACTACAGAGTCCAGTATTTTTTGCAGGCGTGGATGCTTTTTTGTGAACAAACAAGACGTTTTGATGCATGCATCTTCCATTATGTGCATTTTAATCCACTAATCTCAAACTGTGTGCCATCTATGTCAGCTATCAGCTGTCCCACTGCTCATATTAACTCCACGGTGCTTAAATCAAAGCAGGCAACTAATAAAAGTTGATTTTATTACAGTGAATGCTATTTATAACTGTACCTTTGTATCTGAGTATTTAGCAGTTGCTAGCATAGTTAGCATTTTTTTCTGCTGCTCATGGTGAAATGTTACCTGTAATGCTGAGGTTTAACATGCAACCTGATTTGGCGTGCATCTTTGTTCTAGTGGGGACCAAACACTGTCGCTGCACTGTCAATAGGACCTAGTTGAGGTGGTTCGGATGCTTCCTGGGTGTCTCCCTTTGGAGAATTTTCAGGCATGCCCAACTGGCATGCCAGGAGATTTTATATTTGGTCTGTACTGGGAAAGCTTGAGGATCCTCCAGAAAGAACTGAAAAGTGACTGGATAGAAGGGCATCTATAGTCCCCTGCTTAGCTTGCCGCTGTTACCTGACTTTGGTTAAGCATGCGCAGGATACATCAAAAACACCACAAATGTCATTATGTTGGCACAGAACATAAAATTCCATTTTTGGGTCTTACTGTTTGGGATATTGGGGTTTGAGACATGAAAACATTTGCAAAGCTTTATAGAGCAGAGCAGACGGGCCTTCAGTGGGCGCCAAGCCTGCAGTAAACTCCACTGTAGTGATAGATGTGTGTGTTCCAGATAGCAAAGTGATCGATGGCGGTATTGTTGGGAGGGGCGTTCAGAGTTGCTGTTATTGTGTTTCGGAAAGCTAAGGGGAGACGGGGTGAGGGGGGGGGCGGCGGCTGAGGAGAGCTTGACGGGTTTATTGAGAAGCGTGATCTAGTGCACTGCCCCGGGACTCTTAGATGTAGTTAGTGAGGGCAGGAAAAGAAAGAGAGATGGAGTTTTAAAATAAAAAGAAGGAAGAGCTGGTAAATGGTTGGAAGAAGAGGAAGTGTATAGAGTGGGAGGAAGTGGTGATGGTGCAGAGGTGGGAATAAATGTGTAGGTTATCGGTTGATGTTTATCTTCTGTGTCCTGGGGGCTTGTGCAGTCATAACAGTGATCTAATCTGCACCTTTGGAGTGCGCGCATACACACACACACACACACAGGCTCGCTCTCAGTGCCCATGCCACCAATCATCCATTTAAACCGTCATCTATCTGCCCTTCATCCAATCTATCCGTTCACCCCACATTTCTCCTTTTTAATTTATCCTCCCCTTTATACCACGGAATTTCTTCCATCCGTCAGTTTGTGCTTCCACGCCTACATCCCACTGCAGTCCAATTGGCCTCATCTCCCTCCTCGCTCCTCTTCCCACCCCCTGCCCATTTACCCTCTCCTGCCTTAGGCTTCAATGGACTTTTAAAGGCAGAAACCGACGCCAAGCATTTTAGCTGACTGCTCACACTTTGTGCTGATCTTCAGTATCTTTCAAATTGGCCAATTTCATGCTAAAAAAAGAGAGAAAAAAGAGGTTTATAATATATAAAAGTTTCTGCAGACCCACCTAGGTAATAGATTTGAGGGGATAGAAGGGGGGGGTTGGGTTGAACATACAGTACCGTCAATGTTTTTAATGCCACCACTAGGGGGTTCTAGCTTTGGCAGATTTTTAATCAGATACTTGACTTAAAAGTGGCTTTAAAAACGAAAGAAGGGTCATTTATTATCATTTTAAGAGCTTAATGTCGCACTTTGCTGCGCCGATATTGAAGTGGTCATTTTGTGTTGGTACACTGATGTAATTTATAATTTTATTATGCTAGCTTTTTTGGTTTACTTCCTTTTTGAATTAAGCGCTGCAAATAATGAACATAAAAGAGGAATTGCTATATGAACTTAATGGACACATTGCCCCTACCGGTGCTGTTGGACTAATGATACAGTAGGTGGTTAGATCATCATCATTTTAAGATAAGATAAGATAAGATAAGATAACCTTTATTAGTCCCACACGTGGGAAATTTGTTTTGTCACAGCAGGAAGTGGACAGTGCAAAAGTTATGAGGCAAAAATTAGAATACAATAAGAATAAATACAGTACACAGCTGTACAGAATAGAATAAAATAATATACTATATACAGTAGAATAAAATAGAATAAAAATATACAATAAGATAAAAATAGAATACGAATGCTATATACAACTGAGTAAAAATACAACGATGCCAGAAAAGATTATTGCACTTAGTGTTATTGCACATGTATGGATGTGTGTGCTTGATCAGTTAAAGTCTTTATTATGGAGTCTGACAGCAGTGGGGAGGAAAGACCTGCGAAATCTCTCCGTCCCACACCGTGGGTGCCGCAGTCTCCCACTGAAGGAGCTGCTCAGTGCTGTCACAGTCTGCTGCATGGGGTGGGAGATGTTGTCCATCAGGGATGACAGCTTAGCCGCCATTCTCCTGTCACTCACCACCTCCACTGGGTCCAGAGGGCATCCTAGAACAGAGCTGGCCCTTCGGATCACCCTGTTCAGTCTCTTCCTGTCCCCAGCAGAGATGCTGCCGCCCCAGCAGACCACACCATAAAAGATAGCAGAAGCCACCACAGAGTCATAGAAGGTCTTCAGGAGTGGGCCCTCCACTCCAAACGACCTGAGTCTCCGCAGCAGGTACAGCCTGCTCTGCCCTTTCCTGTAGAGGGCGTCTGAGTTATGAGTCCAGTCCAGTCTGTTGTTCAGATGAACACCAAGGTACCTGTAGCTGTCCACAGCCTCAATGTCCATACCCTGGATGTTCAGTGGTTGCAGTGGAGAATGCTTGTGCCTGCGGAAGTCTACCACCAGCTCCTTGGTTTTACTGGCATTGATCTGGAGGTAGTTCAGCTGGCACCAGTCCACAAAGTCTTGAGTCAGTCCTCTGTACTCCTTGTCGTCCCCATCAGTGATGAGGCCGACTATTGCAGAGTCATCAGAGAACTTCTGCAGGAAGCACTGGGTGGAATTGTGGGAGAAGTCTGCAGTGTAGATGGTGAAGAGGAACGGAGCCAGAACCGTTCCCTGTGGGGCCCCCGTACTGCAGACGACCCTGTCCGACACACAGCCCTGAGTCCTCACATACTGTGGTCGGTCGGTGAGGTAGTCCAGGATCCAGGTAGTGAGGTGATGGTCCACTCCAGAGTTCACCAGCTTGTCCTTCAGAACCGAGGGAAGAATAGTGTTGAAGGCACTGGAGAAATCAAAGAACATGATTCTCACAGTGCTTCCAGCGGTCTCCAGGTGAGCGAGGGAACGATGTAGGAGGTGAATGACGGCATCATCCGCGCCAATGCCAGGCTGGTAGGCAAACTGAAGTGGGTCCAGTGATGAGCTTGTTAGGCGCCGAAGCTGAGCCAGGACCAACCGCTCCAGGGTCTTCATCAGGTGGGATGTCAGAGCCACCGGCCTGTAGCTGTTGAGGTCCTTGGGGCGTGAAGTCTTTGGCACTGGTACAACACAGGAGGTTTTCCAGAGCTGTGGGACTCTTCCCAACCTCAGGCTCAGGTTGAAGAGGTGCTCCATCACCCCACACAGTTGGTCCGCGCAGGACCTGACGACCCTCGAGCTGATGCCATCTGGGCCCGCTGCCTTCTTGCCATTAATCCTCCTCAGTTCCCTCCTAACCTGGGTGGTTGAGAGAGACAGGCTGGAGCCTTGTGTTGAGTGTGTATTGGATGCTGTTGTTGGGGGTAGGGAGGAGTGAGCAGGGTGAATAGAGGAGGTGTGAAGTGTCTGAGGTGGAACAGCAGCAGTGGGGGTGGGTGAGTCTGCAGCCGATGTTGTAGACTGTCTCATGGTTGAATCAAATCTGTTGAAGAAATGATTCAGTTCATTTGCCCATCTCACATCCCTCCCAGGCAGAGAGTTCTGCTGTTTGTGGCCTGAGATGGTTCTGAGGCCTCTCCAGACTTCACCAACGTTGTTTTGCTGAAGCTGGTTCTCCATCTTCTGCCTGTAGCTGTCCTTCCCATTCCTTATCAGTCCCCTCAACTCTCTCTGCACCCTTTTCAACTCCTCTTTGTCTTTGGATTTGAAGGCCCTCCTCTTCTGCTTGAGGACAGCTTTAATTTCTGGGGTAATCCAAGGTTTGTTGTTGGAGAAACACCGTACAGTCCTGGTAGGTACGGTGTTATCCACACAGAAATTAATATAATTAAACGCAATGCAAATCAGATTTTAGGACAAATTCATTTTCATATCATTTCATATCAGTGAGTTTGGTGAGTTTTATTGTTGTACACGGAAAAAGTGCGGGTCAGTCAAGAGCGATTGTTAATCTTTCCAACCTTGTGCAAGATTTAAATTCCAATTAAATCTTTAATTTGACTGCATGAATGACTAATTATCCACCATGTCTGCTAAAGTAATCAAAGGACCAAAGAGTCATTCCAAACACCTCACACAGCCTGTAGAATTTGAATGAAGAGTTTTGCACCTTTTTAAAGGACATAAGTAAGCGTTATCAGTTATATCAACCCAGTCTGCTTCAGTGCGACTTTTGAATAAATGCTTCTTATTTGACCACTGAAGCCAGCCTCCACACTGTTAGAAGCCACGTTATACTCGTGTTTGCTGGCTTTTAAAATCCTGGTATCATATAGACACAGTCACAGTATGTACCCTATGTGCTTGGCGCATATCACATAACAGGTGATAGAGCAGGATAAGTGGGGCAGTAATGCATGTGTGTGTGTTATGAGACTGTCCCTGCTGCCTCGGGAAACTGTGTAGGAGTGTGGGATAGAAAGAGCATGCAAAACAAAGCTTTTTTTCTTTTTTTGTAGACATCAGCCACTGACCTTTTCATTCAGTGCACGTCCCATGTTTAGATGAAGGTTTGAGTGAACAGGCGGCCATAATAGATCCGTGGAGCATGCAGAAACCAAAACTGTCGTCTCTGTTTATCTCTTTTTAACTCGTGCATTCAGAACGAGCGCGCCTAAACTGCGCTGAAGAATTGAGTCCAGCCATTTGTGATTTCTCTTTGTGAAAGTATTTGTGCGTGTTTGCAACTTTACGGCCGGCGTGAGCTTCTGTGCCTGTGCCCGCGTTGAACTGGAACAGGTGGGCATATCAGCCGTTATGCACAATGCCGCGTTTGACATAGGTCGGAGCCTCGTGTGACGATAACGGCTTTCTGAAACCAAACGTCTACTGCTCTTTCCCCTCAATAGCCAATCCCCCCTCTTTCAAATGAGCGAGAAAAACAGAGCGACTTGCCTTAAAAAATATGCTGCTCAGGTGAGGGCACTGTAATTTGCAGAGGTGGGACCAAGTCATTGTTTTGCAAGTCTCAAGTAAGTCTCAAGTCTTTATCCTCAAGTCTCAAGTCAAGTCTCAAGTAATGTCAGGCAAGTCAGAGTCGAGTCTCAAGTCACTGGTGTAAAAGTCCGAGTCAAGTCACAAGTCTGAAACTTTGAATTTCAAGTCCTTTCGAGTCTTTAAAAAAAACAAACGAAAAAATAATGTTGCAGTTATATGCTAAATGTAAATATTAGACCATGTAATTTTTAAATCTGTGTTTTTCTCAACACATGACAAAATAGTGAACTTAGAAAATATACACAAATTGTGAAATTGCACCTCTTTAAAATGCAGCTCAATTAAACTTAGCTCCAAGAATAATTTTCACCGACAGTTCTGAGATAAGCTGCATGTTATTCTTGGATGCGGTTGTAGGACCAGCTTTAAAATCGCATGACAAAAATATCATACACATTAAAAAAAACTGTATCACCAACGTAGCCTGGAAAACATTTGCTAGTTAGATGAAGTCAGCTATCTCATCGTAGCATATTTATATGCATATTTATAATCATACGGTTCTTGGAGTGAGTGCATACACTCATGAAGTTTAGTAACTTCAGGTCACTGCAACAAGCCCAGGTACAGTTTACCGACGGATGGGTACAGGACCTTGAAATGCACCGTGTAGAACGAAAGACCATCGTACGTATCATAAGTTTACCAGTCTCACAAATTGTCGTCATAAATACACATTCCTTAACCGTTTATTAATAGGACCTTTGAGCTCAACGGTAATTAATTAGTAGTGGAAATAATTTCTGGTAGCATCACAGAAATGTAGCAGTGACAACAATACTGTATGCTGTAATCGTACTGGGCAATTAGTGATACAAAAAACCTGTTTTATCCTGTGAATAAAAGTATATGTTTTTGTCAATGTACCATAATAACAGAAGCGAAACGCAATATTGTGTCAGGACAATTCACTATTTATGCACAATAAATAAAGGAGCATAGCGCGACAATTTCTGTTCTTGCTTGTAACCTATATCACCAATTATGTTATGAAAATGACGTATTAACTACTAAAAAACACTGACCTTCGTGTAAATGCTTGGAGCAGACTAACCTGTGAGCTGGAGGGTTCTGGGACGTTATATTTGATCTTTGAATGGCTGCAATCCAGGCCATCCGTCGCGTCTTTGTTACTTCGGAAACATGAACAATTTCTCTTCAACGACGTAATCCGATAACAACCGATCTCTTTACCCGTCGGCTTCCCGTGGCTGTCATGCGACCGGCTATTGCAGTTAATAATACAACGGCTTCTTGACATTTTTTGTGTTTCTTTTTATCGCTGTGTGACTGATTTTAATTGAAAGCCTGCGTGCGCTAGTACCGCTTGCCACGAGTTCCCAGAATCCTTTGCGGTTCTACCCGTGAATGACGTCACATTTTCAATCTCTATATAATATGCATGTTAAATTTTATATTTGGGGTAAAATATCAAGTCTTTTCAAGTAAACCGGTTCAAGTCCAATTCAAGTCCCAAGTCATTGGTGTAAAAGTCCAAGTCAAGTCACAAGTCTTAGAACATTTTTTCAAGTCAAGTCTAAAGTCATAAAATTAATGACTCGAGTCTGACTCGAGTCCAAGTCATGTGACTCGAGTCCACACCTCTGGTAATTTGCCACTGAGAAGTCGAAACATGAGGTGTCTTTTGAGCCATTGATTCCTGTTGGCCTAAGCCTTTTCAGCAGCGAGAGGGTACATGAGGACGAAAAGAAAAAAAGAGAGAGAAGCCATTCCTGCAGCTGAAACACAAACATCTGCTGCACTTTAGCTTCTCTCTGATAGATGCTGTAATACTTGTGTGTGCACTGATGTGTGCACAAAGTGTGCCTGTGAGCATAGCTGCTCATCCGTGCATGCGTGTACATCCAACAGCGCCTTGCTATATTCAGTAATAACACAGCACAAGGCCTCTCAATCCCTATAGGACGTGAGGTGGGGGGAGATGATGCTGTGGCTATCGTGGCTTCATTCCACCGAGCTGCTGCAAATCAAACGAGCTAGATGGCCCTGGCAGGGGGAAGAACTGAAGGCACCACTGGGAAGACATTAACACGAGCGGGAAGGAACCTTAAAGCAGCATAGCTGCGATCTCGGCGGTTTGGCTCATTTCCCCCGGCACAGATCTATTTTACAGTGTCCCAGACCATTTCCCACTTGGGATGTTTAGCCTGTATGATCTCTGTGCATGTGTGATCAAGAACCCCCACCCCCCACCCCTTCCCTCATAAGTAAGTTTAATTTGTATAATTGAAAACAGTCATCTGATGTGCGGTTCAAACGAAGAAAGGGCGGACAGTGGCGGCATTAACCCGGCGATGCATGAATTAACACCTTAGCTAAAGCGCCAAGGCAAAGTTTAAAGTAGCAACTCTTCATCTTCAGATGGATTATTTAGATGTTCACATATAGATGATTACAAGCTGAAAATGTTTGCACTTGGCTAAAGTCGGTGTTTCCAGTAGATGCCAGAGGAGGTTTTTTTATTTTATTTTAATCTTTTTGGTTTAGTTGAACTATTTCATGGCTCAGAAAATCCTAGGACTGCTGCGTTTATGAGAACCTTTAAAAAGAAACTCGCTGGATGAAATGAAAAATCCACGGTCATCTAGCTATGAACAGTTCTGCTTTATTTCTCCCCTGGCATTTTGTCATATTTTCAAAGTACAGTTTTCACTCGACCACATAATAAAATTTCTCAAATATCTCATTTTAGAACAAAACTCTTTATTTTTTTCCCCCAGTGCCAGGCACAATGATTTAAACTCAACTTATCCAGTTTCTTGCTCGCAGTTATCAAAGCTGCTGCCTGATAAGAGTGCCAAACCTATTTTTCAACTAAACCCAGAGACATCATTTTTGTTTTCACATATTATTGCCGCAGTTTGATGGAGTAATCTGTCAGTGGAATTGCTGATACAGAGGCAGGAACTCTGTTGTCCCTTAGCTGAGCGACTAAATGCTGCAAGGGTGGAAGGTGGGACTCCCTTCCTGGGCCAGCCAGGTTGAAAACATCTATACCTGCTGCTCTGTAAGCCTCTGGATTAAAGCTTGTAT
Organism: Rhamphochromis longiceps; assembly: GCF_057381845.1. Lineage (NCBI taxonomy): Eukaryota > Metazoa > Chordata > Actinopteri > Cichliformes > Cichlidae > Rhamphochromis > Rhamphochromis longiceps. Next base: position 23,309,843 of record NC_140573.1, on the reverse strand, counting down.
CAGATACAGCAGCTATGCAATCTGCAACACATGAAAAATTCACATTGATACATTAGAAATCAATGGTTGTTAACAGTAATGAACTCCAGTATAATCTTACGACCGATGTTCACCACAGACTGTATGTAAAAGATGGACACAAACCTGTCTAAACTGTCTGCATTCTTTCTAATAGCCAGCAGGGGGAGACTTCTCTGCTTGCAGAAATAAGCCTGATAGTGTAGAAAATTATTTAAATCTTGATTTACTACCTCAGTTAACACTTTCCAGTCTCAATCACTAGTTTCATGTTTATGTAATCGAACATGATGTTCCATTTGTAAATTATGCCTCATTTGGAATATACTATCAGTGGAAAAGACATTTCTCTTCACACAGAGAAAAATCCAAGTAAATAAAAATGTGTCACTGCAAATCATGTCAGTGTATGTGTCTGGGGGGGAGTAACAAAAGTAAATACAGGAAGGTGCTTTGTTCTGGGCTGTTGGAGAACACTGAGAGTTTACGTTCTTTCAGCTAGTTGTTAGCCCGTACAGACCTTTGCACATCAATAGTACCTCACTGTGTCCTAGAATACTAAGCCTAAGTGGCTACGGGACTTTTTTTTAGCTCAAACTTGTAACATACACTTGGTGGTTGGTTACCATAAATGAATCGATCTGGAGTTCATTAGGAACCATACCGAGACCACCTCCGTCAGAGGGTCTTGGTGCAGTTGATTCGGTCCGCACCCGAGTGCAATTACTGTGTTCACATCTGCACAAACGGACAGCACCAAGGTTAAAGGTCAACCAGTCTGATTTAAATGGACTAAACACCACAGGGCAAAAACACCTTAAGTCACATCTGCCCCATTCTCTTTTAGTAATATCTGATTTTATTTAACTGTGAATCGTTAATCGCTCACATTATTTGGTGGCATTTCGTGTTACAGTTTTTCTTGATTCATGTGTCAGCGAAAACGTTTCCCTGTAAAGGTCATGCTTGGAGCAAAGTTTTTTATCGATTATTTTCTGTAAAGAGGAAGCAGATGCACGAGACAGTAAATTCTTGCTAATGTATTCATATGGAAATGTCTCAACAATCCAATGCAATTACACACAATTACATGTGCAATATAAATGATAATGATCCAGTGACTCCAGTGTCTGCTAATACAATAGAAAAGCAGTCCAAGAAGGTTTGAAACTGTATTTATCAAGTAACCATTACAGACAGATTACACATGAATCACCATCTGGGGGATTTATAAACCATAAATCCAAGGCTATTTGAAAAATGGCCAAGCCTTTGTATGTATACTCTGTGTGTGCACATGTGTGTGTGTTAGTGCGCGGCCTCTGGGCACATTGTGATGCCGTTTTGGACGGCTGCCCTCATTCTGATGTCCCTATCGACTTCCTGGCCTACATGGCCGAGTACAGGCCTGTTTTCCACTGCAGGTCGATACAGACGCAGTGCTGAGGGGACAGCCCGAGGCTTTCGCACTAACTCACGCACGCACACACAGATGCTCGCACTTAAACACTTACGAGCATGGAAACACAATAGTATGTGTGAAGTGAAGTAGATGAGGTTTTATGTGTGAGGGAGGGTGCGCTGCTGTTTTGATGGGATGTTCATATTAGTGTGCTTTGATATTCTTAGTTATCAGTGGTTTGGTTTTTACAGTTTGTTAACTGTTATTGCTAAAAGAAAACAGCAAATTCATAGGCGTATTCAGAATTTTACTTTTGAGCTTTTGGTATTAGCTCCTTTACAGATGTTATCAGCCTATTGACTAGCTATTATAAGTGGTTGCCAGTCCCACGACTCTCAGGTAGGTTCCCCCTACCTACTGGCCACCTTTGTTGGCCAAAGACCCTTGGGTAGCTGGTGCTACCTTGGCTGCATCTCTGCTTCAAGTAAAGGAAAATTTCATCTTAATGGGCCTCTCTGGTAAAATCTAGGCAAGCAAAGTATTTTTCAGTGATCAATATGGAGCAATCAAGATTGTGTATCAGTTCTTATCTAGTAACGGTTGTGTGAAGAAGTTCGTGTAAAATCTCTGGCGGGTGCTTCATAGCACAGCTTTATGAAGTTAAGGACACTCTTTAATACAAACTGTGGTTATTTTCCTAACAAGAAAGCAGAACAAAGTCTAACCAGCTGATTGTCTTAATCGTGCAGATGGTATTGTCGATGCTACAACTTTCAGCAGGGTGTAATGACCGCCTCTACATGAGGCGATAACCAGATCAAAGAGCTCTTGAGATAACTACCTGGAGGAGACCACCTAGTGGTCATATCAGTGGGACTGATAACGACCCTTCAGTGGGCTGATAACAACTCGCCTGTGGGGTTTGAGAAGTTGTAGCCTGCTGTGTTGCAGAAGATGGCAGGTGAAGATTCCTGGATTCACAGCTTTTATAATAATTTCACGTGATGACCACAAACCGAAGCATAAAAATCATTTGAAAACACACGAAACCTCAGAAACTTCATGACTCTCCCTGCAAGCAGATTTCACCTCTCCGCTGTAAGAGTTATATATTCAGTATTTCCAAAACAGTCATGCTTTTGCAAATAAATCAATGACGATGCTTCCAGTGGAGCTCTGGGGCTATAACACAAACAAGATCAGCCTCCACCTACAATAACTGATCCAGTGGTTGCCATGATTTAGTTTGCAAAAAAGGAGCAAACAACTTTGAACCCCAAGTGTGGACCCAACTTAAAAACAAACATGCCATACCTTCTTTTACAACCTGGCACCGGTTAACATCAGTATCACTGTAATTTAGAAATGGTCGAGCACCTTCTAGGTGGATTGCAGCCATTTTCAGTACAACGGGATTAATGGGAAGTGAACAAGTTCTCTCTAGATCAACTCTAGTTGCTCTCCTTTGGTCAAGGTAACCGTGCTGCACGTCATTACGGCTCGATGAGGGGTTATTTCTCAGACTCGGAGAGCTCCGCCTGAGAGACAGAAGCAAATACGCAGCTGGTTTTTGCAGACTGAGAGGTACTACTTATGCTGCATAAACTAGAATCCATGTGTAAAATTGGTGGAGTGGCATCTGAAAAAGCACACACGGTAACAGACGGAGATTATATAGTACTCAAAAGGTAGACTATTCCTAGAAGTATTCCTTTAACTGTAGCATTATCGACATTCACAGCCCATTTTCTCAAAGCTGCGCTGCCCAGCCCAGGAAGAATAAAATTCAGACTGATGGAGATTAAAGCACTGCTTTTTCTTCCCCTTTTCCCCTGCGTTCATTTCCTCTCCGTCCCCTCTTCTCCCTCCTTCCACACTCTCTTCACCCTAACAGCCAGAGTAGTTATTACTACTTAAAGTACTGCACTTGCTGACAGGGAGGTTCGTGTTTTGTGAGTGTGTGTGTGTGTGTGTGTGTGTGTGTGTGTGTGTGTGTGTGTGTGTGTGTGTGTGTGTGTGTGTGTGTGTGTGTGTGTGTGTGTGTGTTGTAAAATACTGGTCTGATGGCTCCCATGGGTATTTCAGAAGCTGCAGTCGCTTCTCTAAAGTTCAAGCAATTACATTTTTCTACCGGGTGCCATTTGCCAAACAGTGCCTGGTTGTGTAAGAGTGTTTGCTTATACAGGCTTCTGTATTTGCTTATAATCAGTGTATATATATTAACACAAAAAATATTGTTGGTATATTAAATTAATATGCAAGTTAACTTTAAATCGGGTCTGCCCACTGGTTTTAGATGAACTGTAAGTAAATACATCAGGGTATAATCGCTCTTAAAAGTTTGGGATCCCTTATGAATGCCCTCATTTTGAAATATGGAACATATATTCATATATTCTTATGAAAAACAATCACTTGCGATTTGAAAATGATTACAATTGTGTTCTGTTTATCACCTGGATCAAATCAGAAACACAGCGGGGCCAAACAGGCGCTGGAAAATCATGTTTGTGTGACTCTCCAGGTTAAGGGGGGCCGGCGTGGATCTCAAACAGAGTAAATTCGGCTTTAAAGTCAGATTTTAAATGCAGTAGTACAGCACTGGGTCAGTGTACTGTGGGCAGTCAGAGTGATGTGTTCGGCATGCTGCAGTAGATGTGTACATGACTGGAATGTGTCCGAGCAGCAGTTTGAGTCGGCCTGGTGTAGAATTACAGACACGGATCGCGCCAATATGAGCTCTTAAAGGCCAGCACAGATAATTTTGGATTGAACCTGCCGATAGTCGATATTTTTATTTTTATGTCCTTGCCAAAGTTATCTGAGAAAAAGAACAAGTAAACAGTGTCTGAGAGGGAAGGTTAGCCATGTAAGCACAGTATGAAGGTCGTACTTCTCTGAAACTGATTATGTTTATGACACAGCAGATTTTACCTGCTCCTGCATGATTTTATCGTATGAGGATGATTTCATTTTCAGACTTTTGGTTTCCTTTATTTTAAAGCCAATTCTGATTAGGGTGGCCAAACTAAATGTGAGGCAAACACAATATGCCTCACTAAATGTGAGGCATATTGTGTGCCTCACTAAATGCCCCACAAAAGTGGGGCATATTAGCAATGCTGAGAGGAAGTCTGAAATTTTAATATCTTAAATAAATAAACTTGAATAAAAATACATTGTGCATGCTACCAGATTGACATTTAGATTTTTAAGGAAAAATATAGTATATTTCCAACTCTCTTGCTATGCAAATACAATAAGGTTTAAAGGTAGTTTAGGTTTGCTCTAATGTCAAGTCAAGTTTATTTATAAAGCACATTTAAAAACAACTGAGGCTGACCAATGTGCTGTACAATAAAATACAAATATAAAATACAATAAAACACAAGTACATAAAACACCTCACTGATAAAACAATAAATTAAAGCAATAAGTTAAACTTTGCTAAAAGCCAATGAGAAGAGGTGAGTTTTAAGAGCAGTTTTAAAAGTTCCTAGGCTTGTGGAGAATCTGATGTTCTCTTTATATACTCCTATATTGTTTATAATTTTCAATGTTTCCTGATGAGTATGCAATCTGATTATAATCAAAAGCTTTTCCTTCATGGCACTGGGTGAAAACCAGTATATGAAGGTAAAGTTTAGAAAAGTGCTCGTCCTGCAGAACCAGTGAAAAAGTGGGACACTGTTTTAAGATGTGGGACAAGGAATAAAAATGCTGTGCAATCCCACATAAAGAGAGACATATGGTCACCCTGATTCTTAAAGGGCTGCAGAGTGATCAGATTTTGTATTGTGAAAAGTGCTTTCAGTGAGAAAACCCAGAGATCTGAGGTGACTATTGAATGCTTTAAGATCTGTAGAGTCGTTTTTGCCTTTCTAACTTTGCGGTTTGGGTTTATCAGTTTCCTTATTAGGCGGAAATTAGGGGAACACATTGATAAGCCACCACTTAGCAGATTTGTTGACCAGTTAGTGAAAATAGTGGTAGAAGAGACAGATATTTGATCAATAATGTGATAATGGAGATGGCGGAGACCAAAACAGAGATAAAAGAACGTGGAACATTTGTGTTAGACTTGTAAATTGACAGCTGTTTGGTAACTCATATATATCCTATGCATACTGATTCTTCGCAGCTTAAATATATGTATATATATGTATGCACTGATATTTTTGTGACATAAGTGATGAACTTGTGTATCTGCTAGTAGATTTAGTATCTACAGGTGCTAGACTTAAAGTCTACCCTAAGTAAGATAAGCTAATCACAGCCAGGATCTCTGCACCGGACACACAGATGGAAGTGATATTTATTTTTTCTTCTTTCTGTTTTTTCTTTATATTTGTGATAGAAAATAATTGAATCTCACAAAAATTTCTTTTTTTTTTTGTTTCCGTCAGGCGTTGTTTGTGTTTCGGTGCCTTTGAGGGGAAGCAACGGAAGTGCAACTTTTGCTAGTTAGTGCTCAGGGTTCAGTTCGGTGTTTTCTGTGTTTGCAGGGATGGTTTGGGAGATAGAAAACTGGATGTGCAGAGGCTGTTGAGTTTGAGGACTGGTGTATTTGTGTGTGTGGTGTGTGTCAGTGAGCAGAATACGCTGCCAGATCTGCCATGGCTGCCATGGGCCTGACAGGATGACAGCTGTCACCAAGGAAATAGAGAGAGGAGGAGGAGAGAGGAGAGACACTGCCTCGAGGGAACACATGCTTTCTCTCAGAGAAGGCATGGTAGCTGTGTGCGTGGATTCTAGCGCGCGTGTGTGTGTGTGTGGATCTCGATTTGTTTGTGAGCCTGAAAATGGCTACAATGCGAGTATAATTGGTTTGTGTTTCAGTAATGTACACACTTATCTTCACATCAGCAATTACAGTATGTGTATGGAAAAGGAACAATGGGATTGCGATGGTATGTGTTTACAAGGTGTGCGAGTGTGTATGAGTGTGTGCACATGTGTCCCCTGTGTTTATGTGTGTTTATGTGTGTTCTGTGTATTGAGTTTGGTGTGCTTCATTAGTTTATATTGTAAAATCGATGTTGCTCATTGTGGTGCGACCTGCCTCCTTTCTTGTACTCCGTGAAACGCTGGTTTGTGTGTGTGTGTGTGTGTGTGTGTGTGTGTGTGTGTGTGTGTGTGTGTGTGTGTGTGTGTGTGTGTGTGTGTGCACGCCCAGTAATAGTGACCCTGGGGACAAAGCCTGATATGGGGGGGAGGAGCCCCCTAAGTGACCTGGAAAGCAGACCCATCCATCAACTCCTTCTGTTCTCAATCCTCTTGCTCCTCTGTTGTCTTTTCTCCTCCTCTATAGGGCTATTACAGCAATCACTGCTCTTAAAGCTGCAAAGAGGTCGAGTGAGTGGCAGTGTGTGTGTGTTTGAGCGTGCGTGTGTGTGCTTCTGAGCAATTCTAGAATGCTTCTTTGCCCCATCGGAGCAGCATGAGGCTGTGTGTATTTAACCCAGGCTAGCCAACCCCGCTAAGCCTAATGGTCTTAGCAAGATGGAGAGGAGAGAGAACTGGAGCAAAACAGGAGAGGACAGGAGACTGAAGATGAGGATGATTGGGAGAAAAGGGAGGGTTGTGGATTGCAAACAGCTTGGTTACTCAGCTTTTGAGAGCGATGAGTTCTCGATCAAAAAAATGACGACTAATACAAAGACTATTGATGTCATCACTGATGAATAGGAATGCATGTATGAGCAAGCACCAGATCTAAAATAAGTGATCACTTTTTCCCAATGTAACTATTAAAAATGATTTTATGGATGAAGAGAAGAAGAAGAAGTAGAAAACCTCGCCTTAGCCTCTCTTGATCCTTTGCTGTGCTACTCTGTAACTTTCTTTAAAGCCATGTTACTAAACCCCCTAAAGCTCATCTGTTTCCAACAAAATAACATATTTAGATTTTTTTTCCCATGAAAATAATCTCTTCATGCCTGAAAATGGCTTAGCTGTACCTCTACACTACATTGCCTCATTTAGTAATGAATCTATGAATATTTAAATCAGTCCCCGACTCGTCCCGCTGCCACCTGCCTGTAGCCTGCCCCTGCTCTCCCTCTGCATCGATGAGTAACACTCCATCACAAGTTCTCTGGCGAAATGAAGGGGTAGACGATCCCTGATTGTTTCTTATGTCTTCCATGTGAAAACTTGGCTGACTAAATGCATTGCAGTTCCAAGGTGAATATGCGCATATGTCTTTCAGCATATAGAGAAATGACTACCAGTCCTTCAACATTCATGACAAAAGGTCACAACTGTAGACTATAAAAGAAAAATTCCACCTCTGGGCAGTACTGCATCTTCTGCCTCTCATGTTAACCACGTGAATACGGGTCACTGTTATAGACTGGTTAGTATACTAACATCTGCAGCTCCGAACACAGAAATTTTGGCACAACGTGGTTAAACTATTATTTAAACGCCATCTCTAGGTAAAGGTGTCAGCTGTTCCACTTTTTATCCAACCATTGCTTTAATGGGAATGTGGTCAGATATTCTCTCCTTATTGGATTTACATGACTGTGTTACATCTACCCTATAATCAGTTCAATTCAGTTTAATTTATATAGCACCGAAATCACAACAACAGTCGCCTAAAGGTGGTTTATACTGTAAGGTAAAAATCCTACAATAATAGAGAACTCCAACAATCAGACACCATGCTGTGAGCAAGCACTTGGCAACAATGGGAAGGAAGAACTCTCGTTTAACAGGAAAAAACCTCTGGCGGGACCAGGCTCAGGGCGGGGCAGCAATCTGCCGTGTACATATGTTACAGAGCCCTACGCGATAACCTGACGTGCACCTCACGAGAGATGTAACTACACTTTGCTTCAACACAGCCTAAAATTATTATGATTGGCTGGTTCGTTCACTGCATTTGTGGCTACTTTATCACCATAATTGTAATAAAAACATCAGGGTCAGGACTCACATATGTCAGCAAATTCCTGGCGGAAGATTGGTGAAAGTATTGGAATGCTAGGAAGTGTACAGAGAAGTGGAGAAACTCGAGGGATAAATATGTTTGGGTCCAAAAAATAAACTGACCATAGCAAAGAGAGGACATCCAGGAGAGGGGAAAAAAACACCACATATAAAACATCAGCACAGGAGCACAGCACACCACACACAAGCCTAAACGCTAGCATCGGGTAACTTACACTGTAACCCTACACCACCGAAGATTCACTGCAGAAGTCAAAAGCAGCCAAGACACTCTCTGGATCACATTGCAAGTTAACCGACTCACGGTCTGAAAAAAATGTTTAGATGTATTTAATTAACACCTAAGACGGGAACTCATCACTGAGTCTTTTTCTAGGTCTTGAAGCAAGGGTTTTGGTGCATCGTGGGTAATGTAGTTGGGAGAACATTAAGTTTGGAACATTTTTTGGGGGGTAGTTTTTGCTCAGTTGATTTAGTCGACTGAAATACTCCCTCCATAGAGTAAACATGCAGAGTTTTTCTGCGCAGCACTCTGCATTTCATTTGAATGATTTTCCATCTTTGTGCAAGTTTATCTATATACAAAACACCAGAGAGAACAGGTGTAGAGGTGATTTTTATCTAGAGACGAATCCTGGAGCTTTGCTGTAGACGCTGAATAATGGAACGACTCCCAGGACACCGTGACAGCAGCCGGGTGATTTCACCGGGATATGAGGACATTTTCTCTCTCACAGCTGGAACTCCTACATTCAAATAAAACTCATTTGGATGGGATACCTGAAGCAAAAAAAATCGTTGTGCTCAGGTATTCAGTCTCTAATTTAATATCAGAGGAACAACCTCCAAAACGTGTCATATCGCATTTCACATTAATTCAAATCTCAACGCCCGGATTTGCAGCTTAGGCAGCCAATTGACTGTGGCTCTAGATATTGAATCTACTGTCCAATATCACTGGAATAGCACGGTGTAAATAATTTGTTATGTTGAGCTCTGGCGTATGCACAGTGGATTTTTTATTACTGCGTTATTTGACCTCTGACCATGTTTACGTGCAGGCTGTTTAGAAGTAACAGGAAACAAAAGAAAGAATAGCCGATTAGGAGCATCCAGGAGCTTTTTGGCTGCGCCGCAGCATTGTGTGTTTTCTTTCTGCCGGTGACAAATGCAAGTTTTTTTTATGAAATATAAATGCCTCCAACCTCCAGCCTTTCTCAAATAGGATGAAATGGAGAGAAATGAGGAAGCGTAAATCAAGGTTCGGCATCTCTGTGTGTCATCCTGCTCCTGTGCTGGGCTGAATAGAGGTCTAGTTTTCTTTTCATGCTCCTCAAATCATTGAAAAAAGGGCGGATATTGCGTCAAAGATCCACGTAATTCACTACATATTTACTCATTTTTTTCAACGAGAAAAAGCTTCAATCTACTTTGAATTGGGTGCAGTGACATTTTGATCATTTATTTATCTATTCATTTCATTAATTCATGTTTAGTTATGAAACGCCTGTAAAACTCTGAGAATTTCAAACACCAGTGTGAACCGCTGTGCCGGGGTCAAATAACACGAACCGCCCAGCCACCGCGGTGTCGAGCTCGGAAGGTACCAATCAGAATCAGGATCACGTTTCATTCTCCCAGCGTGTTGCATCCTGCAAAAGGGCGAGTGCGAGCCTCCACAGCGAGGGAGGGGTTAAAAAGAGATGATTAATCGAGGAGGGGGGCTCGCAGTGTGTGGGTTTCAGTGTGTGTGCATGTGTGAGAGAGAGCAGGGTGAATGGGGGTCTGGCATCCAAGCGGTAAGGTAATGAGTGGAGCCACAGTGTGTGCGGACCTCTAGCCTCTGCAGTGGAGAGGAGGGGGGCATGAGTGGAATACAGAGACGCTATTTCTCCCGCTGATGGCTCTGTTGGTTATGGATGAAACAGCCCCAGCCTCTTTTAGAACATCCCAGCAATTCACTGTGGGAAGCTGGATTTATTTCTCTCATCAGCACAAAGGATGCGGGCTTGATATAATGTGCATCCTCACAGATTACACGTGTCTTTTCTCTTTCATGACTTAAATTGTAAAAAAAAAACAAAAAACAGTTAAAGTTAAAAATACTATATTTTAGCATTTCAGCAAATTTTGTACCATTCAAAAGCTTTACAACAGGAAACAAAGGATCGAGCATTCAGTTTGCACTCTGTGTACTACTTTATATGTAAAAATGTGCAATTTAGTTGCAGGTTGCTGATCTAACTGGCTATGGTTCACCATCAGCATCAGCTATAGCGTCACGTTGATGGTGATACTGCAGCTTTCATTTGGCTAAACTATTACCGGGCATATGGCCTCGCATTAACACAAGAAAACACAAATAAATTAACCTGCATGTGAGTTCAATTAAATCTAGTTTCAATTTACAAATAATATTTCATTAACAGAAAATGGGAGAGGAAAAAGCAAGGATATTGTTTGTGAACAGGCATCTAAATATAATGATAGACAAGATTTTTGGCACCAGGACCTTTACCATAGTCTGCTTGTGCTTATTGACCAATCACATTTATGCATGCAGGTAAACGGTACACGTGGCGAGCAAAGCAGTGTTTGCACTGCAACACAAGCTCATAACCATTACCTGTGTCTGACAGTTATGTAGCTTCTTTTTTTTTTTTTCTTTTTTTTTTGCATTCATAAACAACAACACAATGGACAGAACAGGAAGTCTCGAACCGGATTTCTTTTATCTATGATCCAGATTTCCTGGCTACGTAAGCCCTGAAAAATTGGCTGCTGCTCTCACAGCTGAAGTCAGCGAGGTAGCCACTGGGTTTCCAGATTGAGTTCCAGTAAACCTGAAGCGTAACAGGTCTCTGAACCCAGGGCTGTTTACCTGACTGGCATGCATTAGCAAAGCATTAACCACCCAAAGCTTCGCATGGCTAATTAGCATAAGAAACATCAGGAGGGGGGATGGAAAGTAGAAGAGTTCATCTGCAGGCTGTTTCCTCACTTCTGCTGCAGCAAACTTGACTTTTCTTTACACTCTGAAGTATCTGAAGTATCATAGCATAGACAACGTTAAATCTAAAGTCAGCTTGCTGCAGAAATGTGGGCAGGTCTTCTTTTTTCTTTTTAGCTCTTCATTCTTCCTGTAAAAGAAAAGCTCTTCACTTCCTTTTTTTTTTAGATAGTGAGCGCCGCCGTTTTGTGTTTTATGTTCATCACATTGTGTCTCTCAGGCGACATAAAGGTTTTGATCTGCCAAATGGTGTTTGCAAAGCTGCGAGTCGGGTCAGTATTAGCCAAAGTACTGTATGTTCCTGTTAATGTTTATGACTTTTTGTTCTTCTCATCTGCTACTGGTTCTGAATTTCAGCAGTCTAACTATATAGGAATACAAATAAGAGCCTATAAAAACTTTTTAACAACTTTTTTTCCAAGCAGTATAGTGTAAGTAATCTCTTTCACTTGTTTGCAGATACACGTGACAGCCCCCCTCTAGAAGGGGGACAGCCAAACTTTTCTGTCCAAATGTTTGACCAACATCTTAGTCACCTAGTTTTTCCTGTGCGTGGCTCATATGCTGTATTTAATGATTACGAGTCGCCGTGGATTTATGGATTTAGCAAAGACATGTGATATCTGGGAACCAGCCAAACAAAGACAAAGAGTTTGACAGATGAGAAAACACCAGGCTTAGAGTCTGGGGAGTGTTGCAAATGAAATACATGAGTAAATGCACTCACGCACCGTCCCTCATCATGAATTAGGTCTTTTGGGGGGATTGTGACATGCAGACAGAACGGGGGTGAGGTCACTCCGGGTGATTCACAACTACAAAGGTCGCACAGGAAGTTCAGATTCACATATAAGCAGGAGTACCCAAGGGATCCGTGCGAGGAGACTATGTGGTGTTATTAACTCCTCCTGCCTGTTCTGATCTGTTCCCACTTGACATTAGCGGGAGAAAATGACATGCTTTTAGCAGTGGCTGCTCATATAAGAGGGTTACCTTTGTCAGTTAGAGGCAAGAGCTGGTGGGAGCTGACAGGAGCTCGAGTTCTCAAGAATAACTTGGTTTAGAAGATGGAAGGGATGGAGAGAGAGAGAGAGGGAGGATGGTTTTTGCTGTCTTCTTTTGAAAGAGAGTGGATACACTGAAGATGTTTGGCATTTTAAAAAAAACCAGAGTGACTTTCTTTTCCCTTCTGGATACAGGTGCACATTAACATCGCTTTAAACGCTTAACCCTAGCATCTCCATCTTCTTGGAACCTCTGCTGACAAGCTCATTGATTTATGTTACCTCTAAGCTGACGCTAATTGTAATCTTTAAGCATCATCACCTCCTAATCCCAGCCGAAGGTAGCCATTTAAATTTATCTACCCAGAAATCCTCTCGGGGTGAATCCCAAGTAGGCCTAAAGACAGCTAATGTTGCCGCTTTCTAAAGACAAGCTTTCGTACAGTTGGCTTTGATAAAGAGTCTGCTTTTAGATCACAAATCATCTTAAATTTGCATGTCTACTCCCTAAATTTTACTTTTTCAACTTCATCCTTTTTTTTCCCCCTGTAATTTTGTTTTGTGTGCTTTTGAACGTAGAAAAACACACAACTTCAATCAATCTCCTATCCCTAATTAGGCCTCCGCCTCACCTCGGCCAGCATAATGATGGTGTGTCCGCATAAAAAGCTTCCTTCTGTTGTTTTCCTCCACTTCAAAAGCTGCTCCCCTGCAGACTACCCCGCTATGATTTAGCAGTAGGTCTTTAGGTTTGTTTGTCCTCTGTTTTGTTTAGTCATTAAAGTTGTCACACTCTCTTTGGATCAAAGCGGCTTCAGGAGCGGTGCAAATTAACGTCCTAAATATTAGTGGTGACACCTCGTTAATGGGATGCAACATGTCACAGGGGGAAGCAGGAAGCCAGCACGAGGCACAGAGGGTTTTCATCCTGGACTGTAGCTGGTGCATTTCCACGGATTTGGAGTCCTGGCGGTAGATTTTATGTTATGTCAAGTTGTGGTTTTGGTCAGCGGAGGGGTACTTGGCAGCGGTGGAGGTAATTAGGAGAGCTGGCTGGGTGTTGCAAGACGTTTTGCAGGTTGTCAGGCAGTGGGCGTGGTGGTGAAATGTGATTGACGGTGAGTGGGTACAGCGGTGGGCATTGTGGCAACTGTGGTTGGCTGAGATTGACAGGCAGCTCTGTGTAAGCTCTTTTCTGATTGGCAGACATTATAGCCTTTTGTGGTTCTCTGGGGTGCTTTCACACAACTACAGCCAGTTAGTGTGCGTCTGTGAGCTTGTGGACTGTGATCCCTTCGAGTTTCCCCCTGGTTTCCTCTCCAGATCTTTAACCAGAGACACAGATGACCTGACAGACCTCCACGCTGAGGGACGCATGGCGGTTTTTAACTTGCTCATACGTGTATTTGCACAGGGTCAGCGCCAAAACCACTCGCACACTCTTTGGTGTGAGCGTGCAAACACATGGCAGACATACACTGAAGGCTAATGAGAAACGTAAGAGCTCTAGAGGTCTCTGTTTTAATGAGAAGGCCACGGCTCTGTCTCACCTCTGCTGGTAAACAGCAACAATCACAACAACTCACTGAACTCATCCCACAGTGTGTGTGTGTGTCTGTTTGTGCATGTAACTTAACTAACTTTGCTATGAAGCCCTTCTATTCCACATTTGCCAAGCTCCGGGCGCTTGTTAGCGTACTGTCAAATTCCTTCATGAATACACAACCTCAGGCATATGCACACACACACACAGATGCTCACAGCCAAATCAAATCTCAGCTGGCCAGACTGATGTTGAACGCTTTTAACGCAGCTGTCGTTGGCTAGTCTTTCTGCACACGCTAAGTCATGAATACCCAAATGCATAAGGCTTTGTGGAGTGTGTGAGTGTGTGTGTGTGTGCAAAATCAAGGTGGGAGGGATCAGTGACACTGCAGTTAGCATTAGCCTCCTTTGCCATTCCCACCGCATGCCTGTCAGCCTGCGCTTAGCTTAGCGTCTTCATCTGCAGAGGATTAGCATGCAGCACTAGCCGGCACTATGAGCTGAGTCTCCCTCTCTGATTAGGCGTGATGCATTTGAATCCTCCACGGGGAGAGAGGACGGCACGCACTCCGCCGCTTGGCATATCGGCTCATTGTATTAAGCGGTGTGTGTGCGGGGTGTTAAGCAGATGTTTAGTGAATGCAGCTTATTCGAGAGAGAGAGAGAGAGAGAGAGAGAGAGAGAGAGGGCTCATTTTAAACAGCAAGTCCGCAGCAGCAGCAGAAAGGAAGCGTTGACACAGCAGGGCGCCGTCCACTTTGAATTTTTGTATTGTTCTGTCCCGAGTTCAACTTTAACTCACAGAGACGTACCTGAATTATATTACACCACTTCAGTGGTTTTCAAATGAATACAAGTTGTTTTGTAGGAAAGCTTTCTGTAGTGATAAAAACTAGTACACCTCTTCACTGTTGCTCTGATGCCACACTGCATGCCCAACAGCGTGCAAACAACTGAACTTAGAAACAAAACAGTCACATGTGTGTTTCAGTGAAACAGCTAACGGCATTAACCATCTGCCTCCACCCTTTTGTAATGGTTTCCATTGTAACTTATTATTATTTGGGCCCAGCAGCAACATGCTGGACTTTCCAGTTCAACTCAAAGTTATTCAGTAAGTCAAAGCTCTTGGCAGGCTAACTGATTGAGAAAAAAACATGTTCTGAGTTTGAATTTACTTCTGACTAATAAATCCTCACTTTTATCTAGCATTTTTAACTGTTTATTCACACTTGTAACTAACAGTTTTGACTACCAGTTGTAGAATGACAGCAGCTAGAACTTGAGCTTTTTTTGCTCAGAGTTTCAGCTAGCTATACGAATCATGTCAAGAGAGCAGTTTAGCTAACGACTTCAACTGCTTACCTAAAGGGAATCATTTTTGACTGTTGCAATCATTTAAACGTTCCCATTTGCTGCCTCTTTGTACTTTTTATCCATAACTTTTAGTTTAGTTAACTCTTTTGTGCAGCAGATGTATTTATGATGTTTTTTAGATTACTTGAAACTAGTCTTTGAAACTGGTCCAGAAGTACTTCTTGGCATTTCCAAAACACTGGCTGGGAATCACAGATTTATACAGCAGTTTTCTAGTCCTAACAGCATCAGTTATGTTAGTTTTTATGGTCCACAATCCTTGCTTACAACGTCACCCCATCTTTCTTAAAAACCGCATAGTAGCATATCACCCCAATAGACCACTTTGTTTATTAATCTCTGGCAGAGATCCGCAGTGTCATACCCAACCGGTCATGGCAGATGGCTGCCCTTCCCTGATCATGGTTCTACCTGAGGCTTCTTCCTGTTAAAAGGGAGTTTTTCCTTCCCATTGTTGCCTAGTGCTTGCTCATAGGTGGTCCTCTGATTGTTGAGGTTTTTTCTCATATTATTGCAGGGTCGGTGTCTTTCATAGGCCTGTGTAAAGTTTCTATGTGGAAGTATTTCTTGGCATCATTGGCATTCTGGAGCAACATTTTATCACATGGGGCATGTCGGCCTGATGTTTGTCTTAATTGGAAATCCTTGACATGCAAAATGTCACTCACCTCTTGGATTAATCCTGTAGTCATCTTGCTTTGGTTTCAGCACAGAGGGCCGTCTTTCTTGAGAAATTTTTAAAAACCTGTGGGACAGAAGTGATCACCCTGTTTGTGAGTATTCTGTTATGGAAATCGGCAGTTAGTGTGTCTCGAGCCTCCAGGGAGCATCGGAGGTATTGCACAAGTCTGTTCAGGCCTTTCCGAGAAGAGAGTGCAATGCACCAAGTCCCCTGGGTGCTCATTATGGAAAACTGTGGTTGAAAAACAGGCCAAAACACTACACACATACACATACAAGCCAGATGTAGACTCATGTCTTGCATGGTTCTGTCATTTAATTAATAACAGCGTGTGTCAGTGGGTCGAGTTGTGTGACTTTATCAATATTTTAACAATACGTAGTCCTAACTTGAGCTTTTGCACCCACGCAAGGGGAACAAAAACAGCAAAGCAAACAAAAAGCTTGTGCCTGTCTTTATTGCTGATACTATAGCTATAGCTGATAGTCTACAATAGGCAATATCACCTCTATCTGTCTATAAGTTCTTGTGCGTTGCTGTTCCACTTGAAATATAAATGGTAAAAACAAGTTTCACAGTTTGTGACGAATAAGATGATTTGATACGAATGATGTAAATCCTCAGAGGAAACAGACTGAAGTCTAAGAAGGGAAGGAAAAAAGCAAAAGACACAGAGGCACAGATGGAGGGTGGGATGAACAGGAGGGCGACAGAGAGAAAATGAAAGAAGGTGAGAAAAATAGAGAGGTGGGTGGTAGACGGCTCCTCCGGCACCCTTGGGTGGCGTTTGCTGTCTGTGTGTATGAGTGTATGTGCGTGCGTGCCGCAGATGAGTAATGGCCTCTGACGTGCATGTCTCTCTTGTCTCGTCCTCCATCCGTTTCATCATTACATGCCATCAATCTCGCCATCTCTCAATCTCCCTGTCAGCTCCCTCTGTTCCCCTTCTCTTTTTCTATCTGCCTCTTTCCCTCGTCCCTTCTCGTCCTCCTCCTCTTCCCTTCCTCCTTAGACGGGCTTATTCTACACCGACTGCGAAGTCCTTGGGGTGTTTAACTCCTTACCGCCACTTCTTCTCCTTCCTCTTCGCTCAGCACTGAAGCATTGCTCTGTTTCTCACCTGAGCCCCAGTTTAATTTCACTGTGAGAGTGGCGCTCACGCACTCATGCACACACACTCAATCATTCACTCACCTAACACCTTCACACACACACACACACACACACGCTGACTCACCAACAAATACAGATATGCACGCACACATTCAGAAGAAGCTGTCAAGAGTAATGGTGTTTAGTGTAATTTACTGTACCGCCATTGTAGCCTCTGCTTTCTCAATAGGAATCATTATAGAGATTACATAATGGGGGTAATTTTTCTTCTGCTGTATACGGCACTGTGACGGCAGTACAAAGTGTTTTGGAGGCTGGAGAAACCCCGTTAGCTGTAGCTGGGAAGTAAATGGGTCCAGCGTAGCCTGGCTAAATCAGCGCCTGTTAGCCTCCCCCCTCACCCCCCCTTCAAATCCATGCCTATTACTCTTTAACAAACCTGAATGGATCCAGGGTATTGATCTGTTGACGAGGGAATGCTCTCTTTGTTCAAACGTACACGCTGAGAAAAGGAGAGAGCAGGAAGTGGAAAATTTGACACGGAGAGCTAATGCGCCACAGAAAATGTATATCAGGGGTGTCAAATATAACACCCGTGGGCCAGAATCGGGCCCGCAAAGACTCCAATCTATCCCATTACATGTCTTTGGAAAATGTGAAGGAGGACATAAATTTTGCACTTTTAACCTTGTTCTCACTGATAAAGATCTTCCCCATGGTCATTCATACTC
This sequence comes from Rhamphochromis longiceps, assembly GCF_057381845.1. Lineage (NCBI taxonomy): Eukaryota > Metazoa > Chordata > Actinopteri > Cichliformes > Cichlidae > Rhamphochromis > Rhamphochromis longiceps. The sequence continues at coordinate 23,292,004 of NC_140573.1, read as the reverse complement.
TGCCAAAGTAATTAAGTTATAGATTTCTGTATTTTAAGCATTTACATCTCACAATTTAAGCCCAAAGAGTCATGCTGGCAGATTTAAAATGAGTTGTATGAAGACATAATGGTGCATTAGAGGCCCTGTAAAAGCTCGTTTTTATCGTTTTTAATCTGTGGCACCCGGCTGAAAATGTGTCTTTTAAGGATCAAACACCTTGTGTGGCTCTGAAAAGTTTTTTGCTCATTCATTCATTAAAAAAAAAAGTAGCCAGATTGGATTCACAGCAGTTGCAATGGATTCCAATTAAGATCAAGTGGGACTGCAAGGACTGATATCAAACAGCATAAACAGCCTTTCAAAAACCACTAGATTCAACTGTTTTGATATGAATGGTTTGAATCATTTGTTGGGGAGGTGCCTGTGCAGCAAGCAGATCAGCATGAATGTCAGTGCTTATGAGAACCTTTCGTTTCAGCCCCGCTGGTTCTCCGTGCACTCTTGAAATCAAGATGCGGGCTGAAGCATTCAGACAGTAACTCCTGAAAGAAACAACCAATTAAAAGAAAGAACAGAGCATTTTATTAACATTACGCCTCACTGTGCTTGTCACCGTGAAAGAGAACCACGCAGGGGGACGGGTGATGCGAAGACAGTGTTGCTAGACAACTTGCTAGGTTACTGTAAATGCAATAAAAGCTTCCCAACAAGTGTTACATCCCGTGTGACATCAGCATCAAACATCTGAGCTGATATCTGCTATTTTTAAACTCACCTACAGTAAAGATCTACTCTGTGGTATGATTTTTTTTTAATCTCTTGAGTACTCAACATGTCTGGTTGCAAATGGTCTGAGATGCTGGTGCTCTAGTATGAATGTCACCTTTAAAGATTGTGTGCATTCATGTTAAGTAGCACCAAACACAACCGCCCTCCATGTTATTTATGTCAGCAGAACTACTGTCAGGACTCAGTGTGTGACTCAGGCTGCAATTCTACTTCCCAGATGAGCGTTTCAAGACTGACAAGCAAGTAAAAGTGTGCTGACTGTAAGTCAGTCACAAAAGATCGCAATCAAATTAAAAGTTACATGAGTTTTACTGCCCCAGGTCACAGATATAGCCGTAGCTGTAGCTCAGATGAGTCAAAAAGGTTTAAGAGACACGTGGTTCACGTTAGCATTTAAGACTGAAGTCAGCTTCTGGTTTGTGTTTCAGGGCGACTCGAGCCATCGCCGTGCTTCAGACATTTGCTGGACGACGGCTGTCGGTCGCTAGCCTGATCGGGGTTTTTAACAACGCAAACGCGAATCTTTAGTGATTTTAATCTGCGAACATCAGTTATTAAATTTGCGAGCCTTTTCACAGTCGATTAAAAGTCTCTCGGAGAGTCCCTGGCTGTGCGCAAGAATTCAATTTGCACATTTGAAAGGGTGCAACAAAAAAAAGTAATTCAAGGATTATAGCAAATTAATGTTACCACGTAGCACGGCAAAGTCATCATATCACTTCTTAAATGAGTAATAAATAATGTGTAATAGTGCCAGGTTCCCTTATGATGGAGTAATTGACTCTCCTCTGTGGTGCTCCGAGGTCATTACCTCCCCAGTGATGATTCATGTGTTCTCTAATTGCTCTGACATCATCCATGTTGGATACACACAGTATCTCTTATAACACACACACACACATGCTCGTTTCATCATTTGGCTCAGCAGCAGCCGAGGCTGCCAATATTGTATTTACATTAAATGTGGATAATTTGATAGACCCTGCATGAGAAGAAGTTTGCTCCAGCATCAATATGGCTGCACAGGTGTCTAACCTTGACTACTTACCCAGCATGGCTATTCATAGGCCATTAATTAGAGCAGGATCCTGCTAATTAACACACAGGCACATTTGCTTTCTCTGTGACACGCGCACACTCACACTCACTCTTCTCCTTTCCCCCTGCACTCCACTCTCTTCACGTTTGAGTTCCATTTAATGCGCCCTGTTTGATTTGCCCTACTAAAGTAATGAGTTTGGAAAGCAGACAAAAATTCTGAAGTGTGTTTTGGAGGAGCCTCAGGATAATTTGAAGTTCTGGGGCTGGGAGTAGAAGTAGGGTCGCTCGCTTACATCCACAGCTGTACACATTTGCGCGCACGCAAGCACGGAAATACACCCCCGCACGCCGTCGCTTGTCTCGTGTATTATGTGTGTGTGTGTGTTTCCACAGCTGAATGAGAGGTTTTTTACGCATTTTAAATGTTCTTTAGAGGAGCCGAGCAAAACAAAATCTGAGAAATCTGAGAAAATAATACATTTTTCTTTTTTTTGTTCCCCGTAGTATTTCATTCAGAAAGAAAGTAGCAGTTGTGTTTTTGCTTGTAATGAGCAATTGTTGGTTATACAAAGTGGCTCTCGGTATCTCTTGCGAGGACTTGTTTGTTAGGTTTTCAAAAATCCAGGCTTTTAGAGCGAGTCCAATTCAATTGAAATCACATCGAGTGTCACTTCTTGTCAAAAATGGCTCAAATCAGGTCTGGACTTTTCTTGAGTACATTCTCTTGAATGGCCAGCAGGGGGCAATTTTACTGACTCCAGTCTGAGTGTATAGAAGTCTGTGGGAAACTGATTCTACGTCTCACTTCATTTATGGCTTTAGTAAATCATTTCCCAGTGAGTTTTCGATCCCAGTTGCTTCTTTCAAGTCTGTTCAATAGAGCGTGTAATTCAATTTGTTCATTATGATTACATGTAGAGTAGAATAGATGATGAAGCAGGGTATGCTTTGACTGACAAGCCAAGAAAATAATCAACCGAAGCCTACAAATAAGACTTTGGTGGCATCACGGTGGCTACGTCTGTCTTTCATATCCTGTGTATGGCAGAGTGACCAAGCCATTCTCAAGTAAACAAGTTTAGTTTTTCACTATTCAGTTATGAAAAACATAAACAAAGTCAAATTTTAAGTCTCAAACCTCAAATCAGTTTTAAGGCGAACTCTCGTCAGATAAAATTTACATCAAGTCACAAATTCTTTCAACCTCAAGTCCAGAAATGAATCCCCATCAGTAAAAAGCTATTCACATCAACTGGCCTCATAAAACTGATTATTAAAAAGGTTTTCCATGCTATCTTTATATACCCATCCATTTCATGCCAATTATCCACTCCAGGGTCACAAGTTTTGGTGGAGCCTAACCAAGCTGTCATAGGTAGATTCTGGACAGGTTGCCAGTCGATCGCAGGCCTCTCCAACTAGTTCCCTGATCTCCAAAACTAGTCCTCAGACATTTGCACTGAGTCTTCACACGTTGCAATTAGTCCATCTGTTTAAGTATCCGTCTTTTTAGAAGAGTGGAGGATGGGGAGAGCTGGTGCCTCTCTTAGCTGTCATAGGACAAGAGGCAGGGAACATCTATCATTCACACTGACATTCTTACTTGCATCCAGTTTAGTCACCACTTAACCTAACGTGCATGTGTTTGGACTGTGGGAGGAAGCTGGAGACAACCAGACAGTGGATTTGAGCCCAGGACCCTTCTAGCAGTGCTAACCTCTGTGCTGCTGTCTTTATTCTTTCTATTTGACCTGACCTATTTGTCCTGAGATTTTAGCACCAACATAAAAAAAACAAGTTTCAAGCCTTCAGTCATGTGACATACAACTAGCAAAGTGTCTACCTGAATAAAGTTTTAATTTGACAAGTGTATGTCAGATATTTGGAAATGACAGCGGTTACATGTTTAACCTGTAAACGGTGTGCAGTATTTGGACAGGATTAACTGTGTTGCTAGATTATTTAAGCGGTAGAAGAAGCTTATTTGGAACAGGTCAAAAGATAAAGACCCCCTCTGCATTAGGAGATAAAGAAGGGTTGAGTAGATTAGGCCTAATAAAACACAACAGCCCCCTCCTGCACAACTGAATCTTTGTTGTCTAAACAATAACAGCTGTGACTGTGGAGTACATAAATAGCTCTGCAGCATTTTCACATCTTTACCTCGTGCCAAAAAATTTTTGCCAGTTACATTACAAGCACTTAGAAGCTGGAACAGCGCAGACACACGTTTTTCCTCATGTGGTTCACATGGAAACGTGCAACCCGGCATCCACTCAGGCTGCAAGGTGCTGTCATCTCCACACTATCCGGACAGAGGACAGCCCTGCCGGGCCCTGCAAACCTGCACAGTTTCAAACATCAAGTGAAAAATTACGTTAGAACAAATGATAGATTTGGCGAGTCTGGATCCAAGCCAGGGGGAGGTTTAGTTTTGACATAGGATGCAGATTAGCCTTCCTCCTCGTCCTCCTCCCCCTCTTCTCATTCCTCGTCAGCATTCAGACCTCATCGCGAACCAGTGCAACTCGTTGGCGTCTGTTAGCCTGAAGGAAGAGAGAGAGAGACAGACAAACAAGGATGAAGTGAGAAAAAGTAGATGATGGGTTAGGACTGAACAGCAGGGTGAGTGAGGCAGAAGAGCCGGAGAGGGAGGGAGACAGGGAGAGATGGTTCATTAAACATTTAGAGGGATGGCGAGCAGACAGGCCTCTCGATTTCTCTCCTTTTACTGTTTGGGAGATAGGAGATTGAATGTAGGCCTGTGCACTGACATACACCTCTGTTAGCGCTTTGTCTGTTCATGTGTATGCGCATACATCTCCGTGTGAGTTTTCTGTCACACTGAAATTCCCACTTGTCCCTGCAGGTATAGATAATGGCTTGGAAATGTAACTGCACGACCCTAAATAAGGCAGTCCCAGTCATGCTGTAACACTGTGCTTAATCTCTATATCAAAATACACACACGTACACATGCTAAGACAAACACCCAGGGTAATGCAATTCCAAGGTTAGCCAAAGAAATTATGTGTTAGTCGGGCTTACCCGTGGCGTATCTGCCTCTCCATATGAACTGGAGTGTATTTACCCTTGTACACACCTCTGTGTATTGTCCCATTTAGCATGGTTCCCATCATGCATCCTAATGGCCCCAGAGAGCCGGGGAGTCTCTGCTGTCTGTTATTAGTGAGCAGCACAGATCAATGGGCTCCGGAGCTGCAGCGCTAGCCTGTTAGCGCTTCCCCATTCAGACCCACTGAGCCGTGGCTAACACCGCAGTGAAAGTGTTTGCTAGTATAAAGTCTCCGAAGTGGGGAGGCACACCTGTACCCACCCTGCTTCTACAGATGTAAAGCTGAGCTCTAAAGCCAGTGAGAGGAGAAAGGACCACTGTAGATAGGAAATGAGAAAGCATACAAAGGGGCCTTTGATGTGCCAGTTTGGGTCCAGTGGGTGGGTATTAAAGGGCAGATTCACCCAATTTACCAAAAAAAGAGAAAAGGGAAAACATATTTTCTCACTTACTTCTAGTTCTACTTAGCCGTGCAGGTGGTTTTTTCAGGTTCACAGATATTTGTCTCTTAGACTTTAGCTGCCACAACAACACAAGAGGTAAAAGGAATTTCATTTGTCGGCCTCAAAGCATTGACAACTCGCATTCAAAAAAATGTAACGGCATCTCTCCAGAAGCATTGCCCTTTGTAATACACAGACACCGCTGTGGACTGTTTTCTTAGGGAAATTTGCTCCTGCAGAAAGCGTTTGCAATGAGCTTAAATAAAGATAAAAGCAATCTCTTTGTCTAGATACAGATAGAGCAAGCGAGCAAAATATTCAGTGTATTTTAGGTGAGCAACCCTTTGTTAGGGGCAGCATGGCGAAGCTGTGTTGAAGGCTGTCACCTCGCAGCAAAGTTTTCGATTTCAGGTCATAATAGTTTCATATCTATCACCGGTTGTTTTTTGAGGAAGTTCTTCGTCTGATTTGTTTTGGTTTATTTTGCTAAATTAGAGGTCTGGGTACTATTTAACTCAGTCAAAATCTATTTGTAAAGCCCAGCTGCTGAATAAGATCATGAGTTGAAGCCTCTTTCATTTTCTTAAGCTAGAGTGGAGAGTTGTGTGCGCATACAGATGGAGATTCCCATTCATATGATTGGCGCGTACGAACGCATCTTTTTATGACCAATGTAGAACAAAGCACCAGTGTGGAAGTCTCTATCCCGCTGTTCTCCTATACTGACGCAGGTCTCAAGACAGTCAGTGACTTAGTGGTGATCTCTGGTCGCAACAGGTTGGCAAGTGGCTGCTGAAGTTTGCTATTTCCATGTGAAATCAGCCACAAAGCAGGTGCGGCATCAGAAACTTTCTTGTGACTGCGTTTGTCACTAGCAGGTTGTCACAATCACTTGCATTTTTCAGGGAAGATGCCAACTTGTCTGCACAGTAAAGACAATTACCCTGAGACAGTATGTTAGGGTAATTGTAGATTTTCAGTGGATACAAATCTTTTTTGTGTTAGCCTTGGGAAAGGCTTGAATGGTCAAACTGAACCATTCAACTGAACTGTTCTGCAAACCACACTGCAACCACACCAAAGGTACAGCTGTGCCTCACGGGCTTGCCTAAAACTCAACTTGTCCCTGGAGCACAGATGAGTGTAATAGATAAAAAGTATACCAGTCCATGCTCCAGTTTAGATAACTGATGGGTGGATACCCTTCCTTGAACCGTCATAAGTTAACATCTTGCTCAGAAATGGCAAAGAACTTCAGATTTAACTTTGCAATGTTTTTGAAGTTTTCTGAATTCTACCTAATTATTTAGAATTTTTAGGACATTTACCAGATGGTTCAGCTTCACCACCTTATAAACCCACTCGACAGGTTGGTGGAGATCAAAACAGAGCTGAAAGGAGAGTGACTACTCTCTGTAAACGCAGGAAATAGTATGGTTAAAAACTGCATCATTTCGTTGGAACTGTTAATTTGCTTAGATTTGTTTTCTGCCCTCTAGTTGTCGAAAATAGCTCCACTTTACAGGCTGGATATTGAGTTGTCACTGAGTCATCCATCAGATATGATGGGTTTTGTTTGAGTTTTTTTATTGGTATTGTTGGCTTGATCAATACAGCGCTGGTTCTGTAAGAGAACAGTGCTAAATTAATTCAGTAGGGCACACATTTGTTTGATTTCTTCACAAATGTGTGTTGAAAGTGTTTTATTATCCCGATTAGTATCAGTATTATGTGGAAATGGTATTATTATTCTGTTAGTGTCTGCTGACAGCCTTACTGGTTTTTCATAGGCTTTTCAAAACTGATGCACAAAGAAAAAAGACTGTTTCCATGTGAACCACATGAGGAAAAAAAGAATGAAAAACAATTGGAAGAAAAACAGATTTAAAGATATCGAATATCAGAGCAGAATGTCAGCCAGATACTCACTCACTTTGGGGCCTTGCGAAGCAATGTCGCTCAGACCGTTTGTGTTGATTTGCACATGCACACTAACACACACACAAGTATAATTAGCCAATCCCTCTCCCTTTCCGTCAGCACATGTCAGCATATGGCTCCCTCCTCAGAGAGGCTGATGAACAGACTGATCAAGGTTTAATTTTGCCCTGGAGGTCCTGACCTGGAATGTAGGGCAGAAATAAGGGAAGGAAAGGAAAGGAAACCAAACCAAAGCAAAGGAAAGGAAAGGTTTTTTTTCCAAACAGCTGGAAGCCTGAACTCCTTCCTCCTGTTGACCGGCCTGATGCTGTTGCCTGGGTTGTTACTGTCAGACTCCTGCTCCTTGCATGGCACTGAACATAGAACCATATTGAGCCATCTGTTCCAGCGCTAATTGGTATGCATGACATTGTTTTTCCGACCCATAAAACCTAATGAAAATGAACACCCCACCCACCCTAATATCTGTTAATGCTATCACCCGCTTTCTCCCCCCGTCCCCCTCCAGCTCGAGCCCTCCTCCTTTACAACATTACAGGAATAATTACACTGTAGTGGGCATTAGCAGCAACTCTTGGTGAGGCACTTTCTGTCCAGGAGGCAGGTCCAAAGATTGGAGATCACCTGCTGTTCTCAGTGGAAACCTGTCAGCTGTCTGAGATCCAGCGCCCTCCCAACACCCCGTAAACTGGGTTCAGAGTGTGAATTGCCACAATTTTATTGAGTAAAGTGCTTGGAAACGCAGGGCTTTAATGTGCAAGTGATTTCCTCCTTAATACTGACGGTGCACTGAACGAATCACACAAGCAGAAAGAGACAGAAACGAGGGAGGAAAGGCTATAAAAAGCAAAAGAGGCAGTAAGTAGATGAATAATGTGAAAGTCCAATGAGTTATATGCACAAACATTACTAATTATTGAGCAATACCAAATCAAACCTGATCTGCTTACGTTATGAAATATAAAGTTAGGTAAAGTTAGGTATTATTTGACTAATGCTTTGCAGGAGATCTTAGTGAAGTGCAATGAAAACTATGTGCTGTTTCCTGGAATTATTTCATGAGTTTTGAACTGGAGAGTTGGTGACCTGACTGTATAAATGATTAAAAATAAAACAGGCTTTAGATAAGATGGATGTAGCCACTGTGACATCAACCTCTGGTTTTTGAAGTCTTGTCTCTTCAGGCTCTCCTGGGCTGGGACACTGAACCCCCTGTAAGAGGCCTGGTTCCAGGTCGTGACCACAGTAACCCTATACCAGGCAGGGGAAACTGGTCCCTAGGTTTTTTTTTCTCTGTCATGGGGGATCACTTGAAATTATTGCTTAAAGTTCCAAGTATTATGGATGACAGGCTGAGGGGTTCAATCAGTCGGGAGGGACTTACAGTGGAGCCGCTACTCCTCCACATTGAAAGGAGTCAGTTGAGATGGACACCTCCTGGGTGAGGAACCATGTCTTCTTTGTTTGTTTGTTTCTTAAATTGAAGTGGAATAAAACCAGGATAAGGATAACCAGGATCCCTAATTTCCTTCGGGATTAATAAAGTATTCTGATTCTGATTAAGAGGAAAATCAAAGGAGTAAAGGGACTTGGCAAGCATATAGCTGTACAGCCTCAATACAGTTTGTGTGGGTTAATGTGACGTCAAACAGAAGAATGTGTTGTACATGTGGACAAAACACCCCAGTTGTATTTTGTGTTTAGTGGGAGCCTGAGGTCAAACACACAATCGCACTCAGTCACAACCGCCTTGAAATGATCTACGAGGGAAATTACAGCGCAAACAAGAGTTTACAGATGTGTCCTCGCAGAGAAAAGGAACTTCTCAGTGTTGGGGTTTTTTCTGGCCACACACACACCAACACAGAAAACATTGCCCTCCCATGCCAGCCAATAAATAGGTTTCCCCCGGCTGTCTCTCTCCACTGTGTTCAACTTCACTTTGCTTTTGCACCGAGCATCCTCTCCACTACTGCAAGAACTACTGCTCCTTCCCCTCTGAGGTCGTACGGGGTATATGTGTGTCTAATAATGGCTGATTAAAGTCTTAAAAGCAGTTTCACCTGGAATATGCTGAGTAAAAAAAAAAAACACACACACACCTTTTTGTTTTATTGACATCATATATGAAAATAGGATCCTCTCCACATGCTAATAGAGGTAACTGACAGGCTTTCATAACCTTTGTACTGCAAGCAGCGTAGAGGTTTGCTCACAATGGGACACAATTGTGCCAAAGCCAGTACAGCAAATGCACTCGTGTTGTTAAATCAGTGGTGGTTTGTTGCTGGCAAGTGCCCTGTTTTCTCTCCCGCCTGTCTCTGTTCCTGTTTGTCTCTGTCTGATGCCCTTTTTGTGCTTTTTCTTCTTTTTTTGTATTTACCCTGTGGTTTTCTGCTCTGTTGTCCCCTTTAGAGGTGTCACGACCAATGTGCATGAACACACCGGGGGGGATTTATTGTTCAAGCGGGGCACAGTGGTGGAGGTGTTGCATGTTGTACAAGCAGACAAGGATTTACTGTAAAACACACGCAAAAGCACTCAAGCACCTGTGAAGGCCCAGGTGACTTTTATTTTTCCGCCAGTTCCATCAGCTGAATTGAACCGGTACCAATCTGATATGATCCCCCACCACTATCACCATCAGCCCGTCCGCTATTTCTTCTGTTCGCTGGATCGGCATTGTTGGCCCGTTTTGCGGAGAAGCATTAGTCAAATGGGCCATCATCCCCGTCGGCGAATCAGATGATGACTTTTGGCAGAGTGCAGCCGCAGCGCGATGCCAGACAATCAGAGCCACTGCCATTTCATCACACGGTCGCACGCGGACGCACAGGCACGCACGCAGACTCACACCACAAACAAGCTGTTTCTCATTAAGCCCGCAAACATGAGAGATTGAGTGAGAGGGACGAGGGGTGATGACGGAAGGGAGACGAAGGGAGACGAAGGCTTTTTCCAGGGTGAGATAAGAGAGCTGGAAGAATGAGACGAGGGACACGGTGCAAATCCACCAAAGAGTCAAGGGTGAGGCACCTACCTACCTGACACCCAGAGCTTCCACCCCCCCAGATGCCCTCACCCCCTATGTCCATTGCTGTTCCCATGGCAACAAGATATAGGGAGGATGTGGGGTGAAGAAAAGAGGAAGTGTGCTAAAGATTAGGGTGGAATACTGCTGCTACTGCCTGGATTTGACCAATCTGGTGTTGAGGCTTTAAGACGCTCTAATTCCTTCCCCCCCTTCCTTTTTATCACGTGCACACACACACACGCACAGAAACTCCAGGTCAGACTGATGTGAGCTAGAAAGCATATTTTGAGGGAGAAAATTCCAGGAACTGCGTTGTTAAAGTAGAAAAAAAACAGAAGAAGAAGCGGTAAAAACTAAGTGCAGCTGTTTTTTGTTTTTTTCTCCAAAATATTGGCCCCAAAAATAGAAAAACATTAAGGCCACCACTCAGTGTTTGAGAATTTTCCCCGTGCGGGAATATTTTTATTTTTGTCTCTAGCAGATTGCCTCCCCATCTGTGTATTTGCGAGCTTGAAAACTTTGTGACCAGATGTGCATTAAAATTCATTTTGCTCATTCACGCTCCCACGAGGAAGAGCGTTATTGAATCCAGTGACCTTGTGACCTCTCCTACAGTGTAAGCAGGCAATATTTCTATTTATCTCTCAAAAGATACAAACTTATTGATTTTTCTTGTGTCTAGATGAAACTTGTACATCTTTACAAATGCTTGTGGTGGTTGGAAAACCTTTTGTATTGTCCATGATTAGGAGTTTACCATGGACAGAGGTTAAATCCATAGATGACTGTGGAGGCAGTATGTGCAAAAAGGACTATACCAAAGCTCATATCATTTTGTCAGATTTGGATGCAAATCCACCAGTTGCTAATCTACCTGCTTGCCAGCTGTTGTCAGTGAAAACCAAAAGCTAGAAAACATCTAGAGATCATGTGAAAAGGTGTGTTTAAAATCTTTCACTGAGCAAATTCAGCTTTGGAGCAGGTGCTTTAGGTTGTGAAGGAATGTATTTTAACCCAAACCCTCATCTTTACTTAACCCTAGGTCGTAGTTCAGCTCCACTCCTCCTCTGCATGTGACAGCGTTCATCACCTTGTTGTTTCTTCTCGCAAATTATAAAATAGCACTTTGAGTGTATGTGTGTGTGTGTGTGTGTGTGTGTATGGGAGGCAGTGGCACGGTGACTAATACACAGTTTAAGTTTCGTTGTGCAACTTAATTAACTTACACACATGCAGACAGGCTGTGAACAGTAGAATAATGTTTGCACTTTCTTTGAAAGGACCTCATTCATCCATAACATGTTCTTTCTTTATGAACCGTGAAGCATTTTTAAAAGAAGTTAAGGGGGGTAGAAAACTCAAGCTTGAATAGAGACGAAATAGAGTTATTCATATACCAATTTTGGGTGTACCTGCTGAGGCTTTCTTTTGGGTACTCAGCTGTGATACATTTACAGGCATTCTTATATGAGGCTCAGAGTGTGTGTGTGTGTGTGTGTTTGACTGGAAAATGCCTGAATTCAGGAGAATCAGACCTGTTCAAAAATTATTCTGACCTATATTTTCTTCCCAGCGCTGTTCTGTTCACACCGTTAGCTGCAAGGCGCTCGTGTGATGGGGTGGGGTGGTTGCTTGCATTACGTTTACATGAAAGCCGGTGAAAAGAAAAAGAAGGAAGAAGACAAGTGGCTACAGATTGGGTGCACGCTTCATTATCATTCTTTCTTCTTTTTGATTCATTCACTGCGTTTTTAAATCTGTTCATCTCTCGACATTCATAAATAACTTTTAAAGGCCATTTTGGCCAGATGTTTCACCAGATGAGATGACATCTTTCATAATGCTTTCCATTTCAGCCCTTAAAAGTAAAAGTCAGAGCTGGCTAAAAACGACACAGTGGCTGTCTGAATGTTTTGTATTTTTATGCTAATGACTTGCTGAGGTAGGAGAAATGAAGTGTTAACTTTAAGGCTTTTTAGCTTAACACATCCTGTTATTTGATCGGTCCGATTCCAAATGTTTGTGCTGATGGGAACATTATCTTGCTATATGTTCTTAAAAAGCTTATCTGACATGTTGCATAAATACACAGATATATTGCATGTGTTCATATACAAAGCTATGAAAAAGCCTTGATCCAGTCCTCATTTCTTTGTCTTTCTGGGAAAATCAGATATAGGTGGTGTGATTTATGCATATGTAAAAAGACATAGAAATCCAGTATATAAGAAAAAAAGAGGGTGTTGGCTCTCTTTTGTTCAATATTACTGGTGTTCCCAACCCACTGGCAGTGTGTTGGTGGATCATTTTCATGCTGAAAAATTAAGCTGTTGTCAGATCAGAACCTTTTTAGATGGTACTGGATGGTGCATCCACATCTAAATGTACTTTTCTGGGTTATAATTCCAACCGTTTTGACAATATCCCCAACACCACTTGCTGAACTGCATCCACAAACCATGACAGACCCTTAACATTGGTTATTTGCTAAGTTGTTTGTTATGCATAGGCAGAACACTTGTTCATCCCTTGAGTTAGGTGTCTTATGCTTAACTGTTTCATAGGTTAGTGTTTAGTGACTTGACAAGTAAAAACACCTGGACTGAAATTGAGTGAAAAACCAGCCAATGTCCAAAGAAATACTATGAAAGACCCCAGAAAGCCTGGAGAAGTATTGCTTCGACTGTTCTCATCATAAACCAAAAAATGTCATTGTCAGCCAGGCTCAAAGCCAAAAACTGACAAAAGCGATGAGTTTTTTAGCAGCGTTTAAGCATTTCCATTGCGGGGAAACTGTTTTATTTTTTCAGCCAAGCTTTTACTTTGTCATTTGTTTTCAAGTATTCATATCAAGGTAGCTTTATGTGCCACAGATCACACCGCATGAACTGCCACCTGCAGCACCCAACAAGGGAGCTTTAATTCCAAGAAAACAGTGTGGGCTCCTCCAGCGTTTTATACATGCAGGAAAATATGAGACATGAGAAACGAGCAGAATGAGACACATTTCACTTGTGTCCATGTGTGTCATGCATCAGTACGTTTACTTCACATTGTGAGTGTCTAAGTGTGCGTTTGTGTGTGTGTGAGTGTTAGAGCGTAGGTGTATGTGTGTCTTCCCTCATTATCCGGCGACGGCGTGCGGTAGCTCGTTAGCGCAGAGCTAGCTGAGCGTCAGGGCACCGGTGCAGCTTCATTAGGTACTGTGACATTTATCTGATCGTTTCCCTGCATCGCATGTACTGCCACGTCTCCATGGCAACCGCAAAATGCGTGCACACACATAAAGGCAATCATACAGTTTCATACAGACCGAGCACTTTCTGCTGCTTTCCTCCTCCCCGCTGCATAGAAACACTGATAATAAAAAATATTTATTATGAAACATGTAGCAGTGGCTGTTATCCCAGTGCTGTACTCAAGGTGGGTGGAATATTGCTTATTGTAAAGTTCAAGTGAATCACAGTCAATATCACACTCCCTCTTTTGGCTCGTACAGGGCCCCTGGGAGCCAGTTTACCTCGCTGTAAGTCACTTAGAGAAAACCTAAAAGTGTTCCAATAATAACACTGAATGCCATTCATTTAGTTTGAGTCACTAATCCGCCGTGCACTGACAAAATCAGTTACGGACTGGGATTCTGGAGGGAAAAATATGTGGCTCTTGTGTTGTTTGGTGAAGTTACTAATCTGCAGAAAACACTGAGGCTCATGAAGTGAATTGTGAGTGTGTTTCACTGGATGTGCGCGTATCTGCATGCACGTTATACGTACGTGTGCGCACACTGATGCACAGATGTTAGAATTCCAAGGTGCGTATGAGCGCTGTTCACTTGGGGCGAGTGTTGATGAAAGGAGCACATTTAAATGGCTGCAGTGATTTTGTAAATCTCATATTTCTAAGGATCTCCAAGTATGTTTACAAGTGTGCCTTCCTCACCTCATTTTAATGCAGAAGGCTGTGTGATGTGCTCATTGATGCTCAGTGTGTCCAATGGGGGAAAATGCACTCAGCAGAGCCAACTTCTCTTTCATTTTCAGGGATATAAAGAACATGAATAGAGCATCACTGTTCAAATGGGTTAGATGGTATCAGAGTTCAGGAGCTAATGATTATCTGTGGAACCCTACAGAGAAAGATCTACAAGCTTTGGGCCCCCATATATTAAACACATGGCAGGAGGCTAAGCAGGATGTTCCACTTGTCCTGCTCCCCAGCCACACTTCCCAGTTTCTTCCAAGGAGTTCCAGAGGTGTTCCCGGGTAAATAAGATGTATAATCTCTCCAGCTCATTCTGGATCTACCCGCTTAGGCCTGCGCAGAAACCATCCAAAGAGAGTCACCCAGGAAGCATCCCAACCAGATGCCCAAACCACATCAACTGACTTCTTTCGACACGTAGCAGCTTCACTCCAATACTTCTCCGAATGTCTGAGCCCTTCGCCCTGTCTCCGGAACCACAGAGGAAACCTCAACGTGAGCCTCAGCTCTCTTTTCACCACAACAGTCTTGTGCAACACCTGCATTACTGCTGATGAATCGTTAATAAGTTCCCAAGATACTTGAACTCACTTGCTTGAGGCAGCTTCTTTCCACCAACCCACAAGAACCATGGCCTCAGACTTGGAGACTCTCATTCCAGCTGACTCAGCTGCAGTAAATTTAATATCTTCATATGATGTTCATATGATATTCATAATTTCCTCACTCGGTTGAGGCAACTTGACCACTCCAGTGCATGCTGAAGGTCACATTCTCTTGAGGCCAATAGAACTACATCATTGGCAAAAAAGTATGGATGACGCATCCGCTCTCTGCTTTACTGGGGTTTCCTGGTCTGTTTTTAATCTTCAGACTTCCAATTTTATTGGGAGCCATGCTGTCTAAAGCTGTGATCCAGTCAGCCAGCTAGCAGTTAAACAGGAGTCACTAAGAGATGGAACTAACTAGTTAGTAGTGATTGAACTTAAGAATACAGGGTTACATTTTCAACACACAGTGCAGAGCTGGAATTTTTTTAAATAGAGGTGCAATTGAGAAAGAAAATGCCTGGAAACATCTGATCAAACACAAGCTTTTTAACTTGACAGGTCACATCTACAAAGTCTGTGTATTATTTGCTAGCATGCATGTGAGACGGGAAATATCTGCTTAATGCAGCCCAAGAGAGCCTCTATCGTGTTTGTTGCTTCTTCCCAGCTCTACCCAGACAGTCCATGTCTTAAACAAACTATCTCCTGCTGTGTACTGATCGTGGAGTCATTTCTTCCGAAAGTAGTATTATTGAATTGTCATGTAGCCCTTGATGTACCCCTTTCAGCGTCTTTCACGATTTCTGTCTGTTTGTGTTAAGTCATGTCAGAATCTGTCAAGGTGTGCACATCTGAGGAGATCTGATTGCCCGTGGTAGTATGTCTGTGTGTGTTTTCTAACATATTTGTAGGTGTGTCTTTGTGTATGTGCAGTAAGCTGACCTTGGTCCCCGCACTCCCTCTGGGGCGAAGAGGGGAACTGATGTTTCTCACTCTGCTTGTCAGCAAGATTAGTTCCCCTGTGGGACTGTTGCACACCCTGCAAACACACTGCCAATGAGAAGAAGTGTGTGACAGCTCGGCCTTTCCACGAACCCACTGGAGTGTGTGTACTTGTATGTGTGTGTGCTCCGATTGAGGGGTTACGGGAGTCAGAATGGATGTGTGTTTTAGAGCAGAAACAGAAGGGGAAAACAGCAGGGGGATCAGCGCAGCCAGCCTGAACCAGAGCCTGTGTGTGTATGCATGTGTGATATGTGTACATGCATGTGTGTATGGTTTCTGAGAGAGCACACGCTGAGCTCTTTGCTGTGCTTACTCTAGACCTGGCTCATCTGCATCCATCTCCTCCACCCTCTCCCTCTCTTTTACTCCTACTTTTACCTCCGTCACTTTCCGACTGTCTGTTTGGAGCACATTCCTATCTTGCTGCCTACTGAACTCCAGCTGTGAACAAGGCCAACAGAGGGGAGAGCAGGTGGTTAATGTAGTCCAGGTAGCTTATCGCTGTCACCATTTACTCTTTATCTGTGGAGGCAAAGATTGTTTTCCTTTTTCCTTCTACCTGTAAAATCCACAGCAAAGCAATATATTTTTAGGGTTTTTATTGCCAGTCTATTGCTGTGTGGCAACACTGTGTTTGGAGAAAAAATAGGAGAACTCAGAAAGTTAATGATTTGACTGTCATAAAGAACCTTAATTCTACATTGTATGTTTCTCATGATATAATAATCTGTTTATTTTCTGCCTGAATCCCTCCTGACTTCCAGAGAGCTCCACAATTTCTAAAATCAGTGCTTTGGTTCAACATGACCCCTAGCTGTACTGGTTCACTGTGGTGAAGAGAGAGGTGAGCCTAAAAGTGAAGCTGTCAGTTTACACAAGCTGTCATGGCCACGAGCTGTGAGTAGTAACTGAGGGATGTGGATATGATGATGGGTGTCTTGGCTCTCCCTTACAGATGGTTTGGTCATTTGGGTGGGGGTGTCAGAGTAGAGCTGCTGCTCCGACACATCGAAAGGAGGCAGTTGAGATGGTTCATCCTGGGTGAAGGGTTCTGGCATGTCCTAGGGTGTCTCTACAAGGTCTTTCAGGTTCCCCCAGGGACTGGGGCCCAGACAAGAGGAAGAAGATGGATGGATGGATGGATGGATGGATGGATGGATGGATGGATGGATGGATGGATGGATGGATGGATGGATGGATGGATGGATTGTGTCTAGATTCACAGCCATATATCAATTTTCTGCTGCTTCTCTGGGTCCAGGTCAAGAGGGCAGCAGCCTAAGCAGAGACATCTAGACCTCCCAATGCCCGATCCCCTCCTGCAACTCTTCTAGGCGTACACTGAACACTCCCAAGCCAGCAGTGAGGTGTAATCTGTTCAGCATGGCTTGACTCTGGCCCAGGGGCCTCTTCCTGGTAGGAGATGCCCAAAACGACTCACTTTGGAAGCTTCAAGGAGGCAGGCTAATTAGATACTCTAACCACCTCAACTACCTCCTGTCGATTTAGAGAAGTTCCAGCTCGAATGATCAAGCTCCTAACCCTCACCTGGGAGAGCCCAGACACCCTTCATCAGAAGCTCAGTTCCTCTACTTGCATCAGCAATTTAATTCTTTCGGTCACTATTTACAGCTCATGGCCATAGCTTAGATCAATCTGTAAATTCACAGCTTCGCTTTTAGGCTCAGCTCTCTCCTGACCGCGCAGGACAGTACATCTGAGTCCGTTCAACTACACATGCATTCATTTTTACAGTTGAATTTCCAAATTTCTTAGTATTCAGTTATATAGTTGAATTTAGAGTACTCGATGGCAGCCCTACATGTCCACAGCTTTTGGTTCTGTCTCATCTTTCTCATCACGTTAATATCTGGGTCACTGCTTTCAAAAGAAAAGCTCTTGCAATTTTCCAGCTCTTAATGACTAAAAGACTAACTTAGCAAATACCTGGTAAATGTAGTGGAACATTAAGCAGCTAAAAAACATTTTGTCTCCAGACAATAACAGCACTAAAGATAGCCTGAGTGCTGAACTTGATTTTAACTTGTCAATAACATGTTAAAAGCTTGTTCCCCACACCCCCAGAAATTATTGGATGACCTTTCTTGAACATTATTAGGAATCTTGAGGCCTTCTAACTGTTTTCTTGGCTATACTTTGGACTATATTCTGCTTCTAAACAGCTTCTTTAAATGTGCTTAAACCAGCCCTCCCACAAAGTAGATGTTTTAAGTCCAAATAAGTCACTTTCTGCAACCTGACTGTTAACTGTGTGTTCTACAAGTTAACAGCTGGAACCTGAGGGCACTGAAAAGAGAGAAACCACACGGATGAGTGGTGAATGGCTTGATGATAAACATTTCCAGCTTTTCTGTTGCATTTCCGTTTTGATTCATGCCCAAGTAAAGTGAAAAACACACATTAAATAAATGTTATCTTTCAGTATCTGAGCTAAGCTGGGTTCAGACATGCTACAGTCCTGGCAAGCACGTCTTGATAGCTCGCTTCTCATGTCACTGTTACCACTGAAGCCAATTATTGAATTTGCCAAAAATATGCTGAGAGAGGAGGTTTGAGGAGCTGTGAATGTATAATGAAGATGATGCATGAATAAATAAATAGCCATCATAAGGTTTTATGATCAATATAATGCAGCTGTAGTTTGGTCAAACAAGCCTGCTGTCTAATGTGAGTGCAAGGTGAGGGAATAGCAGCCCTCAGCACATGCTTCAAAGCCCTACCCAGACACTTTTTTTTTTAGCCGGGCTTAATACACACATACACATAGTGAGTGTAGATCAGCCCTCAGTCACAGCCCTGTGCTTCAGGGAGACCGGAGTGATGGAAGCAATAGTTAAGCCATTAAGGCAAACAATTGGCTCAAATTGAGAGGGAGGGAGAGAGAAAAGAAGAGCAAGAAGAGGGAAAGAGGGAGGGAGATGGAGAGTCTATGGCAGGAGTGGATCCACTCAACGACTTAATCCGAGCCCCAGGACACTCTCCTGCTAAGCTTCACACACTTTCACAAACATCTACACACACACACACACACACACACACACACACACACACACACACACACACACACACACACACACACACTATAAAGCTCTGCCTGCCTCCAATAACACCTTGTCAGTCTTGGCCACAGGGGCGATGGAAGAGCCGCTCATTCCTTTATAGTTAGCAGAGGCACCTACTTCCAACCACCTAAGGGAAAGACGGAGCGTGCAATCTACACAAGACAGCTCTGTGAGCATTCGTACACCTTATGGCTGCTGGTGTGAAGCTATTCATTGTCTTAGCAGGCAGAGTGAATGGTGGAAGGAGCACAGGGTGGACAGTGTCCTGGACGAGGGAGGCGATCCTCTGACACCGGCTATTGTATCGTCTCCCCCCTTGGCCTTGCTTAGTCCCCACGAGCCTCACATAAACAGCTAACAATGAGGGATTGTCTCCAGCCTATTCCCCCTCTTTCTGCTCTTTAGCTTTCACACACACATCAGCTTTGTGTGTGTGTGTCAGAGGGCGAAGGCATGATGTGCTGCAGTCTGAACCCAGCGACCACCGCAGCTTGTCCGATGCAGTCGTCTTCGCCGTTTATGTGGCTAAATATCAGCCGGTGATAGGGCCAGTCAGCTACTTGCTACCACCGCCGCCCTGCCGCCCCCCCCTGCCGTCAGCTACCACCCTTGGGGCTCGTGCAGTACCCAGGCCCGAGCGATTTATCGGACAGCTTAGCGAGGAGCGGTTATTGCCCAGAGGACTGTTAGCACGGGCTTGGCTCGTTGACTCCTTCTCCATTTCTGGCGTTTTATTTGACATGTCCTTTATGTCCTTTAAAGAATTGGGCGTTTCTGCCGAGCGCCTTGGCTCTTTCTGCAAAAGATGGATGGCCCGCGTTCAAAGGTCTGGATGTTTTCTTTCCTCTCCCTCAATCTCTCTCTTTCCCCCTCCCTCCTTCCTGCAACTCTTTCTCCTTTCGCTCTCGCTGAGCTTTATAGGGTGGTATTAGCGTTGTCAGCTAACCAAGCTCAGGATTTGGCTTTGTTTTGTTTTTGCCTCTTAAGATAATGCTTTTTCACTCTCCTGCTGAGAACAACAAAAGGAAGAGAAGAGCAATAAAACAGCACAGCCATTGACTTTGGTTTCATTAAACTGGTTTTCAGCCGTCTTCAATAGACCACAGGCCTTGATGGCGCTTGCGTGTATGTAAGAGGTTGTTTGCAGCCATGTGTGTGTGATTATCGTCAAAACACAGCCACACTTTGGCTCGTGCGTACTCAGGTGCCGCTCTCATCTCTGTCATGGCCTTACTGCTGAAAGGTGCTGAAAGTTATTCACCTTCATTGGTGCATAATTAAATAAATAAATAACAGAGAGAGGAGCCACGAGTGTGTTTTGTGACGATAAGTGTTGTTGCTCTGCAGTGAAAGGGCGGGAAAGCACTTCAACTCATTTTCGTATGCATTCCAGATGTGGAGATATATAAGCAGACCGATCGGCGTGTAAGCATCTGTGTCCTGTTAGAGGCGGCCTGGAGGTTTACTGTACTGGCTCTGCAGCCTAATCCCTCACACAAAACCTCGCATTACCACGCCGCACGCTGTTTACCCCGCATCCAGCGAGGCGTGCGAACACGCACAAACATTCACACATGCATCACGGCGCACATATATTCGCACAGAGTGTCTCCTCTGTCGGCTACAGCTCGGTCTTGTGTCGGCAAGTGCAGTGAAAAAAAAGACGTACTTTGTATGCTGCTTTTGCTGTTGCGCTGTAAAATAAAATCTGAGTTCACCTCAGTCCTTCAGTGTGGATTTACTGACATCCCATATAGATCCATCGCTACTAGTGATGGGTCGTTCGCGAACGAAATGGCTCTTAGAGCCGGCTCTTTGACGTGAACGACGCGAGCCGGCTCCTTATCGCGAGCCGTCACGTGGGTTTTTTTTTTTTTTTCTTTCTCTCAGCCTCTCTCTCGCACTTTTTTTCCGCTTCACTCTGCACGCGAGCCTTGTGCTTTACGCTGGGCAGAGGGGGGAGGGGCGGTAGTTACACTCAGTAGCACAGGAACAGAGCCAGAGAGAGAGAAAGAGAGGCAGGGACAACAACATTAGAAAGGTATAGTAATCATCCACAACTATTTTCGGTTGCAGATGATAAAGGATTGAGAAAGTTTATTCATGCAGGTCCATATGACAGAGAATATGCATGTTCTTTTAGTTTTCATATTATAATTTATATTTAATTGTGTTGTGGTTTGCAGTGTTTTGTGTTCTTTTCACTTTAAATTTGTGAAAGGAAAAAGCTGAAAATTTAAATAGTTAAAACTTGAAATGTGAATAGTTGATTTTTGTATTATATGATTTATTTATTACATTTTATGTGGAGTGAATAAATAAAAGTATATTTACGGTGGCCCCTAGAGACAAAGCACATACAAACTTCAAATCACGTACGAACTCTGAAGCATGTACAAACTCCAAAACACGTACAAACTCCAAAACACGTAAAAACTCCAAAAACACGTAAAAACACGTACAAACTCCGAAGCACGTAAAAACTCAGAAGCATATAAAAACTCAGAAGCACATAAAAACTCAAAACACGTACAAAAGACAACAGAAGTGCTCCAGGATGCTGGGCGCAGTGTTGAGCCTTTGTTATCTTGTGGCTACACAAGCCAGCAAGTACCAACGACCGGATTTGGTGTGTGGTAATAACAGGTAAATGAACTTTTTTTTAAATTATTTGAATATATATATGAGTGCCTGTGTATAAATATACAAACAATACACACATGCTTTCAATTGTGTAATTTAAGTGATCTAGTAGCTCTGCTTTGGAAGTTCAGTTCATGCTAGAAATGTGTTTTGGAGTTTGTACGTGTTTTGTCTCTAGGGGCCACCGCATATATTTATATATAAACATATATAAATAAAACCACTTGTTTTTACGTTAGTAATTCCTTTTGTGCATAATTTTATATTATTGTTAATAATAAATTAATTAAAGCAACAAAACAACCTGAAGAGCCGGTTCGGAGCCGAAAGAGCCGGCTCTTTTTAGTGAGCCGAACCGAAAGAGCCGGATCTCTAAAAAGAGCCGGAAATCCCATCACTAATCGCTACATCTCCGCTATCAAAAATCCACACTTAGCATCACAGTGAAATGTCAGTTTGCTGATGTGTCAGGTCAGTGTATATAAAAATTGCCGGCTTCGGGGATATCAGGCTGTAAAACCTAAATTGAAAGCTGTCTCGCCCCGCTGTAAGGAGCTGCGAAGGCACCCAAGAGAATTTTATTAGTGTGGCTCTCACTGAGTTTCAGTGTCCTTGTGACGTTTCTAAAGGCTGTTTTAGAGCCTTTTCCATAGTGTTATGAATGAAAACCTGGGAGGGCATTTTTTGAAGTTAAATTAATTTTTTGCACAATATTGGTTCCAAGGTTCTAATTTAAGATATTTTATTATTTCCTCCTTTTTCATGTGTGTGTCTGCTGAAAGCTCAGTATCTTCTCTTATAGTGGCTTTGAAATGCTTCAGAATTCATGATATTCTACTTTTACAGATGTTTAAGCTTTCAAATCACTTTAACCCATTAGGATCTTGGCCGTTTTATTCTATGTCTACTCTATTAGATACTGCAGTATGCAAAAACCAATATATATGTGTGCGGATGACTAGTTTAAAAAAAAACCCCACAAGGTTACAATACACTGGGCTGACTGAGAAAATCAGTTGTGAAGCTGAAAATCAAGGCAACAAAGACTGATTTTTATGCTGCTGCGTAAATTTTAGTTTCTGCTGAATTTTGGGGAGCAAATTTGAAACGTGTAATTGTGCTGTGTGCAGAAACGATACACTCAACCTTTAGGTTATTTATTTTAACACAAGGGAAATTTCCATGAGCAAGCCAGAGCACGGTTTGGATATTTGGTCTTTTGAAATTGAAACTGCGGGGTAACGCTGTTCTGCCAGTGAAAACTGCTTTTAAGTTTTCAAATTTAGCTTCAGGTCAAGTTTGTTTGTGTCTAAGTGTGTTTACGGGTGTGTAGTTTTAGTTCGAGATTCCTACGATAATCAAAAATATTAGGAAAATGCTTAAAAGCATTGTAGATCCAGTTTAAATCACATAACATGAACACAGAGACCCTGATTCTTAAGCTGTTAGTGATATTGGTTTGTCTGTGATGTTCTAATGTCCCGCCTTTTGTCTCTTCAACAGTAACGGCACGGCCGGAAAAATGAACGGGGCGCTGGAGCATTCGGACCAGCCAGACCCGGACGCCATCAAGATGTTTGTGGGCCAGATTCCACGCTCCTGGTCAGAGAAGGAGCTGAAGGAGCTATTCGAACCGTATGGAGCCGTCTACCAGATCAACATCCTCCGAGATCGCAGCCAGAACCCTCCACAGAGCAAAGGTACTAACCAACACGGTTACACAGTACTTAGAGGTGATGTGTTCATTCATTCATGTATGGTTGTCTGCTATAGTTTCTCTTCCTTCTTACCTATGTTTCTCTCCTTTCTTTCTCATGATGAAGAAAATAAATCATAAAAATATCAACAAACGTTTATGCAAATACAATGATACAGTAGCCTAAGTTATGATAATGAATCGAGGTACTTTGGTCCCTCTTCTTGGGGAGTCAAGTGCTCCTGTTTTGTCAAAGCTGCTGGTGTCTCAGAGATAAGCCCAAGGTGTCCTTTGGCCTTGGTGCCATGACTCAGGAGCCCTTGGCATCACATTAAAACCCACCAGAGTACAATTAAGCATCATTTTCAATGTTTTCAGTAGAGACAAATTAACAAAAAGATGTTATAATAGTGTTAGGATTATGATAGGGTTAGAATTACAATCATCAGTGATTATATCAGAGGGTTAATACACACCAGATCACAAGTAACCTGCTTAGGGTTAGGGTCATCATTAATGATGACTTAGACCTCAGAGGGTTAAAGCAGCACTGCTAGCTCTCGGCATTACAGACTATATGAAAGATGGGAAGACCCTCTATGTCTGAAATTGAAGCTGCCTCTGAAGTGCCATAAATCTGCATTTTATTTAATAGCCAGACTTGCTAATCAAGCTAACTAGCATTAGCTTATAAATTAGCATGCTTCTGTATCCAACTAAGGTCATTTGTGGCTCAAACAAGATGGGAACAGCCCTCATGCTTAACTTGAGAATTGAACATTACATTGTGTAAATTGTAGTCAGGCTGTAGTCAGCCTAAGAAGGTCAGAAACATTAAATTTATAACATATGTGAAAGGCTGTTTGTCTACTGATCACCTCAGATGACAATGTCAGGTGACATCTCCAGGTCTATTTACTCTGAAAGAGGCTGTAAAACTTTGGGAAAGAGTCCATTACAGATCAGTGAGTTAGAGAATCTCGCTTCTGATCGATGATAATGAAACTAAGTTGAGGACTGAACCTTTCTGTCAGTAAGTCTTGTTTTAGCTGCTATTAGCCTCTGTTAGCTGCTTTAGCCAGCGTTAGATCAACTTTTTTTGAAGTGGATCTAACATTTTTGGACTCTTAGCAGATAATCTCTTGCAAAATATGAGCGTTAAATCAAACAGTTTATCAGAGGGAAAGCGTGATTTTTAGGTTACGCAAGCTTAATATTAGCTATTGTTAGCTGTCCGAAGATGGGAAGGTCGCAAATCTAGTCTGCTGATAATAAGTAATTAAAACAATATCAGGGATAAATAAGCAAATGTCTCTTCTCCTCCACCTTAGGTGTTTTATTTATGTGGCAGATCTCCAGCCAATCATATGGGAGATGTCGTTTCAGGCCACTGTATTCAAATGCGGTGGAGAACATGGAACACAAACCACAAACCTGCTCCTTTGTATTTAATTAAAAATTTGGATTAATTAAAAATTAATTAGAAATTTATGAGAACATATCAGTTTCTTGGAAGATATAATTACACAATACAATTAGTATACAATACAATTAGTAATTACAATTAGTAATCTATGTATATTTATGAGTATAATACCCTTTTTTTCTAAGTAAATAATACAAAAAAAAATACTGAGTACACCTCTAAAGCAGGATTTCACAAACTTGGTTAGTCAGTAGAAATCTGTGGGCAGTCAACTATCTGCTCATTTTTTCTATGACCTCTCAAAACACTTCCCTGATGATGTTATGGCTTGAGTTGCTATTTTCAAGTCATGACTAATTTAAAAAGGATAAACCAGGCTATTCTCATGGACTGGTGGCTTGCCGATCACAAATCAATAGCCAATGAGATTGCATTTTAGCCAGATGTGACCCTTTGCTGGTCACATCTGGTGTTAAAACACCAAGAGTGGACACTACGACAATGCTCAGCTCAGGGCTTTACTTCAGGACTTCACATCAGATGGTCACATCCATCTTTTATAGATCTTTTATATGCCATCTATGCTTTGCATCAAGTACTGCTCCAACACCAAAGGACAGTTTGTCCGTATCTGAAGCCAACAGCTTCTGACAGAAACGTCACTTTTTAACGCTCTGCTATGAGAATGCGTAGGATACCCCTACAGAAAACACAAACACTTAACTGTATGTACACTTCTACCCACACAGAGGCACATAGACTATCAGTGGTTGAGGACCGTCCCACCTATTTAATGGCAGAACAAGTGATGCATGTGCAACATTACACAAGCAAACACGTATTTCGTGCACCATTTGAAGACAAAGACTCGCCTTGCCAGACTTACACAGTCAATTGTTCGAAACTGCATGATTTGCAGCTATTTTCTCCCATTCCCTTTTCTTTTTCCTTTGATGAATTCATCAAGTGTGAGAGCAAACAATAGAGACAGCAGCCACAAACGGGCAGACAATAGCGTTGCCATATTAACAGCCATCAACCAGAGTGGGGGTTGATGACACTCCTGATGAGACATGGAGAGTGGGAGGAAAGTAAAGAGAGAGGCAGTGAGGACGGCAGGAAGGGAGAGGTGGCGTTTCCACCCGACTGGAAAGCAAATTTTGAAGAGAAGTTTCAAAGTGTCACTTGAAACAAGATCGGAATCAAGAGGGATGAAGTGTGAATAAAGCCAGTAAACACTTTCCTGCAAGAAAAATGAAGTCAAGGAGTTTTCATTTCTGGGCCAGCTGATGCTTGCTATAGATGTCTTGAAATGCGGTGATATATTACAAAGTAAAGCTCTGTATTACATTTAAAAACTTCTCATTTGGCTTGTCGGATGCTTTGAGAAGGAAACATATTTGACCTAATACCAGGGAAAATAACAGTGTTATTTATACGGAAATCATAAGAATAAGATCTGACCTCTTGGTTTTGGTGTGTGGAGCTTATTATTTTCAATACTTCCCGTGCTTCATGTTGCCACAGTGACGTCACCCGTTTAAGTCTTACTGACCAAAATTAGTTTTGCATTTTTGGAGCGATTAATGTACAACGAGCAATATTGTTAGTTTAATAAGGCTTTCAAAAGTGTTGCAAACATGAACACATACAAGAGATCCAGTTCACTGACTATGAAATAGCTGATTTGATGCCGAGCAAACAGCTAGCAGCCATAGTCAAATCGTCCATGCGCAAAAATAATGAAGATGTTAAGCCTTGATGTAATTTAAACTGTCAACTTATATAAATATTTAATACTTTTTTTACTGTCTGGCTCTAAAAATGTTTATTTTTCTTCTTTAAAGTCACATTTTATTATTGAAGATGATGAGGATTGACTCATTTTTACAGGCAGCTGCAAGTGCCTCTTTGTGGAACTACATGTTTGTGGTAGAAAGAAATGCAGATCAGTGCATGAACGTGTGCATTTTGTAAACATATTCAGTCGGTCGAAATGACATAAAACGTTGCACTTTATGCAAATGCACCTGGGTAGACTCGCATGAGACCCATGTCCCCAAATAGTCCTGAGAGTTCCTGCTTATACGCTGCAAGGGAAATTTAGAGTGCAAATCAGTGTTGAGTAGAGATGCTCACCTCGTGCTCACTCCTGTTTTTATATGGGTGATTTTCATATTGCAATTTTTAGAACAGATTTTTTTTTTGAATAATAGTTAAGTAGGAATTAGTGATTTAAGCTCCGAAGGCTATTAACTACCAGGTAAATGCGGTAATTGTGCACTATTAATTTTCTGCATACTGAAAACTTTGTAGAGTTTTGCTGGGTAATGATCGCCTGGTTAATTATTATTGAAAATCTAGTCTATTCTAAATTTATCATAGGAAATTACAGTAACTGGCTGTCCAACCTGTAGTATTCTGTAAATTTTAATCAGAAATCTTAAACTTTATGACATATATATATATATATATATATATATATATATATATATATAATATAAATAATTAATTTCCTCTTTCTTGTGTCTTAATGACCTTGAGGCTGATTTCAAAATGTATTCTCATTAACTCACATTATTCATATAATTGTATTGAAACATTTGTTCCTCCGATGAGTGTAAAAAATGCGGGGCGATCAAAAGCTGTCCTCCTGTTGAGTGTATACTTTTAAAAGATGTGATGTCATCCACCTTTCTGCAGCTACACCCTCCACCTCACCTCTGTTTTTAGTTCTTCTCTCTCTGATTTTCCTCGTTTTTGGCTTCCTCTCATTCTGACTGAGTCATACAAGCTTATGAAAGCCTGGAGACAGCGTTCTGCCAAATCAACGCATTTCTGCACACCAACACACTTGTCATGTGCTTTGCATTTGTGTGTCCTTAGCCTTGAAATGACTCCTTTTCTCCCCACTAGCCTCTCCTCGCTCTCCTTGTTCCCTCTGATATCTCTGAGGGGTGGACGGGGGCCACAGTTCCCCCTCATGTCCTTCAGCTCCTTCACATCTCCTTCTCCATCTTCACTACCCTTGAAATGAGTTGTTTTTGCGGCTGATGAGTCAAAAGTATCGCTCAACGGGAGAAAGCAAAGCCACCTAGCATGCCTTTCATTTTTTTCTACTCAACATGACAATCTCTGTCCATATGCCTCATTTTTATTTATTTATTTTTTAACAGTCTCCTTTTTTGTGGAGTGCATTAAGAGGAAATGTAGCGTTTGATTGGGCTCTTACTGGCCTTGTTATTCGCAGGCTCTGAGCGCTGTTGTTGTTTTCTCATAGTTAAGTAAGCCGCCTGGCCTCATCTGCACCCGCTCAGCCAGAAGGAGCTGCGATTGCACCCTCGCCAGTTTCCCTGTTGAAATTTCGCCAGTGTCAGGGAAACTGTGGCCCCTCGCTTCCCTCAATGTGTTTATTTTAAATTAGCAATGGTGTTGTTTGTAAAGGATCTTCGCCATTTGGGGCAAATGAGCCCACTCCGGTGCCCCAGCGGTGACCCAGAGGCACTTTTTCAATTCTTTGTAAAATACCAGTTTGGATTTAAATGAGTTTGTTAGACCCACCGAGACGTAGGAGAAGTTTCGCTGCTCACCACTTTAACTCCCAACTTTTCTGCTTCCTTCTTTTTTCGATTTTCTTTGCACCCTCATTAGATGACATCTCTACAACTGCTAGTTTGAAAAAGAACATCAACAACAACAAAAAGGGGAAAACAGGACGACATAATTGACAGCGAAAATTTGGAAAAGAGCATGATAACTTGTTAATTAAATGCTCAACTCATAAATTTATGGAGGATGCATGGGTCTGAAAGTGAATAAAAACAAGAGTGTGCCTCGTCAAATTAAGATTAGTCTGTTCAGATATGAATAAGAAAGAAAGAAACAGTGCTTAGCAAGTTAATTAGACCACAACCATTTAAGGTTTATGACACACATTTATTATGTTTTTTATGTTTCTGTAATGCTTGATGATATTATTAATGCTAAAATATCTTTTTTCTGCTATCCGTAAATTCTCAAACTAACTGTTTTACAAAAAGCTGAAAAAATAGTAAAGGATAATATTATTTTTGATTAAGATGCCAAATTAAAATTATTTATTTGTGTTCCTGAACAGAAAATTACTTTCGGTATTTGAATATTGTGCTGATTTAAAGTCCAGTGTGCCGACTCCAATTTGGTTATAAAAACACGAGTTCGGTTTTCTGTTTCCTTAACAAATAACAATATCATTTTTTGGTTTTAAACAAGTTTTGAGCAGGTTTCTAAAATATGTTTTTTTATGATGTTATTAAGCACTGTAGGCTTTATTGTGAAACCTTCAACAGGTTCTCTGGTTAGATGTTTAAGTTAAAACGTCTTTAATAGTCTTTAGGTGGTCAAAAAGTGACCATCGTCTCAGGGATGCAGTAAAATGATTTATTAGTTCCTGCTTTATTTTCTTTAACCGTCTATGTGCCTTCATTAAAGCTTTAGAGGAGTCAAATTCAAGTACCCATTGATTTCACTGGGGGTTTTTTTCACTTTAGTCAGTTTTGCATATAAAAGGTTTGCAAAGTTGTGCAGTCCCACAAGAAATACTGCTGCTTAACTGCCTGATTTTCCTTGCTAATATCCCACACTTGTCTTTTGGCATCAAAAAATAACGGGAAAATAAAAGGATACAGGTACCAGAGTATGTACTACATAATTACTTTTAATGAAATACTCATCCCATAGTGCTTTGTAATTCCCAGATTCCACAGCAAATGATTTCCAACCTTATCAAATTGAATTATCTTCATTAGCAAAGTTTTGAAATATAATAAATTATTATAATTTAAAGTGTAGCTTGGTTATCGATTATGATACAGTGCTTCATTCCTGATCTCAATCACTGTTTCGGGTTATCTGAGGGTGCTCGGGTTTAAATGTTACCATGGCAACGCCAATCTCCACCAATCAGGGATGTTGGTTTTTAAATATAGGATTGTTGGTTAGACAGTATAAAAGATGGACACAGCAATTCAGACATCCACTGGTTTCTGAAGTCTAGTTTTTGAAGCCTCGAGATGAGCGTTTCCACCGCATGATTGCAAAGGAAACTGGTGTGAAGACGAGGGGCGGGTCTGG
Organism: Rhamphochromis longiceps; assembly: GCF_057381845.1. NCBI lineage: Eukaryota > Metazoa > Chordata > Actinopteri > Cichliformes > Cichlidae > Rhamphochromis > Rhamphochromis longiceps. The sequence goes on along the minus strand of NC_140573.1, from coordinate 23,262,201 downwards.
CTGTGAAACTGAGTAATGACCAGTCAATCACAAGTTGTTAGCCAATGAGTGCAGTTTCATACCACAGATTTACAAAATACACCCAAAATGAGTGACTGAGCCCATAAACTCAAGACAGGAAGTTGCATTCTCCATAGACTTCTACAGGAAGTCTCTTTGTAATCACAGCCATCGCCATCTGGTGGCCTTCAGATAAAATGTAGGTTTAAGGCACTTTAATATCGGCTTCATTTTTCCAACGCACCAACTACATACATAAGCCATAACCAGCGTCACCTGATACATGTCATACCAGCTGACATAGAGGGAAAAAATGTGATTTCTAGTTTACCTCCAAAATCGAATTATGACTGTTTAAATGAGCATGACAACTTAAATCTGAAGTTACTTCTCATTTTACCAGCTGGTTTATTATAAGAAATTACTCCAAGATGGCAGTCAGACTTGGGCAAACATTGGATCGGGACAGCTATGAATAAATTAATGATTAATTACAGGATGTTGAAGATAAAACCCAAGACTTAATGCGCGCTTGGAGCTCTGGCTAAAATGCAGTTTTCCACATCAAACCAGCGAGTGGATATCTGTGGATCAGTGTAATCCCCCCCCCCCCACACACACACACACTTATTATTGTCATCATCTGGCATCACATGACGGTCCTAAGTGCTGTATGAGAGGCTGCTTCAGCCCGACGAAAATAAAATTCCTTGAGCAAACACCATTCAGTCGTTTTCAGAGCACTTTTTGGCATTAAAGTAAGAGATATCATTTCAGCTTTCAAAAACACATATTGGTAATAATTTAAACGATCTCTTTAATCCCGTTTAGGTTATTCAGAGGCCAAAATGTAATCAATCACAGAAAAATGATTTGAGAGGCAGCTTGGTTTGGTCCCAGAGCATTCAATTGTGTCACTTTTGTGCGTCATGCAGAATCCATTTTGTCGTTTGACCCAGGTGCTTGCATTTAGGCTGTGTGTGTGTGTGTGTGTGTGTGTGTGTGTGTGTGTGTGTGTGTGTGTGTGTGTGTGTGTGTGTGTGTGTGTGCTTATGCTGACTAGGATGGTCTGGGGAATATCATGGCGCTACTGTTGGTTTAATGTGTTTGGAGTTAATAACCAGATGAGTGGATGAGCCGGGGAGGAAGGGAGAGGGTGAGAAATGGAGCAATTTGGCATTTTGTGCTGAAAGAGAGAGAGAGAGATGGAGGCAGAGATAAAGAGAGAATGAGACAAAGAGAGCCAGAGGGGTAAACAGAAAATGGTCCTTTTGCTAAAACACAACCTTAAGCGCCATGACGGGTTTGTTGCAGCGTGTGAGTGTCTGTTTTTTGGCTGGGGATGCGCTTTGTCATTTATCTTAATGATACAAGTGAGACACAAGCACACGCGCACACATGAACATCATGCATGCACAGAATAAGTTTAATGTCTTCATTAAGTGGCTGATCTGCGCAAAGGTCTCTGTGCACAACACGGCCTGGAAATACTTTGGAATGATCAAAATAAGGTATAAGGCACAAGGGATTTGAGTCGTGGCAAACTGAATGCAGACGAGTCTAAATTTTAACAGGCCTGAAATTATTATTGGATAAAGCGATGTTGTCTGTCAGACCTGCGAATGCCAGGGAAGGGGAAAAAATGAAGCATGAGTGATTATTTCTCTCTTAAAATTCTGATTCAGCTCTCAAAAAGCAAGAGCCACAGCTTTATTATATGACTAGTGGATTATTAAAAAGACTATAATCACTCAGCCTTCGCCAAAACCAATAACCAGTGACATGTTCATTTTAATCGGTGTCTGTTTTCTAATCTGTGTTGCTGATAGTTGCTGCGAGCAAGTGATTCCACCTGTAGCTGAAAAGACAAATTAAAAAAATGGGGGGCGGGGGGGAGCGTCAACATCAATCCCCGAAAACGTGAGCGAGGGATGACGAGGCTGACACTAAAAAGGTGCCGAAACGTGAAAATCGACACCGAGCCGTGATAAATGTTTGATCTGGACGTCTGAAACCGCTTAAACGTCATTTGTTATGAACCCGTGTGTCATATTGAAAAATGAAGAAAGAAAACAGAAACGCCTCTGGAAATCATTTCCAGCCCAGAGATAAACACATGTAGCAGATTACAGCGTTTGATTTTCGATCACTGCTCAGATCAGCTTCCTCATTGCCTGGGCTGCTCTGATGCCGTGTCCAGGGACCCGCACACCCGTCCAATGGCAGACATCCGCTTTGCAAGCCGACTGTATCTTCTCGCTCGGCTATGGCAACGTGCAGAGCTGAACGCTCCGCCGTCCAAGACAATTATCTGCTCTAATGGATTCAGTTGAGACGGGGCCGACCTGAGACGGAGGACTGATTTATTTCATTCTTTCCTAAAGCAGAGCGGCCAATTAAATCGCCTTAACTAAACGTTAGCTTTTTTAGCCAGCTACCCAGGCCCAATTAGGGAACAGCTGCAGGTGGATTTTAATGGGAGATTTTATGTGAGTGTGTGTGTGTGTGTGGATTCTCAGCTCATCTCTGTGTTTATACTTTTGCATGCCTCAGCGACAGAGAGAGTTACTTGGTTATAAGCAAACTTGCAGAGCTGGATTTTTTTCCCCTCCCTCTCCGAGCACTTTGAGGTCGGCCAGAAAGTGGCTTTGATTTCCTGAAAGTGCTCTTGTTGTTTTTACAGCCAGTAAGGGAGAGAGCCAGCGAGGGGGAGGATTGACATTGGTGCTTTTCCACCAAAGTAACTAGTGGATTGTATAGATTTGTGAAGTGCTGCGAGCTGGACCGATTCCTACGTTAACAGGATTAGAACATCAGCCAAATGCCCGTCAGAGATGCGGCATTGTTTGAAGCCATCCACTCATCCTCTCCCTGTTTTTCCATCTGACAATCTGTTCTTATTGCGCTGTCAAATTCAGAATGTGTTCTCTGTCATATTCCCCCCATCCCTGCTGTCACTCAGCGGCTCTTTGACACACATAAATTATACACGTTAAGGGGCATTTTTACAGCTGCACAGAGAGAGCAACGAGGGAACGGCGAGGAGGGGGGCAGGAGAGGAAGAAATGGAGCGAGGTGGAGTATGTATTCCATGCCACCCAGAGGCCTGTGTGAGCAGTAATTGCAGTAAAGTATAGTTAATGTGGGTCAGCAGTTGAGTAGAACCCCAGGGGTCAAAAGGAAAGTAGAGGGGAAGGGGAATAATGGGGGGGAGAAATTCGTGTGGGTCACTGTAAGAACCCTGCCTCGGGTGGAAGGGCTCTTGGTGAAGCTCTGCGATACATCCCACACCTGTCTCTTTTTCCCCTTTTAATAAAGCATACTTTCATTCTGCTGGACTGCAGGGCTTTGCCTCTGTTATTTTCACCCTACCCTACCGCCGGCCTTTTCCCCACTCTTTCTCCAGTCTGAGGTAATTCAAGCCCACACATTTGTGTGCTGAATAGAGCAGCTGGTGCCAACCTGGAGGTTTGGACCAACAAGATACGTCTTTAACCTTAACCCATGGGATTAAGCAAGTAAATTGGAGGTAAAAACATAACCTGTTCATATTCTAAAGAACTGACCTGTAATTATTTTAAATAAAATTACAGGTCAGGCGATTGGACAAATATATCAGCTCTTTGCAATGGATGGTGTCCATCAAACTTTGGCTTTTTGGAGCTAAAAAAGATATATATTCTATTTTTATTTCCTAATTTAGTTTTCTGTCTCCTCGAGAATTCAACTCTGTTGACCTGCAAAGTTACACTGAATAATAATAATAAGAAGAAGAATAACTAGCATTGGGATTTGGATGAAATCATGCACATTTCACTAATTTCCATCTTTAAGGAAACTCTCCAGTTTGTAATACTCATTCAGTTTTATGCTGTTTGTGCCACAAAACAAGGTCACTTCTGTATTGTTAATAATTTGGACCCCACACAGCATTCTGATAGTTGTTTACAGTTTATTTGTGAAACACACAATGCACTTCAGATCAGCACGAATATTCCAGCGTAGTCAGCTTTCCAGGTGGCCTCACACACACACCTCCTCTTCTGGTCTCTGACCTCCACCTCCCATATGGAAAAGAAATAGTAAAAACTTATATGATTTACTCATGAAAGTGGCCACTTTCTCATTACTTTTATATATATTGTTTTAGTAAGTAACCAAAACATACAAGTTTCATTATATAATTTTTCAAGGGATCTTATATCTGTTTTCACTCTTGTATGCTTTTCATACAAGTTTCACACAAGACAGATACAAACTTTATAAGATTTATATATATCTTTTCCATATGGGCTGTGCCTCCAACCTCCTTGGCACTGCCCCTTGAGCTCACCCCTCCCCTGCAACTGAGCCAGGGACCAAACCTCCGCCACAAGGCTGTCTTAAAAATATTTAAAATAATGAACATAGAGATTTGAGTAAATTTTAAAATAAATGGCTAATATAAAGTTGTACATATAAAACTCGTCCCATGCTTTTGTGAGCATGTCTGGAGTCACTGCTGTTGTTATGCTAACTACCTTCAATGACGTGAAACTCATGAATCTGCTCTTTCTTCCAGTCCATGTTTCCATCGTTACCCGTGCACAGCTTTAAATTAAAGTGCTGTGAAATCGTATTATTCTTTTTGATGGACTGGACTGAACCTGGACTGTGTTAAAGCTCAGAGTTGCACAAAGGGAGCGATACACAGGAAGATTCTCGTAGAGTTAGCATCTATCTGAATTTAACAAGCTGTCCCTGAGCTTACACTAGCAAAGCAAGCTAACTCGTCCCCACGACCACATGTGAAGACTGTACACTTTGAAATTCTTGTTTGAAGCCCATATGAATAGCCATGGGGGAAGACTTGTGAAAATACAGTTTAAAGACCAAACTTTATTTGGAGTCTGTGCCAGGCTAATTCTGGCCCCCGAGCCTTATATTTGACACCCCACTAATAGAAGTTATAAAGTGGCGTAACTGCACACCCTTTACACTGAAATTGGACTACAGTAAGTTTCTGTCCCTACAGATACAGTCTCCACAAATGTACCCCCAAGGGCTAATTATTGGATTTAAAGGTGATTACTTGTAAGTGCTTGTTCCGAGCAGTAAAAGGTAGATATTAGGACCATTTATTATAGATTCTGTGGTTGAGCGTGAGGAGACAGTCTGTTATACAAAAAGAAATGAGACTTTAAGGGTTTCCTCATATATTTAAGTTAAATTAAAAGGTATTTAATACCCGCTGACAAGTTTACTTTGTATCTGCCTTGTACAGGTGGAACAGTGGTCGCCTCACCTCACAAAGGTGCTAGGTTTAAACCTGCCCAGGGCGCTTGTCCTCCTTGTGTGTTTGGGTTTTCTTCAGGTGCTCCCACAGTCCAAAGACACACTCTAACTTCTAAATATGACAATGATTAAGGTAAAAAATTGTCACTGGACACGAATGACAGTGCCAGTAACTCAGCAGGTGCCACACCAATGACAAGCTAAAGGTCTAAACCTAAAGATGTAATAAGGTGCTTTATTTTCTGTAAGTGTGTTTAAATATAACAATTTCCATCAGCTCAAGATAAAAAATGATAGTCTAGAAACAGTCCAACATGGCCACTGGGAAACAGCGCTGAAACCCAGACTAATGAAAGTCATTTAAGTAGATTAGTTGGCACTCAGGCTAAGGTGACCCTCATGGCATGGAGGGGAGACTGGGATGTTCCCATTCAAATGAAGAGTTACAGAACAAGAAGAAAACATTATGAAATTAATTTGCAAAGAAAGTAAAATTACAGGTCAGGTTGTCACCTCTAAAGCGGGTTTAATTTTCAGACTCTAAGAACACGGCCTCGCGTGTGCCTGATTTTTAGAGAAAGCCGTTGGAAGGCATAAGTGAGAGAAAAAAAACCTCCTCAACTTGCCGATTCAGCCCCCCCTTCAGCTCCTCTGCAGCTCTGCTGTCTCGAGCTGAGAAGTTGGGGTCGACCTGTTGTTGGAGGGGGTAGATGTGTTGACAGAGGCAGGGGGCCGTGGGTCTTCGCTCAGTCAAAGGCCCCCTTCAGCAGCCATGAAGCATTTATGAACAGGCATCTCCCTCCTCTGCTCTCTATTCAACTCACAACGGTTGTTTCTCTCCCCTCTTCTTCTTCTCTTTTTTTTTCTTCTCACTTGCAAACGCTCTGCCCTCCTTTCCCATGTCCCATCTGGCTGTCTTGCTCTTTCTGTTACGTGCACACGTACACTCCAGCGTCTAATAGATTCCTTCCTGCCGCTCCAGATTTGTGCGTGCACGTCTCTGGTGTGTGGTTTTAAGTGTCCCTTTTCGACAACACAAGCAAAGTGTGTCTCCTTGCTCAGAGCCCTCTCGGCCTTCAGGTAAATGTTTGTTCTGCAGAAAAAAAGACACATGCACACAAATTGATGGAAAGAGCTTATTCGTGCTGGGCCCCTGCACCTGCTTGTGGTTGTAGTACAGGTATGCTTATGTGTAAATAAAAAGCAAACGTGCAGACCTACACCTAAAATATGCACACTCAGTGGCTTTCTGCAGGATTCTGTGTGTGTGTGTGTGTGTGTGTGTGTGTGTGTGTGTGTGTGTGTGTGTGTGTGTGTGTGTGTGTGTGTGGTCCACTCCTCTGCTCTTTGATCCTCATCTTGACAGCCCACCACCTGGGACGCTCTGCCACATGCCGCATGGCTCCAAGGCCCTGGCTACGCCGTGGGAATGACAACACACCGTGGCTAACACAGCGCTAACAGCCAACCCTCCCCTGCACATTATATGCCGTCAGAATCACTAATGCTAACACCAAAAGCTAACCCTCCCATATACAGATATGTAGAAAATGCCACTGGAATCAGAATTCACATCCAGCCGCTAACCCTCCAACATTGTTATTGGAATTGCTAATCGCACACAGGGGGGCAAAGCTTGAACACAGGTGCAATTGGAATTATAATGTACAAAACTGAGGCAATACTAAAAAGCTCGCCCTTGAATACACATAATCTCTACTTTTTACCCAGCATGCAGGAAATATACAGTTGAAAATTATGTGCCTCTTGCAAAAACAATGAAGCTAGTGAGAACACTTGTACATCAGATAATTTACTGTGTTTTTCTGGGTCAGTCTATGAGACTGATTGGACTCACCTCGGTGGTGAGGAGAGGTAGGTCAAGATGAGTCGCTGGTGTCATCCATGGACAAGCAGGCATGGTGGGGAGAGGCTGGCAGGGGGGACAGGGCAGGGGTCAAACTGGCACCACACATTGGTGGAAAACAGTACACATAAGTAGTTTTGAGACCCTTACAGTATACCTCTAAAGTGCATCTGCACAGGCCTTTTCAATTACTTTGCAATTAAACCCTTTATTTTTACTTTTTTAGGAGTGTTTAGATTATTCATTGAAAGTTTTGACTCTTTTGGCCCATCTTTCTCCCCTAAACCCCAACCAGTGGCGGCAGATGACTGCCCCTCACTGAGCGTGGTCCTGCGGAGGTTTCTTCCTGTTAAAATGGAGTTTTTCCTTCCCACTGTCGTCAAGTGCTCGTTCATTGGGGTTTTCTCCCTATTATTGGAGGGTCTTTACCTTTGAATATAAAGCACCTTTAGCAAGTTGTGATTTGGTGCTATGTAAATAAAAATGAATTGAACGGATCACCGTCATGTTCCCAAGGTCTGCTTTTAGAGCAGGGGTCGGGGAACTCCAGGCCTCAAGGGCTGGTGTCCTGCAGGTTTTAAATGTGTCCTTGATCCAAAACAGCTGATTTAAATGGCTAAATTACCTCCTAAACATGTCTTGAAGTTCTCCAGAGGCCTGGTAATGAACTAGTCATTTAATTCAGGTGTGCTGACCCAGGGTGATATCTAAAACCTGCAGGACACTGACCCTTGAGTCCTGGAACTCCCCCACCCCTGTTTTAGAGGGTATGGTGCTGCATGGCTCATATATTATGTGGGTGTTGGAGTTGTATGCAGTCGTTTCATTGCTCAGTAAAAACTTGTACATGTATTAAAAGCTTTTACATTTCAAGGATTTTTATTTTATTTGGTTTCCCACTGTTGGTGGAGTTTCATTATTTGATCGTCTCCTCTTATTAGGACTCTAATTTCAATAGTTCTTTGGACCATTCTTCACCATGGCTAATTTTAATTCATAGGCACACTCCACTGCTAATATTTGTGTAGTTTTACTCTTTTTTTTCTCTCTAATGGTGCTTTTTCATGCTGGCTTAACTACAACTACAACTTCAACCTAATTTAGGATTTTCAGTGCTTCTCCATCATCCGTATCCTCACTGGGTCTAATTTTTATCATGGAAATGCGGCACAAAGATGAAGCCGAACTGATGGAGATCAGCGATATGTGGAAGCCAGCACTTTTACCACAGAGTTTGGTGTGTATTTGCCATCTTTTTGGTGACCCACATGGAATACATTGAATACATTTTTACCCAGTGATATTCTGTCAGTCATGATTAATACCCCCGATTATCTCCCTGCCTTTAACCAGTAGAAGCTGGTGTGAAACTCTTGGTGGCAAATTGATACTGATAGCTGAAGCGGGGGGGCTTAGGGTTTAGTGAAGTGACACCCCGAGCCGTCTTTCACACTGGGGGTCATAGAGGGAAAACGCTAAGCTGAGAGTTATCCCTGCTAATACACAGGCACTGCACCATCTGAATCACAACACCAATCACGTTGCTGACGCTAGGCTAAGGGCCAACTATTCAACAGCCCTGGCACCCAGAGGACACCGCAGGAATTCAGATCCATTACACTCCCAGCCTCATCAAAGGGACTTTGGGATTTGGATGCTAAACCTGCTCCAGATGCTCACTGTTGGATTTCACTAAGATGCACTGCAGGGCAAGTGTCATCAGGGCTGATGTCTGCAGCACAGGCAACAAAACCTCAACCGATTCACCGTATTCACACTGAATTGATTTGTGCCATAAAGACAATGGGGGAGACACCAAAGCAGATGTAAACAATGGTCCGCTCTGCTCATCTCTGGACAAATAAATACACAACAAAATTACCAGATGAGCAGAGCTGGAGGCAGCAGGTCCAAGCATATGAACATATGAACCTGGACTAAGATGCTGAAGCCATAGCAGTGCCTCACCTGTGGCTGCCTCATGCTAATGTGCAGTTTACTGATCCTCTTCACCAGGTAAGCAGCTGTAGGTGAGCAGAGGTTTAATGCAAGAAGAAGTCAATCCACAGTTTGGGATTTTATCCTGCAGTAGCTCCCTTTAATGTATCCATCCATCCATCCATTCGCTTCCGCTTATCCTTTTCAGGATCGCGGGGGGTGCTGGAGCCTATCCCAGCTGTCATAGGGCGAGAGGCCGAGTACACCTTGGACTGGTCGCCAGGCTAACACACAGAGACAGACAACCATTCGCACTCACATTCACTCCTGCATTCACACCTATGGGCAATTTAGATTGATCACAAACTTTAATGTATATTAGTAATAATTTGGACAGCCATTCTACCGTCGTCTCCACTATCTTTCCCCGGGTTCAGTTTATGGACATGGGTATAGGTTTTATTTGAGAATCGGGAAGAAATGTCAAATATAAGTTCAATTTTGAGCACCAAACTCTTTGTTTCCTGCATTCTGGAGAAATTTTTTTATGCACCAGTTTCTTTTTACATTAATTTATGGTAAAAAAAAAAAAAAAAAAAGGATGAACAAGTAGTGAAATTTGTTGAAGTTAGGCTCTTGGGCATAATTCTCTTTGACAGGATATTTTTGTTTGGGTAACCTGGGTAAATGTGCATGTTTCACCTGCTCAGCATCTCAGCAAGATTTCTGCACGTTCATGTCTGTGATGATTGTAAGAAATCGCGCATCACAACTTTACTGAGATCTACGCGATTTTTTGTCCAACTTGGTGTGTTTGTTTGTGTCATGGATAACGAGGCTTACTACAAAAGATTCAGACATGAGATAAACGGAAGTGTTTTTGGGGAGACAATAACAGGACGGAACACCTGTGAAAGTCACAAGCTAACAGTAAACTCGCTGTGTTAGTTGGATGAGCAGCTCTCAACACATTCTCCACATTTTCAACAGTGGCGGCAGTGGCAGTGACACACGCATGCATTCAGCCACTGCATCCTTATGATGGCTGCCTTCTTTTCGAAGCAGTAACTTAATGATTGCCTGCATGTGGCATCTTTAAACTGTATCTACAAAAACATGGTTTATGCTCTCCCCAGAATGCTAGTTTTAGTTCAAACACTGGATTTATTCGAGCCCGCCGTGGGTTGCCTTGATAAATGTTCTCCCCGTTACATCTCGTTTGGAAATTTCCCCATAGCTGTTCGACAGTCGTGTCATGAGAACGTAAACGCAGACACAAAATCCTCACCGTGAGCGATTTGTCCAAACCTTGTGTTTGACATAAACAGCTGCTTGCTGTGTGTACGAGGAAAATAGAAGAGTCACACCTCGGTCTCTGCCCTACATTTTCCTCCCGCTGGCTTATTTTTGCCTGACTGTGCAGGTTTGTGTGCTGACTGAAAATGGCCCATGACTGCGGTGTTTCAGCCCTACTCTCGTTTCCCTCCCTGCTTTCTTCACTGCAATTGTGTATACATTTACATTCGAGTCCAGTTGTGGTACTGTGTGAGAGTGTGAGCATGCAAGCACCTTGTAAAGTTTAATTTGCAGGTCTAAAGACATTGCAGTGTCAAAGTTAAACGTAGCTCAAATTTTGATTTAAAGTGATTTTTAGTAGCCTGATCAGTGAATTGCATTGACACTTCAAACTGAATCATGCCAAGGTTTCAGTCGCTGATTTCTTTATTTTACTTTTTGTCAGATTTACAGTTTTTTCCACTGATTTTAGATGGCTTCACTACTTTTTGATGAATCGTTTAAATATGATCATTTAAAAACTGCTGTAACATGTGTGTCACCTGAATGTTTCCATTTCCAGCCCACATTTGTCAGAAATGTCGAGATGCAAATAAAGGGAGCATAAATAAATGAGTCAGCGCTTTCTTTGGTGAATGAACGATAAAGCAGCTGTTCACAGATCACTCTGGGATTAATGAAGAGACAACCTTGCTTCTCCACGTTCCTGTCTTCGTTTCCTTGTTGTTCGCATGTGAGTGTGTGTCTGTGTGAGTGTGTGCTCATGCATCACTTTGTGTGCACGGTTCCTCCAGGCTCAAGTCATCAGCGTTGAAACAAACTAAAAAAAAAAGTGTTCTCTTCCTCTCCGTTAGGATGTTTTCTCCTTAACATTCACTCAGCGTCTCCCAGTGTCGACAGGTGATGCCAGGCAGATGAAGAGAGAAAATGCTCTTTGTTGCTTCTTATGCTCATCTCTCTCTCTCTCTCTTTCTCCCCAGGCTGCTGTTTTGTCACGTTTTACACAAGGAAAGCTGCCCTTGAAGCTCAGAATGCACTGCATAACATAAAGACCTTAACAGGGGTGAGTGTGTGTCCTCATTCTCCTCTGCCTACTTTCTCCTCTAATCACACACTTACAGCGGTACCTCGAGGCAGCCCCGCCCGACCCCGCCCCACACCGACCTGTGTTGTGTGTGTGTGGGTGGGTATGAATACGCAAGTAACTGCCTCAGTGTGTTGCGCTGCTGCTACAGAGCATTTGTGAGTGACCGAGAGTGCGAGCAGGTGACTGTCAAGGTTAGTTCAAAAGTTTGGAGGGAGTCTATGTCCACTGGTTCTTTCCAAGCTTAAGTGTGAATGTCATAAAAGTCAAAAACCATTATTACCACCATAACAGCCACCGGGTCACCAGGGGACTGTCTGGAGTTAGAAAAGTTTCTAGAAAATAGAAAATGATCCATTTCAGACATTCGTTCAGTTTTTGTTGTTAAAAAGATTTTGGATGATCCAAAAAAGGAAACATTTCTAATGAAAGTAGGTGGACTTCAGCCTAAAACCCAAGCTCTACCTTTATCCTAGAAGGTTAGTCAGTGTAGCCTACCTAATAGAAGAACCACAGACCATCTTTTGATATGTACACAGATAGAGGCAAATAAGATCCCTGTGTTGCACCATCACTCAGCCGCAGACCGCAGAGCTGCATGTAAAAACCTCAGTATTTATCCTGTCGGCTCTGGGTGCAGACAGTAGTCCCGTGAGTTCACAGCAATCGAATGGACATAAGGTCTCCCGCCTCCTGCGCACTATCCTGAAATCACCTTTAAATAAACCAGATTGACTATTTCCAATATGGAGAACCTGTCAGAAGCAGACTGTAGCGCGCTGTGTGCCACATATGAAAGAGTGCAGCTGAGGACAGTGTCCCAACCTGAGTCTCCTGATGCTGTCTGGAATTAATTTGTGAAAAATGCTCGAGTCGTAGTACTACGTGCTTCATGTGTCACTCGCACACAGTCTCATGTTGATCTTTGGTGGCTTCTTCCACCTGTTACTGGTGCTGCTACCACCTACGATTAGACAGTGTGCTTTCACATTAAAAGTCCACAATAAGAGACCAGAGAGGTAGTGGAAGCACATATATATACTATCATTCCCTCAGCACTTCCCATGTACATATAGAAAATCTAGAAAATGTCTTTGTCCTGTATTTTACTGTATATAGTAGCCATTTGTACATCATACAAATTACTCTTTTATTTGACTTGAATCATCATTTTTAGCAGTTTTGGCTTTTTTTTTTTTCTTATTTTTTGGTTTTATTTTCAAACATAACTCAAATGGACTTTTTCTACCTGAGCCATGTGCTGCTGTAACAAGTGGATTTCCACAGTGTGGGATTAATAATAATAATCCATACCCATCTATGTAATTCTCGATCATGACATGCAAGTTAAAGACTCATCTTTTAGACAGTTTTTAAGAGTTGCCTTTTACTTTTGTTTGTAATTTCTCTTTACACACTTTGCACATTGTGAAAAAGCGAAACAAAATTCAGAGGTTTCCAGTTTCGAACTTGTTGTGTAACGCGTATGTAGACAACAAAGACCACATCTGACCATCTACGAGCGCACTCATTGCCAAATGCAGTGGTCTGATTGGTCACATGTGTTTATTTCGATCCGTTCAAAAAGTAATAATAATAATAAATTCATCCTGTGATATTACATGGTTGATGTCAACGGCTGCGTTAAGAATCGGTGACTTTTAGAAATATTTTTACTGCACAAAATATTGATATAAATTTTTCACATGCTAACTTACCACATTTAACACTGTGCACTTCTGCACACAAGATGCATCCCATGTAATGTGGGTTTGCTCTCTGTTTGTCACTGATTAGAATGGCTGTAACAGACTAATGAGCCTGCTAGTCAGTTGGTGAGAGTGGGGCACCAACTGCTGATAACATATCAATGCGCTGACAACATCGAAATTGAGTGCCAGCAGGTGAGGAGACGTTTCCACTGAAATACAGACATTACAACTAGTTATTGCCAGTGATTTATAATTTATCGGCTTTTAGTGTAATGATATCATCTGCTGTTGTTTCGCAAAAACGTGTTGTCCAAATTTATTCCAAGCAAATGTTCACCAAAAGCTGACAATCACCCACTCGTCCCCACTTTATATTTTCATTACTGGCTTCGGCAGTCTGCAGGAGTTTGTGTTGTGTTTCCCTTTGCTTCTAGCCTGCACGCTCATCCTTGTGCAAAGATGATTAGAGAACAATCATCAAAACACGCTGCCACTAGCAGTCGAAAACACTTGCATGTTTATCTGCTTGCTGGCATCTGTTCCTGCTTTTCTGGACACCCGTGCATATGCCTGACTATAAAGGAGTGTGCTGGTGCTCCATTTTCCAATATTGTTCCCTCTTGTGGCCCAGGAGAGCAATAGAGGAAGTGGGCTGAAGCTTGCTCGCACTCTCACACTTTTAGCCCTGGGTGGATATTTAGAGGCCCCCAGATCCCTTCTGCTCGGGTTATTGGCTGCTTCCCCACCCCTCTCCTCGTCTGTGCCAGCTAACTGGAATCTCATCAGTTGAGCGCCTGCACGCTCTTACTTCTGTCGGTTGGATCAGTGGATAGCCCCCCTGGGCAGGACAGGGTGGATACTACGAATCCCACAAGAGCCGTACGTGGGATTTATGCTCCCGCTCCCGATTCAGAGTCAATCTTGTTGTTTTGCACAGAGTCACCGTGTTAATTGCTCGTGGAATAAGTATGTTAAATTTTGGCTGTTTCTCTGCACCGTGAGAGCTTGTCACTTATCCCTGGTTGGAGGTGTGAAACAGCCCAGGGGAGGACACATACTGCAGCAGTTTCAGGATTATAGGAACATGAAATCGCCTTCTTCTACACCATAACACCATCCCTCCCTCTGTTCTGTCTGGTCATCCCTCTTCCTCACTTGCTTCTCTCTCCTGCAGCATTCGTTTGGGCCTTTTTGATGTCAGGTAGCAGTAAATTTGGGTCTGTATTTGGTCTCTGAAGCAGAGTAAACAACACATTATCAGAGCGTCTTTAAAACATCAGTACAAAACATTACACCTAAACTTGTAGAAAATGCATTTATTAACATTTAAATATGTCTATCTGGAAATTATGATGCCTCTGGTAGGTAATATCTGTCATATGGAAGCCGAGCAAGAATATAGTAAAACATTTCTTTATATTTAATTCTCTAAGCTTGAATGAATCGCATTTAGTTTAAATTAGGGTTAGGGTTGATATTTCCAATCAGGAGTATATTTGCTCGTCTCTATCAGCCCTCTATCACTTGCAGATAACATTTCTTTAGAGATGTTGTTCATGGCAAGGTTTTCTAACAGCCCAGAGGGAGCAATCAGCAGGAGGAGATTTTTAGGTTGGGTTTTTTTTGTGATAATTAATTTCTCTTTGATTTAATGAGCGGTAGTTTTCTGAAACAGCTGAGTTCTTTGGCTCAATGAAAAGTTGGAACAGAGCAGAGTCATGAAATAAATAATAAATAAAGGAATAAAAATTAGTTTTAAGATGTGTTTTCAAAAACTGTAATACCATGGACAGGGAGGTGTGAACAAGCTCAGTTGCCCCTGGTTTTCAGTCCGGTTGTTTGGACTACCAGGAGCAGCTGGTCTATGGACCTCAGCAAACTTGAGGGAACATGGGGGGAGGCCAGGATGCGTAATGTTCTTGCAAGTAGGGCGAGTACCAGTTAGAAGACAAATCCCGACTAACTGCAGGCAAAAAAGGGAAACTTTACTAAGGCCAACACAGTGTGCATTACAATAGTCCAGACACATTGTGATAAAAGCATGAATGAGACATTCAAACCTTTTAAAAGATAAAGCTGATTTGATGGTGGATAAAAGCCTCAAGTGGTAAAAACTAGTGTTAATAACAGAATTCAGCTGCTTATTTAGTATAAAAATCATGCTCCAGTTTAACACCAAGGTTTCTCACTGTGGGTTTAGCACAAAGGGCCATGGTCTAAAAGACGAGCGGCACAGAGTCTGAACCCAGTGACCCCAGTGTTACTTACTCTAGATTCACTTTAAAAATCAGATGTGGTGGTTAAAAAAGTAACCTATATTTTAAGCAGTAATACGTAACAAATAAGCCATATTTTATTGGTTACATATTAAGGAGGGAAATCCCACTCTGCATATAGGTTTGGGTTATCATAGACTACCTGCATGCATTCTTATTTACCACTTCATTCTTTTTGCATCCAGAGGATTCACCCACTGCTGGCCTTTAGAAAGAATAAAGGTTTAATGCACTTATGCCCTGGCTTAGCTTTTCAAACCTGCAGGCTGCATTCATCTTTTATAAACAGTCTGTCTATAGTCCATCTGTGTTCTCTAGCAGGCTCTGACCACTCCTCAGTACTTCTGCTGGCTGGCAACTAAGTGACTGAAAATATGAAATAAAATTTGAAATTAAATATTTTTTTTACATCAACCTTATAGAGGATTAAAGCAGTTTTTCTAACCCCAAATTGTGTCTTTTAAGCTCTTCATGGCCCCAGATTTGGGTTAGGGCAGCCTATTTGTAGCCTCACAGGCAAGCCCCAGGACAAAACAACTCCACTGAGCCACCCGCTACTGCTTGTAGGGGTTGTAGCTTTGTGCCAAGTGCTATAACAGAGTTTTTAAAAATGAAGCTGAAAGTTGTTTCTTTGAAACAAGAATCTGCGGAGCCCAGCGGTGAGATTTAAAAGGTTGCTCATAAGTGCTGGAAGTAAAGGAAAGTTTATTGTCATGTTTGTTCATGAAAAGCTTCTGGGAGCAACAAATATTAAAAATGTTAACCCATGTAAAAAAAAAAAAAAAAAAAGCAGGTGACACATATGCAATTAAACCCGCATCATATTCATCATGTCAGAGGCGGACAACAACAGCTTATGCGATTGTCCTGTATTGATGGACGGATATGGTTTTAGATTTAATATACAGGGAAGAGGACCGAGGACACACTTGCAAAACACTAAATCAATAGCAGCATAATGACGGAGCATTGAGTGGTTTATGCTGGATTTTTTTTTGACTGGCTTCAACTCAGCTCAAAATGGGAAAAAAAGGGCCAAAAAATAAAATAAAATGAGAGTAAGGATCCAGTGGGAGGCAGAAATAAACAGATGATGAGGATGGCGGATTAATTGCTGAATGAGGCATGTCAAGACAAAAGGAGAGCAGACAGAGAGAGGGGGAAATTGAGCAGGAGGTTAGCAAAGGTGATGGGCAGATGGACAGGAAAAAGGTGGAGTAGAGCACTCCAGCACGCTCGAGGGCAAAGCAATAAACGGGGCGCAGTTAAAAACCAATACCTGCTTATTAACTTCCCCACTCTCCTGGCTTGTAAAAAGCCAGCAGAACAATGTTTGTATTGGCACTCATCCCCTCCCTCGCTCTATCTCTCCTTCCAAACCCAAGGCCCTAACAGGCAGAGATGCAATCAGAGTGGAAAGCTGGACGGGGGCCAGACTGGAGAAAAGGGCACCGGTATTGGCAGCCATGTTGGTTTAGGGCAAAAAAAACAGTTGAATGGCTGCCATTTTTTGCGAAAAGGGATAAGTGAAGGGGGTCTGTGGTTTTATGTGATGAATCTCTCCCTGCTCGGTTCTCACAGAGGTGATGGCGGTGGCGAGAGCAAAGCGGAGAGGTGTAGGCTTCCTCGCCAGTTGGAAAAAAAACAAGAGAGAAAGAAAAATGACAGCGCTGCTTGTTGCTTCTCTCCCGGCCCCATCTCCATCACTCCTCTGATGTCTCTCCTGAAGATTTGTCAGCGATCCGTCAGCGCACTCGTACCAAATGTATGCATATGTGATTGTATGCATGCAGAATGTGTATATTCATGTCAGCTCCAGACATGCCTGTCATATTTCAGCGATGAAGTAATGTTTCTAGAGAAGATACAGGTCACAACACGAACTGAGTGTCAGAACAATTTTTCTTTTCAGTTTTCACCTCAGTTGTATCAAAAGCAAGGTTATCATTTACTTTTTCTTTTGGTTGATTGCTTCCGTTTTGTTTAGTTCCAAGAAGATCGTGGCCAGCAAACAAGATTATATTTATGAGTGTAGCTCAGCTTGCAAGGTAAAGTGTCATTGCTGTTGATGCTGAATGATAAGGATTTCACTTTTCAACCACTTCTTGTGCAGCCTATGCAGAGAAATTTGGGTTATTTTTACACTTCAGATTTTGAAATTGTGAAACTGCTAAAATATACGCTGCTAGTGTGTATGCATTAGAGGCTGTGGTTTGTGGATTCTTACATCTTTTGAGCCAGGCTAGCTTTTCACCCCGTTTCTAGCCTGTATGCTAAGCTAAACGAAGTGGAAGCGAGCTAATGTTTCTTATTTAGCTATAAACTCAGTGTAATAAATAAATATAGCCAAATATAGTCCCACTCTAGTGTTTAAAGCCTTGACTTTTCATTATGGATGTCTCCAATTTGGATTATTGGAGCCAGTGGTGACCATATGTGACAAATAATGGTGGTTAGTATGGTTGCATTGCAAATATACCAGCTAATTGATGCTCAAATTAGAATTTTGCTTACAAAAACTAGAGTGTAGGTGTCTTGAATGGTTCGTTAATACATTAGACCTCACTATAAGCCATATTGTGTGTCAGATTAAAAAGCCCTGAAAGGCAGAAACCTTATAAGTTTCAGTCATTATTCAGACACACAGAGGCTTGTTGAGCACCAATGGTGTCAAATTTAGATGCAGTGGCATCATTTACTGCCATCATTTTTTAACGTGAAGGGTTAAGGTTTTGAAAAGGGAGCATGCCGTCCCATGCCACACTCTTTTCTGAGATCCTAACCAAGTATTTTCTGTGAAAAGAAAAAGAGGGTGAAAGAGCAAAACATAAAGCTTACAAACAGGAAGCGGCAAGTGTTGTCACAACTGATGTGTTAAGGCACGAACGCCTAAAGATCCAAAGTTGTGCTCAGATCAGAAGCTGATGGCTCAGCTGATAATCACCTTCACAACAAGTTGGCAAATCATATAAAAGTCACTCTGTTTCACCTGCTATAGCGTGCCTACAGCTGTTGCTGCCTCTGCAAGCTGCTTTGCAACCCATCCCCAGCCCAGTTCTTCCTTTTAACTGCGTTTCTGAGTAAACATTAAATCTGCCGTAATTGTGCTTACTTTGCTCTTAATGAGGGGATCTTCCACATCTAGCTTATCGTGTATATACAGCTTAAAGATTCAGATCTGTCCTAGATGATGCAGTTCATATGGTTACTTTGAATTTGATCTTCAAAAACGAATAAATTCTGAAGATGTGACACTTGCTGTGTGGCGCAGGTAGAGGGCTTTTCTACACCCAGTTGTTTCATTACAACCTTCGGGCTGTTGTTTTGTGTGTGGACATCCATCCTCACACCCGTCATCTTTCAAACAATGGAATTTGTGACCGTTCATGAATCCAACCATTCATGCTTTCACAGTCAATAAAACTGCGTTCAGTTTGACTATTCAACCTCAGTAATAGCAGTGTCGCTAGGCAGCACGGCACATAAATCAGCAGGTGGATTAATCTATAAAAAAGTAAAGAGAAAAATAAAAAACAAAAAATAATGAGTTGTCTGCATGGCACACACACGTAGAGCCTTTTCGGCGAGGACAGATAGGCACGACTGTTTCTCTAAAACAACAGCTTTCACTAGAGTTGTTTCTAATGACGCGCTAATGAAGCTCGGGGGGGGTGGAGACAAAGTGTGTGCGTCTGTCTGCGTGTGCGTGTGTTGCCTGGAGAGCCATGTGTTCATCTCTCCAACTCTAATAGCACTGGAGAGGGCTAAATATGCTTTTTCTTCTCTCTCGCGCACACACAGACACACACAGAAAACCCTACCATAACCCATCTATTGTCGAAAAACATGCCCTGTACCCCTGGAGCGATGTAAAGCCATAAGACCCAACCCCTGCTGCATGGACTGATCCACACCCCTGCATGACTCTTGAGCACACACACAAGCTCTACACTTTCATGTGCTCGCAAGCATATGCCCCAGCACAGCCTGAGTTTATTGCATTATTTTTTTTCTCCCCCTTTCACCTTTTTTTAATGCCCCCCTCCTGGTCCTCTTCACGCTAACACGACGGCGAGACGCGTACACGAACAACAACAACACACGGCGAGTTAAAGCCTGTCAGCCTGCCTGTCAGACAAGGTTGTTTTAGATTTTCCACTAAATTGAACTCTTTCATTAGTGGCTGACAGATGTCTAAATGCCCAGTGTCTCCCCCCTCCTATTTCCACCCTTGACGCCCGCCGAGTGGGCCCCAGGGCTGCTGCTCCCCATCTGAAGCTGGGGTTGGAGGAAAGAGGGTGGATGGAGAGATGGAAGGAGGGGAGGGATGGTAGCTAATCTAGGACGTGTCCTCTGGAGCGCCCTCCAGCTCAGAGAAGTTCAGTCTTTTTATCCTTGGTTTTCTTTTCTCACTCCCTCCACCTCTTGCCCTCTCTCCATCCATCCCTCGCTCACTTTCTGTCTTTCTTTTGTCCTGTTGAGTCTCTCACTCCATCTCTGTCCTTCTCCATCGCTCCTTTTTCTTTGTGAAAAAGGATGAAAAAGCCCTTTGATTCACAGTTTCTCTCAAGGATATTTCTTTCTGACAGTAAGACGGAAGGGAGGGGAGGGAGGCAAGGGAGAGGAAGGTTGATTAGGGTGTTGGCTAGGATGGTGTGGAGGGGGTTGGGGTGGGGTGGGGGGGCATCAGACGCGATCAGTCAAGCCCAGTCCTCCATGTGGGCGGATCAGAGCGTTTGTTGAGCACCAAGCTTGATAAGAAATGTGGGGCTCATTAAAAGCTACCATCGTACTGAGACCACACACACACATGCAGGTCCCCACTTCCCTTACCTTTCCGCTGGTGAGATAATTAGTGATGCTCCACTGCCAGAGCACAAGCACAAGGTTGTGTGTGTTCGCACATCAAAGGCCCCTCATCAAAGTAAGTGTGATCTGGAGCAAGGTTAAGGTTTAAAAGCAGCAATTTACAGTCCAGAGACAAAAGCCATTTAATCGGTCATTTATTATTATTTCAAGTTGGCGGACAAAGCTGCAGACAGAACCGCCGACTGTAAGTGATAATGTGCACTATCAGTTTGAATGATGTGAATGAATATGATTCTTTCATGCACAAGGCCTGGCGGTCTTGAGACTCTCACTGTTCCCGTCTTTGAAGGGAATTCGTGAGCTCGCTTTGAAACAATCGAAGATTCTGGTTGCTTTCTCGCTGCAGGCCTAAGTGTTTACTGCGGCTCATTTTTTCCTCACGACAGTTGCATTTAAATGTAAAATAAAGTGCTGTGCAAAAGTCTCGAACCGCCCCGCATATCTTTTAAATCTTGCATCCAGAGGAATGGTGGCTTTTTATGTTTAAGTCACTTAATACTGACTCCTGAATCATTTAAGCATAAAAAGGGAGTCTACCTCGAGGGAAGAACCAGTATTGTGTCTTCTTTAGATGAATCTATGAAAAATGCTTAAACAGTTTCACAGGAATCGCTTGTTGGTTGCCCCAAAAAGTGATTCCTAAGCCTCTACTAGCCGAAGAAAGATTGTTGCCATGGTGTGTTTCCTTTCACATTTTGAGGAAACTTAAAATAAACAAAGAACAGATAATCAGTATGTAAAAGTCATGTCCTTAAGAAACTGTTAAAAAAATCCAACAAAGACCTGACACAGGACGGGCGAGAAGCATCTGGACACTCTAATCCATCCATCATTTATCCGTTTACTGTTCACTGAAGCCTCATCAGAAATGGGCTCAGTCAAGAAGCCATTCTTAAGGAGGGGAAACTTGGAGAAAAGGGCGAGGTATGCCAAATTACACAAGAACTGGACTGAAAATCAGTGGCAACAGGTCTGATGGAGCGATGAATGCAAATTTGAAATTTTTGCTTCAAATCATCATCATCAAGCTTCCCAGAGAGAGTTCAGACTTCTGCACAAATCTGTAAATACATTTAAAAATCTTTAGGATTTGGAAATTATTTTGAGTGTGACCATTCTTTTCCATTATTGTTCTTGTCTTTTAACAGTAAGTCCGGCTTTGTGGATGTCTTTCTATACATTTAAAACAGCAAAAACAGTATTTATGCTCTAGTAATATATTAATTTCATGTTAATATGACGTAGAAGCATGCAAATGAAGGACTACCAAAACAGTGAATTCATTTTAAGTTCAGATCAGATTGCAGTGGCCGTCTCAGCGCACTATATTGTTGGATAAAGACCCTACAACAGCATAGACAGATAGAAACCCAATGAGCCAATGCGGGGATTAAAAAAAAACATCTCTTTTAACAGAAGGAGACCTCTGGCAGAACCAGGCTCAGGGAGGGCCACCATCTGCTATGACCGGGGGGTGAAGGGAAAGAAAAGAGAAAAGAAGAGCATGAGACAACAAATACCAAACAGGACAAAGACAGATTTTAGGAAATCCTAATAGTGTAGACTATGTTTTAAATAACAACTTTTGTATTTGGTCAATCATACTCCCAGTTAGAAATGAATGATTGGCCCATATCTGCAGTGCTCTCTTGGCCACATTTGGCCTTTGGTGACAGGGCTGACTTGGAGTGAGCCTAGCATCCTCAGCTAAGCGACAAGTCCAAGTTCTATCAGCTGAATGTCTGATGCATTGTGACATTTTGTCCACATCTGACCCAATCAACATTTGCCAGCTCTGTAACTGAGCAACTGCTAAAAGTGGCCCAGTTAGAACCAAATGGTTCTGCTGTCAGGGCTGGGTATGACACTGTGTTTATCACAAGTCTTATAACTTATAGCTTATATGTGGAGCCCCAGAGTGAAGCCCCCACAACAGTCACATTGGAGCATGAAAAAAATACAAGTTTGTGCTGGAGGGAGTGCAGCGAGGTCGCTGCGGGTTGCTTCCATGTCTTCTGGTCATGCCCTAAGCTGAAGACCTTTTTAAACAAATGGTGGTGGATGTGCTCGGAGTAACACTTCTCCTTTAGGAAAATTCCTGAGGATATAAATAAAAGAGACTCATACTTACTGAAAATAATTATGGTTGCATGCAAAAAGGTAATTACTAAATGTTGGTTGCAGACAAGCCCCCCCACACGGAAACTGGTCATAGACATTATTAACATAATCCATCATATGGAATTGATTACCTTCTCACTGCAGCTGCAGAAGGAAAAAGGAGAGAGACTTTGGGAAAGATGGGATGGTTATACCTTAAAAGACTAGAAGCTGATACCTGTGCGATGCAGAGGACTAGCCGTGATTGTGTTTGAATGGAACATGCACCTGTGTAATATGTAATATGTGTAAGTAAAACAAGGCGATGTGTAGTTTGGAATATGTGAACATATGTGAATGTGTTAGTTTCCCTTGCCCTCTTTAGTTCTGTATGTAAAGTAAGATGAAAATCAATAAAGAGAAAGTATTAAAAAAAAGAAAGAAAAAAGTTTAACCAAACGTCATTGAAAGACAAACAAGTTTATTGCCTAATCTGCATGTTTTAGACATTCACTGGGTTTTTCTGATTCTGATTTTAACTTTGGTTTATAGTGGAAGGTTTCCCCATCTAATGAGGAGTTGTGGGATTTAGAAAATATCACTAAACTTGGAGTTTGTTTACAGCCTGTAGAAATCATCGGCGCATTTCAGTCACTTTGCGTGTGAAACTGGGATGTAGCCTCCAGGTCTGCAAAGGGAAACCATTGCCTTAAAACGGGCCTTAAAACTGCATTCTTTCCAATGGCCAGCAGGGGGCTCTGGTTATAAAAGAAGATCTCGGGAATGATTCTCGCAGTTTTACTCAGCTGCTAGATTTAAATATTATTTATTAGGTGTTTATGCTTTAGAGCCTGTCTGCTCTATAGTGTGTTAGCTACCATATGACCCTGCAGTGAGCCTTGGTTTCCGATCGGTGACGTCACCCAACTGGTTTTCGGACATCTAAGTGAGTGGTTGTCCACATTCATCTACAATAAACTGTTGGGTTTGTGTAGAAGTAAAAAAAAAAAAAAAAGTTAATACTCAGTCTAGATTCTTGTGGCAAATTGTACCCCTTAACCATATATATATATATATATATATATATATATATATATATATGTATATATTAGGATTGAAATACGATGTCACCTAGCTGTTAGATCATCAGCTGATACCCATTAATGGTCCACAAACTTTTAAATGAAATCCTAAGAAAACTAACAGACACAGACGTATGGAGGGCTACCAACAGCCATTTATCAGCTGCTACCTGTGTGTTTGAAGTGTGTCTGAGTGGTGCAGGGGGGAGGAATGGCCACAGCCTGTCAGTCGATGTGCGTTGTTTGTTTAAGTGCAAGCCCATTACACGTATCGCTGCTCTATCACAATAGCTTTCCACTCAACACTCAAGAAGCACCCGAGCCCACCGCAAGAAAAGCAGATGAGTTAACTCACACTGACTGATACACCAGCAGATTGACTCCTCAGCCCTTTAAAAGATTTCTCGCAGTGCCACGGAAAAAGCTCCCATGAAACCAGACCGCTGTAACCGCCCAAGGACCTGGGAAGTAGTCGTCGGCTATGCTAAGCTGAAAACAGCAGACGTGCGGCGGTGTAGGATATTAAGTTTGCCATGTAGTAAGCCGTGTGCCATCAAACATTCATGTGTTATAGCCTGGAGGATATTATGCAACAAGCTGAAAGGTTAGACCTCGGACAAGTGGTTTATAGTAAAAAAAAAAAAGAGCTGAACGGAGACGGTTGACCAGTATGCAGCTATTAGAGCAGCACACACCGGTGTTTTAAATATGTGTGTGTGTCTCCTCATCTTTAAATCCTGCTTGGCTCCTCACAGATCATTTAAGTCCAGCAAAAACAACAGTGGCTTATTAACTGCAAACACACACCCGTCCATTCCCACAGCAGTGTCATTACAGAGGCTCATTATCGAAATCAATTCAATTAAGGCCTGTAATTGCTGTAGTGAAACCCAAATGCTATCGCAAACAGAGCTGAAGTAAGGCAAACCTCATCGATGCGCTGACCCTCAGAGCGTGCGTGCGTGCATGTGTGCTCTTATTTAACAAAAGAAATATTAATCGCTTGTTTCAAATTAACTTCCCTAACCCCTCTTTTCTCTCCAAGTTGGTGGCAGCGTTTAAGCATATGGATTCATTGGGGTGGGGGTGAGAGGAAGAGACGGAAAAAGGAAAGGAGAGAGAAAGGAGGTAGCGGTGGGGGGCATAAACACAGGATAACTATGTTAAACACTTAGCATGGAGACGCAACGCAGCATAGCTAATGCCAAATCCCTCAATCATTCTGCTCACACATGCGCGCCGGGTTAATTGTTTACCGAGCTAAATGAAGTGGGGATAATGTAGGCTAACTGTGTGCTAAGCGCCACTAAGATGAGGGATATTGTAAAGGACAATTTGTTTTATAGTTGCTTGTTTGATGAAAGGAGAACGAGCATAAAAGTCACTCTTTGTCTGGGTGAAGGTGTTTGTCATAGTGATGACAGGTAGCAGAGTGTGCATATGTGTGTGAGTGTGTGCAACAGAGAAAGGTAAGTCACCTGAAGTTGACTTTTGTGGATCTTTCTGATGTACACTAACGACTACAAATCGCACAGCATCTCTGGCTTCATAAGGAGTAAAGTCAAACTACTGGAAACTGATTTTTTAAGTTGCTTCAGAAAAGTAACCCCTGTAAATATATATGTATCTACATATTATAAGTGCAGTTTAAAAACAGCAACACTATTTCAGCATCAACATGTGGCTCTGTTTGAACTTTTCATGACAGCCCGAACTTCTTAATTTCAGTAGAAGCATTGAGATTAAATTAATTCACCCGAATCAGAAAACCTTCATTTCCCATCATAAGAGAATGAAAATGTGTCCTTGATGTGGCTCACAAATTAAAGAGTGGAAGTAAAAATATGCTCTATGCAGAAAAAAAACTGGGTTGGCAAAAATGAAAGACAAATGTTTTAATTATGGCTTTGAGTCACACAGCAAAGTGCAATATGTGTATAATACACTGTTGGAAAAAATGTTTATTATGTTTCTTAAGCCAGCTGACCTTTGAGTCACTAATGCAAACTGCTTTGAAACCCACCTACACCCTGGGGCGCACTGACAGAGGCGAGGCTGCCGGACACTGGCGTCACCGGTAGGCAACGGGTGAAGTGTCTTGCCTGTCCTAGCCAAGGCTCGAACTGGCAACCTTCCGATTACAAGGCGAACTCCCAACTCTTGAGCCACGATCTCCCCTACAATGTAGGTTGTCATCACCAGTGTGTGAATGTGTGGATGACTGGATGTGTAAAGCGCTTTGGGGTCCTTAGGGACTAGTAAAGCACTATACAAATACAGGCCATTTACCATTTCATCACATGATGCCATCTGACAGAGAGTGAACGGCAAGTGGTGGTGTGCGATGCTGCACATTTTTGTATTGATCTAATACGTATACGCGGCTGACACTTAAAACTGTATGTTTGGAGAGCAGTGTATCTTGACTTATTAGATGAATCGTCATTAATTTGCAAATTTGGAACAAATTTTTATGGCCACTAAATCACTGTGATTGTGAATAATTAGTTAACACAGTAAAGTAGATCTACCAGCTTTTCATTTATTTTGAAACTGGGCTTTTTGGAGACCTGGAATGTAAATGTGCCCGTCTCTGAAGCAACTAGCCTATATGAAACGGACGTGACGGTCAACACAAAAAGGTTCAGACATTTGTCATTGATCCTAATACACTAGTATCGATTCTATCAATAATTGGATAGATCCGCCCACCTCTAATGCTGAGCATAAAAGCACCATAAAGCGAATCCAGCGATGCCTGCTTTGTGTCTGTACTGTGCATGAACTCCCAGGACAGACCTGTCATCACAATTAAATAACTGCAGATGAAAAATCTCACATCTACAGTTGCATGTACGTCATCACATGAATTAATTTATCCAGTTAGTTTTGAAGACGCATCTTTTCTTTAGTGGAATCAAAGTATCAGTAAGTGTTTCTTGAAAATACACGTGCAGTGTTGTTTGTGTGACTGTCTGGAGGTCAAATGTGCGCTGCTACGCCTCTTACTTTGTGGATGTGTTTGCTTGAGAAATACTTTTAGGTGTCTGTGTTTGCGGGTGCGTGCGTGTATGTGGGTTGTGTGTTTGCCTGCATGCACGCATGAGTGGTCGTATGCTCTCGGTCACTGATATTGAATCCCAACTGTGAGGGCCATCTGTCTGACTTTGACCCAGCAGCTCACCGTCACACCTTCAGAGAAGAGGGAGGAGAAGGAGTGTGTGTGTGTGTGTGTGTGTGTGTGTGCATAACACAGGATGTGAAACAGTGTTTGTGTGCTGCCGTATAAATTTTGGCATACACACTGTGTTCATGTGAACTTGGCTGTTGCTTTGAAGGTGCTGACCGCTGGCAGAGGGCATACACATCCACAGCGGCACACTCGCCATGCACTCCTTACACAACACACACTCGTTCTATTCCCAGCGTGAGCCTCGAGTCTGTCCTCTGGCTCCAGGACAAGCCGACCTCTGACCTTTAAAAACACCAGGGCATTCCTGCAAGACGTCGGCGGGCAAGAGGAGGCGACAGGATAACGTTAACCCAAGAGCAGCAGTTAACATTTAGGAAGTGTAGGGTTTCCTGCACACGATACACAGGGAGGGGCTATTTTACAGCCAGCATGGGGGGTTGGGAAGGGGCCATAGGCTGTGTGAATGCAGACCAGGTTGCTGGGGCTCTGTACATGATGAGAATGTAAAGATAAAAAGACTGAAAGGAGGTGGCCTGTGGATGACATTTCATCAGCTAGTCCGACAGATAGACACTTCGCCTCAGACAGGAAGCAGGAGGTGATTAAAGAGACTGTCCTATAACTGGAAGGTCATAAAATCCATCCAGGCTGCCCGCTGCACTCTGATCCTTCTGCTGTAATGTAGACTCGATGGTTCACTCAGGTGGTTAAAAAAAACCTTCTGGTGATGGGATGAGTTAATCTTGCATCATCAAAACTTGCTTGTGGACCTCAATCTCAATATATTTTGCACAAGTGAAAAGGGAATTGAGCAGTTGTGCGAAATCTAAGGACAAACCCAAAGAGAAACCACCTACTAATCTGCTTTTACAGCATCTGTGCATTTTGTTGCTAATAAAACTGTAGCAGACTGTGTAGCCACTGTGACACCACTCATCTCCACCTTGTTGTTTAGAAGCCAGAAGTAACCATATTTGGAGGAGAAGATGAACTGCTAAATTATCAGCAAACTTGGCTAGGAAGGCTCTTTCATAGACTGTTTGGGTGCACAGATGTCTCCGACAGACACTGGCTTGTTAGTGCTAAGTAGCGGACCGATAAAATGCTACAACTCCATTCACCAAGCCACAAAGCAGACTTCTTGGACTGGCTGTATTTCATAGTAGATCATATTCAAATTTTCTGAAAGGTTCCAATATCACAAACTCCACTGAGAGGTCCGGTTCAGTGTAGACTAGTAGACAGAGCGCAGCCCACTCACCACTCACCTATCATTCAAAGCAGCCATGCTCTTATTAATACCTCGTTTTAAAGTTACAGTGTGTAAATCTACAACAAGATGTGTGTAGATTGCAGATTGCAGTCAAGTGAGTTCTGTTTATTTACCCCTCCCAGTTCAAGGGTATAATCCTAGCTACAGCGGCTGTAGGACAAACATGTTTTAATCCGCCAAGAATACTCAATTGAGACTGTAGCCAATAACCGCTGTGGCTAGCCAGTGCGTTTCCACCAGATCCAGATTTACCCTGGAGTTTTTCCCTATCTGTAGAAGGAATTCACTCCACTGTTTACCTCAGCTGTCAATGCTGGGTGGAAAGCATCTGCCTTTATTTATTCTGGAAAAGGCTGTGAAACTTTGTGAAAGGAGTCCAGTATGAGTCAGTGAGCCACAGTAAATCACTTCTGACCAATAACAGTGATACTGCAGTGAGTGATATGCTGAACTGTCAGTAGCATGGCTGTTTTGTTGCTGCTTGCTGCTGGTAGTAAAACAGTCTTTGAAGTGGCCCTAACACTGAACTCTCATATTAGCATTTTAACATGGCACTCTGTGGGGATTGCCTCAAGTGGCCATTACAGGAACTGTACTGGAGATGGTGGCTTATGACGGATATCTGATATTTACTGCGCTAAAGAAAACCTGAGAGGGAGTAATGGAAACAACATGTTCAATATAGATAAATGACCCTCATGTATAGATGCAAAGTACAATTTTTTGATTTCTGGCTAACTGAAAAATGAATACATATGGTTAGGTACATTATTTTGTAACCACTATGCCAACTGTTTGAGTGAAAAGACACATCCCTCCATAAAACCACCTCACAACCAGCAATGGCCTGTGTTTTTGTATCTCTCTTTATTATCGCAGCGCCTCAGACGCAGGAGGGCCTTAATTAGGCTTTTTTGTGCATATCAAGTTATTATTTTGATCAGGAAGTTTGAGGAGAATCAGGTGTAAAAAGTCGGCGTGTCGCAGCTGTTATTTGAGTTTGTCAGAACATTTGTTCCATTTTCAGAGCTGCTCGTTTCATTTTCAGATTGGAGGCGCATCTTGTGAAAATTAAACCCAGGACGAGCCCGCGTGTTCAGTTGATTTTTTTTTTTAGTGTAATCATATAGATTTAATGAAGTTTAACAATCTTAAAGCTACTTAAGGGAAAACAAAAAGGTAATGTGTATATTAGGAGGCTCCCAGTTCGAACAACAGGTGATCACAGGTTTAGTTTTTAACGCTAGCTGCTCATACATGATTGACGCTAAACTTAAAGGCATTAAAGGTCGCTGATTTTAGTTACAATATAATCAAACCCCTGAATACGCTTACAGTCATCACAGACTGTGGTTCCCATGTAGCTGCTGTCCAAAAACAGCAAATCTGGAGAATTTAAAGTTTGTAGCATGCTAATAATAATAACATATTGCTTTAAAGCGGCTAAAAGGAGCTATTATTATCAGCAGTGGGGGTTTTAAACAGTAACAACACCGCGGCTCGGCAACTCATTATTACCGGCGTGAGCGGTGACTTTCCGTCTGCACATTAATATGTAAATTAAATGTTAATCGATTTTCAAAGGTGTGCATTTATCATGTATTTTACAGCGGTGCACAGTGTGACTCAGTCAATCAGAACCGAGCTATACGCAGTTTGCAACAAGGCAATTCAGGCGCTCGAAAAATGATTAAAAACAAATGGTGACACTTTATTTCAAGTGCTCTGCGGATGCACTACAAGCAGATAATAAGCCCCTTAAAGCACATGCAAACTTTCACTGCAAATAATCAAAACATCGGGAAATTGCGTTCAATTCAACTTTGTGTCATTAACTGTACAGCCGCCCTCTGAAGGATTTCTCATTTTTCCTATTTTGTAAATCTTGTTGTTGATTAATTATTACGCGCTGGCTTAGAGTGGCTTGTGAAAACCACTTCAATTAAAGATTTACCAAGAAAGCTGACTCAGTTCTTGGCTGGAAAGACGGGAGAATTAACACTCGCGTAGGCTAGCAGCAGGTAAACAGGAAGAAGATTAAGCTTCCTGGTGACTAGACGCATACATTTATGAAGCTAAATGCCAGCGCAGCATCAAGGCGGCTGCACACGTGGCTTCACGTTGTGGAGGTTTTTTTGGTTCTCTGGGCTTTTTTTTTATGAGTCTGAGCGCACCCAGGACTTAGTAGTTGTGCCGGGCTCCCGCAGAGCACATAATTAATGGCAGGCTGTGGCTGTGGGGCCGCCAGGCGAGAAGAAACCTCGCAGTGGAATTGTGGGATAGCGGAGGAGAGTCTTGCTTTGTGGATCTCGGCGGGAACTCGCCAAGATCAAACATGTCGACAGCGCCACCCGCCCACCAGGCATTTTGTGTAGACAGACCTGAGGAGGAGATGCCTGAAAGCCAGACGTAGTTTTTGTACTTGTGTGTATGTGTGTGTGTTTGTTTGTGTGTGTGTGTGTGTGTGTGTGTGTTTGTTTGTGTGTGTGTGTGTGTGTGTGTGTGTGTGTGCAGCTTTTGGCAGTGTTTTTCAGGAGTGAACGACAGCAGCGCGGCGGATGCTGTCGTGGCTTTTGTTTTTGTTTTTTTGTTTTTGTTTTTTGCCTTTGGAGGACAGACTTTGAAATGGATTAACGAAAACTGACTTGATGTGACTTCCAGGTTTGCTTTGACATGACTTTGCTTCTTTTGATGTGGCTTCAACACCCCCCCCCCCCCCCCCCTCCTCCACACACACACACACACACACACACACACACACACACACACACACACACACACACACACACACACACACACACTCCTCATCCATGTCCCTGCATCTGTCCTTGTGTTAGTGATACTGTACTGAGACTCCAGCCTGAAGGGTTGCCGATTATTTCTGACTGTCCACAGTCTACAGCTCTTCTTCTGTCCATATGATATATGATATGATATTTATTATCTTTCCTCCCTCTGGTTGGATCCACTGTCTCACCATGTCTCACTTTTTCTTTCTTTCTTTCTTCTCTTTAGGTCGTAATTTGTCTTTCTTTCTTTTTCTTTTTTCTTTCCTTCTATTATATTATTTTCAGGTTGTTATCTATCTATCGATCTCTTTATTTCTTTAATTCTTCCTTCTGCTTAGGTTCTATTTTTTCCTTTCTTTGTAATTTCTTTGTAATTTTCTTCTCTTTAGGTTGTTATCTATCTTTCTAGTTATCTTTTTTCTTTGCTTTATTTCTTGTTTGCATCTTTTCAATTAGTCTTTCTTTCATCTTTTGGTCTTTCTTTTTTCCTTTTCTTCGTTATTTATTTCACACTTTCTTCTCTTTAGTTTGTATTCTTTCTTTCTTACTTTTCCTTATGTTGCTATTTTTTTTTTAATTTTTATCTTACTTTCTTTTTTCCTACCTTTGTTGTTTCCTTCCTTCCTTTTTTCTAATTTTCTCCTGCTTCTTTATTTCTTTCTCGCTTCATTCTTAGGTTTTTTTTGCTTTATTTCTTGCCTTTTTTTTCTTTCTTTGTCTCCTCTTCTATTTGATGATTTTCTTCTCTCTTTCTTTCTGCCTTTTATTGCTACATTGTCTCTTCCTCATTCACCACTCACTGCTCCCATCAGGCAGGTTTGGGAACTAATCAACAGACTAGGTGTGTGTGTGTGTGTGTGTGTGTGTGTGTGTGTGTGTGTGTGTGTGTGTGTGTGTGTGTGTGTGTGTGTGTGTGTGTGTGTGTGTGTGTGCGCGCGTTCATCTGGGACAGGTCTGGGAGACGAGGAGGGAGGGGAAAAAAGCAGAGTGAGGATGATAAGGAAGCGAGCAAGAAGGGAGAGAGTTGGGATAAAGGTGTGTGATAGAATTGGAAGATCAAAGCCTTCTGTCACAGCGTGACTGAGCCCAGGGGCGTTATGGGTAAGACGGGGCGCATACACACCCGCACGGACACACACACACATTTATGCACGCTCGCGCAGACACAGACCTACTCACTCACGGCTGGTATTTGACTCTGAGTGTGATTGATACTGGGCTAGATTTGGAGAATCACTGTCATTCGTCTCTCCGCAGATCAAACAGCCACATAATCTCCCATAAAGGAAAGAGAGATGGAGGGAATAAAAAAAGGGACAGAGGAGGAGAGCATGAAGGAGGGCGAGGCGAGGGAGGGGGAGCCGTCTCATCTGTGAAGTGTTTTTTTTTGTTTTGTTTTGTTTTCCATAAAAGAAGACTCACCACCTAAAAAACCCATCCATCATTCAGCTCCATTAAACTGCTTCTTGGATACATCAGAGAGATATCCAGGATCTAAAAAGACGAGTCTAAATGCAGGCATTAAACCCCATTTACACCTGCTAAAGACGAGCAATCTGTTTCTTAATACTGTGCGTGTGGATAAAGAAAGAAGAAAAAAATCGCAAAATGTAAATACTTACACAATGCACTGCAGTCAGAATGCATCAAGATAAGCCGGGCTGGGTCTTCAGTTGGTCTGGATCATACTGAGATCAAATCAGGTCTAAATGACAGCTGCAGTTTGATCAAGGAAAGAAATCCCTCCAGCAATTTCAAATGTCTTTTTCCTGCTATTCCAGCTGTCTCATGCAAGCCAGTCGACAACCTAAAGGCAGCCAAAAGCCAAAGAAGGATGTGCAGGACAGTTTACTTTGAACTGGGGCCAACCTTGTGTGCAGTAAGATCCAACGTTAATCCAAGCAGAATCAGTGCAATAAGAATGACTGTTAACAGAAAGGCCTAATGCGAAAGTATGTAATCAGATCACACTTTAAACCACTTCCTAGCTGACAGGTCGGCGATCTGTCAGAGCTCAAGCATGTGATAAGCTTTTTAATGTATCTCTCAGTTGAGTGGTTAAAATATGTCTTTGTGGGAAAAACAGTTGAGAAATGATACCTCAAAAAAAGACTGTGCTAGAAAAACAGCAATGACTGGAAGTCCAGTTCAGTTCTATGACTACGTGGGTCCCGGGCAGGCTTCAGCTTTGGTTTTGTGGCAGGTGGCTCTTCCTTGACCCCTGCTGTGTCCAGCCTTTGGCTCTGACCCTGGAAATCAATTTTAGCCAGATGTTCAGCTGGTGTAAAGCTTATAAAGTTTGAGATGCCTTTGGTGTCTGTGGTGTGTGGCACACAACATGGTACTAGCCCAACCTGTCACATATGGACAACTGTTCAGGAACCCTTGGCGTAACATTTATATGCACTGGGTAGTTTTGTCATTTTAACCCAAAGCTCTTTTTTAATACCAACCAAGCTGTTTTTGGTGCCTACCCTTTAACACAGCAAGTAAAATCAAAAGTAAAAATAAGGTTAAAAAAAGAATGTCCAGTCTGCCTGCAGTGGGCTCTTTTACCAGATGGAGGCAGTGTATAAGGTATTTGGTACAACCGGGCTGTGGGTCACTCTTCCTTTGTGCTGTTGTTAGTCCATCTGTGAGCCGCAGTGGAAAGCGACGTTCTAACTTCCAACATACAAAGTAAAACTGAGTGTTTAAAAAAACATAAAGAGTCCACAGCAGTCGCTGTCACAACTTTTTATGCTGAACTTCTCGATCTATGAAGACACATCACCACTTCCAAAACCTTGGAGGACCCTCTCATCGCCCCTTGTCCGAAAAGAAGCTTGTACACAAACAGACACATTTGTGGGATGATAACGTTCGGTTAACGAGGACTTGGTCTCTCCTTAAAAACAGTGCAAAAGACAATTTGGGATCTTTAATGCCATTAGTTTCTGATAGACACCACTGGGATGAGAATCGATTGAACAGTCAGGCCCAAGCCTGGTCTAGAGTCATATGTTGTACAGGAAATCATCCATGTCTGATGAGTTGAAAATCCTCCGGTTTTAAAGAGGGGTGGTGCTGTAGAGCGAGCAGGAGACAGGAAACATGATACCCTTTGACCAATTCTGCTCTAATGTCAGACTTCATACTTCAGATCTAGCAGAGTAATATCTCTTACCATCTGAACCATGAAGCAGGTTAGGAAGCCTGAAACATAATGTCCTCTCCAGCTGATCATGCATCAACGTTATCATATACAACCCCGTGCAAGGATTGAGTTCATGTCTGTAAACCAAAGTGAGTCAGTGATTTGTGGAAATAAACTCTTTTTAGGTCTTTCTTCTGTGACAGTGACAGACAAATAACAATGCTGAAATATTCCAAATATTGAAAGGTTATGTTTATATGCTAATGTCTCTCAGTGTGCAGCGCACCAGCACCAGCATTTTTCATGCTGGCGGTCATCTGGCCGACTATTGTATGAAGCTTTTATCTCCACAATAATCAGTTGCAGTTGTTGAAGTGAGTGAGCGGACTTCTTGCAAGCAAACTGTTATCTTCCATGTGTTTATGTCCCTGGGTAGTTATTTCTAAGCGATTTAGAAATGTCAAGCAGAAAACCGCTTGCTCTTCTTCTTCCTCCTCTTCTTTTTGGGGCTTCTTCCTCTTTTATTTACTTCTCGGTTTTTGCTGATGTGCATCCTCCTTGTACTTTCCCATGCTCTGGCTCTTGCATGTGGTCTCATTTCTGTCCTTCCTCTTGCCCTCTTGACCCCTATATCTTCATCTCCTCCTCGTGTTTTCTGGCATTTGCTAGAGAAAACCGGTTTAGATGCTCTACCGCCGCCCTGCGGAGCTGAGCGGCGTACTGTGTCTCACACAGATTTCTATCTGCTGTGGGAAAACCAAAGCAATTGCCGCCATATTTCTTATCTGACAAAAGCATCTCTATAAAACATGTGTAATTAACAGAGTATGAAATCCTCTTGGGATTTCATTTGGATGTGAAGAGACAAAGTGAATTGCAGCATTCGTCATATTGTGTTTTAGGGCATGTGTACCGATATTTGATGAGGCGTTTTTTTGTCCTTGTTTTCTGTCTCTACAGATGCACCACCCTATTCAGATGAAACCTGCAGACAGTGAGAAATCTAATGGTGAGTGGCACTGCACACATGCACAGCGACAGACCCATCAATATCACATACACACATACACATGCATGCATGCATCAATAGCCTTTTTCGAATTTTGCTTGGTAATGGCTATCTCTGCTTGATTGGCAGACAGCGCGGGGGACTCGGGGAAAAGATTGAAACATAGAGCAGAGGAGAGAAAGGGGGTGGGATGGGGCAATACTGATATATATAAATATATTTTTCTATGTGTGATGAATTATTAAGGTGGTTCATAAGGAGGTCAGTGAAAGTTGAATCGTTTTGGCCTCGTTGTGAACCGGCCTCTCTCCCCTGTGGCTGCTCACTCATACAAACATGTTGTATGCACTCTCCTCTTGCCACACACGCTCTCCCTAATGCATCTATTACACACATGCGCGCGCGTGCATGCACACAAGCAGTGTCGCACACCCTCGTCCTCAGATCACCCCGTTCCCAAACTACATACCGCAGATCCAGCTCTGAATTGATTTCCTATACCGAGCCTCATCCTCCATTCCTTCTCATTCAAAGAGGAAGCTGTTGTACAGTGTGGAATACCAGTGGATGCATCTTTAAAGGGTAGGCCTGCTGTTATCTGTTAGCTCATTTATAAATACTTCATCGCTTCTTCTGACGCATTTTGTTGAGCGAAGATGCAGACCTTGAAAAATCAACTCACAAATATGTTATAAGTTAGTTCCTTATTTATTTCCAGACGGTCACTTTACTTCTTACCATTACTCAAACTGTTGGACTCATGTTTAATTCCATTGCTTCAACTGGACGTGAGCTTTCAGTCATGGACAACGATATAACTGCCGTAAAAACAGAAACCTGAAGCTGATAAACACCTATGTCCCACTAAATCCAGGAGGAAATAATTTGGTTTCTTTGCCATAAAACGAAGACGTTGATCAAGCAGAAGACATGTTGAAGGAAAACAGTCGAAAGTGTTTGCAAACACAATAGATAGCTAAAGTTATTAATATGAAGTTATGAATGACATTTAGCAACAAATGTGACTATTAGTTAGCAGTTAGCTGCTAGTGACAAGGCCTGATTAACAACTAAAGTTTGGATTAATAGTTAACAAACTGAACAGTAATAGATAAACTCAGGGAAATTGGTCACTAACTATCATAACATAATTACCTGTTCAATTAATTAGTAACAAAAAGTAAAAGCTCCATTGTTTTAATGTTAAGCTAAAGTTATGGGCAGCTAAAATGAATTAAAAAGTCCTGATCCTATTTAAAATGAGTTCAAATGAACTTATTAGGGCATGATTGTGTAAGGCAGCTGAAAAAAGATGGAGACCGCTGACTTAGGTGCTAAAAACAATCATTGTTTCTCATTTTCCCTTGCAGAGTTTAGCTTTTATGTACTCCAGAGGTCATGTTATTAAATGGCAGGACTCTGGGAAGTTATTTCTAAATAGTCAATCTGACTTTTTTAATTCTTCTTACAGCCCATAGCGGATGTTTTCAGTACCAAATCTGAGCTAAACTTGAATGTCAAGCAAAAAAATTTAATAACTCTTTTTTTTTTCTTGACATTTTTAAAGTAAATACACTGCTGTGACATTTTGTTCTTCACACTATGAGGTAATAACTCGGGCTTTCCTTACCTTCTCGGTAAATTTACACAAGAGCAGTTATTTTCACACATTTTGCTGCTCGGACTCCAGCTGCATCAGAAATTAGCGCGACCCAATTTTTGCGGTTCAAAAAAAGTAAAAACAAGAGTGCAGTTTTGAAAGAAAAAAAACATCTAAGCTTCCTCGGAGATTTGCAGTTTTGCTGGATGAATAACCAGAAGACCCCAATTTGGGGATTTTTTGGTGTGAAATGGTTCCCATTAGAATTATGTAGTGTGGCAGCGCATTGGGTATGTGAAAAATCTGGCAAATGAAATTAAAATTATTTAGACAGTTAAGTGAGAAAATGTAGGTTTTTGCAGTTTGGATGAAGTGACCCTTAATGCTGAGTAATTGAGCGGAATTTTGGTTTGGATGAGCTGCCCATTTAAAGCCAGCAATACTACATTTAATAGCATTTCTTG
This sequence comes from Rhamphochromis longiceps, assembly GCF_057381845.1. Classification (NCBI taxonomy): domain Eukaryota; kingdom Metazoa; phylum Chordata; class Actinopteri; order Cichliformes; family Cichlidae; genus Rhamphochromis; species Rhamphochromis longiceps. The sequence goes on along the minus strand of NC_140573.1, from coordinate 23,225,239 downwards.
GACACATGCAGAACTCACATGTACGTTAAATGCAGCTCATTTGCCACAGCAGCATCACAGAGCTTTCCTTCTAGCCTGCCATGTATGTCACTGTCCACTGCAGGGGAGGAGAGCAAAATGACAGCATCTGGGAAGGCAGGGGGAGAAATGCTTATAAAAGCCATCATCCGCTCCACTCAAATATATGGCCAAATATCACTTTATAAGAAATAACTGTCAGGGTAAGGATGGTGGAACTTAATAAAGAAGCCGCTGCTCACAGTGGGAATGGTGAAATATAGAGCAGACCATACGTTACACGTCCATCCATTTAACGGTAATGACCTTTAATAAACCCAGTGTTAGATCCGCTGTAACAGTGACGTATGGCTGCGCAGAGCTTTATTAGTTTAGCCAGTGGAGATGGAAGAAGAGAAAGAGACTGAGAGAGATAACAGTATTGGTTAATCTTGTGCGTATGTGTGTGGGGTTTTTTATTTAACACTTCCCTAAACCTTTGTGATTCTTTCTTCGGCATCTTTTAACTATTTTTGGAGCTCAGCGTGAGCCCGCTTCTGCTCCGATTTATCCCCGAATGCAAAACCGACTCCTGATACATCCCAGAGCCGGCTTTATGAGTCTTATCACCCGCCCGCCTGCCTGTGCGCCTCGTCCGAAAACAGAAACAGTCAATTGTAACGATATCTCCTCTCTTTCTTTCCTATCGACACAGAGTAAATTAATTACATTGCTGTTAGACTTGTGGTAATCTTTCTCTGGAGTGATGCGCGCACACACACACACACACAAACTGTGTGTACAAAGGAGTTAAAGCTTTTTGAAGCAACACTTATCTTGGCAGCGTATCCCGATGGTTTGTTTTTTAAACACACAAACAATTCAAACAGCAAAATAAACAAGTGCGCTATTGATTTCCCAGAGTGCAACAGACCGCTTATCTCTTTCGCCTTGCGGTAAGAGCTGACAGTTTCCTCATTAAAAATGAATTGGATTAGCATTACATTGAATGCAGCGGGAACACATAAACACACACATGCGCGCATTGTTTCAGCGAATGAATGTGGGTTTCACTCTCAGCCTAATTCGAACTTAACGCCTCGCGCTGGAAAACACACGGGGGCAAGTTTCTCGCCTTCACCTGCAGCCGCCTGCGCCCGTTCCTCGAGATTGCACCGGAGGAAGGAGGGATTGTGTCAGCAGAGGAGATGGAGAGAAATTCACGAGGGAGGAGGAAGGAGGATAGAGGAGGAAGGAGAGGTGGAGGGAGGGAGGAAGGGGGTGAGAGAGGACAGGCTGAAGAGTCTCAGCAAGGAGCCGGTGTTGAAGTGATAATGAGACATTGATCAGAGCCTCACAGATGGCATGATGAAATACATGAACTCTGTCTGTCTTCATCGCTCTCCCACTGTCTTTTTTTCTTTCTTTGACTGTTTCTTTTGATTGCTACATTTTTTTGTCTCAATCCATTTTTCCACATTTCGCTCTTTTTCATTTTTATCTATTTTTTTATTTTTTTATTTTACTCTTTGTTCTTACCAATCTTTTTTTCCACACATCACTATTTCACAGCATACTCTCCTTGGTATATATATTTAAAAAATGGCTTTGAATGTGATTATCCGTAAACTACACAAAACAGAAACTACCCTCAAGCAAAGAAAATATTGGTCATCTGAAATTGGAACTGCTCTTAAATAAATCAGCAAAGTTTTATGTCCTAACAAAGTCAAGTTAGCCAATTTTTTTACACGATAAAGCGCTGATTGTTGGTTATGAGCTGCTGCGATGTTCACACTCCATCTATCCATGATTACTTTATTTTGTGGTGTCACTAACTTTGGGGCAGAAATGTTCAGTAAATCTTTAACTTACACCATATCTGAGTTTGGGAGGGTTTAAAGTTGTGAGAACGCTTTCTGAAACACCCAATTCTTTACAGTTAATCCTTCTTTCATCCGGCAAAAGCACGGGATTAAACCAGAAACATAATAGGAGAGAAAAGTGGCAGTCCTAATATGACATCTATGAAAGAAATCTGTAACAGCGCATTTGTCAGCAAACTTTTTAAGCATTTTATTTTAGGAGATTGAAATTAAAGTTATTAGTGCACCCTGGTTTGAAACCGTTCTGTGTGGATGTTCTCCTAGTGCTTGCATGAGTTCTCTCCCAGTTCTCCAGGTGCTCTGACGTTCTCCCACACTCCGACTACATGCATGTTAGGTTCAGTGGTTGGCCATAGGTGTGGCTGTGAGTGTTAACACACTCTTTCTCTGTGTTAGCCCTGCGATAGACCGACAACCTGCCCAGAGTGTACCCAACCTCTCACCCTGTGACAGCTGGGATAGGCTCTATCCCCTCTGTGACTCTGAATTGGATAAGCAGTTAATAAATTAAAGTTAATTTCAATAATACTTCGAAATAACTACCTAGGGAAGCATTACCAGTATGGCTGCTGAGTACCCAGACTTGCTTCTCTAAGGACTTTGATTAGCCATGAAGCATTCCTGTGCTTAGGAAATAAGTTCCAGTGATGGCACAGCTAATGGGTAGTGATGTGCGGCTCAATCCTGAAATATCAATTCTTTCGATACCAATCATTTATGTTCTAGAATCGATTCTCACATTAAAATATCAATATTTTAGTAATTTAGGGTAAATTTGTAGTTTATCATTAACAGGAACACAGTGGAAAGAAACTATAACATTCGGATTGTCTACATTCAAAGGAACTACTTCCTCTTCCGCCTTTCATAGTCATGTGCGAAATACGGCTGTATAAATGTCTGCAGCCCCTTGGCGCGTGCACTCACAACAATGGCTGAGCGTAATTGTGTGGACGTATTTTACTTCCACAAACAGCTGAGACGTGGTTTGCGATACATGTGGCAAAAAAGTGAGGTGTTGTGGCCATACTTGCCAACCTTGAGACCTCAGAATTAGGGAGACATTCAAAAGGGCTGTTGGGGGGGGGGGGGGGGGGGGGGTGATAAATACATTTTACAGTGTTGATTTATCGGATAAAATACAGCAGGGGTGTCCAAATTCAGAGGCTGCTTCCACCTCAGAACCCGGCCTTCGCGGTCTAAAGAAAGCCGGGTAGTACGGCACGAGCTCCCTCGGTGGAGTGAAACAGCCGTCTGCTCCTTGCCATCTAAAATATAACAGGGCGCTGACGTAAACTCTCGACCGTCTCACACTTCTGTTTAATCAGCTTTCTGTTTGACGTTTATTCAGCTGTGTGAAAACCCCGGAGGAACCCACCCGAGGGATTAATAAAGTAAAATTTAATTTAATCTAATCTAATAACTTTAATCTCAGCCAAGCCAATTTACTCACAAACAAATAAAACACTGAAAAAGCGAAACAACATTTTTAAGTTATCAAAGTGACTTATATATCATGTTTAACCCGAGTAGTGAAAGACCGCGGGGGTTTGAAAATGACGTGTTGGTCGTCTCAGATATTTGAAGTTTACACAGCTACATTCTCACCTGAAAATATGTTAAAAGTTTTTTTGCGACGCAGAAAGAGAAATAAGAGTAATATTAAAACTAAGCAGCTGCCGCCATTGTTGGAAACTGGAATAGGCACTATGAATTCTGCGATATGGTTTTTTCAATTTTGTTGTCCGGGTGGAAAATCGGGAGAAATTCGGGAGAATGGTGGCTCCGGGAGATTTTCGGGAGGGGCACTGAAATTCGGGATTCTCCCGGAAAAATTGGGAGGGTTGGCATGTATGGTTGTGGCAACATCACTAACCTGAGGTCAAACACCTCAGAGTAAATCATATCACAGAATATGACGAGCGTATATTGAGACGAACTGAAGAGGAGGAGAACGACAGGTGCTGCTAGGGCGAGACAGACGTCTCTCACGGAGTCCTTTAGTGCTGCAGGCAGGCAGGTGTTCAAATAGCACAACTTCAGGTTTTTTATTTCTGTATGATGAACTCTGCATTATTAAGTGATAAGAACAAGTAATCTGATGTCCTGTAATCATTATCATGCTATAATTTGAGATACAATAAATAAAATGTTTTTGTACAAAGTATCGGGATCAGTATCGTCGATACCACCCTGAATATTACTTGGATCGGATCGGAAAGGAAATCAGTGGTATCACACATCACTAGTAATGAGTCAGTCAAACCGGAGGTTATAGCCCAAGGGCTCGTTTTTAAGCCCCACCCACTATCCAGCATGTAATCCATGCAGTGTTTCCAACTTAGCGACTTTGTCGCTATATTTAGCAAGTTTTCAGACCCCCTTAGCAACTTTTTTTCTAAAAAGCGACTAGCGACAAATCTGGTGACTTTTTCTGGTATTATCGGAGACTTATTTATGACGACTTTTTGACGTGAAAACGCGTATCGCTCTTACTCTCAACAAGCAGCGGTGCTGCCTTGGGCACCTCACCCATGCCAAAGCGCTCACAGGCGGAGGATAGTCCTCCCCAGCTGCTATCAGGGCAAGAGACGTTCACACATGTGCGTCCAAACGGCAAATGAATCGCGCATGAGCGAAGCCGCTGCTCCCGCACTGACTGTAACGCAGTCAGTTCTTCCTTTACTCTTATGCTGTTTTGTGGATCACAAGGTTTAAAACTACTTATAAACACACACTCACACACAAAGTAACTCCACCAGAGTGCCAATTTCGGGTCACTTTTGCTGGTCCAGGCCTGGATAAAGAAGCAGGGTTGGAATTGTGACATTTAAAAACAATAATTGCTAAAATAAATTTAATTTGTAGTTCTAAATACATTCAAACTGCATTTAGGACGTTTTTTACTCACTTTATGACTCTTCCACGATGTTATTTCTCTCTCCAACAGCGTAGGTTACAATTACATTAGCATGGCCAATTATGCAAATTAGGCGATGACGTCATTTGGCGACTTCTAGCGACTTTTAGGACAGCCAATAGCGATTTTCCTTACTGAGGAGTTGGCAACACTGAATCCATATGGCGTATAGGGACTTTGAACCCCACTCTCCCCGGTGATAGTACTCTGATGAATCCACTTTTTTTGTCTAATGACCAAAACTAAAAGAAATTTGCCTACACCAGCTTTAAAGTACTTATTTGCTTTCACAACAAACACTGAAAACACTTAAATGCCTGGATAATAAATATAAAGCTAGTAGCAGCTCATTAGCTCAGCATCAAGAAAAACCCCTCAAACTATTCTGGATGCAACAGGCTTTATGACTAAGTGAGTTTGGTCTTATATAACATTTGGGTTAAGGCCATAATTTACAATAAAACCCAAAGTTCAACAGATTAAGCTTTCAAACTGTTTTTTTTTTTTTCCTTTATGCCATGTTTCTATCTGCTTTAGAAGCCCATTACAGTTATGTCAGAGTGGTTTTCTTAGAGGGCACCTGAGGTCTTTTCTGATTAAAAGAGTGAAATAGGTATTAAGGAAATGTTTAAAGTCATTTGAGAGGAACACAGCATTAACTCTGGCATGCACAGAGTGTTAATGTCATAAAATCTCTTCATTCATCTTGTTTCTCGGTTCTCCTTACAGCCGTGGAAGACAGGAAGTTGTTCATCGGCATGGTGTCGAAGAAGTGCAACGAGAACGACATCCGGGTCATGTTCTCTGCGTTTGGACAGATCGAGGAATGCCGGATCCTCCGAGGACCCGACGGGCTCAGCAGAGGTACCTGTCCCTCTGACTCACTTCGATCCAGACTTGATGTTCCTCATGTGAACATTAACACCTGCGTGGCCTCCAGCAGCTACAGTTCATTGCATTAACTTGTGTAATGACTCAAAAGTGTTTACCTCGAAATTTTGTGATAAGAGTTGACTGGTTGAAGTGAGGTTCTGAAAAACTGACTTGAAAAAGTTCCCAACCGCTTTAATGTTTTGCAGTTTATTGTTATTTGCCTGCTTAAAAGCATTTGTGCTGCACAGGAAGCTGCTCATTTACACCTTCTCAGCCATTTTTCACTTCACTGTCTACCTCTGGAAGTGTTTTCCGAGCTGTCAGTGTTGCAAGAAAAGACTGTTTACTTAAAACTGCGGTAATTATTATATAAAAACTTTTTGGGGTCATAAATATTTCCTCTGCAAATCAGCAGTATAGAAAAATGATGAGCCTTTCAATGCGCATAATGTGCCCGTGCCTATTAAATTAGATTTCCCCATTTACCTGAAATAGTATTTTAATGTTGTGATCAAGCTGCACACCTGACAGAACCAACAATAAATGTTTGTGTGTGTAGGCTTGATTTTCTAATTGAAAGTCAGCCTTGAGCCATTCATTGTCTTCGGCAAGTGGAAGTGCGCTCTGTCCTTTTTTATTTCCCGGAGTCTGAGTGGTTCAGAAGATGGTTATCGAATGGTTCGCCAAAATAAAATCAATTATTAGCCATCAAAGGTCTGCAGTGGAAGAGCTCTGTGCAGGTCATAAAGACGTCAAAGGCCATTTTAGAGCTCATATTATCAGGTTTTATTGGTTTGATAGATACTGCAGAAATTCTAGTGATAATAATAAGCAATAGAATGAGAGCAGAAATAATTAAAGCTGAAGCTGGATCAGGGCTCTCAAAAGGCTCCGCTAGTTTATCCACTTAATGGATGTATAGGGGCATCAAGTTGTGGTTTAAAGGTTATTTTATTTTCTGCATATTACAAGATAAAATTATTCTAGATTAGCTGGTGTTGTATGGCCTCAGTCACACAGGCCTTTAGACTCTTTAGCAACCCTCGGCAACCACATGTGTATTTACCAACCAGTTGTAAGTGGTTGTTAAAGTTTGCTGCAAGATTGCTGCGGTCTCTTGTAATTTGCATGAGCGATGCCAATTTATCCTCCAAGCAAGTTAAATAGTAGTAGTTATTGTTTAGTTATTGTTTACAATCAAGTCGGCATTAGCCATGCAAACAACCTGTTTCACTAGTTTTCCCTACACAACCACTGGTTATCAGATGGTTGCTAATAAGTCTTTAGGCCTCTGATGATAGCTGTTGGACACATGGTGGAGGATGAGAGAGGTGCAAACCATCGACTGTATATAAAGTATACAGACTAATTCTGAACTTCCTGTTCTTAAAGCGTCAGCATCAGCTACCATACTTTTGGTTTTTGGATCCAAAAGTGACCATACTTGGATGAAAGTGAGGAGCGTTACACCATCTGCCAGTGCAAACAAGCTTGGTTAGCTTTACCTGCATAGGCGCAAACACCTGCTAATAACTGCTAAGTATCAACTAAGAATTTTACTCATTAGAACAGAAGCACAAATTCCCAAATAAAAACTGATAGATATAGTCAGATAATCCCATTTCAAAGAGGTCCTAAAAGCACATGAAGCCCACTTTAATTATTCTTATTAATAGAGGTTAAGCCTCGAGACAGTTAGCAGAGACAGCTAGCAGACAACAGCAGCTAGAGCCCTAATTTTAAGCTTTAACAAACAGGTGAGTTATAGAAAATCATAGCCACGGTACAGTTGTTTGTTGAAGAGAAAAAATATCTGAAGTCACCAAAAAGAGTTTCCGCTGAAAGGTTGCCGTAAAGTTGGGATTTTACCATTGAAGTCTGTTGGGATTGAGAGTACAAACGGACTAAAAAAGGAACCACATTTATGTATAGATATCTGTTTATAGAAATTAAATGAGTGCAACAAGCCCAGTATACCTTATATGCCTAATACAGCACAGCCTTTGTATCAGATTCTGTTTTCAACCAACTGCTTCTTCCTAAATGTTTTCCTTCGAGGTCTTAAAAGAGTCATTTTAAGAAGTCAATGCAAATGAACTGGAGCAACATCTCGAGGCTGCTGTGGCCACCACTGTGAATACATGCTTCTCCTCTTTCGCTCTATATACCCCCCACCCCCATTCTTTCTTCTCCCCTTCTTGCTCTGTCAGCTTCATCCCCAAACATCCCCTCTCCCACTCCTCCTTCTCGCCTCCTAACCTCTGTTCATATCCTCCACCTTCCCTGCTGTTCCGGTTTACCCTGTCCATGAGCCAGTCCTAAGCTCTGTACTTCCATTGCAGAGCAGTGGGAATTTTCAAATCCGCTGTCCAAATCGGGACGTGAGTTGCTGCTTTGTTGGCTTTGTAGTGTTGAAATAAAAGGATTGGTTATGTTTTGCATAGCAAAACAAAATGTTAATTTTAAAGCACTTTCATAATTTTACTGCAACTGTATTTACTTTTTTTTGACTTGATAAGTCTATGAGACGAAGACCCCACTTTATTACATCAGTATACGAGTTTATGTTAGGTTATGTGATCGACAGGTTTCTCAGTCAAATCCACCTTGTGCTCGTTGCTAGTTTCAAAAAGCACTGCTCTGCTCAAGGCGTATGCAGCACACCATAGCTACATTGATCTTTTATCTTCAGTGAATGATCTTACAGTTATTTGATACCAGTCTCAGTTACTGTTGACATAAATCACTTGTTGAACCAAATTTGAGTCCAGTACCAAACTGATATTGAGGAAAGCCTGCCCTCAAATTTAGAATTTCAAGCAAATTATGGTTATTACTGGCAGTTCACATGAAACCCTTGTAATATCAGCCATTTCCCTTTCATTTTTTTTCAGTTGGTGAGGTGCTGATTTGGCCATTCGGGGACTTGGCGGGAGTCATAGAGCAGTAATGAAAAAGTAACACGGCCATAAAAGAAAAGAAAAACGTTTTTATGACTCTGAATGTGGCAACATCTCCAATCCAGTTGATTTGGAGAAAGGTATGAGCTGCCTCCACAGCAAAATAGCAAATTCCTGGCGAGTTTCCTTCGTAATTGGCACACTCTTGGTGCTCTTCTCAAAGTGCTCCAGGGCTGCTTTCAAAGAAAAGAAATGGACCTATAAACCAGGTGTCAAATCATTCAGATCAGTCAGCTGCTGGGTGTGACAGGTGTGTTCTGTAGGTCCGTGTTTCAAGACATATGAGCAGATATGATAATCATCTATCAATCTATTTTTAGCTATGTTACCTATCTAAATAATCATCATCAACCATTTCTTCCCACAAGCACACACCTGCCTCCCCTCACGGCTCATTTCAAACATCCTCCCAGTATACCCTACCTCCCCCTTCCCTGCCCCTTTGTGGTTTCTATGTGCTGAGGAGATGGAGGGGCTTTTTGCGAATCTCTGTCCTTCTATTCTTCCTCCTTCTGTCACGGGAGCTGTCGCTGTCATCGTCACGCAGGTTCAGTGTGGTTATGTTGGTGATATATACTTTTCTGTGGCTGTTGAATGTTATGGATGTTTTATTGTTGACTCGAGTCTGATCTTCCTCCTTTTCTTCTGAAGGTTGTCTCCATCTTGAGTCTTTGCCTGAAACCACACTACTCAAACTCCCATGTTCCTCTGCTTCTGCGAACAACACGGCCCTCCCCGTCTCTATATTCACCCTGGCTGTCCTAGAATCCGTTCTTGCATCAATTTGTCCTCTTTTTCTCAGACATCCCACACCGGCCTCCTTCCCTCCCTTCCCTGTTTCCTTCTCCCATCCCTCTTCAGCTCCTCTCTTTTGTCCTCATGAATATTTTAGATGCAATGGCCAAATCCTTGCTTCTGTGGAACTAATATAAACCACTTAGTCGAAAAGGAAATACTGTTAGTCCAGCTTGGTCTTGGCTAGTAAACAAACACCCCTAACCAGGTTGGAAATAAATAGGCCTTTACGGATTTCTGTGTGCCTGCAACTCCCAGGGGCCCTCAGTCCCACATAGCATCGCTGCTGAGGTCCTATTAAATCTCGATATCAATCAGAAGAGCGCTCCACCATCCCGCTATTAATAAAATATGGATCACACCACCAGTGGATGGCTGGGCCTGGGGAGCTACCCTACTTTCATTAAAGGACTGTTTGGTTCTCCACTGACGACAGAATGCGGCCCGTGAGGTATTTTTAGCGCTCGAGCCACGTCCCATCTCTGTGCTTCGAAAAATAAGACATGCACCAACCAGCCAGAAAGTATGGCTTCGACTCTAAGCGTTTCTTTTTTCATTAACAGCTTCGACATTAATGAATCAGTGTGCAGGCGCAGTGGAATTCCTTATTTAGAAGCTTTGGCTTCAAGCTGCAGAAACGGGCTAAAGATAGAAATGTTTCTTTGCGGATGAAAAGCATCCTGTCTGACAGTTGGAGACAAACTGATGAGTCTCCTTTCGGTGACAGCCGATGATGTTGTAGCTGACCGGTTTTATAAATAGAGTCAGGACCTATCAGGACCAGTCTGGAGGGCTAACCCAAATGGATGCCCCCTGCAGAACTGATCTAGTTCTGGGGCATTACTTCTCTGCAGAGGATGGAGGCAGCCTCCTGGAAAATAAGCAGTTAAATGGCAGATTGTGGCCCACCTAAAATAGACAGTCCCCTGAATAAATTGAAAAATGACCCCTTTTTGTATGTCCTATCTTCAGTGCTACCACTTAGCACAGCAGCCCTGGCACTGCAAAGGACGCATCAAATGTTTACTAGGTCAGAGCTTCAGTCTCTTTTTTATCACCTTCTTGCCTCTTTAATGTTAAGCAACCAAGGTAGTTTCACATAAAAGGTGATTGAACTCTATCTTCCAGTTGGCAGTGACAGAAAAGAAAAAGGAAAGGTCAATAGGTTTCATATAAGATCAGAGACAGGTCTGCATAACCAATAGGAACAATCATTTTGAAAATTGAACACAGAAGATGTTGATTTGAGTGCTCGGATGATAAAAACTGTTCAAGTGTATTTCTTTCAATTCTAAAGTTGTTCTCACTAAAGACCAAGGCTCATTCTTCTTGACAGCCATCACTTAAACTTCTCATTCTATTCAGAAAATGGTGTAGACTATAAAAACGGAATCTTCAATACTGTGGCCTCAGTTGATATGTTCAGTTAACACAGTCTGAACCTCTAACAGGAGACCCGGTAAACTTTTTGAGTGCTATAATTTCTGCTTTTATCATGTGTTAATATAATAGGTTTGGCAACCACGCCTTCAAAAAATATCCACATTACTTTTTTCAGAACTGATTTTCAAAATTACAACCTACAAAAAAGATTCAAAAAAAGAGTTAGGGCGCTAGGTAACATGGGAAATTTAAAAAATGCCAATTTATGCAAATTATTAAAAACACAGCACATTCTGAGTTTGATGACAGAAAAAGATTTTCAAAAAGGCTGGGACCAAGGGTGTGCTGACCTCTTTCAGACACACCAGTTATGTTACTTTTTAAATGATTTCCTGTAATTGCCCAGGATATATAATTTCACCTACTCAGCAGTTTAGTTTGCCAGATAATGACATTGCTTTCATTCAGTTCAGTTTTATCTATATAGCGATAAGTCACAACAAGAGTTTGTCTGAAGTTGCTTTATGTTGTAACGTAAAGACCCTACAATAATCCGGAGAAAACCCCAACTATCACACGACCCCTTGTGAGCAAGCATATGGTGACAGTGGGACGGAAAAACTCCTTTTTAACAGGAAGAAATATCCAGCAGGGTGAGGAGAGGGAGATGAGACGAGAGAGAGAGATTAATAATAACTAATGATTAACTGCAGAGAGTGAAAGGGTGAGGAAAGAAGAAACACATCATGGGAAGACCCCACACGCCTAGACCACTTGCAGCGTAACTGAGGGAGAGTTCAGGGTCACCTGATCCAGTTAAATATGGGTCAAATCAAAGCAGAGTTCCCCACTTTGCCTAATCTCCTGTTAAAATAAAATGAGGCCAAGAGACACACATCTGGAACTTGTTTAAATATGCTTTCATATTTTCATGATACAGTTTTAACTTTCTACAACAGAGATGTGTTTTTAATGACACCCGAGAGGCTGAAGATCAGGAATTCTGAATCTTTAAATATAGATTATATCTTTTAAAATGTATTATATACCACAGATTATTTAAAAAAAAATATTACAACTGTTTTAGAACTGTTTGCCCACGTAGTCTTTGCCTCCCTATCTGTACCAGCCTGGTTCTTTTATAAATAACCATATTACTAATCAGCCGGATTTTGATTCTGTTGACACACGGTCAAAATGTTTTGCTGGCATCAAAATGAGCATATTAAAAATATTTATCTTCAAATTGGTTATATTCGACTTAATACGGGGTTTGACTCGCTTGCTCGGCGTGCCCCGTGTCTCAAATGTGTGCAGAGGTAGAACGGGGTGTCTAATAATTGTAAAGTTGGCGATTTGATTCAAAGCTGTAACCAAGCAGTTTGAGCACTACGTACAAAATAAAAGAGACAAACAGTGACTATGAGAAACAGATGCAACTCTAATCTCTTGTTTTAAAATCAGTTTGTGAAACAGCCCAACAATCAAAGAAACCAACCTGCCCTCTACCGAGCAAAGAAGCGTCCGGTTTTAAACAGCGAGGCTCATCAGAAACGTGTTACCCTCCAGAAAGGGCGGTCAGAGCCCCGAGATAAACTTGCAACTGTACAAGTGCAGGTCTACATTTTCTCAGGGAAATGCCTGTGTTTAAAATCCAGGCAGCCGTGGATGTAGTCAGGAGAAAAAACTGACCATTCGTCTCTCTCATCCTCATTCTATCACAGCTACAGGCGGCTTGTGATAGAGGTGGAAGAGAACAATGATCATCTATTCCTCAACATATCTGTCCTTCCCCTCTCTCTCTGTCTTGTTGTCTGTTGCATTATCCTCACAATTCCCCCCCCCCCCCCCCCCCCCTTTCTCCACCCTTTCATCCCATCCACACAGCCAGGGAGAGTCTATCTGATGACCCATGCTATTAGTTTTTTCCTCTGTAGCCAAGCCACGAGTCAGCCAGCTGAACCTGAACGTGTGTGTGTGTGTGTGTGTCCAAGCATGTGTGTAATCAGTTCAGGCCTGGCTGCGCTAACATGGCTTGGTGAGTTTGTTAGCATATTATTAGCCTGGGGTGTTGTTGAAGCACTTCTCACATTATCTCCTCTAATCACTCCCTAACCAGTCAGACAAACACAACTTTGCACCCCCTCCTCCCACCCCTTACCCACAAACAACTGATAACAAACTCCCCTAAAATTGCCTCTGGCTGTGTCCAATCTTGATTGGCTAAAATCATTGTCAGTCACGGAGGAGGCCGACCACACCTCCACTTCCTATTCGCCTTCCTCTCCCTGTGGATTGAATTAATATCATTTCCTATCCTCCCGTCTTCCCGAGCCCCCTGCTGATGCCCCCTCACCTCGCCCTCCTCTATCACATCTCTTTCCTGTCTGACAAAGACAGAAAGAGAGGGCACCCAGTCAGACACACAAAACAACATGAACGGCCCAAATGGATTCAAATCGTTTTCATGCATATTCAGCCTGCTTTACACCGCTCAATTGCTGAGAGATGAGAGCAGTTGAATACAGGTATGACGAATTCGGCCAGTGTGTGCGTGTGTGTGTGTGGGAGCGAGAGGAAGGAGAAGGAGGAGGGGCAAGGACGAGGGAAGGCATCAACAGCCAATCCGACGCTCCGATGGTTATTGTCCCAGGTGTCCTGTGGTGGATGGGGCGGGGGTCGGGGAGGGGTTGTGGTTGTCATTACACTGTGCTCGTTTTTCGCCTGTTGTTTCTACAGCGACTGAGAACACTGTTGTCTGCCTGTGAGCTGTTCTCTGTATCAATCTCTGTTTTGGGTTTTTATAACGACGACGTGTCCAACCCTTTTGTCTTGTTTTTGTTCTTTCTTGTCTTCCCTCCTCCTCCTGCCCTTCTGCCCTCCCTCCCACTCCCCTTCCATCCCTCCCTCCCTCCCTCTGCCCCCCCTCCCTCGTTACAGGATGTGCGTTTGTCACGTTTTCCACCAGAGCTATGGCACAGAATGCAATCAAAGCCATGCACCAGTCTCAGACTATGGAGGTATGGTACTCTTGCCCTTTCTTCAACTCTCTGTCTCTTTAGTACCTTTAATACATGCACTTCACTCTGTTATTGTGCTGGCAATTATATGTCTGTCTCATCTTTGAGTCACTTCTTCAGTAAAAGCCGCGACTTGCTACTTAATAGGTTAGGCCGAGTAACATTTCCTGGAGCACTTCTGACAAAGGTCCAGTGAATTGAATGTCTCAATGGACTAAAGGAGCGCTGCTTTAATACGTAACCATTATGTAGGTCTTTTTCTGCTCGCTTAAGAGAAATGTGGTATCAATTTTTCCTCAGCACGAGGAGAATAAAATCTTTAAACCACAACAGTTAGCAAATGCTTAGCTTTTTGTGAAACGCGATTATAAGTTGGTAAGTGCTACTCAAGCATAGACTGTATATAAAAGGTGGCTGTAACCACTCTGACATCATCCACTAGTTAACAAAGAAAGATGTGAGCATGCAAAACCCTTCATCCACCTTTTATTTACAGTCTTTGAGTCCTTACAAAGATTTAATTAACATGCAGGAAGCTTTAATAAGACTGTAAAAGTGTTAACGGCCTTATTAGATTACTTTTAATAAAGTCGTTGGCAGTTTCTATGTGTAGAGATCATTTCAGACGACTGCGAACTCTTTATTATAATTATTGTTGCAATTGTGTGCTAATCAAACAAAAAACAAAGCTTGTTAAGGGTTTAAAATAAACATTGTGAATAAGAATAGTAACAATAATACTTTTTTAAACCCTGTTTGTTAAGTTACAAGTTAGTGTATGAGTAATGTAAATACTCAAAGGTGTTAATTATGTTCTGAAGTAGTCTTTATCTTATTAACAGTCCATAAACATTATTTACATGTGTATACTTTTTTATTTCACATTAGTTTTATTATTATTTTTAACCATTATTATCCTTAAAATCCTTCATTGTTCACTCACACACGAGGCCAATTCCATCCCCTCAACCTACAGAGTATAACTGTTCACTTCTCATTTGATGATTTTTTTTACTTGATGATTTTTTAAAGCATTAACTGTTTGGTACAAGTCTGCCTATGCTTTCAATCTTTATGATTATCCAACTAAATCCTTTTATTCGGTGTGTAAATTTAAATGAATTCAGCTTGTATCTTTAGGAAATGTGAGTTGTAACAAAGTCTCGGCTTTCCTGCGCCGCATGCGGGCGGTAAAAATAATGATTAATTTGACGAGAGTTTATTAAATGAGGTGATTTTCATTTATAAGATGTCTCTTTTCCATAAAAGAGTTATGGTGCTGCTGACTTCTGTAGCATCTGTGGAGCTGCCATTCAGAAAGAAAGGAGAGATTTATTATATAACTTGAGCCACTCAGGGGTTTTGGGTCTTTTGTTTATTTGTATAAAGCTTCAGGCTCAGATTATGCTTGGGTTTAGTTAATTTGCAAATCAGTGTGTATTGCAATAGCCGTCTTTTTTTGTGTGATTTTGAAAGAATACAATGAAATCTAGCCTTGAATCTCCAGTTCAGATGTCCAATTAGGAAGTACAAGCTGCACTGGGTGTTAAAGACAATACTGTGGCTTAAGGTTAGGACCTGTGCAGACCTCTAACGCCACATGCCAGGTGTGCAGAGGACCAGTGTGACACATTCACCTAAAAGCTAGAAGTCCATCCAGAGCTTTAGCAGAAGCTGGCACAGTCACGTCCTCGGCCTTGGGATAAAAATCACCATCGCCTGTTTAGTCTCCATTTTTCCAATCGCAGATTTTCCAACTAGGGCAAACTTTGGCAAAGTCTCCAAACTGTGACAAATAAGCAGCACCCTTGACACAACAACTGCAAATTGGAAGGTGCTGTTACAGACCTCATCAGTTGCACAGTGACCCCAGCGGTGCCATAATGGGGACCTAGTCGCAGCTCTTTTGTGTCCACCCCCCCCCCCCTGCCTCACCCGGGTTTTTGGGGCGCCCTTGTCAGCATTGTCAGGCCTTGTGACAGGGCAGGATGACAGGAGTGTGATTGGGAAGAGAATTACATGGTATAAGACGAGCACAGAGTGTGTGTACCCCTGCGAGTCAGAGAGAAAGAGACAAAAAAAAGCGGTAATAACAAGCTGTGTTAAGGGGAAAAAAGAACGAGTGGCATTCACCCCCGTAGCCCCCTCATTAGAGCTGATCATGATAATCATGGCTGCTATTGATGTGCTGTGACCCTGACGTGGGGAAAACGCATGCTCCTCCCTCTGTCTGTCTATCTGTGAGTATGTGTGTGGTTTTTCTGTTTATGTTGCCACACTGTGAATATCAGTGTCTGTGTTGATTTATGTGGCCGAACAGCAGCGGTGTCTGTCTTTCTGAGTCGAAGGAGCGACGCTCCTCTCCGTCGGCGTTAGCATTAGGCTAGAATTATCCTCGCTCCGAGCAAGTTGTCTGCCACAGTGGGGCCGGTAAACACTACCAGTGCCCCTTTGCTTTTATCATGCACACAGGAAAAGGGGGGAAAGGGAAGCTTTAAACCATAACACAACAATATTACAGTGGACAATGGCAAAATACCTTCATTTCCATTTGAAAACAAGCTGTCTAGCCCCAGGCGGACCTAAATTGCCGCATCCGTTTGTTAATGTTCCTCAGTTTTGCAATTTAAAAGTAATTACTTCGAGTCCGAATGAGGGAATGAGGTCTGGTAAATAGAGTTTGGTTATTGTCTTGGCTCTATTGCACCCCACTGTCTTAGATAGAGAAAGATTGTGTGCACGTGATGTGTGTGTTCGTGTGTCTGTGTGAGTGTATTCCCTGTCACGTACGCGCCACATGTCACGAGGAAGAAGTAAGGCAGACCGGGGGCCCATTCGTTGATGGCCCTGTCACTGTCATATCCATTCTCATTACGGCGTGACATTCAGGTACACGCCGGCACACATTTGTACACACACACACACACACACACACACACCCTTGCTCTCTGAATGTTAGGCCGTAATGAAAGTGGATATGAGCGGGACGGGTAATTCGCCGTCGAACCTCTAAAGACACACACGGAGAAAAGTGGGTCGCCTTCGTTGTGCTTTATTTGTGCTTTACATTATTCACTCCTTTTATAAAGACTCATTTAGCACTCAGGTTCCCCTCGTGCAGTTTTCCATCAACACTGATTTTTCTATTTCCTACCTTTTTTCTTTTTTCCTTTTCCCGCACGAAACTAGAGGGACACTTGTGTATTATCCTGCGCTTGCTGCATACGTGCACACACACCCCCTCCGACCCCCCGTCGGAAATGCAGAAGCGTTCAAGCACATTTAGACGAGAGCTTAAGCAGAGCATGAGCGAAAACACAGCAGTGTCTGTTTAAACAGTGAACAAACACATCTGTCGACTGTAGTGAAGAGCAGAGACAGATACAGACTGACAGTGGGAAGAAAATAGGAGATTAGATTAATCAGGGGCTGATGTTGACACCGTATAAGGCTGGATGATCCCATGTTTTATTTTAACAGAAGGAGTCTGAGTTAGCCTAACTTATGAGTCTCGAGTATTTGTCACAAAATGCCAGATTCGTCTTTGTTTTCCAAATAGTCTCAATTTACTCTGAATTTAGTCACAGTTTACTATGTATATGCGTGTTCTAGAGTGTATATGCTCTGCCGGTGTTATAAGTACCATCTAAGTCTAATTTAAGCTGAATTGTTGATTCAGCTGTAGGATCAGTCTGGAGGCTTCAGTTTGTCGTGCTGTTCAGTCAAGCGTTGTTTTACACCGACAGGTGATGTGTGTGTCCACACTTGCTGACAGGAAACGCAATCCAGTCGCCCAGTTCTGATGTTATCAGCTCAATGAACGGCCAGTAGGTGCAATTCTTCGTCTAATAACAACTCAGAAGATGGTTTTCAAACATTGTAGGCACTCCAGCTTGTGCAGGAGACCTCTAGTGGTAGTTTGAAGAAGTGCATGTAAGATTTCCAAAGGTAAATAAATGTCTTGGTGATCAAGGAAAAGGATACTCAAGAGCCCTTTTTGCATTATACGCACATTCATAGAGCACATTATTAAATGCAGTTTATCTTCCACACAGTAAATATGCATCGGGGGCAAATTGGGGTTCAGGGATCAAACTACCCAACTTCTCATCAGCAAACAACCGATTCTACCTCCTAACAAATAGCCATCCATATTTTTGGTGCCTGAAAACAAACCTAAAGACAACCACTAGGAAAGAAAAAGCAAGCCGGTTGATGTGTCAAGCTCACACTATGTTTTGTTGCGCTTAATCTGAAGGGTGGATCGAATGAGGTACAGCTACAAAAAGGAGGAGGAGCCTGGCAGCATGTGTGAGACTGGTAACGACTTGTAATGGCTTTTCAGTGAGCTGATAACATTCAAAACTAGAGGGAGAATTTTGCACCACTTTAAGGTTGAAAATGATTAAAAGGTTGGATTGATGTCTTCATCAATCCAACCTTCAAGATGTCTGTTTTCGACAGCTTTTATAAGCT
Source organism: Rhamphochromis longiceps (assembly GCF_057381845.1). Taxonomy (NCBI): domain Eukaryota; kingdom Metazoa; phylum Chordata; class Actinopteri; order Cichliformes; family Cichlidae; genus Rhamphochromis; species Rhamphochromis longiceps. Next base: position 23,206,929 of record NC_140573.1, on the reverse strand, counting down.
TCTGGGAATCTCAAAATGGACACAAAGCAAACCTTTTCTGCATAATATGGATTCTTAATATATATATTATTACAAAGGCAGGGAATTAATTCATTATAGATTTAATTCACTGTAATGGAAATGTTTTACACTATTAAAATAAGAAAAAACAACGACAATTATTTCAACTGATGAAAAACTGAGACAGTCTATAAATAATAAAGTGCGAAGCTAAAGTGGAAGGAGAAGTTTAATCACATGCAACAATGAACAGTTAAACATGGCACGATTTAAAGAGGGAGTGCTTTTCCAAGTATTGCCTTTGACAGATTTTGACGGTTCCTTCTGAGCGAGTAGGCTGGGTTTTGGGGACAATGAGTTGAAACAACATGCACAAAGAGCTCAGACGTGACGCGCAGACTCCTATAGATATCGGGGGCTCCTGACTTCCTATTAGCAGGGTAAGTTAACATGGTTTGACATTTGAAGGCTATGCGAGAGGTAAATAAATGAGATGGAGAAGGCTCAGAGCGCATAAACTCTCTTGAAAGCTATGAGAGATTGATTTCCAAGGTAAACGGACCGGAGCTTATAAGTTCAGTTCGCGCGTGTGCATCTGAGCATTTTGGGAAAGATGGGAAGCGATGTGTAATGCTCTCTTCACGGTTGTCTCAGAGCGTTGGCTTCAGGGAGCGTAGTTGGCTTTATTAGCTCAGTGAACTCCTGGTTAAGTCGATCCAAGTCACAGACAAAAGTTTCACTTTTTCCCCCCTTTTTCTTAAGGTGGTATTTTCGGCTGATCGATACGCTGTAATTACATCATTTTAAAGTCGGATACCGTAATTACAGCAGGTGATCATTGCAGTGTAATTTTGAGACCACGGGCTGTCATGCCATCGGCCTACACAGACCCATCTGTCAGTCAGGAACTGTGGCGTGACACCTGGGCATCAAGCATATGCAGCGCAGGTGAAATTTCTGAGGCATATTTTAGAGGTTTTATCAAGCGCACTCAACCTGCTGCATGATGGCAGCACTGACATCTATATTTCAGTGAAAATGCTGTTACGATATCTGTCTGAGACGGGCATTTCTGTGTAGGAGATTTGTCAAAAGATTGCAAGAAACAGACAAAAATAGCATTTCAAAATAGAGTGTTTTCCCCCGTAGAAGCATCTTCTGGTAAAAAATTCTCCCATGAGACTCGGAGCGCTTTATTTTTTATTTTTCAAGATGTGAAAGTTGTGCAACATGGGAGACTTGACTGACTGGAGCTGAAAATCTGTCTCCTGAAAATAGCTGAAAATGGGAATCGATGCTTCACCTCCAGCACCGAGACACATTGCTGTTGTTGAATATGAACCCAGAGACCATTTGAGGCAAAACAGGAACGTTTCTTTTTATGACCACACATTAGTATTCATATGTTGGGTAACATTAGTTGCCTGTTATCAATAAAGTCAGTGTATTGTGAGGAGCCGACTGTCTGCAGGAGACTCATGAAATATCCCGTAAGCGAGATGAAGCCATTATGTCGCCCCCTGCTGTTTGTATTCAAAAGTGGGCAATTTAAAGCAAATCAGATGGTTTACAAATTTAGATTTACTCAACATGTGGTGTAATTACACCCAGCAGAAAGGGTTTTACAGACTCCCATCGTATCAGCAGATACCGATAAACACTGGCCTCGTCAAACACTCTGAAATGGACTTAAATCACAGAGGCGTGATGGGTTGTTGGAAACGGGATAATTCCTGAGAGAAGTGACCCTCATTGGTTGTTATAGGTGGCTATAGGTAGTAGTTGGTAATTTTAAAAGAAATGGCAGAAGACTCTGGGCTTTTATATTTTTAGTTTCTTTTTCTTTAACCTGTTAAAGTTTTAATTCCAGATAATACATCCCGAAAATCTTTTTGGTTCTGTTGTCTGGAGCTGCAGTCTTGGGCTCCTTACTACCAGCAACGCATCATTTAAACACCACAGCCTGCCTGAGTATTGTTGTTGATCACATCCATCCTTTTATTCTGCTTCCAGCAGGCCAATGCACCAGGTGTCAAAGCTCAAATCATCTTACAATGTTGTTTGTGGGCATGACGATGAGTTCACTGTACTCAGATGGCCTCCACAGTCACCAGCGCTCAATCCAATAGAGCACCTTTGGACATGTGGTGGAACGGGAGAGTCCCATCACGGATGTGCAGCCGACACAACAACTGTGTGATGCTGTCGTGTCTATATGGACAAAAAAAAAACTAACAGTAATGTTGGATCGCAGGCTGCGATGTTTCCTTTGAATGTCCTTATAAGGGCAGTCTCGGCCAAACCGTCAGACTCCACTGTTTGTCACAGGGTTGTGTAAAAGGTGTCCTTGTCTAAAGTAGGGCTTTAATCTAAAGGCTCTGGTGAAAGAAGGAAAGACTGACGTCATGGGTCAAGTGCAGGTTAACCTGTCACCATCTTTTGTTGCCTATTAATCTTTTGTGGCACTGTGAAGCTCACGAGATGCAGATTTCAGTGGAATATGATGGCAACTACCAGAATAGAAAGGAAATGCAGCTGCAGTAAAAACTATGAAATTACTTGCAAATGGGGACGAGTTATTTTTCATTGTTGCAGAGGGATGAATATGATAGAACATGAAAGACACGTGTAGCTAAAAATGAGATGTATGCATCTCTACTGAAATTGCAGTTAATGATTTTAACAGCTATGGGAGAAAAAGAGACGAGTGTAAGGAGATTATCACACCAGACTATGACAAAGATTTAATAGTCCTTTTATACTTGCCATATTTAGTTAGCGAGGGTTTGGAAAGTTATTTTTTTCTTCACAGGTTAATTACCAAAACTGTAAAATACACAATGTGTGAGTATTTTTATTTTTAGTTACATACACAAGTTACAAGTCCAAATTCTTTGGGAATCCAAGCACGTCAACTACTTGTTTAAATTTATGGAAGCATCTGAAAATATGCCCATCGTGCCACAGCATCAACTATGCTATATGAAAAATTAAGTGTATCCAGTGCTTTTAATAGTAATTTTTGGATGTTGAATATAAAAAAATGACACTTCACACAAACCTCTGCGCAAACAGTTCGACACTGGAATTGTGGATTTATCCCAAAAGCTATGACGTATTTTCAAAACCTGTAGTTTCGCCCACTTTTCTCCAGACTCTCACCTTTATGTTCTGTTTTTATTTTAAGATGAAGTTGAATCATATACCTCTAGCTGCCCAGAAACAGTGAAAGTTAGTCATAATTGCCCAAATTGCCATGGCTTCTGTTTAAAAATATATTTATAATAGACTTATAATCACACCATGCAAAGTTTAAACTTTAGATATGTAGTCCATGTAGTCCAATTCAAAAGATGGCTGCTGCAGAACAATTTCCAGAGAGTCATCAGTGGAGATTGATAATCTGCATTTTTAGTGCTGAGCTTTTAACTTCGTTATCTGGCAGAGAAATGTATCACAGAGAGAGACCAAACTGGAAAGGATGTTAGAGATGGATGGATGGATGAAAGTAGAGGAGCAGAGGATTAATATGGTGGAAATTAGGGTAGCTATGAAGAGTATGAAGAGTGGAAAGCTAGGTGGTCCTGATGAGATACCTGTGTAAACATGGAGATGTCCAAGAGAGAAAAGTCAGCTGAAGCAAGACAAAATTTGTGTGTGAATGAGAGGGGGACGGGTTGTCAATCTTCCAAAGTGCGAGAGGTCCAGGCTGGATGAAGAAGGTAGAAATGAGTGACAGGGGCGTGAAAAGGAAGATTTACAAGATGGTCGACTTGCTATGAGGTGTGTTTTGAAGATGGTGGAGCTCACAAAAAGACAGGAGGCCGAGCTGGAGATGCTAATATTTACATTGGGAGTAACCAAGATGGACAGGATTGGAAATGTGGACATCATCAGAGGGATATCTCAGGTTGAGAGGAGGGATAGTGGATGTACTGGTTGTTGAAGATGGAGCTGCCAGGCAGGAGGAAAAGACGAAGACCGCAGAGAAGGTGGATGTTGTGAATGAGGACATAGAAAGGGTTGGTGTGACAGAAGGGATTGTAGGAGCAGGGTGAGATGGAGGCAGATGGTCCACCATGGTGACCTCTAAAATGAGCAGAAAAAGAATATCCGGCATATCAGATATTAAATGTTCCTGCCTTTCCAGTGAAGTAACAGACTGTGTTATAGAAGAAAAGGTAATAGTCAATTGAATTCACGGGGCATGAGCAGGGAGCACGAGGTCCCATGTTCTGCCTGTTGCACTCTCTATCCATGCAGCTCCATCGCTGAAGCCAGAGTACTTCCAGAAGTGAGACCCCATCTGAGCATGTAGTTCACAAGGACCAGCTGGACAAAGTCCCAACGTAATCCTCCTGACACTGCCTGGAGTTCATCTGTCAAAACAGCTTCTGATATACATGGCTTTCTAGATGCTTGTTCATCTCAATCAAGGTTGATTAGCTCTTTAGTCAGAGAGTGTTTTTATATGAAAGTTCGAGCTGCTGCTAATCTGTGATGAATTTTTAAAAAATCCCCTTAAGGTAAAAGCAGGATAGTTTGTCTCTTTGAGCAAAACTAATAGATGGCATGAGCTGCCACTTTCTCTCCATGTATCCTCAGCATTTAGGGGCGAAGGTAACCAACAAGGCAATCACCTGAAAAACAGCTTCAAAGTGCAACAGCCGGCCTTTCGGGGATAACCGGCAGCATCAGGCGTAGATGCCTGTGGCCCTCAGCCTTCCTCCCAGAGCAGGACTCTCATTCCGGGCTGCATTTCCCCTCACTCACAAGGTGTCAACTGGAGTGATGAGATATTTAGCAGAGCGGGATAGGGAGCTCGGTTCTCAGGGGGAATCGACTCCAACGGCGAGGCCCCGACTAACCCTCGCCCTCCCAATACAATTCTCCCGTCGTCTCCTCTACTTTATCTGTCGGCGGTCAGAATGAAGAGGCAAAATGACCAGTGGAGAGACAGAGTAAATATGGCCGAGCCGCCGACAGACAGGAGACGAGCTCATTCAGCTGATAAGTCAGGCCCCGGCCTACAGAAGAAGGGCAGTAACACACGGAAACAGACACATACACATACAAGGAAGCAGATACACTGGATGTTCTATCTGACAAAGAAGGTCTGCTTTTAAATTACACAGAAACTCTAGTTTTTAATGTTGCTCAGGATGTGATGTGTATTCTGTCATTGGTCAGATTGTCGCATTTCACAGTAAGAGAAAACACAGAGCTTTAAAAAAAAAAGCATGCATCTGTATTCTTCGATGTGTTTGTTATAAGAATGAAGCTGCTGAACCAATTAAAGTCATATCAAAATGATTCAATGCTGTGTCTCAATTTATACCGAGATTAAAGGCATAATATTTGGTGCAAAAGCCAACAGCCATCAGTTGTGATGATGTGATGTTGGTAAGAGATTAATTCGGCTTTGAAATTCATTTAATTTCCCATTAAAGTTTTAGGCTAGACTCTTTATTTTTGACAGTCATACTGTCAAAGTGTAGGCATACACTTCTAAAGGTGTTAATGATTATTAATTGATTATTTTGGAGGATATTTAGGAAAAAAAAACAATGAATTTTTAGGCCTTGCGTGTAATTACAGTGGTGGATTCTCATATTAAACATGGCCATAGCTTTAAATAGTGACATCAGTGTATGTACAAATACTCCCTGTGAGACAAAAGCTCAGGCTTCTCACAGTTTTTTTTTCTACTCTTGGATCTCTATGATGTCACAGAGAGGATATCCCTTATTTGGACATCTCAGGCATGCAGCTCTGGCTGTGCGCACAGAAGCACTTTCCACTTCCTGTTTAGACCATCTGTTTGTAAGAGGGCAGCCAATCAGAAGAAAGTTGACTCAAAGGGATAAATGGCCCAAATGTATGAGTATCAACACAAAAATGGTGAGGCCTAAAAATCAAGTTTGGGCTGCTTGTTTGGGGTTGGCATGCCCTCAGCTTTTAGCATCTCACTCCTAGCATCGTGTTAGCATCAGAGACTGACAGATTTTCTTTTCAGGAATGCAAAATTGTGTCCAGAAAGGGTACAGATTATATGTTACTGTCGCATTCTTGTCCCTAAACTCAGTAAATTTAAAGTAAAGTGCATATTTTCACTCCCTAAATGTTGGGGATCGTTCTTCCTGTGCCCCGCACTAAATGATCTCAGACACCTGTTCAGCAAACACGCATGAAAAGGCCGGTTTGTCCGACAAACTCATTACTTTGGAACACCCGGTACTGCCAAATCTAAATAAATGCAAATGGAAATCACGGTGTTATTTTTACCAAAGTGGTCCTGACTGAAGTGTGAATGCTAAAAGCTAGTTTCACAGTACACGCTCTGATCCACAGTGAAGGAAGGAAGTGCAAACGCTCGCTCGCTTTCACTCTTGCACAAAATACCTGCACCGGCACACACAACCGTCATACAGCACATCTCCGCTCCAAAACGTGTGCAGCGCTATCTGCAAAGTAGGCAAATCCCTTCTCTCCCCCGCCGAGTGCGGAATCGAGCCTCAAACTAAATGTTTCAATCAAAAGGTTTTTATCCTCCTGTGGCAGATTGCCTTTGTTTTTGAACGGATTTGCCCCTAGTTAGGCTTTGATTGCGTTGTGTGAGTAATGGTGTGGTGTGATAGATTATGACTTGCCGTCTCAGCTTCGTTTCAGCCGGCACCGCAGCTTTCATCAGGAGCGTTGTGGGTTTTTGTCTCCTTCGTGTCATAGTTGTTAGCAAGCGTGTTGGACGTCTGATTTGTTACCCAGCTTCAGTGTGCGTACACAATCATCTCTCTTACACACACACATACACACACTGCCGCTGCTCTGAGGCGTAAGAATTCGAACAATTAGATGCCGTTCTAGTGACCGTTAAAATCTCTAAATCTTTCTCTTGCCCTCTCAACCTCTCTTCGTAGTCGCCCAAATCACTCTCTCTCTCTCTCTAGGTCTTTCCCCCCCTCTTTCACACATATTAACACACTCACACACAGACACACACAGATCAAGTCTCTCTTCATATGAGATGATGAAATAGTTGGAGAACTCGGGAAATCTGTTTCTGGTGATACCGTTTTGGACTCAGAGATAACTGAGCCCTTTTGGGGGAAAGAAGAAAGCCCACCGGCTTTAGACTCAAGTTTCCTGTGTGACTGTGTGTGCGTGTCCTGTGTCCCTGAGTGAGTGAGTGTGTGTGTGTGTGTGTGTGCGCAAGAGAGGACTTTTTAATTGAGAATATTTTCTTTCTTTGCTGAAGTTAAGTTTGTTAATACAAAGATGTTTGTGGATGATTTCAGGTGTGTATCATCACTGTAGACATGTGGCTTATTGCCCATATTGTGTTCACTCAGTACAACAATTATTACAGGTGTGTTTGCAAGCAACAAAGTACCTGAACAATCCTTTGACTCCTTTTCTCTTTCTTCTCCCATTTCCTCTCCTGCCTGAACTCCTCTCCTCTCCTCTTTCCTCACTTCTCCATTTCTGTTTTTCTCTTCCTCCCTTCTCTCTCATCTTGGCTCCTCTCTCATTTCCTTCCATCCTTTCATGTTCTTTTTTGTCTCCTTTCCTCTCATCTTTGGGGGCTTGTGGCCTTTCTATACTTCCCTTTCATCTTCTATCACTTCTTTATTTTTTATCTCACTTCCTCACTCTCTTCTTCCCTTCTCCCTTTCTTCATCCTTCTCGTTTTCCCTTTCTTCCTCTCTTTCCCTCCCCTTCTTTACGCTCCTCCTCATCCTCCCATCTCCGCAGGGCTGCTCATCTCCCATCGTGGTGAAGTTTGCCGACACACAGAAGGACAAGGAGCAGCGGCGTCTGCAGCAGCAGCTGGCGCAGCAGATGCAGCAGCTCAACAGTGCGACCACCTGGGGGAGCCTGACGGGCCTGGGCGGCCTCACCCCGCAGTATCTGGCTGTAAGGAGCGCCGCCGAGCCGCCCACCTCCATCACCTCCTCCACAACCCCTTACTGCAGCCCCGTGGCCAACACAGCAGCAGTCAGTGCCCCCAAACAAGAACAATCTAACTCAAAAAAATCTATCCAACATAGGCCTGCCGTCTTCTCCTTCTTCATTTCTTCCTTTTGTTCTGTAATTCCTTTTTTAGAGCTGCCATTGTTCCTCTCCTTTATCTTACTCTTGGGAATGTTGCGCAGTGAGGAAATGGGGTCTCTGAATTAAGGTTGCCAGAAGATGATCTTTCATGTTCGATATCTGAAAAATGTTCACGCCAGATAAAAATGCAGGGATTCACGTCCTGTTTCTGAATTTCTCATGAAGTGCTCATTGCGATGGTGTTCACAGATCTGCATTCAGTATTAAATTGGAGGTGGAAAGCCAGAAAGTAGAAAAATCAATAGTTTAAAACAATTTAGTTGCTGAATTTTTGACAAATAATAGAAACATAATTAATGAAATCATAATTATATTTCATCAGGAATATTATTTAATTCATGTATAACTAAGTCAAGGGATTCTAAAACAACTGTTTTATGATCAGTTTATTGTTTGTGTAGGTTACGGCTGAAAAGTTACATTTTATCCTAAAGATTTCATTTTTGAGCCCGTTCTGGTCCTCAGGTCATCAAATATTACATTTAATTTAAAGGTGATACTCGTGTGACGCACTCGTCAAACCGCAATATTTTCACAATCCTAAGTGAACAGCTAGACCAGGGGTCAGCAACCTCTCACACCCAAAGAGCCATTTGGACGCGATTTCCACGCAAAAGAAAACACTGGGAGCCGCAAATACTTTTTGACATCTAAAATGAAGATAACACTGTAATATTGTTTTTTTACCTTTATGCTTTGTGTGAACAACTAAGGCGTGTTGCTTAAATCCATGAAGTGCTACAGAGAAAATTACTTTTTTTTTATGTAATTAACACATTTTGAACTCTTAAAGACATATGCTAAAAAATTTAAAAAAATTGATATTTGCAATATTCTGCCTAAATATGTACTTTACCTGGTTAATGTGTGTGGCGGGGCGTGGTCTGCAGCGCCGCTGCAGGGGAGGCGGACGCACCTGAGCGGCAATCGCGCCTCGCCGCCTCAACGTCTGTGCTGTTGTGTTGGTATATGTCGGGCTGTGCGCTTTAACACCGGCTGCATGCGTACAGCAACCGTGTGTGAAAAGTGGTCAATAAAGAGATGCTGAAAAGCGTGTTCATGGAAACATCGTCGGGTCTGCCGTGATATGTTTACAATGGGACTTCTGCTCCTGAACCTCTGCGCACAGCGTCTGCAAATCGGGGCTGTACGAAGTCACTTTCATCTTTACGCAGGACTGTAAGCTGTCATCTGTGAGGCGTGAGCGGTGTTTGCTTTTAACATAGTCCACGGTGGAGCTGCTGACATAATGTGGATCCGAAGATCCAGAATTGTCTTACCTGGGGTTGAAAGTCTCGATAAATGCACGGCGTTTTGGCGGGTATATCGGCTTCCACAAGTGTGACGCTTATTTTGAGCGATCAAAAAAATAATAGAATAGAATTTTATATTTATATTTCAATATCACAATAATCTTCCAATTTAGAACTACAAGTTAAAAAAGAACTAACATAAATAAAAAATAAAATCAGCTAATTACTTAAAAAAAAAAAAGTATTTTCCCAAACCACATGGAGCCGCACTAAAAGGACTAAAGAGCTGCAGGTTGCCGACCCCTGAGCTAGACGAAGCAAAAGTAAACAACTGCTAGCATCAGGGCTTCAAAATAGCCATCTAAATAATGTCCTTAGCTTACTTACCTTAGCCATTAATGTAGTAATCTACAAATTAATAATTAACCAGCTAGTAAAATAATAATAATAATAATTAGCATTTCACTATTTCTTAATGGTAAATAATTTTTACATCCTTTATTGATGTATTTTATTTTTTTAGTTAACTAAAAAATTACAAATTAAATGCAATAGCAATGTAGCCTCAAAACTATATTAAGCAATTTTAGGCAAATGTGCGCTAATATTTATGATTATGCTATGCACTGTATAACATAACATTCTAGCGGTTGACTGATCACACACTGTCTGATCTGAAGAATCAAGAATCAAACTTACTATTCCAGTGAAGTGGCATACATCAACTATAAGCACAAAAATAGCCTAGCTAACGTATGCCCTGGAAATGCTGCGTAAATGTATAACGTGACTACCTAACCAACAAATCTTTAAAAGCTTCACATGTGCCAGATTATTACTTGAAAACTGAAAAATATTTTCCACCTGTCCTTTAGCTGTTCTTTTACAACTATGTAACCGTATCAGTAATTCCATCCGCCGTTTGCTCTTCCTGTCATACGTAAAGCAACTAGCGAACGCTCCGGACATGCTTGGTTATCTTTGTAGCTGCTAGCATCTCTTCCTCTTGTGCCGTCATACCCTGTTTGTACTTTACAGTGTGTTTTTGCTTTAGGTAGCAAAGAAGAACTATTGTTTCCACCTTCAGTGGGAACAGTTTTCTTTGATATTTTACAAAGTATTGTGCTTTGAGGTCTGTCCTGTTGTAGCTCCTTTTTAAATGCTAAATCATCATCAGAGGCTGACACCCTTCTCTCGCTCTTTTATGTAAATGCATGACATCTCTGTGCCGCTGATATCGAAACATATTACAGTATTATGTGGAAAAGTATGTTACTAGGGTGTGAAGACTAACGAACACATTATTTAATTGTTTTGCCGACAGATGTGTTGAAGCTATATCCAGCGTGTAGATCATGTCTGTAGATAATCTGGCAAGTTGGGTAACGCGTATGTATTAAAATGATTCAAAATAAAGTTGAGGGTGACGCAAATTATGGGATTTTCCAGAAGATAAACCAAAAAGTGAATGAATGGAGTGTTGGAGATAATCCTGAACAGATTTTTGCAACTTTTTGTGGATCTTGTTCTCCAAAATTTGTTAGCATAAACTATAAATTAGAGGTTTTCTGCTAATGATAATAATTATCCGTTTTCTATTTTCAAAAATAGTAGTCATTACTTTTAACTCCAAAAAGTATGAATCAAAAATGGTTAGTAGATAATTTCATGGATACAGAGGCGCTTGCCTGATGTCCTCTTTGAAAATTTATAATGTCTAAATTTTGTGGATTTAAACGGGTGTAAAAATAAAACTGGAGGTTGGCGTGGAGCGTACTGGAATCGTCTGATGTCCAATTTAAAAACTGCTGCAGCAGAAGCTCAGCTGCTCAGCGTCTAAAATTGTTTAGACGCTTTTGATTTTTTGATTGGGAAGTTTCTCGTTTTATACTAGGGTTCAGAGACCCCTTTCTCCTCTTCTCCTTCCTCAATAGCTTTGGGGAGCTAACCCTTGACTCGTTGCTCTTTAGTTTCTAATTTAACAACCTAAACCGCCGTTAAAATACACTTCTTAAATGTCGGGGATTTGATTCCCATTTTGTTTGATCCTAGCTGCAATTTGCACCTCTCCTTTGAGCGAGGGTAAAACAGAGCTCAGACAAACATCTCTCCCTTACTGTATATCGATTTATTTGGAGCTAAAGGTGGGGCGTTGAGATAAAAAATTGTTTTGCGAATTGAGTTCCCAGATTTTTCTGCGCTTTCAATCCCCTTTTCTCAGTCCTTTCAAAAGATTAAGCTCTATTCTGGGAAGGAAAAGAAAATATCACACAATAGAAACAAGATGTTAATTTGCTGTTAATTCAAGTCTTTGAAGGATGAGTTTTTGACAGCATCAGTATTCCACTTTTGTTTTGGAATCTAATTAGTTGGCTAGATTAGAGCTTTCATGCTCAACTTGTCTGAGAGAATCACGGTGGAACACAAACAGTGTTTCCTTAGAGGAGAGATCAAACTATATTAGCAGCTCATTTACTCATCGAGCACTGATGCAAAAACCACACTGCTAAACCGCTCATTACAAGTTTAGTTCTCACTGTTGCATAGTATAGACATGTATTCAGCTGTCGGTATCCACTGGCTCACTTTCTTCTCCTCTTTTCCCTTCTCCCCCTCGCCTCTCTTTCTTTCTCCAGTTGCTTCAGCAAGCAGCCTCCTCTGGTAACCTAGGAGCCTTCAGCGGGATCCAGCAGATGGCCGGTGAGTCAAAAATCAGTCGATAGACTCACAGATCTACCACGGCAGTGGACTCTTTGTTGCGCCTCTCTGTTTTTTTTTTCCCACAGACTTCTAAAACAGGACCAAAGAGCATAACAGATGAACTCGCGTGGTGGAGTTAAGAGAGATCTTTGCCCTGAAGATTTATTAACTGTTGCTAAGATTTGTCTTGATCTTTTAATGAGGCCAGACAAGAGTTGTGCCCTGGGCGTGTAACAGTAGCACTGAGGCTTTGTCAGGGATGGATGAATCACAGAACGGAGGAAAGAGAAAGAAAAAGGAGCACAGAAAATGGTTAAAAGTGGGCACCTTTGGTGGATTTGTTGCACTGCAGGCTGGCGCCATCTACTGCTCTCTTCCTGTGGAGGGCCTCTGATCTATCATCTTCACTTCCATACTTTCTTTCATGAGTATCTGCAGGTTCAAAGCAAAGTTAAGCCTTTTGTTCACTCTAAAGGAATTGAGCTTAGGGAAGACACTACAAGGGAGCAGGCTGAAATTTTTTACCTAGTAGATGTCGCTGCAAAACTTGGCTTCGTTTTGGAAAAAATTTTTATGTATTACACATTTTCTGGTTTAAATATGAAAATGATTCATTATCTAAATATGTGCCAGCTTACATACTTTTCCAGAACAGAAATTTAAAGACTAGATAAAGCCAGGTTAAAAATGTACTCTTTAATTTAGTTACTGTCCAAAGGCTTTTTTTTCCTCCCAGCAGCAAGAAAAAAATACATTTTGGGAATAAAATCTTGTATAAATGAGGCTCCGAATCACATTTGAGTAAGAATTTCCATAAAAATATGCAGCATATAATCAGAAAGTTTCATTGATGTAAGTGCTAGTGGATTTAATGTAAATTTGCATGATATATATTACAAATTATTGGCGACCTAGAGGATTTTTACAAGCCTGTATCACTTGAAACTTTCACAGCTGGTTACTTACATGTAGACAATTATTTCTGCGTCTGAACTTTACTGAAAAATTATTTTTAAATGTATAAATTAAATATTACATGCCTACATATGTGCTGAATTGCATACTTTTCTTGAATAGAAATTCAAATATTGAATAGTTCACCAAAAGTCAAATATTTTAACAGAAGTGATTCTGTCAAAAAAGATTTTTTATCACTTCATAAAACAAAAAACACTCAGTCAGAGAAGGTCAATCTTTTTAATCATTCTTAGCAATAAAACCTCAGTAATACTTGGCTGTGAATGTTGGATCCTAGTATTTATGGGGAGAAATGTAAACCTATATTATTAACTTACATTAACACAAATATTTTCCATGTTGCAACCGGTCTGACATTTGTATGTTTATGTTTTTATGCAAATCAGGCATTTACCCATATAAATATGTGCCTGTTTGCATTTTTTTTCTCAAAACAGAAATTTGAACAGTGCATGAAGTGGAAATACCTTGAACGGCAAATGTCTTTTACTCCCAGCAGACAGAAAAAAGTACATTTTTGGCATGTTTTTGAGTAAAGTGCTCTATAAATGAGGCCCTGAATGACCTATAAGCAGCATAGCATAATTAAACTTCCTCAATAGTTTCCTTACATTAACACAAATATTTTCCATGTTGCAAGCATTCTGAAATTTTATGTTTAAATCTGCAAATTAGGCAATTATCTACCTAAATATGCGCTAATTTCTCCAGACCAGAAAACCGAACTTCAGATAAAACCTGGAAATCTGCTAGAAATAATCAAACATTTTGATTTTATTGGATGCTCTAAAAATCAGAGATGTTAGGTAGATGTTAGGCTTAAAGTATGTAAATCTATAATTTTTAATATTTTAGTGTTATTATTTTTAGTATTTACAGGGAGAAATTTTCATTATCGGGAAACTTCCCCAGGTGCTGACTTACATTTGGACAGTTACATGCACATGAGGCATTATCTCATTAAATATGCACTAATCTGCATAATCCTTCAATAGACAAAGCGCAGTCAAATAACAGCCAGTGAAGGTTTTCCAACACGTGAAGACAGGAAATGAAGCGGTATGGGACAGTAATTCTCCTAAGTGAAGCTGCAGCAATAAAAAATGCATATTGTATTAACCCAGTTCTGTATTAATCTAAGCCTTGAGCTCGCCAAGAAGCTCTGCTATTAAATGTTGAACAAGATAAAATCTCTGTATTTAAGAAATATAATTTTTAGGGCTTTAAAATTTGGGTTATTTAAGACTTTCAGGCACTCGTGGATACTCATCATCTCAACTTTCTTCTCTCTTTCCATTAAACTCGTCTCCTCTTTCTTGCTTTTTTATTTTAAGCCTCCTTTTTGCAGATTCTCCCCCACCTCCCACCCTCCTCACTCACAGTTTCTTCATCTCCCCTTTACGCCTCCCTCCAGCCTTCGCACTCCGACTGTTCTGCCCTCCTTTGGTTCGCTTTCTTCGCGAGGTGTCAGCTTTTAATTGTATGTTGTTTAGCGCGCATAAAGAAACTGCCAAAGGATCCGAGCGTGATAAGACTTTTTTAAAGTGGCGAGCCCCGTCTTGTCTCCTCTCGTGTTCTGTCACGTTCCCCTGAGTTGCAGTGCCTCGCAGTTTCCCCGCAGCTGTTTAAAAATTTCTGCCGTTGGGCTCAAACATACATTTTCCTTTCGAATATACACTCACGCTGACAAACAGGCTTTAGGATTTGGAGCGGCGAGTGAGTAACGGTGTCTGAATCTGGAGATCTGTTGGTCCTCCATCTGCGATGCGGAGCGCGAGAAGGGAGAGGGAGCGAGTATTAGTGATTGGCAGGAGATGTGAGACAGCTGAATGACATCTGGTCCCAGTCTTTAACACGAGGAGCTGCAGAGCTGAGAGGCTTCAATTACACCAATGAGCATTCAATTAGATGCAGCCAACGGCAGCCTGGTGCAGGCCGGCGCTGCCATACAAGCTGCAGGGAGCGCACACGCACACACGTGCATCCCTGCACACATATGTACTCACACACTCGCGAACCATCTGGCCGGCCCTGAAACCCCGGCCCCAATGTGGAAAATAGAATGAATTTGTCTCATACGATCTCTCTTTCTTTGTCTCCGCTTTATTCCTCTCTAGCCCAGTTATTTTTTATCTCTTGGCCTGCTCCTTTTCTCTCATAACTGGCTTGAAAATAAATGCTGGTTCAATGAGGGTGACTGTCTTCGACAAATGCAAGTAAGAATGGGTGTAGAAAAGAAGAAAAAAGGCAGAAAAGAGGTTGCAATGAGTGCAAAAGATAGAGACAAAAGGGAGCTGCTGGAATTGTCTTTGTCATCGACTGAGGGAGAGAAAAGAAAGGCTGGAAAAATGGACCAGGAAAAGGGTTGGTGGGAAATGAGGTACTGAAAAGCTAAAAATGTAGACGAGGGAGGAAAAGGCCAGTACGAAAATTGGGAAGTAGGGAAAAGGAAGATAAGAAATGGGCAAGTAGGGAAAGATAGATGAAGGGGTCAGGATATAGGAAAGAAGGGAGAGCAATGAAGCAGAGAAGGGAAAGGAAAATGTAAAGCAAGAATAGGGAGGAAATTAAAAAGCAAGGAAAGTAGGAAATGAAAGCGAGGAAAAGAAGAGGGAATAAAAGGAAAAAATGTGGAAAAGATGAGGAAACGAAAGAATAAGAAAATGAAAGTTAAAGAAGCAGAAACATACATAAGAACCAAAGTAGAGAAGAAGAAAGTAAATCAAGGGCAGAAAAAGGAAAATGACAATGATGGAAAGATGAGGAAAGAAAAAAGTGGAAAGGAAAGGAGGAAACAAATGAAGGTGGGGGGAAAAAGCGCAGCGAAGGTAAAAGTGAAGTGATTCTCTACAATGACCATTTATTAGCATTGTAAACACACTCGAGCGTGTTTGTGGATCTCTGCCTCACACATAGAGAAGGAGGAGGTCTGCAAAATAAAAACATGCTTTCGATTATAATAAAGAGGTATGAATGAGAGCTCTTGTAAACAGCCTTCCCTCTGTGTTACCTGCTCCGTGGAGTCAGAAATGAGATCTAGCAGCAGCGCTGAAACCACATATCTCCTCGCTCATGTGGCGCATTGTCTGCCTTATCTGGAAAAACAACACTGTTTGAATTAGGCTGGAGCTTGCGTTTCATGGGATGCGATAGAAAGAGCGGCGGCGGTTTTTATCCCCACCTTTGCGCAGAAGTAGAAATCCATTTCGGGTTGTGATGTACGACGGAAAATTGGAGAAAATCGCTTTGCAAACGAGATTGGTTTTGGCTTCGGTGTAAGTAAGCGCAGATGAGTGGGGGAAAAACTCAGATGCGTGCAGAGGCACACTCGCGCGCTTGGTGTCTTTAGCTTTGTTTACACACACACAACACACACACTTCCTGCTGCAGCACCTCGATATCTGTCGTCATTGGCTGCGTTCAATTTGACTGTCTGGGTGAAGGATATCTTTGTAGAACCTCTAAGCATTCACCACGGTGTCAAACAAGATGGATTTTCTTCATGGTGTCTTGTTCGTGTGTGTCTTATTTGTATCCGTGTGCAAGAGTGTGTGTGTGTGCGTGTAATCTCATGGTACGGTATATACACGCAAACTGTATATACGACGCATACACCTCACATTGACAGTGTCCACCCTTTTAACACGAGGCAGAGGAAGCATCTCTGTGGTAAGACCTTTACTTTCTGCTCTGATGACTGTTTGCTTTCGGAGGTTTTGTACTCACACACACTCACACTAACACACACACACTCGCGTATTTGTGGAGTGAGGTGAAAGGTTGAGTTGTGCTCACAGACAGTGTTTTATAGCCTCTGCTTCGCCATCATTTAGGCGTTGGCACATAGGCATTAATTATGCTTAAGTACAGGCCGTATGCTTAATGCCAGAAAGAAGATTAACAATGAGGAGAGTTCAGCCTTCAGGGGTCCCTGAAATAGAGGGTGACTGCTGAAAGGGAGAGGGCTTTAATATTTAGTTTAAAGGGGAAGGCTTCAATCATTTGGCATCACATAGGGGCCAGCCGTAGACTGCATAATGTCCAGGTACTCTAAACGGTCATTGTTTGTAATAGCCAGCAGGGAGTGACTCATCTAGTAAAGTCTAATGGAAACTTACTTCTCATTCGATTTATGATCTCAGTAAATACTTTCCGCTGGAATTTATGGCCTCAATCAGTAGTTTTAACGCCACAGTCACATTAGGGAAAATAGGGGTTGCATGACCAAAATTATTGGGACAGTATGTCATGAACTTGAAGTTTTATTGCCTCTGAAATGGTGCCTTCAAAGAAGCAGACCAAGCCTTGGCAGCACTCGCAGCCAGGTGCCATCCTCCAAGCGACTTTGGTGCATCAGGACGGCGATAAAGCAGAAACAAGACGGACTCTGTCTGCTTTGAATTAGGTCGAGTTGACAATTAAAATTGCAATCTTGCCACTTGCATTCAGAGAAAGTCACATTAACTACTGAACCTTGGAGAAACAGAAATGGTTCCAGATATAGTGACGTAGTTGCTCAAGGACGGTGATTCAACTGCGCGATGACGTAGGCGCTCAGTAACCTTACCTTAAGAGTCCACTACTGCAAAAAATATATATATATTGCAGGCAAGTTGCACAGACTGACTCAGATTGATTGCAACATGTTGACGATCGGCTATATTAGATGACAGTTATTTCCACACCTTTAAAGTGAATGCAGTCAGTTCAATCAGACCATGATCATTTGGAGACCAGTTACCTCCCACCAGAGGGTGAGGATGTTGCACATCTGGGCGACCAGTTGATTCCAACAACTGCTTGAACTCAGTCACCAAATTCCCAGATTTTCCGTAGCCGCAGTGAGTTTGCGGTCCTCATTTTTCCCTCTACTGTGACTGAGCCGTAAGTCAAATTTAATAAAACATGATGATAATTTTCTCAATTCTGGTCCCACTCTTAGTTACAGTGAATATAAAATAAAGCAGGGGCTTCTTTTCATTGACAGTATAAGCATAAGAGTATAAGCAACGTGTCTCCTCTTGTTTTCTACTTCTTAACCCTCCTGAGACCCTCACACATCCTCACACGGGGTCATTATATTTATGCTTTTCTATAAATTCGAAGTGTTTTGTACCTTGTGACAATGATGAATTTATAATGTACCATAAACCCACTGTCCCCATGCAAGGTTGTACTTTTTAAACATTATTTGAAAGACGATGGTCCACCTAATCCCAAATAGCTCGGAAAAATTAAAAATAGGTCCCAACAAGAGCTCCAGCCTCAGGAGGATGATGGGACTTCATCCAGATTTTTATATTTGAAGTCTCTGAGCCCAGCTGATATGAATACACCCATATGTTTAGTCTTTCTTTGGCCCTTAACTCAATTCAGTGTCATGTTTACTAATTTACTTAAAAACTGAACTTTTAGCTTTTAAGGATTCATTGACTCTCACATTAAGTGCCTATTTTGATCGTTTAAATGGCATTTTGGCAATTTGCTGGTGCAAAAATAGTTTTGTGTTCTGTTTTTTGCATAAACGTAAGAGTTTTATGGGCTTTTTCCACATCTGCACCTTGATACCTGCAAACTATCAAACAAACTGGTACAGGTTGACATCAGTCAACAAGGCCGATATAGGCCAGTTCCAATGTGTGGTGCCCTTTAGTTTCATCCTCTGAACTACAATATCATAAAAGCTCCCATCATTACCCTGTGATATAGATGTGATGGTCTTTGTTGAGCTGGCAGACATTTATTTATAGAAGCATGAGTTAGCTGAGCAGACTCGGAGCTCTTGTTGAATCTAAAGTGGTATAATTGGCTAAAAAGCCCATATAAGCACTGTAGGAAGGTTAGTTTCCTCCTGCATTGTCTGAGCCCTCTCCGCTGAGCTTTAATGCTTCTTGAATATAAAAAAATATATAACATTAACTAAATCGCTGAGATGATTTCTTCCTCCGGAGCAGCTCCGCCTCAGAGAAACGCGCCAAACCTAAAACACTGCAACAGCTGCTTTTTACTGATTCAGACACTTTGGGGACTTATTAGCAAAATCAGCTTCTGTAGTGTTTGCCTGCACACGCTACAGATTCTTCACAAAGACCTCAAATAAAGAGCATTTCAAGGTTTACATGTGCAGGATATCCACACACTCCACTGCTGTACACCTCCGGACGCCCAGCAGCTAACGTGTGTTCAGTGCTGTCCTCTGGTACGCTGTCCCGGTCCAGCCAGGCGACCCAGCCACGCCTCAGCCCCAGGTTTGACACCACCCTCTCTGGCTCCTCTCTCCAGGTATGAGTGCTCTGCAGTTGCAGAACCTGGCCACTTTAGCGGCGGCAGCGGCGGCGGCCCAAAACTCAGCCAGCCCCTCCACCGCAAACCCCCTGTCCTCCAACGCCGCCTCCCTGGGAGCGTTGGCCAGCCCAGGTAACGCCACAGCCACTCAGGTTGGGGGGTCCAGCGCCGGGGGAGGGTGGAGGGCCCGACGCCTGCCTGCGTCCTTCGCTCTCCATCGTTACCATTGCCACTGTTGTCGTCCCACGATCCCCGCCGCATCATCACCGACACCATTACTGCCGAAACATCCTCATTGTTTGGATCCCCGTCAGTTTTGTTGACCTTCTTTCTGGCACATTCCCATGGTGTGTGTGTATGTGTGTGTGTCCACCTTCATATCAAGACAGACACCATGCTGTGTTACTCACCCGCTGCCTGCCTGCCTCACCTCCCTCACCATGTCGCCCCACAGCCATGCCATCCTGTGATACACATGCGCTGTCCATGGTGCGCGCGCATGTATGTGCGTTTTCGTGCTTAAGTGTTCCCGTCAGGTTTAGACCTATGTGTGTTTCTTCCGTCCTTTTTTTGGTCGATTTCTTTGTTCATGCCTCACCTCACCAGCTCTGGAGACATTGTAGAAACTTTTTAGAGCAGCAGACTGGTTTTCTTTCCCAGCGGACGGCGTTTGTTTGTGTTGTTTCTGTGTTCATAGCTGTGGGTTTTAAAAACCTCCTGAACCCGGCTAAGGTTAAATATCATCACCTTCAGACTCCCCCCTCCTACCTCTTCTTCATTCTCACTCGCGCTGCCCCTCCTCCTCTCCTCTCCTCTCCTTGTGTTCCTTCTCGTTGCCCTCGTCTTTTCCTGCTGCCCCGCTTTTGACAAGCTCCCTGTTTCTGCTCCGTCATCCTCCCCTCTCATGTCGGCTTGGCCTCGCTCCAGCAGCCGTGGTTTTGCTGTCTCTTTTGGTGCGCACTCCCAACAGAGCATGAATATGAAAAACGACCCCCCTCCTCCCATACGCACCCCCCCCCCCCCCCCCCCCGTCTCCTCCCTCGTTAACACTTGCGCCTCTTCATCCCACTTCCTGCCTTCACCGAGCTGATCTGCGCTTGGCGTGAACGCCCGTTCTCGTCTCGTTCTCGCCATACTTTTCACCTTCTCTCTTTTATTCCCGCCTGTGTCTCCCTCCTTCTTCTTCTTCTTCTTCTTCTTCTCTCTCTCTCTGAATGTCAGTCCAACCTTGAATAGTACGCACTCAGGCTGAGCCGCTCTTTGTGAATGAGTGGCGGCATATACTGCATGAAACTGAAAACGTCACGCCAGTTTTGATAAATATAGACAGTTCTGCATGGAGACAGGCCGTGTGCTGACATTACGCTTCCTTTTACCGCAACATTTCTTAACGTGTTCAGCCGCAGTCCTGCTTTGTTGGCATCGCTTTCATGAAAACAAGGGTAAATTAATACTTTTTTAAGAAATTGTTTTTGTTCTAAGCAGAATGAGATCGAAGGCTTTGTGCACCACATTTCCCTACCCACCCCATCCTACCTGTCCACCAGTTTGTCCACACATTTGCCATCACTGCGTGTTCAGGTGTATGTGTGCGTGAGTTTGCGTCCAGCTGTGGTCTATTCATCCATCGCCCGTTGGCTGTTTTTGTGTGTTTCAGTTGATTTAAAATAAAACCAGGGAAAAGTCATTTAATTATAGTCCACATTTCTGAGGTTTGACTGTTATATGCATTCTGTGCATATCTGTGCTTCTTTGGATTGTCCTTATGTTTATGTAATGCTCTTACAGCATTACCTCGATTGCAGCAATCCTGCAGTATACTTGCTTTGGTGCACAACATACCATGCAGAATTCTGTTATCATCTCCATACACTTCTATAGATTAATATATTTAAGGTCAAGGTGCCACTGCTTGTTTGGTAAAGGTTAATTAAAGGTGCCACTTGTAGCATGTTTAAGCATCAGTATAGCATCAGATCAAACACTCATAAAGGAACGGTGCAACTATGAGGAGAATTGGTTTTATTAAGATCTTTTCTGCCTTGAACCGTGGTGCTTCTTGTCAGAGAGATGCTCCCTTTTCTCCATTCACACCGGCTGAACTCGAGAGATAAACAAATTGTGAAGTGATTTCTCCATCAGCCTCTCGGCATTCATCGTCGCCACGAGCTCACAAAGCTTTTTTCTCTTTGCCCGTTGAAGAAAGGAGTCTCGGTCTCAAATTGAGAAAAAAAAAATGCACAGAAACATCTGCAAACCTGCATTTGCATGAATAAGTTAGTCATATTAATTCCTCTAAAAGACAGAAGAAGAAAAAAACGAAGGACAATCAAGCCACAGCTCCTTCCTCGTCACTGATTTGCATTACATGAAGGTGCCTCCTTGTCAGTTCCTACTGCTAGCAAAAAGCTGCAGTGTAGAGAACGCACTGTGAAGGAGCTGAAGCCAAGTTTTAATATGCTGTCAAAGCAGGAAATTGAGCCCTTCAGGAGACACTACAGCACGAGGAGCCCGACATGTCTAACAAGCATTCTGTCCTGGCAAGTCCAATTTCCAAATGTTAGTTTTAGGTTATTGTAGTTTTTTAGTTAGACTAAAGAATTTCAGCAGCTTCTTCAGCCCCAGGTTGCACATTGTGGGGCAAAACGTTTTTCTCTCAAGTGGGGTTCAAATTAAAGCTTTGTTTTAGAAGTTTGGTTCATCGCTCACTCACACACACACATTACCTGCTGATAATGCAACTTCTGCATGCGTGTCCATTTCACGTTTTTTGGGAGAGACAAAGCCTGAACTGGACAGCATTTTTAGTCTCTTGATGCCAAACCAGTGCCTGTTTTTTGTTGTTGTTTTTTACCTTTTACTCTATGTAGTTCATGTCTAGAAGTAGTAAATGTTTAGGCTCAGTAATGACCGATTATTGTGATTCAGCTTGCCACCAAGTTTCAAGAAACTGAAGCGTGCAGCCATTAAAGAGATGAACTTACAGGAAGTAATCTGAGCCAGCTCCCTTTGGTCTGTGTAGCACATCTCTTTCCAAATTCTTTGTCATCACTGTCTGTGATAAATGCACCAAAAGCTGATGCTAATTTGCTACAATGGAGCACTTACTGTTTGCTTTAAATGAAGATCAAGCTATGCAAAAGCCTGAACCTCTACACAAGGAACCTTGTTGCTTTGTTTTCTATATGTTTATGTAACATGTCCACTTCTTTTGTCTCCTATTCTCCCTCTTCACCTCTGTCCTTATCCCTCCTCCTCCTCCTTCTCCTCCTCCTCTTCCCCCAGCAGCGGGCACCACAGCCAGCTCCAACGCTGGCGCCATGAACTCTCTGACCTCTCTGGGCACCCTGCAGGGCCTGGCAGGAGCAACTGTGGGCCTGAACAACATTAATGCACTAGCAGGTAGCGTTAACAGTGAGTATTCACCCTGCCATCAGCCACTCCACCTCCACCTCTGATCATACACAACCAACGGCGACATCACAACCGCAAAGCCTGTGAGTCAGTGCAGAGAGACGTAGCCGCAGCTGTCGGGGGGGTTGACTCAAATGGGGTTTCTGATGACTTTGAATGATTCACTTGTACGTTAAACAAACTCTGCATTTAAATCTGCTGGAACCAAGAATGTGCAGATTTGGTAGTAGGAGTAAAATGCATGCCAAAGAAAATCAATATTTAATCTCATTGAACGAAGAACGAGTATATCAAAAATCCATACGTTTGTCCAACTCTAATGCGAACGGCTATTCCTAAGTATACAAATATCAGAAATGTTGAAACTGACTATCACCATGCATCACTTGGCTTTCTTCTGAAACAGAAAAAAGACAGCGTGACGCTTCGGTATTCCCGCTTTTGCTAAAATTCCCAGAGTTTGGTTCCTCCCGTCGTCTCTCTGTGTCTCAGTTTGACTTAAAAAATAAATGGTTGTTCCTCTTTTAAAGACGGCTACTGCATAAAATCACCTGCCAACACATATTTCATCCATTCCTCCACTCATCTCTTCATCCGCTTCCTGGTTGTGTCCCGGGTTGTGCTTGCTGTAAGAGTGCCGGTGTGCCATCCTGGCGTAGTTGGCGTGCTGCTCGTTGCCTAACAAAGGCTGTCGCTGTGTCATCGTTTCACATCGTGTTGGATTTGTTGTGTCACTGTTGTGTTTTCTGTTGTTTCCGCAAAGCGGTTTGGACAAGTTGCACAGGGGACTAAAGGCCAAAATTGTAATTCTTCCTTTGGTTAGCTGCCAATTTCACATTTACTGTTATGTAAATGTTGTAATTGTACCCTCACAATGCAGTTCTATCAATTTTCCTGGCTGGTAAATACAAATCTTTTCAATTTCATGCCAAAAATATAAAAGGTAGATGTGTTGTGTTAGAATTTAACACAAAACAAACTCAAATTTGATAATTTAAATGTCAAAAGGAGAAACCGCAATTTTTTTCAGGCTGCTGTCACGCTAGGAAATACAATATTTGATCATTTTGTTGCACAAGAGGGCCCAAAAAGGCTGTTTTTGTCCCAATAATAAAAGCTAAATAAGACTCTTTTTTTTTTTCTTTCTTCGAAGTAAAAAAAAATAGTCTAATTTGCTGTCAAAGCATTAACACAGCTGGGTGGTTCATTAATCCATTTTAAGTTTAAGCGAGTCACACACATGTTTCTTTCCACATGTGGATCGTATCGACCGCACGGCCGCCCTGTGTGGCGTTCTGGCATCTGCCGAGCCGTGTGGTGCGCGTCCTGCCTTTGACCTCCGGGGAGACGGGGCTGGGATCTTAATCAGAGCTGTTATGACAGCAGAGATCCTGTACAACCAGCCTCTTCCACCACATTATTCTCCCCTGACCTTTACCGCTCTTCGGTTCGACTAGCTGTGTCCGCTGTGTAAATTATATATGCGTCTACTCGAGCGCACGCAGGTACAAAAACACAGAACATGTCTAAACACACACACACACGTGCTCGTCCTTCTGAGCCGAATGGGTCGCTTTCATTTTGCATCCCATTTTGTCCTCACTAACCCTTCTCTCCTCTTAGCGCATCCTTCCTCCCACTCACCCACCCACCACCAACAACCGCCCTCATTTAAACACATCTAGGCCTTAATTGAATTGCAAAGGTCACTGGTGCAATTATTCCTGAATAAATGAGTGACCTATAATCCAGAGCGCCGCGGTGATAATTTATTTCACTGTGTCTGACGGCGAGGCGACAGGACGCCGAGCCAGTGTCAGACCCCCTCTGACAAGTTGCCCTCCGTTGTGATATTAAGCCGTTACATGCAGCTAATGAGTGTTACTGCTGTGTTCCTTCACTTTTTAAAATCGCCACGCTCCCCTCCCCTCCCCGCCTACCCTTTACGCGCCGCGTGCCTGTCTTCACCCCTAAAGAGAGCCGTCACGGGCAGGAAAAGCACACATGATCGCACCCCAGTATTTGTTTAACAACGCCACTTTGAATGAAGCGAAAGATAATTTTTCATCTTCTTTTTATTTTATTTATTTATTTTTGTCGTTCCGTCGACGCTGCTGTGGTCTCCGAGTGTGTTTCTGTGTGTGCGCATGCAGCGCTGCATGCTTTTTACTCCGAGATACCCGTGCAGCTCTGGCTGTCATCAGCTTCCTTCATACTTTAACGTGTTTAAATGAATCCTCTGTGTGTGTCCTGTGCTTGTATGTGTTCGTCCTTTGTGTTTTCTTGTCACACGGTTGGTCCTCTGTTTGTTTGTGCGTGTGTGTGTGTGCGTGTCGATGTGAGTGCAATTTACAGTATGGTCCAGCGTAGCTGTCGGTGTTTGTGTGTTGTGTGTCTCGTGTCCTGTATGTTCTTGTGGGTGTGTGTGTGTGTATGTGTGGTTAAAAAACACAACCTTCAGTGGGAGCGCTAATGAGTAAGTGCACTCTTCTTTCTTTATTGTTGGGTTTTATGTAAAGTTGCTCAAATGCTCTCAGGTATGGCGGCTCTAAACGGAGGCCTGGGCGGCGCAGGGCTCACCAACGGGACGGCAGGCACCATGGACGCGCTGACGCAGGCTTACTCAGGGATCCAGCAGTACGCCGCCGCAGCGCTGCCCACCCTCTACAGCCAGTCCCTGCTGCAGCAGCAAGGGGCTGCCGGCAGCCAGAAAGAGGGTCAGTAGCCTAAGGCTGTATGTCTGCACATCAGTGCTGCTCAGTGGGAGTTAGATTTGAGAGTGTTTACAGCAGCAACTTTTTTCCCCTAAACGTGCGTCTCCTCCAGGATTTGCTCTTCAAAAAAGCAAACGGGCATTTAAACTCAGCGCTGAAATCACGAGTAGACTCTATAAAGTTATAGTGTTGTGGTGTAATGTCCTGATAAAATGTTAGTTTTTATCAAGTAATAAAAATCTTTGCTAAAAACATAAAAAATTGGCCTTTTAACTCTTTACCCCTTGAAAGTCTACTAGTTGTAGCCCTTGAAGCTCTTTTCTGAACTGAAAGGTTTCTGTCATAGTTCACGCCTGCTGATAGAACAAAGTGGCAGGGTTTGCATCAGATGTTAGTGGAGAAATCTGGAAACTATTCTCATCGTCGTCAAACCACGACTTTCTTGATACACTATGTTGCCAAACGTATTCGCTTGTCTGCCTTCACATCTCATTCTCAGCTCCAGCTTTTCTGGGAAGGCTTTCCGCAATGTTTGGGAGTGTTTGTGAGAATTTCTGACCATTCTTCAACAAGCACATTTGTGAGCTGTGTCGGGTTGAGGTCAGGACTTTGTGCAAGGCAGTCAAGTTCTTCCACACCTCCTTGCTCATCCATGTATTCGTAGACCTCGCTTTTGTGCACTGGTGCGCAGTCATGTTGGTCAACCCAAACTGTTCATACAAAGATGGGACATGAAATTGTCCCAAAATGTCTTGGTATGCTGAAGCATTAAGAGTTCATTTCACTGGAACTGAGAGGCTCAACTCCTTAAAAGCAATCCCACGCCATAATCGCCCCCAGACAAGTACCGTTCCCCTGGTAACCGCCAAACTTAGAGTCATCCATCATATTGTTAGACAGAGAGGTGTGATCTCAGGCTTGGATGCAGCTGCTCGGCCTTGGAAACCCATTCAATGAAGCTCTGTAAGCACCGTTCTTGAGCTGATCTGAAGACCACATGAAGTTTAGAGGTCTGTAGCGATTGACTCTGCGGAAAGTTGGCGACCTCTGTGCACCATCTGCCTCATCATCTGCTGACCCCACTCTGTTATTTTACATGGTCTAGCACTTCATGGCTGAGTTGCTATCATTACCAATCACTTCCACTTTGTTTGACTTGTTGCATAGGTGTCATCCTATCACGGTACCATGCTGAGCTCCTGAGAGCGACCAATTCTTTCACAGGTGTTTGTAGAAGCCGTTTGG
Organism: Rhamphochromis longiceps; assembly: GCF_057381845.1. NCBI lineage: Eukaryota > Metazoa > Chordata > Actinopteri > Cichliformes > Cichlidae > Rhamphochromis > Rhamphochromis longiceps. Next base: position 23,180,228 of record NC_140573.1, on the reverse strand, counting down.
ACGCCTAGTTGCTTGATTTTATGCACCTGTGGCCAGGGAGGGGAGTGGAACACCTGAATTCAGTCATTTGGATGAGTGACTGAATACTTTTGGCAACTTAGTGTATATTCTGAGGTTTGAAACTCATAATTGCAAAATAGTCAAATGTTGTCCTAACGTGGGCAAAGAGTTTAAAAAAAAGTATTTTTAAAACTAAACAACGTTTCAGTTCATAAAAAAGTTCATCCTCATCTCTTAAAACCAAATTCCTTGTTTTACAACTGGACCAAACCTATTTTTATGTCCTTTATTTCACTTATAATAACTCATTTCACATTGTTTTTGTAGCAAAAAAAAAAGGAGTGTTTAATCAGACCTCTCTTGGATTCTGATCAATACTTTTATTACAACGTCTGAGAGAGAAAATGTGAAAACTGGTCAGCCTGCACATCAGCGCTTCTGCAAAGTGCCGCCGACGTACAGAACCTGGCAGCTGAAGTTAAATTTACCCAAAAGCTTTAGACGACAGCGCTGAATACAAACCAGATGATGAAATGTCTAGTAAAACAAATAGAGCCACATACTGTTTGTTTGTGCACTTCTCATCTCGGCTTGCAGCGAAGATAAATTTGTAAAGAAGCTGTCTTTCTTTGACAGTCCATCCAGGAGTTCAAAACCCCTCAGGGAGAACAAAGATGTGCCAAACACTGGGCTCCCTCGCTGCTTCATTTAGCTGTGGAGAGCATATTAAATGATTCTGAGAGATCTGACCTATTAGAATTATTAGAATGTGCGATAGAGGCTGGGTAGGAGGGCACCCTATGACCCCTCTTAAGAGAGACTACATGCGGCTGAGAGAATGAATAAATCAAAAGCAAAAGAATAGGGAACTACTTTTGTTTGCAGCAAACCAAAATATAATTATTAGCTGAAAACCAAAAGCTTTCATCTTTGTTGTATTTTCAATACAATTGCAGAATGCTGTTTAAATTCAATAACAAACCCAAGGTCATGGGACATTGTGGGAAGCGGCGTGCTTGTGCCGAGTTCCTATGACGACAGCCACAGTGCAGCGCTCCCTCTGCTGCAGGTTTGCTTAAATGGAAAAACTATACTGACCTCATATCTGCTCTGCATATCCCCCACCCCTCCTCCACCTCAGGTCCTGAAGGTGCCAACCTGTTCATCTACCACCTGCCCCAGGAGTTTGGAGACCAGGACATACTGCAGATGTTCATGCCTTTCGGAAATGTGGTCTCTGCCAAAGTCTTCATCGACAAACAGACAAACCTTAGCAAGTGCTTCGGTACGGCAGCAAAAACCAAAACGCACACAAATGCCTGGAATTATTTCTTTTTCTTGACTGTGTCATAAATCAGGGGCTGGGTTGTTGTTGAAGGGAACAAATCTGAAGGACGGCAAGTTCTGACTGTGCATAAAAGATGGACGTTGTATCAAAGTGCCTTATCTGCATTTCTTCTGATATCAGAAGGGACAGATTTCTTACTTAATACAACATGATGCTCATTTTCTAAATGATGGTCGCGTTTAGGGTTAAAAAAGGCCAGAAAAAAACACAATAAGCCACAGAGCAAGGCTACCTTGGAATTGGATCACATTTTAGTTTGTAAGCATAAAGAAAGCAATGAATAGATTGCCCACTTCAAGGCTTTAAAACAAGGTACAATGAGCTGGTCTGTAGCTACGTTGGTGGCTACAACCATCTTTTATGTACAGTCTGTCAGTGTACAACATGACTGTTGCACTCACATCTAATGTTTTGTTAGACTTTGAATAGCTGTAACTTCAATATTTAAGCAATAATTACAGAGCAATGATTTCTATAAGATCTTATCTGGCTGAGCAACGTACCTGAAAGAGCAAACAATTAGGAAACCTCGCGCTTATCAAAAATAGACAATTTATAAAGTTTTACCCAACTCTACCATCCTTCCCACATGACACAAATGTGGCAGGAGACACTTCTGCTAAAAATAGTGATGATTTCCGGCTCTCATAATCGGCTCATAAAGCCGAAAATGATCAAGTTTTCCACTGGGAGGTTGTCCTCCGATGGCCAGTTTCCAGAACATGTCTGAGCTATTACCAAGAACATTATTTTTTATTGGATCAGCCTTTATTTTTGTGGTGCTTTGCTTCAAGTACCAAAGAAAAGAGAAACATTCATGGCAAGGTTCTTCAGAAAGTTCCTGGAAGTTATTCATTTGGTACTTATTATTATAAGTCCTGACGTAACGCAGATGAATCGCCAACATACACTGCTGACAATTCAAGAGAAGAGCCATCCCACTAATACCTGAATTTACCTGGATTTGAATGAGTCTTAGTAATACTTTAATAGCTCTGTAAACTAAGTGCAAATTTGAGTTGCCGTCTCAAACCATTGTGTCTATCTTCTATAAGTAATTCATATTTACACAGTTATTTCCAGGGAACTTTAGAAGGAACTGTTAGGGAATTGCATGAAAAGCTTGACAAAGAAGAATTCAGTGCCTCCTTTCCATCTGGATTTACGTTTTCCTTACTGGTATGTTTTTGTGTGTGTTTTTTTTTTTAAATACTAGAGTAAATCCAGGGCAAATACCGTGTAGATTTGCATTTGTATGGAAATCAAAACCTAAATATTACACATATCCAATCCACAAGCAGCAACTAAGGAAAACAGAACTAAATCAAGCATGGATCCAGGAAAAAACTACCGTCTGGTACTTGTCAGAAAATGGTTTGCGGGGATGGATGTGAGACAAGCGAGACGAGGAGTTTACTGTCAGTTTCAGAGGTTGCAGATATTACAGGGGGAAGGGAAGCGTTAGCGTAAACAAAAATGACTTTTTGCGGAGAAGATAGAAAAATAAATCTTAGTATATACCACAGTCCGCACCAAAACCTTTAATTTTACTTTTTTAATCAAAAGTGGCCTTTGCCAAAGTAAATCTGTGCTTTAATGTTACCTACAATCTGTTTGTTTGTTTGTTGCTGTAGTCTCTTATTATTTTGTTGATGCAACGAACGAACATCCCTTAGGCCATCATTACAGTTTAATCTTGTCTTATTGTGTACCAGGAGTGTTTTTAAACATATCAAAGACCCAGAAACAAGGTAAGGATGCCTTGTGAAGTATTTTTGTCATGCAAGAACTCGAGAACAAGGCGACACTGTAGCTTTAAATTGATACCATAGATGCATCTAGTAAAAATCTCACACAAGTTAAAATCAGTGACATCGATCTCAAGGTCAGAGCAAGTTTTCTGAAAATCGAATGTGATAACTTGAGAACAAGGCGATGTAGGATTTATGCAGGTAAGATCACAGCAACAGTTGCCTCAAGGCAACTGACACTGTAAGGAAAAGACCCTACAACATTAGGTAGAAACCCCAACAATCAGATGACTACTTTTAAACAAAGAGTTGGTGACAATGGGAAGGAAAAACTCCCTTTTAACAGGAAGAAACCGAGCACACAACCAGGTTCAGGGAGGGGCAGCCTTCTGCCATGGCCGGTTGGGGATGAAGTAGGCCAATGTTAGGCTGCCTGAAAGTCTGACTCAATAATGTTTTAAAAGCCTTCTTGTTGTTATTTTAATACAGTTTCTTCACAACTGACCTTCTTCTAACTTTTCCTCTAACCGTCCACTTTTCTCTTGCGCCCCCTCACAGGCTTCGTCAGCTACGACAATCCAGTGTCGGCACAGGCAGCCATCCAGGCCATGAACGGCTTCCAGATTGGCATGAAGCGGCTGAAGGTGCAGCTGAAGCGCTCCAAGAACGACAGCAAACCGTACTGATCTTAGCACTAGGGTCTATCTGCTCCCCATGTTAGCACTGCTAGGGTAAGTCCCCCCACAGAAAAAAACAACAAAAATGATGAAAATGAAAAAAAAAACAGCAAACCGAGCCACGACCTCTCTACACAGGGACTCGGGGGTGAGGGTTCAAGGGAGGGGATGTGGGAGGGAGGGGGAGACGACCTACAACCACCCTGAGGGAGACACACGCCTTGTTTTCTTTCTTTTTTTTTTCCTTCTTTTTTTTTCTTGCTTTTTTGGAGACTCTTATGTTCAAGTATTATTATTTATTACAGTTTTTTTTGACACACATGAACGCTTCCATTACCACCATTACTTTGTGCAATTTTTTCTTTCTTTTTTTTAATAATAATGGAAGAAAGTAGCTTTTTTTTCCGATTTTTTGCTTCGCAGGTATTTAAAACTTTTCTCGGTGATTATTTATACTTTTTTCAGGACAGACGTAAAGACAAAGGAGCCATGAAGATTTTTTTATTTCCTCTCTCTCATTATGAACCTGAGGCCTGGTGAATGGTTCATTATTACTTCTTTTTTTTTTTTTTTACTACTTTTTAAAAAAAAAATTTTGACGCGCACGCCGATATGCACATTCGACCTTTGACCTCCGCGGTGTTGGTTGCAGGCCGCCGCTGCTTCTCCAAAAACCCCTCTACGCCTGCTGGCAACCCGGGAGCAAAGGCTGCAAAACTTTTAGTGGCCTCTTTTACAGTATAGTCAGTGGTAACATCAACCTGCCGTACAGTTACAGTCTACCGCCGCAGGAAGGAAAACAAACACGCATACTCCAGCTTTTATTTATGTGAAAATTTAAAAAAAAGAAGAATTTTTTTATTTCTCAAAGGTAAAAATGAATAATTAGTAAACACATTTCTGGGTCAGATCACATTGGTCTTTGTTGTGAAAGAGATATTACAGCATGTAGAGCATTTTCAAAATAACATCCAGAATTTGATGAAGGCTATGACAATGCTATTACTACTACTAATAATAAAAGAGTTTATGGGTTAAGGGGGTAAACTGAAAATACTTGATGTTTGTTTGAAAGATTAAAAAAAAATAATTCAAAGTACAGAAAGCCACAGGCCTGTAAATTTTATTTGTAAAAAAAGCAGTTCTATTTTTATACAGCATTTTTACTGCCTCAGATTTAAAAGAAAAAGGATTTTATTTATTGCCTATCGTTAAGTTATTGGACTCCTATAAAGTATACAGCATCATTATAAAGTAGACCCTTGTGGAGAAGTCTCGTGGAATTGGGTTCTCTGGTGTTTTTTTGGTGTTTTTTTTTAGTGCAGAAAACCACAGTCACCAAAACATTTCGCCGCCATTCGACGCCCCTCCCACCAGCACCACCACCACCACACTCCTCTCTGTGCTGTTCACCCACCCACCCATCTATCCATCCATCTCTCTCTCTTATTACCACTCTCTCCCTCTCTCCATCCATAGTGGGACTACTTCTTTCACTTGTCGAATTTCAACCTTTTTCCTTGCGTTTTTTTTTTTAAATTTCATAATTTTTTTGTTTGTTTTGAGTGGTTTTTTTGTTTGTTTTGAGTGTTTTTTTGTTTGTTCGTAGCCCCTCCTTTACCTGCCGACTTTTACAAAGATCTGAAAGCAGAAAGGAACGAGTTAAAAGAACCTCCCCACCCGTTCCCCGTCTTAAAAAAAAAAAATTCTCCCAAATGAACATCCATCCGGGATCTGATGGATAGCGCTTTGGGTGCTCCTTTGTTTATTTCTTGTTGTTTTTTGTGTGTGCGCGTACGTACGAATGAGTGAACGTGTGTTGTTGCTTGTTAGTATATAGACTTGAAACATCAATATCATTTTATATTACTAAAAAAACCCAAGAAAAAACAGATTTAAAGCTAAAATATTTGCAGATGAAATCAGTGAGTGGTGTTGCTGTTCTGCTGTTTTGCATTGTTGTTCGTTTGTTGTTGTTTGCTGTTTGTTGTTGTTGTTTCTCCTTTATTTAATTATTTTTCATTTTATTTTATTTTTTTACATAAAAAAAGAAATGCTGTAGTGGTGTGGTGCTCTGGCTCTCTGTGTGTAACTCTCTCCTCTCCCGTTTTTTCTTTCCCCCTTTTAGAACAACCCATCTCCATGCCTGTTAGCTCATCGTTTGCCTAGCATGTCTCCGTGGTGTCGAAAAAAACACAAAACTTTAAACAAAAACAAACAAACAAAAAATACCCACCAAAAAAAAAGTGCCATCGTCCTCCTCCTCCTCCCCCGTCATTGTTTTTTCTGATGTCTTTTCCGAGCTCACCTGATCATAACCTGGTTCTCCTCCTCCTCCGCCACCGCCGTCTACTGACCTTTTTTGAACTTTTAGCTTTTTTGGACTTTTTTTTTTGTTTGCTTTTTGGTCTTTTTATGTTTTTTTGTTGTTTTGTTTTTGGTTGTTGTTTTTTTTTTTGTTTTTTTGCATGTGACCTCATTTGGATCTGTTTTCCGGGAGGGTTTCAGGGAGGGAGGGAGGGAGGCGATAAGGGAGGTGTGGGTAAATGAATCAATGTGAACAACAACAAGCTGCATTCGTATGAAAAACAACAAAAAAAAAAGACTGAGATTTTTATGGATAAAAAATGTTCCTTTTTTTCTTTTTGAGAAAAAACAACAACCTGTGGCAAAGTGATTTCCATACAGTGTCTTTTTCTTTTGTTTCTTCTTCTTTTCTTCTTTATTGTTGTTATTATTATGTCAGTTCCTTTTCCTTCCTTCTTCATTTAAAGTAAACTTGAAAGTTCACAACAGGAATTGGCGCGTCTTCTTGCTTCTGGTGCCGATGGAGAGGAGAAAAAAAAAACACACAAAAAACACACACAAAAAAAGCCACAAGAGCGCGGGCCAGAAGCAGTCGGCGTCAGTTTCTCTGAGAAATAAGACTACTTCCAAACAGTTTTGAATAAAAACTGTCTGATCAATATTAGACTCTCTCAGAGCTCTCTAATGGTTTTTACATTTTTCAGGCAGTGTAAAGTTTTTTGATAAGGCCATTTTAAGTGGCTCTGTTTCTCATTCAAAGTCTATATATAGAACCACTTTTTTCTAGAGTAGTTTAAAGGTAAAAATAAAAAAACGACATTTGCCCTGTTTGGGGGGGAGAAATGCTACCTACTTGTGTCACCTTTTGCTGAACTGACTCACAGATAGACAATCCGTGGTTTAAATGCACATGATGAAATGACCTATATTTTCTACTGTTTAAATGTATAGAGGAAAAAAAATACTACGATACCTGTAACCCGCGTTAACGTCGGTGCTTCTCGTGAGTTTAGTTGTGGTTTCATCACAAGTCTAACGGTCTTAAATGTCTCATGTTTTTCAAGAGAAGACTAAAAAAAATCAGTTTACTTGAACAATAGACAAAGCCTTTCATATTACTATAACAGTTACTTTGTTTTTTATTATAATTTTCTTCTTCTTTTTTTTAAGGAGTCCCTATTTGCTAAATTTCCTGTTGGTTAATTACCTATATGAAATTCCTAAAAATATATATAAATATAAATATATCTATATATATATATATATATATAAAATGTCAGCTTGTGAAGCATCAATGTCATTATTATTTTATTTCTCTCGTGGGAAACAATATTTAGATGTGTTTTTGTTGTTCAGCAAAATGTCTTATAAAGGAAAAAAAGACAAAATCAGTGGAGTTCAGTGCCAAATTCTGAAAGGTACTTCCTGCCTAGCGCGTCAGTGTATTTCTTGTGAAATTATTTGATAACATGGGTATTTTATTATAAGTGTTTTGTATGGATCCCTCATATTTAAAAATATAGATTTAAAAAAAAAGTTTGTTAACTTGCTATTCTGTGGTCTTGTTGCCTGAAAATGTCATGTTTGCTTTTTTCTTTGTAAAGATGTAACAAAAAAAAAACAAAAAAAGAAAAAAAGTGCCCATGTGTCATATATATATCTATACACACACAAACATTCATACACACACGGACATGCGCACACACACTCTCGTGCAGACCTCACAGTTTACTTTGTTATTGTGCATGAGAGCCCCTGAGTGTGAAAGCCTCTACAGCAACCGCTACCGCCCGCCAGCGTGCACAAACACACACACACACACTTTAAAAACACACACACGAGTCACGCACTGATATTTTTAGCCATTGTACAGCAGTTTTACTCATCAAAGCCTTACCACAAATCTTTGCACTCCTGTTCTATCTCTCTCTATCAGTATCTCGCACACAAACACAGACGTCAGGCTTCAGCGTGGATTGTTTTGATTGTTTTCCCGCGCTCCGTCCCGCTCCTCAGCTCCCCCCAAAAATGATAAATAAATAAATAAAAATGGAGGTGAGAGTCATACACAAAGCCTTATTTCTCAAGAACCCTCTTATCCCTTTTGTTGAGTTCAGAACGTCTCAGAGTTTGCGCCGTTTGTCTCAGACGGCGAGGATCATTACTTTTTGTGTATCACCTCAGACGAGCGTGCTCGCTTTCATGATGTAAGCACAGCGCAAGACTCGCTCGTTCACAAACGAGCTTCGATCTTTTGAGGAAAAAGCACACGCCGGTGTCGGCTGGTCAGAGGAGTGAGGCGGGACGGGTCCGGAGCAAGTTTTGAGCCCATTTGATTTCCCCGTCGCCGAACTTGATCCTTCTGACGTTTCCTCCTCTTCTTTTTTATATAAGCGGTCATGAGACTTCTCCATGTGCGAGTCTTGTGGTGTAAACGGGCCAAAATCATTATTAGATGCCAAAGTGTGTTATTGACATTCATCATAGTCGAGCCGTTTACATGGCACAGTGTTGTCAGTCGATTCAACTGCCCCCCGTCCCCCCTCCCTGAAAGCCTAGTTTACGGTCTGCAAAAAAAAAACTACAAAAAATTTAAAAAACACAAAAAAAAACTAAAGATGGCAGCATTATTTTCTACAGAAGCTCACCAGTCGCCTTAACCAGGGAGCGTTGTACCAGTATTACAGGAGATGTTGTCAGTCAGTGATGTGTGCCAAGTCTAGGTTCACTTTCGTGTGCCGTTAACCTCTCACTCGTCTGGGTTTTCACTCTTCTGCCATTTCGTCCGATCGGCCACAGCGGGAAGGCTGAAATGGCTCCTCGCAGCAGTTGAAGGCGATTCAGAGAGAACGAGAGAGATGGAGGCATCTGTTTGAAGGATGCCCCTCTCCGTCTGGTTGTTGTCTCCCAGGCTAACCGGGGTTATTAGAAACAGGGCTAGTGGAGAGACGTCTTATTGGAATAGCGACGGGGGAAATAAAGCGCTTGTTGGTTGGAAAGGGAAGGGTCACGTCCAGGGGTCCCGCGCGCAGGCGGAAACAACAGCCAGAGCCGAGATGAAGGCAATACAGCTTTCATTATCCGCTCTCCGAGACCAAACGCGATGCCAAACTTTATGCGATTTTACGAAGGGAGGCGAGCAGACTTCTTTTTTTCCTAAATGCAGTACACACACACACACACACACACACACACACGAGGCGTGCCACAAACAGCCATAGCTACCTGTACGAAAGCCGGACAGTCCCCAGATCAGCGTCGATGGACCAGGTTTCGTGTAGTCGCGCCTTTTTTCAGCTCGTTCCAGCGCTGTCCTTTCCACATTCTGAGCGTCCCAAAAAAGCAAAGACAAATTGCCAAATCTCACCGACTTGCACAGAAGCCCCACGTCGCACAGTCTCAGTGTGAAGCATCTCGTCTTTTTGTCCATGTCGAAGCACAACAGGGCCGTAGAAACGGAGTTTCTGTCGAGCGGCTCGCCTCAGGGGCTGTCATCGCCGATGCTCGTTGTAATCTTTCTATCTTGTCACTGTTCACTTCTCTGTTCTCCTTCTTTCTTAATTATCTTAAGTGCTATTTATAAAACAATGAAATCTGAAAGGAAAAAAAAATTGAACTTGTCGTTATTTTGCATTATGGCTTATGTCAAGTTTTTTGAGGAAAAATGTTTTGTGTGTTCTCTCTTCCTGTGGCGTAAAAAAAGAGCTTGTTGTCTGTAGAGATAATCTGATTTTCTTTTCTTTTTTGGGGGGTTGTTGTTGCTGTTTGCTGTTGTTGATTTGTTTCTTTTTAATTCTCAAAAAGGTTTTCAAGTAGTTTTCAAAGTTATTGTCACGAGAGAAGCCAAAGTCAATGCATTTCAGTGGATTCTGTAAGCGTGATGTATGTTTGTTTGACAACTCTTCGAAAATCTGTCACTGGATGGGATTTAAAAAGTACAAAAAATGCAGGCTTTCCTATTTCTACAACTGATTGTACTTATGCATTTTGTACCAGTGGAATTTTTTATACTGGAGATTAAAGGATACAACAAAAAAAATCTTAGAAAAAAAAACAAAAAAACGCTGTCTGGCCTGGTGGTGTGGCCTGACCCTGACTGGTCCCCGAGTATGATTTCTAGCTGGCATCGAGAAAGTTGGCTTTTGATATAAGATTTTCTAGGAGATCTTTGGCTTTATTTCTTTCACTTCTTTTTCCTCACTCGAGTGTTGTTCTTTCTTTCTACCTTTCTTTCTTACTTTTTTTTCCCTTTTTGTCCAAAAAACAGAGCGTAGGTGAGTGTCAGATCTTTCATTTTTTGCTTTATAAATAGTTCTTAGCAAGTTTGTCTATACAACAGCGGTAAGTTTCATTTGACTTCTGTATTGTGCCGTCTACACGATAAGACAATTATAGAAAAAGAAGGAATAGAAATATTTAGTCACCTTCAGTGGATTAATGTATTAGTTTAATAAAGAGATCAACTAATTAGAAGATTTTTGCTTTTAGCTGTTTAGATTTTTCCGGTTTCTCTGTCCTTCTCTGTGAACTAACTGTGTAGCTGAAGCAGTCAGAATTATTTTTGTAAACGTATGTTCTTGTGTGATGCAGTTTTTTGCTTCTGTCTCCTATATTAAACCATTTTTCCTAATACTTGTCTCTCTCTGTGTTGTTATGTTCCAGTGGCTGTCTGATGTTGTACTGTTTCACAACCTCTCTCCCTGCCATTCGCTCGTTTTCTCTCTCTTTCTCTTCTTCGTCATAGTCTCTCTTTCTCCCTCGCATTCTACCTTTCCCCTCTCATGTTCGTGTTTATTTATTTATTTTAATTCATTTATTTATTTTGGTTATTGTTTTGTTTTTATCACATAGTAAAGTTGACTTCATCCGCAATGACAACTCACTATGCTGTTCTCACGAAACATAGTAAATATACATCGAGGTGTTTGTATGTATATTACTGTGTAGCCCAAGTCGTCGCGCGACAGTCAACAAGTGTTCCCCAACCCAAAAAATGGCAACGCGGGATCCTGCAAATCCAAATTTGACCAGGAACAACTAAAAGCTTGTTAGTTGGGTCTAGAAATCCCTTAGCTTGAAAGAATGGTTTGACATTTTGGGGGAAAATACACTCGTGCGCTTTCTTGGTGAAAGGTTAGGCCTGCTCTCCTTTAGGTCTTTGAGAAATATATATCTCTAGATCCTTGGAGTTGCAGGGACTTGGTGACCTTTAGGTTGTTTTCTTTTCCCAGTGTCAGGTGGAAACCATAAAAAGTTTTTCTTAAACTGAGTACATACTATTACTCTGTTTTATGTGCACAAGTAAGACTACAAGTTCCTAGTGGTTAGCACCACCTTTTTCAACTGGCAACAAGTCCTTCCACATCTTGACAGGCAGTGCTTGTTTGCTTCAGGTCATTGAATGTTGTGTGCCAGGTGAGCTTTGGCCATCACCCTGTTATAGACTTCTCAGTGGTAGATGACAGACTGGTTACCCAACTGAAGGAATAATGGCAACATTAATGTGAGCTAGTTAGCTGCAATGGCAGATTTGGATTGGTGTGGTGTTACATGGATTTAAATTATTGCCATCACTGTAGAAGACTTAGGATTATGTGTGGTCAGGGTTTCCGTCTATTTGGAGTCATAGATAGTATAAAAGATGAAAGTGACGCCAACGCAAAAGTTGCTTTACACTTGAGTTCCACCTAATGGCCAGATGTTGGGCGATACCTGCAGTTGCAAATGGCCAAAGTAGGGTAAAACAGTTGGCACCACAACAAAACACCTTTAGCTAGGTTCAAATTTTACATGATTACTTTAGTCTTTGTTTAGTTAGCCGTTAGAAAGCTAGCTGAGGCGCTTGGTGAAATTGTGTTAAAATGCTTTAAATATAGGTTGGATTATAGGTTAGAAACTGCAACTGGAGTTTTTTGTGAGCAGAATTGTCAATGAGGATTTTGTTATCTCCTCCAGTGTAGACAGGATTTAACTGTCTTTATTCAAATAAACATTAAACAGCAACTGAAATAAAGTTCCTACACTTGGCTAGCTTATAGCTCCCTATTTATAGCCATTTGTTCTTTTACACATTGCTTTTTGCACAGATTAAAGATTAAGGGTGTTAGTGAGTTTTATAAACATTGATGATGAGTGGCTTTTATTTCACATATAGGCGCAGCTGTTACCATTCCTTAAGCTAACTTAGCTGCTAGTTATAGCCTCTTTTGTACTAATGTCACCTCATTTAGTTCATGCCAAGAAAGCAGATGAGTGCATTTCCCTAAATGTTGAATTATACTGTATATTGCTAAATTATTTGCATTCAGAAGCCATCTTTTACTAACTTTAGTCCCACTGAGGACTGTGACATTTGATATTTTTACCAACTTTTGAGATAAACCCTGAATTGGCCTTGAGTAAGAAGGTTGGCTCTGATCGGGGAAAGGCTAACTGTGAACGTTCCCACATCAGGGATCGGCCTACGCAGTCCTCCTTCCTGTGCTGTCCGCTGTCCTGGGCGAGCCCTGTCCACTGTATGTCCACTCTTTGTCCAATCCACTCCCGTACTGTCTCACCGTCACAACTGCATCCCCAGTAGAGAGGAAAGAGAAGTCAAAGGTCAAAGTTTTCACCTTTCACTCACAGATATCAATCAGGGGTTTTTGACATGTGCTTGAATTGCAACAACAACAACAAAAGTGGTACTTCTGCTGCGATCATCAAAGGTTACCTCAGAGGAATGACAATAACTGAAGTCTTCAGAAATGGGAAGATCTGGAAAACACTCGCTCCTTTTAAACGCGTAAATGCGTATTTTTAAAATGGGTCTAATAACTCAGACAAACTGCAGATCCCCTCACATCAGTGGCTCTTTAAACCAAAGCTGCGACAAACAAAGCTCAGATTTCTTCTTTTTTAGAACTACATATCACAAATATTCACATAGCTGTATATTATGTGCTCTCTGGCACATTATGGCGTCTTATCCTTTTCATCACTGCACCAGTCCACCTAGTCTGTTATTAAATATTGATTGTGAGGTTCAGGCAAGGCATACAATAAACTACCTTCAGCCTGTGGATCCTACCCATGGATAGATAATATTACACCGCCATTATTCTCAATGTGTGGCCTGGAATTCAACAAAATATCTGCAGCTCTGAGGGTTTTTTTGTTTTGTTTTTTCAATTAGTTGTTGGGTTTTATCCTATTTGTATAGAATCCTTTTTAAAACATGAGCCGAGATGGGAATGTTTAAGCCTTCGAACCATCAAAATTTGAACAATGCTCAGAAAGACATGCAGAACATTTTAAAGGATTTGCGTGCGTCCTGTGTGAAAGGTGACCATCACATCAGCTGTCACCCAACATGCTCCCAGATTCAAGGTAAGAGTTCAGTCAAACACAATAATCAAGTCAAACAGAGATTTGATCAGAGTGGATGTTCGAATTTCAACTTTTCTACTTTGTTTCCTTTTGAGTATTTTTAACACTGGACGATTTCAAGAATTCAGCACTTTCCTTTCTTCTCAAATTTAAAAAGTACTTTGAACATCATTTTAGCGGTGCAACAACACAGTTTGATTTATAAAAGATTTGCAAACACTCCAATGAACAATATATTACAAAGCCAAATGTGCAGTGGAGAAAGGAAACGAATAGTTCCAGTGATAACAGACACTGTTATTTAACTAAAAAACATCATTTTTCTACAGTTGTATCCAGGTGACCTTAAGAGACACCACAAAGGTGTCCTCTAAAACACACCCATCACAAAGCCTCTCAGCCACATTGAATGAATAACACATGAATAAATCCCACAATCAATACCAGACTATTAATAGCGAGTAGACAGCAGTGATACTGGATCAATACACCAAACACAAAGACACTGCGAATGAAAATAGAGGAGTCACGCTAAATGCAATGTTGGAACACCGGTGATGGTTTTGGAGTGTGACCAAGCCACTGCGAGTAAATTCATGTCGTATTTTGAATGATACGAGTGGAATGTACTACATTAAAGCATTGTGCAGCTGATAATCAGCCCATTTGTTACTACTGAATCACACAGCTTGTGTATTATTCAGTCTCTGACAAGAAGCGAGACATGCCAAGGGGGCTGACACACAAGCGCACACACTCTCAATCCGTCACATTCCCAGTGGAAACGTAGAGAATTCCTTCCTGCGAGGAGCGAGATGGGATGCTCTGTGCTCGCCGTCGCCACTGAGAAGCAGAGGAGAGAAAGCAGGAAATTGGTCGGGTCATAGAGAGAGGATGAGCGGAAGAGAAGTGTTTGATTTGAGCTAATTGAAATTAACAGCCAGCAGTGGCTGATGCTCCGCCAGAGACAGCAGACAGGAAGCCAGATTATTCCCAATGGGGTTGCTTTATAGAGGGGTCAAAGGTCAAGGAAGATTTGCTGCACATGTTTAGAGTTCCAACACTTGTCACAGGTAATGTAGTTCAAGGAAAGGAGCGTTTTTCTCCTGGTTACAACATTTTCCCACTATAGATACCAGGTATAAAGTTGCTATATATGGTGTATAAATCATTCACAGAAACAGGTACGACCCCACAAAGTTGGAGAGACTCTTGAAGTAACAGAGGATCACCTATGAGGAGGACGAACACTCTTTTAACAGCAAAAGACCTCCAGCAGACCCGGGCTCAGGAGGTGGCTGCATCCTGCGTCATATTTTTCATTCTGTACCTCCTTGATTCCTTTCCTCCTCTCCTGTCTTCCTAGGGTGGAGACATAAGGAGAGAGGACTCGTGAAGGTCTAAATACTCTCAAACTCCCACTGGCTGGATTGACAATTTAAGTTTAGTAGTTGGTACTGGTAGTAACCCCCCCAGTGACATCATATTTCAGTTCATGTAATGGATACTGTGCTTACAAGGCCTCAAATATATATATATATATATATTAATCTAGAAGAGTTAAAAAAAACATTATTTTACATGTTTAGCTCCGTTTATTTCTATTCACTGACCACTATGGAAACACAGAAGAGAAAGATGTGAAAATCCTGCTTTGTGTCATTTAAAAATGAAATATTCATCAGCTTTCACAAAGAAGATCAATTGAATTGGACTGTGTGCTTATTAACAACCGTTTTTAAACTGTAATGTAATACAAAATGGCAAGAATAAATATACAAACAGTACAGGAACTTTATCAGTGCCAAACACTAACACCAAAATGAGGCAACTTTAAGAATACAAAGCACGATTTAAAAAGGTAATTACTGTGTTATTCTTGAGAGGGACCGCATTTTAAGAAGGAAAAATATGCACATTTTACTAAATACTTGCAAATTCTGTAAATTAGCAGCAAATAATAATAATATGATCAAATGACTTTAGTTATTGTGCAGAACTTTAGGTTAAAAAAACAGCATGAAGAAAGAGCTCCTCTATCGGAGTATATTTACTGTAAGTACATCAGTTTTGTACTGAGCTGATTACATTATGATTTACATCTATTCAGCTTTTAAAGAACAAAACCGTTCGTTTCCCCACTTTTCAAGCTTCACTTTGAATCCGGCGTGCCACGGTGAAGAAAACAAAAAAGACACAACTGAGACTGAAACTCCAAATAAAGGCTCTCTTTGGTATGCAGGTAATTAAATTATAGTCTTGATCAAAGGAAGGCCTGGGAGAGCTTTTTATTTTTATTTTTTTCATATTCACCTCCTATTTCTTATGCATTCCTTTGAAGAACTGAAGTGAGTCATTCCCCTTTGTTAGACAAAATATTCACCGAATTGTTATGCTTATGCAACGCTTAAGCTTGTTGGCAGAACACGGAAGAACCGGAGCAATATGCGTGTAAAAAGCAGCTACTAAAAGGAGTTTGTGCATGTGGCTCCCGTCAGCAGAGTCAGCTGATGCAATGCTGCCATCTTGTGTTTTGAAAAAGGAAGGAAAGCCGTGATAAAAGGAAGTCCACAAAACCAGCAGTCACAGAGGCGATGCTCTGCTGATACCACACAAAAGAGCGCATCGCCTCAGTATCAGAGGATAATGCCTGTGTGTGTTTGGTTTAAATGGGAAGCTCTTTGATGAGATTAGCACAATATACCATGCCCTTCATTAGGCCACTTATTCCTCACTGATATTTGAGTGTCCCGGATCTCAAATCAGTGTTTGATCTCTGCCAAAGGCTGTGTTTGTGTATTGGTACTTATCTCCCACAGCACCCTTTAGGCCTTTGAAGTAACAGTAACACTCCTGTGCACTTCAGTCACTACCTGTCAATACACACCATAGCTGAAAAGGTGGAGAACAATGATTAAAAATTCAGATTTATTGTTATTTTAAGCTGACAGCAGCATATGCACAGAATAAGCCCTGTTTGATGAAACGAGTGTCTGTCCCATAGCTGGAAACATGGAGCCAGCTTTTGAATGATTCTGCTTGTAATACTATTCATTAAGGGTGGTGTTACCCAGCTGGCATGAAACATAATGGTCTCTCTTATCAGTTCAAACCTTTAGTTATGTTATTTATATAGCAGTAGTTCACAGCAACAGTCATTTCAAGATGCTTTATATTTTCTGATTGACTGATCCTCTGTGAAGATCACTTAGTGAAAGTGGGAAGAAAGAACTCACTTTTAACAGGAAACTGAACAGAAAGTGTCACTTTGTGTTTACATTATTGTCTAGAGTGACAAAGCTAACATAAAAGCAACCCTAATGTGAGTACTTATAGGAACATCATGTGCAGCCATGGGTGACCACGTCGCCCACTCAAAGACTGTATGTAAAAGATGGACATCAACTACCTTACCTGTTCTGGAATATGCATTTTAAAGTCTCAAAATTAGTATTTTGGCTTTCACTGTGTTTGTTTGTTTTTTTGGATCATATTTAAAGGAAAAGAGTCAGAGAGAATGTCACTTACCAAAACTGGATTGTGTTTTTAAAATGATTATTATTGTGTTTTATTTCTTTATGTATTTTACACAGGACAAAGTACATGTCAAGCCATATTATGAGCCAGATAATTCCAGTAAAGATGCCCCAAAAAGCATCAATGGCACAAATAAAGTTCAAAATAAATCACAAATATGCCATATAGTTTATATATGCCATAAAATGAATGACAGCTTCAAGGATGCACCCTTTCCCCACTTCCCCCGTACAGACACAGGCACCATGAGCCGAGTGTCTGCATTTGTAAACCTGCCTCGCTCATTCTAAGGTGGGATTTTTACTGCTATGATTTCAGAAGCATTTTTGCCTCTTTTATTAGATTAATTTGAACATCTCTATTCTAATAAAGATCTCTCGAGGTCTATAGTAGTCTTCCACTAAATGAGAATAAAGCCTGTGGATTTCAGTAGACCTTCAGTTGGTTAACCTGTGTGGGTTAATTTACGGCAGCATCCTATGAATTAGTCGTCAGTAAACCTCAGTTTAAAGCCGGAAGAGTTATTTGGACACTAGTAACACTTTATCATCAGATTAGAAGAGATCTTTAATCTACAACAGCTTCCTTACTCACTGTCAATAATCAGTGATTGAGAGATTATTGGTGGAAAACTCTTAATTAATAGCCTAATAGTTGTAAAATGGTGTGTTATAAATGCTGACAATGACTAATGTGACACCAACAGAGTGCTAATATGCGTGTGATAAAGTATGCAATTAATGGTGATGGATCACTGTAGTTCTTAAAACTACTTAAACTAAAGGAACCTCACGTGCTCTCTCCCTCATCCACCACACAGCGAAGCAATGCAGAGCAACAATGAAGAGGCTGAAAGAGAATTATATGAAAACAAAAGACAACAACAAGAGGTGCTGTTTTCTTACCAGCTGCTGGCCTGCTACTTTATTACTTTAGAGTTCCTATCAGTGAGCAAACATAAAAAAAAACTATTTGTAGAACACATTTCATTCCAGGTGGAAGCACAATATCCTGCACAATGCAGTCGCAAGATACGTAATCTTTCGACTCAGACAACTGAGCAAGTGAATTCAAAAAACTCATTTAAAAGATAGATAGGGGAGGTTGGGCATGTCCTTCCCCGGCAGGTACGTACGCCCAGGTGATCTCCAGCACGCCTGTATGGGCTGCTATTCCACCCACTTCACCCATTTTTCCCCATGTTTTGTGTAGGATGGACTTCCACGGCTGCCAAGAAATACAGACTTACTGTACAAATCCTCTTATGTTACACAACGTTAATACACACATGGCATGAAGTGACACACAATGGAAGAAAGGGATGAATGGGAATGAAACTCACATGTGGGCCACCATCCTTCACCCCAGGCCCATAAAGGATAACATTTTGTGCATGTAAACGTTCCTGAGGCGCTGGAACACTTGGAGAGGAGGCTCGATTAAACGAAATATCCTCAGCAACTCTTTGGGCATGTTTTTATAGCTTTTATGCTTTGAGCACATGTAACATGCCAACCTGTTTCCAGCACGTTTGATCCCTCAGCTTACTTTAAGTGGACTCCTGATGAAGAAGTGTTTTGTTGTGTTTGCGTTGGGCACTCGAAGGTGGAACTGATGTAGAATTCGCTGCAGACAGCCGTGACACAATCAGCGGCTTAATAGGCCGTGAAATCAACACTCGCGGCAGGGCCAAGCCCGAATCAAGTCCCCCGCGTTGCCCCTTTAACATGGTCATGTGACACGTTAGGATAGCAAATAGGCAGGCGGCACAGGTCTGCAGGACCATCAAACCTGGCTGTGACGCTGTTTCCTGTCACTGAGCCCGGAACAGACCGAGGCGTATCGATTGATCGGACCACACATCCATTTAAAATCGGCTGCTTGTTTGTGTGTTTTTCTGGTTTGCTCTCCACAGATTTCGGCTCTGATTCACCGGAAAGTGCATCCTTGACAAATGAAGGACATTTCCAATAAATGAGCACAACATGCAACAAATGAATAAATCAATGGGTAACTGGGATTGAATCTGACATTGTTGAGAAAAGTCAATACACATCCTAAGAACACCTAAGCATTAAATTAGAGGTGTTTGTTCTCTTTATTTGTGCACCTCTTAAGGACTTCTGGGTTGCTGTGAAGGCCTAACAGCTAATCTCTGAAAGATCCTTCACATCACTTTACTGAACTTTGCTGTCTGATAGCACTCATTTATAAAAGTATTCAGACCCTTGGCCTCAATGGAGTTACAAAATGTGGTCAGAAGAGTCTTGTTTCCTTTGATAATCATTGAGACACGTCTGGAATGCGATTGTGGTTCACCAAAGGCTAACAGAAGGGACTGCAAAGAGTTTTTGTTTTGACTAAAGAAGTGATTAATATTCAGTTTAATCCTCTCAGAACTGGAGAAAGTATAAAGCAGAATTTACATACAATCGATTTAAAAGGAACATACAGAAGGAGCTTGAGGAAATCTCAGTGTCTCACGTTGCTGTTCAGAAGTTTTGGCCTCCTCTTCTTTACAATGTTGATTCAGTTAATTGACGTTTGTAGGAATTTATTTATGCATAGCTCTCTCGAGGTGCCACCTGGTCTGGTTGAGTTCTTTTCCTGACTCAGTCAGCTGTCTGATTAACTAACGATTTCCTTATATTCAGACAATATGCCACATCTGTTTATGTTAGTGAAAACTGCCTAACTATGCTAACCTTTAATAGTCCATTTAACAACAACCTGACCTGGAACAGGTTAAAGAAGAGAGGCTGGCTATGAATGTTGACTTCTTGGTTCCTCTGTGGGAATTTTGATGACACGGTTGACCCTGTCCTGTTCTGTTTACCAAATGATGGCGGCGCGTTACATTTGAAGGCATCAGGTGTAGTCCCGGTCACCAGTCAGCGCTCTGCAGTCAATAATATGGTCTGCTAGTGGGGGTTAAGCAGCTCCTCTCTATAAACAGTATGCTCTCGAAAGTAAATAGTGCAGCCCCTGTACCCAGGCCTCATTATACACTCTGGGTGTGTGTTTAAGGCTCCTCCAGGGCCTCGGCGCCTGCTGTAACGCCAGTGAAACACAAAACAGCAGACAGATCCTGGCTGAACTAAGCTGGACGCTGCTGAGCGGGCTCAGAACGCCGCTCCGTAGCTTTGTCTCAGAGAGGAAATCTGCAGGATGTGCACGGATTTAAAACTCTTAAAGATGTTTTAAAGACAATTCTGGTACTGAAAGCACCAGTTCCCCTTTCCTTTCCTTTCATTTCCTTTCCTTTCCTTTCCTGTCCCCTCCCGGTGTAAAGCCACTTGTACTGAACTTTGTGAACAGAAATCTCCAATGAGCAACCCTCCGATGGCCCTTTCCTTTCTAGTGCATCAAAGTGACATATCCACCTGCTGTAGGAGGCACATGCTGAGTTTTTTAATCTCACAATCACTCCAGATCTTTTCGTTCAGTCATTTTCTGTCCTATCTCAGTTACATTAACTGTGCACATTCAGAAAAAAAGGCAAATTTAATACTTTCAAAAGCATTTTGATGAGAACCTGACACTAAAAGGACCGTTATGATCATCCCTCATCTCTTTTTGTTTTCACCACAGTAGGTTGCACATTATCAGCAGCAAGTTTCTTTTTCATACAAATAGGCCAGGAGCAGCTCTTTTAAACATCATGACAGCCCCCCCCCCCCCCCCCCCCAACTCCTTTTCCTTTCTTCGTCTCTCCTCTTTTTTTTCATGTCCAACATCGATGAAATATAATTTTTCAGACAAAAACAAGGAGATATAAAAAATATCCTTTGCATCCAAGTCCATCTGCAGGCTACGCTTTTAATAGCATCAAAAACACAATTTTACTCCTTTTTCCTTCCTGTGCCCCCAATTATTGGAGGCTGGAGGTACATTAAGGGACTTTTATTATCCTATATTCTCTTTTCCATAAAGTCCAGTTTGGTTAGCTTAGAAAATATATAAAAAAAATGTTATGATCTTTTACATGATTTGGATCAGAAATCTTACAAATAACTGATGTGATTATTAATTCACCTGCAAAGCAAAACTGGAGCCAAACTAGTCTAGAACGTGCGAGGTTTATGCCACTGGAGAGCAAATGTATCTAAAGAGGGCAACTGCTAATGCCTTATCATTATGTAATCTGTTATTTTATCAGCAAATGCCTGCGTTGTTGTTGTTGTGTAAACAGCGGCGGTAATGGATTCCTCAGTGAAGCGAGGGAAATGTTTCCACACCGCGTGAAGCGTGTGGACACTCAACACCCTCTTCATCAGAACAAGTCCTGTTTGTCGATGAAGCCGAGACGGGAATACAAATGAATCCGGTGGAAGCGGCAGCAGCAGATTAAAGTGTGTGATGGAAGAAGTTCATCCAAAATCCTCTAGGACAGGGGTTTCAAGATAAGGCCCGGGGGCTAGAATAGGCCCCGCAAAGACTCCAAACCGGCCCACTGGAAGGCTTTGGAATTTTCTATGGATTTCTTTCATAGACTACAGTAAATCTGTATCATCTCAAGAAAACTGAGACTGTACAGTTGAAATTCCTCTTCTTTTTCTTATATTGCGATATCTCAGGGAGTAAGTGTGCAGTTAAACTTCTTCACACAGACAGAAAGGGGAGTTTCACTGGTCCGGCCCACTTCAAAGACAGACTAGACCAGATGTTTTTGTTTCCTCCACATGCAGTTATAAATGGAATTTTTTATAAAAGCACCACATTTAAATTTAATCTCAGCGTGACAATGCACGCCTGTGATTAACATACTATCACTGATTAATATCAACGTACTGTATGAAACCTCTGCCAAGGCTTATGGGGTGACACCATCCCCTTCAAAATATAATCCACCCTCCCTGGAGCCCTAAAACAAATACCACTAAACTAAACTAAAATGCAAAAATGGATTAGAATTTGATCGGACCAGTGGTGGATGTAACAGAGAGGAGTCTTAATCTACTTTTTCTTACACATGTACATTATTGTCTATATTTTACATGCAAATACTGCATTTTGTACTCCTTACCATTTGTTTTAGAGCTTCAGTTACTTCCTTTTTGGTGGATTTTAAAACTGAAATCCAAGAATATGTGATGCTGTATCAGATAACGATACCCAGCGCAGCATCAGTGATTAAACTAATCTCCAGCTCCATCATTAGAAGGTTATACAGATGGCTGTCCCTCCCTGACCGTGGTTCTACTTGAGGATCTTCCTGTTAAAAGGGATTTTTTTTACTTCCCACTGTCACCAAATGCTTGCTCACAAGGGGTTTGTCCACTATTGTGGGGTCTTTACCTTACAGCATAAAGCACCTTGAGGCCACTGTAGTTGTGTTGTTCTGCACAATGAGTACTTTCTTCAATACTTGGGACAGATACGACTATACAGACAAAAGTATTTTGACACACCTTGTTATTGATCTTGACCTGAGCTTTGACCTCAGCTTAAATGTTTAGAGAGATGTTCACGCTTCAGCTTCTTCAGCTTACATTTCCATGTTCCAGCATGACTGCGGATCAGCACACATAGTGAAGCCCATAAAAGAATGGCTTGATGAATTTGACTGGCCCACACAGAGCCCTGACCTCAACCCCATCAAACACCTTTGGGATGAACAAGTACGGCGACTGTAAGCGTCCAACACCAGTGTCTGACTTTACAAATGCTCTTCTGGATAAAAGGGCAAGCTCCAAAATCTTGTAGAAAGCCTTCAGGATGATATAAATGTGGTTCAGTACTTTTGTCACAGCTAAGGTGAGGGAGATGAGGTTTGTTTTTGAATGCAGAAAGCCATATTTATTCACGTTAGAACACTTTCTGGAATATCTATGGCAGATACAGAAAACAGTCTAGGAATAAACATAAACAGGGTCATTAAAGAACAGAAAGTAGTCACAAATGACTGGAAGTGGCCAATTTAGTTGCTAAAATAGCCAAGGATTAAGTGGGATTGTGCCTTTTATTTAAATAAACCTTTGCTTCGCCACCTTGCAAAATAGTTCATTCAATACAAAACTGTTGTTCTCACGTCACGCTTCACAATACCAACATACAATAGATACCTGCTAACTACACATGTATACATCACTCCCACGGCACTCCTGGTACACAGAACAAATCTCTGAGTGTGTTTTACTGCGTATAGCAACCATTTGTAAGCAGTACAAATGAATTTTGCTTTTCCTTTTTTCTGTATACATTTTTTAATTAATTAATTTTTTAAACATATCTCAGATTAACTTTTCTTTTTTTTCATTCTTTCTTTTTTATCAATAAAATTAAATAAAAAATAAAAACACTGTCAAAAAGCCTGCAGTATTTCTTTATTATTCATATTGTTATTGCTTTTAATTGGATCTTTTTCTATCTCTTGATGCAAATTTTGAACTGTCTTTGGTGGGATGTGGACTACCATATAGGAAACGCGTGGTTGATTTTTTTTTTTTTTTTTTTTACCTAGTCAGTAACAAACATTAAAATAAACAAAGTAAAAAAACTGATATGGAAGTTGCAAGCGGCCCTGTGATTGATTATTTGATCGATTATTGTGATTAAAACATGTATGACATTCTGATTGGGACTCTGATCAGAGCCCACAGTTTTCCTGGGATTTTCCTGGACACCGTAGGAAGCAGGAACGACCCTGAGCCCTGTGGCTCATGTTGTGTGAGGGCAGTCCTGCAGACTGGGCTCGGCCCCAGCTGCAGCTGCAGCATCCAGCCGGTGAGATCAGATCAGCCCGGCGGGCGGCGCATTGCTGCTACCTGGCTGGGATCCTGCACGGCTTCCCACACACGGAGTTTGAGAAGTGCCCTGGACTTCCTGGTACGGGACCATGGACGCTTTCTGCTCCACTTTGCCCTGAGGTTTGTGACCGAGGAGGAGCTGTCGCGCTGAGAGCAAGGTGAGCCTTTGAGGAGTTAGTTTTGCGCCGGTGCGGCGGGAATTAATTTTGCAGCGGTTGGGAAGTTGTCGAACAGCTCCTGAAAGGCATCTGTCAGTGGACACAGTAGCGATACCGCGGGGCTGAATGACGGCAGCCCGCAAACGGTGGCGTTTGGGAGTGAAGTGGAGCATAGCGCCGGGGCTTTTCTGGACTTCTCCCGGCGCCTGTGTGGGATAATTCGAGTCGTTCTGCGTTTAGAGGGAATGGTTCATTGTGTTTTATTGTGGTAAACTTTGTACTTATTTGTATTCACTGAGGCCTACCTAGCCAAACCCCTCCGGTGTTGAGCTAGCAGAGTAGCAGAAGGCAACTTCCGGTCTCATCCTACAAAATAAAGCTACCGCTGAAAGGGGTGGTTATGCGAGTAAAAGTAGCTGTCGTTGATTATGATTTATTTACATTTACTATATATAGTCATAGAACAACTGTTATCGTTTTGAAGATCTTTCCTGCTTCACACGAGCTCACACGTAAAAAAAAGCGTGGAAAAAAAGCTTAAAAATCACCATTAGTTTTGGATATGAATCCCGCAAATTCCTTTTAACCGCCATGCTTTGAGCTGTACAGTAATTATTTATAATTTCAGTATTTTCGTGGGGTTTTCAGCACATTGTTTTTTATTCGTATGTTAAAATCGCTTTAGTTCCGGTTGGAGTTCAGCTGATTGTTGCTACATTACCTCCCGCAACGGAATCAATATAGACTAAGCACCATTCACTGCTTCTAATTGGCTGTCCACGCGTGCTCTCAGGCTTCTAATTGGCCGTGACGGTCTGTCATTCATTTTGATGACCCCACCCTCCCCTGCGCTCACCGTCAAAGCTGTAAAATCGTTCACTGAATGTGCTTTCCACTGTGTGTGATATCATGGTTTTCACGGGAGAGGAAAGGATAGAAGGGGCCAGTTATGTTGAAGTGAGGTTCGTCAGTTCAGCTAGAAATACGCAAAAAATCGGAAGTAAAGCGAATGTGTTTTCAAATTAAAAGCGAGAGACTTGCCAGTACAACGGTTAAAAGAGCGTATATTCACCCCTAGGGATGCACTGATCACTCTTTGTTATTGAAAGCATTATTTATACTGAAAACCAACTAAATAAGCACTGTGGAAATCATGTGTAACGTCGCAATACAGTTGTACTTCTGTATCTTCTGATTCTGGTGTCTTATCTTAAAAAAAGTTTATTAGGAAATTTCTCAAGGTATTTTTCATTCACTGACAGGTACGTAAACTACATGCAGCGTTACTTTCGCATTACCGAAAGAAAAGAAAACTGTTTTACTTTGAAAACAATAGGAGGAAATGATACCTCTGAATGTTGCACACTTGACAGTGGTGTGCTTTTCTATCCCTCCTGTCCCGCTTCAGGATAATGCGGCTTAACTCGGTTGGGAGCTTTACAATTTCAAAACACAAGGCATTTGTAGTGGTGTGCACAAGTGAGGCTGTGCCGTGCACGGTGTTTACATCGAAAACCTTGGAGGTGTTGTCCAGCTGCATCGCTTGACACAAAGCCCCAAGACTGAAAAAAGAAACCGAGGCATAAATCAACTAAAGATTTCTTCCTCGTTATCACAGTTGTCATCTTCACCTTAAACCTGTGATTAAGCTTGTTTGTCCCCTGCAGAGCTGCATTTCCAGTGCTCAGCGTCTGGCTGCCTTTGAGATGAGCAGCATGTCAGGATGTGTCAGGGTCAGACTATGCGCTTTATCAGCTTTTATTTTGAGCCATTGTCGCCACTGCCCTGCTGCTGCTTCTGAGTTGCTTTTCTGGGATCGGTTCTTTCCCAGCTCTGTCAATCAGAGATAGATGTCAGAAAACTAGAAGCAACATTCCTGGGCATGGCAACTCACACTTTCTACTTCTTCTAGGCTCCTACCATAATGCTTATAAAGTAACAGTAAGCACACTGTAGAGTTTCACAAACTTTTAATTTGTCTTGATGTGGTCTGTTTGCTGCACCTCACCTAACAACACTTTTTCATTCTGTTAGCACTTACATGTTTAGGAGATGTTTAATGACCCTCTAAATTGGCTTTTAGTACGAGAAGTCCAGCTATGTGTTTCAGTCTGCATGGGCACAAAAATCAAGCTTGGTTTACTTACTTTTTGTGGATGGGCACACCTTTCCCATTGCCATGGTTTCTTCAGCAGCTGTTCTAATAGATCATCATATAGATATACAGCATATAGATCACCATTTCCATCTAAGAGTTAGACCAAAGAAAAGGAAACTCTGGTCTTGCTTTTTTTGCCATTGGATGACTGCACAGTGTTTTTGTCTGTTGCTATCATGGTGCTTGATTATAGAGAGTCAATCTCAGTGAGACCTAAGATTTCAGTGAGGACATGAGGCCTCTGATGAGGACTATTTCATAGTGAGTAATCCAAGTCACGCTGCAACATATTAAGGACTAACCCTGTGCTGTGGATGGATTATATCAGACCTCCTTTTGGCTGAAGTTGGGTCTGTTTTCAGTGTTTTCTTCCTGCCATATGATGAATTTATCTTTGTCCATCTGGGACCCTTAACATAAACTTTACTGAGAATAATTTATATCTTTCTTGTACTAGTCTATTAGTCAGGCAGCAAATCGCAACAAGCCAACTAGCCCAGCATCACTTTTTCTTCTTCTTTGCATGTTCCCATTAGTGCTCACCACAGCTGATCATCTGCATCCATCTCACCTAATCCCTACTATCCCTAGCATCCTTCACTACATCCACCCCTCTCTGAAGTCTTCTTCTTTAGCATCCGTTGTCAGATATATCCACTACCCATCCTCTGCACATGTCCAAACCATCTCAGCCTTGCCTCTCTAAATTTGTCTCCAAACCGCTCGACCTGAGCTGTTCATCCTCATTACTTCCTGTGAAAACCTTAGCATCTTCATCTCGGCCTCCTGTCTTTTTGTCAGCGCCACAGTCTTATCTCCTCCCACTCCACCCTGCCTTCACTCTCCTCTTCACCTCTCTTGTGCGCCCAACTTAACTAAAGCCTTCCACATGTTTTCCATCAGAGGAGATTTGAATTTATTCAAGAATACTTCAGACAGGGGTTCATCCCACAGAACCTTGTGAATCCTCTGTTTCGTGGATGATATGCTGGGAGAACAGTCACACTGATCATTTTATTGGAGCTGATTGATGGTGTCTCAGCGTTTGTTTGCTTTTTGGAACCGAGGGAGCGTTCGGACTAGGAAAAAGCAAATTACATCATGCTTAACAACCGGATTGACTCGTTGCAGCGTTCCCCAAACCTGGACACCTGTTACAGAGTACTCTTTAAACAGTAGTCTGTACACAGCTGAGCGGTAGGATCAAATAAACTCCCACAGCTCTCAGAGCGCACTGCGCTTATATTGGTGAACCACACAGAAGCGAGAGGAGTCTCAGAAAGAGTCTAACTTGCTCGTCATTCTGCCACGAGGGTGTGAGGTCAGAAGCTGCCAGAAAAAAACTAGAACATAAAATAATTTGACCCAAACTGATGCCATACATCATCCGCTTTGGGCCGTAATCTGGTTGGTATTTTGATGCTTTTATTTCCTATTAGTTTTCACCTTTTTACGGTATCAGTTTGGTAATATTGAGTTTTATTGAGCTTCATACCATTCTGCTTATTTAAACATTTTGTTATATGTCTATTGTGTTAAGGAATTTCCCAACTCTGGGAGAATAAAAGTATGTCTTATCTTGTAGCCCGAGCTGGGCAGTGTTATGTGAAGACTTCCCCTCAGAAAACAGATTTTGTGACGCAAAGTAGAGGAATTTTAAGCAAGGAGGTGTTTTTTTAGCTTGAGATAATGGTAACAAGGACTACAAAAGCCTGCAGCTAATTTATCATCACACACGACATGTCGCAGCCTCTGCAGTGAACACATATGGATAAGAAATGGATAAGAATAAACAGTCAAATTCCACAGAATGTGAGTATAGTTTGTCAAGCTAGACGGGGTTGATCTTTAAAGTCTTTAGCTGTAAATCCTAACCCGCCAGCTCACCGACCCTCATAAAACTTTCAGAGCAACCTGAACTCTGAGGGAAGCATCACCTGCCCAGCTGATAAGGTTTCAGTTTCTAGCTCGCAGACTCTTCAGCAGGGTAGAAGTTCATTGCTGCACCAGACGGAAGGTCTGATTAATCTTAACGCTGCCCTGTTGCCTGTAAGCCATTGTCAACACTTGACCTTTTACACAAAACCTCACGCTGGTTTTCTACAGAGCTGCTGCACTGTGTGGCATTTTAGAGACCTTCTGCATACGAGGTACCCTTCTAATCTTAGTTGTCTGTATTTTCCCCTCATTTCTTTCACAATCAGACAACAAAAAGAGCACCAAAACATGTTTTTACTCTCGTTACAGAGTTCTAACTGCTACTGTGTCTACAGCTGCTTTGAAGGGAACCTCTTATGCCCTTTTCCAGCTCCACTTTGTTCTTGTACTCTACTAGAGGAATTTTGCATGATTGCAAAACTACTGGGTGACTGTGGCTCAGGAGGTGCAGCAAGTCGTTTAATAATGGGAGGGTTGGTGGTCTACGCATGTTGAAGTGTCTTGGGTCTACCTCCGGGCCTTCTTCTGGTAGGACATGCCTGAAATGCCTTGCCAAGAAGGTGTCCAGGAAGTATGCTAACCAGATCCCCGAACCACCTTAGCTGTGGAGGAGCAGTGGCTCTACTCCGAGTCCCTCTTGAATGTCCCAACTCCTAACCCTGTATCTAAGGGACAGCCCAGCCACCCTTTAAAGCACAGGTGTCGAACTCTAGGCCTCGAGTGCCGGTGTCCTGCAGGTTTTAGATGCGTCCTTGATCCAAACAGCTGATTTAAATGGCTAAATTACCTCCTCAACATGTCTTGGTAATGAACTAATCATGTGATTCAGGTGCTGACCCAGGGTGATATCGAAAACCTGCAGGACACCGGCCCTCGAGGCCTGGAGTTCGACAGCCCTGCTTTAAAGGAACTCCTTTTCTTTGCTTGTATTCGTGACCTCATTCTTTCAATCACTACCCGAGCTCATGACCATAGGTGAGGGTAGATTGACTGGTAAATAAGCCATCTCTTCACCACAAACATGGTCGATTCTTGCCTCACTCGTGAACAAAATCAGAGATTTGGTGATTATGCTTCATCTTGCAGATATTGTGTTAAGCTAAATGATGACTAAAACAACATCAGCGGCGGTCAACACAGAAGCACCTTGTTCTCTGATCTACAGCTTGTTAATACAAGACTTTCCAGAAGAATATCTTTATTCATAGACTCTGCTAGAGAAGAGCATTTGGTTCAGAACTGGTCAAAATATGCTGCTGCAATTAGTTTAGGTTAAGAATTATCTGCTGTTATCTTGCTGACAAATATCCAGGGCAGTTTAGCACCCATATTCTGGAGCAAAGTTTATTATATTTTCCTCAGTCTAACCATAATCTCCATATTGGTCCAAATAAATAAATATGCTGCCAGGGACTGAGTTGGAGGCTGCTGTTGGATGTGTGGCTCAGAGACAGGAAATGGAAAAGCGTGGGGTCAACAAGCACAAATTAGTTCATCTCCTTCTTTTCTACCTCTGTAAGAGCATCTGCAGTGCCTCTTCAGAAACAATTGAAAACATTGTGTGTTTGTGCGTGCGTGCGCGTGTGTGTGTGTGTTTTCCTGTTGAAAGGGCAGTGTATTTACCAGCCTGCGTGGCGTCAGGTGGCTCCACAAACTTGAGAAGGTTTTGTCCAACTGAAACTCTGTAACATAGCAGCAGAGCCTTTAGCAGGCCTGTGCCTCTCGGCCACATGCAGCACGTCTCTGTGTGTTTGCAGTTTTAAAGCCGACCCTTACCATGTTTCTCCCGCTGTGTGGGTGTGGTTGTGCAAACAGGTAGCCGAGAGAAAAGAGTTGGGCTACATTTGAAGGCTGTATTTAAGTTTCCTCCTTTTATGCTGCTTGAGTATTGCCCTAAGTTTTATGACTTTTTATTGAAGTATTGCATCTCAAATAGTCAGAGTATTGTACAGTAAATCTGACGGCCAAGGGAAACATGATTATAGTGATGGTTTCATGACAATTATCATTTATGTTTATTGTTAAATGATCCCACAATTAATTCATCTTATTAAACCAATTAATCTCAGGATATTAAATTTACCACCATTTTTTAAAAACAAATAGTTTTCATATTTTTTTCTCTGTTCATCAATTTGTTGATTGTTTTCATTTACTGAGAAATGGATTCAATCTCAGTTTTTACTGACAGTTCAGTAAGCAGATCAATCTCTCTCTCTCTCTGTAAAGGTAACACTATGCCAGCCGTCACTTAGATTAGGTTAGCAAAGAGACTGGCAGCAGCTAGCCTGACTCCATCCAAAGGGGACAAGGTCTGCTAAACGGTGCCACTAAACTTCATTAATTATCATATTTATCTCCCTTTTTAATCCCTGCAAAAGCACAGTGTGATGTGTGAAGAGATGTTGTGGTTTGATAGGTGCTGGTAAGTGCCTTTTATTTTCTTTGGAAAGAGCCAGGCTCAGCTTTTAAGCTAACTGGGTGATTTATCCTTTCATTTAACAGGGAGGAAGACAAGTACTGCAAATCTGCCACACTATTAAAACCACCGGAGTAATATTGTGTACCCACCTGGGAATGGACCAGGACCTTAGAGTTTATAGTGTGATGATTTGAGATGGAGGGTCTTTGGAAGTTGAGCATGCTCAGTTGGACTAGGATCTGGGCTCAATACCTTGAGCTTTGTGTCACGTTCCAGCTGAGAAGTTTTGTGTTGTGGCAAGAGGGGAGGCTGTAGCCATTGGGGAGTGACATTTTTATGAGGGGTGTGCTCAAGATAAATTAAATAACAAAGATCATCACAGATGTAGATCATAGATATGTGTATGTATGATGTAGCTAGCTCAGGAGTGGGCAACTCCAGGCCTCGAGGGCCGGTGTCTTGCAGGTTTTAGATGTCCTTGATCCGACACAGCTGATTCAAATGGCTAAATGACCTCAACATGTCCTGAAGTTCTCCAGAGGCTTGGTAACGAACTAATCATGTGATTCAGGTGTGTTGACCCAGGGTGATATCTAAACCCTGCAGCCCTCGAGGCCTGGAGTTGCCCACCCCTGAGCTAGATCATAAACTGTACAGACGCATTGGTGAGATTCAGATATCTGCTAAAACAATATAGCCCTCCAAAATGGAACCACAGACTTCTTCAGCTGATTGTCCCTTACGAATCAGCCGTTACAGTGCTGTAAGAGGCACAAACGGCACAAACCCACAAGCACCAGTCAGCTACAACTCACAGGAAATGTCACATAAAAGCCACAACAGTTTGTGTTGTAATTTAGTGGATATTTTAACATGGGGGTCTATGGGGATTGACTTGATTCTGGAGACAGCCTCAAGTGGCCTTTAACTGCAGTTTCACAGCCCCAGAGGATTGCTGCTTGGTGTTTCTTTGCACTTAAAGTTTAAGACGGGCAGTCTTCTTCACTTCACCTGTCACCTGTTTTGATGTCGGCTGATTCACATATCAGCTGAATTTTGATAAGGCTTTCTGAACACAGCAGAGCTGAATTCGACTTACTTGGCACACCAGGCGGCTCACCCACACACAGGTTTCCAACATTCCCTCACTGCTCACAACCGAGCTGCTGCTGCTCGTCTTTATTGGCCACCGATCCCTGCTGGCTCAGCCCACCGCACTCTCCTCCTTTTGGAGCCCAGCTTCAGAGCAGCAAAACACAACATACCAGCAGATGCTGAGCTGCCCTCTGGCCTGTGTGCATGTGTGTGCGCGTATGTGTGTGTGTGGGGAGAAGAAAACGACATTGGCTAACCTGATGTCCAGCAAACACACCAGTGTTGGCAGTGTGGGATTATGAAGGCCGAGACGGCTCGTTTTGGACTCCATTTGCCGCCAGCCGCTTGTTCTCTGCAGTGTTGGTTTGGATTGTTTTCATGTCAGTAGGTTTTTAATTCACTTCAGAGATGCCTAACCACTGTGAGACTGCACAGTTACTCTTTAACACATCATAACAGCAGTTACACATCCTTCACAGCTGCTGGCCTGCTGAGTTTATAACAGAGAACAGAAGAGGTCTTGTTTCTTGGCTGGCATGGTGGTTTGAGTGCTTTTGTGTGCAGTTTTTATTAAATTTGGAAAGTCGGAGCAGTTTAGAATAAAAGTATCTCATTTTCAGCTGTGAGAGTCGAAAAGTCCCGCACTGAACAACTGCACGACTTGTTATTTCAGCTCTGATAAACCCAGCACTGCATGTACTCAGCTCCAGACGGCACACAGACACAGTTAGCAAGTAGCTGTTGGAACCAGTTAAGCATATAAAAAAACATATAAAAGCAAAGTGGAGGGAGGAGGAGGGTGAATATTGGACTTCCTTCTCTCATTTGCTTGCTATCAAGGTGTCTATGCAAACTTTTAAAAGTTTTAAATGGAAGGAGATGTGCTCACATATGCTTTTCTAAAGTAGCACAAAAATAAATGTAGGTTTTATTTGATTGAGTGAGCCTCATACAAAAGACATCTGCATCGGTGATAATTGGGCCTTAAGGCAATGGTTAATTTTATTGTAGGGTAGTGGAATCATATTAGGTTTAAAAATGTCTTTCTTAGTCTGTATTTGAGGGTTTTAATATCCTTGTGTTCACGTCAAGTGCCACACATGTAGTTTATTAACACACATACACGTTTTGGTCGTCGCCAGAAACTTACCTGCTCATGCAAATGCTGGCCAGCTAGCTTGAATAGTAAGTTTCCTTCATAATTTATTGTAATATAATATCAGATGCTAATGTTGGCTTCAAACTACATTTTAAAATCTGAGGAGCCGACTTCTTTACCCACCTCCACGTATAAAGCCGTATTCTTAGTGTTTTAACTTGGTGTTCACTTATTTAATAGTCCTGACACTTTCATTAACATTAATTAGTGTGATTAATTAACTACACTGCTGCTACTCTCTTTCTCTATGTGACCCCTTTAGAGTGTCTTTGGTGCATCCCCACATCGAATGAGACAAAGACATCCACGTGTCACTGACAGCAGCCGTGCACTTAAGTATACAGAATTTTAAGGTTTAGCGTAATGTAAAAGGGAAGAGTTATAAAACAATTCAGCACCCGGCAGAGATGTTATGAAGCTGGCCTGAAAGACCGAAAGCGTTTCTTCTATCAGGCTGTAAACATGTTTTTGTCGGCTGTAAATTTGGTCTTTTAAACATGGCAGTCTTTGGGGATTGACTCACTTTAGGAGCCGGCCTCATGTGGACTTAAGAGGAACTGCAGTTTCTGGCAGTGATTGAATAATCAGTAAGTTGCTTCTGCATTAGGTTTAATAATCTGGCAACTAAAGTGGTGGAAACAGCAGCACCACATTTGCTACATCCTGCTGCTTTGTAATCAGTTTTTAAATGTGTAATCAAATCACTTCAGTTGAGCTCATCGGGGCACAAACATTGCCTAAACAAACCCGACCTTGTGACCTCTGGATGGTGCTTGGTATCACTGAATCAGCCCACAGTCCTCTGTGACTGTGTTTGATTAGCTCCATGCAGTGCAGCTCTGTTTGCTCAGTGCTGATAACTAGCAGAGGTGAACATATGGTGGCTCTAATCCCATGTCAAAGCCTCAGAGCTAAGACTGTCTGTCTGAAACCCTGTGAGATCTCACTTCCTCTCTGGCACTCTTGCAGATTCACCACCCCCCTAAAATGGCTGGAGGGTGACATGTTTGTAGTTTAAACTCTTGCTGAAACCTTTAAATGTTGCTGCATTGACGTGCATCAGGTCCTCACATGTATTTTTTCTGAAACATCTGGCGTACCAGCAGCATCTGTCACCTGTTTTCCAATGTGTTGGCTGCTTCTGTATTTACTGTGCATCCAGTGTAAGTGGTAGATATTGGAAAATGACATGGTGCACAGTCTGCAGAGTGGTATTTTAATACGGATGGCTGTTTATAATACCTCTGCACTGGTGGAAGGCGTGCCTGGAGGGGTTTTATTGCCAGGCTGAGATGGCGCTAAGGTCACGGGCACCCCATCTTTGGCGCGAACATCTTCAAATTTGGCCAGGTTTTCACTTGCACTTAAGGGGTTACATAAATAGATTAAATAGTGACAGGACCAGTTGTTATTAATCTCTGGCTTCTTCCACAGCGTGTCTTCGTCCTGTGTCCTTCCCCTCACTCCCAGCCAGTTACGGCAGTTGGCTGCCTCTCCTGTTAAAAGGGAGTTTTTCCTTCCCACTGTTGCTAAGTGCTTGCTCATCGAGATTTGTCTGATTGTTGGGGTGTTCTGTCTATTATTCTGGGATCTTTACCTTATAGTATTAAGCAGCTTGAGGTGACAGTTGTTGTGGTTTTGAGTTATATAAATAACATTGTTTCAATTTATTTTCAATTAGTTAGGGATAAAAAACTGGATATGAGAATCCTTCAAAGTGTCTGGCGAACTCAAGTCATTCAAGAAGGGACCAGAGTCAGAACCAGCTGAGGAACTGGAGGATTGGGAGAGGGATTCCTGGAAAGTGCAACCCCAGTGACCTGGTGACCCAGACTGGATACATGGTTATGGATGGGTGGGCGGTCAAATATGAAATCTAGACAGACATGGATGTACACTGTAACTGGTGGATAGTAAACTCGGTGTCTGTGATAACGATGCTTAAGAGCCCGTCTTTACTATGAATGCATCTGCAGGGTTTGCTGCTGTGCTGCTTAATTGCAGATCCCTCTGCTGCTGAACTGTTCTGCTGACCTGTGCTGCTTTTCTCGAGGATATTGGATCCTCCACGTCTGCAGCACTTCTGCTCACACCAACATTTTAAACCGGGGGAGGGGACTTCATTTCTCCATCATCTGCACCCCCCCCCCTCCTTTCCTGCCTGATACTCCCTCCACTGCCTGCAGGCATCTGCAGAGTGATCAAATTACCCGTTATTACCGCGTGGTGCCATCACATTACTGTTATTTAGCCCAATGACCGGCCTGGACTGATCGACACTCTCACACACATGTACACAAAACCAAAGCCGTTAACTGACCCACACCGGTGAAAATGTTAACGACCAGCTCCCACACCTAAAATCAATCACATATGTGTATATTGGATTGATTGGAGGCAGAATATGTCAGTTTGTTTATATTATATTTATATTCGTTTTATTTCTTTAGCAGTTGGAGCCCCTTTAAAGTTACTGTTTTGATTATGAAATCCTAAGACAAAGATAATCAGTGTTTCAAATCCTAAACACAAACATTTGTTGCTGGGAAGACTGTAAACCCCACTCTGATGAAGGTGCTGTGTTTTTTGGCTACATTAGGGTAGCAAATGGGGAGACATTTGGAGGAAACTCCAAAGGAGGTCTAGGGTCTCAGTAAAGATGGGGAAAGGGACCTGCAAATTGAATGAAGAGAGTTCAGGTGGTTCAGGTGTTTAACAACAATGTCTCCTGGGCGCCTCCAGGGTGTCTTGTTTCAGGCACCTCTAACTGGGAGGAGATCCCAGGCAGACCCAGGATATGATGAAGATTTTATGTCAAGCCACTTGGCTTGGGAATGCCTCACTGTGTCGCCCTAGTAGAGCCGAAATAGGTGGCCACGGAGAGCGAGGTGTGGGCATCTCTGCTTAGACTGCTGTCCCTCCAGCTTGGACCTGGATATTAACTGGTTAAGTCTTATATTTTAAAAACAAATGGTTGTGTCCTGGCCAAATATTTGTGTCGTGGTACAATCCGATAGTTATTTTTATTACTTTTATCACCAGGAAAAACACCTGTTAGCCCATAGTAACTGTTATCCTCACTTTACCTGCTTTGCTGTGTGTAAAGAAGCTGCCTGAGCTCTTCCTGTCCAACACAGAGAGCGGAAGGCAGGACAGGAGGGAGCATGACCAGGAAAATAACAACAGATCAGTTCAAAGAAAAATCCCAACACTTCCAAACCACAGATATGGATATAAATCGAGGGTGTAGCTCCTGTACAGGCCACTGTTGGGTTTAGACTCTTTATTTCGAAGCCTTTTTGTGGTCATATTTGCAGTTTTCTTCTTGGTAAATTCTCAAATGTAATATTACTCCCGACTGATGTTTTTGTCTTTTCCTCCCCTTCAGGTCATGAGTGCCTTTAAGAAAGACCCAGCTGAGAATAGCCTCACCTGTTCAAAGCCACGCCCTACTTGGGCCTCGCCCTGCCCCCCACCGCTGGACTCCCACCATGAGTAAGTTCCAGCCAGTTGTTTATTATCGATCGGCTGCTTGTTTGCTCACCCTTTCACTTTCGTTGCTGTGTTATTATTTTATTTATTTATTTTACTTTTCTAATGCTGGATTGGTGGCTTTAGAGTTTGACATCATGAACACCAGTTAGAGACAATCAAGTGGGAGAATTTACAGGCCTTCATGGTCAGGATAGTTTTCATATGAAGATGCGATGTGTAGGACTTTTTCTATCCGTGATGCTAGAAGCACAGAGGAGCAAGTGCTGCAACCCTAGCCACCTCATTCCTCATCAGTCACTCTGCAAAGCATGATGGGAGGGCGACTGGAGTGGGAGGGGGAGTCAACTCAATGCACAGTGTGTGCGCGTGTGTGCGTGCGTGTGCGCTGTTCTGCTGTGTGGTCATGTGACTGCAATGGCTCGGCCCCACATGTCAGCTCAGTGTGAGTCATCCAGCGAGTACAGGATTTTCTGTTAATATGTTCCTACCTGTACGCACACACACACGTGCTCATACGGTGCACCGTATATACACAGCTGATCACTGTCACACAGAATGTAGTTTGTCTTCTGCTGGACATACGTGATGCATGATACAGATGAAAGACAAATAGACTCCAGAGTAGAGACTTTGAGTGACAAAAGTTGGCAATTGACCCGCTTTATCTCCCATTTTGGTAGTCGATTTGAAGCGCTTTTGTGTATCGATACAGGGACGTCAAATATTGATATTTTAATAAATACTCTTATAATACAACGATAAAGACGACTTCTCTTCTGCACCACTATCCTGAGATAATGTCCAAGCGAACTTGGATCAGATCAACTCAGCTGAAAAACCACAATGACTAATGACACAGTTAATTGCAGTGTTGTCTGAAACAGTATGTAATTGCCAATTTGACTACATTTAGTCAGACAGCAACATTTATGGCAGGTTTTAGTGACAGTATTGGTGACAATATAATTTTGCAGCATAAAAATAACTAATGAGATGATTTTATCTTATTGGCTAAAAACAGATATTGAAAATCTATCTAGATACCCACCTGTTGTTCAAATGTTGTGTTTGTCAGGGGCAACCGATAAGAAGAAACCTTAAAGGAAGGGAAGGGGAGCTAAAACAGCTTGTTTCATACAGAGTATCTGTACTGAAGTCCAGTATGAGATAAATGAGGATTACTTTGAACTGTGGATCATGCAAAGCTACTCTGGTAGAGGTGCTGTTGATTTGGGAAGAATGGACATTTATTAAAAGGATTTTGGTGCTTTGGAAACTCTTATCATAACAGTTTGCAGCATGAATATGATAGCAGATGTCTACAGTGGTTTACTCAAGTTCATTTAACGGAGCTACAGCTGCTTCAAAGGGTCACTGCTGAATCTTATCTTGATTTACTGCCTGCAGCTAAACGTGTGAGATGTTAAGAAAGGAACGGTTTATTTATTCACTCCAGCAACAATAGATTTATTTGCTCTTTGATATCAGGTCACTGCATTTACAGCGCTGCCCTCTCCGACCTTTTCTTCTTTGCCGTTTAGCTCACATTACAGATAGGGGATGGAACGGGAGCCAGCAGCATCTGCTGCTGCCAGCAGTCGCTCTGCACTCTCCAGCGTTTCTCCACGCAGAGCCACAAGGCCGAATATTTGTGTACCAGCAAGCTGGGAGTGGGTTACCAGGGCAACCCAGCACATGTGAGGCATGTACTGGAAGCCGATTGGATTAGACAGACACTTCTGAAGGGGGGGGGTGCTAAGAGATTTAACCTGATTACTGATTTTTTTTCTCCTCTGCACACACACTCAAAGAGGTGGCGTGTGTGTCAGGAGTGTTTGGATGGCTGATGTGATTTATTGTGAGTGATGTGAATAAAGGGAGTCTTGACTGATGAGCTAAGTCTTGTGCGGTGGAAAAGGTAACCGGCACCTTGGAGGTTTACGCGACTTTGTGTGTGTGTTGTTTTTTTTTTTTTTTTTTTAATTGATGTGTGTTAGTGTGTAATGCAAAGGTCATGGGAACAATACATTTTAATGTTGTAATATGTTGTCATCTAAGAGAATTGATGCAGATCTGAAAAGAACTCGTGCCACTTGGGCCAAGGTTAAATTGTATATAACTCAGATTCAGGTTTGCATGGATCATAGCAGACTAAACCTTATTGATACAGACAGCTGATGTCAAAAATTCAGCATTCACCTCACTAATGATTACAAAAATAACTAGAAACTAGTGAAAAAAATGCCAATTACCCACATAAATCACCATAATTGTGGACGCTTTTTTGGGAGTTTGTTATACCATTTCCTGGGGGGCAGATAAAATGTGCACGTCTACCCTGACTGCACAAGGAGTTTATTTCTGATTGGATCACTTCCCTCCTTTCTACACAAATGAAGTTCTAATTGGATGTCGTCTCTCTTGTCTTTCATGTCATTTTTATTCATTGATCAAAGTGTCGATAGATTTCATCATAGTTTTTGTCCCCGTGCATTCGTTTTTATTTAGTTATCGATCTGTACACAGAATTTAACCTAATTTCAACCATTCACCAATTGAAATTCGAGCATTTTCTATTGAATAGAGGTCTCTAACATGTCTAGTACACAACTGTTAAGGCTAAAAACTACCACATCTTCAAAAACACAGCATTTGATCAACATTTTATTTAGCTGTGAAATGGCTGGTATCAGAGACATCAACTCCAGATACAGAGATGACATGGATATCTAGTTTTAAAAAATCTTAAACATGTTTATGTCGTTAATATTTGTATATCTAGATGTAATCTGTGCTACTGTCGCGTTGCGTGTTGCATGGTGAGCTTATCTGCACGAGTCTCTAATAACTTCATCATCCAGTCCTCTGCATTATTGTCTTTCTGTCTTGCAGATTTTTCTAGACCCTTCTTTGACTCCACTTTTTTTAAAAAACATATTTTCAACAGCCTTTCAGGAACTTTTTTCTTTTTTTTTTTGGTTATTGTAAATGTGGACTTTTTGTTTGGATTTGGCATAAAACCTCCCAAAAACTCAAGTTTAACCAAGAGCCAACCTGAATATACGAAACCACCCACCGGCCTGTTGCAGCCTTAAAACAGTATCAGTGTTAAATAAACAATTTAAAAAAGTTGTTAAAAAAAAAGTTAATATCTAACCTTTGTGATGGGATCTCGCTCAAAGGCAGACAACACAGCAGATGAACAAAGTTGGTGTTTTTTGTTGTCTTAATGGGGCCCGAATGAGCAGCCGGCGCGCTGGGAGAAAGTCTTTTATGTGTTTTCATTATTCATCTCAACCTTTGATAGAGTCACTCTCTCGCCTGGAGGTGGTTGGTGATGTTGATATCCTGGGCTAATTACCTTAATTACCCCCCTATAACACACAGAGCCACCGGCCTTGGCAGGGCGGGGTTAGCGTCCTCTAACAAGTCTCTTCCTCAACCAGGAAGGCTGACTCACTCCAGATGGAAGAAACGGGGACACAATAGCAAGGCTCATCTTTCAACTGCTATAAATGGATTAGACGCTGGATGAGGCTAGGGCTGCCACGATTAGTCGACTACTCACGATTACGTTGACTATCAAAATCGTCTAATTTAATAGTCGACGCGTCGTTTGAAGCTTTGTAAGATCCCAAAAAATAATTTCCCCCAGGGATCAATAAAGTATTCTGATTCTGATTCTGAAAAGACGCAGGAATAAGTAGTAGGATTTAAGAGTGTAATAACGGGCCGAAACTCGATAGCTAGCCGGGG
The DNA here is from genome assembly GCF_057381845.1 of Rhamphochromis longiceps. Taxonomy (NCBI): domain Eukaryota; kingdom Metazoa; phylum Chordata; class Actinopteri; order Cichliformes; family Cichlidae; genus Rhamphochromis; species Rhamphochromis longiceps. The sequence continues at coordinate 23,140,310 of NC_140573.1, read as the reverse complement.
GCAAGGCTCACTAGAGCCGGCGAGAACACCGGACTCCCGGCAAATCGTTTTCAAACTCACCACCGTCTTTCGCTACTCGGGTTAAACATGATATACAAGTCACTTAGATAACTTAAAAATATTATTGTTTGGCTTTTTTCAGTGTTTTATTTGTTCCTGAGTAAATCAGTTTGGCTGAGATTAAAGTTATAGTTTTTACACAGCTGAATAAACGTCGAGCAGACAACTGATTATCAGATGTGTGAGATACTCGAGAATATACTCCGGTGTCCTGTTATATTTTAGATAGCAAGGAGTTTATTAAACTTCACCGAAACAATCTGCAAATTTCATTAAAATTTAATAAACTATCATCTTGTGTTTATTTTTAGTTAGCACAGACCTTAAACACTTAAAGCTGTAAGCTAGTGATAGTTATAAAAGAGCAGATGCATGCTGGTGCAGTAAGCTGTATGTTTTATGTCCAATGGATGCATGATCTGATTAGTCGACTAATCGCAAAAATAATCGGTGACTAGTCGACTATCAAAATAATCGTTTGTGGCAGCCCTAGATGCAGCATCACTGCGGGTGCTGCCTTCTCAGGGTTCTCACAGGAGGCCGGTGGGAGGTTAACTAAGGACCACTGGGTACCCTGGACAGGGTTCAAGCTGTTCACCAAAGGGTCAAAGGAAGTTTTTGTGGTTGTTCATTTTAGATTTTTAGACTATTATGTACGGAAATATAATTGAGTTTGTGTTTCGCAGGTGTGAGAGGGATCTGAATCACCAAGTGGAACTAAAAGCGATATTTTTAGGAAAGGGAAAAAAAAGACCAGGGTCTTGAAATGTCACCACAGGTTGAGCTTTATTTACTCGTAGTCTCTGTGTGTTCATTGTTACACAACACATTTCATTCTGCGCCTTTATTAGATTTCTGTGGTCATCTGCTCTGTATAGCACATGCCTTCAGAGCCGGTGTGATACAACAAATAATACGATCTGTGAACAGAAGAAGCTGTTTGGTGATATAGCACAGAGTCATTATATCTGGAAATAATACACTGCAGCTCTGTCTGTAGCACAATAACTTCCAGCCCTTCCCTGCAGACCAGTAGGAAATGGATTCCCAGCAGAGTGATAACAGTGGAAGGAGAGGAGATTGATGACAAATGAGGAACAGACGTACAAGCTGTGCGATGTTTTATTGCTGTTGTATAAACAGCACAGTTAGTTAAAGGAGGATAATGGCTGTACAGGAGTTTCTATCAGCAGCAACAGTTTGGTGTGTCTACATAAAAACACTTAATAAGCTCCTATTTGTTCTGTTTTGTTAAAGCTTTACTTGTGATTTAATGTATAGCAGGTTGGCTGTTTTATCATAATCTGAATATCCATTAGAGTTATTGAAATGCTTTGCTGTGAAATATTTACAGAGCTCTCATTAAGAAATCTGTAACTAACTGCATGGATGTCAGTAATATTAATGTATGATATGTCTTGTTTTTGTGGTTCTTTTTTAGAAAGATAGATCTTAATTTCTGAATTAGGAACTGTAGCTGGGAGATAATGCAGTGAAAGTAAATGTGATTCTTAAGGAAACATCTCATTTATCTGTCATGCATCTCTGCTCCTGTTCATTTTAAACACTTGTGGAAACAGCAGTTGTTTTTTGGAGAGGTGAAATTTTCCTTTCAGCACCACATGTTTTGCTAATTCCTGATATATCACATGACCTTATGCTTTCAAGTGCGGTGGTTTCACAAACAGACCAGCAGCCACCCAAGATGATCATCGCAGTGGCTACTGGTCTGTTTGTGAATATGCTAACTCTCCCGAACTCCGAAAGAAGCATTTAGATGTAATGCAAGTCTGACTTTCTAACATATGACCGCACATGCGGGATGAGAGTTTGAGGGCAGACATGGACCGTTAACGCCAATCTGTTCACCTGTCCTTCGCCCACACACAGACGTGTACCTTCATCTCTCCCTGTCAGGAGAAGCCTGATGTCATCGCGTGGCGTGCTGGGCCCACAGTGTGTCTGGGCGTGGCGCAGGATAATTATCTTCTTTGTCAAAGCCTCATCTGGTCTCCATCTGCTGGACTCGGAAAGCTTAACCACAGAGCACACAGGGAAACGGTGTTTACACTCACTGCCCTGCTAGACCTGCAGCTTCTATTAAAACTCAAGTCGGTTTGCAGGTTTTTTCCAGCTTTACCCCAACAGTATCACATGTTAACACCTGGCTGCAGCTCCACAAATATACAGCCTTTCTATAGATAGCATCAGTGAAGTTCTGTTGGAAATATTTGTCTGAGCACCCACATGTTGGGTATAGCTCTTGAGGGAAGGGAGAGTGTTATTAACTCCACCATAATTTCCAAGCCTGGGAACTTCGTGAACATAAGCGTGCAGTCCCCACTATGATGCTAATCATGTCGGGTACGTGTCAGCTAATAGCGCTCGTGTCTCCCCGCTGTGCTTGTCATTCTTAGCTTGACACATTCAGATCCAAATAGCTCTTAGCGGGCGTTCAGAGGCAGAATAGAACTGTGTCAAAGCACTGCTTTAAACGAGGCGTGTTAGTTACTGTACTTTGAGATTAGGACCATCATGTTGAGATGGCAGTGAAGTTCAGAACCTGTGCTGAACACTGCAAAGATTATGATCATAACCAAAGCCAAACAATGAGGAACTGAGTTTACAAAAAAAAAGCAGACAAATGAAGCCGAGGCTAAAAACCAGAGTTCCTGGAGAGGCTGATGAGACACCTAGACTCCCATTTTAAATTCTGAACTATACAATAAAATACAGATGCTTATAGCCTGGAGCAAAAAGCTTGTGTCTCTGGTGAGCCACTTCTGATGCAAGTTAAATCCCTGTTTTATGTTTATGGTATGTCTGTTAGTAATTAGTATCCTTGTCGTAACTGATCAGTTAGGGCTTTATCTTTTCCTCCATTTATGGTGATGACAGCCATCGATGCTAAAATCAAGGCTTTAGAACAGGGCGTCATAAATAAATGGCTATGTGAAGCTGTGATATACAGTTTATAATGGTACAACAAGCAGTGAGCCAGGCTGACCACAGTGGTCTCATTAAAAGCTAAAGCTAAATCAGATGGTTTGTACTTTGGGTATTTGGCTTATATGCAGAGTTATTATAGTTTTGATTGCAAAATCTTTATTTCACATCTAGTTTTAGTTAGTTTAGCTTAGTTCGCTATAATAAACCATCTTATTTGCTAGTTTATTATAGTAGTTGTAGTTGTAGTATAGTTAAATTGCAGCCAGCAGCTTGTTAGCTTAGCGTAAAGTTTCAAAGACTAGAACCTGAGAATTTATTCCAGTCGCTCTGACAAAATTACAAACAAAAAATGGGGTTTCTCACTGACTGTGGTTTAGTTAAGTACTTAAAAGATCTGAAGGATTTCTAAAGCAGCAGAGCTGTTATTGCTGCAGGCTGTTTCTTAACGTCTGAGCTATTACACAAATCTAAGTTTTGTCCGGTCCTATGTTCCCTTTTTTTCCTTTTCTTTTGCTTGGTTTGTGTTGGTTTAGCTGATGACACCACATCCCTGAAAACACTCGGAGGCAGCATTTGTTCTTGTGTTCATTGTGTTTTTCCCGTTAAGCTCTTAAGCCCTGAAGTGATGATGACACGTCTCCTGGTGTGAAATGTGTCCTCTTACTTTACAGCAGCTCCAGATAGTTGAAGCGTCTGTGCCCAAAGAATGACTCGAAGCTAATTATTGGCGAGATTGGAATTTGTTTGCGTTGGAAAAGCACCTTAGAAAGCAGGGCCGTTTCGGTTTATTGTTGTTACGCAGGTCGGGTAGGTTTATTAGCCCGCTGTACTTCCTCTACTTCAAGGACCTGTTGCCTCAAGCATGCTGTGCATTTGAACTTGTACAGAGTCTAGGGATTAGGATTAGTCCAGATTTTATAACGGATGACATACTGTTTTCATTAATGCTGCTGTGGCACATCTAAGGGCTCCCACAGAAAGGAAGTGAGGCATGCGCCCCTAGCGTGGCATTAACGCTGCAGATGTGATTAATTTTCTCTGCAGCAGCAAAATGATCATCAAATCTGTGATGTTTACTCCCCAAATGCTACTTGTTGTTGTTTTTGCACAGACTCTTCTGTTTCTGTTCTTTTCTCTCTTCTTTTTTTTTTAAACTTGCAGTTAAATTTGTTTTGCTGTCTGCTTTATCGGCTTAACACAGAGATTCAACCAAAGCAGAAGCTGGGAAAATGAAAGCCATTCGCTTCAGAGCAGAAACCATAAAATAGGAATTGATTATTTGTCTTCACAGCGTTGCTTCCCATTCTTATGTGTTGTGATAGCAGCAACCAAAACAGTTGCAATTTGAACAAATTTGTACTTTGAAGGACTTTGTTCATTATTTATAGCTCATTATTTCTGTTCAGTTCAGTTCAGTACACCTTGCTAGTATCAGATTTGACCTTATTTTGCCTTCACAGCTACAGTGGGGCAAAAAAGTATTTAGTCAGCCACCGATTGTGCAAGTTCCCCCACTTAAAATGATGACAGAGGTCAGTAATTTGCACCAGAGGTACACTTCAACTGTGAGAGACAGAATGTGAAAAAAAAATCCATGAATTCACATGGTAGGATTTGTAAAGAATTTATTCGTAAATTAGGGTGGAAAATAAGTATTTGGTCACCTCAAACAAGGAAAATCTCTGGCTCTCACAGACCTGTAACGTCTTCTGTAAGAAGCTTTTCTGTCCCCCACTCGTTACCTGTATGAATGGCACCTGTTTGACCTCAACCCCATAGAAAATCTGTGGCGGGAGTTGAAAGTCCGTGTTGCTCGGCGACAGCCCCAAAACATCACTGCTCTCGAGAAGATCTGCATGGAGGAATGGGCCAAAATACCAGCTACTGTGTGTGCAAACCTGGTAAAGACCTATAGTAAACGTTTGACTTCTGTTATTGCCAACAAAGGTTATGTTACAAAGTATTGAGTTGTATTTTTGTTACTGACCTCTGTCATCATTTTAGGTGGGGGAACTTGCACAATCGGTGGCTGGCTAAATACTTTTTTGCCCCACTGTAATTTAAGTCTTCATAGCATAAATTTAACAAACATTCCTCATAGATTTTGGTCAATATTAACATGACAGCATCACACGGTTGCTGCAGATATGTCGGCTGCACATCCAATCTCCCATTTCTCTGCATCCCAAATGTGCTCTACTGGACTGAGGTTTGTGACTGTGGATGCTATTTGAGTCCAGTGAACTCATTGCCATGTTTAATAAACCAGCTGGAGATGATTTGAGCTTTGCAACATTCTGCATTATTTTGCTAGAAGCAGCAATCCAAAGATGAACACTGTAGTTTTAAACAAATTGACGTGGTCAGTAACAATACTGAGCGATGCTCAGGTGGTGCCGCCAACATTGGTACAACAATTCTAAATGCGTATTCTATGTCATCCTTGTCACTATCAAGTTATTTACCATATAACCACTTTCTTAAAATTTTTTTATTGATGGTACTTGGGACGGCGCAGAGTCATCACAATCACTTCCCTAGATAATCAAAGATCAATCAGTTTTAGGAAGTTGTGTAGTTTTCCTATTAGGACATCAGGAGAGATTCATGTTGTTCTGGTGTTTGAATCCATTTTGCCCTTGTGTTTGATGTAGTCTCTAAGTTTCAAGTCATACTACAATATTTTGGAAAGTATTTCAAGTCTGCGTTTGAAGACCTGGGAAACTTTTGATGTGTGAGTCACCAGTCTAGATTCATTACAGGACTAAGATTCCTGAAATATTTTGGATTCACTTGTAAATTTAGCCGGGGTGTAATTTCAGCAAATACAGGGGTGAAGGTGGAAAAGTAATCTTCCCCCAATCCTCCTCCTCTTTTCTCTCTCCTTTCCACCACTGCACATGGTCTGCTGCCATGTTTTATTTTATGTCTTGCCCGTGTGTCCTCTATGACGCTCAGTGGCCAGCCGCTCTCTCTGTCTTTTCCTGCAGTTGTGAAAGATGCTTGGCTGCCGTGTTTGTGGTCACAGAGTTTGTGTGTGTGTGTGTGTGTTGGGGTTGGTTGGTGGTGGTGGTGGTGGTGGGGGGGTGTTACAGGAAGGAAGCTTTGCTGGAATATGATTACATCTTCCAGTAAACAAGGCAGCAGGAGGAAATGGATCCAAAGACCCTATCCTCAGGGCATCACGGTGCAGATACTAAAGCTGGAGAGAGAGATTTAATGGGTAATATAAAGTTACTGAGCGAGCACATGTGCCCTGGTACATGGCTTTGAGAATCAGACCTGACCAGTTATTGGTTTCTTTCTAGCCAAATCTTTTCTTACCAAGATGCTGACTCCATTGGTAGGTGCAAGCTCTCACAGCTCCACAGAATTTGGCTTCTTTTTCCTTTCATTCTTTTTTTTTTTTTTTTTTACTTTTACATCTTATTGTTTCTTTATATACATGGGGATTGAAGGTTCATCCAGTTACCTGTTAAGTAGTCTTTGAAAGTGCCTGTGCTTTTTAAACCTGGTATGTTAGGTAAACACTGTCTACAGTGCTTCTTCATATTATTGATTATTATTACATCAGTCTCCTCGCCGCACCTTGCTGTGATGTCTGGCTTTTTTCAGATTAATGATAATGAATGAATGATAAAAAATCTGTGTGCATTAAAGTAAACCTGTTGATTGTAGCAGCTTCTGTGATTCAGTGTTAAAATAATCCTTCTTTCACAGCTCATCCTCTGACTGAAACAAGCCATTTTTAGCTCAAGAGGACTTTGTTCTGATTGGCTGCCCCTCAGAAACAGAAGGTTTTGACAGCAGTTGGGCGGGGCTTGTGCGCTCACAGAGATTACTTGTACATGTCCTGACCTCACAGCATTACTAGCCCTGTTCCAGCATTGTAGCGGTATGTTTACCATAGGAAATAAGGAAATGCGTAATAGGTGCCCTGCTTTCACGTATAAAATGCAAGTTTCCTTCATGGACAATGACATGAACTCCATAACTTCCTGAAACCCACTCGGCTTCCTGAAAATCAGTCTGTCAGAAATAATTAAATGATCCTGTTGTAGTTGGTATGAACTTACAGAATCATTCCAGCTTTCTTACATTTATGTATGTGTACAGTTCAGGGCTGCAGAGGGAAACATGTTTTCTGTAACAACTGCCTTTATTTCCCATGATGCCTTTTGTGGAATGAGTAGTCACTCTGTCATCCACTGGAGCAGCCCTTAGCCTTTTTATTAGTTTTTATTTAATTAATCTATGTATTGAGCCTCCACAGAGGTGCAACTGCTTCTATGATATGTATGTATGTATATGTGTGTGTGTGATATATATATATATATATATATATATATATATATATATATATATATATATATATATATAATTAAAATAAACATATATTTATTTGCTTTATTTTTATGGACAAATAGAATATAGGGCAATGAGAACCTGGCAGTAAGAGTTTGTCAAGTTTTGCCAAGTTTGTCAGCCCAACAGTTAAAAGTCCAAATATTGAATTGACTGACATGGATAACTGACAATAGAATATTTTATATCCTGGAAACTTTGATAAAAAAGATGCACTAAAATAGTTTCAATTTTTCTTGGACACTTAGATTTATTGGTTTAATTCTATTCCTTTATATCTGGAGAAAGATGGAGCAAATGCCTGACTTTTATGCAGCAGTTGGATGGCGACTTGTTGTTGCTGAAATTGTTGATGGGTTTAATTTCCTGCTTATGTAAACATGAGATCCCTGATGAGGGACAGCCTCTCGGTGCTGCTGTGGTTGTCATTGTATTTTTCCACAATCTTGTTTCAGCTCTTAACACGCTTCTTCAGTCTGTGTATTTTTATCCCGGTTGATACAGTGATGGTTACTTCAGTTTATTATTTATTATTATTTGTTTTATTGTTTATTTTGTCAGGAAACCTGCATAAAATTATAAATATAAAAAAAGGAAAAATAACTAGCTGATAGCTAATTTCCATCTGGAGCCTCTGGGCAGGTAATCATACTATTGAACAAGCTATAAAATACAAATACATGTCTGAAATAATAGATACAAGTTGTGAAATACAATCAAATGTGCAGAGAAAACCTAAAAACCCTCCAGGCACACGAAGCACACCGTGAAACCTGTGTAAATGGCCAGGTGTTCCCATCAAAATATGAAGCTAATCAAAAGAAAAGGGTCAGATAACTGCTGGATTTGATTAATGTGGACATAAATAACACCAACAGTCACCTCAGGGTGCTTTACATTAAAAGACCCTACACTATTTGAGCAAGCACTTGGTGACAGTGGGAAGGAAAAACTATTTTAACAGGAAGAACGAGGCTTAGGGAGGGGCAGCCATCTGCCACAACCTGTTGGGGGGGGGGGTCATAGGTGGAAGAGGTGCTGATAAGCACAGGAAACCTGGAACCAAAGTAACTGAAAGCTGTCCAAGCCAATGGGAGCTCCTTCGAAGTTAAAGAGAGCGGGAAGGAAAGACACACAATTTCAAGCAGAGATTTCCCTTGAGATGGACCTGTTTCATACCTTTGTCATCGCTCCTTTAATCCTTCATTCTACAAAATGAAATGCTTACAACGCTTTTGAATGCTGAAGCTTTTATTTGTCTCACACTGGGTTGGCCTATAAAACATCAGATGTAGTCAGGAGACAAATGGATAAAATGGACTTGTTATAGACAAGTCGTCCTGCAGCAGAGGTTATAAGACCGAGTCAGGTTGTCTTGGTTGAAGCATATTTTGTGTGCTGGGCAGTCAGTTTGGGGGTGGGTGTTTAAAAAGCCCCGAGGCAGTCATAACTAGCCTCTCAGAGCTGCCAAATTAGCACTTCCAGTTGGTTATTTCATTGCTGCTTGGCAATTTTTTCCCCCTGTACTGTTGCACTTTTATCAAGTTTTCCAGCAGCATTATTTAGCTGCTTTGGGGTTTTTTTTCCTGATGGGGGACAAAAAAACAGTTGACTACATTTTTGATCATACCCTCGAGACTAGGGATGGGTACCGGTGTCTGGTGCCATGATGGCACCGGTTCTGACATAAACGGTAGTAACCAGACCGAAAAGCAGCGCACATTTCGGTGCTTTATTTCGGTGCTTTTTTTTCCTGAGCTGTGATACACTTCTAGCCAATCATTTTACGTTTCCGAGGATAGTAGGCGGGGCCAGGTACGTACGTTCTGTTAGAGCAGAGCTACAGATTAAAAATGTCCAAGGCGAAGCGGTCAAAAGTCTGGCTGTACTTCACAGCAAAATATGCAAACTCTGTCATGGTCCTGGGCCATGTGGGCCCAGTATTCTTAGTTCCTTGTATTTTTGTATTTCGTTCCTTATTTAGACCATGTTTTCTGAGTTGCCCTGTTGTGTTGTTCCCTAAGTGTTTTCCCTTCATGGCTTTTACCCCCTGTGTGCCCCTCTGTGTATCTGTGAGCCCTCGTCTCTCCTTATGTTTTATTCCATGTTTCCCCTGCCCATTATGTCTAAGTTCTCCCCGTGCTCTCTCTTCCCCCTGTGTGCCCTCTATGTATTTATGAGCCCTCGTCTCCCTTTGTGGTTGTTTCATGTTTCCCCAGCCCGTTATGTCTGTGTTTTCCCCGTGCTCTCTCTCCTCCTGTCTGAACCTCTGTGCCTGTACATGTCATGTTCAGTTCACCCCGCCCTGTCTCGTTATGATTATCAGTGTCACCTGTGTTCCCCGTGTGTGCCCACTTTCCTCGTTTACCCTCTGTGTATTTCTGTCTGAGTCTCCCTCTGTTCGGCGTCGCGTTCTCCCTCATGTTGTGTGTAATTCTCCCCGTGGTTCGGTTCCTTGTACAGCTCATGCTTTAGTTTTCCCAGTTTTAGGTTATTTTGTATTACTTCTCGTGGCCAGCAATAAAGCTGTGTTTTTTGAGTTTATCCCCGTGTCTGTGAGTCTGCATCTTGGGTCCTTCTCCTGCCTGCCACACAGCAAACCATGACAAACTCAGCAGCCTGCAACAAGTGCTTTAAGCTAATACTGTGATACTGTCAAAGGAGGTAACACCTCGAATCCGATGAAACACCTGGCGACGCATAGCGTTTTTTTAAAAAGCCCAGAAATGCGCCGTATTTGATAGCTTGCTGCGAGACCTCACACCGTGCACGTCTACTGTGGGTGGGTTACCTGTTATGCAACATCCCCCAAAAACCCGAAGAGGAGAGTCCTGGCCCCTAGCCCTGCCAGTGTAGCAGAAATGATGACGGATGATGATGGCAGCAGCAGCCGTTCTTCTCTGCGTGAGTAGCTTAATGTTGTTCGTGTGTAATTTACGTTGAGTAGGCTAACCACGTTATTACATTAATGCATGTAAGGTGAACTAGCAAACATCATCATAGCTACATGCGGCTGTCCTCTTGTTTGATGGCAGATACTCCCTTCACCCTGGCCAAAAAGGCTAAAATGACCAAAGAAAAAGTGGAAAACAGTTAAACATGAGAGGTTTAGGACAAAGTTTGTGTTTTTTCCATTGTTTAAGCACTGCTTCCAGCCAAGAGTGATGCCATATATGCCCCATAGCTGCAGAAAAGGCTAACATTGTTATCTTTTTACAAAAAGCAGCTGAACATGAGAGGTTTTTGGACCAATTTTGTGTTCTCCATTCTTTAAGCACCGGTTTGAGCACCGGCACCGCTTCAAAAGTACCGATTTGGCACCGGTATTGGATAAAACCTAAACGATACCCATCCCTACTCGAGACAGCCATAACTTAGGGAAGCTGCACACAGAGTAATTGACATTATCAGTGCATAAAATATGAAGATTTGACTTTCATATCAGGATGCAGAGACCTGTGGCGCATTGTACGTTCAGTTGCTGACAGCTATTTCTTAAAAATTCATCTAGCTGATTGATTTAAACCGCTGAACTGGTTCACCCGATGAATAGCATTAGACCAACTGACTGCTAACTGAAGAAAAGAAGCTGCCATGTGCTGTCTGCAGCAGGCAGTCATTTTAATGGAAAACACAACGTTGTTTTTTTTTAAATAAATAATTTATATTTTAAACAAGATAATTGTACCATAAGAATTTAAGATCAACTGACACAAATTGCCTCCCTCTTTTTCGTTGGCTTTCTCCTTCACAGACACACTCAAATGATGTTGCTTTGCCACCGTCTCCCCATGGCTTCACTGTATTTAGTTGCCATGGTGAGCCGAGCAGCTCTACTGTTTTTCATCGACGGCGCTCAGAAAGTTTGAGGCATCAATACTTAATGTCTGGACATCAGACAAATGGGAGCTGGTACAACAAAGAAACCCTTGCTGTGCTTAAGAGTGTGGCTTTTATGATGTTTCTGCTCTTTGGGAACGTGGTGTGAATTCACCCACATTTCCCTCCACTTTGTTGTTGTCCTCATCCAGTTGAATTTGATAACAACTGATGTTCTCGTGCTATGAAACTGTGGCGCAGTTAAAGTTGGTATTGTACTCACGTCGTGTAAAAACTCTAGGTGTGCGTTGCATCAGGCTCACTGAAAGCAGGAAAAAATAAACTACAAGGTTGATTTGGATTAAACCTTTTAAAATGGCGCATCAGCAAAGAGAGAGCACAATGAGATCATATGTCTGTGAAGGTTCTCAGTCATCCAGGTCATCGTAGTCAAAGGAGCTCTTTGGTGGGGTGTCACAATCAGCCAAGGTTTCAGATGAACCCACTGTGAGACCTAATAACTCAAATGTGTTAAATGTAAGAAGTAGGAATAAAAGTAAAAAAATATGCTCAAGTAAGGTACAGATACCTGCAAAATCTACTTAAGTACAGTAACAAAGTATTTGTACTTCGTTACTTATCACCTCTGATTAGTATTGTAACAACATCTCTAACGACACAGCCATGAGTCATGTTAGTTACAGCTGTTATTTGTCTGTCAGTGTTAGACAGACAAATAATGTCGTGCTCCTTCCTGGATGCATTTACATGGTGTGTTGTAAACTAGACTTGGCTGACCACATTCGCACAGTTTATCTAAAAGTAGGTGAAGCAGAGGTAAAGCCAAGCTTTGATGTATTTTAAGTGAGTCCGAAAGTAAGCGTTTACTTTGTAAATATCAAAACAGGAGTATGCAGGTGAAGGAATAACGACAAAAAACCTGAGTTTGAATTTAGACAGCAGCTCCCCTTTTGGTTTTTAAGCCCTGCCATCAGACATTTTAAGAGCTTCGTGCACCTAAAAAAATGAAGTTATGGTCTCATTTGCTTGCTTTAAGTGTTACTGAATACAATAACGTGTTTATTTTGTAAATTGTGCTAATTTGAGTTAAAAAGGAAAGGAAGGTAAAGCAGTGTAAGCTTTGCTGTGGATTTCAGTTAGTCATGTGCTCCTCGCAGGTCACAATCTCTCTTTTTTTTTTTTTTTAAGTCAAATGCACAACTATTACAAATGAGCACACAAGCATGGTGACTTAACAATTCGTAACATATCTTATCAGCTCTTAAGAAGCCACATTTGCAGCCTCCCACAGTCACGGTGAGCAATTATCTTACAGTAAACCTGGGAAAGGCCACAGCACTCCTTTCTGAATCCCACAGTCACTGACAAACATCTCCCCACCCGTCAGCCCGTGATAAACGACGCACAGCCTATCGACCAGTGTCAAGTAGGATACACCTGATCGACTGCGTGATGTATGAATGTGTTCGTGTGAGAGTGAGAGAAGAGAAGAAGGGAGTGAGCGTGAAGCATTGTGGGGAATATTTGTAGACTCCCACCTTGGTGAGGCGGTCACCGCGAATGTCTGACTGTACATACATCAAACATCAGCTCAATCTTCCTTACCCAGCATCCTCTGCTCCTGCCTTAATGACTCTTTGTTGATCTGTGTGTAGCTTTGTCTGCTTAAACAGCACACAAACACGCTAATGCTCGCAAACACGTCACAGCTGATCAATGGGAGGCTGGGTCATGCTGCCCTGGGAGAGTTTAGCTCTCAGGGAGGTCTGGACCTTAATGTGTACTTACATCAGAGTTGTACTGATTTATCGGCTTTCTGATATACTCGCCTTTGGTTAAGACAATATTTGGAGTTTTCCTGCTTGAACTTCTAGAACATGAACTTCTTAATTTTGTCGGCTTTATCTTGCCAGTCAAAGCTTGAAAAAATCTTTGAGTTTACTGTGTGTACCAAAGTACACTTACTGTGCTTGCGGTTTATTTGCTCTACAGTCTAAACCCAAACATAGTGTAGCGTAGTAGAGAAATACTGCTGTTATTCTGTTTACCCCCATGTATTGCACATCTTTATGTCCATGTTTATCCCCACAGCACCAATGCTGTAGGGTGATAAATGGTCTACGATTTTTCAACAAGAAACGCTCAAAGACAGATTCTGGATATTCAAATAAACTGCCTTAACTTGACTTTGAACAAGATGGAGCAAATGTGATTTCATGTCCTCCCTCACACACATTTTCTGGATATTTCATGCTTTTATGGGTATTATAAGAAAAATGTTGAGGTTGGATTGCAGTCGGTTACACTTGGAGATGAGTAAGTTCAAGGAAAATTGCAGTTTGAGGAATGAAAAGCAACAAATGTCCCTGAGCAGGCTCTTAACTAGAGACGACTAGCCTTAAACTACTTGGGTGCCCCAAGTCAAATTAATTTTACTTCAAAAAATGTCTTCCAAGGTTTCAGAATCTGTACTGCATATGATACCCTCTATACTTGCAGCTGAACGAGGAGCAAAAGGAAAAAGAGCTGGGTGAAGTAACAGTGTCATTATAAAGCAGACAATAGAAGTTCAAAATGTAATAAATTGTAGGTTATAAGATGTACTGAACCAGTTCTGTTGGAACTGAAAGAATGAAACTTGATTAATCTGCAAATTCACCAGAGAACACCACTTATGACTCATGTGATTGTTGTTTACAAACCTCGGTTGGTGTTTTACGGGGCAGCGCAAAGCCTGAACAAACCACACAGAAAAATGCAGCAAATTATGCCAAACCGTTGTGGCTCAAAGCGAGGAAACACACCATGCAGTCAGCCAAAGTGACAGTGAAATATGCTCAAGTCAGATCTGCTGTTAAGCATATGATTCACTTTGTTTAATTATATAATTATATGCTTATATAATTACACGATGCTCTCTGTGCGTGGTGGGAAGGTTTAACTGAAATATAAAGGTTAATAATGTTTAAAGCCAAATTGTGATTTAGTTGTAGTGCACCTTCACTGTTTTTGTTATTATTATTATTGCTATTATTATTTTATCATTATTAACCTGGTTTTTGAAGTGAATAACTCAAACAATTAAAGACTAAAGAGCAGTCAGCCAGCTCTTTGCAACCACCAGTCACTAAGAAATGTGTGTTCTGCAACCAGTTGGTGAGCAGTTGGTGAAAATTGATGTAAGTCTAGTCACACAGACCTCATAGTAACCACAGGTTGGCTTGCAACACCATCAACCTCTTTGCAGTTATTTACAAACCTTCGCCCACCTGTCTGGGAGTGATTGTAGTGAGTCTCAGACAGGTTGGCGAAGGTTTGTAAATAACTGCTGTCTAATTTATAAATGCAGACAGATTTCAAACACATTGCAACACAGTGTGATACGTCTCGCTATGTCGACTCCCACGCAAGGTTGCAGAGGACATCAGTCATTTTGAAGTTAAACTGACATCCTGTAGCAATAATTTGTGGGGGAATTTCTGAATTTCTGACTTGAAGCTGACACACCAAAGGTGGTCTGAAGTGATCAGTCTGCAACTGATTGCAAATGGTTGCCGACCTGTTTCCTATCTGGTATCGATCCCCATAAGGAAACAACCAAGAGTAATAATATTGCAAGTTAATTGCACACAGTTGCAATAATTTCAGTCATATCGTGGTCTCCAACCCCTCCAACCCCTTGTTTCTCTGGTGTGACTGTCCTCACTGCTCAAACCGTTTATTTTCATACTACTATCAAATTACTTTGCCTTAAAGGGTTGTGGTTTTATACCATTAAATAACAATAATAATTGAAGCAATTATCTTGAGCGTGTGGATAAATGTTACTATTGGGCCACAAAGAGACATCCTTTCTTTAAAAACAGGCCTAATTTTAGGCTCAGGTGTGCTTCAGGTTATAATAACAACAGTTTGTTACCAACTATTAGTTAAGGGTGCAGTCGGTGATGTGGGGAACGCAGGGCAGGTGCTGCTGGAAAATTTAACAGTACGGTATGTAACAAGCCATGAAGGACAGCGGAACTCTGGCCGAAGCCTGATTGGTCCGAAGGCTACGCACTTGAAGCAGGAAATGACATGGGGAGGGCAAACAGGAAATGCGAGGCAGAGCGGCGAAGTTGTTCCAGCATGTTTTTCTTTTCTGGCCGTTCCCATTCCCTCGCTCGCCGCTGCACAACGCCAGGCTGCGAGAGGAAGGAGAGGGAGGAAAGGGAGTGAGAGAGTCAACTAGAGGAGGGCATTTTGGGGAAATCCCTCCCCCGCCCCTTTCAACCCTCACCCCTGTCCACAGACATTGAACCCTTGTGAAGCTTTCAAACTGCTGACTCAAAACTGGCTGTTGTGACGTGCAGAGGGCTTTGAGTTCACTGGTTCGCTGGTTACAGAAGATGGTTTTTTTTTAAATTGTTTTTACTGCCATCTGCGTGGAAAACACCCTGAAACTTTTTCAGATATTATGTGATACCCCAGCTCTGTGCTGTGTCTGTCGGGTGGACAGAAACATGTCTCCGGTAGGATGATGCTGCTACATACCTGTAGGAGGTGTAAGTAGAAATAATCCTTGTAATAGCAGAACCGTGGCCACTGTTCCTACCTGCTTTATTGAATACATTCATGCTGTACTCTGAAGAGTCTTGTCAAAAAACTATTTAGCTGGCCTAATCTCCAAATTTGTTTTAATAGTGGAAGAAAAATGGTGGCTATAAAAGTGTTTGACAGAATTATAACCTGTCTGTGGAGTTCCCCTCCACTCTACGGATTGATTTAAGGCCTTTTAGACCTTTTATGTGGATATGCAGCCCTCATCTTTATTGTTCTGATCCACTCTTGCTACTCAGCCTAATTTCCTGCACTCTTCAGTTACCTTTCAGGCAACAAATGTCTAACAAAACAATTGATGAGTGGAACATCCCCATCTCCAGCAATTATTTCGACTCTACGAGCATGTTTCTACCAAAGTACGAGCTAATTTACAAGACAGCACGCGGTGTGATGAGTTGGTCATGTTCTTATAGTTGTTGCCGCGTCTCATCGGTATTCAGCAGCGGGAGCGCCGTGACGCACTGAAGCGCAGGAGGCAACATTAATCAATGGGGCGAGCAATCAGCACCCAGCCTAATTCAATCACCCCTCCAACAGAATGCTGCCATTAGGACAACAGAGGCGTGCAAGTGTGTGTTTGTGTGTCTGTGTGCTTGTGTGCTGTTGTGTCCGTTTGATTTGTTCGCATGCTGGTCCCTACGCCAGCCACTCAGCTGCCGCCACACCGACAACCCGAAACAAACCCCTTTATAGAGGGAAGACGGAGCGGATCGAGACCATTATGGAGATGAGTGCTGTCTAAAATTGGAGATGCCACTTTCTTGCAGTCCACAATCGAGACAGAAGATCAGATGTGAGGCCAGAGAGATAACAGTGTAGTTGTTGTTGTCATTTTCTGCAGAGGAAGCTGAGATTGAGACAAAGAAGTGCTGTGAAGCAAAAAAGTTTTCTCTCTTTCTTTCGTAACAGGCAGCAAAGATGGGAGTCGTGTTAAGTATATGGCGTCTGGACTTTAAAGCTTCTGTCCCTCTCTCTGTCTCCTTTGGGTAATATGTAACTTAATATGTTATTCCCTGTAATCTCCCAGGATAAGGTTGGAGTTGATTGTAAATCCAGCCATATATTGGACCACACACCCATGTACAAAGAATAATACCCTCCATGTGTAATGTGAAAAAAATGTTCTTTTTAAATAGTGTCTTTATGATGCTAAGACTTAACTTTTGAATAAGGTTAAACCTCTTTAATTCATTGTGACAGCTGACAATGGAAAAATATGTAAGCAATGTCATTAATAGTAAACTGAGTCATTATCATAGCTGTAGTTCTTGCTCCGTAAGTTGAACCCATTTCATTTTTAGGTCTCACACTTTGTAGTGTTTCAAATAGAGCCGCAAAAGATACACCATAAATTAACCCTTTACAGCCGATCGGAGCGGGCACGCTCTGTTTTGCGTAACTATTTTTAAATCCCGGTAGCTCTGCAACCAAGTAAGCTAGCGCAATAATTTTTTTTGCATATTAAACTGGAGGAGTTGTACTTACATCTTATGCCATCAGCTTGTCCTAGGTCACAGTTTCCTTCCACATATAGCTTTGCAAAAACTGCATAAAAATCACTTGCAGCAACAAAAACATGATATTCCAGAAACACGCTTCGCCGATCCATCAGCTGTTTGTAACACTTCCTGCGTCCATCAGCGCGAACTATCACATGACCGCATGACCTGCCCGAAACCGGAAGTGACGTCATTTTGCGGAAATGTAGTTTTTTACGATCGGGGCCTTATGAGCTTGTGTTTTACTTGTTATGTGTTTTAAAAAGTTATGTTTGACTTTATGACTTTCTGTGTCGTTTCTGGGATGCTTAAGACTCATATTGCACTGCTGGAAATAGTTTATTTTGATGCATATGCTGTTATTTTGCAAATTTGCACTATAATATTTATTTTCGTTTTTCCTGCAGTATATAAAAATTGGTGTATTTCAAAAATAAAACTATGAAGACACTCAAAATAAATTTCCTGTGGTGGGAAACTAGTTTGTGTAACTTTTTTGTATTTACAGTTTTGAGGGATGAGCCTCTTAAATTTCTCTAACTAGAAATATATGTTAAAAAAACAAAAACGATTTTCAATTTTTTTGTAGTTTATTGCACTTTTTTGCAATTTATGTAATTACTATGCACCTAATGCAGACATATTATTAAAGTTTGGGCTATAATGGTTGTATTGATGTATAGCAACTTGAAATGCTCCCAAAAATGGCTCCACAGCATGTAAAAATATAATATAAGCTCTGGCGAACTTGGTTCTATGGTAGGTCTTAAAGGGTTAAAGATGTGTTGTATTTGAATATATAAATGGCTCATTAAATATGCATGTAGGCTATAAATGAAATATTCATTAAGCTTTTATAATGCAGCAGTGCAAATATATTTGATCAGTATATTTAATAGTATAATTACTGAGATTTGTAAACATGACAAAGATAATGTAAAAGAATCCATTCATATTTCAGGCCAGACTGGAGCAGTCTAAGCAAAGAGCAGGAAGCATCCTAGTCACATGCCTAAACCACATCAATTGTTTGTTTGTTTTTTAATGTGTGGAAGTAGTTAAAGAGCAACAAGGTTTTAAGTTGATAAATCAAGCTGGGAATCCACAATAGGAATTCACCGGCTAGTCGGCTGACTTAGCCTTTGGATGGCAATGGCAAATTTTTCTGAGCTTCCAGTGTCGTCAGCAGGTACGCAGAACAGGAATTCCTGGCAGCGTTTTAAAAAATAGGATCCACCCTGGAAGTTGTCAGGACATGCCCAAAGAGATGATCATCCAAAAACACAATAAAAAAAAAACAGGGGATTTAAAAAAAATAAAAATAAACATCATTTAGTTTCATGGTCCACTGGTCTGATGGGCCTGATGACAACATGTTGATATTAAACAACCATCGGCTGCTTGCTCCACATCGAATCTTGGTTAAAGGGGAAAAAAACCTATTAAAATCTGACAGTTGTGCCAACGTTGAATACCTAACCTTGCTCTGAAATCGATTTATCATCTTATTGGGCAGAATTATTAGGGTAGTGTTCTTCACAATGAGTTCATGTTTTAGAGATGGGCAACATTATATTACTGCTTTTTGTGGAGTAGTCATCCATTTAGTAACCTAAGTATTTGTTAATCAGATGTTCGGCAACTAAAAAAGAGCAAAGGTGTGCATTTCTTTTTTTTAATTACAATAATCTCGTCAGTATTTATTGAATTATAAAAGATGTTGTGACTGGACTTGGGTTGCATGAGGAAACCATGTCAACATCTGTCTGCTTAACGTCCAGTTTCGGCCATAATGTGCTGAACAGTTTGATTTAGAGATAAGGTTTATGATCCCGGCTTCTTTACTTGCTGGTTTGTGGTACACTTTAAGAAATACTGCTCTTTGGCTCGACACACGCGCTGCTTACCTGCATTCAACAAGAACCTGCTCAGACACGACCGGCTATTAACTGCTGACGCAATACAAAAGGAAACTAACTGTTGTTCCCCTCGCCTTAAGATTCTGTATTCTCACATCTTTATTGGTGTTACAAAGAAAAGAAAATGCCACAGGTGCTTCTACTGCTGTAGCACATCCACCCACAGCAGGTACTACCTTTAGGCTGTGATGGTTTTGATGCACGCCGTTAGCGGTGAGGCTAATCTGGTAGAAGCTGGTGTTAGCAAAAGACTGAAGGCGCTTGAATGGTGATCGTAGCGGTAGCTGCTAAAAGCCACGCTTTCACCTTATGTAGTGGGGTCACAGCCTAGCAACAGTGGGTCTGAGGCTTAGCAACAGCAGCCACAGATTCAGTCCAGCAATGCGGTAATTGGACTTTCTGACAAAGTGCCGGTGGACCGACACGCTAACAAATACAGACACACTTCATCACAAGGACACATGTGCACACTTGTAGTGCACAACCCTGCTTGTGTGTGATGACGAGGAGTGAAAGACAGAGAATGTGTGTCATTAGAGGAGAGGGATTGAAAGTGTTTCTGTGTGTGAGGGAGAAAAAGTGCGCCTTTCATTCAAGTCTTTCCCTGTGGCTCTATTTATATTAATGATGAACCTTGGTGCTTGTGTCGCTGCTGCTTCGCCCGTCTGCGCGCTGCCCTGTCCTTGGGGACTATGAATTATGTCTGTCATCCAACAGTATTTGCAGTATTTTGACAGTTTAACACTCTGCAAGAGCTCAAGGTCACATCTGGGTTATTATCATTTTGTTATAAAAAAATATTTATAAGCTAGTGAATATCAGTTAATTACCAAGTGATCATTTTCTGATTACCTGATCAATCCATTGGTTACTTTACCAATTAAAAAAAATAAACCACAACAACTTTTTAAATTAAAAACTGTTTCTTTACAAATAAATAGTAGTTGTTTACATGTTCGCCTAACAACAAGGAGAAGCTCCCCAGGACGAGGCGACACCGATTCCCTTTGGGGTTACGTCAGGGAGGGCATCTGCAAATTCAAACATGTGGAGCAACTCGTTGTTGAATATTTGGAAATATTCACACTGCTGTCTGATTGTTTTAAGCTTGGAAAGCCCTGTAGTGTTTGTTTTGTTTTGAGCTACTGATGAAAAGTAGTTGTGTGTTTTTATTTTTTTCATTCTCTTCCAGATTGGTGATGCTGTGGTTTGCAATGGGTATCTAGATAAAGACAGAATGACAACCTCCTTGTGAATAGATAAAATCAGTCATTGCCCATCTAGTGGCTGCAAGTAGCTGCAGCAACCAACTGGTCACCCAGAAGACGGGCATGCAACGGTATCAACCTCTGGGTCACTGCAACCTGTCTCCAAACAGTTGCAGTCTAACTCAGACTGACTGCAGTTACTCTCACAAACATTGCAGACAGACTGCCAACCTGCTGTAATCAATCTGAGTCTGTGCTGAGGCATCTCTTTGGATTAAGGGAATTCATGTTCATATATAAAAACGAGGTTGCTGTGCTCCTGTATGCAGTTAAGTTTCCACCAAGCAGCAAATGTTTGTTCTTTTAGATCAACGAGGTCGCAGACTGACTCTGTCTTATTGCTGTTTTGCCATGAGGCACCAAAGTCAGTTTAAATATGGTAACGGACCATGAATCAATGCAAACCTGGTCTCCATCTTCAACGCAACCATTTTGCAGTCCCTGAGACAGCAAGTTCATTTCTGGTTGTTCCGTGGACGGTAGCATTTAAAAAACCAACAAACAAAAAAACTCATGCATGCATCACCAGAAGCGTAGGTCTCCGTAATATGTGATCAACATAAGTGTGATGAACAGATTTCATGCAAACTGATTACTTTGACCTATCAATCCAGCATTAAATAATTACTGTATTCCTAAATTTTTGCATATTCGTGCATGATTAAGCCTATTAGAGCCACTTCAACTTTAACAGCTTCCCAGTGATAATCAGTGAAGCTCTCATCAGATCCCTATAAATTCATATGTTAACAAGAGCACGTGTTTTGTCCTCGCGTCACCAACTGTCACTGGCATAACTCTGCTAGAGATAAATAAATTACAGCTAGAGGCATACAGCACCAGTTTGTAATGCAAAATACATAACTGGAATTATTATATCAAGATGATGTGGTTAGAGAGCTGAACAGAGCGGAGGTATGTGGACTGATTAGAGATGTAATAATAGAGAGAGGCAGAGAGCAGGGAAAAAAAAGAAAGATGTACACACAGCTAACAAGCGAGGCGGAGAGTTACCAAACATCATTATGAAATGTGTACTGTACTAAGACTTACTGGATTTAATCAACTCTCTAATCTCATAAAAGAATGGGAGTCCCTGGGGTACTTAAAAAAATAATCTCATCAAACATTCCTGTCTATAACGGAGCACTGAAAGTCTGGATTTCTTGAAATCGGTAAATATATCTGTGACGAGGGAAGCATATGTCCATCCCGTCTCATACGGAAATAAAGAAATACATGTCAGTGTTGTAATGGAAAACAAGGCTGGGCAAGAAGATGTGTGCAAAGCATTGGTCCATTTTACAGATGTTACACTGAACATAAAGCTCAGGAATTGGACCAGTTTCTCTTCTGGGTATTGTTTCCGAGTGTAAGACTTGGCTTTCAAAGAATTAAAAGCTGTTGTAGAATTCCATAACATAAGGAATTTTGAATTTTTTGGATGCTCTAGCTGTAGTTTATTTGTCAATACCCGTGTTGTGCCAGTGACTTGGGGATAAGTTGGAGCTGTTATCACGGCGACTTTCATACGTATTTCAGAATGTTGGTGGGCCAGTTTGAGCTCTTGTTGGAGGAACTGGGACCACATCTGAGGCACAGAAATTATTTATGTGAGCCAAGTGACCCAGACCAGTTCTTAGCTGTGTATCTGAGGTACGATAGGATTATTTTACTATTTCCACATCGTCGTATGTTCAATATGCAGGAACGTTATGAGCTGTGAGCGGGCTTGCTGCAGAATGCAGTGATCCAATTGGGCAGATGTGTTTATTCTAAAAATCGACATGGATCTGAAAAAAGGCATGCTGGAAATGCGTCCTTTATGGTTGCTGCGAACAGCTGCAACCAGAGTAGGTGAGCCCAAAAGATATTTTTAATGCACAAAATATTTGCACGAATCTTGAACATCTGGTGTGTAAAGACCTTTTCTGAGCATCTAATCACTGATCTTTTGCTTTAGTAGAAAGCCTGTTCATCCTACTGAGCTACAGCCACCTGGCTGCTGATTGGCAGTAACTGCTTCTAGATGTGCTTCTATCCTGGGTCACAAACTTTTGAATTATTTCACCTCCATGCCTCAAACTTTCACAATCATGCTTTGCTGCTCTTTAAAAGAGGATCATTGTCTCTTGGAGTCCAGTATCGAAGCAGGCAGCTCATCAAGGCACAGAGAACCAAAGGACGCCGTGCCCGTATTGACAGTATTTGACGACCTGGGATGAGAATTTGTTGCAGAGAATGGAGAGATGTCCAGAAGAAATAATACGATGCAAACGGCAGCCTTTTAGGACTCTTTACAGAGGTAGATAAATGTTTCCTGATAAGCACTTTTGGCAGCATGAACAGCTTACAGAACAGCTCTTTTTACCACCTGGATTGGAAGTTTGCAAAAAGCAATTAAAGTGTTCTTCTTACCTCTGGATGTCAGCTCCACTGATGCTGCTCTGTACAAATCATCACCTCACAAACACAAGACCAAGCATCTCCTATCCCTCTGCATTCTGCTCATGCTTCACGGCAAATGTACACGAAGAGAAAACTAGGGAGGGGGTGGAAGAAAGCGGCACAATGAGAAGAGGAGAGAAAAAACAGAGAAGGGCGGAGTGGTGGAGAGGAAGGGAGGGAAGGAGATGCTGCGGGTGAGTGAGTGGAAGCGCCCATTAATTTGAATTTAAAGGATGTGAGGAGAGGACGGCACGAGACGCAGCCAGCCTTGGAGAGAGGAGAGAGGGGCGCTGGGAGAGGAAAGAGATGGATGAGAGGGGGGAAAAAAAGAGTCTGAAAATGAGATGAGAGAGTTGGGCAGTTAAGAGGCATCACTGCCGGTCAACTGTGCATCTATTGATCCGCAGCGGCCGGGTGGTTTTTCTGCCAGAGCCACCGGAGATAAAACGGATGAAAGGGGGGAAAAGAAAAGACGACTACTGTGTTGTGCTTTTCTTTTTCATTTTCATTTTTTTTGTTTGCTGCCAACCTGCGAAGTGAGAAGTGTGTGAGAGCGCTCCAAGCTGAGCACATCACACGCGAGACGAACACATTCAGTTCGCAGAGTCTGAGCTGCCTCGAACATCCACTGCTACTTTCAGCGGCCGCCAGGAGTTGAGTCGAGATTTACGGGCTGCTTCACATGGAGCTGAGGCAGCATCCAACGCAGGTGAAGCTTGAGATTTAGTGTTTACTGCTGCTGCACATCTGTGCCGTCAGCTGTTTTATAGAAAAATACTGTGAAAGCGGAGGATACTTGAGCGCTGGAGAGTTTGTAAGCATGTCTTGACATCTGGAGAAGGAAGAAGACTGAGCCGGCAGCTCTCGTCCTGGGATCCTGAGGTGCGAATGGGATGCTGAAACCAAGATCTTCAGGAGTCAAGATGTGGATTAGGAGATGAATTCCGAGGAGGGGTCGAGGAGGGATGAGGTTTTTCGGGGTGAGAAGGCAAGAAAGGGCTGCCACTGCCCCGTGGCGACTCCGCCTGCCTCCACCGCCACCTCCCCGTGAACATGCAGGTCCTACAGATCGTCAAGGAGCTGGTGTCGCCGTCCAGACGCAGGGCAGCGGCCAGATTCGGAGGTGTGTGTGCGCATTTTATGACCCATTAAGCTTCTATTGCAGCCACTAATTGTGTCAGAGGACAAAGATTTGAATCAGTGCAATGAAGACAAGATCAAATCTACCTGACCAAACATTATTTTGGGAGAAAGGAACGAGGAGAGCCTTGTTGAATGTATGGAGATTGATATGAAGTACATGCAGGTTTTGAGTAAATCTCGTCCCTGAAGCAGGTGAAAGGTCTACTGTTTTACTCTCAGTTATGATGTGCCTCACTGTGAGGAGCTGTTAATCCTCATCAGACAACTTCATTACTGTAGGTTTCAGTGGAGTGTTGGTGTTTCACAATAGTTTAAGGTCACCGCCTTTTCTTGGTGCAATTTCAGAAATATTTGTTACTCTGATCTGCATAATTAGTCATGTATTAATTTGCAAACTGCTGCCTAGAAAGTGCCATCCGACTCTGTGTCACTTGCAGCCTCTTCTCAAGAAAATTTATAGATTTGAAGTTGGTGAATAAGATGCATAAAAATGCTCCCAGCAGGTGCTGAGGTCCAGTTTAAAAAAAAAATCACATTGCTTGAAGAAAAGTGAAGCCCTAAGATGTGCGAGACTGATGCCTGCAAATAGATAGATAGATATATAGATATCTGCATATGAATACGTAGAAGCTGCAGCCGGGGGGAAACAGAAAGCCTGTCATTCACTTGTAGTCTGGCTTTTATTGACCACTTGGGTTTTGAGCACACTTTGGTACGCTGTGTGTGGTAAGCATATAAGGGATGTCATTTTCTGTAATGCATTAGCTAATCATGGGCTGTTTCGATTTAGCTTTACGTTCATTTTTCATTTACCTGCATTCGGCTACAGTGAAAAGGAAAGCTTGGCTCAGATATCTGCTGCCTGCACGCGAAACCCCTCAAAAGTAGCAGCCGAGGTTAAGTCAGCACACTTGGGCCTGTTGTGTTTAGACCAAACACAAGGCAGTTCTCTTAGATGGAGAGATTCAAAATATGAAAGATGGACATAGCTATCGATTAGCACAGCCTGGTTAATCTCCTTTTCTGACTCTTAGAAGACCAAATTATGTGGTTAGAGACGGGGCACATACAGCACTATTAGAACCACATTAATGGATCTTTAATGCCCCCTTTGTCCCTAAAAGTCAATGTCACAAGTAACACTTCTGATAGTTGATTTGATGTGGCCTCCTTGGCACAAAAACGGTCCAGTTTAATAATAAATTTAATTAGTTTGTACTGAATGTCATTGTGGATGAGTTTAAACTTTTTGGTGTGCCATGTGTCATTAGTCTGAATGGGACGGACATGCCCCTCGAGCAGCTTCTGTAATAGCTCTGTTGCTGTGGGACGTGTGTGTGTGTGTGTGTGTGTGTGTGACGGCTTCATTTCTCTGGTGTGCACTGAATAATGAAGCATGGTGCTCTGAGTAATGGAACACTATCTGACCACTGACCCGGTCCTGTCTCCTGGTTGGATGCCACCCTGTGCCGTAGCCACAGGTTTGCCCGAGCTCTTTGCCCCTGCAGGAGGAGGAAAGGCACAGCTTGTCGCTTCAGTGCTTCTCGAATAAAAAATAAGCTTCTGTTTGTTACTGTGGGGAAATTTGCATAAATTTAATGGGCAGTTTAATCGACACTTGTTGCAGGTTTCTTCAAAATGTAATCTTTTTTTTTTTTTTTAGAAATACTGTTATTTATTTATTTTTTGCACCTGCTAAATTCTATGTTCATGTACTTGATATCAGCTTTCACATGACTCTTTCTGATTTGCCTCATGTTGTTATTCCACTTGTGTAAATGTAGAAACCTTTATGTGCTTGAAGCCACTGTTAACCACTGGATGTACCTGCTCTAGCAGCCAGGATATATTTGATTTAAAAGGCTTGAATTCAGGTAGGAAATGCTTTGTCTCCTGCCAGCTGGCATTCATAACAGCTTCAATTTATCAACTGGCCCCACTAGGACACTTGTGTAGGGCCAATTAAAGCACACAAGGAAGCGCTGCAGCATGGGCTGCATTGGGGGGGCAATATTTTAGGACTTGGGTCCCAAATCATTGGTCAGAAAAGATCGATGGAGACAGATGTTACATTCTCCAGCACGCAGGTGCTTTATTTTTGGTCACTGGACAAGGTCATTTACTAGTTTAACTCCTGGTTGTTACGTTTCTTCCATTTTCTTTTCGTTAATGCAGACAATGCACTGGGAAGTTGGCGGGTTAAAGAGATAATATCCAATCAGATGGTATTAGTTAATTTATGAATAGGTATTTTATAATATTATATTCTGAAGGTCTCATTGTCTGGAAATACACATAACTGTCTGTACTTTTGTGCTGTTATTCCTTAATCACTGTGAAGGGACAGCTTTTCCACAACATATATGTGAAGTCCAGCTCATTAAGGGAACTTTGAGCTGTTTTTAATGACTGAAATACTTCTGTGGACACTCTTTTTCTTTTTTGAGAGGTACGTGTCCAGCATGGGAGCAATAGGGATTTCTCAAAGAATGAATTGCTGTAACAGAGGTGGCATAAACGGGGTTACAGACTTATCACATCGTTTTGTGTTATTGTTTGTATTGAATCTACCTAAATGTCATTATCACATCTGAGAGTGTCTTCTGGTTCAGAATGAGCCTTTGGGGGGTGACTATGCTCAGCAATGAGCCTGATACAGAAACGTCGATGACTTCCAGACCATTGTATAAACGAGAGCTTCTGCTCTGCTTGAGGAAAAGAGAAGAAGTTGGGGGGAAAAAAATTGAATAAAAAATAAATATTTTATTACAGTACTGTGTTTGGGGTGGAGAGTGGTGGGGGTGGCTTCAAAGGTGGCTAAAGTGTGAGAAAAAGCACTGCACCCCATCGCCTTTCTCTACTTTCTCTAATTGAGCTGCATTTGTCAAATTCAAAATCCAGTCCAACATCGACAACCATGAAGATAACTTTTTTTGTCTTCTTCTTTTAAAGAATGATAATATTTTTTAATGACTGCCCATTAACAATCCACACTTTCCATTTGGCTGTCGTCTTTATCTCGGTCTATCGGCCCTGCAGACGAATTCACCTTGGCTCCTCTCGCAGCCTGAATCAGTGCAGGCAGATTTAGCACGACGGCCTCCAGCAGATACAGGACACACAAATTCACACACTCGCTGCAGTTCTGTGCAGACTGGGAGGAGTGGTGAGTGGGGATAAGGTGCGAGGTGCCAGCAGATGTTGTTGAGCTCCTCGGCTGGATAGCGCGATGGCATGAGTGTGAGATAACAGAATATCTGATAATTTGCCCAGCTCCCTGTCAGCTTTGCAGGATCAAAACCACATGTACTTGTGAGAAAGCATCAGAGTGTGTGTGTGTGTGTGTGTGTGTGTGTGTGTGTGTCTGCCACATTTCTGAGCATGCTCAGTGGTTCCTGCCACATCAAAAAACAATACATGTCATGTTCATTTTAATAAAGTAATGTCTTAGTTTTAGGAGAAAGAGCACTCGTAAACCTGCAGTTTTGAACACTTTTCCTTGGAGACAACTTAAAGTGAGCTGTTAGGGCTGCAAGCACCGTGTTTAGTGGTTAATCAGCAGCTAATTTCTTTACCAGTTTTTCATTTGCTTCATAGCACAAGACCAAGTATAACAGCACATCCACACACATTGGGCGATTGTGGCTCAAGAGTTGGGCGTTCGTCTTGTAACCGGAAGGTTGCCGGTTCGAGCCCGGCTCCGACAGTCTCGGTCGTTGTGTCCTTGGGCAAGACACTTCACCTGTTGCCTACTGGTGGTGGTCAGAGGGCCCGGTGGCGCCAGTGTCCGGCAGCCTCGCCTCTGTCAGTGCGCCCCAGGGCGGCTGTGGCTACACTGTAGCTGCCATCACCAGTGTGTGAATGGGTGGATGATTGTGTATAGTGTAAAGCGCTTTGAGGTCCTTAGGACCAAGTAAAGCGCTATACAAATACAGACCATTTACCATATTCCACAAATTATTTAAATAGCTGCTCTTATTACCTGTAGAATAAGTTAACCAGATGCCTCTAGAAGAAGGGAAGAAACCTCTGGATGAATGAGATGGAGTGCAGGGATCAGAGGTCAGAAGGGGATCTGATGGCAGTGTAAGTTTGCAAAATGTAACTTGAAGGAGGCCGACTGTAGCTGAGTCTACGATCTGGTGACTCGAAGATGTCTAGTAAATAAGACAGGAGTTGCAGTACATGATTAGATTATTAGAAGGCCTGACCCCAGCATACCTGAAGCCTCTCCTGAAATTGGAAATCAACACTGAGAGAAAAGTAGAGTCCAGACTGAAGCAGCTGACCTGAGAAGGTGTAAGGCAGTGGGAGGGGAGGGCCTCCTGTGGCTCAGATTGAGTGGGTTCAGGTTAATTTATTGGTTGATTGATCTTGTTGGTGGGTCCATGTTTTAACTACTTGTTTGCTTTATATACAAGATAAACAGAATATCTCCGTCTTATAATCAAAGCCAGCGTGAAAGTTCCATTTATTCTTTCTAATGGTCAGCAGGGGGTGACTTCTCTAAAAAATCAAGTTACAAAACAACTATAGAAATCTATGGGCAACTGGTCCTGCTTCTCTCTTCATCTCTGACCTCAGTAAACACTTTTCAAATGAGATTATGGTCTTAATCACTAGTGTATAAGCCTGACTTCCCTTCTCTAAATAATGGTCCCTATTGCATATATTAGGTCATGCTCTAAACTGAAGGTTGTTGGTTCCATTATTTAGAAGAGCCACTCCCAAAAGTCTGGGCCGCAGCCCTCTGTACTATATTTCATCCTGAACTCAATCAATAGTAGGAAATATAATGGAGCAGGTGCCAGAAGAAAAGTTGCCGAAAAACTTGAACTTGACAAGGGTCTTAAGTCATAGGACAGAAAATTCTTGGAAAACTTTGTTAAACTTTTCTGGGAAGGAAATCCGTTTATATTGATTTAGGTCTGCAACAGCCTGCGGGAGGTCCAAGGCCTCAACCTGGGCTCTCATTCAGTCCACACTAGAGTAAAATTACTTGGGGATCTCATTATCAGGTAGGAATTTACCCATGAGTTTCCGTTATTTGCAGTTCATTCATACAGGACAAACAAGGTCTGTGTGTCAGTCCCATTTGGCCAAATGCGTCCAGAGAGGCGGAACTGTCCGGCTCTCACTAAAACCTTGGAGAAATGTGTTAGCTTTCCACTGTCCATGAATTATCCCCTCCACTTATTCCACAAAAGAGCACAAAAGTGCCTTGTGCACACAGAGCTTCCCTCTGCAGCAGCGTTTATCTACTGCTGTTATTGAGAAGAGGGAGGGGGGATTTACAGCAAATCTAAAGCAAGACTGCAGCCTGCTCCTGGTCAACACCATCAGTAGCTCACTGCATTATTCAGCAACCTTCATACTCTTCCTCTCACTCTCTCTTTCTTTCAGTCGAGGAAAAAAAAAAGAAAACCTGGTTCATTCACATATTCAAATTCTGCACCAGGAGCATCAGACAAGAACACTTCTTGGTGTTTTGCATACCAGGAACACCATCTGTAGGCATTTTGTGCGTGTTTGCATGGCTATGTGTGTGTTTATATTTATTCTGGCCTGGAGCTTTAAGAAAACTACTACACGCTGTTAAGCTAAGGAGGGACTGGCAGATAGTCCAGACCCAGCGGGTGTTGGGCTAAAGCTGACCGCTGACAACCACATTGCAGCAGAAGGACTAATTGCCTGCCTGTCGTCAAAAAGGGCAGATCTGCAGCACACTTCATAGCGCCGCTGTCGACTCTCTTGGCAGAACAGTGCAGAGTTTAGCCTCAGACAGTGGAGTCATTTAAACGTTGAGGCTTGTTGTATTTTTCACGGCTTGTGTCAGATTCAGTCGGCTGTATTGATCGCTGCTTTTGGTGCTTCACACCTTCTCTTATTAAATTATGTATCAAGTGATGCAACAGGCCTTCAGATATTACTGAGGCTGGGCTATTACGAGGGAGGTGTTTGACTGAGTATACATTATATAGTGCTGTATAACTATACCAGATTATAACAGGAGCTTTTTGCAAAAACCAATGTAGCTTGCAGATGAGAATAGCGAAGCTGGTGCTTGATAATTGCCAGAATCTTCTGTAGCTACACAAAGAAGTTTGGTTGACGTATGTAGGAAAATGGCACATGGCTTCATTGCTCTGACTTCAGCTTCCTTCAGTTTATGGGCTGAATGAGAAGACCAAACAAACGATCCACTCTCAGATGTCACATCGGGAAGAATTCATGATTTTCAGTGCATTTGAACTCACTCATTCACTCATTTGAACTGAATGCACAAGCAGGTAGCAACATCTGGGACTGAATAATGGAGCCAGTGTGGAAGTACTATAAACTGCAGTTCCTCTAACGGCCAGTAGAGGCTGGCTCCAAAAGTGATTCAATCTTCATAGTCTCCCGTGTTAAAATGTCCAACTCTTTATGAAAACTCTTCAATGGCTGATTTTGTATAATTTAATTTAATAATCCATTTGGTTACTGAAGTTTAGGACGTGGCCTTTCATGACCTGAGACAGGGCTCTGTATTTATAGCTAGACGTCCGCTTGGCTATTTTATCACACTAAACTGAAACATTTAGAGCATCATAATGGAATTGCAAACAATATGACTTTTGTTGGGACTCAGCCCCTCCCAATAAGGTTGTGTTTCGGTTTCAGTGAGTGAAAATTTAGTATCTCATCAGATTGTTACTCTTGTAACAATTACTCGTTATTACAGTGTTAATAACGGGTCTCCAGCCTGTAAGCGTCCAGTGTTCCTCTGTTTCTCAGCCAGATCTGCCCTCTCCCTCATTTGTCACGTCCAGTTTCACTTCATGCCCAACTTGAACTTGATTGCTGTCCTCTTCAGGGTAGTCTTACCTCCAGCTGTATTTGGATCACTCACTGAAAGACCCGTTTGAATTTCTTACCTGTGCACGTTAGTAATTTTTCCCTGAACTTTAAACTTGTGCAGACCAACCTTAATCCTGAGTTGCATCACTGTGGATAAGAGCTACGACTCGTGCTTCAATTTAAAGACCATTCAGAATATTCCCAAGTTGATGAATCATGTATTTGTTAGCCCACATTACCCCTTTGCTTCCAAATTCCAAAGGCATCTGGGGAAGAACATTTGGACCAAACGACCTGGACTGTGCTGGAAGCCTTTTTTGTCTGCAAAAATTTACTTGCCACCTACCCTGCTCACCAGATTTGGCTCCATGCAACGCAGTGGAGGTCATCAAGCATTCGTCCCAAATGCTCACATGCACACAGTCACATTCAGATCAAGGGTAAGACATCAGGAGCTCTGGTAGTGGTGTATTGCTGCATAACCTGCATCCAACCCTGAAGGGAATGGCTGTGTAGTTTCGATATTAATTTCATTTTATTTTATTTTATTATTATTATTATTTTTTTTTTAATAGGTGCAGTCTCTAAACTTTTTGATGGTACCTCTTATACCCATTTTATAACTAAATCTTGGATCCTTTAAACCTGTCTGGCTTTCTGCATCATTTCTGTCAACAGGTCCGACCTCTTGGTCCTAATGTTCCCACCCGACTTGTCCTCGGTCACGGTGCTGGATCCGTTTCCGTTCATGCTAACAGACTTTAGCAATCTGGCTTCATCAAGTTTCAATACTGCTTACAGTCATGCTTCTCTACACAGAAACGGTTGCTCTTTTGCTCTAAAGTATGCTTAAAAAAAATAAATACATAAAATGTGGTCAGCTTTCATTTCCTCTGTCCTCCTTGGGATCAGGAAGCCACACTGCTTTGAAGCCCAGAGCTGTGCTTATAATTGAAGGCAGTGTGAATACTCCAAACCACAGAAGCATCTTTTCTATCGTTTGTCATCTCCACATGCTGACTGTTAGAGGATGACAGATAATTAAGTCAGCTTGGTGGGATGTATCCTGTAAATTAGCCGCAGTCTCCTGTTTATGCACAATTTAAATCCACTGGGGTTCAGTTTGTCCAGCTGAATGGGTAATAATACTCCAGCGTAACGCAGCACCGAAGTCAATCCAACCTTAATAGTTGTGTAAAGGCAGTAAAAAGAATTGAGTATGTGTGTATTTGTGTGTAGTCTCTTTGCATGCCAGAGAAATAAGGAAATGCTCTGTAACGAGTGAGGAAGTTGTGCTGGTAGCCTTTGAGGAACAGTGATTTGAGTCACTTTCCCTGAACTACTGTTGGAGCTTCATTCATCTTCCTGCTCATCTGAGTGCATTTATTTTGTTCCTATTATGTGAGAAATGCAGCTTTAAAGTATTTTGCATTAAAAAAAAAAAGTGATCGGAAATGAGTGCATGTTTTA
This sequence comes from Rhamphochromis longiceps, assembly GCF_057381845.1. Lineage (NCBI taxonomy): Eukaryota > Metazoa > Chordata > Actinopteri > Cichliformes > Cichlidae > Rhamphochromis > Rhamphochromis longiceps. The sequence goes on along the minus strand of NC_140573.1, from coordinate 23,107,907 downwards.
AAAAAAAAAGAGGAGGGAAAACAGCCGTCTGATTGTTACTCTCCTGAGGTAGTTTGACAGGCCTGTATTTAGCTCTCGCTGCCTCTGATCTGCACCGCATTTAGTCTCTTTGAACAAAAACGATGGCGTGCGGTTCTTTTACAGGCTCCTGTTGGCTGATAGACGCCTAATTCACCTTGTGGTTACTTGCAAGTCTGCAAATCTGCCACTGCTGCATGCAAATTTAAAAAAAGAAGCCTTTGAGCTCGGTATTCATAAACTAAGATGGTATTAGTTAGCATTTAGTTCTTCAGGGTCAGTGGGATTATTGCTTTACAAATGGGCTTTGATATGGGTTAAATTATATATTGATGTAATTGTATGTAGATTATTAAAAGTTTTAAATATCATAATTTTTTTTTTTTTAAAAAAGGAAAGAAATCATGAATAAAATGAGTAAATAATCGACTCTCAGGCTGCCCTGCAGGAGGCTGCTTGTTCCGCTTGTAGGTTACTGCAGCTGTTCTCAAATAAAGTCAACACCTGGCACTTCACTGCATTCAGACTTACTTTGTATTTGTGGTACAAATGAGTCTGCCCTCATGTAAAAGCACCCGTTAGCTCTGCATAGCTCGTTGTCTTATCGTATCAGTGGCCGATCACAGTGAAAGTCCAGCAAATGAAGCCAAACTGAAAAACTGCTCTCCTTTCTAGATCCTAAATCTATCTTTTCTGTTCTTGAGTGCAGCACAGAGCACCAGTCTGCTTAGCCAGCATTACCCAGCATGCCTTTAGTGCAATGTTATAAACCTGCGGTTATCAGTAGCTGTGGCTCAGGAGGAAGAGCAGGTTGTCATCCAGTCTGCTTGCTAAAATATCCTTAGGCAAGCTCCTGAACTGCAAGCTGCTCCTGATGCGTTCTCTGGAGTGTGAATGTGTGTGAGTGTTAGATGGAAAGCCCTAGAAGAAAGAGTTTCTATAAATGTGTGTGAGAATGAGGCTTGTAGTCTGAGTACGGTGTGCTATATAAGAACCAGTCTGTTTAGCACACATTGTCTGCTTCACGGGTTATTGTGTGGTGTGAGGTCTGACCTGTTATAAATTGTCTTTTATCGTATAATAAGAATCAGCAGTTAGAGGGATGCACAGTCTCTCAATCCACTCCACTCCACAGTGACATGAATTTTTAAACCAGAAAAAAATACTGCAAAGTAGTTGCTACGTTCTCCAGGGGATTTGTGGGCAAGCAACAAAAGGAACGAGTCCTTCTATTGTATCGCTGAAGAGTCTACTCACCAGTGATACTCTTATTGCTTTTCAAGAATATGGATCCAATAAAACTCTATCGTAAGTTTTTTTTTTTTCTTCAAGTACTCTAAATGAAATCTAAATGTAAAGATTTTGCAAGTTTTATTTTCCTTTGCAGATAAAACTGTATATTTGACTGCATGTTGTTCAGATATTTTTATTGAAAGTGTGTGTTGTGTGAGCCTGGTGACTAGATCAGTCCTCAAGATAGTTCCAGTACAACTGCGCTGCAAACACACACAGTTAGGATGAAACTACACGACTGAACTTGGGATTATTTTTCAGAGTAGTGACTCGTCATGAGTCATCGTGAGCGTTCTCTCGTATGTTTTGTGTTTTACTTGCTGCTTGATGGTAGTTTTGGCTGACAGCACCAGGCTCACCCACCAAACTGCCTGATCTCACATACAGACTGAAGACAGGAAACAGATAGGGGTTAAAGGTCACATGTTCCATCCCTTTTTTAACAAGGTGATGTGAGCCTCACGTTTCTTAGTTTTTTGAGTTTCAGCTCAGTGATGTTTGCAACAGGCCTGGCTTTTGTGTGGTTCAAATGCTCGTTTGTAGCATTTGAGATTACGGATGATATTTTGTTTATGAACCTACATGCATACCTCTTATATTAGTCAGTATTCAGTTAGCTAACACTGCCACTGTTTTATGGTTTGTTCCACTTTATAGGAAGGTAGGGCTAGCTGTAGCTTTCTTTCTTTCATGGTGACTGTCAAGTCGGATTATAACCACCAAGAAACAACCAATGACAGAAAGAATCCCTTGATAAAAAGATGGTTTCCAGGTAGACTGTGCAAGACATTGTCCACAGAACTGCAGTATTCAGCCATTATTTTAATTCTTTCAGCCATTATTTAATTCTTTAAACTCGATTTAAATGTACTTTTGATTTATTTACTTTGGGTTTGTTTCCAGTTCTGTATCTGAGGACACAAGCTTTGTTTCAAAGATTTCAGTGCTGATATACTTCAGTGTAAATAAGACTGAGATTGTAGTTTCATGGTGTAAATCTGTATATTTGTCTGTTTAAAATTCAAAAGCAGAGTAACCCTTTAAAGAGAGATGAGCTTGCAGACAACGCAGAGGAGCTGAAAGCTGTACAGCCCCACCCACTCGTTTCTATCAGCTGCAGAAGTGATAACAGCCCTTCAGTCCCATCACAAACACACACTTCCTGTAACGATGCCACACACAGATAGAGCTGAGATGACACGACTTCTCTTTCTTTCTTTTAGTTTGTTGATCATTTTTTCTTTTTTCTTGATCATTTTCATGTTTTTATCTTTCTTTTTCCTTTTTCTTTCGTTCACATTTTTGATCTTTGTCTTTATTTCAGTTTTTCTTTCTCCATCGGTCTTTCTTTCTCCTTCTTCTTGATGTGTCTGTCTTTCTTTTGATCTTTTACTTTGATCTTTTGCTTCTCTCCTTTCTTCCTGATCTTTCTTTCACACTTTGTCTTTGTCTTTCACTTTCTTCATGTTTCCTTTACTTTTTTTCTTGAACTTTCTTTCTCTTTGTTCTTTTCTTCACATTTGATCTTTGTCTTTACTTCAGTTTTTCGTTCATTGTGTTTCTTTCTTTTAAGCATTCTTTCTTCTTTCATTCCTTTCTGATCGTTCCTTTTTTACTTTTTCTGACTTTCTTCACATTCTTGATCTTTCACGCTTTCCCTTTCTTGAGCGTTCTTCTTCTCTTCCTTTTTTTTTTTTTTTTTTTTTGTTGCTTGCGTTGCCTGTCGCTCGTTTCCCCAGCACCGCCCTGCCTCTCATCTTCGATACGCCACATCATAAGCCCCGTCATGGTACATCACGTCCATTTCATAATGAAGTTTTAATGGAAACTGTTTATCATCATACTGCCATTGTCTGTCTCTCTCACTTTTTCCCAGCTTGCACACCCCATGCTCTCTGTCTCCCAGAAGCAGCACAGCAAAACCTTTACACACATTTTTGCTTCATTAATAAAACATTGCTTTGTCATGAGCGGTAAGATTTTGAGTTTTACAAGTACATTTTGTAATCCTACGTGGAATTGAAAGAATTCCTCTGATTCACATTTTATTTTTGTGATGTTTGGAAAATCTGTGAAAGTTTCATCGGCTGTCTGGAAACAGCGATTCCCTCTGTCCTTTCTGTCTCCCTCTCTATGATGTGCTGAATAGAGCTTGTTGTTGTCGTTGTGTTGTTGTGTTTGGGTGGAGAATGTTGTGAGTGGGAACGGCTCACTCCTGAAGTCAGATTTCTCTGTCCGAGTCTGTCTGTCTGTGAAACAAACGGCAGCATTGTGACAGCAGCAGCAGCAGCTCTGATCTCACTTCTCTTTGCTGCTCGCTCATATTTCCTCTCTTTCTGGAGCACTGGGTAGTGACAGTGATGGGATGAGGTAGTGTATGTTATCTCCTGGTGTTTTGGACTTGGCTGAACCGTGACCGATGCGGACTAAAGCTCGCTCGGACGATCCACAGGATGTCTTGAAAAGAGGTAAAAGAAGTCAATTGTGGAGTTCCACTCAGTTTCTCTGTGTTGTTGGCATGTACATAGATGGTATGTGAGGGACATTCTAGCTGGGTGCCTTATGATTAGTATTTTTGGTCTAAATGGATCATATAAATTAATATTAAACTGGTCTGTTGGCTCACAATGTCCTGCTGACGTGGTTTTAATTCAGAGCGTCTTGTGATTTTTACACCAGTGATTGCAATGACTGCCAGATAATCATCTCCTTTCCAAATGCAAAATCCAGTGAAAGTTTAAATATTGGTCATAGATTCTGACAATATATCTGTATGTACGTTTTTCTTTTTTTTTTAAGACTTCCAAAGTTAATCAGAAACTTGACACTCTCACTGTACTGTATGTAGGCCACTACACTACGGAGGACCAAAGCTGCTAAAATTATATATAAATATATAAGTAAATAAATGGGTTGGTCAGTACGCTAGCGTGCAATTAAATAGTTGCTGTTTTTGTTGTTGGCCTTTATTTAGCCATTAACCCAATGGCATACTGCGTTGTTTTTATTTTGATTTCATGATTTGTACTTAAATAGAAAAAGCACTTACTATATCTGTAATTTCTTTCACGTATATATATTTTATATGATGAAACTGGGCTAAAGTAAAATACTGACTGGATTTTATTGGATTGGATTTTAGGTTGAGTTTGACTTTTTGCTCAAGTTTTTATTAGGTGGGACCATCTGGACAAAATCACCTGTAGAACTGTCAACTTTCTGACAATTTAAATGCAAAAACCTTTCATGATTTAAACTTTTTGCCATCCATACAGACTGTGTGTTTAGTGAACTCATGCTAATATTACAGTTCATTAGGATCTAACAGCTAAGACCAACTTTACACCATGCAACTTTTCAAATGATTTCAGTGTCACAGACAAATGTCAGATGTTTGCCCATCATCTTGATCATATGGTCTTGTAAAAAGTCAGTCAGAGGTTTCTTATATCAGTCTTTTTCACATTTGGATTTGATGTCAGTCCTGACGAATTACTAGCATAGCTAGCGTGGAGGAAGGTAGCAGCAAAGGGTCGACAGCTTTTGCCAAAAAGTTTCCGCTCCGTTTTTCAAGACCTGCTGTCCTTCGAAGTTTTCCACCAGAATGCGTGTAAATAATTTCCTGGACGGCTCGGTGGGCTCTGCAAAGTCTTAAAAACCGATTTATGACACAAGCGCCAGGTTCTGGCTTTTTCATTCTAATTCCTTTCGAAGTCTTCTAGTGCACAGGAGGCATGTGAAGTGTTACACAGACTGGTGACACTTTGCACACAAACAGCAAATGATGTCACCGCACTTAGTAGAAGATAAGCAAGTGCAGACATGTAACAGTAAACTGTCATGTGCCACTTCCAAATATAAAGCCCTGACAGCGGAATGATAACAATGTGTGCTGATAGTGGATTGTGAGGTACTGTGGACTGTCTGCTGATAAATTTGTGAGCCTTCTTACATGAAGGTGCTACAAATTAAATGACTTTGACAAAAAACTTTTTTCTCCTTTTTTTGGCTTTGTTGAAACAAGCAGAATTTTAACTTCTCCTTTATCTTAGCTGAGAATGTGCCACGGGTAATGTGGGAGTTAATTATTTGTCTGTAAGTCTGGTTGGAGTCTGTGATTATTGGTTGCTGGGTGTCATTCAGAGGTTTGTGTCACGTTCCTGCAGTTGCGTTGAGGTTGGAAATGAAGACTGGGTGAGGCAGATGATTGTTTTGGAGGCACAGTAATAACACATGCTTCTCTAAAGTTGCCTCATCTGTTTGTTGTGAAGTGGGAAACTTGTTTCGTGAGTGTGCTGAGTTGCGTTACTGATGCAGTACTTACCTAAAAGAGCCGCTTGTTTCAATCGAACGTTAAGTAGCATTAATATTGTGAAATTGTGGCTCCATAGTGTAGCCATTTACACATTTGTCTAACAAGTGAAAGCTTCAGGAGGAGACTGAAATCCCTTTGGGTGCAAAGATCTGCCAAATCAAACATGCGGAGCTGCCCGATGTGGCGACCCCTTGTAAATAAGGGAGTGGCTGGAAGTACCGGCACAGCTTGCAAACATTCAATATTAGATGTGGCTTTCATGGGAAAACTAGTGATGCAACAACAGAACAATGTGTTGCAATAATAATCATGTTTTTTAACACTTACACAAGTGTTTGATCTGTAAAATGTTTATTGTAAGTGCTAAAAACCAAGTTACAGTCACAGCCAGTCACTCGTTATACAGTTTTTTCTCGGAATTCTGACTTTTTTTCAGAATTCTGGAGAAGAAGAAGAAGAAAAGAAACGTGCCCATTTTAAAAAAAAAAAAAAAAATTCGGTGGCCCTAATCCACTTCCGTACACAGACTGCCTTGTAATAATAAAAAGGAAAATTTTTGTTAAATGACAGAATATTTCCTGTTCTTGCTCTAAACCAGGGCTGCCCAATCCCAGTCCTCAAGAGCTACTATCCTGCAGCTTTTAGATGCATCCCTACTCCAACACAGCTGAATCAAATGGTTTGATTACCTCTTCAGCATGCCATCGTGTTTGGCAAAGGCCTGATAACAAGCCATTCATTTGATTCAGGTGTGTGGGAACAAGGATGCATCTAAAAGCTGCAGGACGGTAGCTCTCGAGGACCGGGATTGGGCACCCCTGCTCTAAACCCACTGTAATTGCGGTGCCTTATGTAAAGCACAAGTCACTCAGATAAATTTGCAGCAATTAACTTTTGGGGAATTTAGATCTTATGCACAAGTAGAGCAGGGCGATATGGCCAAAAATATTTATCACGATATATATTTGAAAATTTGCGATAACGATATAACCGACGATATAATTGATGCGAGACAAAATACAACTCCACAACATTACTAGCGCAAAAAGACAACCTTCCATTTATTTTCACTTAAACAAGAAGCTGGTTTTTATGTACATTAAAGCTTTATAAAAATGTAACAGTGCAAATGCAAATTCCTTGCTGAAAGTTTAACCAAAAGGCATTTCCAGTAGAAATGGGCTGACATATCCTGAGCATAACCATGTATAATATCCACTGAAGTTAAAAAGAGGTGCTTTGCAACATTAAACTGCAGTGTGCAGTACGCATTTTTCGGACCATAAGGTGCACGGGATTATAAGGCACATTAAGCGAAACAAAGCAGTCAGATAAATCAAACTTTATTAAACTCATTCTTCTTGCTTCCTCCACTTCTGTACCATTGATTCATTAATGTTGAATTCTCTGGCAGCTGCTCTATTCCCATGTTGTTGCAGTATATTAATGACTAACCTCGTATTGTGGATGGATTATCTCAGTTGTTCTCCTGACTGAAGTTTGGTCCGTTTACAACATCCTGCCATGCGATTGCATTTGTCTCTAACCATGAAGAACCTTCACGTTAACTTTTATAAGTGGAAAAGTGTTAGTGTTCGTCCTCCAGCTTCACTGTTTATGTTATGCTAACATAGCTGTGTCGCTAGCGATCACGTAGCACATCATTATATACCAGCTAGCCCAACTTCAGTAACCCTACAAACGTCACTGCTGTTTAGTTTCCTGTCTTCATTTATGTTGGAAGTGATAGCAGAGCTGTACGTTTGATTTTTTTCAGAAATCTCTCAGTCAGAACATGCAATATCATGCTTAGGTAACTAGCGAAACTAGCGAGCTAACTTCCGCTAGCTTCCTGCTAACGTCTAACTCCGTTAAATGTAATAACTTTAGTTTTCATGGATGCCTGGAAGTTAAACTTCATAGTTACACCTGGTAAAGCAGCAATGCTGATCGTTTTATTAAAGATGAAAGAATTTAGACAGTTTTTAACTCTAAGTGATGCTGCAGTGTTGTTTGACCTGAAGCATACGGAGTTTAGGACCCAGATTACTCCCAGATTTAAGAGCATCTTAGTCCGACAAATATGACAATAACAACGGCCGCTTGCATGTTCTGCAAAAAAATGTGCTTTGTCGTGTATCTGACGGACAAACACCAAACCAGTTCCACATCACGGAAGTTGCACCATTTTTACAAACCAATTCTGGTTCATCTGTTTCACTCAACAATCGGCCATGTGCGTATGAAAACAAAGGCACTGCGCATGCGCGTTTTACTCCCATTCTATCGCGATATTTCATTTTCCTATCGTTGCCTAACATTATACCGGTATTACCGTGAACGGTATAATATGGCCCAGCCCTATGCACAAGTTATAAATGCAAAAGTTCATCTTTCAGTAAAGAAAAATGTGCAAAAGTGTGTTTTAAAAGTGTACAGACGTGCAGCTTTTCAACCTAAAAATCGACGCGCAGAGGCTGCCTCATCTTTTTAAATGTCAGGCTGCCGCAAACTTTCAAAAGGCCGAACGGTTACAGAAGTGAAAACCCTCCGGAGTTGAAATCTCTGCAGTAAAACGTCCAGCTCACCTTTACTGGAATATACTCAGTACAAGACTTTACTCCTGTTTTGAATTGATATTTATATCACAGATGAGGGGATCATTGGTTTGCATTGTTTTTAACACATTTTGCATGTTTAGCAAGCACACAGTGAACATGCAGGTCTGAATACAGGTCACACGTGGCCGTCAGCTTCAAAACGAAGTGTGAGCACCGAAACAAAAGGTGGGAAATTAGTTCTTCTCCAATCAAGCCTGTCCTCTTTTATCATAGTTCTTATAATTATTCCTTTTTCTGAACAGATAGCATCTATGAGAGGGTAAGAGATGCACTGACAATGGGTGGAAGAGCAGCAAAGAGCTTTAACAGGCGAGGACTCCTTAAGATAAAAACAAAGAGGGCTCATTACAGCAGCCAAAAGAGGGCTGAGAGAACAAGAAAGACCGTGGTTATGCTTGTCATGTTTTACATTGTCAGGGCTGGTCTTTAACAGCAAGTGATAAAGAGGAAGAAAAACAAAAATACTCTCCACAACACTTCCTGTCACATGGTTAGAGCGGCTCCTAGAGGAATTATCAGCTGGAGGCTTCATCCTTGCATCTGCTCTTAAATTTCTCTTAAATATAGATGTAGTCAGTTAAAGCCGGGGCTCGTTGCTTACGTCTGTTTACGTTATTTCAAGTAAATGTTCCTGCTCCATATGTGCATCTTAAAATCTTCTAAAAGAGCTGTGCATGATTAAGAGTTAAAATATGAATTTTTATCTTGTGCCAAACCTTGGTGCAGACCCTTAGTGGATCCACAGACTGAAAGAAACCTCTTGGGCTACGGTTGGGCCATTTGTGTGCCTTACATGGTCATATTAGGCATGTTCATTTCCAGTGACATCACACAGAGCTCAAAGCAGGAAAAAGTGTCTGAAACTGAGTTTTCACATCAGTTTGAACCTGACCTCGATATTTAAAACCTTGGCCATGTTCAATATAGTAGAACACGGCAAAGTGTTCTATATGACAGGAAATGACCTCCGGCACGGTCGCCCCTCCCTGACCTTGGTTCTGCTGGAGGTTTCTTCCAGTTTAAAGCGAGTTTTTCCTTCCCACTGTCATCAGTTGCTCAATTGTATTATTGTAGGGTGTTTACCTTACGATATAAAGCACCTTGAGGTGATTACTGTTATGTTTTGGTGCTATATAAATGAATTAAAATAAGGAAAAGCAGAAAAGGTCTTCTTTAAAGAATATTAACGTCTTAGGTTGTAGTCCAAGAAACAGCCATTTACTCTGATTCTCTGTTGCTCCTGAACATTTGTCATTTGTCAAGCATTTCAAATTTCTCGGCATGATTCTTTGGCAGCAGGGGACCCCTTCCTAATGAAAGTCTGTCAGAAGGGTTAGCAGCACCTGAAGCCAGCATTAAATCTGTTTCTCTGTTAAAGCTTTTATATTCCCCCAAACCACCGTGAAGTCGTTCTTTCACATACCTGATGTGCTCAATATGCTGATGCAAGAGGCTTTAGGGCTGCAAGATTACATTATAGCAGAAAATGCCGTGTGAGCTTCCTGCCTGAGAACTGCACTCACCTGTTCAGTGGTAAACCCCACAGGGGGGAAGTGGTACCTAACTTCCTGTCCAGTTGTCATGTGTGAACACTTCTGAGTGCTGACACCAGTTCACTCCTGAATGTATCGTGCAGAGCAGGAGTGAAGGGCAGAGGTGGGGACGGGGTAGCGCCCGGCTGGGAGGTGACGGGCGAGGACATTTTAGTCACAGCGGGGCAGGGACGGTTAGACGGAGCCTCGTCGGCCTCGCCGCTGGGGTCTGACTGGCAAATTAGACAGCGGGAGGTTGAAGGTCAGCTCCGTGGGGGGGCTGTAGTCTGGAAAGAAGGATAAAGGGCAGTGACAGGAGCGAGGAAAATCCCACCCCCAAATGTATAATTGCTGTTTTGATGCTCTCTCAATGTTTGTTCCTGTTTATCTTATTTCTACTTCACAAGCTACTCTGTTTTCTTTTTTCTGGTGCTTTATTTTGCCAAACCAGTTTGGATAAACTACAAGGATAAACACAAGATGAACGTCTACACATCACAGATAATTGAAGTTACTTGAGTTTGAGGCTTCTGTCCATTTAAAGCAGCTGAAGTGACTTTAGTCAGTGTTTTCATGTGTGTGCATGAAGCAGTTGATTTAAATAATCAAAGCCCATCAAGCTCAGAGGGGATTTATCTTCTCTTTTAGCTTATTTTGCAGCACTTTTTTGTACTGCTCACTCTCTCCAGTCTGATCAGACTCAGGGATCGTGCTCAAGGGATTTTAAATAAGGACTGCAGAATTTCCCCACTGCACTGTGGCTTCAGAAACAAATCAATCAATCAGTCAATCACCTCTTTTTATAACACATAGTGTTATCATTTAGATACTTAATTACTGTTAAATAACCATATTAACCTGATGTAAAGTAGATGAGCCAGAGCTCTTGCGCTGGAATTTCTGCATATTTAGCGTTATTCCTCGGTTTTCTTTTCTTTTATTGGACATGGATATTTCTATTTCAAAGGTTTGGTTTGGCACATGCAGGTTTGTGTCATAATTTGGCAAAATTAGTAGAAGTTTGACTTCCCCACAATTAAATTTGCAATAAAGTTCCTAATTTGAGTCACCATTTCTCCAGCTGATGACCATGGTGTGCGGCATGTCAAAGTCATCTTTGGAGGCTCATTATCAAACATATTTCAAGAGTCCTAACATGAAATGCCACATAAACCCTCTGGAGCAAGTCAAGAGCTCCTCGGTTGCAAATAAAAACATAGACCCGATCTCCGTCACAGACGCTGGAGTGATCCTTAAAGCATGAAAAGGCCTCTAATTGCATTTATCTAAAGTCAGACCGCTGTGGAATACTAATATGGCTGTGAGGGTCTCAAAGTTGGGGCTTAGCTTTAGTGCAAAGAAAAGACTGAATCCCATTTCCTTCCCAATTCCTCCCCCGCTCACTATGGGAACCGCAGGGCCTCTCGGGCAGGATTTCCCAGCAGAAAAAGACTTTACTGTATTTGTTTATTTGCCCCAGACAGTTTGCCTTGCTGTGTACGAACGTCTCTTCCCCCATCCCCTCGCTCGTGGCGTCTTCTCCTACAGAGTGCTCTTGGCAGCCCACAGCCACATGCCTTTCATTGACACACACCATCCTGTCATAAAAATGCCAGCCGGCTCAATAAGGAGAATGTTTGTTCGCAGCGTTTTGGAATTCCCGTCTTGCCTTTCCTCCAGTTGAACCCCAGAGACCTTGAGAGGAAGTTGGAGAATGACTGGAGTCAAATAAAGAGCTGCAAAGGGCTGAAAAGCTGGCAGAATAAGGATCATCATCACTGACTGCTGGGGGTTCAGTGGAAAAGGGTTAAAGAGGGCAAAAGCCAGCAGTTTGAGATTTGAGGTTTTAATAGCCGACTGTATTATTTTCATACTTCTTATTGTTTTTCGTCATTAAAAGATCAGGCGTTGGAGGGGCAGACAGCATTTACTGTCAGCTGCAAGTTCTTGTAGCTTTGGAAATGCCTCAACTTTCCCTCTTCTGGTCAAATTCCAAATGTTTCCGATCCATATATTTGTGAGTCTCAGAACACGTTGTGTTTTGAGCAGGAGAAGCGTTTCGTCACTCAACCAAGTGACTTCTTCAGTCTCAGCTGACTGCAGGTTTCCCCGACCTTATAAACAGTGCATCTGCATAATGACTGAAGCTAGCACCTACTGCCTAACAGTTAATTTTGTGGGATTTCCTTATCTGGGTGATTGAGCATGCATCAAGGCAAGTCTCTAGATTAAGCTTTACTCGCAACTCATCAGATATGAATGCTTCTAAGCAAATGGAAATCCTATAAAGGAAGAGCTGTACAGGCCTGATTGCATGTTAAGAGACTTGATCTGAAATGTAGTGTGCAGCCTAACCCCAACCCCGCTGGGGTTCATCAGTGACCTGGCAGATGTTATAAGGTGGAGGATCTTTTTGTGTCTCACTAAAAGGCACAGAGTAACTTTTAAGCCTCAATTTTCAGCATGCATTGTTATTTTCTGTGCAGATTTTCTTTTCCCAGACCTACCTGAGCATCTTTGGTGCACAAACTGACACTAAAACACAAACAGAAACCAGTGATTTATGTCACTGCCACCACTTCTGCTTCCTAATGCTGTCTTCATCGCCCTTTTATGGCGCTGATTACCTCTCTGAAACCGTGCTCTGTACCGAAGCTGAGAGATGCCTGATGTTGACAGAATCTCAGTATTTGGCGCCGTGGAGTTAGCAGTGAACACACTGAAGGCTTTTCAGGTCTTGGGGTGATTTTACGGTTTACCATCCAAAGGTTTATTGAACTCTTTTCTCCATAAAGACGACATCTGATGACCTCCTCTGCACCCTTGGCACTTCAGTATAGGTATAAAAACGTAGTTTGACGACCATTCGAGTAGATTCTGGGTTTTTTCCAGAGTTCAGGTGAGTTCAGAAAAGAGCTTTAAAAACCTTCTAAAATGATTTCATTGCTTGTTATTTTTCACCCATCTGACATCCATCTTTGGATCTCTAAGGTTATCTTGATCTTGAGAGCTGGGAGAGCGCAGCGTAGATGTTCAACAGGCTTCAGGATGTACCTTGTAAGCATTTTGTCCTCCTAGGTGGTCATTTTATGCTAAATTCAGAAGGCTCCATGCCTGCTACTTCCCCTTCCCACTTCCAGGTATTGCTCACTACAAGGCTTCATTACTACATGCTGCACACCAGATTCAACATAAACACAATGTGACTCCAATTTAGAGCTTTGTTGGCACACATCCAGTGTTTGGTTGTCTCTCGCAGCAAAATCAGGAAGTATGTGTGTAAACTGCTGTTGGAAATGCAGATTTACAATCACAGAGTAGTGAGGTGTGTGTGTTTGTGTGTTATCGGTGTGCGTGTGTGTGAGAGGATAAACACATTTAACACTCACACAATGTGACGCGTAGGCTGGGAAAACACTGGAAACCTTTCTGTGGCGCGGTGACGTCCTCGCCACGGCAGCTGTCGGTTTAAAGCAGCCACACAGTAAAAAATGGAGTGTCAATATTTCAGAGTAAACCTATTTTAACCTAGATAGAGTATTTACAACTCTATGAGGAGTAAACCAGCTCTAACATCAGAGTTAAAAGTCAGTGTAAAGTTTGTTAGTCACGCAGTGAAGACTTCACTCCACACAGTGTTGATTATTACCAGTCCGCAGGCGTGTGTGGCCTCAGAGCTCTAATGCGCAGGGAATTTTCTCCGAAGAGCTGCCACAGTCAGGTAAGTGAAGTTAACATTCCCATACTGGTAACATTGTTTAAAAGGTATTTTTAAACTAAGTAGCTCTTTATAGTTTCACTGATGTCGAGTGAGGACATGTTAGCAGCATTTACCCATAGGTTTAATGGCATTCCAGTAGCTACATGCTAGCAGTTGCTAAAAGTTAAGATGTTCGTTATCTTCTCACTGCGTTAATATGAACCTAAAACATTTTAACTATGTATTTCTTCTAAATGCTGTCTAAATAATATCATTGTCACATGTCAAATCGCACAGTTTGAACAACTAAATTACCGTTTATCAGTAAGCTAATAATCGCTAATTAGCTTACATGAGCGAACATACTTTCAGAAAAAGTGGGTAACATTACCATAAAGTTAACTTTACTGGTTTATATTATTTTAAGCAAATGCCAAAGGCATACACTACTTTAGAGTTTTGCTCATTATTTAGTAAGAAATATGTATTTTGTGTAAATTAACTGATAGCAATGTTAATGACATGTTAAGTAATATTAAGTAATGTTCCTATTTTATAGAAAGGTTTAAGAGTATGGACAACCAGAAGACGGATGAGAAACATACTTGAGGCTGAGATGACAGAATGACATGGGTAAGAATCAAAAATGTAAGATATAAAGAAACATTTTAAACATTGTATTATTTTTAATTGTGATGTTTAATGCCAATTATTGAATTTATACATTAGGACATCTCCCCCTAAAAGCGTAAGAGTGATGTATGCGCAGGACATTGTTGCTCTGTCTCCATATCTGGAAGACCCATATTCACAACATGGATATGTAAGTAAAGGGAACTTTTCAACATTAAATACATAATTGCCCTCAGAAATGTTGATAACATAGTCCTTCTTCGTTTATTTAATTACATAGAAACATTACTACGATCCAGAGAACAGTTCAGGATACATTGCATGGCGGTTGAAGACCATTCAAAGAAAAGCTGTGGAGGAAAGAAGCGTCTCAGTTTGCAAATCTCCCAAAAGTAAGTTCACTTATCATTTAAATGATACTGATGTAATTTGTAGGCAGGATTCAATCAAACACCTCATTAGTATTTTTGCATTACAGATAGAACAAGATTTCCGACTCCTGTTTTGTGAGGTCACTGGGAGCAAATTCTTGGAGAGGTGGCTCACCAATCTCAAAGCAAAGGTTGTAAAGGAAAGTCATGGACTTGTCCCCACCTCAGAGCTCTTGGAGTTAATGTGCAATGCTGAGTCAGGTACTGAAGTTGAGAATGGTATGATTGTGACTGTTTTTATTTGCCATTGTTGGTTATATAGGTAATTCTGTCAATTCAATGTATTTTTGGAATAATTCTTTGTTTATTCGTCTGTAGGCTGGGACAGTGACTTGTCTACTATCTTGCTGCTGCTACATCTGCTACCACCATCTGCACAAGGGCGAAAGAGACCAGGAAAAATGTCTGCATCTCAAGCTGTCAATAACCTCATCAAATTCCCAAAGGTATGTTGTTTAAAATATACTTTCCATCACCTCTATTTTCATGGACAGTGAGTTGAGCTAATCTACTGTCAGAGGATAGTCACTTAATACTGTTGTTTAATGTGTTGTTGTAGGCTGGAACCAGTGTACAGCAGCATCTAGACAACATCACCCGAAGCAGTCAGCCCTACCTTCGTACTCAGGGATCCACAAGAAGCAGCATTCACACCTTCATTGTGATTGAGAAGCATGCACTTCCATGTAATGCGACAGGTTCTGTAGGAGCCCTTGATAAACTCTTTAGGGCCCATTATGTTTTTGGTACATCATACAGTTCATCCCTGACCAACTTTGTTACTTTTCTGCAACTACGACATTGGGGAAATGTCATATTGCTTTCTCTAGTGAGCATCATAGAACTGTGAATTGTAAAGGTTTGTTACGTTAATTAAATGACACTGAATTGAGAAACATAATAAATGCTGTTACTTTAACCTGTATATTTGTTGTTATTTCCATAATGTAGGATAGATCACAGTTATTTAGTAATATAGCATCATAAGATGAATATGAAAAAAATCACACTACAGAGAAATAAAAATGATATATTATTACACATCAGAGTGTTATTATTAAACTAAATTTGGAGTAAAATAGCTCTATAAAGTGTAATCAAATTACTCTGAACAGTGTGAATAACCCTCAGTGTTAAATATTTTTACACATTTTGTTGTTAATTTTGACACTAAATTGAGTACAATTAACACTGAAAAGTTAACACTGGCCATAGAGTAAATTTAACTCTAATTTTGAGTGGGACCAAATGTTATCTGAAGCAGAGTTAAAATCAACTCTGTAAGTGTAAAATTGACACTTGGTTTTTTACTGTGCACACACACACAGACACACACACCGCCTGAGGTCAGACTGACACGCTGGACATGCCGCACTGAAGCGTTTTCTTCTGACTGGTTTGAAGAGTGTGTGTTGAAAAGGGTGTGTGCGTTCTCCACGTCAGCTCTTGGCACACTCCGAGGGAGCCGGAATAACACACAGCACGTCTGTGATGACAGGATAATCGGATGTGTGTGCGCCCCAGGGCTGAGTTTAGCTAGCAGCAGCGACAGTTACAACACCTAAGAAAACTTACAGGAGGCCCATTACTGCCGTGGTTTTCAAGGAACTCTTGCATAAAATGTAGTGTAGCAAAAATCACATATTCTGATTGTCGAGGGTTAGGATAAGTTTATCTCGAGTGTCCTCCCAAAACGGTCCTTCAACCAAATCGGTTTGAAGTAGAGGCCCTCTACTTCAAACTGTTCCCTGCATCATGTGTTACATTACTAAAGTAAAGAGACAGGGAAAAGGAAATAAAAGAGATCACAGGGATCAAAAAACCACCCTCATCAACCTCCATCACCCCCAGAGGGGAAGCAGGGAGAGGGGAGTTAAAGAGCTGCTAGATACTGTTAGGTTGGGTTAGTAAAAATGGCTGGGTCAGGGGTTCTGGTTGTGGTCATCCCAAGAGGGTTACATAAAGCAAAATAGCTCATTTGAACAGAATATAATAAAACAGCATTGCTTCATGAGGTAAAAATGACTCAAAATAAGCAAAAATCTAAATGAAGTACTATAAAAACTGAGTTTAGTACCATCAAGTGGCTCTATGAAGAAAAACAGGACATCTAATATACATACTAAACAACACAATTTAAACAAAAGTGGTTCAGAAACATCTTTTGAAAACCAGGATTGCAAATGTATTTAAATGAAGTGCAAAATATAACCTGATCTCTTTTAATGTGGCTTTTTTGTCTTTTGCTGAATTTATCCTAAAATAATAGCAGTGTATATATTAATATCCAGCAAACCTTTATTCTAAGTTGCTGTTGCTGAACTTGCTTATGCTCAACGCCCAATCATCTTCTCTCCTCTCTCCTCCCCTCGCCTCTTTTGTTGTCTCTCCAGCGTCTGATACCGAGCAGGATGCAGCAGTGAAACTTGACCAGGAGCGGGCTGAGATAGTCGCCAAATATGACAAGGTACGGCGAACGCTTCCTTCCGTCAGTGTGAAAGCACACAGAAGCTTTGGTGAAGCGGAAAACCCACAGCAATTACTTTTTTTTTTTTCTCCCTCCTGTGGTCATCCGAAGCCAAATTCCAGCCACTCAGTCATGCTGAGACTCCACCAAACTTCATAACGCTGTGGTGAAATCCCTCCATAAATCACTGCCTTATTGCCCGTGAAACACAATAATAACAGCGTGCCGTGTGCACAATGTGCCGCCGTGTGATTTAATCATTTTCATAAATTTCGAAAGGCTGTGATTACTGCGCAAGAGCCACATTTCAGATGCAGCATTCTCAGTGAAAATTAACATGCAAATTATACATCTAAAAGCCACCGTTGTCTTTCCAGTGTGTGTGTGTTCAGTGGGCCGTGCGTTATCTGTGTTAGAGGGGCAGAGAACAACAAAAATCCCTCCTGCAGGCATGAAGGTTTGATAGAAAAGGGAGGAAGCGGATTCGAGTGGTTACTCATTAGACTAAATGAGTGGGTTAATGTGATGTCATGGGCATGGAATGATTTTATTGACTGGGATCCAGAGGTGGCAGTTCCTTCATCCCAAAGCACTTGAATCAGGGGCGTCAAACACGAGATCCACCAATGAATCCCGTGTGGTCCACTGGGTAGCTTTGCAAAGTGGGAAAATTGAATTAAATTTAGTAAATAAATTTAATTTGTTAAATAAAGTGCACAGAAACCCACCGCAGGGATGCCAGCATCACTACACAGGAGTGAAAATGTCTGCAGATGTGCACTTTTTCCAGATCTGAAGTAGTTTGGATCATAAAGTTGCTGGTATCTTGATCTGTTGTGATCCATAAATTGTAATGTGCAGTGACTGAAGGGTGAATATGGCAAATTAGGCACTGCTGGAAAAAGTACTTACTTTGATTTCTTGTCCAGCCCACTACAGATCAAACCAGGCTGAATGGGGCTCTTGAAACTGAAGAGTTTGACAGCATACGGTGCTGTGCAAAACCCTCAGTTTCTTTATATGTTGCACCCAAGTAGTAAGACTTTTTAGTAGTTAGTTTTCAAAGCGGTCTTGAGCAAAGTTTTTCTTTGGACATTGGCTGCTTTTTCACTCATTTTCACTCCAGTTATTTTTTGTTTAATCAACTAAACACTGACCTATGAATCATTCAAGCATTAAAAAGGCATCTAACCAAAGGGATGAACCAGTGTTCTGTCTGTTCATGACAAACTTTGCAAAGAACCCATTTTAAATTGTGTCTTTAGGCACTTTGCTACTAGCAGCCTGTCACCAAAACAGATAATTTCTTCTTAAATTTAGGCTATAAAACATGACAAAGACTGGATTAAACACAGGAATAACAAAGTTCTTTGGGAATAAAGTAGTTCCCAAAGAATTATTAGCTGAAAACCTGACATGTCTGTGTTTGGTGTGCAGTGTGTCCTTAAAGAATTTCAGAAACAGGACAAGTGGATTACAAATGATCGTATGATTATGAATGGCCTCATTTTTCAGCATGACTCCAAACACGCCGCCAATGCAGGAAGAGCAAACCTGGAACATATCAGTCATCAGTGTGTTGTGTCTCCCTGTGTGTTTATCAGTGTTGGGACTAACGCGTTACAGTAACTACGTTATTATTGTGGTAACGAGCACGGTAACTAGTTATTATGCCAAAATCAGGAACGCGTTACTCGTTACTGGGATTTAGATAGGGTCGTTACTCGTTACTTCGTGTGGTGGCTATCGCGGAGCTTCCACAGATTCAGTAACATTAGCAAGTGGTGGAGGCCAGCAGGTGGATGAAGGAAAAGGGACGCAGAAGGAAAAGAGACCCGAGGCAGCCGCCGGTCCAAGTGTGAACTGAACTTCAGGTAAGAAGTTATGACCTGCAGTCTCTCTGGGTCAGATATGAACCAAGTTTAGGTGCAGTTTATTTTCGTTATTCTGACTTTTTCCGTACTGCGTGCTAGCTAGCATGACGGAGTTTCTATACAGCTGGGTGGTGCTATGAAGTTAATGATGTTGCACTTTATTTTGTTCATAAGTTATTAGAGTTGCCAACCGTCCCGTCTGGTATTCAGAGAAAATATTACGCGTTTCTTATTGAGGTGAAAGGGAACAGTTTGTCCCGTAATTCAGCTACAATGGAAAAGGCACAAAGCTGGAGTTATTCTGTGTCTTTGCTGCACAGCTGCCTCTTCTCCTCTCATTCTCCCCCCTCCCTCTCCCGTTTCTACTTCAATCATGAAAACTGATCAATGATCAGCTGATTGGCTTTTCTCTCTTGTTTGTTTATCGCTCACTTTGTGCCAGAAAGAGGAAACCAGCGGATGTTGCGCTAAACAACAGCAGCACATTTAAGCTTGATCAGCTGTTGTTAGAATTTATTTAATATTAATTTCTAGTATCAGCTGATGTTTGCTGGAGCCACAGCTGTAAAAAAAGCTGCTGGTCATGATGTCGGTTTGGTTATCTGGTGAGAGGGAAACATGAAGATGAAACCAGGAGATGTCCTTACTGGATCATCAGAGCTGTGATGGAGAAACAGGTTTACCTTTTAGGTGACATGAATGAGTTGAAGGGAAGTTATGAACAGTTTCTGAGAGACTAATAACCCCAGGATCCTTTTCTAAGTAGCTGACAGCTGGTAACTGTGCAGGTGCGGATCTAGCAAAGTGTTGCCAGGGGGGCATGTAGGGCATTAACAGGGAGATGTGGGCACAAAGAAATACTTTTCTTTCTTATTCTCATTTAAAATGTCTAGCTTTTAAAAAATAATTATCTGAATCTTACAACAAACGATTGATAGATTGATGCATATATACCATCAAAACAGTGTACATCACTGTCACAACAGTGTTTATTTTCATTCAAAGGCTTTAAGATTTTTCCTATAATGGTGGGCCGGTCTCTAGTCAAAATGTCCGGGCCAATTTTCTGTCCCAGTCCAGCCATGTATGCAGCTCATCTGCAGTCTGGTGTTACCTACATCTTCCTATTCAGAAGGCAGAATTTCTGAGTTCTGAGTACAATCGAAAGCACCACGACTGCAGTTTTTGTGTTGGATGTAAAAGGCGCACATGACTCTGTGACGTAGGCTAGAATCATGGCAGCAGTCAACGACGGTCCAGGCGTGGGATTTCTCTCGTGGAAATATGCACATTATCTTTTCCTTTCTATTGGTAGGTGGCACAGTGCACTTGTGGCAAGTAAGCAAGCTAGAAGACTGGCAACGTTATGGAAGAAACACATTAACAAGAGAATTCTGAGTAAAACCAAAGTTACTTTCCCTAGTAACTAGTTACTTTGAAAGTAACGAGTAACTTGAAGTAACTGAGTTACTTTTGAGAGAAGTAACTAGTAATGTAACTAAGTTACTATTTTAAAGTAACTTACCCAACACTGGTGTTTATACACATTTGAATAAATCAATGCACCAATTTCCCATTTTTCTAACAAAATATGAAGAAGGCGGGATTTCTGAAAGCTTTTTAACAGTGTTATGTCTTTATGAAACCAGCCTTTGCTTGTTTAGAGCTGCATGGGTCGAGTCTAAACCCAAGCATCACAATTTGAATTATGTCAAAGTCACTCAGTCACCCTCAGCTTCCAACACATGAAGTTAAGGAACAGACTGTTCACTTCCTGCCTGTTATATCCAACACTTCTGACAGGTACGTCACCTAAGTCATGTCACCTGTCAGTGGGTTCTCTGTCCTTTCCCCTCATAAAAAAGCCCACTGAAAGCTCCGATATGTCCCCATGCTGCTTGTTTTTTCACAGAGACTTAAAAAAAACATGCGCTGCAGCATATTATCTAACAATGTCCAGAAACATGTCAGACTTTTATGAATCAGTATGAAGTATGTTAAATATCGCTGAAGAAATGTTGCTTTTACTCAAAATCCTCAGTTCTCTTGTGGTTGGACTGTATGTACGCGTTCCCGTCCTGAGTGACACCTCTGCTACCAAGCACGGCGCTATCAGTTGGACCAGCCCACCATGCTCGGTTTGTAAATTAGCCTTTTTAATTTAGTCCAGCAGGCTGCATAATAAGGCTGCCTCATTAAGAGTGAAGAGACCATGGAGAGCGGAGATGATGGAGGTGTGTGCGCGCGTGTGTGCGTGTGTGTGTGTGTGTGTGTGTGTGTGGCAGAATGAGGCACAATCGGAGCTAAATCAGTGTCATTGTCACTGTTGGGGATGGGAGGAGTTTAATAGAGTCTGTTATCACGCTGGCCACAAACACTTGTCGTCTCACGTCACCTGGTGTAAATTTGTGGTTATTAAATATGACTTTTGTCTTTGTGGAATGTGCAGAAATGACTGATTTTGTTTCCAAATGACACATCTGCTCAGGCCTGACTGCTGCTGCTGATTGCAGAAGGATGGAGCCTATTTTTTATGTTGGGTGGCTGCATAACTCGGTTTTTTTCCCCAGGTCTCTCATAAGTTTTCTTCACTCACCACATTTCAGTTTTGTTCAAGAAAAATCTGTGTGACCCTCAAGCTTCACTAATAATTTTGGGTGTTAGCCAAGAACAAGATTGTGGGCGAGGGGGTCGGATTTGGAAGGGACTTGGAGCTGGATTGGTCTCGAGAAGAGCCAGCTGAGGTGTTTTGGGCATGTCCCATTGGGAGGATGCTGCAGGGAACACTGGGGAGAGGGTGGATGGATGGATAATTGGCGTTAAAGTCCTTCCCTGGTTTGATATTTATGAAATCAGTGCCCAACAATCCAATCAGCCAAATGCTAATAAAATGTCTTAAAATGTATTTATTTTTCCCGTAAATATATAGGTTTATATGACAGAAAAAATCTCAATATTTCCTTTTTTTTTAAATTTAACAGTTGTGTTCTCTGGAGCATGAATTTTATTCAAACAGTTTGAGAAAGTAAGTCAAGTTCTCACAAGGAGATATAAATGAGACGGCGAAGGTGTCTCAGAACAGGCAGGCAGCTGAACGGTCAGAGGTGAAATTACGAACCTGATTTAATTTCACCCTGAAACTGACACAGAAATGATGATGATGTAGAGTTTGCGACTCTGTGGATACTCACAGAGCGAGGGGGGAGAACGACACACAGAGATCTTCTGATTCCCCTGAGGCGCTCCTCAATGTTTGACTTATCTATTTCAAGGGTGAGTTTCTGTTTGTGCTGAGGGAGCGGTGCAAAAACTGGGTGGGAGCAGAGGGAGGAGACGATTTTTGAAATATTTCACCTCGACATCTGGATGTCAGGCCGACCTGTTAACCACTCACAGCCTTCTCAGGGCTTCGCAAAGCATTTGGCAACCTCCAACAGGCTTTAGCACCAGAGACGTAAGAGAGAGGGGCATGACAATAGAGATCTATAATAGAGTTCTGTTACAATCAGAAGCTTAGTCAGTAAACGTAGACTGTTGTACTGACAAACAGCAGCGGTACATGTACTGTAATTTGCATACAGGCAGCAGAAGTGTAAGCTGACGGTGAAATGGTTCTTATTTTGCAGCAGAAAAATGCTTTATTCATAACTCTCTCGCTATATATATATATATATATATATATATATATATACATTAGGGGTGCAATAATACTCGTATCGATATTGAACCGTTGGATACAGTGCTTTCGGTTCGGTACGCATATGTATCGAACAATATAAAAAATTTTTTATTTATTTTATCAACTTTTCTTCTGACCATGCTGTCTGTGTTGAGCGCTCAGTGGATCTGCGTTCGACTACTCCGCCTAGGCTGCACTGTCGAGTGCAGATCCACTGAGCGCAGCACAAGTTAGCAAGACAGAAGCTAAGCTTGTTGCAACATGGCAACTGCCTCAACTACCCGAAATTGAACCTCTCTCACCCTCATTCAGATCTGGCGTTTGGAACTATCTTGGTTTTCATGTGACGTATGACCCTGATGGTAAGCGCGTCATAGACAAAAGTAAAACAGTATGTCGGATGTGCCACGCAATGCTCAATTGGTGGGAACTAGTGCATTAGCGCAGTTAGCTTGTTAACGTGTTGGCGCCGTCCGGAGATTTGGCGTTAACGTTTTAACGAGATTAACGCTGACAGCACTAGTGGGAACACAACGAATATGACTGCACATTTACGCCGACATCATCCTAGTGCAAAGACAAAAACAACAAGCACGCATGCTACAAACTTTACCCGAGTCATTTAGACAGCCGTTAGCACGTGATTCTTCTTATGGGGACCTGATATGTTTAATATGCTGCTGAGAATATAGCCCAGAAGAAGCGTATAGTATAGCTTTTATTTTGGAAAGAGCCATTTCTCTGTAATAAACTCTTTTCCAAAGATGAGTGATTCCTTGATCAGATAGATTTCTATATCTTTTTTTATTCTTTTGTTGTTTCAGCAACATTAAATTTAAAAACTACACCTTTGAGTTAAAATATATATTTATAAATTTAATAAATGACAAATTAAAAAGGCATGAACATTTTTTTGTATCGAAAAAATATCGAACCGTGAATTTTGTATCGTTGCACCCCTAATATATATATATATATATATATATATATATATATATATATATATTATTGCATTTTATTGAAAATATTTTATAGAGCCAAAAGGTCAATTTGGTTTTATTTTTTTTATTTTTTATTTATTTATTTTTTGCCTGTCCCGTTTGGCTCTTTTGCCATCAGAATTGTTGTCTAAAGGCAAAGAAAGATGCCCAACGGATTTACTTTACCAAATTGACCATCCCAGCCTTGCTGTAATGGTCTATTTGATTCACCTTTTATT
Organism: Rhamphochromis longiceps; assembly: GCF_057381845.1. Taxonomy (NCBI): domain Eukaryota; kingdom Metazoa; phylum Chordata; class Actinopteri; order Cichliformes; family Cichlidae; genus Rhamphochromis; species Rhamphochromis longiceps. Next base: position 23,084,125 of record NC_140573.1, on the reverse strand, counting down.
GTTTATTTTATTTTCACTTACTGAATACAGGACAGACTTGACTGGGGGAAAGAAGGGGGAGAAAGAAAGAGGGAAAGAGAAACAGCTGAGAAGAGGGACGGGGGAGAAGGGCAAAAGACAAAAACCAACAGAATGAGCAGGGAAAAAAATTAAAAAAAAATGCATATATCAATCACCTGGATCACCTGCTGAGAAAGAAAAAAGAAAACAAGCAGAAGAGAACAAGAGTAATAGAATAAACAGCATCACAATGATATATGGGAATATGACAGTAAATACTAAATATTAAACATTATTGTGCAGCACATAAGATCAACAGAACACAGTGTGCTTTGAGGTAGGAGCCAAAAAGGGTGTAGTTTGTGGGTGTGATCACCCGTGTGTACACCTGTGAGCATGGACGCGCTTGTTTTTTGTTTTTTAAAAGGTTCCTTCATGTAATGATCTGCTAGAGGGTGTGGGGGGGCCACAGCCCCGTCCTCCAGGGCATGAAGCAGGTATGGAGGAGATCAAAACTCCAGACATCCAGAGGCCCTCAGAACACAAGAGACCAAGGAAGACCAACAGAGGGGCAGCCGCGCCACTGTCCCAGAAAGAGCTGAGGAGAGTCCCAGATGAGGGCTCACTCAGCAGCCGCGGAGCAGAAGCCAGGGGGAGTTGCAGTGAAGCGCCCATGAGCTCTGCCGGCAGCCAGCCGTGCCTGAGTGACCGAGCCCCAGGCCGAGAGGCCGGGGGCACCCCACCTCCGAAGTGGCCCGAGCGAGCTCCAGGCCCCGATAAGCGGCCGCCAAGGAGTGAGCCGGTGTGTACCTGGACGCCCATCCCCGGACACAAAGAACCACCAACGCACCGATGTCTGAGGGGGTCCGCCACTGGCAGGGGAAGTGGTGGTAGGGGGAGATAGGCCTCCAAACCTTGGAGGGCCTGAGGTGTCCCCAGAGACATATAGACTGACATATAGACACAGAAATACAGGCACACACATATACAAACATCCATTCCCACCCTCATGCTCTCATATGCACTTACTCCACACTCAACCAACGTGGAGACAGACATAAAGAGACGCTGTACACACGATCACACTCCCCAAGCGTACTCTAGGTCAATTTGGTTAAAATAATAAACCAACTTTTCTGATTCCTGTTTTCCTGTCGTTTGAGCAGCTGACAGCTCAAAAAATTGTTTTCCATACTCCCGTTCTGAAATAAGTTTTGGCCTCTAGCTTTTTAGCAACAAACATATTTAACATGTAGACTCAATAAAATGAAGTTGGAAGCAAACATAATGTTTATTACTTTTTTTGTCTTTCACATTGCTGGGCGCTTGCTTGCTGAACAGCACAGAGGCACAGAAAGAGCTCTACTACACTCAGCTCTTCAAAAGAAAATCACTTTAGGCTGAAATGTCTGACAAAAGTCAGGTGTTTAAGTTTGTATCGTAGATATTTCCCATAAAAGCACTCCTTTCTTGTTGGACTCTAGTAGAGAAGCTTTGCATGATTCAAAGTCCAAAATAATCCTTGTTTATCTTATGCTGGAGATTCTTTTCCTCAGCTCAGCCATTGTCCAAAGCAAGCTGTTTTAGCTCCTCCTCCTTTAATCCTTCTTGGTTTATTGGTCTTAACATTTTGATCAGTGACAGGTGAAGTGACTATCACTGAGTACCCCTTCATCGAGGCACCTGTTAGTGGGTGGGATATATTTGTAAGGAACTAAACTTAGTCCTCAAAGTTGCTGTTAGAAGCAGGTTTCCCACCATGTGGATGTTACTTTGACACATACCACCAACCTGAGCACTTTTGCAGAGCATTTACACCGTTTCATGGACCGGTACTCCCTGATGGCCTCTTTCAGCAGGAATGGTTTTGACTTTGCCTCCAGACTGCCCAGTTCTCAATCCAGTCGAGCATCTGTGGGATGTGCTGTCAGATTCCACGCCACACCTTCAGGGGTCTTTGGAGAGTCCATGCCTCGATGGGTTAATATTAGGTCGTGGTCATAATGTTATCCCTGATCGGTGTGCATGATTCAGATTTTGTGATAAAATTGAGTAAAAGCCAGATCAGAACTAGAATGTATGTAGTGAAATCAGAAAAAAACGTTGGTCCTTCATACATACATGAAGTTGAAGCAAACTTGGAAGAAAGTTTTCTCAGCATCAGTGGGGACTAGCGTACTGTTTAGTATTTATGGTCGTAGTTCTCCTGGATTTGAGGTCATTGCTAAGATTTGCTAAGCTGAGATGAATGATGTATTTGGCTGAGCCAATCCTTTATCTCACTGTGAATGTAAAACAGCTTTAACAGTTTCAAAGAGATGGTTCGGAAGAAGGAAGCTTGTGTGCAGATCAACAAAGGCCGCTTCATCCCGCCTCAAATCAACAAAATATCCAACATTTCGGACATTTGTACCTTTATTTTCTGACCTTTTTGTGCTTCCATCACTCATTTTTCTCACACATTGTCTCTCTGATATTCTCTTTATAACACTTCCTCACACACTCTGCCTCTGGGTTTCCTATTTCACTGACGGTCGAGTGGTTTTTAGGACGCCTCGAGTCAGATGGTGACGCAGGTGGACGTCTGGCTGTTCATTTCACACCTGTTAATCGCTGGTCACACACAAACACACACTCACACCGACGCACTTTCTCAAGGGCGCCAGAGTCGAAGCCCCCACATGTAATCTAGCAGCCAATCAAAACACTATCCTCTCCCCCTGAAGAACGTGGGTGGCATGTAATTTGGAGCTCCATCAGAAGCCAGTGTTCAGTTTATTTCACTGAACAGCAGGCATCAGTCAAACAAATTAGGATACCAGTTACTTTGCAGATTAACTGCTTTATTGTTTTTTCTATAAAGAATCACAAAATCCTCAGAAACGGGGCATCCTCAGAAGGTCAAAGGTCATCTTGATTTTTGATGGCCAATTTAGAAATTCACCAATCTGAATTTTTCCCCCTTTCTCTCTTCTTTGTTCCAGGGAAAAGACGCCCCCGTGGACCCCTGGGAGGACAGTAACTTCCGTCTGTACAAAGTTGTCGACCGCTTTGGCTTCGTCCAGTAAGCTCTTGCACACATACAGCCTATAATCAGGCCTAATAACTACATTAGTAAACTTCAAAGCCCAGTCTACCACGCTGAAGGGAGAAAGAAAGCGAGCAGCAGCTGTCCAGACGGGTGTTGCTGAGAGATGAGTGTGTCTGTGGCTTGAGCCGGGCTGGTCAGAGGCTGTGAGGCTCTTAAACACCACTGTGCTAGAGTGTTTTATATATAGGCTGGCACATGCAGGCAGGAAACAGCTTGGTTGGCCACAATCACAGAGCATCAGTGTGAGGATAGAGTGGTACGATCCAACGAGAGATAGGAGGAGGAGGAGGGTGCTGGAGTAAAGAAACTTCGGGGTTATACGATTGGTTAAAACCGGGACAGGAGTATGCTAAGGTCAAGGTCACTGACTGGGCAGGAGAAAACGAAAATGAAGTGTTTTGAATTGGGCAGACAGTTGGCGCTGGAGAAAACAGCGTGACCTCTGAGTAGTTTTAAGGTTATAGAATCTGTGTGGGCAGAACCACCAGAACAAGACTAGATCTCCCAAGGCTCTTTTTCCAAAAGTTGGGTTACTTCAGTAAAGTATAAATGCTGGTGTCATGTTCAGAGTCAATCTGAAGCACGAACTGTATGTGTAGATGTTATGTAGTCATGGTTTAATAAAAAAATAAGCCAACTATCGCATTAAAGCAGGAAGCAAACAGCAGACTGTTTAAGTCTGTGATTTGTCAGCATATAATAATGGTTTGGATTGATATAGCGCTTTTCAAGGCACCCAAAGCACTTTACAATGCCACTATTCATTCACTCTCACATTCACACACTGGTGGAGGCAAGCTACGGTTGTAGCCACAGCTGCCCTGGGGCAGACTGACAGAAGCGAGGCTGCCATATCGCGCCATCGGCCCCTCTGGCCAACACCAGTAGGCAAGTAGGGTAAAGTGTCTTGCCCAAGGACACAACGACCAGGACAGAGAGCCCGGGGATCGAACCGGCGACCTTCCGGTTACAGATACGCTTCCCAACCCCCTGAGCCACGGTCGCCCCATATCCATATATATATCCATACCTTGGCCTGTCAGACTTCTCATCTCACCTCATCGTTTGCTCTGTTCATAACTACTATGAACCGTGTCATGATGAAATGTTACTATGGGCTGTAATGAACTGTTTACACAACCTATGGGTCGTGATTTAGTGGACTGCCTTTCCTATAAACAATACAGCAAATGTGGTGGATTTTTTTAAATGATTTCAAAGGTCAGATAATATTTGATGAAAGAACCAAAATAGTTGGCGACTGGTCCAGACAGCAAGGAAATTGCATCTGGTAAACTAGCTAGAGAAGCATAGCATTAGGTTTAATCTTATGTAGCTTGTCTTTAACAGTGCTAGCTGTAACATTTTCAGCCACTAACTGTTCTGCATTGGTTAGATCTCTAAAAGACGTGGTTAGAATGGAAGCCACCATACAGGGCTATTAGTCTGTACATGTAGAAATGATAAATAGTTGTCCTGGTTAATACTGGGTTAATGCTGGTTTAAAAGTAAAGGTTTTAGTAGATATTGGTTCATGCATTTTTTTCCTTCCAACTGTCGCCAACTGCACGCTCATAGGGGATTGTGTGATTGTTGGGGATTTTTCTGTATTATTGTCGGGTCATTACCTTACAATGTAAACCAAATTGAGGCAACGATGGGCGAGGTGTCATCCTTTCCTCACAAAGTAAAGCAGATATACGGCTGAACTGGAAGCTCCTGCATAATTCGAAACCAGACTCTGAGCAGAAGTGACCAAGGGGTCGAGGCATGGTAAGAGTGGTTTCAACAGGAGCTGAAACCAGATTATTCTCCAGTGACTAACTTCTGATAAACAGACACAAGATTAAGGAATGTCCAATCTGTTATTTCCTGTTTGTGTGACCACTGACATATGTGATGTTCCCTCCTACTGATAACAGTCAGGGAGTGAGATGAACTCTTTAAAAGAAAGTATTTTCTGGAAGGAAAATATATCAACTATGATTCATAACTAAAGACTTGGAGGTTAAGAGGCTTAAGATCTCATTCCTCCAGCTGTTTTCCTTACTAATTTCTTCTGCTTTCCTCTCCTTTCTTTAGTGAGACTGAACTTCCATCCTACGACTCGGTGGAGGAAAAGGTGAGAGGTGTTGCTTCTCGTTGTTTTTAAACAAATCCATCTGTGCAGCTTTGGGGCATTTTTATAATAAAAAAAGAGCTATTTCTCAGCTACGCAAATCAGAAAATTACATTTCATGTTCCTGCTTTCACTTCCCCTGCATTAAAACCCTGAGAATATAATAAGATAGACCGGTTTGGTTTGAGATTGAAGCACGGGACACAGGAAACCCTTTGTTGTAGTTCTTGCTTAGTGTTGCGTGACTGGCCCAGAGGTTAAAAAAAAAAAAGAAAGATCTGGGTCGATCCTAATAAAAATGGGAAACCTACACATGGGTTAGTAAGGTGCCGGGCCACCTTGGCAATGATCTCAAAGTCTGTTGAATTCGATCTGACGGATGAACATTATTCTCCCAAAAGATATTCCCTCAGTTGGTGTTGGGTGTAGAGAAAGCTGCTTGATCAACCAGAATCTCCCAGTTGGTGTTCATCTGGTTGACATGGGTCCCTGGGCCTTGTTTCACACCCCTGCTCAGAGATTACAAACAGTGTTGTGTAATTCATGAAATGCTACCTGCAGATACCCAAGAGACAAGAGTCCCAGATTAGCGCAGTGACTCGACGTATTATTTGTATCTTAGTGCAGATGAGCAGTTACCTGTTGGTTCAAAGATGTTTGGATGTGACCCCGGCAGACGGCCGGGCCTTCCTCTCCCGGTTAACAAGTGAGGCAGAATGCAAGCTGCATGGTTCATGCATTCATCTGCTGCGTCAGAGCGAACTGCTGTAAAAGCGCTTGGGCAGAACGATGCGTAAATGCGTTCTGCACAGGCGTGTGGACGCAAGCCTGCAAGACCTACAGCTGCCCGTCAGCATCATTCATTTAACCAGAGTTAACCATTTAACCATAGTTTCAAATCCCAAGATCGTGATCAGTGGTTTCATACAGCTCCTAAACACACATTGTTTGTATTGCCATTAGACTAGACTCAATTTTTCTGCCTTTTAGATATTAGATTTTTTCCTAACATTTAAATGAGGAGTAAATTAATTTCCAGGAATATGCCGAATTTAGAAACGTACAGTCTGCGTTAGGAGGGAAATTTGGAGGGAACTTTTTGGTTTGACTGCCAGTAGACTCTGGTTTACATCCCACTGGAGAAGATTTGGTTTGGCATGAAGTACAACAAAATGACGAGTTTGGAGAGATAAAAACTGTGTTGGTAATGCCATTGGGCACCTTTTCTTCTAACAATGCCAGCAGCTTTGGTAGAACTTTATTAATTAAAAACCTGGAAATGTTAATAGGCTGAGATGAGAGGATCCATGGCAAGAAAAAATCAGAGCCCCTCACTACAGGGGCCACATGCTCAGCTTTTTACTTTAGCATGTCACCTGTCTGCAGGTTCAAGGGGAAGGAAACTCCATCCATAATTTTACCAACAATTAAAACAAAGCCAGCTTCCAAACAGATTCCTCAGTCTCTGAAAAATTCCCACTCAGCACACCACTAAACCAGAGCAATAATCTTCATCCTTCGTCCTCAGTGTTGTTCAAGAAAACAAAGGAGTGTACCAGCCTTGGGTTTTTTATTCTTTAAAATCAGTTCCTCTGCTCACACCAGACGCAGTTAACATGTAGTCCCTGTCAGCTGTTTCAGTATATCGTATATACTGTATATTTGTTCCTTTAGTGTTTGCCTAAAAATAGAAACTCTTTCTAGTCACGTCCAACACCTCAGAGTATCCTCATGTTCTTTGTTACATAAGGATACTCTGAGGTGTTGGACGTACAGTCAAATAGAACGCAGTTTTCTATGCAACTACAGGGAAAAATGTAGTTTTTAATTTCAAAATGCCATACTGAAGAAAAACAAATTTATCAAAATGAAATGAATAAAACACTTAAACAAGTGACTTATTTGGTATAGTAAAAGCCCAATTTCTAATCCCAAAGCTGTGAGAACAAAACTTACTGAAATTCTGATTTTAAATGATAAATATGCTTTGTTTTGATGTAAAAACTGGTTCTTTCACGAATGCTTGTGTTCATGAAATGTGCAAAAGTCGAACAAGACAAACCAGCATCTGCAGAAGGCTTTAATTAGAGCATCTGAACAGCTCCAAACGCCTTTGAACATACAAAATAATGACCTGCATGTTGTTCTCTTCTCACTGTGGTTCCCAGTGGACCCGAGTGCAGCTGCAGGGGAAACTTATTAATGTTTTCATTCTTGTTTCTGCAGCAAAAACACACGGAGGTGGAGAGGACCACCAAATGGCTGAAGATGCTGAAGAACTGGGATAAATACAAGAACAGTGAGAAGGTGATTCTCCTTTTGACAGCACTGATTTCATTATGAGCAGGAGCGTGTGGCACCCTGCTGTCCACAGCTGTCCTGAACACAGATGCAAAGACCATAAATTGGCCTTAATTGATGCAGTTCTAGCCTGACACGTGTAGAACATGAGCACAATGTGGCTTCTGAGATTGTTACTTTGCTATTAATAGCTGCTTTAATAGTAGTGCGTGTCCGCGGGGGCCATCGATTCGCCAGCCGCTAGACGGTGTCGCAAGAGATGATTGGCAGGCACTCGCCCTCTGCTACAGCTGCACAAACACTGAGCTGCAGTCGATGGGCTGAAGGCTTCTATTGAAGCATCTGAGGCTGGATTTAAAACCTGCAAAGTTAAATCAGTCATACGTGACATGATCAAAAAGTTCTGGCATTTAAAAAAATATGAATGAGTAAATAAATAAAATGAAATCCTGATTTAAATTGTCTGTTGGTTAAACTCATCTTCTTCTGCACATCAAAACTAGGGACGCGTACGGCTCGTCTAGTAGACGATCAGTCATCACTATTGTTCGTCTGACCATTTTACATTTTAATGGATCCCCAAATGTTCTTGAGAAGAATAAAACACTTAATGTGAGGGACTGCACAGTTAAGCAGCATTTAAACAGGGCGGGAGTATGTAATAGGGTCTGTTTGTTTGTCTGTCTGTTTGTTGGCAGTCTAGTCAGTTTTCAAGATATCTTGTTCAAATTTGTGTCATGGTAGCAAGAACAGCTCAGGCTGATTTAATTATGGTGAAAATCGGGTCGACATCAAGTTCAAAGTCAGACCAGACGTGGAAAAACTAGAAATCTCAAGTTTTTACAGCCTGTAGAAGCCAGAGTTTTCAGCCAGATCTGCTCCAATGATATGATTAAAGATTGTAAAATACAGCATTTTAGTATGTAATTCTTCAAGGTCATAGGTCAAAGGTCAGATAATCACCATGTTGTTATAAATGCAGGCTGATTTCACCGTATTGTTAATAAAGCCCTTTGGGGCGAGTTGTGCTCTTATTCGCTAGTTCAGATGGCTTCCAGTGCAGCTGTTTTTAGACCCTTCCAAAGACGTCTCCTTCTAAACTCTTACTTTGCGATTTCGTCTTCGACTTGTCCAAAGGGCAAGCATCAGCTTTGGTTTCAAACTGACCTGAACTTCATTGTTGGCTGTGACCGAGTAGTTTCAGGGGTTTACAGTTGAAGAGTCCAAACTTCTCTGAGTAGATGAGGAGCATTCACAGGTTTGTGCACTGGGAATTTGTCTTTGTGTTGCACTACAGACGTCTGAAGCCAAGGAGAGTGGCTGCGTCCATGTGTTAGACTGTTTAGGGTCTGGACTTTCCCAGAAAGATCTTGAGCCCCGTTCTGATAAAAGTCAGGTTTGTTCTTTTAATATTTCTAAGAGAACTTTTTGGCCAACATATGGTGAGAGGAATTCAGTAAAACCTCCTTCTGAAAATCTGCGTTCTTTTTAGATAATTTATGGTCGGTGTAAAAGGTTTTTGTGAGTTTTCTGATCAGAATGAAAAAATTGCTTTATTTAACATAAACATTCACCATTGTAACTGTATATTTGTAGAAAATAAAAGTAAACATACTATGTCCTCTTTAATACAGCAAGGTCCAGAGTTTTCCACATTAGAAACCAACAGGCTGCTTTACTGCACTCGGTCATTTCATCTTTAAATATAAAAACAGTCTTCTGTGCAGCTTCAAAATGACCACGAATGATAAAGTAACACACATCAAATCCACCCTTAAATATCTGAGCCGCATTCCAGCATTTATCTTCCCGAGCTAATGTAAGTCCACTTCTGCCCTCTGCTGCAGTCCGGCTGATACAGAGGAGCTGAATGTCTCTGGAGGACAGCTGGAGGGGGGCAGGTATCAGCTATGGCTGTCTTCATTGGTGCCTTCTAAGGTCCAGGTTGTTTTGTGGTGTTCCCCGCAGTGCTTCATTTGTATGCATGAATTCAGCAGGGATTACTGAGGTGTGTTGGTCCTTTGAAATGCACTCACTGCTGGCACTAAGGCTACGTTCACACTGCAGGTCTTAATGCTCAATTCCGATTTTTTGATCAAATCCGATTTTTTTGTCTCCTCGTTCACACTACAAATAAAATGCGACAGCAAACGCGCTCTAGTGTGAACGCTCAAAGCGGCCCGCATGCGCAAAAGAAGATGTCACACACAACGCGCTCTGTTTAGACCAAGAACAAACAGTATTGTTTGACTGATGGCCGTTAATATAAAGACTTCGGACTTTACGTTTCCCAATTTTTGCTTTAAGTTATTTTGTTATTTACATAATAATGTAAATAACCTAATAATGATCCTTATTGCTGTTTTAGAGGAGCGGTGCTTCAAAGGATAGCTGCAGATTTCTGTCAGAATCTGCAGATTATACAGTACAAATAAAATGTTTACGTTGTCTTCCCAACAGTTTCACTGACATCTACACTGGATGGCTAGGAAGCGTTCGCGATGTCTTCTCGGGCGCTGATAATTGGCTTCAGTCTTGTGTCGGTGACGTAAAAGGCGGATTTAATGCGACTTGACCGTTCAAACAGCAGTCGCTTTCTAAAACATCGGATATGTATCGGATTCAGTACCACATACGAAAGTGACCCAGATCGGATTTGAAAATATCGGATTTGCGCCGTTCACACTGTCATAGCATGATCGGATATGGGTCGCATAGGGTCAAAAAAATCGGATTTGATGCGCTTTCGCCTGCAGTGTGAACGTAGCCTAAGAGCGCTCTTAGGCTCCTTTTTTTTACTCTCCTTCTGCTTCTTTTTTGGTTTTGCCTCCCTTTTATTTCAAAGCCATTTTCAAGTCGAGTTACAGCCAAGGACGCAGAGAGAACATTTAGCTCGATCCATCACATCACTCAACATCGCCTCCTCCGCTTCCCTCTTCCACCCTTTCTTTCTTCATCTCAGCTTCAGGGATATTTCTTTTGCCTTTGTCAGTCAGCAGCGTGCCGTCAGCTCGGCGAGGAAACGGGTCACGCTCAATATACCTCTTATTTTATTTCCATACTTGCCAACTGCTGTGAGAACATTTAGCCCGCAGTTTGAAAGTATGAGAGCAGATGTAAGACAGTCATAAGCTCCCCTTGAGCCACCCCCACCAGCCACACAAGACCAATCCTCCTTACGGTTATCGTGTTTAGCATTATAGTAATTATACCGCAGCAAATGTTCTGAAATCTTGGCTTCTAAGACTATAGCTGTGCCCCAGTCCAGTACTTCACAGTAACTGCTTGGTCACCACAGGAAGTGGTGTTCTTCAGAAAAGCTGTGGTGGAAGTGGAATCTTGAGGATGTTTGTGGTTGTGTTTGGGAATATGATGAGGAATTGTAAAACAGCTAATATGATGGCTTCGTTCGGCAGCTGGGAGACTTTATTAATATCCAACAGCAGTCACTCAGGTGTGGGTCCACACAAAGAGGCTCCATCAAGGAGCCGGTGTTAAATGTGAAGCCAATTACTGTAATTCCCGGACTACAGAGCGCACCTGATTAAAAGCCGCATGCTCTAATTTTAGAAAGAAAATCAATTTTGTACTTTGTACAAAATCCGCCGCACCGGATTTTAAGCCGTATGCGTTTCACTCATAATATGAGATATTTACACAGAAATACTACACGTGAGGATTTTTAACATTTAATTTAATCTGTAAGGTAACATAAACAAGGTAACATAAACGATATGGTAACATACAAAAATACATACTGCAAATGCTTTTTTTCCTGGAACAGCGCCTGTAACACGGCTACCTTTAAATGGTAAATGGTAAATGGCCTGTATTTATATAGCGCTTTTTACTAGTCCCTAAGGACCCCAAAGCGCTTTACATATCCAGTCATCCACCCATTCACGCACACATTCACACACTGGTGATGGCAAGCTACATTGTAGCCACAGCCACCCTGGGGCGCACTGACAGAGGCGAGGCTGCCGGACACTGGCGCCACCGGGCCCTCTGACCACCACCAGTAGGCAACGGGTGAAGTGTCTTGCCCAAGGACACAACGACCGAGACTGTCCAAGCCGGGGCTCGAACCGGCAACCTTCCGATTACAAGGCGAACTCCCAACTCTTGAGCCACGATCGCCCCACTTTGGGGTCCTTAGGGACTAGTAAAGCGCTATATAAATACAGGCCATTTACCATTTTACCTTTAAGTATACGTACGTATCAGTAACACACATACGTTGCTTGTGGTTTTTTACGGAACAGTGCACAAACAACATTACAGCGTCTCTTAACAGCCGGTAAAAATATATACCGTATATATACTACATAACAATTTTATTGGTCTACTGTTACCAGGCAAAATGTTTTTGGCTGCATGAAAAAAAATATGCATTAGCATTAGCCGCACATCAGTATAAGCCGCAGTGTTCACAGTGTGGGGAAAAAGTAGCAGCTTATGACCCGAAAACTCAGGAAGGCAAACAGCCTCTGAGGTGGATCCATGCTAATTAAATTTGGTATATTTCAAACTGCCAACTTGATTTTGATTGCACTTTAAAATAATAATAATAATGTATACTTTATTGATCCCCGTGGGGAAATTACTTGTTTTTCTCTGCATTTGACCCATTCACTCAGAGAAGCAGTGGGCAGCCACTAAGCAGGCGCCCGTGGAGCAGTGTGTAGGGACGGCACCTTGCTCAGGGGTACCTTAGGGTAGCCGTTGAGTGGATTCGAACCCCCGACCTTCTGATCACGGGGCGACCACTCTACCTACTGAACTATCCCTTCCCTTAAAATGGAGCCCGCCTCATATTACAACTTTTAAAGCAGTATTAAAAGTTAAAATGTTTGGCAAATGTGTTGTAAAAATCATTCTCAGTTTCCATCATTGCCAACAAGTCTTGAAAAGCTCACTGCTGTCCAGGCTGCTGTAGTGCAGTACATAGCACAAGCAATGCATTCTCACACACATACTTTAACTCGGTTAGAGTTACAGTATGCCTCTTCACAACATTTACCCTGTACATTTTGAAGTTACTCTTGAGTGCACTTAAAAGTGTTCTTTTGTGTGCTGAGACCATATAGTTATCATTTTCCTACCGCTCATCTTGACTTGGATTGTGGAGGCAGCCCAGACTTCCTTCACGTCAGCCACCTCTTGCTCATCTGGGATGGCAAGAAGTTTTTCCCAAACAGGCGAGAGATAATCTTTTCAGCGAGTCCTGACTCTGCCCCAGGCCTCCTCCTGGTATGACATGCCCGAAATGCCTCTCCAACGAAATGCCGCGTCCAGGAGGCATCCTGTTCAGATGCCTGAGCCACCTAAACTGAATCCTTTTAATGTGGAGGGGAAGCAGCTCTACTCCAAGTCCCTCACGAATAACCGAGCTGCTCACCCTCTAGCTAAGGAAGAGCCCAACCATTCCTTCAATCTCAGTCTTTCAGTCACTACTCAGAGCTCGGGACCACAGGTGCGGGTGCAAACGTAGCCTGACCAGTAAATCGACAGCTTCACTGTTATGCTCAGCTCTCCACCACAACAGATCCCACACCATCCCAATCCAACTGCTGATCTCATACAAACTCTGTCACTCTGTGATGAGACCTGTTTTACTGTTATCATAACCAGCTGGGTTAAGGCGTCCGTGTCAAACGACACATTTTTAACAACTTGGAGAAGAAACGCCAGTTTTTGATACAGGCCGTCACTGCTGCAGGCTGTACTCTGCAGCAATGACCTCTTTAGCTTCAGAGGGAAAAACACTGCCAGCACAGATCCATAAATTGAAGCCACAATAATGTGCAGCTCATTATTTGTAGTTGTAGCAAAAAGAAAAATAGAATTTTGTTCTTAATTTATCTCAACTTCAGCATGTTTTTAACTCTGCTGGAAGAACTTGTTTAGTGTAAGGAGGCTCAAGTCCAGCTTTAAATTAACCAAAACTAAATAAGTCATAACTAAATGTAATGCAGGTAAAAGTGTGCAGATTCAGAGTCTGGTTACAATGTGAGAGATTTGTCATTTTTAAGACTTTAAAGGGAGGATTTTAAGACATTTTAATACCAATTAAGGTCTTATTTTTAAGCACCCCCAATGTTTTCCTTCCATATTTTAAATCCATGCACACAGCGAGTTCTGTCTGTGCAGAAGATGAGCGCAAACCAAAGCGTGAACAGCACACTTTCAATGTAAATGTTGACACACATGTAGGCACACAGACACACTCGTGCTCGGAGGATGATTAGTGTAACAGATGCGCTCATTGACTCGCTCATCAGAACCTAATTACAAGGCTGTTGCACTAGAAACAAGCGAGTCCCAAGTGTGGTGGGTAGGAGGCTGATGGAGTGGAGGCTTTGGACACTTCACACACACCCAACTAAATGTCATTAATTCTCAGATCTTACACACACACACCACTCAGACCTTTAAATGTGAAAACACACCAGCTGCACACACACAGACACACACACATCAGTGCATCACACTCATGTGACGCGAGGTTACAGATGGGGTCTGATTTATGGCTCCTGATTTACTCTCAGCTCGTACATGTAAATCCGGCCCGACTCCCTCTGCGTCTGTGTTTCTTGTAAAGCAACAAAAACAGGTTCAGATTCAGAAATAAAATGTAAATAAACACTTTTGCTGCAATATTTTGTACTCTGCAGAATGCTTTGCTTTAATTATTTGAGATCTGTGTAGACTAAAACAAGTTAAATGTTTTAGCCCTCACTAGAAGTTTAACTATTGATGTTTTTGTTCCAATCAGCTTCCAGCACAGCTTTTATTTTCGGAAGAGCCGCCCTCAGGAGAGGGACGGGGTCCAGGGTTCCTTCCCTCAGCATCAACATCTAAGTCAGCATCTGACCAATCACAAATATGGATTTGTCACATTAAGATAAAACTACAATATTAGAAAAATATGAAGAGGTTAAACACACAACCTCACTGCAACATGGCGGATAGACACAAGTCATCAGTGTGGGCGTGCGAGAGGAAACACGCTTCAAAGTTGCGTCTCTGGGGATTGGCTCGTTTTGGGAAGCACCGAACACTGAGGTGCTGCGATTAGTCTTCGGATGTTTTTAGTGCTGCCTCCTAACACTCTACCATCCTTTCCGTTTGCCTCCGCTGTCAGTCACCTGTGCACACGCACACGGCTGGCTGGGTTTTAATAGGTGGAGACGGAGAATTCACTGCTGCGATTAGCTTTGCTGTTCCAGCAGTTTGCCTTTTAAGACTTAATCTCCCTCAGCCGGAGTCTGACTGATTTCCCATCTCTTTGTCGACACTGGATTACTCTGGACTGTTCTGCATGCATAGCAGTCTATTCTATCTAGACTTCTCACTGCCCGCAGTCTCCGTGTGCATCCAGCCAGATGGTCGTGGTTCACCTTCCAAAGCCCTTTGCTTTCTCTCAGGGAGGGTGCAGCGTACATTCAGGCACGCACTGTTTGTGTTTGTCTGACAGCTTTGACAAGATGAGGGAAGGTTTCTGTATTCTGTGTAATTTTTGGCAGCTGCCAGATGCCCCAGTTACATGTCAGTGGACTGCAGCTACGGCCATGCAACTTGGTGTTTCCTGTCCGTGTGTTTGTTTAAATCACTAGTTTATGCAGTGCAACTTCCTGTTTAAGTTATAATGCGGAACATATCCTTGTTTGGTGTATTTGGATTATTAAAAATGTTCCCAATGACATTCAAAGTCAGAGAAATGTGGAATTTTACTCAGTTTGGTCGTGTATTTCATTTGGTGGAGTGTCAGTGGTTTAATGACCTCTTTTACTCATCCCAGCCACAGGCTAGCACATGTACCGGGTCCAGGCGTCTCCCGTTTTGAACGAGGCTCTCGTCTTTTTAATAGCGCCCAAAAAGAGTTTAGCCCTCATCTTCTTCCTCTGAAGCTTTTAATTAAGCAGACTTTTAAAACTTAATCCAGTCACACACAGCAAAGTATTAATTGTGGATGGATCATTTCAGACGTTCTTCTTGGCTGACGTTTTGTGTGTGTGTGTGTGTTTACAGTCCAGCTTAGCTAAGAGCACGGACGTTAAAAGGCTTTTTTTACTAAAGCTAAAAACAAGAAATACATCAATAAAAACAAACTAGGTATTAAACAAACTAGACCTTTAAAAACGAGGATTAAAACAACATTGTCAACATAAAAGTACAAAGAAAATGTGTTGCCATAGTTACATTTTTGCAGTATAGTTGAATAAACTAAAAATAACTTAAGATGAAAGTAAAGAAAAAAGCTAATTAGATCCTTCAAATCACCATAATTTAATGGAAGTGAATTTCCTCTGTATGTACTCTGTTGATGTTTTAGAAAATGCTGATATGAACTAACATTGAAACCAGCTACAGGCTGAGTCAGGACCATAAAAAGATTTTAACTGGATAAAAAAAAAAACACAACACAAAAAGTCAAAAATACAAACGTTACATTATTAGTTTTAACAGTGAAGAAACTACTCGTCCCATGATGCATTGCAAAGACTTTGCACAATCATTGAGCTGAATCCTTTTTGCTGTCAGTGTTGGATAATAGTTTATTTGACAGGTTTTTGTGGGGTGTGTGTCAGTATGCTACAGCACTTTGTTCCTGGCTGTGATTGTCACTCTCAATGTTTCTAAAGCTTTGTGCTTAAAGGTTTCCATGGTAACCACAATCTCCACCAATCAGGGGCGCTGTTTCAGTTTTAGGATTGTGGGTAGAGCAGTTCTTGTAATTGTTTTTTGTTGTTGTTATAACAAGTTTGACATCAAACTGATTTGTGGTTCATACCAGTTACATATAATCGAGCTCACAGTAAGTCTGCTGTGGATTTTACAGTATTATGCCTCCTAATCAGAACATGAGTGCTGTCATTATAGCCTGAACCTCACTGCTGAGATCTATGAGAGTGACTTCTGGACTAAGTGAAGGCAGAGGAGATGAAAACTGAGTTTCAATAATCCAGAAATTAGAGTGAATGTGAAAGGCTCCCAGAACAAGACTTCACACTTTATTAGACTAATATTTTTAACCAGAGATCTGCAGCTGAAGTGCTTCACAAGAGATTGAGGCCATGATCCTAAGAGCACGGTGACACCTGTTAAAGTCACAGATGAGGCTTTGTGAGCTTATCGCCTTATGCTGAATATGCAGAGGAAAAGAAAGAACCACCACATTCATCCTGTCTTCACATTTAATGTTTTGTTGGACTAAACCTTGCACGGCCCTTCTGATGGCCTAAATGTGGAGTGATTGTCTGAGGTTAAAGTTCCTTTTTGAAGGTTGCTAACGATGACCTCCTGCTATTTGTTTCCTTCCAGCTGCTCAGGAGGATCTACAAGGGAATCCCCCTGCAGCTCCGAGGGGAGGTGTGGTGTCTGCTGCTCGATATACCCAAAATAAAGGAGGAGAAGAAGGACTTCTATGAGGTATCACTCTAGGAACTCTCAGCTAAACACTGTCTCTCAGGCTCAAGTTTATAAAATGTCTGCAGCGTTCATCAAAACGTGAGCCTCATAAAGATTCATAAGCGAGCTGACGAACACCTCGGCTTTATTTGATTTCACTGAGCTTCAGAGTTATTGTGGCCAAGCAGCAGCTTTGGAAGTTTAATCGTGTTTGTGCAAAGCTGCACGACCTGCTCCGGCACACGGTAAAGATCTTTTTGGGGTTTTTTTCACCACTGCTGCATAAAGTTTGGATCGCATTAGAAAGTTTAGCTAGCAAGATCAATATATCACTGCCTTCATTGGCTGGGAAGTGGTCTAATTATGAGTTAGGCCACATGCACTAAATGATGTGGAAAATATAAAGTGAAAAAGAGAAGATTTCTCCCCTGTGAGCAGGGCAGCTCTGTCCACAATAATCCATCAGATTTCAGGAGGTGTAATTTAGTCGTGTTTGGTTTGTTTTTTTTAAACATTTATTACCCAAACTTTGTTGTCTGTAGTTAGCATTACATACTGTCAGTAAGAAAAAATGATATCAAGGAAAGTTGCAATAATCTATGCAAAAAAATCAACAGAATAAATATTTAAGATTAAGTTTAGAGGTTTTATTCATTTTACCAATTTAGATCATTTCATTCAAGATCGTGAAGGTAAAACATGCTTTAGAACAGGACAGGTCACCAATCTGTAGCAGGTCAAACGCACAGAGACCATTCACACCTACACCAATTAACCAAACTCCACTAAAGCCTGGGGTTGCATAACATCTAAATCAGGTAATTATTCTAGAAGAAGAGCATTATTGAAAATAAGGCTACGTCCACACGTACACGGGTTTTTTTTTTTGAAAACGGAGATTTTTCGTTTTGTTTTTAAAAAAAAAAAAAAAAATCCTGTCCACACGTAAAAGCCAAAAACGAAGGAAAACGCTGCTAGGAACATGCCAAAGCAGCAGGTGGCGCTATATTCCTATCAGTGTAGAAATGTTGGCCAATCAGAAGTCAGCCTGGGTGGGAAAGAGTAAACAAAGATGGCGCATAGAAGCAGAACTGAGTCCTATGTGTGGAGGGACAGTAACTGTATGTATATATTTAAACACTGCAGAGAGTAAAATTAACAGTAATGGTATTTTGTCTAAGTCCGCCATTGTAGAAATTAATATTCCCCGAAACAATAACCTGGCGCACAGTGTGACGTCAAAAAATGGGCACACCTTTGACGCTGCGTCCACACATAAACGCAAAAAGGGAGTTTTCAAAATTATCCACCCTGGCAGGAGTTTTTAAAAAAATCTCCGTTTTCAGTGACCGAAAACGCCGTTTACGTGTGGACGAAAGGTGCAAACGCATATAAAAATCTGCGTTTTCAAAAATACCCGGGTACGTGTGGACGTAGCCTAAGGCAGCAGCCTCGCTCTCATCCATCGCTCACACCTAAGTCTGCTGCTTCACCCTGAAACAATATTGTCGTGTAAAAAAAGTGAAAAATATTTAGTACATGGGATGTTTTATCTGTTCTCTTTTAACCAGCTGCGTAGAGCCCTCCTTCATCACCCTGTAATCTTAGCATTAATTTCCATCCACTATTTGCTCTTCCTGTAACACAGAGTGCAACTATGGAGTGATCCAGCCACGCTCTGAGATGCTTGTTTTCCTTTAGGTCACACATTACCTGCTGCTAGCTTCTCCTCTGTTGTAGTCTGGTTCTACTTGACCATTTTGTTTGTTTGTTTGTTTGTTTGTTTGTTTGTTTGTTTGTTTGTTTGTTTGGGTTTTGGGGGGGGGGGGGGTCACCTCAAGTGGGGAAACAAGTGAGTTTTTTCACCTTCAGCTGGCACAGTTTTCTTGCAAGACGTTTCTATAGCAGTGATATCATAATATGACCCTACTGTGCATTTTGAAGCCTCAGCGCTAGTGTTTATTATTTTTTAAAGCCAGAAGTGAGGGTTGGGTGCCAAGTTATCAGCTGAGGCTTCGAAAGCTCGATCAGCAAGGTGGACCCACAAACTCTGTGGACACAGATGCCTGCTATTTAGTACTAAATGGCACTTCTGCTTGAATTCATTCTTTGTTTTGTGGCTGTTTTCAGAAACTGAAGGCCAGAGCCAGAGGAATATCCCCCGACATCCGGCAGATCGACCTGGATGTGAACCGAACCTACAGGGACCACATCATGTTCATGCATCGCTATGATGTCAAGTGGGTACTTTCACATTTTACTACATCCAAGCAACCATCTGCAAGTTCATTGCACACAGCTGCAGCAATGTTGGTTGTGTTGCTTATTTAAAGCAGCTTTGCATTTTTGAGCTTAAAAGTTTCCTGTGTGCCTTTTAAGGAGCCTTTCAGTTCCTGAGTAATTCAATTTACATAACCTTGTACATAAATGTGCCTGCATGGGGGAAGATACAACGAGCCTTCACTTCACTGTCACAAAGCCCAAGAACAATGACAGCTCTCGCTATTTGACACGTAATCTCAGTAAAAGTAACAAGAGCACAAACACAACGGGAGTCAGTAATCATCTGCAGATATGCATGCATTTTCACTCTCTGCGAGGAGAAGGCGGCTTCTCCAGTGTGGAAGTGAGAGATCTCACGTCCCCTTTCTGCTCTGCCTTCCGCTTTGTTGCGTGACTCTGAGGAAAGACCTGTACCCGTTAACGCCGTTTTGCCTTTTCACACTGCTTTTCTGATATTTGGAAGTGCATTCAGGCTTTGCAGCGACACAACTCAGCATCAAGGCTGGTGTGCAGCTCCAGGCCACATGCATCCATCTTAACTTGAAGCCAAAGACGCCACTGAAGTGTGTTTATTAAAGTTTTTGTATGAACTGTGGTTTGTTTGTGCTTTCAGGCAGCAGGCACTCTTCCATGTCCTCACAGCCTATTCCATGTACAACACGGTGAGTCATCCAAGCTCGCTTTTAGCGTCCTGAAGACTTTGAGTTGTAACATTTTCACTGAAGACAATAAAGGTGCACACGAAGGCACCAATCTAATATTTTGTTATTGTAGCAATATTGGTAACACTTTTTATTACAGCTAGGTAAAACCTGGTATGTCAGTGGGGCTCATATGAAGTACTTGCTGATATAACTGCATTTATATTGGCTGATATATAGAAATGTAAAAAGTAAACAAGAAACAAGAGAAAAACCCTTCAGCCAGTGTTGCATAGTTTGTCCACCAGAGGGCACTCTGCAACTTCCCCTGTTTGGAGCCACAAATGCAACAAGCAGCTAATCCGAGTAGACTCGGGGCGAGTGTGAGCGACAATGAAACGATTATTTTTAAACTGCAGGTTACAAATGTTTCAGGAGAAAATAAATATATATCAGCTGATATATTTGATTTTTAAATTACCAAGTTTCAGTGTCAGTCTTAAAAATTGGTCTGGCTTTAATAATAAAACTGTAATAGTCTATTAACAATGTGAAACACTAATTAAGTAAATAGCTTGATATTACCAAAAGAAGTAACAACAATCATTTCTTTTTTAATAAAAGTACTAAAAAGATAAAACCATTTAGTAACAGTAGGTAACCTACTAAACTACTAACCTAATAACAATAAATGGTAATACTTGTGTAGTACCTGGAGTGAAAACTGTAGTCTAGTGAGATTATTGGGGTAAAAACAATATTAAGTTAGTAAAGTTTGATTTTGACATCGACGTCGCCTTCAAAGTTCACATTAAATTTACCCTACTGCAATGTTGAAATCATTTCCCACTGATGTTTAAAATAGTCTTCCTTTAAAAAGATAATTCTTGATTATTATTCAACTTTATCAACTCACTGTCATCCCTGAAGTAGGGAAGAAGAAGAAGTACAGTAACTTTTCCAGTTTTACCTTCGTGCTGTGAATTCTTTCAGAGTTACAACCTCCTGAAACACACAGAGGTGAACTAAGCTAAGAGTTTTTTCTCCAACACTTTTGATCCCTCATATTTCAGAGGTAGACGACATATAGATGTCAGATATGAAATGTATAATTGGGCAATGTTTAAAGGAAAAATGAAAACCATTCCAAGTGTCCCAGTATCACAATATCACAGTGAACCCTGACACCCACAGTTTGCCATTCGATTCAACATAATAAAATAATATATGTCTAATGGTGATAACAGTGGTGTTAGTTTGTGTGTAATAATAATGAAGCAGGGCTGAAAAATGCTGAACTACAGATTTATTGTTAGGTCACCAAAGTATTTCTATAATGGATGGAGATGACTTATCTGCACTTACAGATATTACTTTATCAAAGTTTGTATATCCTTTAATAATTATCTCACTATAAACTATCTCAGTGTTTCACCTCAAATAAAGGAACTGTATGTAAATTAAGTTAAGCCAAGTTTACAAAAGTAAAGCAAAGAATGGCTCCGTTGTTGTTTCCCCTCAGCTGATTGATGTGTGTTTGCAGGAGGTGGGCTACTGCCAGGGCATGAGTCAGATCACAGCTCTGCTGCTGATCTACATGAATGAAGAGGACGCCTTCTGGGCTCTCGTCAAACTGCTGTCTGGGCAGAAGCACGCCATGCACGGTAACGTGCGCACCTGTTTCTGAAGGCTCAGGGTTCTCAAAGTGCAGCCTGTGGTCGTATTTATATACTTCTCTTTCAACTCTTTTGTTCTCATGTTCATCGCCAAGTAAAGCTTCCTGACACAGAAGCTGGAATGTACAGCCACTCCACTAATGGTTAAACTAAACAAGAACTGTAACTGAATGTGCAGAAGAAAAGAAAAAGAGGAAGTTTCTTGCACATGATGTGCAGACCGCTTGTACTGAATTCAGTGTGCACAGCTCCTGCAGCCTGAGTGTTGCATGCTGACTCCTTAAAGTGGAGTTCAGATGTCAAACTACAAAAATCCTCAGCATAGACAAACTTTGATTGTCCGTTGCACTTTGTGTAATCACCACGTTTGAATTTACTGGCCTAAAATTGCTGTCACAGAGGGTTCAGATCATCTGCCAAGTTCTTCTTTAAAAAAACATGCCTGGCCTTTTCCTGTTTCCACAGAGCTGCTCAGAAGGTGACAAACCATCTGTTATGTCAGGTTAAGGCACGAATCTTCTGACCACAGCTGCCAGATTTGCATTTTTGACATTTAGAGTGTTTAACTGACTCTGGTCTCTGCACTGAAATGACCTTGAGCGACTCTGGACCTCCTCCAGTCTTATCAAGCGTTAAGCGATAAAATTATCAGCGAAAGGCATCATTGAGGAAGCACTCAGGACAAATTAGCAGCACGCATGCTGCTGCAGTGAGCTCATGAATCTAACTTTAAACATCTGGACTAGAGATGGACCGATCCGATATTACGTATCGGTCCGATACTGACCTAAATTACTGGATCGGATATCGGAGAAAAATAAAAAATGTAATCCGATCCATTAAATATCACGAAAGCACCTCACAAAACTTGCAACACACCGTAACTCACCTCAGGTTAGCACGTCGGAGCAGTATGCATCACGTGATAGAGCGGCTGTGGCATGCGGGACCTGTCAGTGGTCTGGATAGCATGTGGAGCTTCGCTAGCAACCCGGCATTTCATCTCCGACAAAGTTATCCCCGAGAGAAGTAAAGCAAGTGTGTAAGTCCATCTCTGAATGTTTGTAAAGCATTCCTGCGTTAAGCTTAACAAGCGACTGCCTCTCCTGCTGCTACTTCAATCATGAAACTGCTTAACGATCAGCTGATCGGCTTTTCTGTCGCGAGTCGGTGTCTCTTCTTTGTTTTTGGCCCACTTTGCACCAGAAAGAGGAAACCAGCGGCTGAACAGCAGCAGCACGTTTAAGCTTGATAAGCTGTTGTTAGAATTTATTTATTATTACTTTCTACTCGAGGATCTTTTTCTACGTAGCTGACGCTGGTAACTGTGCAGGGGCGGATCTAGCAAAGTTTAGCCAGGGGGGCCGATAGGGCATTAACTGGGAAAAGGGGGCACAAAGACATACTTTTCTTTCTTATTCTCATTTAAAATGTCGAGCTTTTAATAAATAATTATCTGACAGCCAAAGTTTTAATTTGATGTAAAATGAATAGAAGTCCATTACTGTATATAGTAACTATTAAGTCTAATATATATACCCTAGTAAGCTATAGTACTTTTTCCTTTGGGAAGGTACCATCTGTGCAGTCTGCAATTTTGTTGAAGAAAGATGTTGAATCTATTTAATATTTCTTGAAAAATAATTGATTTCTGTGCATTTTTTTCCACACTGCATCAAATTAAGGTTGATTACGTCGATTAAGCATCATGAGGTGGAGTGTGAGGGGTGGTTCCCTATTTTTTATTTATTTATTTTTGTTGTTGCTGGGAGTTGGAACCCTATTAGTTAGGTTGCTTAATATTTATGCTAAGTACTCTTTAAAATACCAGAATAGGGAGGATGGTGTAGGTTTAAGTTTATTAGATTGATCAGTATTGCTGTACTATGAAATAATTTTTTTTGCATACAGGTATAACAGAATAGCTTTAGTGTGGTTGTTGTTTTAAACTTGAGTATGAACTTATACAAAATGCAGCAAGATATTTAAAAAAAAACAGTTTTGTTGATTAAAAAACACTATATCGGATTCATATCGGTATCGGCAGATATCCAAATTTATGATATCGGTATCGGACATAAAAAAGTGGTATCGTGCCATCTCTAATCTGGACACACAGATGTGTAAGTTTACATACAGAGTTTAAGGGATGATCATCATTACGGCTCTTTTCTCCACACCTTCAGGGTTTTTTGTCCCTGGTTTCCCGAAGCTGATGCGTTTCCAGGAGCACCACGACCGCATCCTCAAGAAGATGATGCCCAAACTGAAACAGCACCTGGTGAGAAACACGAGACCTGTGTGACAATTAATAATGAAGCAAGTGCTGCATGACGTACCAGCCAGTCATAGTGCCAGAAATGAAACCTTTAATCCCTCAGAGGTGGCTGCTTAATCCTCACTCTGTCACCATTTTCTGTTTGCTGCAGGACAACCAAGAGGTGTTCACCAGTCTCTACACCATGAAGTGGTTCTTCCAGTGCTTTCTGGACAGAGTGAGTGCAGTTACAAGCAAGATATGATCTCACAACCTTCAAAAGGATCTATGAAGACATGTAGAAGAGCAGCAACGTAACTTGGTTAACTTATAAGCTGGGTATTTCCATCATAAGGTTGTTGGCACCTGTACACGTGAAGGGTTTCATGACTCCCAGCCTCAGGGCTTTATAAGCTAGTGTACTCCTGATGCCAAGCCTGGATAATTGTGAATCCATCCATCCAAGGTGCTTTATGCTGCAGAGAGAAACCCAATAATCAGTAACTGAAGTTATTGAATAATTTTTTATTATTAACAACCAATGCTGTGATTTCTCTACTTGGTTTCAGCCAATGAGCTGCTCCAATTCAATGATTAAAACCAACCAACCCACCACGTTTCTGACAGCCCGTAAACAGCTTTTAATCGCCAGGAATGTGAGAGGTTTAGGAGCCTGTCAGTGGTGGATTTTTACTTTATTTGTATTTATAAAGCACCTTTAAAACCAAGACTTTCAAAGAAAGTTACAAAGCTCTGAACCGTAATGAAAGCAACAAATATGAAAGGTTACAAATGAATATATTGGATATTAAAGAGGATAAAAGGATCAGCAGTCATGGCAAACCGCATGATTTAAATATGTTTTTAAAAGAGTTCCAAAAGCTGCAAAGACTCAATCGCCTTTAGTGACTGAACAAGCTTTTGGAATGACTGACGAGACCATGCCGGGACATTTTCCCACTCCTTTTCAACAAGAAAGCTGTGACGACTAATATCACTTCTCTTTTTCCTTTTGACTGGTAATCACAACAAAAAGCAGCACTGTACACTGACCCATCGCTGACTCAGAGTCTGCTGCACGTGCAAAGCTACGGCTGCTTTTGGAGGTCGTAGCATGCATGCAGTATTTAGGATTTTTAAAAGATTACGATTATGTTTTGTGTAAGTTAGAGTAATCAGTGCTCCTTTAAAATAATTCCCAGTAAAGTAAGAGGTTAAGTTCTTTTTTTTTTCACGGCAACTGCTGACAGTCACAAAAATATAGATAAATTACCTTCTTCAGTAACTTATCGTCTAACTTTTCGTTCTGCTCGTGGTCAGACTCCCTTCACACTGACCCTCAGGATCTGGGACATCTATATCTTGGAGGGTGAAAGAGTGCTGCCTGCCATGTCCTACACGCTCCTCAAACTGCACAAGAGTAAGACCGTTTCCTCCACAAACTGAAACCAGCTGATTTCACCCCTCACAACACTTCTCATCAGTGTGAGTGTGTGTGTGTCTGCAGAGCACCTGATGAAGCTGTCCATGGAGGAGCTGGTGGAGTTTCTGCAGGTGACTTTGTCCAAAGATTTCTTCTGCGAGGACGACTTTGTGATCGAGCAGCTGCAGGCGTCCATGACAGAGCTCAGGAGGGCGAAGCTGGAGCTGCCCGCACCAGGTACTTCTGCACCAAACAATCCATTTTCTATAAATTATCAAAAAGTCTGCTCTTCTCAAGTAAATCAGTCTCCAGTTGGTTTTAAACTTGTGTTGGAGAGTGACAAAAGTTCCTCTATGCACAAACAATTCCAGAAACCTCACCTCCAGTTGCCCTTTTAGTGCAAATGTGACAAACAAATCCAAGCCAAATGTCAGATTTTACGCTTTTACTCTTGAGGATATCGCTGTACACTCAATCTATGATCTACTTCATCTGTTGGTCAGGAGAAAAAGCAATTTAGTTCTATAAATTTGGAAATAGAAACATCTTCCAACTTTTCTTAATTGTTCTATTTAGTGGCAAAATGTAAGAGAATTGTTTGAGATGTTCACAATCAAGAGGCCAAAGGGAATCAAAGAATCAGCGTACACCCAAGCTGGTACTAGCGTGGCTCTATCCATACATGAAGATCCTCTGAGGGTCCACCTGAAGTCCACAAGATGAGTGAGCTACCACTAAGAAAGGGGAAAAAACAACTACACAAAAATAGACACATTAGTCAGAGTTAGTCGGTGCCCTGACAAACAAACTAACTGGTGTCTATGTAGGTTCTCACTCAGCCTGGGCTCTGTACCACTAAGCAAGCGTAACATATCCAGGGTTTCTTTCCCTTATCTGGATTTACTTACCCTATAACCCAACTTCAGCCGGGATAAGTGCTCTGTGCTTTTCGAATCCTGCTCTGTCTCCTCATTAATCTGCCTTCTCTCCCTTCTTCTTTCAAACAATGTAAGCCAACAACAACAAAAGTGTGGCTGTGAGCGGCGGCCACATTCCCTCCTACAACAGCAACCGGTGGGCTATCCTGACTGGTCCTTCGTTCTCCATGTCTCTGTCCATCTGTCCCACAGTCAGTCCGTCCTGTCTGTCGCCTGTCTGTCCCGCAGCACTCGGGTTTATTTTTCTTTGTTTCTGTCACAAACTGATCTTCCAGCATAATATTTCAGACTTGCTTTGCTGCTTATTTGGAGTCCTTCAATGGTTAGCTCATCTCTTACCTTTAGTTTTTGATCCCCTTCTCCTTTTTGTTTTGACTACCGTACAATGTGGCTGCAGATGTAAAATTGATGATATAAGGCGCCATCTGGTGGGAAACTAAAAGTATTGCATGACTCTGTGTGGAGAACTTTAGTTTTAGAGACAAAATTCCTCATCTTCTAAATTAACCTTGCATTTGTGCTAATGTTACTTAAAGGCACAGCCGTAAATTTAGATAAAGGTCCTTAATGCATCTACACCTGTCTTCACAGTCTTTTCCAGGTTCCTGTGTGGTTGCTTTCCTCCTGCGCCACACTATATAAACCTCTATAACAGCAGCTGTAGCTGAAGGAGGAAGGGCTTTCCTTTCTTCCAGAGCCCACACAACTTTAATAGTAGTCTGTTCACTTTCCTGCCTGCTGACAAGATAATGGGCCTTTTTTTGAACACTGGAGGCTTTTGTTAAACTTATGTTTTAACAGCTATCTGCTGCCACATGTGCTGCTGTGCAGCAGGGCTATTTTAATCTGCATCCTTGTGTCTGAATAGGCTGAACTGTGAGATTTGACAGTTTTATGATTCTGAGTGTTTACTTGGCTTAATTTAAGTTTTTTTTAATCACCACAGCATGTAATTTACTCAGTACTCTGAGTTCTTTATTGCTTCCAACAACTGCAGAAATGGCATTTAATACAGGGGTGTTGACTTCAAAGAGCAATTTTATTTGCCTCTGACCTGTCAGCAGGTGAGGTGAAAAGACTCTACAGCAGCATTTCTACAGTCATGCTGGAAAAACAATCGCTCACTACACTGGCATCACTTTTCTGTTTGCATCACACAAGTTAAAGGACACTTAAAACAAAATCTGAACAACTGCAGGCCTTACTTACCCCAGTTAAGATTCAAAACCCTGAAGAAGAATCTCCAGCCATCAGTTTGTGTCCTGAAGCACTTTGGACCTGGAGCAGGACAGTGATTGAATGGCTCAAAAAAAACTAAATGAAGGCTTTGGAGTGGCTGGGTCAAAGCTTAAACCCAAATCTGATTGATGTGCTTTGACCTTAAACAGGCTGTTTGTGCTGGAAAACCCTCCAGTGTGGCTGAATTAAAACAATTCTGGGCCCAAATTCCTCCACAGCAATGTGAAACACACGTAGTCAGTAATTGCAAAAGTTTGATTGCAGTTGCTACGAAGGGTGGCACAAGCAGTTATTAGGGTTAAGGGCTTATAACGTCTTTCCTCCTTAATAAATGAAAAACTGCGTTTTGTATTCTTCCCTTATCTTTGTCTTATATTGATATTTGTTCCAATATCAGAAATATGTAAGTGTGATAAATATGCAAAAAACTATGGAATTAATAAGGGGCAAACACTTTTTCACAGCACTGTATAAACCTCTTGATTGAGGGCTGTAGTCTTGCAGTAGCAGAAGAAACACAAGTTTGATTTGTATTTTGTTATCTAATAAAACGCACGAATGAAAAAGAGGATTGTGTTTTGGCTCGTCTAATAAACGTGAATGGAAATGAACGAAGAAAACAAAACAGAAAAGTTGGTTAGGAAAAAAAATCCCAAGTTTCTATTTCTTTAAATTAAAACAATAAATTCAATAAGTGAAAGACGTTAACTTTGTCCCCCGGTGGGTTTTAAGCAGTTTGTGGTGGAACAAAAGTGACCGAGGTCAGTGGGTAATTTCGTCACGCACACGCTCTTTAGTCTGTGGATGCAGGTCCAATAAGTCGACTTCCTGGATAACTCCCACAGCGCTTCCTCTTCCTCCAGCTGCTGTCGTCCTGACCTGACTCTGGTCATCACTTTTTCCCTTAAAACACCCACATAACCCACACCGTGTGTTCCTGTCAGCTCCGCTCATTTCTTTCAGATGTAAAGCAGCAAGTTTGAGTACTAATGTCAAACCTTGTACTGGTTGTAGAAGCTGAGTACTCTCTCTCTCTTTTTATAGTTGTACTTATAAGTCTCAGTGCATTTAAGAAGGTTCATTAATCAAGAAATATTTCTGTATGACCTTTCAAGCCTGGAGCTACTACTGCAGCCGAGTACTGTTTAATGAAATGTAGAAAGACTAATCATTTCAGAGCACGCTCAGTAGAGTGTCTCTTCCTAATTGAGTCTCCCATGATGGGAATTTATATCAAACATTATTTCTGATGTTTTTTTCCCTATCCTCCTCCCACTCTTTGCCTGTGGATATGTGATTATGTGTCTTCATGAGTGTATTCTCCTTTATTTTGTACTCTCTATGGCAGTGTTGTTGCATGAATTCATGTGCCCGTTTGTGACACGTCATCAGATGTGAACCAGCGCCACACAGTGTGTTCAGTCATCACCGCTCACCTTTGTTTCCTGATGGCGTTCTAATGCGTTTACACCTTTTTTTCCCCCTCCGATCTTTTACAGGTAAAGAGGACGAGTTTCCCAAGAAGCCTCTAGGGCAGCTTCCTCCTGAGATAGCCGTAGCAAACCACGTGGCCAACGGTCAAAGCCACGCGGAGCCAGCCGAGCCCCCCAGGGAGCCAAGTCCTCTACCAGACCCCCAGCGGGACGGACGGCCCCCGAGCCGAGCCCACCGGGAATCGCTGGAGAAACGGATCCGTCACCACAAGGGGGACAAAAGGGAAACCCACTCCAGGGGGTCAGGTGAAATCTCAAATGAGACACAAAAGCAATCCACCTACACCACACCAGAGAGGGGGGCGACACCACTGTCAGCCCCCACCCCAACACCACAGATGACCGCTGTGGATGGAGGAAAGGCTCACGCCATCGCTAACCACAACTCCAACGCAGCCTCTAGCTCCCGCAGAGACATGCCTGGGCCCCGGTGGGTCAAACCCTCCGAGACAAAGCTAGAAGCTTTGCGGGAAATTCAGATGAGCCGAGGGCCATCGCCGGCTCCTTCCAGCCCAGATGACACCGCTCAGCCTCACCGCCGGCCACGCTCCAAGGGCTACGCCCCCGGCACCGACCGAGGCTCCAATGCCTCCCAGTATGATAATGTACCAGGGCTGCCGGAGCAGGACTTCGAGATCCTGGAGCTTGAGAAGCCTCCGTCCAGATTGAGGCCCTTTCGTAATGAGATACCCTACAATGTGTCAGCCCTGCATCAGGGCAGCCCGAGCCACGGGTCCAGCCTGTCTGGGAGTGTCGTCTCCGTGGCACCCGGGCCCAGAATGGCCAGACAGCCTCTTCCTCCTCGTTTTCCTCACAACAGTCCTGTAAATGTTCCGACTGGCTACCCTGACCCAAAGAACCAGTTCCATACCCCACCTCATCAGCACTCTCCAGGCAGGACTACTACTGAGGTCCCCATTCCACATCCCACCCAAAGCGTGGACAACAGACTCTATGCTCTGCCCTCCCGATATCCTGCACCGCCCAGTGCATTGTATGGAGAACGAGCGTATGCCACCACCCAGCGACAGCCCAACAGCTTCTCCCCAGACAAGACCCTCATGAATAACACCTTCGCCACCTACCGCAGGCAGCCAACGCACAGCTCCGCCCGCAATCCTCGGAACCCCAGGCCTCCCCTGGAGCTGGACAACCAAGGGAGCTCCACCCCCATCTATCTGCAACAGCTCACCTCCACAGCACAGGTCTACAGGTTCGAAGGACACCAGCGGGGTGAGCCAAACCCGCACTACCTGCCAGCTCAGCAGGGTGTAGATGGGCTCCAGTGGGAGCCAACGGAGGAGTTGCCCCCTACATCCCCAGGTGGGATGCCTCGCTCGCCCAGCTTCCAGAAGGCGCAGATGTCGCCCCTCGCAGAGTTCACCTTCCCCGACAACCCGGACGCCCTGCGTCAGTACCGACCGCAACTCCAAGAGCAGCAGCAGCACCAGCAGCCTGTGTTACGGCAACAGCTTCCTCAGCTGTTTGGAGGACCACACTACAGGCACGCACAGGAGGCGTTTGCCATGCAGGAGTCCATGCTGCTGTGACAGGACGATATGACGAGACACTGTAAAAACTAAAAGAAAAGAAAACTGAGGCGTAGTCACCAACACTGTGGTAAAGACGACCAGTAGTCCTAGCTTTGTTAGGAACCGGCTTCTACTTTGGTTCTGTTGTCGTTCATGTGTGAAGTACTGAACTCCCGGCTGTCACGCTGCATCGTAACGTTGCAGGACCCACCAGCCGCTGTTTTTACTGATCACTTTAAAAAAAAAGATTAAAAAGACTGACTGAAGATTTAATTTTATTTTTGGATGTAAATCATTAACAAGAGGTGACAAAATATAAATATATCTTTTAGAGTCTGATATGTACAGAAGATTTTTTCTTTTCTTTTTTTTTGAGTTATCGGTAACAGGGGAATTTTCTCCTGAGAGCCGATTTATTTTCCATCTTTATTTTTTTTATATCTTACTCTCCAGATATGTACCGTAGGGATCAATTAACTCGATATGCTTGTGAATGTTCTTTTTAAAGAAATATGACCAATGGTAGAATTAGCAAACAGTGCTACACGGGTTACCGTGTGTCTTGATTTCCATTTAAATTTTTTTAAGCAGGTTTTGTTAAAACATGTTTAGGACCATGCTTTCTTTAGTTTTTGTCCATTACTAATAGTTTGTTTTTGCATTACTTCAGGCCAGTCTTGTTTTTAATTAATTTCAACTGGGCGGCTCAACATATAGACAGCTGATTTTTGAGGGCTAATATATACTTTAAAAAAAAAAAAAATTATGGCTTTAAGTTATCTTGATTGTTATGTAACCATTGATAACACATTTTTTAAATTGCTGTGACATAGTTATCACATCTCGAGCACATGGAGTCCGAGGTGCTTTTAAACTACTTTCAGTACAAGGTTGCTTAACTTCATTATGTCTTACTTCTCTCAACAATGTCACATCCACTGGCATACAGTCATCCGGCGCGCGCACACGCACGCAACAAATGTGAGTCGCATTTTTACCCACCTACTTT
Organism: Rhamphochromis longiceps; assembly: GCF_057381845.1. NCBI lineage: Eukaryota > Metazoa > Chordata > Actinopteri > Cichliformes > Cichlidae > Rhamphochromis > Rhamphochromis longiceps. Next base: position 23,052,709 of record NC_140573.1, on the reverse strand, counting down.
TCATACTCTGATGTAGATGCAAGTACTTTCAAACACTACTAAAATGTTCTTTACGTCCCCTCAGTCATCTTTGGGTTGTTTTAGTTGTGAAACAACTAATTGCAGTCCATTCTGATACTTTGCTTAATAAAAAGAGGTCGGATGAAAATGAACCTTTAAATTTGTTTGTGGTTTTTTAAAATCAGCTCAATAAAAAAAGGTGGGGGGGTGATATCAGGTGTTTTTATATATATATTAGGATGCAGTGCATGGAGAAACACTGTAAATGAGTTTCCAGTGTTGCGAAAGCTTCCAAACCACCACAATTCCTGGATAATGGAATTTCTTGTGCACTCCAAAGGGGCCACGGGTTTTACTTCTAGGACTTTAATGAATATTTTTGTTTAGCAATCAGCAGTAAAAGGAAAATGCACAGGCTTCTGTCACGTAACGGTCACATATTGTTGTCTTTATTGTATACAGCGTATATTAGCAAAAAGCCAATTGAGAGCAATGGCAAACCCTGAAAATGTAAACTGTCATTTTAATTCTGGAGTCACTTCAATGCTCTCTCAAGTGCATCTATAAACAATTAAATGCAACATGCAGTGTCGGCACCTTTACTGTGCTCTGCATATGCTCAGCCCTCAGTGACCCTAAAAACTTCCACTTTGGAGTAATCCCACTTACAGCTGATCATGGAATATCTAGGAAGTGAAGCAGTCGGTGAAACCAAATGATCAACTGATTGTTTAAATGATATTTATTTCACAATTAGCATACTTGACTAATTTCAGCCTCTTACTTTTAAAGATTTTCTGGCCCTTATGAGCCATTACATTTTTTATTACTGGAAAGACGGGTGGTGGTGTATGTGTCCTGACATTTTAGAAACTGTTTAGTCAAGACTGACTCAGGAAGAATGGAAGTAGTTTATTGCGTCCCTGCTCTAATCAAAGCCAACAAGAAAATGAACATCAAATACAGAAATAAATAACATGTTGCTGAAGACTTTGTAATAAGAGCTGGTAGGCTGCCTAACATCGGCATTCAGCAGCTTGCTTCCACGCTGTTGTTGTGCATCTTTCTGGATAAATTAGCAGGAGACAGCTTCTGAGCTTTGCTGGATAAGCAAAGGATGCTTGGCAGGGCTGTGAAGGTTTGTGCAAACGGTTAACAAATCCGTGGTAGGAGAAGCTGAAAGAGACACCTGTGATGCACCGGGATGTTGCTTTGAATCCAGAACATCTTAAAGCTCAGTCATGTTATTTCAATCCGTGGTTGGAAGCAGATACATCTGTGAGGAGAGCTCAGAATATTTTATGGAAAATTCTGGATTGATCCAAGAAAACCTTAGAATGTGGGGCACGTTTGGTATGTGATATATTTTATACTTTAACATAGCGCTCTGTGCACATGCTCACTCTGCACCACTACAGAGCTTAGATTCTATCTGATTACATGCCTCCCGGAAGGCTTAATGGATTAGTCGACCACAGGAAATTATGCCTTTTTTTTGTTTGTTTTTTCATGTCATCTTGCAAGTAATTCATCCAGCAAATAAGCAACAATATTCAGGTACACGATGCATTCAAAGTAGCTTCAATGTGATGCTTCTTTTGCTGAAAGGTGTACGAAACCGAGATTAATAGGTTAGGGAAGCATGACGAAGGTAGCTCTCCTCACCTGGCTGGAACACAGTTGTGATGAAAACATAATCCGTTCTGGTTTTTCGTTTAAAACACGCTGGAAGTGATACATTGTTGCGTGTGGTTTGGGGTTTTTTTGTTTGTTTCTTGCCTCATAGTGAACCTATATACCATTTTTTCCATTTGGCACCAAATACAGAAAAAGGAAACCATCACCCTCAGTCTGAGTGGGTCATTTATCAGCAGAAGTTGGCTAATTCCCAAGCTGAAGAAGCACTCGCAAACCAAACATCTCTTCTGAGAGAAGCCTGGCCTACATCCAGGTAGCAGTACCATTGCTAAAAGTCAACTTTGTTTAGGAAGGTTCCTGAATGAGTGAAGACACCCTAAAGTATCTGCATGTCAGTCATAATCAAAGCTGGTCAAACCGTCAAACCAGCTTTAATGAAACGCACTTGAATTCTTTGTTTATTCCATCTGCAATACCATCTGGAAATTGGTCATCTTAATGACAATGGCCTCATTTTTCAGCATGACAACAATCCCAAAGACACAGCAAATGTAGGAAAAGCATAGCTAGATAGAATAGAATAGAATGCCATTATTTAGAAAAACACAATGTTTCAGTAACGACCGGACCTAAACATTACTGGAGCAGTGTGTTGTGCCTCCACGTATTTTTATACACGTTTCAGTAAATTACTGCATAAATTTTCCGTTTTTCTAGCAAAATGTGAAAAGGAAAGGAGGGATTGATGAACACTTTTTCACACTGTTATGTCTTTATGAAAGCAGGCTTTGCTCGTTTAGAGCTGCCTGGGTCAAGTCGCCTAAGCATCGCAATTTGGATTAAAGTCACTCAGATGCTCACCCTCACCCATTTCCCCTGCTTCCTCCTTTTTATGTGCTTTTTAAAAAATAGATGAGGCTAAGAAAATACCAGAAAAATACACTTCCCATAAAAATTCTCAGATAGCTGAAGAAGAACCACGTAGACAGGTTGGTGTTGTGTATGAGGCCCCAGGTTGAAAGTCTACAATGTAAAGATTTACTACATGAAATGAAACTAGTCATGCACATAGCTACTGATACTGACCAATCGTCCCACTCAGCCTCATAATAGATACACCTATGGTATCAATTTCAAAATTCTACATCATCTTGTTCTAAAGTTATCACATTTACAAGATTTTCAGACAACTTGACCTCTGACCCCTGACCTTGAGCCAGAGTTCACTAAGATCTGATTCTTTGCAAACACATTCATAAGGCTCGCAGAATGACTGTCCAACAGGGGGGAAGAACTTGGACTGCAAATGGATTCTTGTGATTCTCCTAAATTCTGCACTCACTGACATATTGCACCTAGTTGAATTCTACAATACATACATACATACTCATATGCAGTACAGGGGCCCCACAGGGAACTGTGCTGGCATGCACCCTGGATCCAGTGCAGGTGGTGGGAGACAGAAGGACTCTGGCCAAAATAACTTCTCTGATGGACAGAGTCTCCCACCCCGTGCATGTAAATGTTGCTGGACTGCAGAGCTCCTTCAGTGACAGACTGCTGCATCCTAGATGCTTGAAGGAGCGTTTCCGCAGGTCCTTCCTCTCTACAGCTGTCAGACTGCACAATCAAAACTGCTCCCAACAAACATAGAGGTTTACATCAGTGCTGTGACAACTTCTGCTGTTATAACTTGCACATTACTTCTCTCAGTCTATATATACACTAACTTATTGGAAGTTACATGTCTACTTTTTAATGCACAGGTACAATACACAACCTGCACTTTTCAAAATATTCTAAATATTCTAAATATGTAAACATCTTTCAGTATCTTGCTCTGTTTGCACACTACAACCTGGGTTTGTATGTAAAATATGTAAACATTGTCTTTCTGTTCTGTGTGTATTTTTGTTTCTTTTTGCCGCTTATACATCAAATTTCCCCTTGTGGGACATTTAAAGCATTATTCTATTCTATTTGTACGTATTGGATGTTCAAAGGACAGAAAAATATTCAAGTTTTTTGTCAGATTCAGTCGCTTATGTCACACACATGGAAGAGAGCTGGCCACCTCATTTTGAAGTTTCAGACTAACTCCTACCTCCTGAGAGCAAAGCTGGGTTCTGAAAGAGATCAGATCCTACAAATTTAAATCAATCTTGTATGTGTGGTAGGAGGGAGGGGTGGTTAAGTCAGCCTCTTCCTACTTCCTAGTAGCTCAGAACTCCATAGTGTCTATACAAACATGCTGTAGTAAGCAACTACCTCGCACCCCGAATTCAGCTCGAATACATTAAAAATGAAAAAACCAAAAATGCTAATGACCAGAATGCACACACTCAACTTGTTACATATTTGACAACATAGAAAAACAAGACAACAGTCTGAATGTTTTTATTTGATATTATTGTTTTATTTGATATATATGATATTTTGTATATGATATATATCTTAAATAAAGCGCCAAATCACAAGTTTCTTCCCTGTTTGTACTGTAAGGTAAAAACAATACAGTACTACAGAGAAGCCCAACAATCAAATGATCCCCCTTTGAGCAAGCACAAGGCGACAGTGGGGAAGAAAAACTCCCTTCTGACAGGAAGAAACTTCCAACGGAACCAGGCTCAGAAAGGGGCAGCCATCCGCTGCGACTGGTTGGGGGCGATGGAAATGGATTTGGTGCTAAAATTCTGCTTCAAGATTTTAAAAGAAGCAAGGCAGCAGGAAAAAGGCAAAAATGTCATGTAATCATTGCTGCCCTTTAAAGCAGCACGTAAAGGGTTTTGAAAAAGCTTTTAACACTGCTGAAAAAAACCTGGAAATTTTGGACTTTTCTGGAGGACTGGGGAGCCCGAATTTCAAATGACTTATCACAGCCTTGTCAAAAGATGAATCATTTGACATTGCAGCATTTAAGACATTGTCTGAGGAGCCAAACTCCTTGATGAGGGATTTGGCCATTTTCTTAATGAACTGATTCTTGTCATTTATCAGATTTATGGCGGACTCTGTGCTGCTGAGTTCAGGCTGTATCAACTCTGTCAGATGGTTGATGAGAGTGTGTATTTCTCTTGAAGTACTTGTGGCCTTAGCCACAGATTGCATGGTCTTAGACTTACATTTTACAAGAAGTGTCTTAAAGAGCAAAAAGGAGAGGTCAGTGGACATTTCCTTAAAATCAGAAGATGACCTTGACACAACACCCATCTCTAATACTTCAAAGGAATCTTTAAGAGAGCCTGAAATGCTCGCAGAGCATTTTTCTGGAGAAACGCTCTTAGGTTCTGCCATTGGAGGTGAGTCGATGGATACCAGAGACCATTTTTCTGGAGAAACGCTCTTAGGTTCTGCCATTGGAGGTGAGTCGATGGATACCAGAGACCATTTTTCTGGAGAAACGCTCTTAGGTTCTGCCATTGGAGGTGAGTCGATGGATGCCAGAGACCATTTTTCTGGAGAAACGCTCTTAGGTTCTGCCATTGGAGGTGAGTCGATGGATACCAGAGAGCATTTTTCTGGAAAAACGCTCTTAGGTTCTGCCATTGGAGGTGAGTCGATGGATACCAGAGACCATTTTTCTGGAGAAACGCTCTTAGGTTCTGCCATTGGAGGTGAGTCGATGGATACCAGAGACCATTTTTCTGGAGAAACGCTCTTAGGTTCTGCCATTGGAGGTGAGTCGATGGATACCAGAGACCATTTTTCTGGAGAAACGCTCTTAGGTTCTGCCATTGGAGGTGAGTCGATGGATACCAGAGAGCATTTTTCTGGAGAAACGCTCTTAGGTTCTGCCATTGGAGGTGAGTCGATGGATACCAGAGACCATTTTTCTGGAGAAACGCTCTTAGGTTCTGCCATTGGAGGTGAGTCGATGGATGCCAGAGACCATTTTTCTGGAGAAACGCTCTTAGGTTCTGCCATTGGAGGTGAGTCGATGGATGCCAGAGAGTATTTTTCTTTGTTCTTTGTTGAATCCATTTCACCAAATATCTCATGGATGACGTCAACTACAGCCTGTTCTACAGGGTTTAGAGCTCGGACACTTTCTGTTTCAGCAGTTATTTCACCTTCTTTTGCTACACCTGATCCTTCTGGAAGCTCAATTTCTTCCCCCTCCTGATCTGAATTTTCATCCATTGCAGTCACAAATGTTATTTTCTTGGTTTGTGTTAAAAGCGTGAGACGTTTCCTGAGAGAGCGCCGACTGTTCAACATGTGCCAACAAATGAGCATGTCTAAATGTCTGAGGGATATTTATAGCCTCTTGCCTATGTGACGTTGCAGCACATCATAGCCAATCGAATTTCCTTTCAGTGACGTCACGAGCTACGCATGCGCAGACGCCTCACATATATATATATAAGGTTGACGTCACGCCGCAATGCATTGTGGGGTCTACGAATCAAAACAAACACACTGTGTTGGAAGACGATTACAAGATGCTTAAAAGCAGCTCAAAAGAGAATGGACTGTATAGAGACCGATTTCGTTCAGAGGGGAAGCAGCGGTACTTGCAGAAAATAGCGTGCATTGGAAATGTGGAGCCGTATGAAATACGGCCGTGGAGTAGAAACCCTGAAGACCAACTGCTATTGACGTAGCCTGACATATTTTCGTACCTTATCTGTGGAATCAGCGCGTACAAGTCGTCATTCAAACAAAGGTAAGTCAGCTCGAGTACTGCGAGTGAAATGCGTTTGATTTCCCTGCAAACATTCACATTAGTGCAGCATAAATTCATTCATGAGGGGAAATTACAGTGAGAACATGTGGAGGCTGTTAGGTGGATAACATAGTGAGTTCAGTGCATTGATGTGACATTGTCCTGAAGGATTTAGTTATTCTTTATGGTTAAAGAAATTGCAATGATTTATTCATATTTATTATAAATCATTCTAATTATACATCTTGCTTCCATATTTGTATCTTGTGTCATTAAAAATACATTTTATTTTAATTTTATACATTGATTAATGACCTGCAGAATCTCCTTATCATATTAAGGGATTCATAATTGTCACTTTATGCTTTCTCCATCTCTAAAGTGATTACATTACACATTACATACTTTAAGTTCATTTTCTGCAGGCAGGTTTCTGACAGAGAACAGGCAGGTTTAGAATATAACATGCAGCGATGGACACATAAAGAAATGAAAAATTACATGTATGTGCTAACTTTCTAAACACTTTGTTACATTTATGATGAAGTAGATAAAACACATTTATGTCGGCCTTGGCTCATAGTTCTTGTCTTTAAATGAACTTTGTCTGTGTGTGTTTCAGGTCCTGCACTCAAAGACTGAATGAACCAGCATTGCAGCCATGGGTCACTGTGAGCATCACAGGGAATGTTGAAGCCGCCCACTGCACCTGTAAGGCCGGAGTCGCGGAGACCTGCACCCATGCGACTGCTCTTCTGTTTAATGTAGAAGCAACAGTGTTGATCTGTGGCACAAGGACTGTTACAGATGAACCTGCATACTGGGTTTTGCTGGGTAATGTGACCAAGATACAGTCAGTGGTTGGCCATAACATAGACTTCTCCTCTTCAGCTGCCCAAAAAAGGCTCTTGATCAAAACATAAACAGACCATCCGTATTGAAAGGTAAAAGGAGCCGTCCTCCAAAAAGAAAAATCCCAGCTGCTTTTATAGTTTACAAATGACAAAATGTTTCCATAAAATCATGAGTGTTTACATGATATCACCCACTACTAACATTACTTTATTTACTGTATCTTTTGAAAAAATACCGCTATTTATACAGCAAAAGACTTAAGAATATTTAACAGGAGCAGGTTTCATTTTTCCCTGGTTTTACTACCACACTGTTCACCAAACCTTCACCATCTTATCCAGAAGGGTCACCTCTTCACCCTCACATGGAAGAAGTAATCTGATTGGCATGGTGGTGTGTTTGAAGCAGGTCCCTTGTGTAGCGCTGCGACCCAGTCACGATGTTTCATCCATTTCATTGGCTGGTTTGCTGCAATAATGCCAAATAATTAGCAACTCTATAGATAGAAGGTAGTTCTGCAAAATCACTCAGTAGGATGTTTGTTCTAATTTGCTATGAGCTCAGAGCGCATCGAAAATAAAACTAATAGGCTATAAAGAGTGATATGAACATATTTAGAACTTACTGGAATGAAAATGTCTGGAGCACCAACAGATATTTGGAGATGGAAGAGAACTGGATATCAGCTCGTCTCACAGCTGCTATCCAGGCTAGACGCCTTCGTTTGGTAACATCGATACACGAGCTGCCTCATGTTGCTTCCAGGTTGGGAAAGAATGAAAAGACAAACCCTTTTCAAGCTTATTCTCTTGCCGGTCGTGCGATCGAACATTGCAGCCGACCACACAGCAAGAACGAACCATGGCTGTCGTGTGTGCCTTCGCTCCTTTTTCGCTTGTGCTTTGTTTAGACCCCCAAAATCCTTTCCACGCCCACCCCCGTGACATCACGCTCCAAAGCCCTATAAAAGCCCATAACAGGCACTCACAGGCTGTATCCAAATTCAGGGTGTAATTCTTAAACACTTAAAGCTGAAATTCTGCATTGCACATCTTAATTAATCAAACCAAATTACTTATGGACCTGTGTACATGTGCACACATAGTCTGATGGGTGAGTGAAGTTGAACTCATACCAAAGTGACACTATACCTCGTGCTGAGCATGATCCAGGATAAGTGATTTATTTGTCTCCATAAATTTGTGTTTGTTGTGGAAAAACTGAATCTAGACGTTTAGAATTCATGGCGCTGCAGTGCAGTTCTCAGTTATGAACACAGAGGGGCAGTGATGTCATTTCTTTCATCAGTGGCTGATCTGTTCAGAGCAAGAGCCCCAAAAAGTGAGATTTTTTATATCTTACTCTCCAGATATGTACCGTAGGGATCAATTAACTCGATATGCTTGTGAATGTTCTTTTTAAAGAAATATGACCAATGGTAGAATTAGCAAACAGTGCTACACGGGTTACCGTGTGTCTTGATTTCCATTTAAATTTTTTTAAGCAGGTTTTGTTAAAACATGTTTAGGACCATGCTTTCTTTAGTTTTTGTCCATTACTAATAGTTTGTTTTTGCATTACTTCAGGCCAGTCTTGTTTTTAATTAATTTCAACTGGGCGGCTCAACATATAGACAGCTGATTTTTGAGGGCTAATATATACTTTTTTTTAAAAAAAATTATGGCTTTAAGTTATCTTGATTGTTATGTAACCATTGATAACACATTTTTTAAATTGCTGTGACATAGTTATCACATCTCGAGCACATGGAGTCCGAGGTGCTTTTAAACTACTTTCAGTACAAGGTTGCTTAACTTCATTATGTCTTACTTCTCTCAACAATGTCACATCCACTGGCATACAGTCATCCGGCGCGCGCACACGCACGCAACAAATGTGAGTCGCATTTTTACCCACCTACTTTTCATACTCTGATGTAGATGCAAGTACTTTCAAACAGTACTAAAATGTTCTTTACGTCCCCTCAGTCATCTTTGGGTTTTGTTTTAGTTGTGAAACAACTAATTGCAGTCCATTCTGATACTTTGCTTAATAAAAAGAGGTCGGATGAAAATGAACCTTTAAATTTGTTTGTGGTTTTTTAAAATCAGCTCAATAAAAAAAGGTGGGGGGGTGATATCAGGTGTTTTTATATATATATTAGGATGCAGTGCATGGAGAAACACTGTAAATGAGTTTCCAGTGTTGCGAAAGCTTCCAAACCACCACAATTCCTGGATAATGGAATTTCTTGTGCACTCCAAAGGGGCCACGGGTTTTACTTCTAGGACTTTAATGAATATTTTTGTTTAGCAATCAGCAGTAAAAGGAAAATGCACAGGCTTCTGTCACGTAACGGTCACATATTGTTGTCTTTATTGTATACAGCGTATATTAGCAAAAAGCCAATTGAGAGCAATGGCAAACCCTGAAAATGTAAACTGTCATTTTAATTCTGGAGTCACTTCAATGCTCTCTCAAGTGCATCTATAAACAATTAAATGCAACATGCAGTGTCGGCACCTTTACTGTGCTCTGCATATGCTCAGCCCTCAGTGACCCTAAAAACTTCCACTTTGGAGTAATCCCACTTACAGCTGATCATGGAATATCTAGGAAGTGAAGCAGTCGGTGAAACCAAATGATCAACTGATTGTTTAAATGATATTTATTTCACAATTAGCATACTTGACTAATTTCAGCCTCTTACTTTTAAAGATTTTCTGGCCCTTATGAGCCATTACATTTTTTATTACTGGAAAGACGGGTGGTGGTGTATGTGTCCTGACATTTTAGAAACTGTTTAGTCAAGACTGACTCAGGAAGAATGGAAGTAGTTTATTGCGTCCCTGCTCTAATCAAAGCCAACAAGAAAATGAACATCAAATACAGAAATAAATAACATGTTGCTGAAGACTTTGTAATAAGAGCTGGTAGGCTGCCTAACATCGGCATTCAGCAGCTTGCTTCCACGCTGTTGTTGTGCATCTTTCTGGATAAATTAGCAGGAGACAGCTTCTGAGCTTTGCTGGATAAGCAAAGGATGCTTGGCAGGGCTGTGAAGGTTTGTGCAAACGGTTAACAAATCCGTGGTAGGAGAAGCTGAAAGAGACACCTGTGATGCACCGGGATGTTGCTTTGAATCCAGAACATCTTAAAGCTCAGTCATGTTATTTCAATCCGTGGTTGGAAGCAGATAAATCTGTGAGGAGAGCTCAGAATATTTTATGGAAAATTCTGGATTGATCCAAGAAAACCTTAGAATGTGGGGCACGTTTGGTATGTGATATATTTTATACTTTAACATAGCGCTCTGTGCACATGCTCACTCTGCACCACTACAGAGCTTAGATTCTATCTGATTACATGCCTCCCGGAAGGCTTAATGGATTAGTCGACCACAGGAAATTATGCCTTTTTTTTTGTTTGTTTTTTCATGTCATCTTGCAAGTAATTCATCCAGCAAATAAGCAACAATATTCAGGTACACGATGCATTCAAAGTAGCTTCAATGTGATGCTTCTTTTGCTGAAAGGTGTACGAAACCGAGATTAATAGGTTAGGGAAGCATGACGAAGGTAGCTCTCCTCACCTGGCTGGAACACAGTTGTGATGAAAACATAATCCGTTCTGGTTTTTCGTTTAAAACACGCTGGAAGTGATACATTGTTGCGTGTGGTTTGGGGGTTTTTTGTTTGTTTTTTGCCTCATAGTGAACCTATATACCATTTTTTCCATTTGGCACCAAATACAGAAAAAGGAAACCATCACCCTCAGTCTGAGTGGGTCATTTATCAGCAGAAGTTGGCTAATTCCCAAGCTGAAGAAGCACTCGCAAACCAAACATCTCTTCTGAGAGAAGCCTGGCCTACATCCAGGTAGCAGTACCATTGCTAAAAGTCAACTTTGTTTAGGAAGGTTCCTGAATGAGTGAAGACACCCTAAAGTATCTGCATGTCAGTCATAATCAAAGCTGGTCAAACCGTCAAACCAGCTTTAATGAAACGCACTTGAATTCTTTGTTTATTCCATCTGCAATACCATCTGGAAATTGGTCATCTTAATGACAATGGCCTCATTTTTCAGCATGACAACAATCCCAAAGACACAGCAAATGTAGGAAAAGCATAGCTAGATAGAATAGAATAGAATGCCATTATTTAGAAAAACACAATGTTTCAGTAACGACCGGACCTAAACATTACTGGAGCAGTGTGTTGTGCCTCCACGTATTTTTATACACGTTTCAGTAAATTACTGCATAAATTTTCCGTTTTTCTAGCAAAATGTGAAAAGGAAAGGAGGGATTGATGAACACTTTTTCACACTGTTATGTCTTTATGAAAGCAGGCTTTGCTCGTTTAGAGCTGCCTGGGTCAAGTCGCCTAAGCATCGCAATTTGGATTAAAGTCACTCAGATGCTCACCCTCACCCATTTCCCCTGCTTCCTCCTTTTTATGTGCTTTTTAAAAAATAGATGAGGCTAAGAAAATACCAGAAAAATACACTTCCCATAAAAATTCTCAGATAGCTGAAGAAGAACCACGTAGACAGGTTGGTGTTGTGTATGAGGCCCCAGGTTGAAAGTCTACAATGTAAAGATTTACTACATGAAATGAAACTAGTCATGCACATAGCTACTGATACTGACCAATCGTCCCACTCAGCCTCATAATAGATACACCTATGGTATCAATTTCAAAATTCTACATCATCTTGTTCTAAAGTTATCACATTTACAAGATTTTCAGACAACTTGACCTCTGACCCCTGACCTTGAGCCAGAGTTCACTAAGATCTGATTCTTTGCAAACACATTCATAAGGCTCGCAGAATGACTGTCCAACAGGGGGGAAGAACTTGGACTGCAAATGGATTCTTGTGATTCTCCTAAATTCTGCACTCACTGACATATTGCACCTAGTTGAATTCTACAATACATACATACATACTCATATGCAGTACAGGGGCCCCACAGGGAACTGTGCTGGCATGCACCCTGGATCCAGTGCGGGTGGTGGGAGACAGAAGGACTCTGGCCAAAATAACTTCTCTGATGGACAGAGTCTCCCACCCCATGCATGTAAATGTTGCTGGACTGCAGAGCTCCTTCAGTGACAGACTGCTGCATCCTAGATGCTTGAAGGAGCGTTTCCGCAGGTCCTTCCTCTCTACAGCTGTCAGACTGCACAATCAAAACTGCTCCCAACAAACATAGAGGTTTACATCAGTGCTGTGACAACTTCTGCTGTTATAACTTGCACATTACTTCTCTCAGTCTATATATACACTAACTTATTGGAAGTTACTTGTCTACTTTTTAATGCACAGGTACAATACACAACCTGCACTTTTCAAAATATTCTAAATATTCTAAATATGTAAACATCTTTCAGTATCTTGCTCTGTTTGCACACTACAACCTGGGTTTGTATGTAAAATATGTAAACATTGTCTTTCTGTTCTGTGTGTATTTTTGTTTCTTTTTGCCGCTTATACATCAAATTTCCCCTTGTGGGACATTTAAAGCATTATTCTATTCTATTTGTACGTATTGGATGTTCAAAGGACAGAAAAATATTCAAGTTTTTTGTCAGATTCAGTCGCTTATGTCACACACATGGAAGAGAGCTGGCCACCTCATTTTGAAGTTTCAGACTAACTCCTACCTCCTGAGAGCAAAGCTGGGTTCTGAAAGAGATCAGATCCTACAAATTTAAATCAATCTTGTATGTGTGGTAGGAGGGAGGGGTGGTTAAGTCAGCCTCTTCCTACTTCCTAGTAGCTCAGAACTCCATAGTGTCTATACAAACATGCTGTAGTAAGCAACTACCTCGCACCCCGAATTCAGCTCGAATACATTAAAAATGAAAAAACCAAAAATGCTAATGACCAGAATGCACACACTCAACTTGTTACATATTTGACAACATAGAAAAACAAGACAACAGTCTGAATGTTTTTATTTGATATTATTGTTTTATTTGATATATATGATATTTTGTATATGATATATATCTTAAATAAAGCGCCAAATCACAAGTTTCTTCCCTGTTTGTACTGTAAGGTAAAAACAATACAGTACTACAGAGAAACCCAACAATCAAATGATCCCCCTTTGAGCAAGCACAAGGCAACAGTGGGGAAGAAAAACTCCCTTCTGACAGGAAGAAACTTCCAACGGAACCAGGCTCAGAAAGGGGCAGCCATCCGCTGCGACTGGTTGGGGGCGATGGAAATGGATTTGGTGCTAAAATTCTGCTTCAAGATTTTAAAAGAAGCAAGGCAGCAGGAAAAAGGCAAAAATGTCATGTAATCATTGCTGCCCTTTAAAGCAGCACGTAAAGGGTTTTAAAAAAGCTTTTAACACTGCTGAAAAAAACCTGGAAATTTTGGACTTTTCTGGAGGACTGGGGAGCCCGAATTTCAAATGACTTATCACAGCCTTGTCAAAAGATGAATCATTTGACATCGCAGCATTTAAGACATTGTCTGAGGAGCCAAACTCCTTGATGAGGGATTTGGCCATTTTCTTAATGAACTGATTCTTGTCATTTATCAGATTTATGGCGGACTCTGTGCTGCTGAGTTCAGGCTGTATCAACTCTGTCAGATGGTTGATGAGAGTGTGTATTTCTCTTGAAGTACTTGTGGCCTTAGCCACAGATTGCATGGTCTTAGACTTACATTTTACAAGAAGTGTCTTAAAGAGCAAAAAGGAGAGGTCAGTGGACATTTCCTTAAAATCAGAAGATGACCTTGACACAACACCCATCTCTAATACTTCAAAGGAATCTTTAAGAGAGCCTGAAATGCTCGCAGAGCATTTTTCTGGAGAAACGCTCTTAGGTTCTGCCATTGGAGGTGAGTCGATGGATACCAGAGACCATTTTTCTGGAGAAACGCTCTTAGGTTCTGCCATTGGAAGTGAGTCGATGGATACCAGAGACCATTTTTCTGGAGAAACGCTCTTAGGTTCTGCCATTGGAAGTGAGTCGATGGATACCAGAGACCATTTTTCTGGAAAAACGCTCTTAGGTTCTGCCATTGGAGGTGAGTCGATGGATGCCAGAGACCATTTTTCTGGAGAAACGCTCTTAGGTTCTGCCATTGGAGGTGAGTCGATGGATACCAGAGAGCATTTTTCTGGAAAAACGCTCTTAGGTTCTGCCATTGGAGGTGAGTCGATGGATACCAGAGACCATTTTTCTGGAGAAACGCTCTTAGGTTCTGCCATTGGAGGTGAGTCGATGGATACCAGAGAGCATTTTTCTGGAAAAACGCTCTTAGGTTCTGCCATTGGAGGTGAGTCGATGGATACCAGAGACCATTTTTCTGGAGAAACGCTCTTAGGTTCTGCCATTGGAGGTGAGTCGATGGATGCCAGAGACCATTTTTCTGGAGAAACGCTCTTAGGTTCTGCCATTGGAGGTGAGTCGATGGATGCCAGAGAGTATTTTTCTTTGTTCTTTGTTGAATCCATTTCACCAAATATCTCATGGATGACGTCAACTACAGCCTGTTCTACAGGGTTTAGAGCTCGGACACTTTCTGTTTCAGCAGTTATTTCACCTTCTTTTGCTACACCTGATCCTTCTGGAAGCTCAATTTCTTCCCCCTCCTGATCTGAATTTTCATCCATTGCAGTCACAAATGTTATTTTCTTGGTTTGTGTTAAAAGCGTGAGACGTTTCCTGAGAGAGCGCCGACTGTTCAACATGTGCCAACAAATGAGCATGTCTAAATGTCTGAGGGATATTTATAGCCTCTTGCCTATGTGACGTTGCAGCACATCATAGCCAATCGAATTTCCTTTCAGTGACGTCACGAGCTACGCATGCGCAGACGCCTCACATATATATAAGGTTGACGTCACGCCGCAATGCATTGTGGGGTCTACGAATCAAAACAAACACACTGTGTTGGAAGACGATTACAAGATGCTTAAAAGCAGCTCAAAAGAGAATGGACTGTATAGAGACCGATTTCGTTCAGAGGGGAAGCAGCGGTACTTGCAGAAAATAGCGTGCATTGGAAATGTGGAGCCGTATGAAATACGGCCGTGGAGTAGAAACCCTGAAGACCAACTGCTATTGACGTAGCCTGACATATTTTCGTACCTTATCTGTGGAATCAGCGCGTACAAGTCGTCATTCAAACAAAGGTAAGTCAGCTCGAGTACTGCGAGTGAAATGCGTTTGATTTCCCTGCAAACATTCACATTAGTGCAGCATAAATTCATTCATGAGGGGAAATTACAGTGAGAACATGTGGAGGCTGTTAGGTGGATAACATAGTGAGTTCAGTGCATTGATGTGACATTGTCCTGAAGGATTTAGTTATTCTTTATGGTTAAAGAAATTGCAATGATTTATTCATATTTATTATAAATCATTCTAATTATACATCTTGCTTCCATATTTGTATCTTGTGTCATTAAAAATACATTTTATTTTAATTTTATACATTGATTAATGACCTGCAGAATCTCCTTATCATATTAAGGGATTCATAATTGTCACTTTATGCTTTCTCCATCTCTAAAGTGATTACATTACACATTACATACTTTAAGTTCATTTTCTGCAGGCAGGTTTCTGACAGAGAACAGGCAGGTTTAGAATATAACATGCAGCGATGGACACATAAAGAAATGAAAAATTACATGTATGTGCTAACTTTCTAAACACTTTGTTACATTTATGATGAAGTAGATAAAACACATTTATGTCGGCCTTGGCTCATAGTTCTTGTCTTTAAATGAACTTTGTCTGTGTGTGTTTCAGGTCCTGCACTCAAAGACTGAATGAACCAGCATTGCAGCCATGGGTCACTGTGAGCATCACAGGGAATGTTGAAGCCGCCCACTGCACCTGTAAGGCCGGAGTCGCGGAGACCTGCACCCATGCGACTGCTCTTCTGTTTAATGTAGAAGCAACAGTGTTGATCTGTGGCACAAGGACTGTTACAGATGAACCTGCATACTGGGTTTTGCTGGGTAATGTGACCAAGATACAGTCAGTGGTTGGCCATAACATAGACTTCTCCTCTTCAGCTGCCCAAAAAAGGCTCTTGATCAAAACATAAACAGACCATCCGTATTGAAAGGTAAAAGGAGCCGTCCTCAAAAAAGAAAAATCCCAGCTGCTTTTATAGTTTACAAATGACAAAATGTTTCCATAAAATCATGAGTGTTTACATGATATCACCCACTACTAACATTACTTTATTTACTGTATCTTTTGAAAAAATACCGCTATTTATACAGCAAAAGACTTAAGAATATTTAACAGGAGCAGGTTTCATTTTTCCCTGGTTTTACTACCACACTGTTCACCAAACCTTCACCATCTTATCCAGAAGGGTCACCTCTTCACCCTCACATGGAAGAAGTAATCTGATTGGCATGGTGGTGTGTTTGAAGCAGGTCCCTTGTGTAGCGCTGCGACCCAGTCACGATGTTTCATCCATTTCATTGGCTGGTTTGCTGCAATAATGCCAAATAATTAGCAACTCTATAGATAGAAGGTAGTTCTGCAAAATCACTCAGTAGGATGTTTGTTCTAATTTGCTATGAGCTCAGAGCGCATCGAAAATAAAACTAATAGGCTATAAAGAGTGATATGAACATATTTAGAACTTACTGGAATGAAAATGTCTGGAGCACCAACAGATATTTGGAGATGGAAGAGAACTGGATATCAGCTCGTCTCACAGCTGCTATCCAGGCTAGACGCCTTCGTTTGGTAACATCGATACACGAGCTGCCTCATGTTGCTTCCAGGTTGGGAAAGAATGAAAAGACAAACCCTTTTCAAGCTTATTCTCTTGCCGGTCGTGCGATCGAACATTGCAGCCGACCACACAGCAAGAACGAACCATGGCTGTCGTGTGTGCCTTCGCTCCTTTTTCGCTTGTGCTTTGTTTAGACCCCCAAAATCCTTTCCACGCCCAC
The DNA here is from genome assembly GCF_057381845.1 of Rhamphochromis longiceps. NCBI lineage: Eukaryota > Metazoa > Chordata > Actinopteri > Cichliformes > Cichlidae > Rhamphochromis > Rhamphochromis longiceps. Next base: position 23,035,595 of record NC_140573.1, on the reverse strand, counting down.
CCCCGTGACATCACGCTCCAAAGCCCTATAAAAGCCCATAACAGGCACTCACAGGCTGTATCCAAATTCAGGGTGTAATTCTTAAACACTTAAAGCTGAAATTCTGCATTGCACATCTTAATTAATCAAACCAAATTACTTATGGACCTGTGTACATGTGCACACATAGTCTGATGGGTGAGTGAAGTTGAACTCATACCAAAGTGACACTATACCTCGTGCTGAGCATGATCCAGGATAAGTGATTTATTTGTCTCCATAAATTTGTGTTTGTTGTGGAAAAACTGAATCTAGACGTTTAGAATTCATGGCGCTGCAGTGCAGTTCTCAGTTATGAACACAGAGGGGCAGTGATGTCATTTCTTTCATCAGTGGCTGATCTGTTCAGAGCAAGAGCCCCAAAAAGTGAGATTTTTTATATCTTACTCTCCAGATATGTACCGTAGGGATCAATTAACTCGATATGCTTGTGAATGTTCTTTTTAAAGAAATATGACCAATGGTAGAATTAGCAAACAGTGCTACACGGGTTACCGTGTGTCTTGATTTCCATTTAAATTTTTTTAAGCAGGTTTTGTTAAAACATGTTTAGGACCATGCTTTCTTTAGTTTTTGTCCATTACTAATAGTTTGTTTTTGCATTACTTCAGGCCAGTCTTGTTTTTAATTAATTTCAACTGGGCGGCTCAACATATAGACAGCTGATTTTTGAGGGCTAATATATACTTTTTTTTAAAAAAAATTATGGCTTTAAGTTATCTTGATTGTTATGTAACCATTGATAACACATTTTTTAAATTGCTGTGACATAGTTATCACATCTCGAGCACATGGAGTCCGAGGTGCTTTTAAACTACTTTCAGTACAAGGTTGCTTAACTTCATTATGTCTTACTTCTCTCAACAATGTCACATCCACTGGCATACAGTCATCCGGCGCGCGCACACGCACGCAACAAATGTGAGTCGCATTTTTACCCACCTACTTTTCATACTCTGATGTAGATGCAAGTACTTTCAAACAGTACTAAAATGTTCTTTACGTCCCCTCAGTCATCTTTGGGTTTTGTTTTAGTTGTGAAACAACTAATTGCAGTCCATTCTGATACTTTGCTTAATAAAAAGAGGTCGGATGAAAATGAACCTTTAAATTTGTTTGTGGTTTTTTAAAATCAGCTCAATAAAAAAAGGTGGGGGGGTGATATCAGGTGTTTTTATATATATATTAGGATGCAGTGCATGGAGAAACACTGTAAATGAGTTTCCAGTGTTGCGAAAGCTTCCAAACCACCACAATTCCTGGATAATGGAATTTCTTGTGCACTCCAAAGGGGCCACGGGTTTTACTTCTAGGACTTTAATGAATATTTTTGTTTAGCAATCAGCAGTAAAAGGAAAATGCACAGGCTTCTGTCACGTAACGGTCACATATTGTTGTCTTTATTGTATACAGCGTATATTAGCAAAAAGCCAATTGAGAGCAATGGCAAACCCTGAAAATGTAAACTGTCATTTTAATTCTGGAGTCACTTCAATGCTCTCTCAAGTGCATCTATAAACAATTAAATGCAACATGCAGTGTCGGCACCTTTACTGTGCTCTGCATATGCTCAGCCCTCAGTGACCCTAAAAACTTCCACTTTGGAGTAATCCCACTTACAGCTGATCATGGAATATCTAGGAAGTGAAGCAGTCGGTGAAACCAAATGATCAACTGATTGTTTAAATGATATTTATTTCACAATTAGCATACTTGACTAATTTCAGCCTCTTACTTTTAAAGATTTTCTGGCCCTTATGAGCCATTACATTTTTTATTACTGGAAAGACGGGTGGTGGTGTATGTGTCCTGACATTTTAGAAACTGTTTAGTCAAGACTGACTCAGGAAGAATGGAAGTAGTTTATTGCGTCCCTGCTCTAATCAAAGCCAACAAGAAAATGAACATCAAATACAGAAATAAATAACATGTTGCTGAAGACTTTGTAATAAGAGCTGGTAGGCTGCCTAACATCGGCATTCAGCAGCTTGCTTCCACGCTGTTGTTGTGCATCTTTCTGGATAAATTAGCAGGAGACAGCTTCTGAGCTTTGCTGGATAAGCAAAGGATGCTTGGCAGGGCTGTGAAGGTTTGTGCAAACGGTTAACAAATCCGTGGTAGGAGAAGCTGAAAGAGACACCTGTGATGCACCGGGATGTTGCTTTGAATCCAGAACATCTTAAAGCTCAGTCATGTTATTTCAATCCGTGGTTGGAAGCAGATAAATCTGTGAGGAGAGCTCAGAATATTTTATGGAAAATTCTGGATTGATCCAAGAAAACCTTAGAATGTGGGGCACGTTTGGTATGTGATATATTTTATACTTTAACATAGCGCTCTGTGCACATGCTCACTCTGCACCACTACAGAGCTTAGATTCTATCTGATTACATGCCTCCCGGAAGGCTTAATGGATTAGTCGACCACAGGAAATTATGCCTTTTTTTTGTTTGTTTTTTCATGTCATCTTGCAAGTAATTCATCCAGCAAATAAGCAACAATATTCAGGTACACGATGCATTCAAAGTAGCTTCAATGTGATGCTTCTTTTGCTGAAAGGTGTACGAAACCGAGATTAATAGGTTAGGGAAGCATGACGAAGGTAGCTCTCCTCACCTGGCTGGAACACAGTTGTGATGAAAACATAATCCGTTCTGGTTTTTCGTTTAAAACACGCTGGAAGTGATACATTGTTGCGTGTGGTTTGGGGGTTTTTTGTTTGTTTTTTGCCTCATAGTGAACCTATATACCATTTTTTCCATTTGGCACCAAATACAGAAAAAGGAAACCATCACCCTCAGTCTGAGTGGGTCATTTATCAGCAGAAGTTGGCTAATTCCCAAGCTGAAGAAGCACTCGCAAACCAAACATCTCTTCTGAGAGAAGCCTGGCCTACATCCAGGTAGCAGTACCATTGCTAAAAGTCAACTTTGTTTAGGAAGGTTCCTGAATGAGTGAAGACACCCTAAAGTATCTGCATGTCAGTCATAATCAAAGCTGGTCAAACCGTCAAACCAGCTTTAATGAAACGCACTTGAATTCTTTGTTTATTCCATCTGCAATACCATCTGGAAATTGGTCATCTTAATGACAATGGCCTCATTTTTCAGCATGACAACAATCCCAAAGACACAGCAAATGTAGGAAAAGCATAGCTAGATAGAATAGAATAGAATGCCATTATTTAGAAAAACACAATGTTTCAGTAACGACCGGACCTAAACATTACTGGAGCAGTGTGTTGTGCCTCCACGTATTTTTATACACGTTTCAGTAAATTACTGCATAAATTTTCCGTTTTTCTAGCAAAATGTGAAAAGGAAAGGAGGGATTGATGAACACTTTTTCACACTGTTATGTCTTTATGAAAGCAGGCTTTGCTCGTTTAGAGCTGCCTGGGTCAAGTCGCCTAAGCATCGCAATTTGGATTAAAGTCACTCAGATGCTCACCCTCACCCATTTCCCCTGCTTCCTCCTTTTTATGTGCTTTTTAAAAAATAGATGAGGCTAAGAAAATACCAGAAAAATACACTTCCCATAAAAATTCTCAGATAGCTGAAGAAGAACCACGTAGACAGGTTGGTGTTGTGTATGAGGCCCCAGGTTGAAAGTCTACAATGTAAAGATTTACTACATGAAATGAAACTAGTCATGCACATAGCTACTGATACTGACCAATCGTCCCACTCAGCCTCATAATAGATACACCTATGGTATCAATTTCAAAATTCTACATCATCTTGTTCTAAAGTTATCACATTTACAAGATTTTCAGACAACTTGACCTCTGACCCCTGACCTTGAGCCAGAGTTCACTAAGATCTGATTCTTTGCAAACACATTCATAAGGCTCGCAGAATGACTGTCCAACAGGGGGGAAGAACTTGGACTGCAAATGGATTCTTGTGATTCTCCTAAATTCTGCACTCACTGACATATTGCACCTAGTTGAATTCTACAATACATACATACATACTCATATGCAGTACAGGGGCCCCACAGGGAACTGTGCTGGCATGCACCCTGGATCCAGTGCGGGTGGTGGGAGACAGAAGGACTCTGGCCAAAATAACTTCTCTGATGGACAGAGTCTCCCACCCCATGCATGTAAATGTTGCTGGACTGCAGAGCTCCTTCAGTGACAGACTGCTGCATCCTAGATGCTTGAAGGAGCGTTTCCGCAGGTCCTTCCTCTCTACAGCTGTCAGACTGCACAATCAAAACTGCTCCCAACAAACATAGAGGTTTACATCAGTGCTGTGACAACTTCTGCTGTTATAACTTGCACATTACTTCTCTCAGTCTATATATACACTAACTTATTGGAAGTTACTTGTCTACTTTTTAATGCACAGGTACAATACACAACCTGCACTTTTCAAAATATTCTAAATATTCTAAATATGTAAACATCTTTCAGTATCTTGCTCTGTTTGCACACTACAACCTGGGTTTGTATGTAAAATATGTAAACATTGTCTTTCTGTTCTGTGTGTATTTTTGTTTCTTTTTGCCGCTTATACATCAAATTTCCCCTTGTGGGACATTTAAAGCATTATTCTATTCTATTTGTACGTATTGGATGTTCAAAGGACAGAAAAATATTCAAGTTTTTTGTCAGATTCAGTCGCTTATGTCACACACATGGAAGAGAGCTGGCCACCTCATTTTGAAGTTTCAGACTAACTCCTACCTCCTGAGAGCAAAGCTGGGTTCTGAAAGAGATCAGATCCTACAAATTTAAATCAATCTTGTATGTGTGGTAGGAGGGAGGGGTGGTTAAGTCAGCCTCTTCCTACTTCCTAGTAGCTCAGAACTCCATAGTGTCTATACAAACATGCTGTAGTAAGCAACTACCTCGCACCCCGAATTCAGCTCGAATACATTAAAAATGAAAAAACCAAAAATGCTAATGACCAGAATGCACACACTCAACTTGTTACATATTTGACAACATAGAAAAACAAGACAACAGTCTGAATGTTTTTATTTGATATTATTGTTTTATTTGATATATATGATATTTTGTATATGATATATATCTTAAATAAAGCGCCAAATCACAAGTTTCTTCCCTGTTTGTACTGTAAGGTAAAAACAATACAGTACTACAGAGAAACCCAACAATCAAATGATCCCCCTTTGAGCAAGCACAAGGCAACAGTGGGGAAGAAAAACTCCCTTCTGACAGGAAGAAACTTCCAACGGAACCAGGCTCAGAAAGGGGCAGCCATCCGCTGCGACTGGTTGGGGGCGATGGAAATGGATTTGGTGCTAAAATTCTGCTTCAAGATTTTAAAAGAAGCAAGGCAGCAGGAAAAAGGCAAAAATGTCATGTAATCATTGCTGCCCTTTAAAGCAGCACGTAAAGGGTTTTAAAAAAGCTTTTAACACTGCTGAAAAAAACCTGGAAATTTTGGACTTTTCTGGAGGACTGGGGAGCCCGAATTTCAAATGACTTATCACAGCCTTGTCAAAAGATGAATCATTTGACATCGCAGCATTTAAGACATTGTCTGAGGAGCCAAACTCCTTGATGAGGGATTTGGCCATTTTCTTAATGAACTGATTCTTGTCATTTATCAGATTTATGGCGGACTCTGTGCTGCTGAGTTCAGGCTGTATCAACTCTGTCAGATGGTTGATGAGAGTGTGTATTTCTCTTGAAGTACTTGTGGCCTTAGCCACAGATTGCATGGTCTTAGACTTACATTTTACAAGAAGTGTCTTAAAGAGCAAAAAGGAGAGGTCAGTGGACATTTCCTTAAAATCAGAAGATGACCTTGACACAACACCCATCTCTAATACTTCAAAGGAATCTTTAAGAGAGCCTGAAATGCTCGCAGAGCATTTTTCTGGAGAAACGCTCTTAGGTTCTGCCATTGGAGGTGAGTCGATGGATACCAGAGACCATTTTTCTGGAGAAACGCTCTTAGGTTCTGCCATTGGAAGTGAGTCGATGGATACCAGAGACCATTTTTCTGGAGAAACGCTCTTAGGTTCTGCCATTGGAAGTGAGTCGATGGATACCAGAGACCATTTTTCTGGAAAAACGCTCTTAGGTTCTGCCATTGGAGGTGAGTCGATGGATGCCAGAGACCATTTTTCTGGAGAAACGCTCTTAGGTTCTGCCATTGGAGGTGAGTCGATGGATACCAGAGAGCATTTTTCTGGAAAAACGCTCTTAGGTTCTGCCATTGGAGGTGAGTCGATGGATACCAGAGACCATTTTTCTGGAGAAACGCTCTTAGGTTCTGCCATTGGAGGTGAGTCGATGGATGCCAGAGAGTATTTTTCTTTGTTCTTTGTTGAATCCATTTCACCAAATATCTCATGGATGACGTCAACTACAGCCTGTTCTACAGGGTTTAGAGCTCGGACACTTTCTGTTTCAGCAGTTATTTCACCTTCTTTTGCTACACCTGATCCTTCTGGAAGCTCAATTTCTTCCCCCTCCTGATCTGAATTTTCATCCATTGCAGTCACAAATGTTATTTTCTTGGTTTGTGTTAAAAGCGTGAGACGTTTCCTGAGAGAGCGCCGACTGTTCAACATGTGCCAACAAATGAGCATGTCTAAATGTCTGAGGGATATTTATAGCCTCTTGCCTATGTGACGTTGCAGCACATCATAGCCAATCGAATTTCCTTTCAGTGACGTCACGAGCTACGCATGCGCAGACGCCTCACATATATATAAGGTTGACGTCACGCCGCAATGCATTGTGGGGTCTACGAATCAAAACAAACACACTGTGTTGGAAGACGATTACAAGATGCTTAAAAGCAGCTCAAAAGAGAATGGACTGTATAGAGACCGATTTCGTTCAGAGGGGAAGCAGCGGTACTTGCAGAAAATAGCGTGCATTGGAAATGTGGAGCCGTATGAAATACGGCCGTGGAGTAGAAACCCTGAAGACCAACTGCTATTGACGTAGCCTGACATATTTTCGTACCTTATCTGTGGAATCAGCGCGTACAAGTCGTCATTCAAACAAAGGTAAGTCAGCTCGAGTACTGCGAGTGAAATGCGTTTGATTTCCCTGCAAACATTCACATTAGTGCAGCATAAATTCATTCATGAGGGGAAATTACAGTGAGAACATGTGGAGGCTGTTAGGTGGATAACATAGTGAGTTCAGTGCATTGATGTGACATTGTCCTGAAGGATTTAGTTATTCTTTATGGTTAAAGAAATTGCAATGATTTATTCATATTTATTATAAATCATTCTAATTATACATCTTGCTTCCATATTTGTATCTTGTGTCATTAAAAATACATTTTATTTTAATTTTATACATTGATTAATGACCTGCAGAATCTCCTTATCATATTAAGGGATTCATAATTGTCACTTTATGCTTTCTCCATCTCTAAAGTGATTACATTACACATTACATACTTTAAGTTCATTTTCTGCAGGCAGGTTTCTGACAGAGAACAGGCAGGTTTAGAATATAACATGCAGCGATGGACACATAAAGAAATGAAAAATTACATGTATGTGCTAACTTTCTAAACACTTTGTTACATTTATGATGAAGTAGATAAAACACATTTATGTCGGCCTTGGCTCATAGTTCTTGTCTTTAAATGAACTTTGTCTGTGTGTGTTTCAGGTCCTGCACTCAAAGACTGAATGAACCAGCATTGCAGCCATGGGTCACTGTGAGCATCACAGGGAATGTTGAAGCCGCCCACTGCACCTGTAAGGCCGGAGTCGCGGAGACCTGCACCCATGCGACTGCTCTTCTGTTTAATGTAGAAGCAACAGTGTTGATCTGTGGCACAAGGACTGTTACAGATGAACCTGCATACTGGGTTTTGCTGGGTAATGTGACCAAGATACAGTCAGTGGTTGGCCATAACATAGACTTCTCCTCTTCAGCTGCCCAAAAAAGGCTCTTGATCAAAACATAAACAGACCATCCGTATTGAAAGGTAAAAGGAGCCGTCCTCAAAAAAGAAAAATCCCAGCTGCTTTTATAGTTTACAAATGACAAAATGTTTCCATAAAATCATGAGTGTTTACATGATATCACCCACTACTAACATTACTTTATTTACTGTATCTTTTGAAAAAATACCGCTATTTATACAGCAAAAGACTTAAGAATATTTAACAGGAGCAGGTTTCATTTTTCCCTGGTTTTACTACCACACTGTTCACCAAACCTTCACCATCTTATCCAGAAGGGTCACCTCTTCACCCTCACATGGAAGAAGTAATCTGATTGGCATGGTGGTGTGTTTGAAGCAGGTCCCTTGTGTAGCGCTGCGACCCAGTCACGATGTTTCATCCATTTCATTGGCTGGTTTGCTGCAATAATGCCAAATAATTAGCAACTCTATAGATAGAAGGTAGTTCTGCAAAATCACTCAGTAGGATGTTTGTTCTAATTTGCTATGAGCTCAGAGCGCATCGAAAATAAAACTAATAGGCTATAAAGAGTGATATGAACATATTTAGAACTTACTGGAATGAAAATGTCTGGAGCACCAACAGATATTTGGAGATGGAAGAGAACTGGATATCAGCTCGTCTCACAGCTGCTATCCAGGCTAGACGCCTTCGTTTGGTAACATCGATACACGAGCTGCCTCATGTTGCTTCCAGGTTGGGAAAGAATGAAAAGACAAACCCTTTTCAAGCTTATTCTCTTGCCGGTCGTGCGATCGAACATTGCAGCCGACCACACAGCAAGAACGAACCATGGCTGTCGTGTGTGCCTTCGCTCCTTTTTCGCTTGTGCTTTGTTTAGACCCCCAAAATCCTTTCCACGCCCACCCCCGTGACATCACGCTCCAAAGCCCTATAAAAGCCCATAACAGGCACTCACAGGCTGTATCCAAATTCAGGGTGTAATTCTTAAACACTTAAAGCTGAAATTCTGCATTGCACATCTTAATTAATCAAACCAAATTACTTATGGACCTGTGTACATGTGCACACATAGTCTGATGGGTGAGTGAAGTTGAACTCATACCAAAGTGACACTATACCTCGTGCTGAGCATGATCCAGGATAAGTGATTTATTTGTCTCCATAAATTTGTGTTTGTTGTGGAAAAACTGAATCTAGACGTTTAGAATTCATGGCGCTGCAGTGCAGTTCTCAGTTATGAACACAGAGGGGCAGTGATGTCATTTCTTTCATCAGTGGCTGATCTGTTCAGAGCAAGAGCCCCAAAAAGTGAGATTTTTTATATCTTACTCTCCAGATATGTACCGTAGAGATCAATTAACTCGATATGCTTGTGAATGTTCTTTTTAAAGAAATATGACCAATGGTAGAATTAGCAAACAGTGCTACACGGGTTACCGTGTGTCTTGATTTCCATTTAAATTTTTTTAAGCAGGTTTTGTTAAAACATGTTTAGGACCATGCTTTCTTTAGTTTTTGTCCATTACTAATAGTTTGTTTTTGCATTACTTCAGGCCAGTCTTGTTTTTAATTAATTTCAACTGGGCGGCTCAACATATAGACAGCTGATTTTTGAGGGCTAATATATACTTTTTTTTAAAAAAAATTATGGCTTTAAGTTATCTTGATTGTTATGTAACCATTGATAACACATTTTTTAAATTGCTGTGACATAGTTATCACATCTCGAGCACATGGAGTCCGAGGTGCTTTTAAACTACTTTCAGTACAAGGTTGCTTAACTTCATTATGTCTTACTTCTCTCAACAATGTCACATCCACTGGCATACAGTCATCCGGCGCGCGCACACGCACGCAACAAATGTGAGTCGCATTTTTACCCACCTACTTTTCATACTCTGATGTAGATGCAAGTACTTTCAAACAGTACTAAAATGTTCTTTACGTCCCCTCAGTCATCTTTGGGTTTTGTTTTAGTTGTGAAACAACTAATTGCAGTCCATTCTGATACTTTGCTTAATAAAAAGAGGTCGGATGAAAATGAACCTTTAAATTTGTTTGTGGTTTTTTAAAATCAGCTCAATAAAAAAAGGTGGGGGGGTGATATCAGGTGTTTTTATATATATATTAGGATGCAGTGCATGGAGAAACACTGTAAATGAGTTTCCAGTGTTGCGAAAGCTTCCAAACCACCACAATTCCTGGATAATGGAATTTCTTGTGCACTCCAAAGGGGCCACGGGTTTTACTTCTAGGACTTTAATGAATATTTTTGTTTAGCAATCAGCAGTAAAAGGAAAATGCACAGGCTTCTGTCACGTAACGGTCACATATTGTTGTCTTTATTGTATACAGCGTATATTAGCAAAAAGCCAATTGAGAGCAATGGCAAACCCTGAAAATGTAAACTGTCATTTTAATTCTGGAGTCACTTCAATGCTCTCTCAAGTGCATCTATAAACAATTAAATGCAACATGCAGTGTCGGCACCTTTACTGTGCTCTGCATATGCTCAGCCCTCAGTGACCCTAAAAACTTCCACTTTGGAGTAATCCCACTTACAGCTGATCATGGAATATCTAGGAAGTGAAGCAGTCGGTGAAACCAAATGATCAACTGATTGTTTAAATGATATTTATTTCACAATTAGCATACTTGACTAATTTCAGCCTCTTACTTTTAAAGATTTTCTGGCCCTTATGAGCCATTACATTTTTTATTACTGGAAAGACGGGTGGTGGTGTATGTGTCCTGACATTTTAGAAACTGTTTAGTCAAGACTGACTCAGGAAGAATGGAAGTAGTTTATTGCGTCCCTGCTCTAATCAAAGCCAACAAGAAAATGAACATCAAATACAGAAATAAATAACATGTTGCTGAAGACTTTGTAATAAGAGCTGGTAGGCTGCCTAACATCGGCATTCAGCAGCTTGCTTCCACGCTGTTGTTGTGCATCTTTCTGGATAAATTAGCAGGAGACAGCTTCTGAGCTTTGCTGGATAAGCAAAGGATGCTTGGCAGGGCTGTGAAGGTTTGTGCAAACGGTTAACAAATCCGTGGTAGGAGAAGCTGAAAGAGACACCTGTGATGCACCGGGATGTTGCTTTGAATCCAGAACATCTTAAAGCTCAGTCATGTTATTTCAATCCGTGGTTGGAAGCAGATAAATCTGTGAGGAGAGCTCAGAATATTTTATGGAAAATTCTGGATTGATCCAAGAAAACCTTAGAATGTGGGGCACGTTTGGTATGTGATATATTTTATACTTTAACATAGCGCTCTGTGCACATGCTCACTCTGCACCACTACAGAGCTTAGATTCTATCTGATTACATGCCTCCCGGAAGGCTTAATGGATTAGTCGACCACAGGAAATTATGCCTTTTTTTTGTTTGTTTTTTCATGTCATCTTGCAAGTAATTCATCCAGCAAATAAGCAACAATATTCAGGTACACGATGCATTCAAAGTAGCTTCAATGTGATGCTTCTTTTGCTGAAAGGTGTACGAAACCGAGATTAATAGGTTAGGGAAGCATGACGAAGGTAGCTCTCCTCACCTGGCTGGAACACAGTTGTGATGAAAACATAATCCGTTCTGGTTTTTCGTTTAAAACACGCTGGAAGTGATACATTGTTGCGTGTGGTTTGGGGGTTTTTTGTTTGTTTTTTGCCTCATAGTGAACCTATATACCATTTTTTCCATTTGGCACCAAATACAGAAAAAGGAAACCATCACCCTCAGTCTGAGTGGGTCATTTATCAGCAGAAGTTGGCTAATTCCCAAGCTGAAGAAGCACTCGCAAACCAAACATCTCTTCTGAGAGAAGCCTGGCCTACATCCAGGTAGCAGTACCATTGCTAAAAGTCAACTTTGTTTAGGAAGGTTCCTGAATGAGTGAAGACACCCTAAAGTATCTGCATGTCAGTCATAATCAAAGCTGGTCAAACCGTCAAACCAGCTTTAATGAAACGCACTTGAATTCTTTGTTTATTCCATCTGCAATACCATCTGGAAATTGGTCATCTTAATGACAATGGCCTCATTTTTCAGCATGACAACAATCCCAAAGACACAGCAAATGTAGGAAAAGCATAGCTAGATAGAATAGAATAGAATGCCATTATTTAGAAAAACACAATGTTTCAGTAACGACCGGACCTAAACATTACTGGAGCAGTGTGTTGTGCCTCCACGTATTTTTATACACGTTTCAGTAAATTACTGCATAAATTTTCCGTTTTTCTAGCAAAATGTGAAAAGGAAAGGAGGGATTGATGAACACTTTTTCACACTGTTATGTCTTTATGAAAGCAGGCTTTGCTCGTTTAGAGCTGCCTGGGTCAAGTCGCCTAAGCATCGCAATTTGGATTAAAGTCACTCAGATGCTCACCCTCACCCATTTCCCCTGCTTCCTCCTTTTTATGTGCTTTTTAAAAAATAGATGAGGCTAAGAAAATACCAGAAAAATACACTTCCCATAAAAATTCTCAGATAGCTGAAGAAGAACCACGTAGACAGGTTGGTGTTGTGTATGAGGCCCCAGGTTGAAAGTCTACAATGTAAAGATTTACTACATGAAATGAAACTAGTCATGCACATAGCTACTGATACTGACCAATCGTCCCACTCAGCCTCATAATAGATACACCTATGGTATCAATTTCAAAATTCTACATCATCTTGTTCTAAAGTTATCACATTTACAAGATTTTCAGACAACTTGACCTCTGACCCCTGACCTTGAGCCAGAGTTCACTAAGATCTGATTCTTTGCAAACACATTCATAAGGCTCGCAGAATGACTGTCCAACAGGGGGGAAGAACTTGGACTGCAAATGGATTCTTGTGATTCTCCTAAATTCTGCACTCACTGACATATTGCACCTAGTTGAATTCTACAATACATACATACATACTCATATGCAGTACAGGGGCCCCACAGGGAACTGTGCTGGCATGCACCCTGGATCCAGTGCGGGTGGTGGGAGACAGAAGGACTCTGGCCAAAATAACTTCTCTGATGGACAGAGTCTCCCACCCCATGCATGTAAATGTTGCTGGACTGCAGAGCTCCTTCAGTGACAGACTGCTGCATCCTAGATGCTTGAAGGAGCGTTTCCGCAGGTCCTTCCTCTCTACAGCTGTCAGACTGCACAATCAAAACTGCTCCCAACAAACATAGAGGTTTACATCAGTGCTGTGACAACTTCTGCTGTTATAACTTGCACATTACTTCTCTCAGTCTATATATACACTAACTTATTGGAAGTTACTTGTCTACTTTTTAATGCACAGGTACAATACACAACCTGCACTTTTCAAAATATTCTAAATATTCTAAATATGTAAACATCTTTCAGTATCTTGCTCTGTTTGCACACTACAACCTGGGTTTGTATGTAAAATATGTAAACATTGTCTTTCTGTTCTGTGTGTATTTTTGTTTCTTTTTGCCGCTTATACATCAAATTTCCCCTTGTGGGACATTTAAAGCATTATTCTATTCTATTTGTACGTATTGGATGTTCAAAGGACAGAAAAATATTCAAGTTTTTTGTCAGATTCAGTCGCTTATGTCACACACATGGAAGAGAGCTGGCCACCTCATTTTGAAGTTTCAGACTAACTCCTACCTCCTGAGAGCAAAGCTGGGTTCTGAAAGAGATCAGATCCTACAAATTTAAATCAATCTTGTATGTGTGGTAGGAGGGAGGGGTGGTTAAGTCAGCCTCTTCCTACTTCCTAGTAGCTCAGAACTCCATAGTGTCTATACAAACATGCTGTAGTAAGCAACTACCTCGCACCCCGAATTCAGCTCGAATACATTAAAAATGAAAAAACCAAAAATGCTAATGACCAGAATGCACACACTCAACTTGTTACATATTTGACAACATAGAAAAACAAGACAACAGTCTGAATGTTTTTATTTGATATTATTGTTTTATTTGATATATATGATATTTTGTATATGATATATATCTTAAATAAAGCGCCAAATCACAAGTTTCTTCCCTGTTTGTACTGTAAGGTAAAAACAATACAGTACTACAGAGAAACCCAACAATCAAATGATCCCCCTTTGAGCAAGCACAAGGCAACAGTGGGGAAGAAAAACTCCCTTCTGACAGGAAGAAACTTCCAACGGAACCAGGCTCAGAAAGGGGCAGCCATCCGCTGCGACTGGTTGGGGGCGATGGAAATGGATTTGGTGCTAAAATTCTGCTTCAAGATTTTAAAAGAAGCAAGGCAGCAGGAAAAAGGCAAAAATGTCATGTAATCATTGCTGCCCTTTAAAGCAGCACGTAAAGGGTTTTAAAAAAGCTTTTAACACTGCTGAAAAAAACCTGGAAATTTTGGACTTTTCTGGAGGACTGGGGAGCCCGAATTTCAAATGACTTATCACAGCCTTGTCAAAAGATGAATCATTTGACATCGCAGCATTTAAGACATTGTCTGAGGAGCCAAACTCCTTGATGAGGGATTTGGCCATTTTCTTAATGAACTGATTCTTGTCATTTATCAGATTTATGGCGGACTCTGTGCTGCTGAGTTCAGGCTGTATCAACTCTGTCAGATGGTTGATGAGAGTGTGTATTTCTCTTGAAGTACTTGTGGCCTTAGCCACAGATTGCATGGTCTTAGACTTACATTTTACAAGAAGTGTCTTAAAGAGCAAAAAGGAGAGGTCAGTGGACATTTCCTTAAAATCAGAAGATGACCTTGACACAACACCCATCTCTAATACTTCAAAGGAATCTTTAAGAGAGCCTGAAATGCTCGCAGAGCATTTTTCTGGAGAAACGCTCTTAGGTTCTGCCATTGGAGGTGAGTCGATGGATACCAGAGACCATTTTTCTGGAGAAACGCTCTTAGGTTCTGCCATTGGAAGTGAGTCGATGGATACCAGAGACCATTTTTCTGGAGAAACGCTCTTAGGTTCTGCCATTGGAAGTGAGTCGATGGATACCAGAGACCATTTTTCTGGAAAAACGCTCTTAGGTTCTGCCATTGGAGGTGAGTCGATGGATGCCAGAGACCATTTTTCTGGAGAAACGCTCTTAGGTTCTGCCATTGGAGGTGAGTCGATGGATACCAGAGAGCATTTTTCTGGAAAAACGCTCTTAGGTTCTGCCATTGGAGGTGAGTCGATGGATGCCAGAGAGTATTTTTCTTTGTTCTTTGTTGAATCCATTTCACCAAATATCTCATGGATGACGTCAACTACAGCCTGTTCTACAGGGTTTAGAGCTCGGACACTTTCTGTTTCAGCAGTTATTTCACCTTCTTTTGCTACACCTGATCCTTCTGGAAGCTCAATTTCTTCCCCCTCCTGATCTGAATTTTCATCCATTGCAGTCACAAATGTTATTTTCTTGGTTTGTGTTAAAAGCGTGAGACGTTTCCTGAGAGAGCGCCGACTGTTCAACATGTGCCAACAAATGAGCATGTCTAAATGTCTGAGGGATATTTATAGCCTCTTGCCTATGTGACGTTGCAGCACATCATAGCCAATCGAATTTCCTTTCAGTGACGTCACGAGCTACGCATGCGCAGACGCCTCACATATATATAAGGTTGACGTCACGCCGCAATGCATTGTGGGGTCTACGAATCAAAACAAACACACTGTGTTGGAAGACGATTACAAGATGCTTAAAAGCAGCTCAAAAGAGAATGGACTGTATAGAGACCGATTTCGTTCAGAGGGGAAGCAGCGGTACTTGCAGAAAATAGCGTGCATTGGAAATGTGGAGCCGTATGAAATACGGCCGTGGAGTAGAAACCCTGAAGACCAACTGCTATTGACGTAGCCTGACATATTTTCGTACCTTATCTGTGGAATCAGCGCGTACAAGTCGTCATTCAAACAAAGGTAAGTCAGCTCGAGTACTGCGAGTGAAATGCGTTTGATTTCCCTGCAAACATTCACATTAGTGCAGCATAAATTCATTCATGAGGGGAAATTACAGTGAGAACATGTGGAGGCTGTTAGGTGGATAACATAGTGAGTTCAGTGCATTGATGTGACATTGTCCTGAAGGATTTAGTTATTCTTTATGGTTAAAGAAATTGCAATGATTTATTCATATTTATTATAAATCATTCTAATTATACATCTTGCTTCCATATTTGTATCTTGTGTCATTAAAAATACATTTTATTTTAATTTTATACATTGATTAATGACCTGCAGAATCTCCTTATCATATTAAGGGATTCATAATTGTCACTTTATGCTTTCTCCATCTCTAAAGTGATTACATTACACATTACATACTTTAAGTTCATTTTCTGCAGGCAGGTTTCTGACAGAGAACAGGCAGGTTTAGAATATAACATGCAGCGATGGACACATAAAGAAATGAAAAATTACATGTATGTGCTAACTTTCTAAACACTTTGTTACATTTATGATGAAGTAGATAAAACACATTTATGTCGGCCTTGGCTCATAGTTCTTGTCTTTAAATGAACTTTGTCTGTGTGTGTTTCAGGTCCTGCACTCAAAGACTGAATGAACCAGCATTGCAGCCATGGGTCACTGTGAGCATCACAGGGAATGTTGAAGCCGCCCACTGCACCTGTAAGGCCGGAGTCGCGGAGACCTGCACCCATGCGACTGCTCTTCTGTTTAATGTAGAAGCAACAGTGTTGATCTGTGGCACAAGGACTGTTACAGATGAACCTGCATACTGGGTTTTGCTGGGTAATGTGACCAAGATACAGTCAGTGGTTGGCCATAACATAGACTTCTCCTCTTCAGCTGCCCAAAAAAGGCTCTTGATCAAAACATAAACAGACCATCCGTATTGAAAGGTAAAAGGAGCCGTCCTCCAAAAAGAAAAATCCCAGCTGCTTTTATAGTTTACAAATGACAAAATGTTTCCATAAAATCATGAGTGTTTACATGATATCACCCACTACTAACATTACTTTATTTACTGTATCTTTTGAAAAAATACCGCTATTTATACAGCAAAAGACTTAAGAATATTTAACAGGAGCAGGTTTCATTTTTCCCTGGTTTTACTACCACACTGTTCACCAAACCTTCACCATCTTATCCAGAAGGATCACCTCTTCACCCTCACATGGAAGAAGTAATCTGATTGGCATGGTGGTGTGTTTGAAGCAGGTCCCTTGTGTAGCGCTGCGACCCAGTCACGATGTTTCATCCATTTCATTGGCTGGTTTGCTGCAATAATGCCAAATAATTAGCAACTCTATAGATAGAAGGTAGTTCTGCAAAATCACTCAGTAGGATGTTTGTTCTAATTTGCTATGAGCTCAGAGCGCATCGAAAATAAAACTAATAGGCTATAAAGAGTGATATGAACATATTTAGAACTTACTGGAATGAAAATGTCTGGAGCACCAACAGATATTTGGAGATGGAAGAGAACTGGATATCAGCTCGTCTCACAGCTGCTATCCAGGCTAGACGCCTTCGTTTGGTAACATCGATACACGAGCTGCCTCATGTTGCTTCCAGGTTGGGAAAGAATGAAAAGACAAACCCTTTTCAAGCTTATTCTCTTGCCGGTCGTGCGATCGAACATTGCAGCCGACCACACAGCAAGAACGAACCATGGCTGTCGTGTGTGCCTTCGCTCCTTTTTCGCTTGTGCTTTGTTTAGACCCCCAAAATCCTTTCCACGCCCACCCCCGTGACATCACGCTCCAAAGCCCTATAAAAGCCCATAACAGGCACTCACAGGCTGTATCCAAATTCAGGGTGTAATTCTTAAACACTTAAAGCTGAAATTCTGCATTGCACATCTTAATTAATCAAACCAAATTACTTATGGACCTGTGTACATGTGCACACATAGTCTGATGGGTGAGTGAAGTTGAACTCATACCAAAGTGACACTATACCTCGTGCTGAGCATGATCCAGGATAAGTGATTTATTTGTCTCCATAAATTTGTGTTTGTTGTGGAAAAACTGAATCTAGACGTTTAGAATTCATGGCGCTGCAGTGCAGTTCTCAGTTATGAACACAGAGGGGCAGTGATGTCATTTCTTTCATCAGTGGCTGATCTGTTCAGAGCAAGAGCCCCAAAAAGTGAGATTTTTTATATCTTACTCTCCAGATATGTACCGTAGAGATCAATTAACTCGATATGCTTGTGAATGTTCTTTTTAAAGAAATATGACCAATGGTAGAATTAGCAAACAGTGCTACACGGGTTACCGTGTGTCTTGATTTCCATTTAAATTTTTTTAAGCAGGTTTTGTTAAAACATGTTTAGGACCATGCTTTCTTTAGTTTTTGTCCATTACTAATAGTTTGTTTTTGCATTACTTCAGGCCAGTCTTGTTTTTAATTAATTTCAACTGGGCGGCTCAACATATAGACAGCTGATTTTTGAGGGCTAATATATACTTTTTTTTAAAAAAAATTATGGCTTTAAGTTATCTTGATTGTTATGTAACCATTGATAACACATTTTTTAAATTGCTGTGACATAGTTATCACATCTCGAGCACATGGAGTCCGAGGTGCTTTTAAACTACTTTCAGTACAAGGTTGCTTAACTTCATTATGTCTTACTTCTCTCAACAATGTCACATCCACTGGCATACAGTCATCCGGCGCGCGCACACGCACGCAACAAATGTGAGTCGCATTTTTACCCACCTACTTTTCATACTCTGATGTAGATGCAAGTACTTTCAAACACTACTAAAATGTTCTTTACATCCCCTCAGTCATCTTTGGGTTTTGTTTTAGTTGTGAAACAACTAATTGCAGTCCATTCTGATACTTTGCTTAATAAAAAGAGGTCGGATGAAAATGAACCTTTAAATTTGTTTGTGGTTTTTTAAAATCAGCTCAATAAAAAAAGGTGGGGGGGTGATATCAGGTGTTTTTATATATATATTAGGATGCAGTGCATGGAGAAACACTGTAAATGAGTTTCCAGTGTTGCGAAAGCTTCCAAACCACCACAATTCCTGGATAATGGAATTTCTTGTGCACTCCAAAGGGGCCACGGGTTTTACTTCTAGGACTTTAATGAATATTTTTGTTTAGCAATCAGCAGTAAAAGGAAAATGCACAGGCTTCTGTCACGTAACGGTCACATATTGTTGTCTTTATTGTATACAGCGTATATTAGCAAAAAGCCAATTGAGAGCAATGGCAAACCCTGAAAATGTAAACTGTCATTTTAATTCTGGAGTCACTTCAATGCTCTCTCAAGTGCATCTATAAACAATTAAATGCAACATGCAGTGTCGGCACCTTTACTGTGCTCTGCATATGCTCAGCCCTCAGTGACCCTAAAAACTTCCACTTTGGAGTAATCCCACTTACAGCTGATCATGGAATATCTAGGAAGTGAAGCAGTCGGTGAAACCAAATGATCAACTGATTGTTTAAATGATATTTATTTCACAATTAGCATACTTGACTAATTTCAGCCTCTTACTTTTAAAGATTTTCTGGCCCTTATGAGCCATTACATTTTTTATTACTGGAAAGACGGGTGGTGGTGTATGTGTCCTGACATTTTAGAAACTGTTTAGTCAAGACTGACTCAGGAAGAATGGAAGTAGTTTATTGCGTCCCTGCTCTAATCAAAGCCAACAAGAAAATGAACATCAAATACAGAAATAAATAACATGTTGCTGAAGACTTTGTAATAAGAGCTGGTAGGCTGCCTAACATCGGCATTCAGCAGCTTGCTTCCACGCTGTTGTTGTGCATCTTTCTGGATAAATTAGCAGGAGACAGCTTCTGAGCTTTGCTGGATAAGCAAAGGATGCTTGGCAGGGCTGTGAAGGTTTGTGCAAACGGTTAACAAATCCGTGGTAGGAGAAGCTGAAAGAGACACCTGTGATGCACCGGGATGTTGCTTTGAATCCAGAACATCTTAAAGCTCAGTCATGTTATTTCAATCCGTGGTTGGAAGCAGATACATCTGTGAGGAGAGCTCAGAATATTTTATGGAAAATTCTGGATTGATCCAAGAAAACCTTAGAATGTGGGGCACGTTTGGTATGTGATATATTTTATACTTTAACATAGCGCTCTGTGCACATGCTCACTCTGCACCACTACAGAGCTTAGATTCTATCTGATTACATGCCTCCCGGAAGGCTTAATGGATTAGTCGACCACAGGAAATTATGCCTTTTTTTTGTTTGTTTTTTCATGTCATCTTGCAAGTAATTCATCCAGCAAATAAGCAACAATATTCAGGTACACGATGCATTCAAAGTAGCTTCAATGTGATGCTTCTTTTGCTGAAAGGTGTACGAAACCGAGATTAATAGGTTAGGGAAGCATGACGAAGGTAGCTCTCCTCACCTGGCTGGAACACAGTTGTGATGAAAACATAATCCGTTCTGGTTTTTCGTTTAAAACACGCTGGAAGTGATACATTGTTGCGTGTGGTTTGGGGGTTTTTTGTTTGTTTCTTGCCTCATAGTGAACCTATATACCATTTTTTCCATTTGGCACCAAATACAGAAAAAGGAAACCATCACCCTCAGTCTGAGTGGGTCATTTATCAGCAGAAGTTGGCTAATTCCCAAGCTGAAGAAGCACTCGCAAACCAAACATCTCTTCTGAGAGAAGCCTGGCCTACATCCAGGTAGCAGTACCATTGCTAAAAGTCAACTTTGTTTAGGAAGGTTCCTGAATGAGTGAAGACACCCTAAAGTATCTGCATGTCAGTCATAATCAAAGCTGGTCAAACCGTCAAACCAGCTTTAATGAAACGCACTTGAATTCTTTGTTTATTCCATCTGCAATACCATCTGGAAATTGGTCATCTTAATGACAATGGCCTCATTTTTCAGCATGACAACAATCCCAAAGACACAGCAAATGTAGGAAAAGCATAGCTAGATAGAATAGAATAGAATGCCATTATTTAGAAAAACACAATGTTTCAGTAACGACCGGACCTAAACATTACTGGAGCAGTGTGTTGTGCCTCCACGTATTTTTATACACGTTTCAGTAAATTACTGCATAAATTTTCCGTTTTTCTAGCAAAATGTGAAAAGGAAAGGAGGGATTGATGAACACTTTTTCACACTGTTATGTCTTTATGAAAGCAGGCTTTGCTCGTTTAGAGCTGCCTGGGTCAAGTCGCCTAAGCATCGCAATTTGGATTAAAGTCACTCAGATGCTCACCCTCACCCATTTCCCCTGCTTCCTCCTTTTTATGTGCTTTTTAAAAAATAGATGAGGCTAAGAAAATACCAGAAAAATACACTTCCCATAAAAATTCTCAGATAGCTGAAGAAGAACCACGTAGACAGGTTGGTGTTGTGTATGAGGCCCCAGGTTGAAAGTCTACAATGTAAAGATTTACTACATGAAATGAAACTAGTCATGCACATAGCTACTGATACTGACCAATCGTCCCACTCAGCCTCATAATAGATACACCTATGGTATCAATTTCAAAATTCTACATCATCTTGTTCTAAAGTTATCACATTTACAAGATTTTCAGACAACTTGACCTCTGACCCCTGACCTTGAGCCAGAGTTCACTAAGATCTGATTCTTTGCAAACACATTCATAAGGCTCGCAGAATGACTGTCCAACAGGGGGGAAGAACTTGGACTGCAAATGGATTCTTGTGATTCTCCTAAATTCTGCACTCACTGACATATTGCACCTAGTTGAATTCTACAATACATACATACATACTCATATGCAGTACAGGGGCCCCACAGGGAACTGTGCTGGCATGCACCCTGGATCCAGTGCGGGTGGTGGGAGACAGAAGGACTCTGGCCAAAATAACTTCTCTGATGGACAGAGTCTCCCACCCCATGCATGTAAATGTTGCTGGACTGCAGAGCTCCTTCAGTGACAGACTGCTGCATCCTAGATGCTTGAAGGAGCGTTTCCGCAGGTCCTTCCTCTCTACAGCTGTCAGACTGCACAATCAAAACTGCTCCCAACAAACATAGAGGTTTACATCAGTGCTGTGACAACTTCTGCTGTTATAACTTGCACATTACTTCTCTCAGTCTATATATACACTAACTTATTGGAAGTTACATGTCTACTTTTTAATGCACAGGTACAATACACAACCTGCACTTTTCAAAATATTCTAAATATTCTAAATATGTAAACATCTTTCAGTATCTTGCTCTGTTTGCACACTACAACCTGGGTTTGTATGTAAAATATGTAAACATTGTCTTTCTGTTCTGTGTGTATTTTTGTTTCTTTTTGCCGCTTATACATCAAATTTCCCCTTGTGGGACATTTAAAGCATTATTCTATTCTATTTGTACGTATTGGATGTTCAAAGGACAGAAAAATATTCAAGTTTTTTGTCAGATTCAGTCGCTTATGTCACACACATGGAAGAGAGCTGGCCACCTCATTTTGAAGTTTCAGACTAACTCCTACCTCCTGAGAGCAAAGCTGGGTTCTGAAAGAGATCAGATCCTACAAATTTAAATCAATCTTGTATGTGTGGTAGGAGGGAGGGGTGGTTAAGTCAGCCTCTTCCTACTTCCTAGTAGCTCAGAACTCCATAGTGTCTATACAAACATGCTGTAGTAAGCAACTACCTCGCACCCCGAATTCAGCTCGAATACATTAAAAATGAAAAAACCAAAAATGCTAATGACCAGAATGCACACACTCAACTTGTTACATATTTGACAACATAGAAAAACAAGACAACAGTCTGAATGTTTTTATTTGATATTATTGTTTTATTTGATATATATGATATTTTGTATATGATATATATCTTAAATAAAGCGCCAAATCACAAGTTTCTTCCCTGTTTGTACTGTAAGGTAAAAACAATACAGTACTACAGAGAAGCCCAACAATCAAATGATCCCCCTTTGAGCAAGCACAAGGCAACAGTGGGGAAGAAAAACTCCCTTCTGACAGGAAGAAACTTCCAACGGAACCAGGCTCAGAAAGGGGCAGCCATCCGCTGCGACTGGTTGGGGGCGATGGAAATGGATTTGGTGCTAAAATTCTGCTTCAAGATTTTAAAAGAAGCAAGGCAGCAGGAAAAAGGCAAAAATGTCATGTAATCATTGCTGCCCTTTAAAGCAGCACGTAAAGGGTTTTAAAAAAGCTTTTAACACTGCTGAAAAAAACCTGGAAATTTTGGACTTTTCTGGAGGACTGGGGAGCCCGAATTTCAAATGACTTATCACAGCCTTGTCAAAAGATGAATCATTTGACATCGCAGCATTTAAGACATTGTCTGAGGAGCCAAACTCCTTGATGAGGGATTTGGCCATTTTCTTAATGAACTGATTCTTGTCATTTATCAGATTTATGGCGGACTCTGTGCTGCTGAGTTCAGGCTGTATCAACTCTGTCAGATGGTTGATGAGAGTGTGTATTTCTCTTGAAGTACTTGTGGCCTTAGCCACAGATTGCATGGTCTTAGACTTACATTTTACAAGAAGTGTCTTAAAGAGCAAAAAGGAGAGGTCAGTGGACATTTCCTTAAAATCAGAAGATGACCTTGACACAACACCCATCTCTAATACTTCAAAGGAATCTTTAAGAGAGCCTGAAATGCTCGCAGAGCATTTTTCTGGAGAAACGCTCTTAGGTTCTGCCATTGGAGGTGAGTCGATGGATACCAGAGACCATTTTTCTGGAGAAACGCTCTTAGGTTCTGCCATTGGAAGTGAGTCGATGGATACCAGAGACCATTTTTCTGGAGAAACGCTCTTAGGTTCTGCCATTGGAGGTGAGTCGATGGATACCAGAGAGCATTTTTCTGGAAAAACGCTCTTAGGTTCTGCCATTGGAGGTGAGTCGATGGATACCAGAGAGCATTTTTCTGGAGAAACGCTCTTAGGTTCTGCCATTGGAGGTGAGTCGATGGATGCCAGAGAGTATTTTTCTTTGTTCTTTGTTGAATCCATTTCACCAAATATCTCATGGATGACGTCAACTACAGCCTGTTCTACAGGGTTTAGAGCTCGGACACTTTCTGTTTCAGCAGTTATTTCACCTTCTTTTGCTACACCTGATCCTTCTGGAAGCTCAATTTCTTCCCCCTCCTGATCTGAATTTTCATCCATTGCAGTCACAAATGTTATTTTCTTGGTTTGTGTTAAAAGCGTGAGACGTTTCCTGAGAGAGCGCCGACTGTTCAACATGTGCCAACAAATGAGCATGTCTAAATGTCTGAGGGATATTTATAGCCTCTTGCCTATGTGACGTTGCAGCACATCATAGCCAATCGAATTTCCTTTCAGTGACGTCACGAGCTACGCATGCGCAGACGCCTCACATATATATAAGGTTGACGTCACGCCGCAATGCATTGTGGGGTCTACGAATCAAAACAAACACACTGTGTTGGAAGACGATTACAAGATGCTTAAAAGCAGCTCAAAAGAGAATGGACTGTATAGAGACCGATTTCGTTCAGAGGGGAAGCAGCGGTACTTGCAGAAAATAGCGTGCATTGGAAATGTGGAGCCGTATGAAATACGGCCGTGGAGTAGAAACCCTGAAGACCAACTGCTATTGACGTAGCCTGACATATTTTCGTACCTTATCTGTGGAATCAGCGCGTACAAGTCGTCATTCAAACAAAGGTAAGTCAGCTCGAGTACTGCGAGTGAAATGCGTTTGATTTCCCTGCAAACATTCACATTAGTGCAGCATAAATTCATTCATGAGGGGAAATTACAGTGAGAACATGTGGAGGCTGTTAGGTGGATAACATAGTGAGTTCAGTGCATTGATGTGACATTGTCCTGAAGGATTTAGTTATTCTTTATGGTTAAAGAAATTGCAATGATTTATTCATATTTATTATAAATCATTCTAATTATACATCTTGCTTCCATATTTGTATCTTGTGTCACTAAAAATACATTTTATTTTAATTTTATACATTGATTAATGACCTGCAGAATCTCCTTATCATATTAAGGGATTCATAATTGTCACTTTATGCTTTCTCCATCTCTAAAGTGATTACATTACACATTACATACTTTAAGTTCATTTTCTGCAGGCAGGTTTCTGACAGAGAACAGGCAGGTTTAGAATATAACATGCAGCGATGGACACATAAAGAAATGAAAAATTACATGTATGTGCTAACTTTCTAAACACTTTGTTACATTTATGATGAAGTAGATAAAACACATTTATGTCGGCCTTGGCTCATAGTTCTTGTCTTTAAATGAACTTTGTCTGTGTGTGTTTCAGGTCCTGCACTCAAAGACTGAATGAACCAGCATTGCAGCCACGGGTCACTGTGAGCATCACAGGGAATGTTGAAGCCGCCCACTGCCCCTGTAAGGCCGGAGTCGCGGAGACCTGCACCCATGCCACTGCTCTTCTGTTTAATGTAGAAGCAACAGTGTTGATCTGTGGCACAAGGACTGTTACAGATGAACCTGCATACTGGGTTTTGCTGGGTAATGTGACCAAGATACAGTCAGTGGTTGGCCATAACATAGACTTCTCCTCTTCAGCTGCCCAAAAAAGGCTCTTGATCAAAACATAAACAGACCATCCGTATTGAAAGGTAAAAGGAGCCGTCCTCCAAAAAGAAAAATCCCAGCTGCTTTTATAGTTTACAAATGACAAAATGTTTCCATAAAA
The DNA here is from genome assembly GCF_057381845.1 of Rhamphochromis longiceps. Lineage (NCBI taxonomy): Eukaryota > Metazoa > Chordata > Actinopteri > Cichliformes > Cichlidae > Rhamphochromis > Rhamphochromis longiceps. Next base: position 23,010,067 of record NC_140573.1, on the reverse strand, counting down.
TCATGAGTGTTTACATGATATCACCCACTACTAACATTACTTTATTTACTGTATCTTTTGAAAAAATACCGCTATTTATACAGCAAAAGACTTAAGAATATTTAACAGGAGCAGGTTTCATTTTTCCCTGGTTTTACTACCACACTGTTCACCAAACCTTCACCATCTTATCCAGAAGGATCACCTCTTCACCCTCACATGGAAGAAGTAATCTGATTGGCATGGTGGTGTGTTTGAAGCAGGTCCCTTGTGTAGCGCTGTGACCCAGTCACGATGTTTCATCCATTTCATTGGCTGGTTTGCTGCAATAATGCCAAATAATTAGCAACTCTATAGATAGAAGGTAGTTCTGCAAAATCACTCAGTAGGATGTTTGTTCTAATTTGCTATGAGCTCAGAGCGCATCGAAAATAAAACTAATAGGCTATAAAGAGTGATATGAACATATTTAGAACTTACTGGAATGAAAATGTCTGGAGCACCAACAGATATTTGGAGATGGAAGAGAACTGGATATCAGCTCGTCTCACAGCTGCTATCCAGGCTAGACGCCTTCGTTTGGTAACATCGATACACGAGCTGCCTCATGTTGCTTCCAGGTTGGGAAAGAATGAAAAGACAAACCCTTTTCAAGCTTATTCTCTTGCCGGTCGTGCGATCGAACATTGCAGCCGACCACACAGCAAGAACGAACCATGGCTGTCGTGTGTGCCTTCGCTCCTTTTTCGCTTGTGCTTTGTTTAGACCCCCAAAATCCTTTCCACGCCCACCCCCGTGACATCACGCTCCAAAGCCCATAACAGGCACTCACAGGCTGTATCCAAATTCAGGGTGTAATTCTTAAACACTTAAAGCTGAAATTCTGCATTGCACATCTTAATTAATCAAACCAAATTACTTATGGACCTGTGTACATGTGCACACATAGTCTGATGGGTGAGTGAAGTTGAACTCATACCAAAGTGACACTATACCTCGTGCTGAGCATGATCCAGGATAAGTGATTTATTTGTCTCCATAAATTTGTGTTTGTTGTGGAAAAACTGAATCTAGACGTTTAGAATTCATGGCGCTGCAGTGCAGTTCTCAGTTATGAACACAGAGGGGCAGTGATGTCATTTCTTTCATCAGTGGCTGATCTGTTCAGAGCAAGAGCCCCAAAAAGTGAGATTTTTTATATCTTACTCTCCAGATATGTACCGTAGAGATCAATTAACTCGATATGCTTGTGAATGTTCTTTTTAAAGAAATATGACCAATGGTAGAATTAGCAAACAGTGCTACACGGGTTACCGTGTGTCTTGATTTCCATTTAAATTTTTTTAAGCAGGTTTTGTTAAAACATGTTTAGGACCATGCTTTCTTTAGTTTTTGTCCATTACTAATAGTTTGTTTTTGCATTACTTCAGGCCAGTCTTGTTTTTAATTAATTTCAACTGGGCGGCTCAACATATAGACAGCTGATTTTTGAGGGCTAATATATACTTTTTTTAAAAAAAAATTATGGCTTTAAGTTATCTTGATTGTTATGTAACCATTGATAACACATTTTTTAAATTGCTGTGACATAGTTATCACATCTCGAGCACATGGAGTCCGAGGTGCTTTTAAACTACTTTCAGTACAAGGTTGCTTAACTTCATTATGTCTTACTTCTCTCAACAATGTCACATCCACTGGCATACAGTCATCCGGCGCGCGCACACGCACGCAACAAATGTGAGTCGCATTTTTACCCACCTACTTTTCATACTCTGATGTAGATGCAAGTACTTTCAAACACTACTAAAATGTTCTTTACATCCCCTCAGTCATCTTTGGGTTTTGTTTTAGTTGTGAAACAACTAATTGCAGTCCATTCTGATACTTTGCTTAATAAAAAGAGGTCGGATGAAAATGAACCTTTAAATTTGTTTGTGGTTTTTTAAAATCAGCTCAATAAAAAAAGGTGGGGGGGTGATATCAGGTGTTTTTATATATATATTAGGATGCAGTGCATGGAGAAACACTGTAAATGAGTTTCCAGTGTTGCGAAAGCTTCCAAACCACCACAATTCCTGGATAATGGAATTTCTTGTGCACTCCAAAGGGGCCACGGGTTTTACTTCTAGGACTTTAATGAATATTTTTGTTTAGCAATCAGCAGTAAAAGGAAAATGCACAGGCTTCTGTCACGTAACGGTCACATATTGTTGTCTTTATTGTATACAGCGTATATTAGCAAAAAGCCAATTGAGAGCAATGGCAAACCCTGAAAATGTAAACTGTCATTTTAATTCTGGAGTCACTTCAATGCTCTCTCAAGTGCATCTATAAACAATTAAATGCAACATGCAGTGTCGGCACCTTTACTGTGCTCTGCATATGCTCAGCCCTCAGTGACCCTAAAAACTTCCACTTTGGAGTAATCCCACTTACAGCTGATCATGGAATATCTAGGAAGTGAAGCAGTCGGTGAAACCAAATGATCAACTGATTGTTTAAATGATATTTATTTCACAATTAGCATACTTGACTAATTTCAGCCTCTTACTTTTAAAGATTTTCTGGCCCTTATGAGCCATTACATTTTTTATTACTGGAAAGACGGGTGGTGGTGTATGTGTCCTGACATTTTAGAAACTGTTTAGTCAAGACTGACTCAGGAAGAATGGAAGTAGTTTATTGCGTCCCTGCTCTAATCAAAGCCAACAAGAAAATGAACATCAAATACAGAAATAAATAACATGTTGCTGAAGACTTTGTAATAAGAGCTGGTAGGCTGCCTAACATCGGCATTCAGCAGCTTGCTTCCACGCTGTTGTTGTGCATCTTTCTGGATAAATTAGCAGGAGACAGCTTCTGAGCTTTGCTGGATAAGCAAAGGATGCTTGGCAGGGCTGTGAAGGTTTGTGCAAACGGTTAACAAATCCGTGGTAGGAGAAGCTGAAAGAGACACCTGTGATGCACCGGGATGTTGCTTTGAATCCAGAACATCTTAAAGCTCAGTCATGTTATTTCAATCCGTGGTTGGAAGCAGATAAATCTGTGAGGAGAGCTCAGAATATTTTATGGAAAATTCTGGATTGATCCAAGAAAACCTTAGAATGTGGGGCACGTTTGGTATGTGATATATTTTATACTTTAACATAGCGCTCTGTGCACATGCTCACTCTGCACCACTACAGAGCTTAGATTCTATCTGATTACATGCCTCCCGGAAGGCTTAATGGATTAGTCGACCACAGGAAATTATGCCTTTTTTTTGTTTGTTTTTTCATGTCATCTTGCAAGTAATTCATCCAGCAAATAAGCAACAATATTCAGGTACACGATGCATTCAAAGTAGCTTCAATGTGATGCTTCTTTTGCTGAAAGGTGTACGAAACCGAGATTAATAGGTTAGGGAAGCATGACGAAGGTAGCTCTCCTCACCTGGCTGGAACACAGTTGTGATGAAAACATAATCCGTTCTGGTTTTTCGTTTAAAACACGCTGGAAGTGATACATTGTTGCGTGTGGTTTGGGGTTTTTTTGTTTGTTTCTTGCCTCATAGTGAACCTATATACCATTTTTTCCATTTGGCACCAAATACAGAAAAAGGAAACCATCACCCTCAGTCTGAGTGGGTCATTTATCAGCAGAAGTTGGCTAATTCCCAAGCTGAAGAAGCACTCGCAAACCAAACATCTCTTCTGAGAGAAGCCTGGCCTACATCCAGGTAGCAGTACCATTGCTAAAAGTCAACTTTGTTTAGGAAGGTTCCTGAATGAGTGAAGACACCCTAAAGTATCTGCATGTCAGTCATAATCAAAGCTGGTCAAACCGTCAAACCAGCTTTAATGAAACGCACTTGAATTCTTTGTTTATTCCATCTGCAATACCATCTGGAAATTGGTCATCTTAATGACAATGGCCTCATTTTTCAGCATGACAACAATCCCAAAGACACAGCAAATGTAGGAAAAGCATAGCTAGATAGAATAGAATAGAATGCCATTATTTAGAAAAACACAATGTTTCAGTAACGACCGGACCTAAACATTACTGGAGCAGTGTGTTGTGCCTCCACGTATTTTTATACACGTTTCAGTAAATTACTGCATAAATTTTCCGTTTTTCTAGCAAAATGTGAAAAGGAAAGGAGGGATTGATGAACACTTTTTCACACTGTTATGTCTTTATGAAAGCAGGCTTTGCTCGTTTAGAGCTGCCTGGGTCAAGTCGCCTAAGCATCGCAATTTGGATTAAAGTCACTCAGATGCTCACCCTCACCCATTTCCCCTGCTTCCTCCTTTTTATGTGCTTTTTAAAAAATAGATGAGGCTAAGAAAATACCAGAAAAATACACTTCCCATAAAAATTCTCAGATAGCTGAAGAAGAACCACGTAGACAGGTTGGTGTTGTGTATGAGGCCCCAGGTTGAAAGTCTACAATGTAAAGATTTACTACATGAAATGAAACTAGTCATGCACATAGCTACTGATACTGACCAATCGTCCCACTCAGCCTCATAATAGATACACCTATGGTATCAATTTCAAAATTCTACATCATCTTGTTCTAAAGTTATCACATTTACAAGATTTTCAGACAACTTGACCTCTGACCCCTGACCTTGAGCCAGAGTTCACTAAGATCTGATTCTTTGCAAACACATTCATAAGGCTCGCAGAATGACTGTCCAACAGGGGGGAAGAACTTGGACTACAAATGGATTCTTGTGATTCTCCTAAATTCTGCACTCACTGACATATTGCACCTAGTTGAATTCTACAATACATACATACATACTCATATGCAGTACAGGGGCCCCACAGGGAACTGTGCTGGCATGCACCCTGGATCCAGTGCGGGTGGTGGGAGACAGAAGGACTCTGGCCAAAATAACTTCTCTGATGGACAGAGTCTCCCACCCCATGCATGTAAATGTTGCTGGACTGCAGAGCTCCTTCAGTGACAGACTGCTGCATCCTAGATGCTTGAAGGAGCGTTTCCGCAGGTCCTTCCTCTCTACAGCTGTCAGACTGCACAATCAAAACTGCTCCCAACAAACATAGAGGTTTACATCAGTGCTGTGACAACTTCTGCTGTTATAACTTGCACATTACTTCTCTCAGTCTATATATACACTAACTTATTGGAAGTTACATGTCTACTTTTTAATGCACAGGTACAATACACAACCTGCACTTTTCAAAATATTCTAAATATTCTAAATATGTAAACATCTTTCAGTATCTTGCTCTGTTTGCACACTACAACCTGGGTTTGTATGTAAAATATGTAAACATTGTCTTTCTGTTCTGTGTGTATTTTTGTTTCTTTTTGCCGCTTATACATCAAATTTCCCCTTGTGGGACATTTAAAGCATTATTCTATTCTATTTGTACGTATTGGATGTTCAAAGGACAGAAAAATATTCAAGTTTTTTGTCAGATTCAGTCGCTTATGTCACACACATGGAAGAGAGCTGGCCACCTCATTTTGAAGTTTCAGACTAACTCCTACCTCCTGAGAGCAAAGCTGGGTTCTGAAAGAGATCAGATCCTACAAATTTAAATCAATCTTGTATGTGTGGTAGGAGGGAGGGGTGGTTAAGTCAGCCTCTTCCTACTTCCTAGTAGCTCAGAACTCCATAGTGTCTATACAAACATGCTGTAGTAAGCAACTACCTCGCACCCCGAATTCAGCTCGAATACATTAAAAATGAAAAAACCAAAAATGCTAATGACCAGAATGCACACACTCAACTTGTTACATATTTGACAACATAGAAAAACAAGACAACAGTCTGAATGTTTTTATTTGATATTATTGTTTTATTTGATATATATGATATTTTGTATATGATATATATCTTAAATAAAGCGCCAAATCACAAGTTTCTTCCCTGTTTGTACTGTAAGGTAAAAACAATACAGTACTACAGAGAAACCCAACAATCAAATGATCCCCCTTTGAGCAAGCACAAGGCAACAGTGGGGAAGAAAAACTCCCTTCTGACAGGAAGAAACTTCCAACGGAACCAGGCTCAGAAAGGGGCAGCCATCCGCTGCGACTGGTTGGGGGCGATGGAAATGGATTTGGTGCTAAAATTCTGCTTCAAGATTTTAAAAGAAGCAAGGCAGCAGGAAAAAGGCAAAAATGTCATGTAATCATTGCTGCCCTTTAAAGCAGCACGTAAAGGGTTTTAAAAAAGCTTTTAACACTGCTGAAAAAAACCTGGAAATTTTGGACTTTTCTGGAGGACTGGGGAGCCCGAATTTCAAATGACTTATCACAGCCTTGTCAAAAGATGAATCATTTGACATCGCAGCATTTAAGACATTGTCTGAGGAGCCAAACTCCTTGATGAGGGATTTGGCCATTTTCTTAATGAACTGATTCTTGTCATTTATCAGATTTATGGCGGACTCTGTGCTGCTGAGTTCAGGCTGTATCAACTCTGTCAGATGGTTGATGAGAGTGTGTATTTCTCTTGAAGTACTTGTGGCCTTAGCCACAGATTGCATGGTCTTAGACTTACATTTTACAAGAAGTGTCTTAAAGAGCAAAAAGGAGAGGTCAGTGGACATTTCCTTAAAATCAGAAGATGACCTTGACACAACACCCATCTCTAATACTTCAAAGGAATCTTTAAGAGAGCCTGAAATGCTCGCAGAGCATTTTTCTGGAGAAACGCTCTTAGGTTCTGCCATTGGAGGTGAGTCGATGGATACCAGAGACCATTTTTCTGGAGAAACGCTCTTAGGTTCTGCCATTGGAAGTGAGTCGATGGATACCAGAGACCATTTTTCTGGAGAAATGCTCTTAGGTTCTGCCATTGGAGGTGAGTCGATGGATGCCAGAGACCATTTTTCTGGAGAAACGCTCTTAGGTTCTGCCATTGGAGGTGAGTCGATGGATACCAGAGAGCATTTTTCTGGAAAAACGCTCTTAGGTTCTGCCATTGGAGGTGAGTCGATGGATACCAGAGACCATTTTTCTGGAGAAACGCTCTTAGGTTCTGCCATTGGAGGTGAGTCGATGGATACCAGAGACCATTTTTCTGGAGAAACGCTCTTAGGTTCTGCCATTGGAGGTGAGTCGATGGATGCCAGAGAGTATTTTTCTTTGTTCTTTGTTGAATCCATTTCACCAAATATCTCATGGATGACGTCAACTACAGCCTGTTCTACAGGGTTTAGAGCTCGGACACTTTCTGTTTCAGCAGTTATTTCACCTTCTTTTGCTACACCTGATCCTTCTGGAAGCTCAATTTCTTCCCCCTCCTGATCTGAATTTTCATCCATTGCAGTCACAAATGTTATTTTCTTGGTTTGTGTTAAAAGCGTGAGACGTTTCCTGAGAGAGCGCCGACTGTTCAACATGTGCCAACAAATGAGCATGTCTAAATGTCTGAGGGATATTTATAGCCTCTTGCCTATGTGACGTTGCAGCACATCATAGCCAATCGAATTTCCTTTCAGTGACGTCACGAGCTACGCATGCGCAGACGCCTCACATATATATATAAGGTTGACGTCACGCCGCAATGCATTGTGGGGTCTACGAATCAAAACAAACACACTGTGTTGGAAGACGATTACAAGATGCTTAAAAGCAGCTCAAAAGAGAATGGACTGTATAGAGACCGATTTCGTTCAGAGGGGAAGCAGCGGTACTTGCAGAAAATAGCGTGCATTGGAAATGTGGAGCCGTATGAAATACGGCCGTGGAGTAGAAACCCTGAAGACCAACTGCTATTGACGTAGCCTGACATATTTTCGTACCTTATCTGTGGAATCAGCGCGTACAAGTCGTCATTCAAACAAAGGTAAGTCAGCTCGAGTACTGCGAGTGAAATGCGTTTGATTTCCCTGCAAACATTCACATTAGTGCAGCATAAATTCATTCATGAGGGGAAATTACAGTGAGAACATGTGGAGGCTGTTAGGTGGATAACATAGTGAGTTCAGTGCATTGATGTGACATTGTCCTGAAGGATTTAGTTATTCTTTATGGTTAAAGAAATTGCAATGATTTATTCATATTTATTATAAATAATTCTAATTATACATCTTGCTTCCATATTTGTATCTTGTGTCACTAAAAATACATTTTATTTTAATTTTATACATTGATTAATGACCTGCAGAATCTCCTTATCATATTAAGGGATTCATAATTGTCACTTTATGCTTTCTCCATCTCTAAAGTGATTACATTACACATTACATACTTTAAGTTCATTTTCTGCAGGCAGGTTTCTGACAGAGAACAGGCAGGTTTAGAATATAACATGCAGCGATGGACACATAAAGAAATGAAAAATTACATGTATGTGCTAACTTTCTAAACACTTTGTTACATTTATGATGAAGTAGATAAAACACATTTATGTTGGCCTTGGCTCATAGTTCTTGTCTTTAAATGAACTTTGTCTGTGTGTGTTTCAGGTCCTGCACTCAAAGACTGAATGAACCAGCATTGCAGCCACGGGTCACTGTGAGCATCACAGGGAATGTTGAAGCCGCCCACTGCCCCTGTAAGGCCGGAGTCGCGGAGACCTGCACCCATGCCACTGCTCTTCTGTTTAATGTAGAAGCAACAGTGTTGATCTGTGGCACAAGGACTGTTACAGATGAACCTGCATACTGGGTTTTGCTGGGTAATGTGACCAAGATACAGTCAGTGGTTGGCCATAACATAGACTTCTCCTCTTCAGCTGCCCAAAAAAGGCTCTTGATCAAAACATAAACAGACCATCCGTATTGAAAGGTAAAAGGAGCCGTCCTCCAAAAAGAAAAATCCCAGCTGCTTTTATAGTTTACAAATGACAAAATGTTTCCATAAAATCATGAGTGTTTACATGATATCACCCACTACTAACATTACTTTATTTACTGTATCTTTTGAAAAAATACCGCTATTTATACAGCAAAAGACTTAAGAATATTTAACAGGAGCAGGTTTCATTTTTCCCTGGTTTTACTACCACACTGTTCACCAAACCTTCACCATCTTATCCAGAAGGGTCACCTCTTCACCCTCACATGGAAGAAGTAATCTGATTGGCATGGTGGTTTTGAAGCAGGTCCCTTGTGTAGCGCTGTGACCCAGTCACGATGTTTCATCCATTTCATTGGCTGGTTTGCTGCAATAATGCCAAATAATTAGCAACTCTATAGATAGAAGGTAGTTCTGCAAAATCACTCAGTAGGATGTTTGTTCTAATTTGCTATGAGCTCAGAGCGCATCGAAAATAAAACTAATAGGCTATAAAGAGTGATATGAACATATTTAGAACTTACCGAAATGAAAATGTCTGGAGCACCAACAGATATTTGGAGATGGAAGAGAACTGGATATCAGCTCGTCTCACAGCTGCTATCCAGGCTAGACGCCTTCGTTTGGTAACATCGATACACGAGCTGCCTCATGTTGCTTCCAGGTTGGGAAAGAATGAAAAGACAAACCCTTTTCAAGCTTATTCTCTTGCCGGTCGTGCGATCGAACATTGCAGCCGACCACACAGCAAGAACGAACCATGGCTGTCGTGTGTGCCTTCGCTCCTTTTTCGCTTGTGCTTTGTTTAGACCCCCAAAATCCTTTCCACGCCCACCCCCGTGACATCACGCTCCAAAGCCCTATAAAAGCCCATAACAGGCACTCACAGGCTGTATCCAAATTCAGGGTGTAATTCTTAAACACTTAAAGCTGAAATTCTGCATTGCACATCTTAATTAATCAAACCAAATTACTTATGGACCTGTGTACATGTGCACACATAGTCTGATGGGTGAGTGAAGTTGAACTCATACCAAAGTGACACTATACCTCGTGCTGAGCATGATCCAGGATAAGTGATTTATTTGTCTCCATAAATTTGTGTTTGTTGTGGAAAAACTGAATCTAGACGTTTAGAATTCATGGCGCTGCAGTGCAGTTCAGTTATGAACACAGAGGGGCAGTGATGTCATTTCTTTCATCAGTGGCTGATCTGTTCAGAGCAAGAGCCCCAAAAAGTGAGATTTTTTATATCTTACTCTCCAGATATGTACCGTAGAGATCAATTAACTCGATATGCTTGTGAATGTTCTTTTTAAAGAAATATGACCAATGGTAGAATTAGCAAACAGTGCTACACGGGTTACCGTGTGTCTTGATTTCCATTTAAATTTTTTTAAGCAGGTTTTGTTAAAACATGTTTAGGACCATGCTTTCTTTAGTTTTTGTCCATTACTAATAGTTTGTTTTTGCATTACTTCAGGCCAGTCTTGTTTTTAATTAATTTCAACTGGGCGGCTCAACATATAGACAGCTGATTTTTGAGGGCTAATATATACTTTTTTTTAAAAAAAATTATGGCTTTAAGTTATCTTGATTGTTATGTAACCATTGATAACACATTTTTTAAATTGCTGTGACATAGTTATCACATCTCGAGCACATGGAGTCCGAGGTGCTTTTAAACTACTTTCAGTACAAGGTTGCTTAACTTCATTATGTCTTACTTCTCTCAACAATGTCACATCCACTGGCATACAGTCATCCGGCGCGCGCACACGCACGCAACAAATGTGAGTCGCATTTTTACCCACCTACTTTTCATACTCTGATGTAGATGCAAGTACTTTCAAACACTACTAAAATGTTCTTTACATCCCCTCAGTCATCTTTGGGTTTTGTTTTAGTTGTGAAACAACTAATTGCAGTCCATTCTGATACTTTGCTTAATAAAAAGAGGTCGGATGAAAATGAACCTTTAAATTTGTTTGTGGTTTTTTAAAATCAGCTCAATAAAAAAAGGTGGGGGGGTGATATCAGGTGTTTTTATATATATATTAGGATGCAGTGCATGGAGAAACACTGTAAATGAGTTTCCAGTGTTGCGAAAGCTTCCAAACCACCACAATTCCTGGATAATGGAATTTCTTGTGCACTCCAAAGGGGCCACGGGTTTTACTTCTAGGACTTTAATGAATATTTTTGTTTAGCAATCAGCAGTAAAAGGAAAATGCACAGGCTTCTGTCATGTAACGGTCACATATTGTTGTCTTTATTGTATACAGCGTATATTAGCAAAAAGCCAATTGAGAGCAATGGCAAACCCTGAAAATGTAAACTGTCATTTTAATTCTGGAGTCACTTCAATGCTCTCTCAAGTGCATCTATAAACAATTAAATGCAACATGCAGTGTCGGCACCTTTACTGTGCTCTGCATATGCTCAGCCCTCAGTGACCCTAAAAACTTCCACTTTGGAGTAATCCCACTTACAGCTGATCATGGAATATCTAGGAAGTGAAGCAGTCGGTGAAACCAAATGATCAACTGATTGTTTAAATGATATTTATTTCACAATTAGCATACTTGACTAATTTCAGCCTCTTACTTTTAAAGATTTTCTGGCCCTTATGAGCCATTACATTTTTTATTACTGGAAAGACGGGTGGTGGTGTATGTGTCCTGACATTTTAGAAACTGTTTAGTCAAGACTGACTCAGGAAGAATGGAAGTAGTTTATTGCGTCCCTGCTCTAATCAAAGCCAACAAGAAAATGAACATCAAATACAGAAATAAATAACATGTTGCTGAAGACTTTGTAATAAGAGCTGGTAGGCTGCCTAACATCGGCATTCAGCAGCTTGCTTCCACGCTGTTGTTGTGCATCTTTCTGGATAAATTAGCAGGAGACAGCTTCTGAGCTTTGCTGGATAAGCAAAGGATGCTTGGCAGGGCTGTGAAGGTTTGTGCAAACGGTTAACAAATCCGTGGTAGGAGAAGCTGAAAGAGACACCTGTGATGCACCGGGATGTTGCTTTGAATCCAGAACATCTTAAAGCTCAGTCATGTTATTTCAATCCGTGGTTGGAAGCAGATAAATCTGTGAGGAGAGCTCAGAATATTTTATGGAAAATTCTGGATTGATCCAAGAAAACCTTAGAATGTGGGGCACGTTTGGTATGTGATATATTTTATACTTTAACATAGCGCTCTGTGCACATGCTCACTCTGCACCACTACAGAGCTTAGATTCTATCTGATTACATGCCTCCCGGAAGGCTTAATGGATTAGTCGACCACAGGAAATTATGCCTTTTTTTTGTTTGTTTTTTCATGTCATCTTGCAAGTAATTCATCCAGCAAATAAGCAACAATATTCAGGTACACGATGCATTCAAAGTAGCTTCAATGTGATGCTTCTTTTGCTGAAAGGTGTACGAAACCGAGATTAATAGGTTAGGGAAGCATGACGAAGGTAGCTCTCCTCACCTGGCTGGAACACAGTTGTGATGAAAACATAATCCGTTCTGGTTTTTCGTTTAAAACACGCTGGAAGTGATACATTGTTGCGTGTGGTTTGGGGGTTTTTTGTTTGTTTCTTGCCTCATAGTGAACCTATATACCATTTTTTCCATTTGGCACCAAATACAGAAAAAGGAAACCATCACCCTCAGTCTGAGTGGGTCATTTATCAGCAGAAGTTGGCTAATTCCCAAGCTGAAGAAGCACTCGCAAACCAAACATCTCTTCTGAGAGAAGCCTGGCCTACATCCAGGTAGCAGTACCATTGCTAAAAGTCAACTTTGTTTAGGAAGGTTCCTGAATGAGTGAAGACACCCTAAAGTATCTGCATGTCAGTCATAATCAAAGCTGGTCAAACCGTCAAACCAGCTTTAATGAAACGCACTTGAATTCTTTGTTTATTCCATCTGCAATACCATCTGGAAATTGGTCATCTTAATGACAATGGCCTCATTTTTCAGCATGACAACAATCCCAAAGACACAGCAAATGTAGGAAAAGCATAGCTAGATAGAATAGAATAGAATGCCATTATTTAGAAAAACACAATGTTTCAGTAACGACCGGACCTAAACATTACTGGAGCAGTGTGTTGTGCCTCCACGTATTTTTATACACGTTTCAGTAAATTACTGCATAAATTTTCCGTTTTTCTAGCAAAATGTGAAAAGGAAAGGAGGGATTGATGAACACTTTTTCACACTGTTATGTCTTTATGAAAGCAGGCTTTGCTCGTTTAGAGCTGCCTGGGTCAAGTCGCCTAAGCATCGCAATTTGGATTAAAGTCACTCAGATGCTCACCCTCACCCATTTCCCCTGCTTCCTCCTTTTTATGTGCTTTTTAAAAAATAGATGAGGCTAAGAAAATACCAGAAAAATACACTTCCCATAAAAATTCTCAGATAGCTGAAGAAGAACCACGTAGACAGGTTGGTGTTGTGTATGAGGCCCCAGGTTGAAAGTCTACAATGTAAAGATTTACTACATGAAATGAAACTAGTCATGCACATAGCTACTGATACTGACCAATCGTCCCACTCAGCCTCATAATAGATACACCTATGGTATCAATTTCAAAATTCTACATCATCTTGTTCTAAAGTTATCACATTTACAAGATTTTCAGACAACTTGACCTCTGACCCCTGACCTTGAGCCAGAGTTCACTAAGATCTGATTCTTTGCAAACACATTCATAAGGCTCGCAGAATGACTGTCCAACAGGGGGGAAGAACTTGGACTGCAAATGGATTCTTGTGATTCTCCTAAATTCTGCACTCACTGACATATTGCACCTAGTTGAATTCTACAATACATACATACATACTCATATGCAGTACAGGGGCCCCACAGGGAACTGTGCTGGCATGCACCCTGGATCCAGTGCAGGTGGTGGGAGACAGAAGGACTCTGGCCAAAATAACTTCTCTGATGGACAGAGTCTCCCACCCCGTGCATGTAAATGTTGCTGGACTGCAGAGCTCCTTCAGTGACAGACTGCTGCATCCTAGATGCTTGAAGGAGCGTTTCCGCAGGTCCTTCCTCTCTACAGCTGTCAGACTGCACAATCAAAACTGCTCCCAACAAACATAGAGGTTTACATCAGTGCTGTGACAACTTCTGCTGTTATAACTTGCACATTACTTCTCTCAGTCTATATATACACTAACTTATTGGAAGTTACATGTCTACTTTTTAATGCACAGGTACAATACACAACCTGCACTTTTCAAAATATTCTAAATATTCTAAATATGTAAACATCTTTCAGTATCTTGCTCTGTTTGCACACTACAACCTGGGTTTGTATGTAAAATATGTAAACATTGTCTTTCTGTTCTGTGTGTATTTTTGTTTCTTTTTGCCACTTATACATCAAATTTCCCCTTGTGGGACATTTAAAGCATTATTCTATTCTATTTGTACGTATTGGATGTTCAAAGGACAGAAAAATATTCAAGTTTTTTGTCAGATTCAGTCGCTTATGTCACACACATGGAAGAGAGCTGGCCACCTCATTTTGAAGTTTCAGACTAACTCCTACCTCCTGAGAGCAAAGCTGGGTTCTGAAAGAGATCAGATCCTACAAATTTAAATCAATCTTGTATGTGTGGTAGGAGGGAGGGGTGGTTAAGTCAGCCTCTTCCTACTTCCTAGTAGCTCAGAACTCCATAGTGTCTATACAAACATGCTGTAGTAAGCAACTACCTCGCACCCCGAATTCAGCTCGAATACATTAAAAATGAAAAAACCAAAAATGCTAATGACCAGAATGCACACACTCAACTTGTTACATATTTGACAACATAGAAAAACAAGACAACAGTCTGAATGTTTTTATTTGATATTATTGTTTTATTTGATATATATGATATTTTGTATATGATATATATCTTAAATAAAGCGCCAAATCACAAGTTTCTTCCCTGTTTGTACTGTAAGGTAAAAACAATACAGTACTACAGAGAAACCCAACAATCAAATGATCCCCCTTTGAGCAAGCACAAGGCGACAGTGGGGAAGAAAAACTCCCTTCTGACAGGAAGAAACTTCCAACGGAACCAGGCTCAGAAAGGGGCAGCCATCCGCTGCGACTGGTTGGGGGTGATGGAAATGGATTTGGTGCTAAAATTCTGCTTCAAGATTTTAAAAGAAGCAAGGCAGCAGGAAAAAGCCAAAAATGTCATGTAATCATTGCTGCCCTTTAAAGCAGCACGTAAAGGGTTTTAAAAAAGCTTTTAACACTGCTGAAAAAAACCTGGAAATTTTGGACTTTTCTGGAGGACTGGGGAGCCCGAATTTCAAATGACTTATCACAGCCTTGTCAAAAGATGAATCATTTGACATTGCAGCATTTAAGACATTGTCTGAGGAGCCAAACTCCTTGATGAGGGATTTGGCCATTTTCTTAATGAACTGATTCTTGTCATTTATCAGATTTATGGCGGACTCTGTGCTGCTGAGTTCAGGCTGTATCAACTCTGTCAGATGGTTGATGAGAGTGTGTATTTCTCTTGAAGTACTTGTGGCCTTAGCCACAGATTGCATGGTCTTAGACTTACATTTTACAAGAAGTGTCTTAAAGAGCAAAAAGGAGAGGTCAGTGGACATTTCCTTAAAATCAGAAGATGACCTTGACACAACACCCATCTCTAATACTTCAAAAGAATCTTTAAGAGAGCCTGAAATGCTCGCAGAGCATTTTTCTGGAGAAACGCTCTTAGGTTCTGCCATTGGAGGTGAGTCGATGGATACCAGAGACCATTTTTCTGGAGAAACGCTCTTAGGTTCTGCCATTGGAGATGAGTCGATGGATGCCAGAGACCATTTTTCTGGAGAAACGCTCTTAGGTTCTGCCATTGGAGGTGAGTCGATGGATGCCAGAGACCATTTTTCTGGAGAAACGCTCTTAGGTTCTGCCATTGGAGGTGAGTCGATGGATACCAGAGAGCATTTTTCTGGAAAAACGCTCTTAGGTTCTGCCATTGGAGGTGAGTCGATGGATACCAGAGACCATTTTTCTGGAGAAACGCTCTTAGGTTCTGCCATTGGAGGTGAGTCGATGGATACCAGAGACCATTTTTCTGGAGAAACGCTCTTAGGTTCTGCCATTGGAGGTGAGTCGATGGATGCCAGAGACCATTTTTCTGGAGAAACGCTCTTAGGTTCTGCCATTGGAGGTGAGTCGATGGATGCCAGAGAGTATTTTTCTTTGTTCTTTGTTGAATCCATTTCACCAAATATCTCATGGATGACGTCAACTACAGCCTGTTCTACAGGGTTTAGAGCTCGGACACTTTCTGTTTCAGCAGTTATTTCACCTTCTTTTGCTACACCTGATCCTTCTGGAAGCTCAATTTCTTCCCCCTCCTGATCTGAATTTTCATCCATTGCAGTCACAAATGTTATTTTCTTGGTTTGTGTTAAAAGCGTGAGACGTTTCCTGAGAGAGCGCCGACTGTTCAACATGTGCCAACAAATGAGCATGTCTAAATGTCTGAGGGATATTTATAGCCTCTTGCCTATGTGACGTTGCAGCACATCATAGCCAATCGAATTTCCTTTCAGTGACGTCACGAGCTACGCATGCGCAGACGCCTCACATATATATATAAGGTTGACGTCACGCCGCAATGCATTGTGGGGTCTACGAATCAAAACAAACACACTGTGTTGGAAGACGATTACAAGATGCTTAAAAGCAGCTCAAAAGAGAATGGACTGTATAGAGACCGATTTCGTTCAGAGGGGAAGCAGCGGTACTTGCAGAAAATAGCGTGCATTGGAAATGTGGAGCCGTATGAAATACGGCCGTGGAGTAGAAACCCTGAAGACCAACTGCTATTGACGTAGCCTGACATATTTTCGTACCTTATCTGTGGAATCAGCGCGTACAAGTCGTCATTCAAACAAAGGTAAGTCAGCTCGAGTACTGCGAGTGAAATGCGTTTGATTTCCCTGCAAACATTCACATTAGTGCAGCATAAATTCATTCATGAGGGGAAATTACAGTGAGAACATGTGGAGGCTGTTAGGTGGATAACATAGTGAGTTCAGTGCATTGATGTGACATTGTCCTGAAGGATTTAGTTATTCTTTATGGTTAAAGAAATTGCAATGATTTATTCATATTTATTATAAATCATTCTAATTATACATCTTGCTTCCATATTTGTATCTTGTGTCATTAAAAATACATTTTATTTTAATTTTATACATTGATTAATGACCTGCAGAATCTCCTTATCATATTAAGGGATTCATAATTGTCACTTTATGCTTTCTCCATCTCTAAAGTGATTACATTACACATTACATACTTTAAGTTCATTTTCTGCAGGCAGGTTTCTGACAGAGAACAGGCAGGTTTAGAATATAACATGCAGCGATGGACACATAAAGAAATGAAAAATTACATGTATGTGCTAACTTTCTAAACACTTTGTTACATTTATGATGAAGTAGATAAAACACATTTATGTCGGCCTTGGCTCATAGTTCTTGTCTTTAAATGAACTTTGTCTGTGTGTGTTTCAGGTCCTGCACTCAAAGACTGAATGAACCAGCATTGCAGCCATGGGTCACTGTGAGCATCACAGGGAATGTTGAAGCCGCCCACTGCACCTGTAAGGCCGGAGTCGCGGAGACCTGCACCCATGCGACTGCTCTTCTGTTTAATGTAGAAGCAACAGTGTTGATCTGTGGCACAAGGACTGTTACAGATGAACCTGCATACTGGGTTTTGCTGGGTAATGTGACCAAGATACAGTCAGTGGTTGGCCATAACATAGACTTCTCCTCTTCAGCTGCCCAAAAAAGGCTCTTGATCAAAACATAAACAGACCATCCGTATTGAAAGGTAAAAGGAGCCGTCCTCAAAAAAGAAAAATCCCAGCTGCTTTTATAGTTTACAAATGACAAAATGTTTCCATAAAATCATGAGTGTTTACATGATATCACCCACTACTAGCATTACTTTATTTACTGTATCTTTTGAAAAAATACCGCTATTTATACAGCAAAAGACTTAAGAATATTTAACAGGAGCAGGTTTCATTTTTCCCTGGTTTTACTACCACACTGTTCACCAAACCTTCACCATCTTATCCAGAAGGGTCACCTCTTCACCCTCACATGGAAGAAGTAATCTGATTGGCATGGTGGTGTGTTTGAAGCAGGTCCCTTGTGTAGCGCTGCGACCCAGTCACGATGTTTCATCCATTTCATTGGCTGGTTTGCTGCAATAATGCCAAATAATTAGCAACTCTATAGATAGAAGGTAGTTCTGCAAAATCACTCAGTAGGATGTTTGTTCTAATTTGCTATGAGCTCAGAGCGCATCGAAAATAAAACTAATAGGCTATAAAGAGTGATATGAACATATTTAGAACTTACTGGAATGAAAATGTCTGGAGCACCAACAGATATTTGGAGATGGAAGAGAACTGGATATCAGCTCGTCTCACAGCTGCTATCCAGGCTAGACGCCTTCGTTTGGTAACATCGATACACGAGCTGCCTCATGTTGCTTCCAGGTTGGGAAAGAATGAAAAGACAAACCCTTTTCAAGCTTATTCTCTTGCCGGTCGTGCGATCGAACATTGCAGCCGACCACACAGCAAGAACGAACCATGGCTGTCGTGTGTGCCTTCGCTCCTTTTTCGCTTGTGCTTTGTTTAGACCCCCAAAATCCTTTCCACGCCCACCCCCGTGACATCACGCTCCAAAGCCCTATAAAAGCCCATAACAGGCACTCACAGGCTGTATCCAAATTCAGGGTGTAATTCTTAAACACTTAAAGCTGAAATTCTGCATTGCACATCTTAATTAATCAAACCAAATTACTTATGGACCTGTGTACATGTGCACACATAGTCTGATGGGTGAGTGAAGTTGAACTCATACCAAAGTGACACTATACCTCGTGCTGAGCATGATCCAGGATAAGTGATTTATTTGTCTCCATAAATTTGTGTTTGTTGTGGAAAAACTGAATCTAGACGTTTAGAATTCATGGCGCTGCAGTGCAGTTCTCAGTTATGAACACAGAGGGGCAGTGATGTCATTTCTTTCATCAGTGGCTGATCTGTTCAGAGCAAGAGCCCCAAAAAGTGAGATTTTTTATATCTTACTCTCCAGATATGTACCGTAGAGATCAATTAACTCGATATGCTTGTGAATGTTCTTTTTAAAGAAATATGACCAATGGTAGAATTAGCAAACAGTGCTACACGGGTTACCGTGTGTCTTGATTTCCATTTAAATTTTTTTAAGCAGGTTTTGTTAAAACATGTTTAGGACCATGCTTTCTTTAGTTTTTGTCCATTACTAATAGTTTGTTTTTGCATTACTTCAGGCCAGTCTTGTTTTTAATTAATTTCAACTGGGCGGCTCAACATATAGACAGCTGATTTTTGAGGGCTAATATATACTTTTTTTAAAAAAAAATTATGGCTTTAAGTTATCTTGATTGTTATGTAACCATTGATAACACATTTTTTAAATTGCTGTGACATAGTTATCACATCTCGAGCACATGGAGTCCGAGGTGCTTTTAAACTACTTTCAGTACAAGGTTGCTTAACTTCATTATGTCTTACTTCTCTCAACAATGTCACATCCACTGGCATACAGTCATCCGGCGCGCGCACACGCACGCAACAAATGTGAGTCGCATTTTTACCCACCTACTTTTCATACTCTGATGTAGATGCAAGTACTTTCAAACACTACTAAAATGTTCTTTACATCCCCTCAGTCATCTTTGGGTTTTGTTTTAGTTGTGAAACAACTAATTGCAGTCCATTCTGATACTTTGCTTAATAAAAAGAGGTCGGATGAAAATGAACCTTTAAATTTGTTTGTGGTTTTTTAAAATCAGCTCAATAAAAAAAGGTGGGGGGGTGATATCAGGTGTTTTTATATATATATTAGGATGCAGTGCATGGAGAAACACTGTAAATGAGTTTCCAGTGTTGCGAAAGCTTCCAAACCACCACAATTCCTGGATAATGGAATTTCTTGTGCACTCCAAAGGGGCCACGGGTTTTACTTCTAGGACTTTAATGAATATTTTTGTTTAGCAATCAGCAGTAAAAGGAAAATGCACAGGCTTCTGTCACGTAACGGTCACATATTGTTGTCTTTATTGTATACAGCGTATATTAGCAAAAAGCCAATTGAGAGCAATGGCAAACCCTGAAAATGTAAACTGTCATTTTAATTCTGGAGTCACTTCAATGCTCTCTCAAGTGCATCTATAAACAATTAAATGCAACATGCAGTGTCGGCACCTTTACTGTGCTCTGCATATGCTCAGCCCTCAGTGACCCTAAAAACTTCCACTTTGGAGTAATCCCACTTACAGCTGATCATGGAATATCTAGGAAGTGAAGCAGTCGGTGAAACCAAATGATCAACTGATTGTTTAAATGATATTTATTTCACAATTAGCATACTTGACTAATTTCAGCCTCTTACTTTTAAAGATTTTCTGGCCCTTATGAGCCATTACATTTTTTATTACTGGAAAGACGGGTGGTGGTGTATGTGTCCTGACATTTTAGAAACTGTTTAGTCAAGACTGACTCAGGAAGAATGGAAGTAGTTTATTGCGTCCCTGCTCTAATCAAAGCCAACAAGAAAATGAACATCAAATACAGAAATAAATAACATGTTGCTGAAGACTTTGTAATAAGAGCTGGTAGGCTGCCTAACATCGGCATTCAGCAGCTTGCTTCCACGCTGTTGTTGTGCATCTTTCTGGATAAATTAGCAGGAGACAGCTTCTGAGCTTTGCTGGATAAGCAAAGGATGCTTGGCAGGGCTGTGAAGGTTTGTGCAAACGGTTAACAAATCCGTGGTAGGAGAAGCTGAAAGAGACACCTGTGATGCACCGGGATGTTGCTTTGAATCCAGAACATCTTAAAGCTCAGTCATGTTATTTCAATCCGTGGTTGGAAGCAGATAAATCTGTGAGGAGAGCTCAGAATATTTTATGGAAAATTCTGGATTGATCCAAGAAAACCTTAGAATGTGGGGCACGTTTGGTATGTGATATATTTTATACTTTAACATAGCGCTCTGTGCACATGCTCACTCTGCACCACTACAGAGCTTAGATTCTATCTGATTACATGCCTCCCGGAAGGCTTAATGGATTAGTCGACCACAGGAAATTATGCCTTTTTTTTGTTTGTTTTTTCATGTCATCTTGCAAGTAATTCATCCAGCAAATAAGCAACAATATTCAGGTACACGATGCATTCAAAGTAGCTTCAATGTGATGCTTCTTTTGCTGAAAGGTGTACGAAACCGAGATTAATAGGTTAGGGAAGCATGACGAAGGTAGCTCTCCTCACCTGGCTGGAACACAGTTGTGATGAAAACATAATCCGTTCTGGTTTTTCGTTTAAAACACGCTGGAAGTGATACATTGTTGCGTGTGGTTTGGGGGTTTTTTGTTTGTTTCTTGCCTCATAGTGAACCTATATACCATTTTTTCCATTTGGCACCAAATACAGAAAAAGGAAACCATCACCCTCAGTCTGAGTGGGTCATTTATCAGCAGAAGTTGGCTAATTCCCAAGCTGAAGAAGCACTCGCAAACCAAACATCTCTTCTGAGAGAAGCCTGGCCTACATCCAGGTAGCAGTACCATTGCTAAAAGTCAACTTTGTTTAGGAAGGTTCCTGAATGAGTGAAGACACCCTAAAGTATCTGCATGTCAGTCATAATCAAAGCTGGTCAAACCGTCAAACCAGCTTTAATGAAACGCACTTGAATTCTTTGTTTATTCCATCTGCAATACCATCTGGAAATTGGTCATCTTAATGACAATGGCCTCATTTTTCAGCATGACAACAATCCCAAAGACACAGCAAATGTAGGAAAAGCATAGCTAGATAGAATAGAATAGAATGCCATTATTTAGAAAAACACAATGTTTCAGTAACGACCGGACCTAAACATTACTGGAGCAGTGTGTTGTGCCTCCACGTATTTTTATACACGTTTCAGTAAATTACTGCATAAATTTTCCGTTTTTCTAGCAAAATGTGAAAAGGAAAGGAGGGATTGATGAACACTTTTTCACACTGTTATGTCTTTATGAAAGCAGGCTTTGCTCGTTTAGAGCTGCCTGGGTCAAGTCGCCTAAGCATCGCAATTTGGATTAAAGTCACTCAGATGCTCACCCTCACCCATTTCCCCTGCTTCCTCCTTTTTATGTGCTTTTTAAAAAATAGATGAGGCTAAGAAAATACCAGAAAAATACACTTCCCATAAAAATTCTCAGATAGCTGAAGAAGAACCACGTAGACAGGTTGGTGTTGTGTATGAGGCCCCAGGTTGAAAGTCTACAATGTAAAGATTTACTACATGAAATGAAACTAGTCATGCACATAGCTACTGATACTGACCAATCGTCCCACTCAGCCTCATAATAGATACACCTATGGTATCAATTTCAAAATTCTACATCATCTTGTTCTAAAGTTATCACATTTACAAGATTTTCAGACAACTTGACCTCTGACCCCTGACCTTGAGCCAGAGTTCACTAAGATCTGATTCTTTGCAAACACATTCATAAGGCTCGCAGAATGACTGTCCAACAGGGGGGAAGAACTTGGACTGCAAATGGATTCTTGTGATTCTCCTAAATTCTGCACTCACTGACATATTGCACCTAGTTGAATTCTACAATACATACATACATACTCATATGCAGTACAGGGGCCCCACAGGGAACTGTGCTGGCATGCACCCTGGATCCAGTGCAGGTGGTGGGAGACAGAAGGACTCTGGCCAAAATAACTTCTCTGATGGACAGAGTCTCCCACCCCGTGCATGTAAATGTTGCTGGACTGCAGAGCTCCTTCAGTGACAGACTGCTGCATCCTAGATGCTTGAAGGAGCGTTTCCGCAGGTCCTTCCTCTCTACAGCTGTCAGACTGCACAATCAAAACTGCTCCCAACAAACATAGAGGTTTACATCAGTGCTGTGACAACTTCTGCTGTTATAACTTGCACATTACTTCTCTCAGTCTATATATACACTAACTTATTGAGTTCCTTCTTGGTGTCTCCGTACACTTTTCACCGTGGATCTACTTCCACAATTTTTGTGCTATCTTCACCGTTCAAATTTTAAACTATTCTGGTATTTCTGCTAATGATGGCTATATCTTTTGGTATTTTTCACTATTATACTTTTTAAAATATTAAGCTTTTTTCCTTTAATTTGAAATGAATGGGAAACTTCTGCAATTCTGCTAAAATTTGCTTGTTTTTGAAACTTAACTACTTCCTCATATTTTCAGGTAGAACAACCATTCAAACTTTAAAATGTTCTCAAATTATTGGGCTATTCAGGTATAAATCAGCTTTTTCAAATCTTTTACCGTTTTACTTTTATCCCTTCTAAAGTTTTGAGTTGCAAAATTGTGATTTTTCACAAAATACATGCGTTGTTATGGTTGCTATGCTCTTGGCTTCCAGTGTGCCACTGAAGGTTTTGCAGTCTTCTCTTCATGTCCGAACAACTTCTTGCTACTGGCTCAATTTTCACTCAACTTCCACAAATTATACATCAAAATGTAGGTATTTTTGCTGGCCTTCAGGAAATGTCACTATCATTGTTGTGGGACTTATAGAATTTTTGCAAATCTCCTCAGACCAACACAAAGTCGGAAAACTCTCCATAGAAAGTCAATGGAGAGTTTGTTCAAAATCACCGCTTGATTTCTGTAATGAGAGGCATATTCGAATCGTCATATCTCCTTAATGAAACAAAGTTAAGACATGAGGCTTGTCCCAGTATATCTTCAGACACTCCTGACACTCACAATTCAAGAATTTCTTTCTCACCTATTACCGTTCTGAAATGAATTAGACTTGTTT
Organism: Rhamphochromis longiceps; assembly: GCF_057381845.1. NCBI lineage: Eukaryota > Metazoa > Chordata > Actinopteri > Cichliformes > Cichlidae > Rhamphochromis > Rhamphochromis longiceps. Next base: position 22,986,391 of record NC_140573.1, on the reverse strand, counting down.
GAGGGTAGGAAATTCGTCCTTCGCTCAGATTTCTTCAGATTTCAAACTCTGGAAATGAACCACTTTTTTCTCTCGTCATAACTTTTTGTTGGCTTTCCACAGAGACCTGAAAATTTCCATGACTGTTCACCAAAGCCTGCTGTCTCTTACGGTGAAAGAATGATATTGATACTCCAAATAGATTTAGAGTTAGAAAGCGTTGTTTGAGGGCAAGTCAAGGCAGTTTTTGCTTCGCCTCTACTCAGTTATGGTGCATTACAAGTCAAATATCTTTAATAATTCATATTTTAATGATAAATTGTCAACACTGGAAAATTCCCCCATTTCTTCTGAAGAAAACGGTCTAAGAATGACCGTTCTAGCCCCTACGGTTAGGAAATTATGGCCATTTGTTTGAGGGGAGTCCTCACTATGAGAAATAGATTGCAAAAATCCTGTGTCTCTCTGTGCTGCGTGCACCTGTTTTGGCGGGAAAAAGTACACAGCCTCTCTGATTGGTGGATTCAAATTCAGCAGCTCCCAGTCTGCTTGACTGAGGTAGAAACTTACTTCTCTCTCCCTGTGTGTGTGTGTGTGTGTGTGTGTGTGTGTGACAGAGAGAGAGAAAGCCTTTTAATGGTATGATGTCATTGTAAGATTTAAATTCAATATATTTAGAATGGTTGACTGAATTGGACCTTATGTGTGTGTCTCTCTGTGCATGTGTGTTTCCTTATGTGTACATATTTGTGATTGTGTGGCTGTTATATATTTTTTTTGGCTGATTTTTTTCATTTAACAAGTATATTTGAGGTACCCTCAGCATGTTCAGCATTTTTTCAGCTGTCCATTTTGCTTTTCCAATTTTTCTGTTTAAGTTATTACTATTGTGCTAAATCATACTATTTCTGCTATTTTATAAGATGTGTGCTAAATATAGTATTTCTGCCAAATATAGTATTTCTGGTTAATTATAGTTTTTCTACCAAATCATAGTACAGTATTTTTGCTTTTTATAGGATTTGTGCTTAATATAGTATTTCTGCTTTTTATAGGATTTGTGCTTTTAATATAGTATTTCTGCTTTTTATAGTATTTGTGCTTAATATTGTATTTCTGCTTTTTATAGGATTTGTGCTTAATATTGTATTTCTTCTAAATTATAATATTTCTGCTTTTTATAGGATTTGTGCTTAATATAGTATTTCTGCTATAATATAATATTTCTGCTTTTTATAGGATTTGTGCTTTTAATATAGTATTTCTGCTTTTTATAGTATTTGTGCTTAATATTGTATTTCTGCTTTTTATAGTATTTGTGCTTAATATAGTATTTCTGCTTTTTATAGGATTTGTGCTTTTAATATAGTATTTCTGCTTTTTATAGTATTTCTGCTTAATATTGTATTTCTGCTTTTTATAGGATTTGTGCTTAATATAGTATTTCTGCTTTTTATAGGATTTGTGCTTTTAATATAGTATTTCTGCTTTTTATAGTATTTGTGCTTAATATTGTATTTCTGCTTTTTATAGGATTTGTGCTTAATATTGTATTTCTTCTAAATTATAATATTTCTGCTTTTTATAGGATTTGTGCTTAATATAGTATTTCTGCTATAATATAATATTTCTGCTTTTTATAGGATTTGTGCTTTTAATATAGTATTTCTGCTTTTTATAGTATTTGTGCTTAATATTGTATTTCTGCTTTTTATAGTATTTGTGCTTAATATTGTATTTCTGCTTTTTATAGTATTTGTGCTTAATATTGTATTTCTGCTTTTTATAGGATTTTTGCTTAATATAGTATTTCTGCTTTTTATAGGATTTGTGCTTAGTATAGTATTTCTGCTTTTTATAGGACTTGTGCTTAATATTGTATTTCTGCCTTTTATAGTATTTGTGCTTAAATTTCTACTTTTTATAGTATTTGTGCTTAATATAGTATTTCTGCTTTTTATAGTATTTGTGCTTAATATTGTATTTCTGCTTTTTATAGGATTTGTGCTTAATATATTATTTCTGCTTTTTATAGGACTTGTGCTTAATATATTATTTCTGCTTTTTATAGGATTTGTGCTTAGTATAGTATTTCTGCTTTTTATAGTATTTGTGCTTTTAATATAGTATTTCTGCTTTTTATAGTATTTGTGCTTAATATTGTATTTCTGCTTTTTATAGTATTTGTGCTTAATATTGTATTTCTGCTTTTTATAGTATTTGTGCTTAATATTGTATTTCTGCTTTTTATAGTATTTGTGCTTAATATAGTATTTCTGCTTTTTATAGTATTTATGCTTAATATAGTATTTCTGCTTTTTATAGGATTTGTGCTTAAATTTCTGCTTTTTATAGTATTTGTGCTTAATATAGTGTTTCTGCTTTTTATAGTATTTGTGCTTAATATTGTATTTCTGCTTTTTATAGGATTTGTGCTTAATATTGTATTTCTTCTAAATTAAAATATTTCTGCTTTTTATAGGATTTGTGCTTAATATAGTATTTCTGCTAAATTATAATATTTCTGCTTTTTATAGTATTTGTGCTAAAACATAGTATTTCTACCAAATCATAGTACAGTATTTCTGCTTTTTATAATATTTGTGCTAAAACATAGTATTTCTACTAAATCATACTATTTCTATATATTTCTATTTCTAAATTGCCATACCACTTTTTAATATACAGGTACAATACACAACCTGCACTTTTCAAAATATTCTAAATATGTAAACATCTTTCAGTATCTTGCTCTGTTTGCACACTACAACCTGGGTTTGTATGTAAAATATGTAAACATTGTCTTTCTGTTCTGTGTGTATTTTTGTTTCTTTTTGCCGCTTATACATCAAATTTCCCCTTGTGGGACATTTAAAGCATTATTCTATTCTATTTGTACGTATTGGATGTTCAAAGGACAGAAAAATATTCAAGTTTTTTGTCAGATTCAGTCGCTTATGTCACACACATGGAAGAGAGCTGGCCACCTCATTTTGAAGTTTCAGACTAACTCCTACCTCCTGAGAGCAAAGCTGGGTTCTGAAAGAGATCAGATCCTACAAATTTAAATCAATCTTGTATGTGTGGTAGGAGGGAGGGGTGGTTAAGTCAGCCTCTTCCTACTTCCTAGTAGCTCAGAACTCCATAGTGTCTATACAAACATGCTGTAGTAAGCAACTACCTCGCACCCCGAATTCAGCTCGAATACATTAAAAATGAAAAAACCAAAAATGCTAATGACCAGAATGCACACACTCAACTTGTTACATATTTGACAACATAGAAAAACAAGACAACAGTCTGAATGTTTTTATTTGATATTATTGTTTTATTTGATATATACGATATTTTGTATATGATATATATCTTAAATAAAGCGCCAAATCACAAGTTTCTTCCCTGTTTGTACTGTAAGGTAAAAACAATACAGTACTACAGAGAAGCCCAACAATCAAATGATCCCCCTTTGAGCAAGCACAAGGCGACAGTGGGGAAGAAAAACTCCCTTCTGACAGGAAGAAACTTCCAACGGAACCAGGCTCAGAAAGGGGCAGCCATCCGCTGTGACTGGTTGGGGGCGATGGAAATGGATTTGGTGCTAAAATTCTGCTTCAAGATTTTAAAAGAAGCAAGGCAGCAGGAAAAAGGCAAAAATGTCATGTAATCATTGCTGCCCTTTAAAGCAGCACGTAAAGGGTTTTAAAAAAGCTTTTAACACTGCTGAAAAAAACCTGGAAATTTTGGACTTTTCTGGAGGACTGGGGAGCCCGAATTTCAAATGACTTATCACAGCCTTGTCAAAAGATGAATCATTTGACATCGCAGCATTTAAGACATTGTCTGAGGAGCCAAACTCCTTGATGAGGGATTTGGCCATTTTCTTAATGAACTGATTCTTGTCATTTATCAGATTTATGGCGGACTCTGTGCTGCTGAGTTCAGGCTGTATCAACTCTGTCAGATGGTTGATGAGAGTGTGTATTTCTCTTGAAGTACTTGTGGCCTTAGCCACAGATTGCATGGTCTTAGACTTACATTTTACAAGAAGTGTCTTAAAGAGCAAAAAGGAGAGGTCAGTGGACATTTCCTTAAAATCAGAAGATGACCTTGACACAACACCCATCTCTAATACTTCAAAGGACTCTTTAAGAGAGCCTGAAATGCTCGCAGAGCATTTTTCTGGAGAAACGCTCTTAGGTTCTGCCATTGGAGGTGAGTCGATGGATGCCAGAGAGTATTTTTCTGGAGAAACGCTCTTAGGTTTTGCCATTGGAGGTGAGTCGATGGATGCCAGAGAGTATTTTTCTGGAGAAACGCTCTTAGGTTCTGCCATTGGAGGTGAGTCGATGGATACCAGAGAGTATTTTTCTTTGTTCTCCACCCACAGTAAAGGTTTTTGCAAAAACTTTTCTGCCGCGTCTTCTATGAGGACATAGAGGACTTCAGGAGAAAAGGGACGCTTTGAGCCATCTACTGTTTGTGGAGTCCTGGAGATGACGGTGTCTGAGAGGGATCTCCCGCTTAGAGCTACGGGAATTTGATGCACTCGACTCGTCATAGACAGATTGAACATTTTAGCTGTTACCTCCTTAGAAAAAGTTCTGATTTCCCCACTACTTTTAATGTTTTCCAATGTTTTTTCGAATATAGGGACTTCTTTCTTTGTGAGTGTATCATATAATTGATTAACGTCTGATCTAATGGTGTCAAAGTCCACTGAAGAAGAACTTGGGTAACAAAGAAGCGTATTTCGGGAAGGGGCTCGATCAGAGTTTGCACTCTGGGGACGAGGAGTTTCAGGTACTGACCCTGGCAGGATGAAAACTATGCTTTCATCAGAGGCCACTGTTTCATACTGTGGCGAGCTCAGACAAGGAGGAGACAGAATTCTGTTCAGTCTTGCTCCGCTACAATACTTTGGGTATTTGCAAAGGTTATTTAGACAAACAAAATATTTCCTGTTTGTCTTTTTTGTGTGTTTTAGCTCTTTTTTCATTGTTTCAAACTGTCTTTTTGCAAACATGGAAAAGTGGTGTTTGCGTGCTTTTAGCCCAGTGCTTGAGGTGGATGGCACACATCTGGAGAAGAGGTCTCCTGAATTAAATAATTCTGAGTTAGAGGCAGGTTTGTTTGAGCGATATTTCTCACAGGGCTCTACGCTACTCGAATCCATTTCACCAAATATCTCATGGATGACGTCAACTGCAGCCTGTTCTACAGGGTTTAGAGCTCGGATACTTTCTGTTTCAGCAGTTATTTCACCTTCTTTTGCTACACCTGATCCTTCTGGAAGCTCAATTTCTTCCCCCTCCTGATCTGAATTTTCATCCTCTATCATCTCTTCATTGAAGCTCCATGAGCGAGAGGGATTAAGAGAAATCTCAGTGATTGGTGTTTGCACTGAGATGTCTGCATCCGTACTTTCGGGATCAGAATCAAATGGATCAGACCCACTTGTCGGGCGCTGGCAGCGCAGCTTACCTACAAGCTTTTTAAGGCATGAGGCAGCGTGACGAACCATGCAGTGTAGTTTTTTAATATTACTAAATGTACCGCTAACATAAATGGTGGGGTCCTCCGGGAAATCAGGGCTTTGTGCGAGCAGTGCAACTATTGAACTGATCTTTTCGGAGATCTCTTCCTCAACCATGCGTGTCAGCTTTACAGCCCTCTTACATCGCTTTTTCGGGACATTATGAGCGCTGGCGAAGACCGCTGAGATCGAGTCTCCGAGGGACGGCCTTATTTTCCCCTCATCTAAAAGCACCGGACATTCTTTCACCTTACGATCCTGAACATCAGGAAGGGCTATTTTTAGGATGCTGGCAGAGGCAGTCTGAATGATTTCAGAAAGCATGTCAGCAAGAATGCCTTGTATGTTGGCGTTGCATGTGCCACTTTGTATAAAGTACCACTCAATTTCCGAGAGCTTTTTGAAGTACTTATTGATTGGTGGCAAAATCTGGTCTGGCGTGACCACGATCGAATATTCATTTTCCTTTAGCATTGCCATTGCAGTCACAAATGTTATTTTCTTGGTTTGTGTTATCGGGCTTTGGAGTCGACGTCACGCTGCAATGCATTGTGGGGTCTACGAATCAAAACAAACACACTGTGTTGGAAGACGATTACAAGATGCTTAAAAGCAGCTCAAAAGAGAATGGACTGTATAGAGACCGATTTCGTTCAGAGGGGAAGCAGCGGTACTTGCAGAAAATAGCGTGCATTGGAAATGTGGAGCCGTGTGAAATACGGCTGTGGAGTAGAAACCCTGAAGACCAACTGCTATTGACGTATCCTGACATATTTTCGTACCTTATCTGTGGAATCAGCGCGTACAAGTCGTCATTCAAACAAAGGTAAGTCAGCTCGAGTACTGCGAGTGAAATGCGTTTGCTTTCCCTGCAAACATTCACATTAGTGCAGCATAAATTCATTCATGAGGGGAAATTACAGTGAGAACATGTGGAGGCTGTTAGGTGGATAACATAGTTCAGTGCATTGATGTGACATTGTCCTGAAGGATTTAGTTATTCTTTATGGTTAAAGAAATTGCAATGATTTATTCATATTTATTATAAATCATTCTAATTATACATCTTGCTTCCATATTTGTATCTTGTGTCACTAAAAATACATTTTATTTTAATTTTATACATTGATTAATGACCTGCAGAATCTCCTTATCATATTAAGGGATTCATAATTGTCACTTTATGCTTTCTCCATCTCTAAAGTGATTACATTACACATTACATACTTTAAGTTCATTTTCTGCAGGCAGGTTTCTGACAGAGAACAGGCAGGTTTAGAATATAACATGCAGCGATGGACACATAAAGAAATGAAAAATTACATGTATGTGCTAACTTTCTAAACACTTTGTTACATTTATGATGAAGTAGATAAAACACATTTATGTCGGCCTTGGCTCATAGTTCTTGTCTTTAAATGAACTTTGTCTGTGTGTGTTTCAGGTAGGGCTGCTCAATTAATCGAATTTTAATCACGATTACGATCTGGGCTTTCAACGATCATTAAAAATGAGTGAGCCGATTATTAGCCCCCCCCCCCTCGTTTATCCGCGACACCTTAAAGGCCGTCTGTGAAAATATTGTCGGGCATAAACCGGTCCGTGGCGCAAAAAAGGGTGGAGACCGCTGATTAAGAGGACCCGAGGGAAGCTCGGAAAGCTAAGCAGAAGTTATTTGGAGAGGAGAGTGACTGCCATTGGTTGAAAAGAGAAGTAAAAAAAAAAAACTTCAGTGGTGTTGCACACTATTTTATATTATTTTTAAAAGTCATTGTTAACCCTTTAAAGCCGGTCAGAGCAGCAAGCTCCGTTTGGTGTAACTATTTTTAAATCCCTGTAGAACCTGGACCGTGTAAGCTAGCGCAATAATTTGTTTTGCATATGAAACCGGAGGAGTTGTACTTACATCTGATGCCATCAGCTTGTCCTCGGTCACGGTTTCCTTCCACATAAAGCTTTGCAAAAATTGCATAAAAAGCGCTTGCAGGAACAAAAACATAATATTCCAGAAACAGGCTTCGCCGATCCGATCAGCTGTTCGTAACACTTCCCACAGTGAAACAGACGTCAGCCCGAACTATCACATGTCCGCCATTTCCTGGCCGAAACCGGAAGTGACATCATTTTCGCGGAAATGTAGTTTTTTTACTTGTAGGCCTTAAAAGCCTATACTGGTCATATTTGACTTTTCTGAATAGTTTCTGGGATGCTTAGAACTCGAATTGCACTGCTGGAAATAGTTTATTTTGATGCACATGCTGTTTTCTTTGCAAATTTGCATCATAGGATTGTTTTTTCGTTTTTCCTGCAGTATATAAAAATTGGTGTATCTCCAAAATAAAACTATGAAGACACTCAAAATAAATTTCCTGTTGTAAACTATTTTTTGCAACTTTTTTGTATTTAAAGTTTTGAGGGATAAACCTCTTAAATTTCTCCAAGTAATATATGTAAAAAAAACAAACAAAAACGATTTTCAATTTTTTTTGTAGTTTATTGCTCTTTTTTGCAATTAATGTAGTTACTATGGACTTAATGCATACATATTATTAAAATATGGGCTATAACAGTTGTATAGCAACTTGAAATGCTCCCATAAATGGCACTACAACATGTAAAAAAATAATATAAGCTCTGGCGGACTTGGTTCTATGGTAGGTCTTAAAGGGTTAAATAAATATCGTCAAATAATCGAGATCTCAATTTCAGTGAAAATAATCGTGATTATCATTTTTGCCATAATCGAGCAGCCCTAGTTTCAGGTCCTGCACTCAAAGACTGAATGAACCAGCATTGCAGCCATGGGTCACTGTGAGCATCACAGGGAATGTTGAAGCCGCCCACTGCACCTGTAAGGCCGGAGTCGCGGAGACCTGCACCCATGCGACTGCTCTTCTGTTTAATGTAGAAGCAACAGTGTTGATCTGTGGCACAAGGACTGTTACAGATGAACCTGCATACTGGGTTTTGCTGGGTAATGTGACCAAGATACAGTCAGTGGTTGGCCATAACATAGACTTCTCCTCTTCAGCTGCCCAAAAAAGGCTCTTGATCAAAACATAAACAGACCATTCGTATTGAAAGGTAAAAGGAGCCGTCCTCCAAAAAGAAAAATCCCAGCTGCTTTTATAGTTTACAAATGACAAAATGTTTCCATAAAATCATGAGTGTTTACATGATATCACCCACTACTAACATTACTTTATTTACTGTATCTTTTGAAAAAATACCGCTATTTATACAGCAAAAGACTTAAGAATATTTAACAGGAGCAGGTTTCATTTTTCCCTGGTTTTACTACCACACTGTTCACCAAACCTTCACCATCTTATCCAGAAGGGTCACCTCTTCACCCTCACATGGAAGAAGTAATCTGATTGGCATGGTGGTGTGTTTGAAGCAGGTCCCTTGTGTAGCGCTGCAACCCAGTCACGATGTTTCATCCATTTCATTGGCTGGTTTGCTGCAATAATGCCAAATAATTAGCAACTCTATAGATAGAAGGTAGTTCTGCAAAATCACTCAGTAGGATGTTTGTTCTAATTTGCTATGAGCTCAGAGCGCATCGAAAATAAAACTAATAGGCTATAAAGAGTGATATGAACATATTTAGAACTTACTGGAATGAAAATGTCTGGAGCACCAACAGATATTTGGAGATGGAAGAGAACTGGATATCAGCTCGTCTCACAGCTGCTATCCAGGCTAGACGCCTTCGTTTGGTAACATCGATACACGAGCTGCCTCATGTTGCTTCCAGGTTGGGAAAGAATGAAAAGACAAACCCTTTTCAAGCTTATTCTCTTGCCGGTCGTGCGATCGAACATTGCAGCCGACCACACAGCAAGAACGAACCATGGCTGTCGTGTGTGCCTTCGCTCCTTTTTCGCTTGTGCTTTGTTTAGACCCCCAAAATCCTTTCCACGCCCACCCCCGTGACATCACGCTCCAAAGCCCATAACAGGCACTCACAGGCTGTATCCAAATTCAGGGTGTAATTCTTAAACACTTAAAGCTGAAATTCTGCATTGCACATCTTAATTAATCAAACCAAATTACTTATGGACCTGTGTACATGTGCACACATAGTCTGATGGGTGAGTGAAGTTGAACTCATACCAAAGTGACACTATACCTCGTGCTGAGCATGATCCAGGATAAGTGATTTATTTGTCTCCATAAATTTGTGTTTGTTGTGGAAAAACTGAATCTAGACGTTTAGAATTCATGGCGCTGCAGTGCAGTTCAGTTATGAACACAGAGGGGCAGTGATGTCATTTCTTTCATCAGTGTCTGATCTGTTCAGAGCAAGAACACATCAGCTGGGAGCTCTGTGGGAAGCGCAAGTTTGTGCTTTCCTTTTTTTTTTCTTCTTCAAGAATCCCACCAGGTTATCATGTGTTGAGTGTAGGAAAGCATGGTTTTCTTAAATTCCTGATTGCTCTAAATCTAAAAACAGATTATTCACTAATAATTTCTACATCTGTGCAGGTTGTATGAACGTGGCAGAGCCCAGTGTCTATCAGGAGTTTGATGGCAGATGTGCTTCCAATTAGGGCTGGGCCATATTATACCGTTCACGGTAATACCGGTATAATGTTAGGCAACGATAGGAAAATGAAATATCGCGATAGAATGGGAGTAAAACGCGCATGCGCAGTGCCTTTGTTTTCATACGCACATGGCCGATTGTTGAGTGAAACAGATGAACCAGAATTGGTTTGTAAAAATGGTGCAACTTCAGTGATGTGGAACTGGTTTGGTGTTTGTCCGTCAGATACACGACAAAGCACATTTTTTTGCAGAACATGCAAGCGGCCGTTGTTATTGTCATATTTGTCGGACTAAGATGCTCTTAAATCTGGGAGTAATCTGGGTCCTAAACTCCATATCTTCAGGTCAAACAACACTGCAGCATCACTTAGAGTTAAAAACTGTCTAAATTCTTTCATCTTTAATAAAACGATCAGCATTGCTGCTTTACCAGGTGTAACTATAAAATTTAACTTCCAGGCATCCATGAAAACAAAAGTTATTACATTTAACGGAGTTAGAAGTTAGCAGGAAGCTAGCGGAAGTTAGCTCGCTAGTTTCGCTAGTTACCTAAGCATGATATAGCATGTTCTGACGGAGAGATTTCTGAAAAAAATCAAACGTACAGTTCTGCTATCACTTCCAACATAAATGAAGACAGGAAACTAAACAGCAGTGACGTTTGTAGGGTTACTGAAGTTGGGCTAGCTGGTATATAATGATGTGCTACGTGATCGCTAGCGACACAGCTATGTTAGCATAACATAAACAGTGAAGCTGGAGGACGAACACTAACACTTTTCCACTTATAAAAGTTAACGTGAAGGTTCTTCATGGTTAGAGACAAATGCAATCGCATGGCAGGATACTGTAAACGGACCAAACTTCAGTCAGGAGAACAACTGAGATAATCCATCCACAATACGAGGTTAGTCATTAATATACTGCAACAACATGGGAATAGAGCAGCTGCCAGAGAATTCAACATTAATGAATCAATGGTACAGAAGTGGAGGAAGCAAGAAGAATGAGTTTAATAAAGTTTGATTTATCTGACTGCTTTGTTTCGCTTAATGTGCCTTATAATCCCGTGCACCTTATGGTCCGAAAAATACGTACTGCACACTGCAGTTTAATGTTGCAAAGCACCTCTTTTTAACTTCAGTGGATATTATACATGGTTCTGCTCAGGATATGTCAGCCCATTTCTACTGGAAATGCCTTTTGGTTAAACTTTCAGCAAGGAATTTGCATTTGCACTGTTACATTTTTATAAAGCTTTAATGTACATAAAAACCAGCTTCTTGTTTAAGTGAAAATAAATGGAAGGTTGTCTTTTTGCGCTAGTAATGTTGTGGAGTTGTATTTTGTCTCGCATCAATTATATCGTCGGTTATATCGTTATCGCAAATTTTCAAATATATATCGTGATAAATATTTTTGGCCATATCGCCCTGCTCTACTTCCAATTCCTGTGAATTGCAAACAGGAGGCTCCTCTGAGTAAAGCTCGCCGTGTCCTCGCTTCAGGCTGTTGGAGGTGTGTGTTTGTCAATTAAACACAGATTTCTGCTGAGAAACACGCAGACAGGCCTTCCTGTGATGCCTGAATAAATGAGGACGAAAGCTGATTAATCCTCTGAAGCTCTTTTGTCTCTCAATATGAATGAACATCATTGCAGCTGTCTCTCACAAATGCTGGTTTATATTCAGAAAACAGAAAAAATATATATATATATAGTTGTTCACAAAGCTGCAGATTTCAAAACTTAAGTAGGACTCGTGTGTTTGCAGAGAATGGAAAGAAAATATCCAGCGAGCTTTAGATCTGAGAGTTTGACCTTGTTGAGGTCAGAGCGGCACGACTGCTTCAAGCTAGTCACATCTCTGAATGCACAACGCGTTGAACCTCGAAGCTGACAGACTACAGCAGCACAAGAGCACACCAGGTGTCACTGTTAGCTAACAGGAAACTGAGGCTACAACTCACACAGACTCATATTTGTGATTAAGTAGGACTCAGGATGCTAGAGGGAGTTTTAAGAGCCTTTTTGAGTTTTCAGGTGGAGTTGTGGGCTCTGCAGTTCTGCCTGTGGGTGGAGCCCTCCTGCTTAGGTTGCCCTCATGAATTCTTTCACCACAATGGTTTTGTGTCCCATCCCTCACTAACCTCCTCTGTGCAGTTTCGGCTGACGTAATGTGTTCAAAACCAGCCAATGACTTTTGGACTTGTGTACCTGTAGGGAGAAGGACTTTACCTGTCTGCTCACTCACTTTTCCTGAAACTCGCCACCTAAGCCTTAGTCGCTTACACCTCCAAGTAAGCTTGTTAGATCTGATGATCTGTTGATCTGAAGCTTTTACTGCAAAACTCATGTCCACCTTGGTCTCAAAGTCTGAATGTTAAGAATTGAATGCTTTTCAATACATTTTTAACCCTGTAAAGCCTGAATTATGAAAGACTTCATAGGAAAGTCAACTTTCAAAAATTGTTTATTTAACCTTCTGACAACATCCAAAAAAGAAATGAAATATCAATTTGTATACCAGTTTTAATTTTTTAAATCACTTTTTCTACATGTGGCATTTTTGGTGCAATTGATTGCTGACAGTAGGATCTAGGAATGGCAGACGCCCACGTTATAAACGTCGGTGATGAAGAACACACCACAGTGCACAAAATTCAGCTCACAGCAGCTGCAGGTACATGTGCTTAATACAACAAATCAGACTACAAAACAACAAACTAAAATAAAGGCATCTCTGAGTCAAGTGTAAAAAATGAATGTTAATCGATGGATCGCTGTGGCCGGTCTGTTTTTTGTCTGTCCTACCACACTTGAGAGTGGAAAAGGAAGGCTGAAGTCTCGCAGGTATCTGTCCCACCATGAAATGGGAACGAAGCTCTGGCTTCAAAGATGCCTGGACGATCGTAATAATGACGATCTTTGGTTGGCTCGCCATCCAGTTAACTGGAACTGTGGAATCTCTGTTCTTCAATGGAGGCCTGCTTCGTTTCGTCTGTCGAACTGTTTACCAGATGGAAAAAAACCCTGACCTACAGACAGGTCACATGATCCATATGGTCACAGTTTCTCCATACACTGAGCATGTCATACACAGTCAGTGTAACCTTTATCTCAGTTCAACCAGCTCAGTGAACTTTAACACCATCAACTTGAAGTGCTCACTTACAGTTCAAGATTTCAATCAATGTTTTATTTCTATAGGACATTTAAAAAGGACCGTGTCCATCAAAGTGCTTCACACAAGGTAGCAAAGCAGATTACAACAAAGGCAACAGTTATAGTTACAGTTACATAGCACAACTGCAGACCAGGTGGAAGTCCAAACTAATTTGCTTCAAAAGCTAGATGGAACAGGTGAGTTTTTAAGCGTGATTTAAACGATTGAATGGAATCTGACATGCGGACATGGATAGGAAGATTATTCCAGAGTTTGAGTGCGGCAATTGCAAAAGCTCAGTCCCCTCTAGTCTTTCGTCAGGGCCTTTGTTGCACTAAGAGCAGTTGGTTAGAGGATCTGAGTGCTCTCTTGGGGCTATACACGTCGAGAAGTTCTGTTAGGTAACTGGGCGCCAGGTCATTTAAAATTTTAAAAGTATACAAAAGGATTTTAAAAACGATACAGTATTTAACAGGAAAGTAACAAACAGGTTGGTCTAGTTGCCATAATTAGTGTAACACAGTGGAATGAGTGTTGAACAAAATGTGTATTAGTGATGTCCTCAGCTTGGAAGATCTGAAAGGCACTCCAAGAGGCATTTAACCAATTTTTCATGAAGGATCTGAGGGTGTTAACAGAAGGTCCAAACAACATCTTCTAGGTATGTGAAACACTAAAACACTTTTAAAGTCAAAGATTGTATGCTGATTGTTCGTGTGATGGCACACTATGACAAAATGAAACACAACAACAACTTTCCTTATGTATAAATCTTTTATTGGATATTTGGACTTCCTAGATCTGGATTTTTCTGCCCACTTCTCCACTTCCTAAGAAGAGTCACCGATTTGGGCTTCAGTCCAGTCCAGACCAGTTGTGGTTACTGGTAGTGCTGTTACTGTCCATTTTAATGCTTTTAAACTTGGTCCAGTTCTTCCAAACCAACTGTTTCCAACAACAATGGTACAAGGACAAACAATGGCAGCGCTGATGTACAAAGAAAAGGCTGTTGGTAAAAGCATCAGTACCAGTGGGCGGTTTTCTTTAACAACTAGAAACTCTCAAAACTGTTCACGTGTTCTTCGTAAAACGTAAATTTTTCAAATACACTTTAGTTGTACATCATTTAAAACACAAAACACTAAACCTCAAATAACAGACGAATAAACTGACTTCACATCCCTGTGCATTCCAACATTTTCTGCACCTTTACCCTGAAAGCCACTTCATTAAACCACAAACATCACACATTCACATCAAACTTCTGCACAGACCAGAAGAACTGCAGTTTACTGTGGGTGACAATTAACTCAGGTTGAATGAATATATGTTAACATATGTAGTCTTCATACATGAAACGAAATGTTGGGTGAACCAACCTTTGCCCCTGCACATTTGTGGCAGAGGAAAGTTTAAAAATGTGTTGATAAAGAAAAATTCAACAGTATATTTTTTTCTTCTGCTTTTCCTTTTAAAAATTGCCAGACCTTTGGGAGATGAAGAGCAATATGGTTGCCATAGTTTGATGATTTGTGGCTCAGTCACACTGGAGGACAGAAAATTGAACAGCAACCTTGCAACTAGGAAAAAAAGTGGTGGTTGGCCGATGATTGAATATATTTTTTATTTTGCTGTCAGAGACACTCCTCCAAGCAGCCATTTCAAATGCAACGAGATTGCAAGTTCATTGCACACAGTTTAAATAATTTTGGTGGCACTGCAGTCTCTGACCACTCTAGAGTGACCGTAGCATTAAATTTGTGTTGTGTGCAAACTTTAAAAACTCTTATTTATTAGAGCTTTTGTTCCCCCCACTGTGATCTTGCGGTTATTAAACCCGCTATAAACATGAACATCCTTCTAGACACCTTTTCTTTTTGGCTTTTACTTTCTCTTCCAGTCTTTAAGGCACTCGCTGGTGGCAAAAAGAAGGCAGAAACAAGCAAGAGTTGGTGAAAGATAGGAGACAGTGAATCCCGATTATAATGAGGTCTTATCATATAAATGTAAATTGAGCACAGGGTTAGTTCAGAAAAGCCACAAAGCCAAGCCAGCTCTGCTGCGCATCCAGTTGGCTTGTCTTTCATATGGTAGTTTTTTAAGCTGCTGTAAGGTCCCAGAATGGGCAGGAGGCAGAAATTACCTTCTTTCACAGTAGTGACTGAAATGTATTTGTAAAATCAGACTGAGCTCTGACCTCAGTAACACAATGGGAAACAGAGCTCAAACATTTCTAGCTAAAGTGGCTTTTAAAAGCCGGTCAAATTTTGCTTCGTGCGTTCCATTTCTTAACATCTGAACTGAAAAAAACCTTTAAAAGATTAGAAGTTCCCCATTTTACACAAAACTGCAATAACAGTCCGAGAAAATTCCACACACAGCACTTTGAGTGTTTTTGGTACCAAAGTGGTTCAAAGAAATCAAAGTGAAAACAAGCTAAGATGCATTTATATCTGGTGGTCATCTGGTGCCAGATTCTTATCAGAGCTTTGCAGTGTTTCCATCAAGTACCAGAGACACTGCACTGGTTGTATTGCTCCACAGATTAAAGTTGCAGTTTGCGAGGCTTGAAACACAAGAAATAAACATCTCCTGAAAAACGACCACACAACTTACAAACTGCACATTAAATCTTTGATAATAAGTCGAGCTCTCATCTCAAGATCATCGTCTGGGTTCAGGAAGAAAAGAATATTGCAGATGTATCATGATTTTGTGTTGGCAATGAATAATGTGCAGCAAAAGAAAAAATAAGAGTTCATTTAAGCTTCTGTGGTGTAACAGCACTTTTTTGATTTACGCAAACATATGAACAAACAGTGAATGGGAATATGCCGTTTTTGTTCCTCTTATTTCACAGCTGACACGTTTCCTCACTGCCCTGCAAACTATTTTTGAAAATACTGAATCTTTTAGGGAGTTGTTAGCATGTATATTCCTGCAATACTGGGATTGTACAACTTTGCAGACTCAAAGTAGAACATGAATGTCAGAGAATATGGAAGATTTAAAATGCTTAAACAAAAAACACTCCTAAGTGTTTAGTTTTTGACTGAAGGTGCTTCGGGCTGCTCCATCATTGCCCAAGCGGTCACCATAGTGGATGGATCCAAGTTTGAGCTGGCACAGATTTTAATATCTGATCACATGTTTATTTTAGCATTAAATTAAATGTTTTTGTTATTGCTAATTATTTTTGAAGACTTTAGATGCAAAAGCCTCTAAGCACCAGAATGCTAGGAAGCTACTATTGTGTAGTTGTCCTTTCAAACCCACACTGAACACATTGTGTTGGTAAAAATCGACACCCCACTTTGGCAGGAAAAGCCCACATGTCCACAGCACCACCAATGAGAAGATGCAAATCAGGTCATGTGATTTTCCAACAGGACATTTCTTAGTTTGTTCAGGCCAACTTCACGCACTTTTACATGCATGTCTCAAATTACTTGACATGCAGGATGTAGGAGTTTGCCCAACAGGTCTATGTGTTTGTAGACTTTGAAAAAGTTTTCGACAGCACTCGTGGGAGTGTCCTGTAGGGTCATGAAGGTTATCAGGTCCATGTAAAACTGAAAAAGTTGTTAATTTTGATTAATTTTTTATACATCATTATTTGACAGGAATTTCATATTTATCTTTATTCTGAACAAAGTGTAGTGTATCTGTGTAGGTTCTCAGTCCTCTTTTATATATTAGTCCAACTCCCATGGTAGTATTCTTTCAGAATACCATGACCTCGACTTCAAGAAGTCCAGTCGCCTTTTTTCCAAACTCTTAAGTGCAAGGTGTAGTTATTGTTTGCTGTGACGGTTTTGACATTTTTATAGACTGTTGACATTTTTTGTTTTACCAGCCTTAGTTGTTCTTTTAGTTGTTTTTACTGTCTTACTGTGTGTGGTGGGGCGTGGTCTGCAGCGCAGCCGCGGGGGGAGGCAGATGCACATGAGCGGCATCCACAATCACGCCTCACCGGTTTAAAACAGATGAACGGCCTGTCGTTGTTGGTGTGTGTTCGACTGGCGGCTGAAAAGATACAGCAACCAGTAATAAAGTATGCTGAAAGGTGTTGAGATGTGTGTCAACACCTTTCATGTGTCGTGCATCGTTTGCATTGTGTTATTCTCTTTTATATGTTATTCCATCATTGTTGTGCGTTTTACTTATTTTAGTTGCATTTTAGTTTGTAAAGCACTTCATGGAGCATGAACTGTTGGAATTGTGCTATATAAATAAACTTGACCTTGATTTAGATTGTTGCATATCACTTTTCTGATCTTAAATTACATATTATGGATTTTTTCCAGCTTCATCTTTAATGATTATTTTAAACGTTTCCTATTTTTTGTCCCAAAACGTGGAAAAAAACGGTACAGTTGATCCAACTTTCATATTTACGAATAAGCCATTGCACTGCACTGATAAAACATTTAAAGCAAAACATATCAGGCAGAGGTTTGTGAACCTGAAGTTTTCAAGTTTAGTTTATATGTTTAAGAGATAACTGATAGTGCTTACATTTATTAAACGTTTTTTTTTTAAAAGTGTTTCTTGGGTTTGTATGCTTTTTAAATCTTCCATACGATAAGGATGAAGGTGAAAGACTGTTCAGAGGCACAATCCATGTGCTGCCAGGTCTCATTTAACTGACTCCATGCATTATCCTTTACTCATCCTTTAACTCTGATAACAATATTAATGCATAATCCAAAAAATAGAGGCCATAACAAGCAGATTTATTTCATTTTAACACTTTACCACCTTAAATTTGAAGCTTTTTTCAAAGATCCTGTGATACCCTGTCTTCAGAAAACATGAAAGTAAGCAGACCTTCTCTTGCATGTGGACTTGAACAGAAAAATGGAAAACAAAAGCAGTTATTTTTGCAAGGGGTACGGCAAAAGAAGCGAAACTGTACAGATTATAAAAGCAAAAATCACGCACAAACATAACAATTTTGGCTGTTCACATGATTAGGCTGTTGTGATTCTTTTTGATTTTTTTTTTTGTTGTTGCAGTAAATAAAAAAGCCGCTTAGCTAAAAACAAATAAACAAAAACAAATAAAAAAAACCCACTTTTACACACACCCTCACAGACAGTTTGCAAAAGAATAAAACTAAATGGTACCATGTCAGTCCATTAAAAAGAAACATTTCATGTTGGATATGCAAAGCCTCTGCCTAAAGCCTGCACACAAACAAACAAACCTAAACAAACTAAATGAAATTATTCAGCTGTGAGTCACAAGCACAGTATCATCAGCATAGAAACACATACTGCTGCTAACTGTAGAGAAAAAACTACATTTGGCCACGATACAAGGGAAAAAAACCTGCTGCTTTCTGGGTTTATATAACTCCTCGTACCCCGAATTCACTGTCCTTTGTTCCTCCATTGAGACCCCTGATTGGTCAGTGGTGTGTACCGTAGAGTAGAGTTGGACGATATAAGATTTTTTCATATCACGATATGTTTTTTTCATTTCAGGCTATAACGATATCTATCACGATATAAGCCAAATAACTATATTTGTAAGATTTAAATGTGCCGTTGCTCACAAGAAAAATGTGAAATAATCAGCAGCTTGTTTTTATTTAAATATTGGCACTTGTGCTGTACGTAACAAGTCACGTGACGTGACGCTGCGGCTGTGATTGGTTCGGCTCTGCGCTACTTAATTTGGATTGGCTGGGTTTATTTTGTTTTTTTTTTTGTTTTTTTTTTTAGAGGACAAGAGCAGCGAGGTCTATCGCGATAGTTTAATTTTTCTATCGAGAAAAAGTTATATCGCGATACATATCGTTATCGTTCTATCGCCCAGCTCTACCGTAGAGGTTTTCCCATTTTATTCAAACTTAATCTTGTATACTTTAGGATGAAATTCACCCCACATCCACAGTTTCCAGACTTCAGAAAGTGGTCAGAAAAGGTGCCCAAAGCAGCTGCACTTCCAAAAAAGAGCAGAGTACCAAAAAGGACATATTTGGGAATGCCTCATTTTCATGCTCATTCTTCAAAAAAATCCCAAAATCTGAAGCCTTCATTTCTTGTGCGGCACGTTTTTCCTTCAGTCCTTACATGATGAAATTAAAATTTGTGGCACATTGAAGCCAAATACAGAAACAACAAGGTCCGAGGAGTACACCAACGTACATCCCAGGTACAATTAAAAAAATAACTCTGATTTCACACAACTTTCATCTGTAATCACATCGCGCCATTTCACATCTCTCCTCGCAATCTTTTTTGAGATGCCAAGCAGAAGTACGCCATGTAGGTGTAGTAGATATCAACACTTTAGTTTCCACCACTCCGGGTGTACGTTAACACTTTCCTCACCCCTCCAGACGTCCCATAACTCCTCCCCCTTTAGTCCTTCCTTTGGATCCACCGACCAATCCCCTCACCCCTGCCAAATACTTCAGTCATTACATGATTAAACATTCAGTGGAGTCCGTGAGCTCGCCATCCTTTGAGTCCTTGTGTTGAAAACAAAATCCTGTATTTTAGCATCCATAAGCTCCTCCCCCCGAACCCTCCTCGAGGTCTGGCGTCAAAGGTCGGTGACCTTATTCTCTAGGGCGGCAGCGACCTGTTGAAGGCGAAGGGTGAGCTGTTTGTTCTGGGCTGCTGGGTCCTCGTCCAGCGACTGGATTATCTGAAAGAAAAAAAAATTAAAACTGAGGCATATTTACGTCAATATGTGTAAAAGGTTTTATAGTTAATACAAAAAAATCCTCTGAGTAACTATAACCAGACGGAAAATCTTTCTTGTGCCGCCATCTAGTGGCTGTTTTATCCCAGCATTAAAAAAAAAATGCAACGCTATATTAGAGGCAGATATATTAGATTTACTGGTTTACGCCTAAACTTAAAATTGAAAGCACTCTGTGGTACTCTCTTCGAACAGAAATCGAACAGAAAAAACAATATTTGGCAAATATGAGAGAAAAATCTGTTGCTTTTTAGGCTTATTAAACTTAATGCATCTTGATCACTCACTGAAGTTTTTACCAACACTGGAAAAGTTTGTTATGAAAATAGTCGATATCAGTCCAGTGAAATAATAATCTGGATTTCTGTACAACTTATTTTAAGCTTAAATAACAATGATAACAGCTCTCTTCCCCCTTGTAGCTCATGGATTCAGCACACACAACAGCACAAAGGTAGATAAATTGAAGACAGCAGCTCTCACCACATCGTAGTACTTGCTGGCAAACTGGTACAGTTGATTTAAGGCCACCTGGGTGTTCAGCTTGTCTGTGTGTTGCTACAAAGGAGAGAGTATGAGCACAGTTCAGACAGGTGCTGCATCTACTTTCAAGTCTTAAGAAACATTTTTGAAGCTTTGCACACTTTTGATACTCAGAGGTTAATTAAAATAAAAATAAATGGATCCAAGTCTTAACTGGATGGAGCTGCTCAGGATTCAACCAATGTTGAATGTGTAGTTTAGCAAATAGTTAAAATTGACTTGCTGCATTTTATATTCCATACTGATGCTCTACACCGAAAGCCACTTCATTAGGTACACCTGTTCAACTGCTCATTAAGGCAAGTCTCTAAATCAGCCAATCACATGGGAGTATCTCAGAGCCTGTAGGCATGTGGATGTGGTCAAGATGAACTGCTGAAGTTCAAGCTGATTATCAGAATGAGGAAGGTGATTGAAGTGACTTTGAACATAGCCAGAAGAGTCTGAATATTTCAGAAATTAATGATCTGATAGGACTTTGTCACACAATCATCTCTAGAGTTCACAGAAAAATAGTCAGAAAAAGAGAAAATGTCCAGGAAGCGGCAGTTCTCTGCCCGTTGAGGTCAGAGGAGAATCACCAGAAGCCTTCCAGCTGATAGGAAGACAACAGTGACTCAAACAACCACTCGTTACAACCACAGTGTGCAGAAAAGCATCTCTTAACATGTTAATCCTTAAAGCAGATGGGCTACAGCAGCAGAAGACTACACCGGGTGGTGCCGCTCCTCTTGGTAAAGAACAGGAAGCTGAAGCAGCCGACAAATCTGCAGCGGCTGTGCGATGCCATTGTGTCAATGTAGACGAGTATCTCTGAGGACAGTTTGCAGCACCTTGTCGAATCTGTGCCACAACGAATTAATGCAGATTGAAGGCAAATAGAAGATTCAACCCAGGACTGTCAAGGTATACTGTATAATCTTGTATAATCTTCACCTGTTAGTTACTATAAGTAGTAACTACTTGCACATGCACTGCAGAGGGATGAAACATGCAACAAAGCACAAACAGAGGTGGGTTCATACCCTGGACACCTCAGCGAGGTGCGTGTTCATGTCCTGGTCACTGACTGGAACCATCTGCCTGATGCCCCTGTAGTAACTGTGGAAAGAGAAACAGTCAAAACAAACTATCAGGTGGTTTCTGTGAGTTCAATCACGCAGTGGATCATCAGACGGCTGTCCTGATTAACCACTGAGGGTAATTGAACCCCGTAAAACATCACCTTCAGGATGTTTTACGGGGTTTTTCAAACAGCCTCCAAGCTCAGCAGCCGTGATTTCACCAAATATTAGAAAATCCAAAAGGACTGAAGCAAACATCTGTCAAACCACACCGACAAGAGCCATCAGTACAAAAGAAATGGTTAGTGATGCATGAAAAGACATTTGAGAGCTCACATTTTTACATTCAAACACACTGCCATTTTTTTAAATTTCACTCTGCTGTTCAGCCAAAACACCATTTCATATACACACACGTTTCCTCTCTGAGGATATTTAGAAGTTTAAACTCACTCGTCGACCATCTTCTTGTACGTGGAAATCTCTTTTGCATAGAGTAGCTTGTTGCTGGGAGACTCCTGCAGCCAGAGAGAGAAAATAGATGAGCATGTTTGTATGAACACGACAAAAAAAAAAAAAAAAGGTGGTAAATCTGCCTCCTCGTCATCAAAAAGTGTGAAAATGTAGCTTTCAGTTCAAGAAAAACACTCAAATAACAGGAGATTTCCCTCTACCTCTCAAAACGTTCCTGTCACAATGTCAGTGTGCACAGAAAGCAGGTTTTTGTAAATACCAACCAAAAACTACACTGCACTTAAAATGCCACCTCTGGCTGTAAACACAGAAGTCCCGCCCACCCGCAGTTCAAATCTTATGTTAACGAGGGGCAGCCAATCAGAAGAAAGCTAGTTAAAAAGGAAAGTGGCTTTAAAAGTCTAAACAGTCTTTACTGCGATTACAAGACAGAGAGCTGACTTTCACTTCAGCGTCCTCTCTGTTGTTGATTTGACAACCATAAATTGCCTGAAAGAATCTCTGGTTGCTTCAGCAATCACAGAAATCCACCGAGCATAACCAAATATCTACTTTAATACATTTTAAATGACGGCAAAAAGTGGACATCATCTGACTCTCTGGGGCTCTGAGGTTCTTCTCTTGTGTCCAAAACAGAAATTTACTGAGCTGATAAATAAATGGATCGCATATTTGGTTTAAAATAGCAGGAAATTGCTGAAATCAGAGAAATTGCAGCGGGTAGTTGTGGTTGTAATTGAAAAATGGCCCAGATCGCTTCTCTCTCAGAGACATTCACAGGGTTACAAACATGGCGCTCTTTGAACGGACTGATTCTCA
This sequence comes from Rhamphochromis longiceps, assembly GCF_057381845.1. Lineage (NCBI taxonomy): Eukaryota > Metazoa > Chordata > Actinopteri > Cichliformes > Cichlidae > Rhamphochromis > Rhamphochromis longiceps. The sequence continues at coordinate 22,963,544 of NC_140573.1, read as the reverse complement.
CTCTGCTCAGCTTGTGCTCCGTCTTGGTGCAGGCGTCCATGAAGGTCTGTGCGATGACGTGCAGCGAAGCATCCACCACCTCCGTCACGTGGACGTCGAAGATGAAGTGAGGGTTCCTCAGGATGTTCACCCAGAACCGCATAGGCAGGCTGAGGACACACAAAGACATCTGCTGCTTAAAGTCACGACTCTGGAATATTTTTCTTATTTGTTGTTGACCTGTTCGTGGCAATCATATTTCATTTCGGTTGTTTTGGATGTCAGTACTGTAATTTTGTTCGTCTTTAGTTTTGGATGTCTATTGCCATTTTGTGTCTCTTTTTAAGAATTTTGTGGTCAGTTTATTTGTCTTTAAGTTGGTTTTGACCTGTTCGTAGATGATACAAGTCTTATTTGGGTATTTTTGTGTCTCTTTGTGGTCCTTTGGTCCTCTGTTTTCTTGAGTCCTTCTGGATGTGTTTGTGGTTAGTATGTGTTTTACTTTGGTTATTTTGGATTTCATGAAGGTAATTTTACTTTACATTGTTTTGGATCTCTGGAACCAATTCATGTTTCATTTAATACGTTAGTTTCTCTCTGTGTTTATCTTCAAACTTTTGTGTTTAATTTTAGTCATTTTGCATCTTTTTGTGGCCGTTCTTTATCTTTAAAGTGAGCATTTGGTTCCATTTTTGTGGTTTTTGCCACATTAGTATTTTTCTTCTTTTCGAGACCAACTTGCATCTCATTTTTGTTGGGTCATGGTTCTTTGCAGCTCTTTCCGGATCACTTTGTAAGTCCATTCAGCAATAGTTGGCCAAAAAACAAGAATTCTGTTTTTGTGATAAACCAAAAAATAAAATTTGCCAGAGTACGAGCTGAAAATGTGAAGCGATGGATCCGAAAGCTCGGCAGGTGGAGCAATGCTTACTAGGGATGGGTATCGTTTAGGTTTTATCTGATACCAGTACCAAACCGGTACTTTTGAAATGGTGCCGGTGCTTAAACGGTGCTCGAACCGGTGCTCGAACCAGTGCTTAAAGAATGGAGAACACACACTTTGTCCAAAAACTTCTCATGTTTAGCTGTTTTCCACTTTTTCTTTGGTCATTTCAGCCTTTTTGGCCAGGGTGAAGGGAGTATCTGCCATCAAACAAGAAGACAGCCGCATGTAGCTATGATGATGTTTGCTAGTTCACCTTACATGCATTAATGTAATAACGTGGTCAGCTTACTCAATGTAAACTACACATGAACAGCAATAAGCTACTCACGCAGAGAAGAACGGCTGCTGCTGCCATCATCATCTGTCATCATTTCTGCTACACTGGCAGGGCTAGGGGCCAAGACTGTACTCTTTGGGTTCTTGGGGGATGTTGCTAACTCCGGGTCCGATAACAGGCACCACACCCGCAGTAGATGTGCACGGTGTGAGGTCTCGCAGCAAGCTATCAAATACGGCGCATTTCTCGGCTTTTAAAAAAATGCTATGCGTCGCCAGGTGTTGCACAGTATCAGCTTAAAGCACTTGTTGCAGGCTGCTGAGTTTGCATCTTTTGCTGTGAAGTACAGCCAGACTTTGACTTCACTTTGGGAAATTTTAATCTGTAGCTCTGCTCTAAAAGAACGTACGTGCCTGGGCCCGCCTTGCAAAGGTAAAATGATTGGCTAGAATTCAAAGTGTATGACATCTCAGGGGGAAAAAAAGCACCGAAATGTGCGCTGCTTTTCGGTCTGGTTACTACAGTTTATGTCAGAACCGGTGCCATTACCGGTACCCATCCCTAATGCTTACTGTAGTAGATGCTCAGTTTCAGACTTCAGGATGTAGCCGACGCTCCATTTCCCTTTACTCCTCCTTCTCTCCTTTCATCCCCCCACCCTCACTGCCTCCCCAGACCATAACCCCCATCAATAATTCACCAGAACTGATAAATATTTCATTTACCAACTTGTTCAGATGTGTGTGTATGTGTGCCTCTGATGATTGACAGGCTTAGCTCAAGGCCAGTTTGAAAACAGAGAAGTTTGGACTTAAAAAAAAAGAGGAAGGGAAAAAAAAAAAAAAGCAATCTCCCCATCTCTCTCAGTTTCTCTATCCTTCTCCGTTGTCTCTGCTCCGTCATCGTTTATCTGCCCTGATAACAGCCTGTCAATTAAATCAGGCTTTTATGTGGTCCACGGCCCGGTTCAGAAGTGACGAGGACATAATTACTCCCTCCTTTGGCTGATGAAGTATCTCACACACAGACACACACAGAGCAGTGAAGCAACATAATTATTTCTCTTAGCTGGTTTTCTTTGCAGGTTGTATCTCACGCCGGGATTCTCAGCAGCTTTGAAGATGAGCTGAATCAGCTCATCTTCTGAGGCCTTTACTGACAGCATGATCCACATGAAGCCGTTAGAACAGTTTCAGGCCCACAGATCACTCATTCAGACGTTTCTTGTCGCCAGCATTTAAATCTCACAGTACACGATATCATCCTAGACCCAAAACAGCGGTGTCAGACTCAAAATCTGATCAAGTGGGCCAAGTTGACAAACAAACAAACACCTCTCTAAATGTTAACCTTTCTTATGTTACCGTCAAATGAGGGAAAACAGAGGTCGGAGACTGCAGCAAGACCTAATGATGGTCCCTCTGTGCATTGAAGTCGGGAACCAGGTCTGCGAACCTCTAAGTTATCGTCTTCAAAGCATCAAAATGGCAATAAACGCAAATACCGATGCAATAACACTGCTCGGCAACCTTATATAGGAATAACACCAGAATACAATCAGCTGGCAACCAGTTGAGTCGAGTTCCCTTTTGCACAGAGCTGTTTCACAGATGAATTTTAGGTTACCTGGATAGCATACTTGGTGTTTTTGGTGAGTCTTTGTACCTGTTGGTCTTCCAGATGTGCAGCGTCTCCTCGTCTACATTGTCGTGTCTCTGCGCCTGCTCGTCCAAGAAATCGAAGAAGTATTTGACGGCCGGAGGGACGACGGAACTCGAGCACAGCACGCTGCGGAAGAAATTATCCACAAACTGCTGCAAAGTGCCCTGTAACACAAAGACACACAGTGTTTTAAATGTATCTATTTAATATAGAAAAAAGGACCCTTCAGATTAAAAACATCTAAAAATTTAAATAAGAGTGTCCTGACAGTGCAATCAACAGAATTGCATCTGCTAATAACAAATACAAGCAGAAAAAACCCACAAATTAAGAAATATGAGAACTTCGTCATGTCTGCGAGTTTCAGCAGCAGAAACTCGCAGACATGACGGAAACATCTGCAGTGAAACTGCACAGCTGTACCTTAACAGACAGAAGCCTCGTCAGGTAGATCTCTGTGATTGCTTTGGTCATCGCTTTGTCCTTCATGCTGCCTCGCTTCGACTTCACCTCGTCAATTTCATCTGGCTGTCTCACCAGGTGGAAAGTGTTATCGTCCTCCAGCAGGGCATTTTCTGCAGGTGAGACAGGACTGCATGAAGTTGATGTGTTTTTTTCACTCATGTGCATTTAAAAGTTGCAGAAAAAGTGTGTGTGTGTGTGTGTGTGTGTGTGTGTGTGTGTGTGTGTGTGTGTGCGTGTGGACGTACTCTCTTCATGGCTGTCTTGGTGCTGGTGGAAAGACTGTGTGTGCAAAACTCTGGACAGCACCAACGTGGCGTTGTCTCGAACCTGTAAGACAGGAAATCGGTTAGAAATTGAGGGAAGTGATGATTTTCTGTCTCACTGCAGCGTTCTCAATAAACAAATTTTCCTTAAATGTCAGAAGGGAGAGTGGACTGGACTGGCGTTTTAATTCCTGCTGGTCTTCGCCATTTCTCTACGCTTCCACTTGTTGGTGATTTTGGTGCAGAAGTAAAGAGCTCAGCTCAACACAGAGAAACAGACATGATTAAAAACACCCAGAGAGCGCAGAGGGAACACCGACTTGCTCAGGACCCCAACATTCCTATGGAAGAGGTGAGGGTGTACTTAGTTTTTCACATGACTTTAGTTTACATGTGAAAAAGAAAATCAATAACTGCACTGGTGCTGAACGGCACTAATCTACATTAAAATTGCTGTGCAAAAACATTTTGACCAAAATAAAAACAGACAAGTCCAAGAAGGAAACAACAAAATAGATACATTTAGGATAGATGAGGAAAAGTTAATTGATTGCATGTTCTCTCCTTCCACAGTCCACATGTGCATTAAAGTAACTGGTGATTCTACACTGTGCTGAACGTGAGTGTGAATGGTTGTGTTTCTCTGAGTTAGCCCTGGCGACCTATCCACGATGTAACCTGACTCTCACCCAGTGAAAGCTGAGTTGGGCTCCAGCCCCACCGGATAAGCGCTTAAGAAACAGATGGATAAAACACGATAAAAGGTTAACGTCTGAACTGATTTAGGAGAAGATCCTTTTTCTGTGAGTCTCGTCTGCAGGCGTCCTGCATTGGATGGGCAGTAACACACTAATAATATTATTCATCTAATAATATAAAAAAATGTTTTTTAAATGATGCCACATTAACACTTTTACCCAGGATTACCAAAGCATTCATGACCTCTGAGGAATGTTAATTGATTGGCTGAGGATCTAAATCTCTTTTATGCCCGTTTTGATAGGGAGAACACCGACCCTGTCCTGTCCCCTCTCCCCTCAACCGATCCTGCTCCAGTCCTGAGCACTCATGAGCTGAGGCGTGTGTTCCGGAGCATTAACACCAGGAAAGCGGCCGGGCCAGATGGAGTGCTGGGCCGGGTGCTAAAAGACTGTGCTGCGGACCTGGCGGACGTCTTCACCTCTATATATAACACCTCGTTGTCCTGTTCACTGGTACCATCCTGTTTCAAAGCAGCAACCATCGTTCCCATCCCAAAACAGTCAAATGTCACATGTCTGAACGATTTCAGACCTGTGGCACTCACCCCCATTCCCGCCAAATGCCTGGAGAGACTGGTCATTAAACACATCAGAGCTGCTTTTCCACCATCCCTGGACTCGCACCAGTTTGCATACAGGGAGAACCGGTCAACCGAGGATGCGATCGCCACAGTGCTGCACACATTACTGAAGCACTTGGAACACAGGAACACCTATGCACGGCTCCTCTTTGTAGACTACAGCTCGGCTTTTAATACCATCCGGCCATACAAACTCCGTCCCAAACTCCACCAACTGGGACTTAACTCCTCTCTGTGCAACTGGATTGTGGACTTCCTCACTAACCGTAGACAGAGTGTCAGAGTGGGTAAGAACACCTCTTCCACCCTTGTGGTCAACACCGGTGCCCCTCAGGGGTGTGTTCTGAGCCCTCTGCTATACACTCTCTTCACCCATGACTGTATTTCCTCCTGCGCGTCCAATCTCATTGTTAAGTTTGCAGATGACACTACAGTGCTCGGACTTATATCCAACAATGATGAGACAAACTATAGGACAGAGGTGCAACAACTAGAGTCATGGTGCCACGACAATAACTTGGTCTTAAACACCAAAAAGACCAAGGAGATCATTGTAGATTTCCGGAAGAGGGGCCATAACAACCATCTGCCTCTCTTCATTGGCAGTGAGGCGGTGGAGAGGGTGAGTAGTTTTAAATTCTTGGGGGTAACTGTGACCGAGGACCTGTCCTGGGGCAACCATATCACCTCAGTTGCACGGAAGGCCCAACAGCGCCTCTACTACCTGAGGCGACTGCGGAGCGCACACATTCCCAGATCTCTGATGTTGAACTTCTACAACTGTGCCATCAGCAGCGTTCTGACGTATGGATTTCTAGTGTGGTTCCCCAGCTGCACCAAGGCCGATCAGCAAGCACTCCAGCGGGTGGTGAAAGAAGCTGGCAGAATTATTGGAACAAGTCTGCCAGAGATCAGTAATATCTTCCCCACTCGCTGTCTGAGGAGGGTGCACAGTATCCTGCGGGACCAACATCACCCTGCGCGCCACCTTTTCCATCTGCTGCCCTCAGGGAGAAGGTACAGGTCTATACAGGCCAGAACATCCAGACTGGCCAACAGCCTGTATCCACAGGCTGTGAGGCTCCTGAACTCTCTGCCCCCCTCTCACGGACAATAACCATATCCAACTTCTTAATAGCAATGAACTGGTCTGCATTGGTGCATCATATCTTTATTCTCTTCCCCCTCCTGCCCCCCCCCCTCTTTCTTAAATAGATAACTATCATATCTGATATCATATCTCACAGTACAATAATATTGAATGGGTTGCATTGTTGTATTTTGTCATGTTTCTCAGGTCTTTGTCTGAATTTCTACGAACATTATTGCTAAGGATTGTCTTATTGCATTGGAGTCACACTGGGTTAAATATGTACACTTGGGTTTTAAGGGGTATTTATTATTTTCTTCTTTTTTTGGGTTGTATGGAAGCCCCAAACGCAATTTCATTGTTCTTGACAATGACATTAAATAAATACTATACTATACTATACTCAGTGCATGTGATGAGTGTAAATCTTCATCTTGATGAGTAAAGACTTCAGTTCAGGGATTTCTGGGACAGTTTTCTCTTATTTGACGGCCTCATGAGACAAACAGGTAATTCTTGAGTGATGTTGGACTTTTTAAACCGCTCCACTGCATGTAGGACAGTTTCAGTCCACGGAGATGCATTTAACCTTGTTTGTACAGGATCACAGCAGCAGCGGTGGGAGGTGTGGCATCGCTGTGCTTGCTTGCAATTGACCTCATCTTTAACAAACAGCAGTTTAACCATCAGGAAATGACAGGAAGTGTTTGGTAATAAGACACTCAGCAGGATGAAGGAAAAGGGGAAACGACACAGGGCAGAAATAGGCATGTGCAGCAGGTGGAACTCACGTTGTAATGAGCCAGTGTGTTGAGTCTCTTCCAGCGTCCTTCCTTCTGGGATGTGAGGTCGAGGTCAGAAAGGATCTGACCCGTGGAGCCGGGACGCCACTCTGCAGGGACAAGCAGAAGGAAATTAACATGTAATTTAGCACAAAAGTGATGGTGTGCCAACCTGATCCATGTGTGTGAATCATTGTAGGTACAGTGGGATATGCTCCTACCATCACTCCTCTCAACACTTATTGTGTTCAATAGGTTGCCCAGTATTGGATATTTCTGATACGGGATGGGATAGGTCCAAAGTACCTGGGCTTAAATCTACACCTTGCGGATGATTCAGATGGTTTCTTACACACAGCTAAGAAAAAGGAAGTTATGCCCATAAAAATCTTGATTGGATGATCCATCAGTCAGACTGATCGACAAACCAAAGTGACCACAGGGCAGCCTGGCCGTGATAGATTCCCATGTTAGCAACATAAGACTAAATACTCCACAGAGAAAGAGGCAGACTGATGCCAGTTTATCTTGTTACCTTGGAAATGGTCACTTTGAAAATGGCTTTGGTCTCACAATCAGTTGTCGTCTTCAAAGCAACGTTGGCGCACCAAGATGGCGATAAAGTGGTATCAAGACTGAGGCAGCCTGCTAACAGTCTGCTATGGGTTTGTGAATGAATGCACTCAAATCGGCAATTACATGCAGTTCATTTGTGATAATAGAGTTATTTATTGTGATAAACAATCGTGGCTCAAGAGTTGGGAGTTCGCCTTGTAATCGGAAGGTTGCCGGTTCGAGCCCCGGCTTGGACAGTCTCGGTCGTTGTGTCCTTGGGCAAGACACTTCACCCGTTGCCTACTGGTGGTGGTCAGAGGGCCCGGTGGCGCCAGTGTCCGGCAGCCTCGCCTCTGTCAGTGCGCCCCAGGGTGGCTGTGGCTACAATGTAGCTGCCATCACCAGTGTGTGAATGTGTGCGTGAATGGGTGGATGACTGGATATGTAAAGCGCTTTGGGGTCCTTAAGGACTAGTAAAGCGCTATACAAATACAGGCCATTTATTTTTACCATAAACTGGCACTTTTAACTAAAACGTTCAGAGTCAAATTATTCTACAAATAGTCACGGTGACGAAGAATGGCCATCCAACTACAAAATGACACAGGCAACCAGTCCAGTTCCCTTTTGCAAAGAGACATGTCCCAGACGAGTTGTGCTCATAGACCGATTCAGATAGTTTGCAACATGTCGGCAACCTGGATGGGTGAGGGTGAGGCACACTTAACTGCCAATCACCAGAATTACTTGTAATCGCTCGCTAACAGCAAAAAATTAAAAAAACAGCAACAAAAACACCCAAAACTTTAATCAACAGAAAGTAGAAGGCCCAAACACTAATGTACTAAGAACTAATGAAATCAAAGACCCGCTGAGTCGGTACAATCTTAATTCAGACATTTTTGTAAACATATTCAGGTTGCCTGTCAGCAGCAAACAAGCAATAAACAACAGAGTCCACAACCGACCCATTTGGCTCCCAAATGACCTTTTGAAAAGCCCACAGCGTCATCAATTACCTGACAGCAAAACAATCAATAAAAGCAGAATGCAGCGCCCATCAGGCCGACCCAATCTAGCACCAGCTTAGGAACAAGTCAGCGATAGTTAACATGTGGTTAGGCGACTTTTGCCATCTTTGAAAAGTTTGTGGATGAAAAACTCTGGCAGGTACTCACATTCAAAAAAGCACTTAGCAGGAGATCAAATGATTATCATCAGTCTGTCATCACACCTCTATAGCAGCAGCATTACAACCTACTAAAGTCCGGGGAGAAGAAAATGGATTCTGTTTTGAATCTTGTGAGATTCCAGCTGTTTGCCGGATAAAAACTCTGCTGCAGTGGATGGAAATGCAGCCGTAGAAAGGACACATGCTGCTGAATATTACATCTTAAAACTTCCTGTTTGAAGTGGTGAATTATTCCTGTACTTTCATACCCAGCAATAACTGTTTGAAAGTTTACACGGCGGCACACACTAGAATGGCTGTTATATGTGATTCAGCTGCAGTGGGAATTCTCTGTGGGATTAATGAAATTCTCTGTCTCAGGATGCTACGGGGTATTTAAGGTCAACCCTGAAATCCAGCTAATCCTTATTCACAGCACGTCTCACTTCCCTTATAGAAGCCTTGTAGTCTTTTAGTGGCCTGACAGACCTGTTTAAACATCACTGCAGCTTCATGCTTAATCTTTACAATCAAGTTAAAACATCTGGGTGTGTGGTATCTGGAGGGAGGGACTATTAAAGGGAAAGAAACACTTTTTTCCAAAACCTACATCTGTGTGAGGCTAATCTGATGTAGAGGATGACCTGTTTTCTCCTTGCAGTACTTAAACTGTCAGTGAAATGCAAACGTGAATCATTAACTGGCGATGAGTCGTTCACATTCTTTACAGAATTCTTTTATTTCTGCCACATTAGAGGGTTTTCCAGCATGAACGGCCTGCTGGACTAACATAGATTAGACCCTTTAAATTTTATTTATTTTTTAACCATTCAGAGATGCTCTTGCTGGTATGTTTCAGATCATAGCTCAGCAGGCCACAAACTGATGGCCAGAGATTCTCCTTCAGGATTTTCTGGTAGAGAGCAGGATTCATGTTTCCATCAACTACGGCAAGTCGTCCTGAAGCAGTGAAGAAGCCCCAGACCATCACACTACCACCACCATGTTTAGCTGCTGCTATGATGTTCTTTTTATGAAATGCTGTATTAGGTTTAATCCAACTCAAATTTCATAAAGAAAGTTCAGCTTTTGTCTCGCCAATCCACAAAGTTTTTCCCCCCAAACTTTTGGGGATCATCCAGATGTTTTTTGGTAAATATGAGACGAGCCTTTCTGTTCTTTTTGGTCAGCAGTGCTTTTCTCCTTGAACTCTCCCATTGTTGCCATTTTGCACAGTTTCTTTCTTATTGTTGAATCCTGAACTCTGACCTTAACTGAGAGGCCTGCAGTTCTTTAGATGTTGTTCTGGGTTCATTTGTGACTTCTTGGATGAGTCATGGATGAGCTCTTGGAGTAATTTTGGTCGGCCAGTCACTCCCGGGACTTTTCTTCATTTGTGGATAATGGTGCCGTGGATAGACTTTCCCATCAGTTTCTTAACATTGTGGCATGATCATGTCACTTTTTGTTATGTTTTAGTCTACTTCACCTTGTAAAACAGGTTCTAGTTTAGTGATTACTGGATTCACTCATAGTAATCTGATCTGTAGACTGACAGCTGTTCGAGGTGTGCAGCTCAGGAAAGGACACACGTGAGGAAAACAGGACTTATTTAGGTGACATTATAGTTTTAAGGTCTATCTAAAGGTCAAAAAAGCTAAATATTCTTTATATACTCCACCCCCACCACCACAAATATTGTTGTAACCCGGGAGTTTAAGATGCTGAACGCTGGGTGTAATAATCAATAATTTGTATTTTTCCTAGCTGCTTAATGATTGTTTTTGTTTCTTACCCAGTGCAACGCTCTCCACCTTTGGTCTCTGAGAATACGGCAGATTTCTGTACACCTGATCGATGATCTTCTCTTTCACCTGCAGAGCACAAAATTACAAATTCACCTGCCATAATGTCAACTCAAAAGACAGACAATGATATCTCATTCACATTTATTAGCTGCAGAATATCGACAGACAGAAGTTTTGCAACTACCTCAAACTATTCTAGACATTCGATCAGTTTTAAGGACAAAGTGCAGGGTGGCAGGGAAAGATACGGCAAAGCTTCTCTTCGTTTTTAAACTCAGCCAGAGATCAAACAGTCCTGACGACAACGACCAAAAAAAAATTTAACTCTGAAAATAGAAGAAGATTCTCACCTGGGAGATTGTGTCACAGTTCAACACCTTCACCGGAGTCACATCTGGTCCCTCCCCATGCACCAACACCTGCAAAGTCTGACAGCACAAACACACCGGGAAGATGCAAGAAGGTAAAAGTGGAGCCACAGTGAAGGCTTGTTTTCATTATGCAACCAACGACCCAAAGCATGACTCATTCTGGAGCTGGGGGTCCGCTCTGATGGACAACTGACACACCTCCCTCTCCCTGGCTGCTGCTGCTATCAAACCGGTGAGATACATAATCTCTCCAACTTAACGTGTGTGTGAAGGAAGACTGCACACTGCGGTGCTTTTGTTCATACTGACCAGCACAGAGTACTCGACGTCATCTCCCAGCAGTCCCGTGTCGTTCAGCGTGTATTTGGCCTTCTTCATCTTGGCATCCACGGGACCCTTCTCAATCTGGTGCTTCAAGGCCTTGAACAGTTTGTACAGAGGCTCTCCTGCCGTGTCCTGAAACAGAGACATCAACGTCTTAAAAAAAAGAGTTAAGGTCTCATAAAAATCTAGTATCGTTCTTTTATAAATAAGCCATAACTCTCATCTGCGCTATTTACTATGGATTACCAAAGATTTCTAGTAGTAAAAACCCAGCAGTCCACTGACCCTAACATGACCATTGAATTTGTGTTTAAAATGTTTTTTGATTGATGTATACTAAGAACAATGGAAAAGTCCAATGAATCCAGTGAACATGAGAGAAAGACAATTGGCAGATTTACACAAAGTTTCTTGGAGCCAAGTCTTAATAACTGCAGATTCCAAGATGATCAGTTAAAAACAACTTTCCGGAAGTACAAGTTACACAGATGTGTCACTACTTTGCCAAGGTCTCAAAGAAGATCCAAACTGCCACTCTCGGATGATACGAAACTGGTTAGGATGCTGAGAAATAGCCCTGCTGGACAACAGCGTCACTGCCCACAGGAAAAGAGTTTTACATTACCGTGTGCTGAGAGAAAAATCTGAGCTGCCCTGAAATCGACACCTTCAAGGTCGACTGAAATTTTGTAGCTGCACACACGGATGATCTAAATGTCTTTGAGAAAAGTTTTATGTTTCGCCACAATGATGAGATGTATGTTTGAACACTGTTCCAACTGTCAAGGATGGTGGTGTAGCACCACGCTCTGGGTTGGTACACTGCACAAAGTCCAAAATCACCACTCATGCCCATGAGGAGTAGCTGTAAACTTCTGATCACAACTGTACGGGCCTTTAATTACTGATTCAATATTGACTGTTTGTGTTTGTGTGCTAGCCCTATGACAGACTGGGGAATTGACCACCCACTGACAGCTGGTAAAAGCTCCAGCATTCCCAACAACCCTGAGTTGGATAACTGGTTAAGAAAATATATCTATGTATATTTATTAATAACAAGTGTAACTGTTTACTAAAGTTAAATATCAATTTATACTGTATTTTTATTAACTGTGTTCATCATAATAGTAGAATTTAAGGTTTATTAAATATAAAAAGGAGACAAAGAAGGTTGTTTTCTCACTATTGAAATTATTAAAGTACTTATATTTTATAATTTGTCAGTTTTCTCTGACAAATTATGCCAAACTGCCCCCCCCTCCAAAAAAAAGAAAAAGAAAAAGAAAACAAAAAAACCCCATTACATACAGAATGAAAGACAAACAAAAGAGTTTTGAAAAAGGACTGCAGACCCTTTTGTATTATGTGGAAGCTTTGGATCTGTCAGGGTGTCAGTCACAAGTCGTTTCTTTATTTTAGTTGTTAGTTGCAGGTTTTTTCTGCTTTTTGAACTGCTGAACAGATCTTTTTTCTTTATGTGAATTTTCACATTTTGTTTTCTTTGTGAAAAGTGAGAGGCAGTTTGTTATTCTTTTTTTGTCTTGTGGGTTTCCTGTTGTTCAGATTTAGTATCCTGCTGTTTGAATTTGAACTCTCTGGATATGTTCAACTTTTTAGTTTGGGTCATAAATACATTCACAGCACAACTGCTGGTCTCTATGAAAACATAAAGCATGTCCGTGGTGTAAACTTTCTCTGGAGCTGAAGCATGAACTGTGTTTATTATGAGTGGGTTAAATTATAGAAACTAATGCACAGCGTATCTGCAGCTGCTGTCAGAGTAAACAGCAAAAAATCCCAAATTGGTCAAAACAAAACACACACCAAGCACAAAATACAGGTTTAAGATCTGCTTTCAGTAGGAAAGAAAGTTTATTAGAGTCAATTATAACTGAGGAACAAAGAGGAGAGGCAGAAAAAAGCAGGAAAGAGAAACAGATCGAAGAGACAAGGACATAAAAACAAATCGAAGGAAAGGAATGTGTGACACGGAGTAAGTGAAAAAGAAAATCAGTGTTACCCTGAGGAACTGATAGAGGCAGATGGACATCCAATTACAAAGCATCCTTTCCACCACTGTCTCTGACCTAGATACACAAACAGAGGGAGACATTAGATCACTTTTCCATCACTACGACATTCACAGAATAAACCACCGAGTCTCTGTCCTGTCTTCACCTCCTGAGCATGAGTTTGGGGTTTTTGTTCTGCACATGCTCGTCCATCAGCTCCAGCAGCAGCGTCCTCATGATGTCCGTGTAATACTCCAGTTTGCCGTGCAGCGCCACCGTCAACAGAGAGGCGAAATAACCCCGAGACCGGGCGTTAAAGTCTGGACGTCTCTCCAGCGTGTGGATAAACTACACATATGACAGTAAATTTAATGATAATAACTACATGAATAGAAATAGATACAAAGACAGAAAAATAAGCAGGAAAATAAAATAAAAAACTGAGCTGGAAGAATAATAATAATAATAATAATGGATTGGATTTATATAGTGCTTTTCAAGGCACCCAAAGCGCTTTACAATACCACTATTCATTCACTCTCACATTCACACACTGGTGGAGGCAAGCTACAATTGTAGCCACAGCTGCCCTGGGGCAGACTGACAGAAGCGAGGCTGCCATATCGCGCCATCGGCCCCTCTGGCCAACACCAGTAGGCGGTAGGGTAAAGTGTCTTGCCCAAGGACACAACGACCAGGACAGAGAGCCCGGGGATCGAACCGGCGACCTTCCGGTTACAGATACGCTTCCCAACCCCCTGAGCCACGGTCGCCCATAAGAGAAAGAGGAAAATCCACTTCAAATCTTCAAACTCACATTTATGAGAAACGTTTTGCTGTTCAGCAGGTTGGAGAACTGGTTGAGTGCCTGAGCCACAGTGGCCCTGCGGGCTTCTGGGATTTGTAGTTTTCCCGTGATCATGGGGTCATTGGCGCCGTCCTTGGAGGGCAGGAAGAAATTTCGGTTGGTATAGGTTTTGTAGTCCAGGAAGGGGATGCGACCTTCGCTCAGGTCACTGGTGTGGTCTTCCATTTCAATCATGAGATCTGATAGAGACAAAAAGGAAAACCATCAGAAAATGTGTGAAAACATGTTAAAACAAGAAGTAGTGCAGGAAATTAAAGCAGAAGGAATATTCTTTTCTTAATTTCTTCTTCTGCTGTATGTATATATTCATATATACTGCGACAATAATGTTTAGATCACACATTTCCAATAATCTGTTTATGTACTGCTCTAGTTACAGAGTTCCAGGCAGCTTTTCCACTCTTGGCTCTGTATGATGTCAATAAGAGTTGATATTGCTGACATCGCAGGTCAGAAGAAAACTGGCTTAAATAGAAAGGAGCCACCACAAACTGAAGGCTTCACTGAGGGTCAGGACAAGATAAAGAAGCATTATTTTGAACTGAGGATCATGCTAAGCTACTCTAGTGAAGTCCACACACTTGACTGTTTAAGAAGGGACCAGTGCATCTTGAATTTTTTCTCTTTATTTAAAATTTATTTGATTTACATTTTCAAAAGCTTTTCATGAGGCGTTCAGAGAACTTTGGTAATGTAGGCCCATGTCTCCATGCTTTCATATCTTGTAAATATGCAGAGCATTCACTTCATTAGAATGAAATCCTAATTTCATTTTATTTGAACCTCAAGATGCAATGGCACTCATGTAGAGAGACTTTGATTTCCAGCGTTGGTGCATCAAATGCAAATGGTTTGGTCTTATTGGACACTCAAAGCATGTGACACAAATTCCAATGCATTTTTCCAGCAGTCCCAATTATAACTTCAAGGAAGCGACGTCCTCAGACTACACAAATCGAGGTGGCTGCTATTTAAAATGTGTATAAAGTGGTCTTCAATTTGCTGTGGAGGACATGGCCGTGAAAATCTTTGGCTCAGAGACACGACAGGGCTTTTAAAACTATCAAAAGAACAGGGGCTTACATTTATGGGGAAACTACTGTTAAGTTTTATGACTGCTTGTTATTTGGAATTTAGAATGAGCGGATTTAATTGGATGGAGCAGAAACATACTTGGGTCCATGACTTAATTGGCTCTGCTTACCGCTGGATTCTTAGATCATTAGAAAATCCCTGCCTGATAAATAAGGCCAGAGCTTAAGGACAAAAACAATCCTGATTATTCTCAGCTGCAGACAACTTTAGTCAGACTGTACTCACTTTTCCAGCTAAAGGAAAGGCTTTGAAAGACTGGAAGAGATCAATAAGTTAGAGGTTATAGTCATAGGAGAGAACTTGTAAGTGGTATTGTGTGTAGGAAAATTCAGGAAAATTATAGGAACATTTCATGGTAGGTAACAGTCACCCTGAGTGCTTTATGTTTGTTTTTTCGCTTTGTTATTGCACCTTTTGTCACCATGAAAATCATTAGTGCGTCTCTCCCATCTCTGATGGTAAACCAATGTGAAGACTCCCATTAATCAGCATGAGCTAATTAAGCAGCTCTCACATATAAACAAGAAAAAACAAGCTGTAACTGTAATTAAGAAGCGTAACATAAACAAATGGAATAGCCAAACTTCTTTATAGTTTCCACGATGTTCAAAATGCAGATATTTAGAAGTTAACAAACTCAAATGGCAGCAGATACGGTATGCACCAACACCACAGTGGTGTACCAAGAATGGGAAAAGATTATAGGCGTATTCACACTGGAGAAACGCCTCGCCTCTGTACGTACTGGAAGAAGACTGAGCCTCCCATGGGCTTCAAAGCTTCATCAGAGCACTCATATTTTTATGATTTTCTTGAACCAGTCCATTAATTAAAGTGTGTTTATTTGTCTCCATCTTTATAAATATGGACACCTGACTGACACCTGCTTTCAGGGCCTGCTGACCTAAACAGAGTTCCTTGTCAGGCGTCAGATGAAGCCAAAAAAGCTCCACCGAAGGCCTGAAGGGAAATATTCTGATGTTTGAGCCAAAGCGCTGCACGATCTGCTGACCTCCGCTGGCAGAGGTTCACAGAGTGCCAAAGTGGTGATGTGCTCCAATCTGTGAACCCAACGGGTGACGAGATGCAGACAAAATTCAGCTTTGTACATGGAAGTACACAGAGTTTACAGCCGGGTTCAGTCTTTAAGAGAGTCAGTGTCAATACTGTAAGTTAATTGATGAATGTCTTCTTTTAATGTTAATGCTTTTAGAATGTCCATTGCTTCTTTTAAACCTTTTAAAGCTCCACCGCCATCACTTCTTCCAGAGATAAGAACAGACTTGTACAGTTCTGAAAATGCTGAGACACTTCCATCAAAACCAAACAATAATTCATAACAGACATGTACACGGCTTCAGTGATCACTCTCGCCACAAACACCAGACCTGTGACTTCACAGCTTTCAGGTGAGGCTCAGTACCTGTGAACTCTTTCTTGCAGCGATCTCGGACACTCTCCTCCAGATTCTCCAGCTGGTGCTTCACCTTCTCGTATTCCCGTTCTGCCTGCTGACTCTTCCTCCTGTTTGTTTACAGACCCAAAAAGCAAAAGGGAGCGTGTTTATTGGCACACGCAACAATTAATTTGTCTATTTGACCTCATATTCTTCTAACCTGTAGCAGTAGACTGACACGGCGATGAACAGCAGCATCGGTATGATCACCGCCGGGATGATTATAGCCAGAGGAATGTCGTCTTTTCTTGAGTAGTAGACCGAACCCACAACCCACTCGCCGTGGCCAAATTTCACCTGGAGACAGACAACATGCTGCTGAACCTGAAAGCTCTCCTCTCTCTGTTTTATATCTTCATTGTTGTAAACATTTTCTTCCATATGAGACTCAGTGGATCTGCTTCTTAAACTCTGATGTAGTCTTGTCCTACTGAAGGCTTAACACAAACCATATTCTTTCACTGCTGAGCGTTAACATGGAAAGTAAGTGAAAAGCTTGAGATAAAAAACTCTTTTGCAAGCACGTCCTGTGCCAAGATCAGCAGGGTTAACCCAGCATGTTATTTGATATGAAGAGAACCCGCGTGGTAACATCAGACCAAAGAGCCCGGTGTGCGTTTGCTGTGAAGCAACAGTGCTGTTCTTTTACAGGATCTGAAAGACTAGCGTAAGAAGCTCTGTACTTTCCCTATGTCCTTCAGTAGCATCATTCCTGGCTGCCAAAGTGCTTAAAACGTCACATGCTCACCACCAGCTCCAGCAGGTCGTTGACTGTGTCTCTGCGCTGACGTTTAGATCTGGCTCTGGGCTGGGATGAAGGCGCCTCCAGTATCAGCTTATCATCCTGTACCGGGCCCACAGGAATGAAGAGTCACACAGGTGAACTAAACACATGCTTAGTGGAGCATCACTAAATATAATACACAGATTCTGATAAATGTTCACAGTTTTTTGGAGTCACAATAACAAAACAGTTTGTTTGGAACATATTTGATCAGCTGGTCTCTGAATGCTATTGACACCCTTTTCTCAACGAGAAGTCTGGGCTCGGGAGAGCCCGAGTGCCCTGGAGGGACTTTCCCTGCCGGATACACGATGGACGGGTGGCAGACATGGAGGATCGTGTGCCTGGCGGGACTGTCGATCGAGGACGCTGAAGATATCTACCTATTCGGAACCATGATAACAGGGTTCTTGCTGATCGGAGCTGGCTTGGCCCTGGCTTATCAGAGAATTAAGAAAGCAGAACTGGCTGTTCAAACACCCCCAAGGCTGCCCGCTGGGATTGAAACGATGGGACGAGGTGCGACTTCTCAGAATGGGCTCACTGAATGCAGCATGGTTAAGAGCTTGGAGGCGCTAACGGCTGCAGTGAAGGCTCAGAATAACACCTCTGAGCGTATATTGGATTACACCAGGGAAGAATCCACTCGGAACAATACCTCTGGGCGGAAGCTGGATTACATCGCGGATCAGTTGGCTGCTCTCAGAATCTGCTCTGTGAGCAAAAGAGTGAAAAGACCACGGAATTGAAGGTAAATAACATCACGGAGAAACTTGCAGGTATCCAACGGGAGATTGAGAGACCAGTGTCGGTGTCGGAGTGTTAAAAACAGCATGAAATTCTCATGAGTTGTTTGTAAAAGAAAAATCACCATTATAATGCGGATACCCCTTCGGCGCCAGCTGTGGGCTCAAGGCCGGAGCTGAACAAAACACCCTGATAACGACTGTGTTGAGTCTGTTCCTTCCCATTCCCTACAAGGCCACCTGGGTTGGCTGGAAGACTGTTTACTTAGCCTGGCAGGGCGAAGGACACCGTCTCAGCTGAACTCTGGACACGCACACACATACATATACTGATACTGATAAGCACTCACTGACGCATCACCCTCCCTACCCCGGATCCAGCGCCACCTCCAACGCTTACCTCCCCTCTGATGTGGACATCGGGTCAGTTGGAGGCACAGTGGAAAGATTGCAGATCAGATGTACACACTGGAACTCTTTCCCATGTTGCTGTCTGTGTTTATTGTGCTATGGTGTGTTGATATCTGTGCATTCCTGTATTATCCTTCTGTGTTACACATTTCGATGTTTTTTTTCCTCGCTACATGGCCTGACCTGTCTCCCCAATGTGATGTTTGTGTATTGTATGTACGATTGGCAAGGTCTGTCATCTCGGTTGTGGGCAAAAGACCTGCAACTGACAAATAAAGGCTATCTCATCTCTCATCTCATTTCCCCTCTTTTTTCCTTACCTGATAATTTTGCAGCCCCTCAGATTGATCTTGGTATTCAAAAAACAAAATCTATAAACCAGCACGTTTCATTCACTTTATCAATTTAAAGTGCAAGAGAAGGGAACAGAAAGGGAGGTAGCAACAGCTGCGATTAGCACAATAATTTCTGTTGGTTTAATCGTTTTACACCCACTGCAGTCAATTAACTGCCTGTATGCTGCTTCTGTTCTCAAGTACAAGAAGAAACACTTTCATAAAAATTAAAGGGGACCTATTAGTTTCACTTATCTTCTGTACTAATGCAAAAGTCTTGAGTCATCCTTCATTTCTTAGCAAACAAATACAAATACAAGGCCAAAATTCAACTGTAGTGAGCCTGAAATTCTTTATTCTTCAACACGGCTTGAGTTTTCTAAAACCGACTGAAGTAAATGAAGTAGTCTTTAGGAATAGTTCTCCAGGCTTCTTGAAGGACATTCAAAGCTCTTCTTTGATGGTT
Organism: Rhamphochromis longiceps; assembly: GCF_057381845.1. Taxonomy (NCBI): domain Eukaryota; kingdom Metazoa; phylum Chordata; class Actinopteri; order Cichliformes; family Cichlidae; genus Rhamphochromis; species Rhamphochromis longiceps. The sequence continues at coordinate 22,944,333 of NC_140573.1, read as the reverse complement.
CTGCCGTTTGTTCTGTTCCCTCTCAAGATGATTCCACACTGCTTCAACAACGCTGTGGTCTGTGGTCTGGTATGCTTTTACTGCATTAAGAGTGTGTTTGAGATCATTCTCATACTGAAGAATGGTACGTTTCCTTAAGAACGGCTTCTTGACAGCTGCCCTTCCACTGAGAACATTTCTGATGAGGCTTCAGTAAACAGCAGATGGATCATCTGAAGGTCAAGATGTTTCTCTCAGGTCCTACATCACGTGTTTGCTCATTTTTTTTTCCTGTTTCTTAAGGACACAACTTTCAGATGTGGATCACATGCTGTAGATGGGTTTTTTTTTTAAGGCTCACTATCTCTTCTTTTGTCAAATATATCAAGATACACTTGACACCATCTTGAAATATGGCAGGTTTCAAGCCAATAGTTCTTTGGGAATCACTTAGTTAGTGGAAGAATATTTTATGTCTGTCGAATGGTGTCAAATTGAGAATTTTTTTAGTGATTTAACTGAAGAAATGGGAACAAATTACGTATTTTGCAACAGCCTGCTAGTAACGATTTGATTCTTTGCTAACAACATTGGTTCATCCCACGAGTTAGGTGCCTTTTTATGCTTGAGTGATTCACAGGTCAGAGTTAAGGTGCTGTGACCAACAAGCATTCTGTTGTGATATTTTGATACCACGGTTAGCATTTACAGGATATTGTTTTATACAGGAAAACTGTTACTCAATAAGGCCCATCTACTAGTTGTTTTTCTCTTTCTCTCTGACCCAAGAATTAATGTGTAAGACTCACAAGCTGGTACCCCAAGGTCGAAAATACCACAGAGACGAGACCACTTCCTTACTCCCATCCTCCCTTTTTCTTTATCTCTTAGAAAAAGGCTCGTTAAAGGCCAGGTGGTTTGTTTCAGAATTCACTAATGAAAGAACTCTGTATTCTATGTCTAGGAGTGTATTTTGCTGGGATGATCATAAATTGTAGCTGAAGAGAGAAACTACACACAGGATACTTCTTTGCTCACAAGGCAGGAAGACGTTTCCTTATTTGGTCTGTACCGGTTTGAACTGGGAAAGCTGACACACGAACCTTTTTTTCCTCTATATAAGCTGTTATGTACTAAATAAACCTTTGAGTCGATTGGGAAGGCAACCTAAAGCAGTCTCTGTTTTCTTGTTCTCCCAAGCTGCTCCCGAGCTCGTACTAACACGCTGAATGGCATACCTGAGTGTTACTTTGAATAATTAGGAATCTTATAAGGAAAGGACAGAACTCTGCTTATCGCTCGTGCCTTGGAGGGAAAACCGGGATGGACATTTTTTCCTTCAATTTGGTGTCAGAAGTGGGATGGACTGACAGAAGGTAAATATGCGTCTTTCATATTTATATAAAGACCGTATTATACCTCTCTCAGTGATCGATCCATAAAAAAAACGGGATATGCTGACGAAGTTTCACTTAGTGATCCAGAGAGATACACTGACGACTTCCTCAGTCCCCGAATAAAGTAAATTAACCCTTGTGTGGTGTTGGTGGACACAGGAAGTTGCCTGTTGTCTTGAAACGTACGTTAAAAAGTGAGAAGTTGCTCACTCAGAAAAAGTGACACAGGAAGTTGCCTGTTGTCTTGAATATTTCTCGTTAAGTGAGAAGTTGCTCACCAAAAAGTGACACAGGAAGTTGCCTGTTGTCTTGAAAAAGTGAGAAGTTGCTCACTCAGAGAAAGCTAGCAAATAATTAAATTTAATTTTGTTAAAAAAAAAAAAAAAACGAAAGAAAAGAAAACTGAACACGGGTCTCACAGACCCGATTACCATACAAGGGTTAAAAGCAGTAAATTAAAAGCAGAAAGACACAGGAAGTTGCCTGTTGTTTTACGAGAAGTTGCTCGTTAAGCGAGAAGTTGCTCGCTATGTGAGAGTTGCTCACCCAAACAAAAAATTGCTAGCAATAAATTTAAAGTGACCTCAGCTGTGCCGCAGCGAAAATACTAACCTAAATCCTCCTAGCGTGTAAACCCCTCTGGAAGTCACTGAACATGGGTCAGAATTATTCAAAGACCACAGACAGGTCCGATAAAAAAATCTAAAGTACCTGTAAAACCAAAAATTAATAAAATACAAAATAAAGTCTCAAATAACGGCTCAGTACAACTCCCATTTCCGGTTACGTGTAACCTACGTCCACGAATCGGCGAAGACTTCCATGATTACGTATCCAGAACATGCGGAAGTGCTTATGTGACTGACTTTGTTTACAACTTACGGACTGTAAGTTCAATGCATTCTAATTTCTTTTCGGAGCCCTATCCCGAACGATTATCGCCAGAAAACAGGTCAGTAGAAATGTTGAATATCATTTGTGATAAGAAAAGTAGTCTGCTTAAAAAGTCCTGTAGAAAATATATGATAGAATGCCGCGACGTGATACATCAAATGTTACCACTATGGAAAAAGGGACCGGAACCAGGTGTAGATGCTTTAACATCAAATAAAACTAGTGCAGGCTCTAGCAAAGAACATAAACCTACCGCAGGAAAAGCTAGTCTTGCATGTTCAGCCGTTCAGCCTACAGCCCCACACCCTTACGATGAGACCGAATTAATAGTCGCTGTAGCAGCTGCACGTAAACAATGTCAGCATTCTGATCCAACCAGCTCAAAAGAAAGCGACGAAAAATCTGAATCACATGCAACGGATCTTAGACACCTAATTGAACAAGATCAGGAAAAACAATATATACGCCGCAAGGAAGAATTAGCAGAACATAGAAAAAGAGAAAAACTTTTGAAAGAAGAATGTGAGGAACTTATGAGAAAAAATTCAGACGACTATGAAGAAAAACTTTTGCATCAGGCAGTGTCCACGATAGACACCCACATGAAACGCCACGATATCGTAGCTAGAGGTTTAGAGGTAGCTAAAGAAATACCTGTTACCCGAACTTTAATAAAGACTTATCTAAAAGGAAAAAAGGAAAAACAAAGCCAGCATGACAAAGGTCCTTACGCCAACACTCGCGGTAGTAAACAAACAGAACCAAAATCTAGTGACGTCAATGACACTTACCCCTTTATGATAATAGGAGATCAGTGTTGTATTCAGCCCCCTAAAATCTCAGAATTAGTGACAACTATTAAAGAGCTTCCTGATCCTCTTAAAAATCCTACAGCCTTTGTCTCTGCACTACAGAGAAGTACCAGATATCACCATTTGGGTGGTCCGGATTACAGGTACATATTGTGTCAATGCATTCCTGGAGTAACCGAGTCACAACTCATAAGAGAGATAGGTGAATTAGACCCAAAGCATGATAAAGCATCCACAACTGCAGAGTTTTTGTGGGTAAATAATGACAAAATCACCGATTTCTTTAAGAATCTAAAGAAATTCCTGCTAACAATGTCCAGAGACAAAATTGACTTAAATGCAGTAACTATGTGTAAACGGAAGCCTGATGAATCTATCCTAGTATTCATAAAACGCTTTATGCACTGTTGGACAAGCTAGAGGTGCAAATTTAGCTCAGTTTTCCAGCAGCCGCAGACACCCAGAGTAAAAATGAATTTGTGTATTTCATTTAACATAAAGGGTGAAATGTTTGCTGACACTGATAACAGCTTATGTTTTCTCTGCCCTATGTATCGACATGATGGAGAAGGAACATCCTCTGTGTCAGCTGGATCCTTTTTGTCCGGTACTCTATGTCACACACTGTGCCAAAAAAACGTGTACAGACGCCACTACCAGGTAATCCCATGACTGGGAGCCACACTTTTGTTTCTCTAAGGTCAAACAGTGATTTTGTCACATAACTCAGACATAGGTTACGAAATATGTCGACACATAGATGTAACCTACCTTATATTGACTTTATACCTTAAATACAACAAGCCAGTATATGTCAAGCAATGTCCCATTTCCACGGAAAAAGCCGCAGCTCTAGATGTCATCATAGGAGATTTAGAGACTACAGGAGTAATAAAGCCTACAGTATCTCCATATAATACTCCTGTCAATCCTGTGCCAAAGCCTAACAAACCTGGCGTATGGCGTTTCATACAAGACTTAAGGCAAATTAATGCAGTCAACATTTCTCTGCCACCTCTCGTTTCAGATGTTCACAGCATATTGACATGCATTGCATACACATTTTACCGTGGTGGATTTATGCTCTGCCTTTTTCTCAGTGCCTGTGCATGAAGACACACAGCCGTTATTTGCATTCACACATAGAAATAAGCAGTACACTTGGACTCGTTTGCCCCAAGGCATGATAGACAGCTCTGCTGCTTTCTCAATGGTGCTTCACTCCTCCAGGGCTGCAACCTGATCCACATGTGGATGACCTCCTCCTCTGTGCTGAAAGTGAAAAACTATGTCAAACTGCTACACACATGCTTCTCCAGCACCTCCAAAAGACTGGCCACAAAGCATCTGCAAAGAAAATGCAGTACTGTCAGACTTCTGTTCAATATTTGGGATTCACACTGTCTCACGGAAAACGTTCCATGACTGCAGACAGGGTCAAAGCTGTGACCTCCGTCCCTCGTCCCACTACACAGAAGGAAATGTTGTCCTTCCTGGGCATGGTGAACTATTGCAGACAGTGGATACCAGACTGTTCTTTTCATGACCACATTCTGCGTGACTGTTGTAAAAAAAGAGAAGCCTCCTCGAATACTGTGGTCCACAGAAATGACTGCCTCTTTCAATGCATTACAGGGAGTGCTGACCTCCGCCACTCAAAGGTGCTGCCTGAATTGTTCAGGAATGCCGGCCTGCCTGAGGGCAGTAGCAGCTTGCTCTATCATGATAAGGGACTGCGAGAAGCTCACACTCTCACATGACACTATTCTACACACCAATCACCAGGTCACGACCATTCTAGCAAACATAACTACACAACATATGCAAATCTCACTATAAAAGCGAGCAGCACACCTGATTCGCCAGCGCATTTATTGATCCTATGCTGTGTTCTTCTGACCGACAGGATGGCTCAGACAGGCTTGACGATCATGACTGCATGACACGTATACAGGAATCCACAGCACCACGTCCAGATTTAGAGCAAACACCTATCCCAGACTCAGCCACGGTTTATGTGGACGGGTCCTGTTCAAGGCCGAGTGACAACTCATTTCTTTGTGGCTATTCAGTGGTGACATTGCCTGACATCATACTAGAGGCTCACTCATTACCATTTCACTCAGCACAAAAAGCAGAGCTCATGGCTTTAATACGCGCCTGTGAGCTACATTTGGATAAGCATGTGACGATTTACGCAGACAGCCGCTATGCATTTGGCGTTGTGCATGACTTTGGCACATTGTGGAGACAAAGAGGATTTAGATCTGCTGATGGAAAATAAATTGCTAAATTCTGATTTTGTTCAAAGACTTTTGCAGGCTATACAGCTGCCATCGGCCGTTGCAGTTGTAAAAACGAAAGGACACAGTACAGCTGACACAGACGAAGCAACAGGTAATGCCTTAGCAGACGTGACAGCCAAGGCTGCAGCTGCGTCGCAGCTCCCACCTCCACAGGAAGTATTATCTGTGCCCCTACAGCTGCCACTTGTTACACTCCCAGACTATTTAGACACAAATGTTGATTTAAAATTCATAAAAGAGCAAGCCTCTGCATGTGATTACACCTATTGGGAGAATAATGGCTGTACCTTAGATGACAGAGATGGCTTATACAAAATCTTAAGGGTTTGATTGCCCTCCCATATTCCCTGATGCCAGTCCTTGCCCGACATTTTCACTGTGTGAGTCATGTCGGACAAAGAGGGGTAATAGGGGCAATAAAATCAAGATTTGTAATTGAAAAAAACATCACATGCAGTAAAAAGCATATTAGCAACCTGTCTAACATGTGCGCGAACTAATGTAGGTAGCTCAAAAGCAAAACATCAGCATTTACCACAACCAGATTTTCCATTTCATACATTACAAATTGATTTCACACATATGCCAGCACAAGGAAGCATCAAGTACTTACTGGTAATAGTGGATCAATTTAGTAAATGGGTAGAAGCTTATCCAACCTCAAAAGAAACTGCACAAGTAGTCTATCAAGTGTTGAGCAATGAAATAATACCCAGATTCGGAATACCTCACCAGATTAACAGTGATAGAGGATCTTCATTCACATTAGAAGTAATTCAAAAGTGTGCTAAAACTTTAATGACCTGGGTCAAATTACTTCCTCAAGTCCTCTGTGAGATTAGAATGACTCCATCTGCAGTAACCAAATTATCTCCATTTGAAATAAGACTATTTCCAACACCATGGTCAGCTTCCAGAGGGGCACCGCTAGTAGAAGGTGATGTAGATATTGCATTGTCCGACTATGTCTACAATTTGGTAGAAAAACTGAATAATAACTATCAGAAAGTTTGTCTCTCTCAGCCTTTCCCCTCCACAGTTCCACCAGTGGAGACAAGGAGATGCGTGTTGGAGAAGTTGCTAAAACCAAGGACACTCTGGGAGGCCGCGTTTTCCAGCCCCCAGGCTGTACTGGCAGTGACGAAGAACCAGCATCCTCACAGACGGACAACCTCAGTGGATTCATGCCAGCAGGGTTAAGACCAGCCCAATCGGACCATCTCAGGCGTCGGATCAAGCAGATGACATCTCCGGCGGGCCAACGCCCGGAACCAGAGCAAATAAACACACGGGTAGATGACATCTCAGGCGAGCCAGCGCCCGGATCCAATGTACATACACACACACAATCACTGATTAACACACAACGCCTGAAAGAGCCAAGACTCAGAGAGCTCTTTGATGCTTCACCTGAACAACAACAAGGTACTCAAACATCCAGCAGGAACAGAAAGCCAAAAGTACCACATGATGTCTAACCTGATAAAGCCAGACTCATTTCATCCTGATAATGGAGAAAATGAAATGCCCATTGTCATCATACGACCCTTATTCTGTGTCTCTCGAACCTGGGACCAGGCCAGGAGACGACTGAAGAACTGTTTTTCTTATATATTTAGGTTATTTATCATATCTATCGCATTAACTTTAGGATTTTTCTTTGCTATTTTGTATTGTAAACTGCAACCATGTTCACATTTCTGCAGGTCATATTTTGCTGACTATACCTCATGCTCTATTTTGCAAGACACCTACTTAATGCACTCATTACGTTCCCTAAAATCAGTAAATAGCAACATAGACGCCACTAATAAACCATCTTATGCACCCTCTAGAACAGGAGTCAACTCCTGGTATGAAAATGCCAGAACAGCCGCTCGTGATTTAGGAAACAGTAACTGTTATGTCTGTTCAAAGGCTAATCCAGAACAGGTAATAGTAGGATACCCCATATCCGGTTTCCCCCTGACTGAGGGACTAGAGAAAATCGGCGGAGATAATGCTCTCCTTAAAGACACTTTACAGTTGACTCTGAGCCCTCTCGACTGCCTACTTAGACACACACACACACCAACTAACCCTGAGACTCCATTAGGCGAATTATTGAAGTTATCTAATGACACCGCAGGGACCTGCGCCCCAATGAAACGCCCTAAGAATAGGTTAAAACCCTCACTGCCCTTAGGACAGATCCCTTTCCATTTTAATACTAGTATGATATGTCTGCGCAGACTAAAGTTAACTGGCCCAGACACACACATAGATTATACAAAGGATAACTATACATTTTTCTCTGACTCCCCAGGTGCACGCTGTAATGAGACATGGCTAGCTGTCTCTATGGCTGAAGTTTTATCATATCTGGAGGAACACACACACAGTTCAAGTTCGAGCAGAGACTCGATCATTGTTCCCCCAGACGGTGTATTAAATGATACTGACTGGGGGGAGTTAGTTAAATCACACATGGTCACGCGCCTAACTACACCAATCCCACATGCTTATTGGATGTGCAATAATACCCTTAGATTAGCTTTACCTGTTAATTGGACCGGTACCTGTGGTCTAGTAACCGTTGATGTTTGTTGTACTTTCATTCCCAATAACACCGCCCCTAACAGTTCATTCACACAAGCTATGAATAAACTTGAAGCATTGAAGATAGAACTAATTGCCAATACAGGTCACGGTCAGTGGCTACATAAGTGGCTACAGGACACGTTTGGAAAATGGAGGGAACTAATTGTAGCCTTTGTAACCGTTGCAGCATGTTTTCGATGATTATTGTCTGTTGTGTGATACCATGTATACGCTCTCAGAATTTTTGATATTAAGCTTGCTCGAAGGACCAGTTACAGTTATGATTTGTTTTATGTTTATGATTTGTCTTTATATTATGTTATTACATTCTGTCTTTATACTATGTTATCATTTCATGATAAAAGGAGAGAACTGTTGTGATATTTTGATACCACGGTTAGCATTTACAGGATATTGTTTTATACAGGAAAACTGTTACTCAATAAGGCCCATCTACTAGTTGTTTTTCTCTTTCTCTCTGACCCAAGAATTAATGTGTAAGACTCACAAGCTGGTACCCCAAGGTCGAAAATACCACAGAGACGAGACCACTTCCTTACTCCCATCCTCCCTTTTTCTTTATCTCTTAGAAAAAGGCTCGTTAAAGGCCAGGTGGTTTGTTTCAGAATTCACTAATGAAAGAACTCTGTATTCTATGTCTAGGAGTGTATTTTGCTGGGATGATCATAAATTGTAGCTGAAGAGAGAAACTACACACAGGATACTTCTTTGCTCACAAGGCAGGAAGACGTTTCCTTATTTGGTCTGTACCGGTTTGAACTGGGAAAGCTGACACACGAACCTTTTTTTCCTCTATATAAGCTGTTATGTACTAAATAAACCTTTGAGTCGATTGGGAAGGCAACCTAAAGCAGTCTCTGTTTTCTTGTTCTCCCAAGCTGCTCCCGAGCTCGTACTAACACGCTGAATGGCATACCTGAGTGTTACTTTAAATAATTAGGAATCTTATAAGGAAAGGACAGAACTCTGCTTATCGCTCGTGCCTTGGAGGGAAAACCGGGATGGACATTTTTTCCTTCACATTCGTCTGAAAATGGGCAGGTACAAGACCTGGATTGAAAGTGAGTAAAAAAAGCAGCCGATGCTCCGCCCAAAAAACAAAAAAGGTGAAAGATCTTCATAAAGTCTGGAGAACAAGAAAACCAGGACCATTTTAAAATAACAAGAAGTTCTGGCTCCTTGGAAGCAACATAAAGAGGTTTTTGCTCAGTATCCAAATAGATATTTATAACAGAGTGGCCAAAATGTCAACCAATCAGATCAAAACATTCTTAGAAATATTGATTTCTGTTTTTGGAAGCCAGCAGAGGGGCAAGAGGGAGCCCACGCAGGTCTTAAAGAAAAACAGGCTAAAACGGCTTGTTTTAGATGAGTGAGGATTTTTTCTCTTTAATCTGTATGATGCAAAAACTAAAATCCAAGTAGAGTCCAAAAATATAAGGAGCTGGAATGTGACACAACACGCTGCATTAACTAAAAGGAAATTGTGGTGTTTGTTTTGCTCATACAACAAAAGCAGATAAACCGGGAGGAAATATGTTTTAGCTGTATTTTCACATGGTGCATCAGAACTAAAGATTTGGAAGATGTTTTGTTTTTGTCATCGTAACATCTTTGCAGTCTACTCATCAAGAGACGGCGCCTTCACTGAATTGTTTCCAAAGGAGAGATCAAGCGTTGAGTGTGTCCTAATGCTGCATTTTTAGAAGCCTGTATGTCTGTGGGAAGACAGACGTGGCAGACTCATACTCATACTCTCAGTTTAGCCAACAGCCACGCAGTGTTAGACATGGATAACACGACCGTCTCATATCTCCACATTTCATAAAATGTGAACATCAGCTCCATGTTTACAGTGTAAACTTATTATAAAGCCATTATAAACTTTCCTCAAACAGACAGTGTTTACCTGCAGTATGTTTACGTGACACGAGGCATCTCCAACAAACGCCTGGGCCTCTTTGGCTGTCATCGCCTTGGAGAAACCCCAACCCTGGCAAAAGTGAGAAAATGAGAGTGAGCTCCATTTACAGAAAAATAGTCAAAGAGGGGATTTTAAGAGCATCTCTAGCAATCAGTGCTCACAGTCACGATGATAATGCCGGTCTCTGTGATGACGTTCCTGGCGAGCTCGTTGAAGGTGGGGTTGGGGTGATAGTTGAAGCTCTTCAGCTCCTCGATCACATTGTCCAGCTGGAGGTAAATCCTGAGAGACTGAGAGAGGGTTTCGTAGCTGGAGTTCACTATCGGGGAGTAAAACTGGAGGACTGTGTCGTTCTTGCTCAGAGCCTCCTGCACAAACTAGACAAATAAAAGAAAAAGAGTGAAATTATTCAGAGTGAGAACAGCTGAAGCATGAGCCAGGCGTGTGTAAAGCTCAAAGAATCGGCTTTCTGTAAAAATCTTCTACACCAGACCTAAAACTTTCCCCGGCTTTGGTTGCTTCAAAAACAAAAACACATCTGTCAGCTGATTTAAAAAAAAAAAAAAAGACTTTATAATGATGTTTTTACTGTGGAGCATTTAGCTTCTATAAAGCCAAAAGTTCCCTGAGAAGGCGGTGGAGACCAAAATAGGAGCTACAAGGATACAAGGAGATACCTAGTAGATAACAGGGCTGTCAGATAATTCCTGGCTGTACAACCAAACAATCAGAGTCAGGTATATAGGTTGTTTCAACCTCCAAGTGTCCCAGCGAGTAATGGCAGGTGTTCAATATATAACGTATTTAATTATTTTGTTTGTTTTCAGTAGCTGGTGAACACTGAGTGTGTGGAGACCAAAAACAGAGCTTAAAAAAGTGAAAAGGAGGCTGGCCTCTCTGAGCTCTGTGCTTTTGTTGGATTGTTGGATTTCTATTCATTACAAGTCTTTAGCTTAGAGTTTAAAGTGTCAAGAGATGACTACCATACATGGACAAAAACAAGGAACCCAAAAAGAGTTTTTATTCTTCATTAAATATGAAGTCTAGCTTGCCAAAATTCATTATTGAAATGGTGTCAGATTGACAGCAGAATGTCCAATAAAATCTACATATTCAAATACAGAAAACAGCCTCTTTTCTGCTGCCCTCGAGTGGACAAAAAATCTATTATTGTCAGATTAAATTCAGCTTTTTCTATTTTAACCTGCAGACAGTTTGATGGCAGTGAATCACAGCGCAGGTTTAACTTTTTCTTCATATTTCCTCCTCCTCTGTCTCTTTCCCATACTCCTTTTTCTCCCCCATCTCTGCCTCCCCACTGAGTCTCCCTCTCTTTCTTCCCGGTTCAGACAGCAGCTTTTGATGAAGTGACAATAAAACGACTTCACCTCCTCTCCCCTGCAGTGAATCTTTCCTAAGAGTCTCTGTCACTCAAAGCTATTCAGCAGTGAAATAGCAGCGTTGCTCTGTTCCCTCAGTCTCAGGCTTTTGGCTCGGCGAGAACAAGCGGCAGATGAGGCTGCAGACTGACGTACATCAAGCTGACACTCTGCATTTATTAAAAACATCCTCACAGTCACACTGACTGCACATTTCGCCCCAAGTAATTCTAAAGAAACATGGTCTTACCATCTCTCGCGATGGATGTTTTCTCACAAAGATCAAAATATAAGACGAAAACGGTGAATACTTGGCTATTTTTAGCAATTATTTGTTCATTTAAATTGTACAACACTGCGCTGTCAGTAAAACTGGCCACATATTGTAATGCCTTACTAGTTATAATAAAGACACACTCTACGTATGCCCCTTTTGAGTCACAATTTACCCAGACACTACGGATCTAAATGAGCAGTTTTGCTGATGTCCACTAACATACAATGTTCCAGATTCACACAAATACAATGACACATGTATTTTAACCCATTCAATATGACATTTTTAAATGAAAGCAAATACAATTTTCTAAAGAACACACAACAGCAGCGTTAATTTTTACGGAAATTTAAAGAAAAGATTAATTAAGGGTAATTGGTCATTTATCTTTTCTTGTGGAAAATGAAGTTGAATCGGTTTTGCAAATTCTTATTCTTCGATTTGACACTCCTTTATTTCACTATTAAGTGCTTAAGCTACTGTATTGTTATGCCTGTGTTGGTACACTGATACACTTCATCATGTTGACAAAAAAACAAAACAAACACAAGAAGCAGAATAATCAGATACCATTTAGCACTTTGCTAGGTGCTTATTAGGTATATTACTACTTATGAGAGCTTAATAATACATCACACATAATTCCACTGTAGTAGATATAAATCAGTTACACATTCAGGCAACTCGTCTCCAAACATCTGCAGGAATCACAGACATTTTTGCAAAGGTTTCTTAATAACTGCAATGTCATTTATAAACCAACTGCAAACATATTGCAATTAAATGAGTCTGTTTGTGCCAATGAGCACAGCTCGTCTGCAACAAGTCTCTTTGCAGAAAAGGGATCTTAACTCAACTATAATACTGATTGTATGAAGCTATATTCCTGTATGAAAGCAGGGTTTGCTGAGTGCTTTCGTCATTTGTCATCAATGTAACTATTTGTGGAAGATTTCTGAATTTCCGTTTCAAATTTTTTGAGGTATTGGCTGTCTGGATGTAAGTAGTTAATGAGAAATTATCTGCATGCTGCTGATCTGTCAGTTAATGTCCATATTACCACAAATACACTGCCAAATTTTACCCCATTTAATTGCAAACTGACTGCTTTCTAGCGATTTTATTGCCACTTTGATGCCTCAGTGACAGTAACTGACAGTGAGTGGCCACAGACCTGATCCCCGTCTTCAAAGCAACCATTTCAAAGGCAACAAGGCTACAAGTTCATTTAGGTTGCAAGGCTGTCTCCAACCACTGCTTTTTCGTAGTGTGATGACACCAGCTCTTACCTCTTCAGGCGGTGAATTGTGTGAAAACTCGTCAGGGGAGGGCTGGACTTTCATCATGGCTCTCTGGATGAGATCAAACCCGCTTCCAGACACCACAATCTTTCGACCACCGCTACACAAAAATAATAAAGAATAAGCTTATAAACAATTTTAAGGACTTGGATTTACATCTGGGCGAGGTTTTAGCTTCACTCCATCTCTTTATTTTCTCAAATGCTTAATAACAGCAAATTTAAATGTAAGTGAGACAACTTTATTACATCCTTTAACCTCAACACAAAAATGCCTCACATGGAGTACTTTATGTTTCTGGCTTTGTTGTTTTCTTTTTACCATTACAGAGTTTTTAGTCGAATAAGGCTGTAGACTGATGGTGTACCAGTCAAAGGCTTAGAGAGCAGTTGGCAACCAGCTGGAAAACTCCCTGCAGTTAATGTTGCTAGGTGAAAATGGTCACAGAGGTATTGTTAAACCAAAAACCTCTGTGGCAGAATCCTGCAGCCACCCACAGTTTGCAAGATGCCGACTTGTATCCAAACACTCACTAGCTATTCACTAAAGGTTTGAGGCTAACTGGAAATAAAGACGATTCACCTTCAAAGTAAAAATGGTGCCTTTCAAATGTGTTGATTACAGTGGTAAGGCATAACTTTCTACTTTGAAGGTGAACAGTTTCCATCCTCCTCCTGTTTGTATTGCTCTTTTTCAAGTTGCACTACCGATTGGTTATTAGTTAGCAAGTATTTGCAACATGGCGTGCTCCATGAAAACTATAGGTGACTGCGCCAATCTGCTGCTCTGGGTCACTTCCAGTGCTGCTTGTAGTTTTAGATCCATCTCTGGAATCCCAGATATAACCACTTACATGTGTCTGTAATTTGAATACACGCCTCATCCAACTTCCATTCCAAACTCAAAAACCCAAATTTTATTTTGAGAGACTGATTTCAAAGCAGCAGTGGTCAAGCAACGCACAAGGTGATGACCTTTAAAGATACACAGATCAAATTTACAATTTACAATTTACAAGTTTACAGTTTTCTTGAATTCATCATCTACATCTGTGTCAGGCGTCCTTTTGAGGGCTGTTACTCACTCAAACAAGCAAAACTGTGCGTGTGATGTGTTCACACTCACCATATGAAGCTGGCTTTGGGGTTATATTCCGTGATCTTGGGGTTTTCCGAGTACTGATAGGCTCCGTGGATGTCTTTGGTGGTGTTCGTCCCGTATTTCACAGTCACTGTTAAGCGGTCCGATGGGACCTTCTGCCCACGATACCTGCCAGTCTTACAGGTAATCTCTGTGCCGAATGAAAGGCTGAAGAGGAGGAAGGAAGAGTAAGAACATAGGCTGACTCGAGAAACAAGAAAAGCAATATGATCCCTAAATGGATGGAAAAAGTTCATGAACTCTGTGAAACTGTGCGACTGACTCATTTTCTATGTTGTATTTACTGATCTTGAAGAACCAAAAGAAAATATTTATGAATATAAATGGGTTTCAGGTCCATCTATTCTCTTTATTTTTTTGTTTCTGGTACCATTTGCATTTTCCTTTACCAGGTGCCACTTACACTTCACAGGGAACTCCTCCCACTGTCACAGCAACGTCCTCTTTAGTCGCCGTGTCCAGGTCTTTGCCTCCGATCGTGATCACCGTCCCTCCAGCTGCTGGACCCCTCTCTGGCATGACTGTTCTCGGTTCGGGGTCCTGCACAGAGAACAGGGAGAAAATGACCAAACTCAGTAACTTTAATGGGAATATGCTGCAATTTTCATACAATATGTGGACACTTTCTATTACAGAGGCTACTATGCATGTACATACATTTCATATATTCATTTAATCATATTTGTGTCTTTTTACGTTTCTACATTTTGTACATTTACTTTAGCAGTTTGAAAAAAAAAAGTTCAGATCACGTTTGACTGAATAGGTAAGGAAATTATTTGCCTTCTTTTCTACTTGATATAATGACGAAAATACTGACTTTAGGACGGATCACATAAGAGCAGCGGTCCCCAACCCCCGGGCCGAGTCGTTTGGTACCGGGCCGCGAGAGTTGAGGCTTGGGTGTGAAATGTATGGTTTTCAGGATTTTTATCGGTTTTTAGCGTTATTTTATGATTTTTATCGTTAACTCTGTTTTCCTGGGTCTTTTCATGTGTGTTATGAATAAATCTTATTTTTTCGGTACTGATACTATTTTTTTTGTTGTATTTATCCGCGACACCTTAAAGGCCAGTCTGTGAAAATATTGTTGGGCATAAACCGGCCCGTGGCGCAAAATAGGTTGGAGACCGCTGCATAAGAGTGTATATGTAATAAATGTTAATAAACTCTACAGCTGGAACACAAGCACGGACGTCCGCTGTGTTTGTGTTTTATTTCATCATTTTTTCCTTTGATTAAAAACGTTAAGCACATTAGAGTAATCATGTTTTAATTTAACTGTAATAAAAGCAAACAAGTGAATCTATTCTACTAATGAACAACAAAATCAGCCCATTTGTTTACCAACTGAAGGTTTTACTGAAGGATCAAACAGTTAGAGGACAATTTACATCTGTTGATAAGAACGCTGCGTTTATAAAAACCTCTCAACAGGCTAAGTCTATAGGAGGCTACTCCAGATGGCTGCTACTTAAATGCCGGCACCATAAACATATGCTGCACCACCTGGCTGTAAGAGCAAAGCAGCAGGTTCAGGTACACCATGTACAAAACCACACTTTAGCTTGTTAACATTATGAAACCAACAGAGTGATCGGCTGCAGTCAGAACTGCTTCATTATAGCGAAACCATGTACCTGTGTTACTGTAATTACTGAATTTATGTGATAAAAACCTTAAAAACTGGACAATTTGCCAAATCTTTATACGTATTCTTCAAGTTAAGAATGATTCAAGTAATTTGTATTTTGTGGGGGATTTTTAAATCAATTTGAAATTTTAATTTTACACTTTTTGTGGAAATATGTTGCAAAAAAATACATTTTATTTTTCAAAATACATTTTACAAAATGACTCTTCAAACTTATGTTTGATTTAGAACTCGCTGCCTGGGGGCCACTTGTAGCCCACATCACCCCTACTTGCAGTCCGTATATGGACATGAAGAAATGTAATACAATTTGGCCCTTGAAGTAACTTTTTTGTTAGGGAGGATTTATTTGTTGTTGAATGCAATGTTAAAATAAGCTCTTTAAAAAGCAAAAAGTTATTTAATATGAAGACAATATAAGCAGGGAGTACAAACATGTTGAGGGTTTGGTAGTTCAGTGAGAGAGTTATTTGTAAAGAAAACAATTTTCACTAGCAGTCAAAAACTAACGCGTACACTTATGTTTGCATTTTTATTTTGTTAAATACGAACAAAACAGAAGTGTTGCCACGTGTCTGACCAGACAGAGAGTACCAATTTGTTTATTTGGTAGTTCAATGAAAAGCTTTAGTTAGTTAAGAGTGAGAAAAAAAATTGCCCACACGTTTTCAGTTTGGTCTTGTTATGCAATATTTGAAAGTTTAAAAAAACAAACAAAACACTAAAATGGTAAATGGCCTGTATTTATATAGCGCTTTACTAGTCCCTAAGGACCCCAAAACGCTTTACACATCCAGTCATCCACCCATTCACACACTGGTGATGGCAAGCTACATTGTAGCCACAGCCACCCTGGGGCGCACTGACAGAGGCGAGGCTGCCGGACACTGGCGCCACCGGGCCCTCTGACCACCACCAGTAGGCAACGGGTGAAGTGTCTTGCCCAAGGACACAACGACCGAGACTGTCCAAGCCGGGGCTCGAACCGGCAACCTTCCGATCACTAAAGCGGCACTCCATTAAGATGATGATGCCAGCAGTGGCCCACAGCTCATTTCAGTTTGAGACCTCTGGATTAGAGCATCATATTCATTTCAATTTTAGTCTAATGATGGCGCTACATGACAGCAGAACTGCTGTAGAAGTTAAAATCAGCAGGTGTAACAAACTTCCTGGAAATGGACACATAACACACATATTCATAAGGAAGCAAGTAAGTCAAGAAATGTGAGCAGGAATAAGGCGAGGCTGGCCTTCTACAAAATCATCTTATATGATAACTGGAGTAGAAACTTTTACTATTTTAGGTTCATATGCAGCCCTGTGCCTGAATAAAGATGCATCATGTGACACGGCATCAATTTGTATCAAATAAGTGAAACAGTGAAAAAATATCCTTCATTAAAAGTTATGAACCTACTTAAGTTACAGTGCAAAAGCTTGAGCAACAATACAGGGAGTGCAGAATTATTAGGCAAGTTGTATTGAGGAATAATTTTATTATTGAACAACAACCATGTTCTCAATGAACCCAAAAAACTCATTAATATCAAAGCTGAATGTTTTTGGAAGTAGTTTCTAGTTTGTTTTTAGTTTTAGCTATTTTAGGGGGATATCTGTGTGTGCAGGTGACTATTACTGTGCATAATTATTAGGCAACTTAACAAAAAACAAATATATACCCATTTCAATTATTTATTTTTACCAGTGAAACCAATATAACATCTCCACATTCACAAATATACATTTCTGACATTCAAAAACAAAACAAAAACAAATCAGCGACCAATATAGCCACCTTTCTTTGCAAGGACACTCAAAAGCCTGCCATCCATGGATTCTGTCAGTGTTTTGATCTGTTCACCATCAACATTGCGTGCAGCAGCAACCACAGCCTCCCAGACACTGTTCAGAGAGGTGTACTGTTTTCCCTCCTTGTAAATCTCACATTTGATGATGGACCACAGGTTCTCAATGGGGTTCAGATCAGGTGAACAAGGAGGCCATGTCATTAGTTTTTCTTCTTTTATACCCTTTCTTGCCAGCCACGCTGTGGAGTACTTGGACGCGTGTGATGGAGCATTGTCCTGCATGAAAATCATGTTTTTCTTGAAGGATGCAGACTTCTTCCTGTACCACTGCTTGAAGAAGGTGTCTTCCAGAAACTGGCAGTAGGACTGGGAGTTGAGCTTGACTCCATCCTCAACCCGAAAAGGCCCCACAAGCTCATCTTTGATGATACCAGCCCAAACCAGTACTCCACCTTGCTGGCGTCTGAGTCGGACTGGAGCTCTCTGCCCTTTACCAATCCAGCCACGGGCCCATCCATCTGGCCCATCAAGACTCACTCTCATTTCATCA
This sequence comes from Rhamphochromis longiceps, assembly GCF_057381845.1. Classification (NCBI taxonomy): domain Eukaryota; kingdom Metazoa; phylum Chordata; class Actinopteri; order Cichliformes; family Cichlidae; genus Rhamphochromis; species Rhamphochromis longiceps. The sequence continues at coordinate 22,926,287 of NC_140573.1, read as the reverse complement.
GTCCATAAAACCTTAGAAAAATCAGTCTTGAGATATTTCTTGGCCCAGTCTTGACGTTTCAGCTTGTGTGTCTTGTTCAGTGGTGGTCGTCTTTCAGCCTTTCTTACCTTGGCCATGTCTCTGAGTATTGCACACCTTGTGCTTTTGGGCACTCCAGTGATGTTGCAGCTCTGAAATATGGCCAAACTGGTGGCAAGTGGCATCTTGGCAGCTGCACGCTTGACTTTTCTCAGTTCATGGGCAGTTATTTTGCACCTTGGTTTTTCCACACACTTCTTGCGACCCTGTTGACTATTTTGAATGAAACGCTTGATTGTTCGATGATCACGCTTCAGAAGCTTTGCAATTTTGAGACTGCTGCATCCCTCTGCAAGATATCTCACTATTTTTGGCTTTTCTGAGCCTGTCAAGTCCTTCTTTTGACCCATTTTGCCAAAGGAAAGGAAGTTGCCTAATAATTATGCACACCTGATATAGGGTGTTGATGTCATTAGACCACACCCCTTCTCATTACAGAGATGCACATCACCTAATATGCTTAATTGGTAGTAGGCTTTCGAGCCTATACAGCTTGGAGTAAGACAACATGCATGAAGACGATGATGTGGACAAAATACTCATTTGCCTAATAATTCTGCACTCCCTGTATACTTAAAGTACTTAAAACTAATGATTCATTAAGTATTATCACTTTAATGCTGCAACTATACCGTCACTTCCGTCTCACCAAAACAATATTTTCCAGTGACAGAAATCATAAAATCCAAACTAAAGAGTTATGAGGCTGTGGCTATTTTATATAAATAATCTATAATGGTACTAACATAAAGGAAGAGAGAGTCTCCTTTACAGGTTGACTCCTTTGAGTATGTCTCCATGCCTCTGGGAGAATTTCAGAAGGACCGATGTTTGTATTTAACTCTTAAATCAAGTTTTCAAACTGCAAACACTTTTTTAAAGCTTCTGGAGAGTAAAATAACAATAATAATATTTATGATGATAAAAACAAAAGCTCCCAGATCTGTCAAACCGAGCAGCAGAGAGAGAGAAGAATAAAAATGAGAAGTGAAGAGAAAACTTTAACCGTGTAGACTTCATTATGTTCCAGCTGCTGTCCTGCAGGTACAAACGCTTTGATCTCGAACTCACACAGATCGTAAATTTTATGCAGCTCAATAACTCGACCCTGTGGTATTTAGGCAGCAGAACAACTAAGAACAACAACTAAAAGAAAGAAAATAAAAATCCGTGTCATGGCCGAGCTTCACTGTCAGGCACGTTTTCTACTTCTGTGCTGTGCGGGTCAGCTGGAGGGGTTTCTGTTATACTGGAAGGTTCTGTACAGTCCTGACAGGACAACCAAACCAAGAGCAAATATTATGCCTGGTTTACACCCCAGCACAAAGAGCCTTCAAAATGATCAAGTTAAGTCGTCTTTCTTTAGATGCAAGAAGAATCTTATATAAATAAAAAAGTATAAAAATGAATCCAAAGCAAAGAAGAACTATGATATCATTTAAATGAGCGTAGCACATGTGCAGCTGCTGAGACGCACTTAAGCATTCGGCTCGTTGCTGTTGCAGATTTGTTCTCGTTGTTCTGGCAGACAGCGCTGCAAGCACAAAAATAAATATCCCCAACGACAGGCAAACTCATAACAACTCTGCCTGGTTGGAAGTTGAACACACAGAGAAAACAGCAGTGCAGGAGGCAGCAGCAACTGAAGTGTATTCGGTGGGAGAGACAAAGGGAATGCAGACAGTTCTTCACGTTAAAAGGAAACAAACTCCAACCCAGAGACACTCACTAGGGGAGTTGCAGCAGATGGAAATCTGAACAAATCGATGTGGAATTCAAATGAGGCAGCATCAGGCTCATTCACATCAAAGGTCAGCATTTGTCAGCTGCAGTAATTAGTCATTTGTACATCAATTATAACCCAGACGAGCTTATTAGTCTGTCCTCGTGACACACAGAAACTTTAAAGCTTAGGCTGAACAGCTCCAACCATTCAGGAACATTTAACTGTCTTTATAGTCATCTGAAGGCGTTTACTCTAATGTAACTGAGGAGTAAAGGAAGAAAGCCTGTTTGTAATTTTTTTTTAAAAAGCACAGGTTTCTGAATCCTCCGTGATGGTTCTGTCACTTTACACCACAATGAAAGCTGAACATGAAAACTCCAAATGGACACTGGAAAGCACCTGGTGCCAAAAAAACAAAAAACAAAATAAAAACAAAACTCAGACTCGGACACAAAGACTGAATTGTCTTGCTTAAAAACCACCGGGGACAGAAGTATTTGCCCCCAATGAAAATGACTGCTTTTTTTTTTTTTTTTTTAAAGCGCTTCACGAGAGCCTCCAGATTTAAAGGCCTTCCAGTATGAACCTTGGTCTTCTGTTTACCACACAGATCTTTAACGGGATTCAAGTCGCGGCTTTATGCAGGCTGGCGAGTAATGTTACTCCTTCACCAGGAGTGATGCATGTTTTGGGTCCCAGTTTAGCTGCTGACAGCTTGAGGTTTTCTTTAACCTCCTAGGACCTGGCGTCCACATATGTGGACGTCACATTTTGGGTTATTTAGACCAAAATACTGAATTTTGCTCTACAAGGGCCTGATATCCACTTACTACTGCTACTGTTCTATCAAAACTTTAAACGAATATCCTCATATGTGGCTCTCATTTTTCACAGCACAATACTCCCACCACCGTGTTTCACTGTAGAAACGCTGATCTTTAGGTTGTAGCCTTCTTTCTAAGCACCATCGCTGTGATCAAAGAGCTCCAGTTTAGTCTAGTTTAGCTTCCAGTGTGAATAATTGTCACTTTCAGTCTGGATTAAGAACATCTTCTTCTGCAGTATTATTCTTGGTCTGCGACCTCACAGTCCATTTCTGTAGAGAGTTTGAGTTTTTACTTTTTTATACTACAATTCCTGACTTGGCTAAGTCGTTAATGGGTGTCAGTCAGGTGGCAGTTGTGTTGGGGTCTTTGGACACATCTCTTACTAGAGTCTTTGTAATCTTTAATTTCCTTCCTCTGCCAGGCTGGTTTTGTACTGTGTGGCTTTTTGACATTCTTGATCATACTTTTCACTCCAATTCCTGACACCTGTGAACTTCAACAATTCATTTCCTTTTGTTTTTGGTATGGTATATTCTCAAGGGACAGTTCAAACCTTTAGTTAAGTTTTTATAGTATTATTTATTTATTTATTTTTTATTTTCTAAAGAACATTTTATTGTCATCTCTATATTTTTAAAAGGTGAGTAGATAGTGGCTCAGGGGGTTGGGAATCGCATCTGTAACCGGAAGGTCGCCGGTTCGATCCCTGGGCTCTCTGTCCTGGTCGTTGTGTCCCTGGGCAAGACACTTTACCCTACTTGCCTACTGGTGTTGGCCAGAGGGGCCGATGGCGCGATATGGCAGCCTCGCTTCTGTCAGTCTGCCCCAGGGCAGCTGTGGCTACAACTGTAGCTGCCTCCACCAGTGTATGAATGTGAGAGTGAATGAATAGTGGCATTGTAAAGCGCTTTGGGTGCCTTGAAAAGCGCTATATAAATCCAATCCATTATTATTATTATTATTATTATTATTAAGTACTGTATAAAGTATGTTTTCTTTCTCTTCATCTTGGTGAATCATTGGCCAGTGGATATCTTGTGGGCATTATGAAAGCTCTGCCTGTAGTTTGGACTTTCTGTTCATGAGCAGCAAAGAAAGTTAAAACAGCTTGACCCATGCAGGATTGACTGAGAGGCAGCACCAGTGCCGACTAAACTATAAATCCGGATTATTCTGAACTGTGAATCATGCAAAGCTACCCTAGAGTGCAGGTATATAAATACAGCGACAGTTTAAAGCTGTGGAAGTATTCTTTGTTTTCATGATTCAGCAACACGTATTGCTGCAGTTTTTGTGTTTTTTTCTGAGGGCAACTGCACATGTGTGTTTTTTGTGATTTGTGACTTTTCATTAATCGACCTACCTGTTCAAAAAATGTCTGTAAAATACTCAAAATGCTCCTTGTAATCATAATGTTATCCAATTTCACCTCTAACACGCCGAAATTCATCACATTTGAGAAGCTAAAAGGAGTGAAAACATTTGGATTTTGAATATTTTTGAAACACGATGTGTTCTTGTTCATGAAAAGCCCAACATCGTGGTCAGCATGTTTATTAGTTTCATATTTCTGCGTAGACACTGAGACAAATCAGCAATGTAGTAATCTGAAGTTTCAACCCTGAGCTGAGTCGCAGCATTTAAAGGCAGTGACGCACTGCTGATGAACTAAATTAGTCATTTTGGTCTCAGCAGTTTGCTTTAATTAGCTTTTTGTCAGTTCAATAGAAACAAACAAGAAATATGAATGTGAACAGCGATATTCAAATTAAGCAACTGAGCCGAGTTCAAGAAACAAAACAGAACAGCAGGTGAAGCACATTTATTTTGATCATGTTTGTTTCTCCTCTTGTGCTATGCGAGGGTGGGGGGGATGACTGGAAACTGAATGGACTTTGGTGCGGCGGTGGTGAATTTGTATGCGAGGAGTATTTTCACGCACTGTCGCTTCTTTAGGGAGACCGTTTCCTTGCATCGCACCAGAGAAGAGCCGCATGCTTTTACTTTGTTAGAAACCTTTTAATGTTTCTGGGATTTGATCTCCGGGGTTTGAAGCACTTGTGTCAAACAATGCTCGGTGTTGCCTCAGAGACTTTGAGAAGGTTTGCATGCAGTGTCTGCAGGTTTAACTACACCAGACTGAACAGTTTTTTTAAAGCTTCCTGAAGTTGAACTAAGATGCTTTAAGACAGAAGATCAGGAGACATTTCTACAGCATTTCTAATAGCAAACTAGTGTACAGATAAGACACATGTTAGCTGTTAACATATGTGGGGTCTGATGCTCATTATGCTATGAAGCCTGAGCTGTATGTAAAGGAGCCTCTGGTGTTTTCAGGGGGATTTATCAGTTTATTACTGATCTTCGTTAATCGTCACTGTCTTAAATTATAAGTTGAATCAAAAAGCCTGAAACAAGCTACAGAAACATCTTTCGCTTTAGTCTGCTGGCGTGTGAATAACACAAGCAAGGTCAGGCGTCTATCTACTGACTTATTTCTTTTTATCCATACCCACGATTACCCATAATTACCTTACTAGTAGACAAACCCCACACTCTTATTTTGAAAGTGCTGATGAGCACCTGCTACTTTCATGCGTTTCCTGACCGTGTGTTAGAGGAAGGTCTTGACGTACCCTGTAGGTAAAATAGACCTGAGATGTCCCCGATCGTTCTCCTTCAACTGTTATCTCCACTGGTCCGCTGTTGGTCCTTTCAAACGGGAGGTCCTGCGGTGGGTTTCGCTTCGCCGGGCCAATCTCACACACCACGCTGCCGACAGAAAACAACAGAGGCCGCGGTTCAGAAAACAGATGGAGGCCCAGAATTCAAATAACTCAGTGCCCCCTCTTGAATCAACCCCTTAATTGTACATTACATATGGAGATTACTTGCAAGTATGTAAGCAATCAAGTTTTGGGTCAGGCTAATAGATCAAAGCCTTCACCTGCGGGGCAGTGCCTGGTACAATCAACCAAAAAAAACAAAATGACGTGCAGAAACACTAAGCTTTTATAGATTTTTATCTTTAGCTAATAATTCATGTCAGCACACTGCTACAGGTGCATGTGAAAGAGCTTCAGCTTAATGTGTAAAAGCAACAGGTGTGCTTCTATCTGCATGTTAACGAGGCCGTCGCTCCTGTTAGAGTACCTGGTTGAGACAGAGTATCTGTCCTCCTGGTGAATGCAGTCCACTCCAGCCACTGTGATCTTTTTGATGTCATCCTTCTTTATTCCCATGTTGGAGCCTTTGATGGTCACTGAGATCCGGCCATTCAGAGGGCCGTACCGAGGGCTGATCTGGAGAAGGAAAGAAAAGACTGTTTGATATCACAGATCATAGCAGGAGAGCTGAAATTCCAAAACCTGCAATAATACCAAAGTTACTTTTTCTGTCAATCAGTCACACAAGCTGTGGGTAGAAACAGGTTTGAAAGGTCCTTACAGAATACTGCACAACAATCAAATATTAACAATTTTGGCTTCCTACAATTAAGCAAACGCTACCGAGTGATAATGAAGATGTAAAGCATTCCCCAAATCACAGAATGATGGGACGCCTGCATGCGCCACTCACAGCTCACCAGTTTCTGCTTGGCCAAAGTGTCCAACAAATGAAGGCTTCAGGGATGCTTCAGGTGAAGCTGAATGCTAATTAGAGTGTAGCACAGTGTAAAGGTGAAAACAGCGCCGTGCTGCTTTTATTTGAATGATAAGTGACCTACCGACCAATGAATACGTCCATTTTCTAAAACAAATATTCCATTAATTGCACTTTGTAATATTTAAAAACAATATTTTTTTCAAATATTTCAGATTTTATAAAGAAAATATTTTTATAATTCTGTGCTTTTTGGGGGTTTTCTCTCTGTACTACGACTTTATGAATTAAAGGGAAAAATCTGAAAATGGGAAAAAATCTAAAGAAAGATAAAAAAACAAATTGTAAATATTTCTGCTTCCAATGTTATGACATTAATGTATAAATATTCATAAAGATGTTGAAGTACAGCCTGTGAAAACACATCTTCTGAAGCAAAGGCTCGGCATATCTGCTTCAATTTGGGCCATCTCATCTTCAATTTGACGTGACTGCACGACGTATAAGATCAAATTCATCTTGTATATATTCACCTCCCTGTCATCCTCAGCAAAGTCTGCTGTGGAAATAACTAACTTCTTCTGGCATAATCAGCCGCAGCCCAGAGGAAATCAAGACGGGGCCTGAAACAAATGACTGATGTTCCAGAGAAAATAGGAAACATACTGAAGCAGTTCAGCCAAGGAGGAGAGAAACAGCGAATACAATATGGGAAGGAAAAAAAATTAGCTCAGTGACAAAAAGAGAAGAGATGAATTTGTGGAAAGATGTGGATTTCTAAGACCGTCCACACAGATGTAGGTGAGGGTTCGTGGATTCTTTGCTTTGTTTAATTTGATGTACAACTAAAAGAAAAAAATCCTGAAGAACAAAATGTGTTTGATACTGAACAAAATGAACAAAAAAACCAAACAAAATTCAGTTTAATAAATTAGGACGGGGGTGTCCAAGTCCAGGCCTAAAGGGTCGTTGTCCTGCAGGTTTTAGATGTGTCCTTGATCCAACACTGCTCATTTAAATGACTAAATTACCTCTTCAACGTGTCTTGAAGTTCTCCAGAGGCCTGGCAATGAACTAATCATTTGATTCAGGGGTGTTGACCCAGGTTGATATCTAAAACCTGCAGGACACCGGCCCTTGAGGCTTCAGGTTAGACACCTGTGGTTTAGGAAGATGATCGACTGCCATCTCAGACAGATTGGTGAAAGGTTGCAAAGAATTGCTGTCTAATTTCTAAACCACGCAGATTGGTTGCAATGTGCTGGCAATCAACCCTTTGCAAAAAGGGAGTCGACTCAGCTGGATGCCAACTAGGTATTGGTTATTCCTCCTAAGTAAAAGCAATCCTACCAAACGCCTATTTTCCAGTTAAACTGGTACTTAATGTAAGTAGTAGCAGAATTTCTATGTATGTAGCTGCAAACAGATTTGAAGTTTTGGCCAATTTATCACAGTTAATGGATGTATTAACCCAAACAGACTGCATGTGATTGCCAGATTGGCCCCATTCAACGGCAAACTGAGAGCAGACCGACTGTCTGATTGCTGTTTTATCGCCATCTTGATGTGGCAAAGCTGCTTTGAGCTGAATCTGAGTGGCCGCAGATTCGATCCCCATCTTTGAAGTAACTATTTCAAAGGCAACGAGGTGGCAACTTCATAATTCTGGTTGTGCTGCTTTAGTGTGACTGTAATGCATCTCACCCATTTAAACTGCAGTAAAGATAAAAATGTGTATTATTAATAGTGTGGCTAACTTGAATGACCTCAATTAATTCAAGTGATTGGAGTCGACATAATGATCGTGGAGTGAAGTTAAATGCTGCCAATTAATTAATCTTTACTTCCAGCTTTAGTGTCTTATTTAATACTAATTAGCAGGTGTTTGCTTCTTTGTGTTGCACAAATATAGTCTGTGGATCCAGCTTGCTAACTAGGCGAGCCAGGGTTAGCTGATAACGTCACACTCTGTTTCTTTAAAGATGATGGCCATCAGGTTAAAAGTGAGAAACTTTTAGGCTTTGCACCAAAAACTTGGATGCTAACCAAGTAAGAGCACTTACAAAAATATGTTGGTGAGCAAATCAGGTTGTGCAAAGTGACAAAAATCAAACAGATCCATGTAAAATCATTCTTGTCCTCTGTCATCCATATGATTGCTTTCTATGTATGTTTTTTTTTTCTGCAGCCGCAGCACATTTCAGAGCTGGTTGCAGTTTTCCCACTGCACTCTTTTCTACAAAGGACAACTTCACATGAACGACGGTGTGATTTATGTCAGTAGGTTTTCTCGTCTTCTGTTACGATGAGAAGGGAAAATGCAATACTGGCTCTATTAAAGGTGCTACTCACAGATCTTCTCCTGGATTTCTGCTTCTGTTAAATGACACAGCCACATCACAGCTCTGCGGTTTAATCTCTGAAATGCTGTGAGGTCACTCTCTGGTTCAGTGCAGATTATAAATGGAACATGCTGCAGTTTTTGTTCAAGTCTTTGTGGTTGTTATATTTGTGTGAAACTGAAGAATAAGACATTCTTGGTGCAGATCTTTTACTTAGTCCCAGGAATTCTCACCCAAAACTGGGATATCTGAACATGATAAAGCTCTCTTATTAGAACTTTTTACCTGTGATTTTGCTGAATGATGATGAGTTGGGTTTTCCTTTTTTTACATATGAACAGGACGTCAATGTGAGGAAGATCTGTTTGAGAATCATGTTTCAGATTTTTGTGTGGACGACACGATTGCTGAGTTGGGGGAGAGCTGGTGCCCAAAGCAAAGGAGTTTAGCGAGAAGTGGACCAGAAGAGGGAAATTGCGGATACCAATGGCAGAAACTAGCTTCATCTGTTGGGTGTCTGGACTTTTAGAGCGCTCAGATATCTGGAGGAGCCTCAGAGTATGGTTGCAGGCTTTTCACATAAAAAGAAGCTGGGTGAGGTGAAAACATCTGAAGTAAATGATCCTGTTTATCCTGCTGCAACCTGCTTCCAAATAGGATAAACAAAAGTAAATGGATGGAAGGATAGATGAATCTCACTGCCATAGTCTTACAGAGGGTAAAAGTTACCGCACATACATTTCACTCATTCAAACCCGTCAGGCTCCCAAACATAGAACCAATCCTGTCCATAAAGAAGTTCCAACAGTGTTTCCTACCGACATGTCAGAGGTCATGGCTCTGTGTTTTTATGACTCACATCAGTGATTTCTGGGTTGGGGCACTGCGCTGGCTGCGGTGAACGGCAGAGTTCCCGGTAAACGCAGCTGTGTGAGGCGGCGCACCAAACACACTGGTACTTGGAGTCGGCATGTTTACACAGGCTGCAGTCCTCTCTTCCCACTGAGCAGCTATACAGTACGACTGTTGGGGAGACAGCGGCAAGAAGAGGAGAGGAAGATGAAGAAGAAGATTGAGAAGAGAGGGTGAGGCTAATTATCATAATGCAGCTGGAAGTGAATTTGAAATGAGCGAAGGTGACACTAAAAACAGCGTGATAACTGCACTTTCACACTTTATCCTGATTTATGTGCGATTGTGAAGTGTCTGTGTTGGTGAAATACCAACCTGTCAGGGTGCTGTCAATCTTCCTCTCAGTGTCTCTGTCCTTGATGTGGAAGGATACGTTCACCTCCTGCTGCTCGTCGTATTCAAACTGCACACACAGACACACGGCCATGTTTCCATCACTTCAGAGGACATTTCATTAACTAAAAAATATGTTTCTGGAGACCAAAACCACTGCCCATCTTATCCAAACCGTAATCATAGTTTTAACTAAAAAAAAATTAATGACTTATAATAAGAGAATCTAAAGTCCCAGTGGTGTTGTGGTGGTTGTGTCTTGGAAGGACATACACTGCAGCTTTAACCTAATACAACTACCTCATGGACTGAGTATATAAAGGATGGACTTGGATACCACGGCGACGTTCTACATTTGGTTTGTGGAGAGTTTCGAAGCCAATTTGGTTGTTACCCTCTTTGATTTTGAACCTGGCTCATACATTCGCAGCTTGTCAATTACAAGCTAGCCAAACCCTAAAATATACAGTACAGTGCTGTGCAGAAGTCCTGAGCCTCCCTTCATTTCTTTACATGTTGCTAGAAAAATGGGACACGGGTGGAGCGATTTATTGAAACATGCAAATAAAACAGAGTTTACACAATTCTAACAAGTTTAATAGTCAATATTTGGTGTGACCACTTTTATTCTGCAGCACAGTCTGAACTCTGTCAGGCGGCTTTCTGCAATTTGTTTTTAAATAGTCTTCAGGAATAGTTCAACAGGCTTCCTGAAGGACATTCAAAGCTCTTCTTTGGTTGTTTCTGCACGCACGCACGCACGCACGCACGCACGCACGCACGCACGCACGCACACACACAGCTTCAATAATATTGAGGCCAAGCCATGACTCATAGTGTTCCACTGTGTGTTAGCTGCCCAGGTAAGCTTTCTCTGCATCAGCAGTGTGTTTGGGATCATCGGTATGTTGCAAAACGAAGCTGTTACCACTCAGATGTTTTCCAGATGGTGGATTAAAATCTGATGGTGCTTTTCTGTGTTCATAACACCATCAATTTTGACAAGATCCCCAACACCACTGGCTAAAATAAAGCCCCAAACCACAACAGAGCCTCCACTGTGTTTTACTGAAGAAGCTCACTGTTGTACCTCTCTCCTGACCCTCTAACAAAAAATATAAAATTTCTGTTGATTATTTTTTGTGTGATCTGGCATACCTCAGCCTTTTCTCCTTGTTTCACATCTACAACCGCTCTTCCACTGAGACCATTCTGATGAGGCTTCAATGAACAACATATGGATCATCTGAAGGTCCAGATGTTTCTCTCAGGCCCTGTCAGGACTGCGTGATTTTTACTCACCAGTTTCTAAAGAACATGTCTTTCAGATATGATTCATCTGATGTAGAAAGCTTCTGCTTCACCAGTTCTTTGGGAAGTTGGTGCAGAAATATAAATATGTATCTAATAAACTGTTATCTTCGGCATTTTTCATAAATTCAACCAAAGAAATAGGAAGAAATGATTGTTACTAGCAGCAGGTACAATTACTGGACTAAAAATGAGTGAAAAAGCAGCCAGCACCCTTCAAAAGGCCTGGAAAACTAATGCTCGAGACAACTTCAAGAATCAAGAAAAACTGGCTCCTTGAAATAACAATATAAAGAAATGACGGGTGCCTAAGACTTCTGCACAGCACTTTCCTGTTTTATTCAAAATATATGGATAATAATTTATGAAATAAACACAATGACACATGATGTTTATTGGGGTCCAAGATATTCAGTTCTTTTCTCTCACACTGCCGTACAACCAAAGAGCAGAGCAGTCGCCTCCTGCTGGCTGTTAGAAAGAATGCAGGCTCAAGATACTGGTCCAGTTGTTTCATTTTTCAGGCCTGGCAGCTACATCCATCTCTGATATAGTCTGATTCCACATCTGCTTTAATAACATAGGAAACACAGCACTAACAGACAAGCGTCTGATTTAAGAGACATTTTAAAGACATTTTGCTGACATTTAAAATGAAAAACTCACGTACAAAGGAACACTTTTGTATTGCACAGTAAGTGCTTTCTTCACCACTTATCAAAATTCCCCACTGACATTATGCAAAAAGCAGTGTGACACTGTTATCCAATGTTATGTCCATTGCATCATCTCCTGGAGCTTCCACTTCCTCTACCATGCAGAACACTTTAGTACTGCTTTACAGAAGGCGGCGAAGTTTTATATTTACGTGACGCCTACAAGTCCTTAAATGACAAACTATCAGGCAATTGTTCCCAGAGTTTGTCCTCAATGCGGTTTGATCAGGTTACTTATAACACCAGGAAGACGGTGCTGCCTACATGTTAAACTCAGGGAACAGAGATTAAATGAAAGACTACAGCATGAGTGACTGGAGCCCGACACACACACACACACACACACACACACACACACACACACACACACACACACACACACACACACACACACACACACACACACACACACACACACACACACACCACTGTAGCCATAAATCAAGACAAGTTTTCTTCAGGATATGTGAAAAAAAAAAAAAGTGGGGAAAAAACTAAAAGAAGAGGAAAAAAAAAAGTATCATGTAGAGACAAATACCAGAGATAATGAGAGGAAAACCTGCAGTGACACACACAAACATGAAAGCACACCCCCACACAGACACACACACTCTTTAACTGCATATTGGCAGACTTGGACTCAGCGTGAGGCAAGGATCAATGGAGGCAGAAAAGAGGAAAAACTGGGGGGTGTACGAGAGGGATGCGAGCAAAACGTCACTGAAACAAACACACACGCACACACCTGCGGTTCAGTGAATCAGGGAAAATAATTATCCATCTCTATAGTCCATAAGGGGGCGCCATTGCACACATCCGTTTGACAGCACAATCAGTGTGTGCTCAACAAAACTGAAAACAGCTGACGAAACACATAAAACTAAACACAAGCACAAGATTTCAGAAGCAATGAACTTAGAGCTGCGCTCGAAACACTTTCTGACTCCCAATCATGTTCATTTACTCACAAATTAACTGCTAACGATGCACTAATTGTCTAATTATCATTAATGATGCACTCCCTGATTTTTCTATAGCTTTCGGCAGCGACGGCGAGCTTGAAAACATAAACAGAAAGCCGAGAAGCGGAGAGAGATTTCATTCTTTCTGGAGGCTGCTAATGGACGCAGCACAAGAATCAGAGTGGGGTTTTTTTTTAAGTGGGTTTTAATTTGTGTACGTTAGTAAAGACACAGAAAAAGCAGCATTACTGTTCACATTCAGAGACTGCGTTCTGTTTTTATCTTGTCAGCTGATTCTTTCCTGTTCAACACTCCTTTTTAGCTTTTATTCCTTTGCCCTTTTTAAAGGCTTTCAGTGGTTTCATAGTAGAGACTTTACTAAGTATTTGGATTATTTACAGCACTGTGCAAAAGTCTTAACCTACGCCCTTCGATTTGTAAGAAGTCAGACCTTTCTTGGAATGTTCTGAAGTGGTCCAATAGTTCCCCATGCTTTCTAAGGGTCATTTAGACATTGGCTGCTTTTTTACTCATTATTAATCCGGTCCTTGTACTTGACCATTTTCAGAGGAATATTTTGGTTTGTTAAGCCTCTTTGCAGTGACCTGTCAATCACTCAAGCATTAAAAATTTACCCAACTCATGCAGCCTGTCTAAACTATTAGGCGAAAATTTCTGAGGAGAGTGGACAAGTGGAGGACAGTGGCAGGCCTAAAAAACTAGCAGATCTGAAGAATCCAGCACAGCCTGACAGAGGTCCTGTCAAATGTCTGCACCCAGGATTATTTCCAGTTCTACATTTTTATTCAGGGACTCTACCTGTGTGAATTTATGTGATTCATATTTCTAAAAAATGCACCTTGTTGCCGACCTTCTGTCTTTTTCTAGTCACATTTCTTCAGGAAATGATGCTGAGTGTTGCTGCCGTAATGTTTTGTGCTGTAAATGTTATAAATACAGACAAGCGGGTGGAAAATATCACTATGTCAACTAAGGTTAAAAACAGAACAGAGCTTTGCAGTCACGAGGGTGAAATGACATGGCTGCATTAAGAAATGCTGTTCACCCTGCTCTCCGCTCAACATGTTCTCTTGATCCACTTTAACTCTTCCTTTATTAAAGCTTTCCGCATCTCTGAAGTCAAATTTAATTAAAGATAATCCTGAAAGATGGAAATACAGCACGCCAAAACGAGGACAGCGTCAGTGCAACCCGAGTTACACTGCAACATTCACTCCACTCCAAAAGTAGCACTGCTGTATGATTAACTAATCTTAGCATATCTGCATGTTAGCAGTGATGATCTCTGTTCAGTCATGCTGACCTCCTGATGGAGCGTTCCTTTGAATCGTGGGATGCCATCTTCTCCTTTTCTTTCAGGGAGGATCCTTCAGTGTATCCTGTGCTAAAGGAGGTAAATAAAGGAAGCCCTGAGGCACCTGTCCTTAGTGTTCAGAGAATCAAACCAGCTCGTATTACGGCTTAAGCACAGATCAGTGTCTGTGCATGTTCATCCAAGTCTTCTTTCAGATGTTTCACTTTCCACCCAAGAGCAGTCTTCATGAGTAAAAGAGGCCATCTACGTCGACGTGGACCGACCATCAGAGAACCGTAATGGCCTATTACACCAACTATCAGCCACCTTGACACCCCTTGAGATTCAGATGCTCAGACTCAAATGAGGACAGGGTGGGTCAATGAGTCTCAGGACCTCCTCTGAGGTGACAGCCTGACTGGGGTTCAACATCTGGTAACCTTTTAGAACTGAAGTCGTCTTCGGGATAAGAGGTGACATGTCACAAACCTTCAATTTGCCTCCAACTGGTAGTTTCAGTGATTAAGAAACCCTGATGAAAACTCTGACAACCTATAACGTCACATTTACTCTAATTAGATGACTTTGTGTGCTTACATTCACAGCTGTGTGTCTGAGATGACCACATTGGATGGAGCGGTCTGAAGTCTGTGATTGGATCACAGAGATTACTTGCACATACACTGACCTCATTATGACCCCCAACCTGTCACGATGACTGCCATTCCCTGAGCCTGGTTCTACTGGAGGCATCCTCCTGTTAAAAGGGAGTTTCTCCTTCCCACTATCACCAAGTGCTTGCGCTCAGGGGGTCGTCCGGTTGTTGGGGATTTCTCATTATTATTATTATTATATGTGCTAAGATATGCTAAGGGTCTTCATCTTACAATACAAAGCACTCAGAGGAGATGAGTGCTGTAATATGGCACTATTTAAATAAAACTGAATTGAACTGAACTGAAAACCTTGGTCTTGTTTAACATGAACATGAGTTAACAGGTCTGCTTTAAGTATGAAAATCTGCACTGAAACCAGAATATTTGTCTTTTTTGAGCTCAAAGTATTTAATCTTTATCACAAATTTTAACAAGGTTGTCCCCTCTTCCTCCTCGTTATACTGACCTTATATCCTCTGAATCTGAACTTTGATGTCTCCTCCTCCTTTGCCACCTCCTGCTCGCTGTGCTTCATCAGCTCAGTCCCGATCAAAAATGTCCGGTCCTGGAGAGACACACACACACACACACACACACAACTGAGAGAAATGATCACACAGATGATGTTGACGACAATATTTGGATGTTTATGAAGCAGTAAGTCAGCAGCTCTGACTGATCTCACCATGTAGCTGTCCAGGTTTCTTCCCTGGAAGCTGATGGGGATCTGGTAGCCCACAGGGATCAACGCCGGCTCCGGAGACTCAAACTGAGGACAATTGTCGGACTACATCACAGAAAGAGAAGCAGGAGCAGAAATATTAAGCTCAACAGCTAACAGCACAGTTCACACCTTCAAATACAATGTAAGTACTCATGGGGAAACAAAACACTTCAGGCAATGCTGTGAATTATCCATCCTCGAATCAAATCATCATAGCTCACTATGAAACACTTCAGACACTTAACAACTCATCAATATAAACAGAGAAACATTCAATTTCCTTGTTAATATTTGATGTTAATGATGAGCTTCGGCCACTCCATACTCTTTCGTCCCCATTACTAGGTAGACTTCATATGCAAGTTAGAGCAAATATCCTATCAGCTAATTATAGTGGTAAAACTGAGTACACCTGCTGGGATTTTCCCCACACAACCACCTCTGGAGTTTACAGAGAATTATCCAAAAAAGAGAAATTATCCAGTGAGCGGCTTTTCCTCTTTAAGAGGAAAAGTCCATGTTGAGGAGAATGGCCAGACTGCCTCGTGCTGATAGGAAAGGCAAAAGTGCTCAACTGACCACTTGTTACAACCAAGGTATGCAGAAGAGCATCTCTGAATGCACAACACATTGAACCATGAAGATGATGGCCTGCAGCTGCAGAAGACCACACTGCTTTCCAATCTGTTAGCTAAGAACAAGAAACTGAGGCTACAGTTTGCACATGCTCACCAAAATTGTACAACAGAAGTCTGGGAAAACGTTGCCTGGTCTTATCGATCTCAATTCAGACAGCAGGGTAACACGAGCTGCTCCATCCTGGCTTCTATTAACTGTTCAGGCTGCAGGTGGTGTGATAGTATTTGCTTGGTACACTTTGGGCCCCTTTATTACCAACTAAGCATCATCTAAACACCACAACCTACCCTGTCTGTCCCTTCAGATGGACGGACATGTGCACGCCATCTACTAAAGGCTGCTTCTATGTACCATGTCACAAAACTCAGATCACCTCAAACTCTCTCTGAGGAGTGTTTCTAGCTCCTTGATGAATCTGTGCTTGAAGAATTAAAGCAGTTCTAAAAGGCAAAAGCTGCAGATTATTATTTTATTACCTGTTGGGGTTTGATTATGTAATCTCCATTCACATTATGGTCGTCGTCACTGCAGCTGTGAGTCTGAGCGTCCCACTGACAGCCCCACTTACTGGTCACACACACTATACACCTGAAAACAACGAGAAGTGCGTGCCATCACACGTCTGCTTTAAGTATGTAAAGCGGACGTGTGATACACACATATATACATGCGTGTATACTTTTTCGGTATACACGCACATATATATGAGGGAGGGGAGGTTACATTATCCATCTTACGGTGTATTTTGGTTCTTCCTGACGGTGGCAGCACAGTTGTAGAAGTCATACTTTCCTGACGTCACCTCGATTGAATTCACCACAATCCTCATGGGAACTGACACAAAGTCTACACACACACACACACACATTAAAATCAAGGTTTTGTTGGTGTTGTTTTTCCTATTAACTGTTAAAGGAGCAATTTACCGAAAGTCAAACAAAGTAAGTTTCCATGATGCAACCCACTAACAGCCGGCTAACTTAGCTTAGCATCAAGACTGCAAAGCTAAAGGCGGGAGGAGGCAGGATATGACTAACTTTGGTCAACAGTAATAAAATTCCAGCGCCTATCAACTCTGAAACAAGGTGTTTATCAGTTTATATATCAGACGTTATTTTATTATACACATGTGAGAGTAGCATATGCTAATATTTATATCTTTATATTCTTCACATTTCAAAAGTGTGCAATAAAAAAATTACACTAGCACTGTATTCACCAATTTGTTGTATTTTGATACAAAATGTAAAAACATTGGCTTTACTGTTAATATACTTTTTTCCTGTTAATTATTTCTCCATTTATTTCTGTTATACTACATTAATAAATGGCCTAATAACCTTAACCAGGTTACCACTAATACGTGGCACAAAATAAGGGTCAATGTGAGGAGGCAATGTCTTTTAAAAGGGCAAACTGCAACACCTACATTTAATATTTAAAGGGTTTTTAAAACACAGCTCACTTTCTTGCTCCTGGAGCACACAGCTGATACCCTCTTTTTAATATAAAAACAGACAGAACTTATTGTACACCTGAGTAAAAACACAATAGGATTTTAAAATAGTTAGGTTGAGGTAGCTCCAGTCTCGCTGAGAGGAAGCCAAATACATTTACACTGCACCTTTCATCAACAAGGCAGTTAAAAGTCATTAAAATGCATGAGTATGAGATGTAAACAAACAGTAGGTAATAGAAAAGGAGATACACAGTGTGCTATTAGGATTTAAGACGAGCCAAATAAAAAAAAAGAAGAAAAACAATAAGAAAAATACATCAAACCGGAGAATAAAGATAACAGTCCAGCTCAAAATATGAATGAATATTCCCAAATCTAATTAAATAACAGGAGGAGTTGGAGAGCATGTTCCATGTTTGTGGACCTGGATCATGATCCAGCTTTGGATAGATTGAGTAAATGATGCAATGACTCAAACTTAGCACTAATTAGCAGATATCAGTGTGTCTGTTCACTTTACACATGCCGCTTTCTAACCAAGGTAATACCATAGCTTTTCCACATTCTCAACGGGTTCTTTTAGGATATTAACATGATTGTGGATTCTAGTTTATGCTTATATGTGTTTTTATGATGTGTAATTGAGTGACAGTCCACTCCAATCCAATCCAATCCAAAGTCCATATACTGAAAACAAACTATCTGTGCATCCTTCATCTGTTCACATACCCTGCTGGTCAGGAGTGGCTGGGATTTCCACAGGGTCGGGCAGCGAACAAGTAACCTGCCCGCCATGTTTCACGGCTCCAGTAAAGAAAGAGCCAAAAACGCACTGCAAGTCATCAGACGGCCTCAGTGCGGGGAGAGCAGGTATGCTGATGTCCACCTGGAGACAGAGTGCACAAATTAAAGGAGTTATGAGGCACAATAAGGGAGAAAGAGAGAGGAGAGTTAGAGATGAACCCGAGAAGGAAAATGAAAGCAGAGAAGTAATTATATTTCACCTCACACCTCAACTGGCTACGGGGAGATAAAGAAACACGAGAGGTGTGAGCCACTGGTAGACAGAGAAAAGGGAGTGTGCTTTCTGTGTACGAGTATGAATTACAGAATAAGACGGGGTGTGACAGAGTAATTAAGATAGGAGCCACAGTATGCATGCACTGTGCAAAGGTTTGAGGCAGTTTCAGGCATCATCACGCAGAGGACTGACCTGATGAATTCACTGTATTATTAACAGCAGCGCTTGCAGAAGTAACACTAAGTCTTATATCTTTTTAAGTTTCTCCTCTAGGAAATGGTGGCAATGCATTTTTATAAAGTTATACATGACATTGTAATATTGTTGTCATATTTTTATTACACCTGGACATTCACCTGTTTTATTAAAAAAAACAACAACAACAAACAAACAAACCCAGTCGTAATATTTATTTTTGTTAGTTTGGCTAATCGACATTGAACACATTGAGCAGACAGATTAATATGATGGTATAGATAATCCGGTTCAGAGATGCACTACTGCTCAACAACTAAGAAAAACATGCACAACACAGCAACAGTTTGGTAACCCGGAGACCACCCGGGGCTGCCCCTCTGATCTGCAAAGCACCAGAGCCCTACAGCTCCTGCTGCGCGTGGTGAGCCCACAGGAGGGCAGCGTCTGCAGTCGCTGATTACTTCTGGATCTGCGTTCCTAATCCCACCTAAGGCTATGAGCTACGGGTAGCTACTGAAAGAGTAAGATGGTGGATGCAAGAGGCTGAAATGAGCTTCATCCAAAGGAAAGGAAGTCCAACCAGGGCAGAGCCAGGAAGGAGACTCTGGAGGGATGAAGTCTCTTTGCTTGCTTTAAAATTTCAGTATAGCCTCCACAAATGAAGTGGTGGAGGAGACCGCTGCTGCCCTTGCGACCAGGACCTGGTCAGGGCCATTAATTACACTTGGCTGGATACTCAACTCCATGGAAGAGTTCAACTCAGGATTCTTTAAGTGCCACACCTCTCTCTTATAGTGTCTCAAAGACTTAAAGACCTTGAACTGTAATTTCATACTTTGAAATCCAGGTTTTTCTATATTTGGTCATGAAATCCTCAGAAACTTATAACAGGGACTCATTCTGGATGACCTCCAGCATTAATATGGTCTGAGAGAGACTGACATTGATGAAGTCTCTTGGATTAGTGACTAAATGTTTTTCCCACAGAAATCGCTACGTCCAGATGAACAGAATCAACTTTTTGGGGATTTCCTTACCTGGATGATTGAGAATGCATCAAGACACATTCTAAGCTTGTGATTCCTTATTATCAGGTTGTTCTTAAAGCCTTCAGTGTATCCAAAACACTGCAGCAGGACTGCAAACAGGAAAAGAGAGAGCCTATTTCTCCCATATTAGCTTCTCTTCATTGTCTTCCTGTTAAGCCCAGAGTTGTATTTCAAATCGTTTTCCCTGCCAAACTGTAAAGAGCTGATCTTATCATATTATCCCAGCTAGACGGAGCACGTCACTCTCACTCTCATGTCAGTCTTCATAAACATCCATCTACTGCCAGTTTGTGTTCAGGTGACAAACTCGTGGCTTCAAACAGTGCTTTTCCACCTCTTTGGGATGCTGCTATAGCCTCAGGGCATCATGGACTTCACCCTTTCATTTATCCATGCTTTTATATACCACTAAAGGCACTTTCAGCTCTTCCTTCATTTACCAAAGTGTTGCCACACAGGATTTGATTTGGCACAGATTTTACACCAGATGCAGCCCTCCCATTTATCCAGGTTTGGTACCTGTTCTGAGAGAACACCAGCTTGTGACCCTTAAAAGTCCGGGTTTCAAAGAGGGAAACTTTCACCTGTAAGTCATGTGTGTGTTAACCATGTTACCATTTATATTCCATAATTACCCATTTACTACTCTCTGCTGTAGATTGGGCTCTGTATGCTTTTGTAGGCACCCTTGGCAGGTCTCTGGAGCTGCTTACTGGTCCCATACAGCTGTGAGGTGTTTGTTACATCCCAGTAACACCAGCAGAAACTTTGCCATTCAGCTGAATTTGTGTTTGTGCCCATCTGATTAGCCTAAGTCCATCTCAACAGACACCTAACCTCGAGATTCTGGTTGTGCTGGAAGTTTCTTCCTGTTAAAAGGGGGTTCTTCCTCCCCACTGTTGTCAAGTGCTTGCTCAAACGGATCGTTGGGTTTCTCTAATACTGTGCAGTCTTGTCCTTACTATGCACTCCCATCCTCTTAATTAAATATTTTTTCTAATTAATATTTCAATAATAATTTCATTCAGTACAGCGCAATTAGCTCAGCGGGTATGTGACTGCAACAATGTTTGGGTATATTTTTTGTCTTATTCTCTTCCACACTGAGAAAGAGAATAAGAGACCGTGACGTGTCTGACTCTCTGTGCATTCACATGTGAGTTTTTGTGTGGGAGAGTTGCGGTGATAATTGCTATTCATTGGCACTGTTCAAACATCAGCTCCTCATTACTCTGTGCTGACCTCAACCGATTTAAATTTTGCTGCTGAAGTTTTAATTTCAAAGTTTTTGATCTTAGCGAAACTATCGGACCAGAGAAGCCCCTGGACGAAGTCACCTGGGACGCTTTCTTCTTTTTAAGTATGTAAAACCTCGAGAAGAAAGTTTTTCCTTCTTTTAAAGCTAAAATCCAATTGTCTTATCAGGTTCAAATCACAAACTAGGGGCTGCAACGGAGGCGATGGCACCAAATTTCCCAATTAAGATGCAACAGATTTATCTGTCTGGTCTCAGAAGATTGTATGTTAAACCCCAGCAAACAGAGTCTTCTGATCAGAGGAATATGAGCTCAGCTCCTTTCCACCAGAAACTCACGTCACCTCAAAAGGATTCTGACATTCAAATTAAAATACTGAAGCAAAGAGCAACGTTTGACACCTTTTCAATTTGCAGATCAGAGTTTCTGATTGTATGTGCGACTTTACGAGATTACAGCAGCGCTATCTGAAGCACATGATTAATTAAAATCAGATACAGGCAGGGCTGCAGACGTGACCTGAACTTGACTGCAGACCTAACTCTCCAAAGACTTAATACTTAATGAAAAAAATTACAGACCTGAAAAACAGAAAAAGATAACAGCTTAGAGTAGAAACACATGTTTAGGAAGCTCAAACTGTTATTGCGCCATCATCTTCTTGCTCCATAATCACCTTTGCTGGTTTGATAATCCCAAAATTGACTATTTCTAAAAAGGCCTTAACTGTAATACTTAAAACCCCAACCTTCTTATAGCATCTAAGTCAGAAGGGGCATTTAAGTAAGCCTTAAGACACTTAGTCTAACCTCCTTCCTGTGATTTGTTTGCAGTATAAAGATGTCGCACATCCTTGATTGGAGCAAATGTTGCCAATGAACACAATCAGGGCAGCAATTACTTCCCCCCCAAAACATATTCAACAAAGGAAATCAGATGAATATAAACATAGTTTGAAGTGTGGCGCTCGTATTAATTAGGCGCTGACAAGACTGGGTTTAACTTTTGTTTAACTCTTTTTGGGAGGGGTTACTTTTTAGCTACACAACTTCCTCAGTTAAATTGCTTGTGTCCTGTCTTTCTTGAGTTAGTTACTACAGGTTGAAGATTTGTTCTGTTTGTACCCCTGTTATAAAGAAAGTTTCAAGGACTTGTGAGAAAAGTACACCCTTACTGCTTTCACAGAAATTATGAGGATGAGCACCATCGGGTGCTGCGAATCTTTTGTAGGTTTTGTCGTTTCCTGAGCTCCCTCTCAGACTCTACAGGCTTCAGATGTTAAACATTACAGATCATTAGTTAAAATTATAAAAAGACTCAACAAGTATGGCTTGTTTGGAAGGCAAAAGTTTGGCCATAATGGACAGCACAATGCTGGGAGAAAACTAAACACAACATATTAGCACAAATGCCTCATACCAGCTGTCAGCATGATGATGCTGATGTTAAGAAAGCTGCGAATAACAAATGCCCACAAATCTTAATGAACTAAAGCAATGCTGAAAGGGGGAGCGGGCCAAAATTCCTCCGCTATGATGTGATAAACTCATAAAGTCACACAGAAAACCACTGCTTCAAGTTATTGCTGTAAAAGGTAGCTCTATTACGCTACCGCTACTCATGGAGGGTCCTTAGCTTTTCACAGGACTGCAGAGCTCCATGATAAATAATACAAAAAAGATCAAACAGCTTAAAAAGAAAAAAACTTGGTACATTTAATGTTTGACTTTAAGACTTTTAACTCTCCCGCTGCCCTGAAGGACAACATCTGCTTTTATACTTTGGACTTATCTTGATTAACTTGTAACTTTGCCTCAAACAAACAAATAGACAAATCTAAAAACTGGTTTGAAAGTTTCTGTATTTACGACTGCCACCTACTCGTATTTGCATAGCGTTTATCATAGCCTCACCTGATTGCATTATCACGCAGCCATAATGTTGTTTTGTCGTCTCATCACATCTGATGAGAACAGTGAGGACTATGGTGCCAAAATAAACAATCACCAATGTTATAATCTACATACAAAACATTTTTACCCTCACAGCAACTTCAGTCGTTTCATGTCATTCAAACTTGCGACTGCTGAAACTCTTGGAGCTGAATTTTAGTCCCTAAGAATGCATAATGAACTAGATTTTATGCAAGCCGTCTGCGTCTGCTGGATAACACCTGAGGTTTGGAGTAGAAATATCACGATGTGGGGACGACGTCGGTGGACAGCGTGGTGCTGCACGCGTTGAAGGACGACGCGTCTTTCTGGCAGATCAGCTCTTTGATCAATCCCTCATTAATTCAGAGAGTGAAGCCGTCATGTTAAGATGTATTGACGCAGCGCAGCATTCTCTGCTGGTGTTTGGTGTACTCCATAAAATTGCTGCTACAGCATTTCGATTTTGAATTTTATAGCGTTACATAAATTAGCTGCTCAGTGTTACTTTAATGCTGTTGGCCAGGATCATTTTTGCCTCCTTGAAAGTACAAGATAAAGTTTTATTAAGGCGTCTGGTACATAATGACAACACCTACTCAAAGACAGAAACTTTTAAGTTTTAGGCGTTTTAAAAATGCCACGTAGGAGCTACGAGTTCGTACCATGTTATTAAAGGGTTTAGATGTTGGCGTCTCCTGTTTGAAACTAATTTTTATCTTTAAAATCTAAAACACGAGCAAAAGTATCAGTCTGAGAGTAAAAACCCTCCTATTTGTTTTTATACTGCTACTACTTCCATTTGAAGTTTGCTTTGAGGACACTTTCTGTGCCTGCAGTAAATCCATGTCTACCACTATGCTGTAGCGGGTACACACAGTAAAGTGTTTGTAAATGCACGTATATAGACATCCTTGCATACACCCTCTAATACATGCTTGCAGTGGCTAAGGACCAGACTGGAACTGTGTGTTTGTCTCTTCTAATGAAAGCTGCTAATAGCAGCTGATCCCCTGCAATTACAGCTGAGCATTACTTACAAAAGCCATTATTACCTAACTTTATGCATTAACAGGTTAAACAGCCACAACATTTTCACCACTGTGTGGAAGCCTGGTCAGTTCAGACTAACATTAACCGCTCAATGAGTTAAGAATTAATTCAACATAACACCATTAATGTTATAAGTTTTCTGTATTAGAGTATTCAGATAAATGTGACTTTCAAAGTCAATATTTTTTGTTGACCTGCTGTTTACTGATAAAAAAAACAAAAAACAAAACAAAATGTGATACTGGTGCTATATTCCTATTATGTGGGAGGAAAACTAAAGATGGTATACTTTATGATTGCTGTTGAACACTTTAACCATACTGACAAAAGACTGTGAAATTGGGATCTGATGATAGAATCCATAAGACGACGATATGTATCCTCACTGATGGTAAGGACAATGCCAGCTAAGGCCTCAGTCCCCTTGGCTGCTAGGGGAAAATGTATATTCCCAATGGGTTGCCAAGTGGTTTTTGGAAGTCGCTGGCTGTTGCTAGGTGAAGTTGGTTGCAAAGAGGGTGCTGCACCAAAAACCCCCTTGTGCTTGACTGCTAGTAGACTACCACAGTCACCTGTAGTTTGCATGGATGACACAGACTTGTCTGCAAACACTTGCTAATTGAGCACAGTCTTTCAGAGTGTCTGTCAGTATCAAATTATCAAATAAGAGTACAGAATGAAATCTGAAAAAGTGCAACGAAAACCAGAAATGGAGACCTTAGGAACTAGCTGGCAAGTGTTTGCAGACAAGTAGGCATCTACCATGGAAACTACGGGCAACTGTGACAGTCTGCTAGTGGCTAAAGCAATCACCTAGCCTCAGCAAGCAAAACCCAGCAATCTCTCGCCAACTGGTCGGGGGAGTATACGTTGTTCTGGAACCATCGATGTATTTACTTTATTAGTAAAACTAGTTCCAGACGTTTAATGTCAAATAAACTGCGACTGACTCACTATATCACATTTGTTTTTATGTGCTCAAAATCGGAATTTTAAAATTGAGGGTACAAATCAGCCATTCCTGCTATGTGAACCTTTTTGTAACCATAAACTTGAATATTTGCCATGAGCGAACATGAGGCTGGAAGATTAGCGGACAGAATTAATTGACAGCAAGTTACAACAAGAAAAAAACAATCCACAGCTTATTACGGTAACATGGAAATGTTTTTAGGATGGTTAACCGCAACAAACCGTGTTGGCTGATCTTTTCATAGATCAATCTGTGTCGCTGTTGGTGCTGCTCCAACATGATTTTCCGAAACTAGACACCATCAGCAGTTTCTGGGTGTGATGCAACATTTCCAAGAAGCACATTTTTCACTTTCTGAGTTTCATCAGCCTGAAAACTACAGAGCTGTTTTCAAAGGAGCTGTCAGCACAAACAACGATGCAATATACATCTGGCTCGCATAGAGGAATTGTAAATTATAATGTTGCTGTGGATCAAAAAATGTCTTTATCTCTCTGTAGCTCCCCTGAGGGGCCCTGAAGATCCATGTACCAGAGGTTAGAAAGAAGTTTGAAATGCTGCTGACAGAACAGACAAAGAGCCCTCCACCTCTGCCAGAGTTTCAGCTTTAAGTGGTTTAAATTAAGCAGAGCTCAGCAAGAACTGATCTTAGCTCAGGGGGGTTCCAGCACACAGAGGAAAAGATTCACAGCAATATGCATGCTCTTGTATAGCTTCCTCATACCTGGTCTGTCTTCTTGCAGCTGAGGTTCGGCGGGTTGAAACCCTGGATCTGCACACACTTTCCATCTGGTGACCACAGCCAGGTGTTCAGCTCTGATGACCTACCGCAGTCCTGCTTCCTGGTGCACCTGTGAACCGAGCAGATGTTAAAGAAAGAACAAGTGAAAAAATGAATATGAGCTTGGCTTTATAAGGTGGTAATATTAAGCTGGTGTTTCCTGAGTCATACAGAGTTAGCTTTACATAAATGTGCACAAACAAACCGATGGAGGTGGCTAGCACTGACACAGCCTTTGTTCTTCAAACCTTAAGGCACCATAACTAGTATGCTTGTTTGTTTGTTTTCTACACTCGTTTTTTGGGGGGGGGGTAGCTGGTCTACAAGCTGCTCATGTGCGACTCACTTTCCCTCCAGGACACACCAGCCACAGTACGGGTCCTTCAAACCGATGCAGGAGTGGCAGCTCGTCTCCTGCTGGCAGGCTTGGACTGGAACCTTGGTGATCTGCACACATGTGACAGGCTTTTATTGTGAAAGTTCCGTTCTATTAAACAACATACAGGAGATGAGGGAAGAGGAAAAATCTGATAAAAACTAAACAAAACAAAAACACAACTATCAACCAGGGAAAAATATTTTCAAATGATGGTAAAAATAAATCTGATATTAGCTCAGCTTGGAGTGTACACACTATGATTATCACTTAGCAGTTAATGAGCATCATTTCATAAACCCCATTTCAGTTACTTCTACAGCACTGATTGCCTCGTGTTTTTGTGAGCTAACTTGTGCTCTTATTTAAAACCTGTGAGATGGGGCATCTTTATAAAAGTTTAACACTGGCAACGGGGGGGAGCAAGAGCCCGAGAAATGCTCCGTGCTCTTCTGGTGAGAAATACGTTTGGGTCCCCTTTTAGCAGTTATGTGTTTACATTTTGGGAAACTTAGATCTATTAATGAGGTCAGCATATATGCAAGCACTCCATGTGAGCCAAATTTTCAAGCTTCAGACTGTAAACAGTCTGATTCAGATACTTTCTGTCTATTCTCGGCTCTTGTTGTTATTATTGAGAGTGGATATTCCTAATATGGTCTTATAATGCACTTAAATCTGACTTTGAGCACTCACCTATAGCTCATAACTTCTGCTCACAAGAGGCAGCCAATCAGAAAGACTATGGCTTTGAGGTCGAGGAGCTAAAATGGCCCATTTGAGAAAAAAAGCATGAACTATGGGGGCACAGCTAGGTTCAGCATAAGATTAACAAAGCTTTATCTGGAATAAATAAAGTGAATAAAGAATTTGAAATGAGAACAATCACTCCACTTTATGATATCTGATACTGAATAAATCTTCAAATTAAGACCAGTCCAGTTAATGGATCTGGTGAGATTGAGGCAAATGAAAAAGGATGATGAGGAGGAAGAGCAATAGTAATAAAAGAGTCCACAAAGAAAGACCAGCACGAGGATTTGAACCCAGAAACGTCTTGCCATGAGGTGACGGTGCTAACCAGTCCACAAATGTTCCACCCATTTTTAGAGGCAGGACTCGGGATTTAATAACATATCATAAAACATTACAAAACTGAATTATGAAATTAATACATTTACATATTATTAGAACAGATTAATACTGTAACAATGTAACAGCTTAAAGTTAAATTCAATACCACCAGCAGCAAAATTAAAGTACCGTGAAGTATCCTTTTACAGTGATTTACAAGCAGGTTTATGGCATTTATTTGTGACATTTGAGAAAATGATATCCTCCCGAAGTCTATATCACTCCAGATACCTTCAATATTTGTTTAACGTCTGTAATTTCATGTCTGGCTCACTCATGACTCCCAGCAGGAGTGTAAAGTTCTTCTCTGGCTTTGTCCCACTGGATGTCCATGAGTATTACACACATCCTTTCATTTTCTGATGGCTAAATGTCATCAGGCTCGATCAATTAAATTACTGAAGAGCACAGTCAATATTTAATTCCCCACCAATCGCTGTAATGCTAATGGAGTCACAATGGGACGTGAGCTTGAAAAGCAGGCACAGGTCCTACACCAGAGTCCAGAGGACACCTGATGATCAGCCTTTATGATTGTTTCTGTTTAGTAAATTAGGATGTAGGTCTTCTGACTGATTGAATTTTTACTCTTACAGCTTCACTTTCAGGGATTGGTTTAATGGCTTACACTCAAGTGATTCATGTGACTGATGTTTTACGGTTCTAACAGATCTGGATCATTTGACATGGAGCATAAATAATCTTTTACGCAGACCGCCTATTAGTATTTTCGATTTTCCTTTACTGAGCAGTATTTTCTTGTAATTGAAAAGCTTGCATTGACGGTATTTCAGTGGAGAACTTTTTCCAACCAGCAGTGGAAATAATTTTCCTCTCTGACATGAAGAGGGCGGCCTAATAAATTTAAATGAGCAGATGGAACAAGCTCGGGTATCGTCACTTGACTTGATCAAAGTAAATTGCCCTCCTGAAGTGCTTTCTAATTAATTCATTTCTAAATCAATAACATCTTTTTCACTTCGCGGAGAGTGATGGCGACCGAAAGATGAAAGGACAACAGAAAGAAAGACAGATGAAGAGAAAAAGCCGAGTGGAAAACAAAGGGAGCCGTGGAGAAAGGGAATGAGTGAATAAATCAATGGCTGACTTCTGTGTGGTAATGTAGACGGATGTATTGGTGTTATTCGAACGGATGAATAAATGATCAAATGAGACAGACAGAATAAATGAAAGACTCATTAAGTCTCCGGCCTGATGGATGAAATGGAAAAAAGCAGGAGTAAGCACACGACAGAGTCCCTGACCTTCGGTTTGAGGTGACACAGAGGCGTTGGATGAATGGAAGGAGAGAGAAATGGATTTAGTAAAAATGAATAATCAATCAGCCCCACGTCGGAGTGAGCGAGTCTGACCTTTTTCTCGGTGGTGATGTACAGGTGTTCGAGGCTCGAATCGAACAGCAGGTTCTTGTTGACCTTGTCTCCAGAGACTTTGCCAGCAGCTCGCCCATACACCTCAGGATGGGCTGACAAATGCACCTTCAGCACCTGCAGAAACACAGAAAGTGCATTAACACATCCAAAACCCACACCCAATCCACTTTTTCAAAATAATATCACAGAGTGTCGTCTCAAGCCTCAAGCGAGGGAAGATGGATTGCCCTGTGAGTCTACAGTGATGAAGAGGGACCTGAGCATGAAGGTAAAACTGTTGACTGAAAGGTCGAGCTATGGCTGCCACAACTCTGGGCTGTGACTGGATGAACAGGATCGAGGATACAAGCAGTCGAAGCAGCTTCCTCTGGAGGGCATCTGGGCTCACCCTTACAGATATAATGAGGGACTCATTATGTCTGTGAGAGGTTCAGGTGGTGTTTAGAGCAGAGCTGCTCAACCTCTGCATTGAAAGGAGTCAGTTAAGATGGTTCTGGCATCTGATAAGGATGCCTCCTTCATCCCTTCCAGATGAAGTGTTTCAGGAATATCCAATTGGGAGGAAACCTTGGGGCAGATCCAGGACCCTCCAGAGAAATTAGATCTCTCGGCCAGCTTGGGAACACCTCTGTGTCATCCCTGAAGAACTGGCCTCTCTGCTTAGACCGCTGCCCCCTGACCCGGATCAGGATAAGCAGCAGAGAAAAAGATGTTGGATCCATTTAACTTGCTACTCTCTATCCAGCTATCCACCAGCATGAAGGTAAAACTGTTGATTTAATGGCCTACCTATATTCCTACCCTTACCTATTGCCATGAGCTATGGGTGGTGATCAAAAGCGTAACCAAGCAGTCAAAATGAGCTTAGCCCAAATGGTGTCTGGCCTAAGTCTTAGAGGCAGGGGGAAGCACTCTTGGGATTTGGTATGAGACTCAAAGCACAGAAAGTACATCTGCTGCTCCCCAACACTGTAAGGTGCCAGATGAGAATGCCTTAAGGGTGGGGTGCTTTGTGCACGTCTAACTGAGAGCCTGGGGAGGACCAAGGGCATTCTGGGGAGAAGCAGTCTCTTAACTGTGCAAAAGTTCTGGGCATCGCTGCTAGGACTGTTTTCCTAATAACCCAGAAAAGTGGCAAAAATGGATGAGTTGATGGCAACTTTAACATAATAATGTCAGAGTTACAGTCAGACATAATTTTCCAGCATTCAGGGAATAAAAACAGAAAATGGCGTTCCTGTCTTTAAAAACCTCACTGAAAATATAGCACTCACTGGTTTTATGTACCTGAACCAAAGAAAGAAAAGACAACCTAAAAAAGAATAAATAAAGGCGAGGAGGGAACGAATAATCTAGAAGTGACAGGATAGTGAAAAACATTTGTTACCTCTCCAGTGGCGGTGCCCACAAACGCCACAGCATGTCCCATTTCCTCTGCCACAGCGACGGCGGTCAAGTGAGCCTTATGGGTCAACGAGGGCTCGGCTGTTAGGGCGAACTCAGCCTTACTAGCCAGTGGGGAGGGCAGGAACTCTGCTCCACACTTGTACCTGTGAGCCATGTCATTCTAATGGAGTGGAAATATATTACTTTATAACCTTTCATCTACTGCTGTAGCCATGCTTTATTTTTGACACAGACCGATGTTCTCACCTGATTGTTGCTGAGGCACAGCTCGTCAGATTTGGAGGAATAAGGTGAATAAACAGCAGGTTTATGGTCAATGATGCCGCTGTTGCTGTAACAGGCTCCTATTATCTGTACCAGCTTATCATTAATTGCCTTCAGAGGGTACATGCCTACAAACAGGAGCAAACACATCATGTCGACAATAACCTCATTATTAATATTCACAAGTTGTGATAGACGAGGACACTTTTCTCTTTTCTCAGACCAAAATAATTGATTTTTAATCCCACTTCAAAAAGCAGTCATTTATCCCAGTGCCCAGTATCAAACTGGATTCTGGGATAGGCTAATGCTAGCAAAGGAGATTCTTCCATCTATCTGAACTGCTGCTTTAACAGTCATTAAATACACTTTGGCAAAATGCTGCTGTATTTAACATTTTTACGCACACCGGAAGATTAATATCAGATGTGATTAATGGCTACACAAGTCTTGGTCATGGAATTCTTTCGCTAGCTAAACTTTAATCTTAACCTGTTGGCTGCACAAATACTGGAAACCACATCACATGTCTGTGATGTCAAAGAAAACCCACAGTTTTCATGCTTGACAAAGAAAAGAAATTCACAATAACAATAGCATTTGCTGGTTTTTCCCTTAAACAGGCATCGATTTTTTACAGTGTTTAACCAAAAACAGTATGTAGCTGTACAAAACTTCCTGTTTTTAACACAGGAGTTTGTTAAACTATACTTGCATAGTATAGGTTGTTTTAGTGGTAACACATTTGTCCTTTGCTGTCCTACATTACTGTCCAAAAGTCCTGAGCCACCCCCCATTTCTTTCTAAAATAAAAAAAATGGAAACAGGTGCAGTGATTTATTGAAACATGCAAACCTACAAGTAAAGCATATATGGCAAAACATTTATACAATACTAAGGAGTTGAAAGTCACTGTTTGTTTAATTTTTATATATTTATTCATCAGCACAGCCTGAACTTTTAGGAAAACTTTCTTGAAATTTAAAAATGAAGCTCATGCCAGTGAGATGCTTTCAAGATGGAAGACATGCAGCTCCAATCCATACCAGGGCCTCTTTGTCTCCATGTGAACCAGCTTGTTGGTGGGAAACTACTACTTTATGTCTGTCAAACTGTTACATCTTTAGGATTTTTTCCAACTTAAAACCTTTTCTTTGCAGAGTTGTCTGTTGTGCGTAGACACAACACTAGTTTATCCTTTGAATTTGGTATCTCTTTTATGCATGAATGACTCATAGGTCGGCGTTTAGTGGCTTAAACACGAAACATTCCTCTGGTTCAATCGAGTAAAAGCCATCGGTTATATTCCAGAATCAAATTTGCCCAGCTGTTATTGTCAGAGTACTTTAAAAGCTTACAGTTGAGGTTTCATGCCAAGAATGTAGTTTGATCTTTAAACATTTTAGCTGATAAAGATCATCTGATATAGTAAATAAAAATCCAGAGCTATGCTTGTATTGTTCAGGTGCTGTCTCACTTTGCAAAGATCTGCTGGAAAGAATCTTTATAAAGTTTAGTTCCAAGCTGACACTCACACATGGCTGAAGTGGACGGGTCTTCATCAGAAGTAAAGGTGACAAAGAGCACCTTGTCAGAGGCTGAAACTGTTCCGTACTGGCTAGAGCTGGTCATACTCTGAGCCAAAGCTTTCCCCGGAGTTGCTACATAAGCAGCCTGGAAGAAGAGGAAAAGATAAAAATGCTGAATGTTTGGTGCTTTGTCTAAAAATATGTGTTTATCTGCGATACAGAGAAAGTGAACGCTGCATAAATGGAATCTACTTCCAGTGCAAGAGCATGTTAAATGTTTTTTTTTTAATTTTTAGAGGTCAGGACCGAGACACTCCTGAGAAGGATTCAATTCAAAGCAAACTCATCCAAACATAAAATGCGTTTTTCTGAGTCACTGCTGAGAGTTATACTGAATTGCTGGCAGCTTATTTCTGTGTCTGCAAAGTGCACAATCATTACCTGAACTTTGTTGTACTTGTTGGTAGCGCTACAGTTCAGCTGTAGCTCAGTGTAGGAGTAATAAAAGTGATCGTTCTCGCACATCCTGGAGATGAAGGTGAAGTTCTTGGTGTCCTGCACCCCGAGCGTACGGGAGAACAGGAAGTACACAAAGCCGCGGTCTTTGAAGGCAAAGCGGAAGTCGTGCAGGTACAACAGGACGAAGGGATTCGCCTGGACCGCAGAGGCCTCAATGATGCTGTCAAAAACCACCCAATCGCGATGGTCATGGAGGATTCGCGTGGAGATCAGCTTGGTGCTGTCGTGGCTGCCGTACCCTTTGGCAACCTGAGATAAAAGAGGTGACAGATTCATTTAGGGTTTCGTTGCATAGGTCTTGAGACCAGTTGGCAACTGCCTGGCAACCACTGGTAGCTAAGTAAAAATGAGTTATCCCAACCAGTTGCTTGAAGTGACACTGATACAGTATCTAAAGCCCCATTCATGCAGGCTTAGAGACCAGTCTCCACCAAAAACCAACAGTCTTGACCTTTCAGTCGAGAGGTTGCTGAAGGTTGCTAGCAAGAAAATTGGTCATAAACAGGGTCCTGTTCGAAAACTGTTGTTATTACTTTGGTTCCAAACACCTGGAAGTTGGCATGGAAGACTGGACTGCAAACCTCACCAGCTACTCGCCAAGCAGTAGTAAAACAGTGAAACATTCAATGCACACCAGAATCCCCTGTGAAGTAAAAGTTAACCGTTATGAACTGTGTTAGTGTT
The DNA here is from genome assembly GCF_057381845.1 of Rhamphochromis longiceps. NCBI lineage: Eukaryota > Metazoa > Chordata > Actinopteri > Cichliformes > Cichlidae > Rhamphochromis > Rhamphochromis longiceps. The sequence continues at coordinate 22,893,115 of NC_140573.1, read as the reverse complement.
GCTGTAAGACAACTTTTACCTTGACACGCTGTCCCTTTCTGGTTTGCATTTTAAGCTTCACTACAGCTCAGAGAGTAAATGGCGAGTGTTTGCATACATGGTGGCATCTTCCATGCAAATCACACGCAACCACAGCAATCTGCTAACCACCAAAGCAATCCTAAGTATAACTCTTTATGACCAATTTTACCCAGTGGCAGGCAGCAACCTTTGGAAAACACATTTTTCCCTAGCAGCTGGAGGTTGTCAACCGGTCTCTAGGCCAGTATGAAAACATCTCACTTCACTACTTTGCTGAATTTAAGAAATTCCAACATGGCAGCCCCCACCACTCATTTTTAAAATTAGTTTTTCTTAATGTATCCAGATTTATGCCTGGAACATATAATGAACCATCCATTTACAGAACAGATGGTGAAGAGCCTGAAATATCTTAAGAAAAATAAGCCCAGTTTCAAAAAACATGTATTTTCTTCACATTCCACAAAAAAATGCTACATTCATAAATCAAAGAAAGGCATCGGCGTGGCTCCTCGCTTTAACCATCTTCATGCTGGTGTGACATGGCCCATAAATTCATGCAGTGAAGGAAATAAAAGGCGCAGGAAACATTAAGCGGTTGATTTATTTGCATTTTTACTTACAGTTTGCTCTTTGTGACTCTGAGAACCCGCACTTAACAGTAGATTTACCTTAACAATGGATCAAGCAGCTGGCTCGTGAGGAGGATGGAGCAACAAGAAGCCAAAGAAAGTGAATACCAGACCTATATACATCAAGTGGAGAGTATTTGAATGCACTTCTTTGTTTGTGTCCACTGGATGTGCACATCAACCACACATTCATCTTTATAGGATGAAAATATATTGCTAAATGCATTTAAAGTGCATCCTTCTGCTGAGAAATACAACCCATTCTCCTCTCACTCCAGCAAACAGAGCCATCGAGAGGGGAAAAATATATTTGATTTGATTAGAAGAACCATTAAAAGCGTCTATATGCATGTTTGGAATAGAGGGGAAAACTCAGTGGAAGACATAACATCATAAACCATCTTTTAAAGGCCAATTCTCCGACGCTGTATAAATAAAACGAAAAACACTTAAAGATAACTGACAAGAGAGCTCATTTCCCATATGGCTGCCAATTAAATTTCTCTACAAATTGCAGTTTTATTGTGTTTGCTCACACAGTATCACAGATGGTGAAGATCATCTGAATTATTATTTTTTATTTACTGCAGGAAATAATTTGAACTTTCCATTTGTGTGCGCGAATGTGTGTTTTTCCGTCCTCACCAGAAACACTGTCAAGTTGTCTTTCTCCTCTGTGAAATACGACATCACTCCCACCACAGAGACGCCCTCCTCGGCGCTCGCCACGTATGACTTCTCCCCTTTGTTGTCGCTGAAGTACAGCTGGTGGTCCACCTTGCTCAGGTTGCGCAGCGAGCAGATGCCTCTGAAGAGGCTGCCGCACACCACCAGCACGTCTTTGGTCCCGTGCACCAGCAGCAGCTTGTTGTGGTTGTTGGTTTCCACGGCCTCCTCGCAGGCGTCGTTGACAGGCGGCGTGCACTGCCGGTTGTCCTTCTTCGGGCCCGTTTTGGCTTGGAACTCGAGGTTAAGGTCAGAGTTCAGCTGGTATATTGCGTTAACGGCGCCGACGTACAGACGGCCCGTGTGGGGATCAGCCACCACGTTGTTTATCAAAGTTTCGGATGAGAACACTGCGTTCTCACCGTGGGAGGGCCTGTAGCAAAGAGCTGCCACGAAGACTAGGGCAAAACACCACCCCCACCACCGCTCCATCGTGTCTGGGACAAAAACAGGAGACAAAACATTTATTTCAAATGGTCATTTTTCCTGATTTTTTTTAGCTTAAATTCATAAAGGAAATATTGGCAGCCAAGTTTTAAAGGGTCCAACAACAATTTATATATTTTTATACTTAAATCACAACACTCTGATCAACAAACACCTCATAGATGATTCTTTTGACCTGGCTTTTAACGCTCTCACTAAAATGTCACAGGTAAGCCAAAAGCGCTGGACAAAGAGGCAGGGTTAAAAGTCCAAAATAAAATCTTTAATCAATGCTGGGGTCAAACACAGAAAGGTGAAGGCAAGAAGCAGGCAAATGGTAAAATCCAAAAAACACTCGAAAATGTGTGGAGGACACAATGAAATGCCTGGAAGGACTGATGAGTGATAACAAGACAGCCTGGCAGCAAACAAAGAGAAACCTTTTCACACTTCTGCCCTCAGGTAAGCACTACACAAGTCTGAAATCAAGCACAAAAAACCCTCACAAATAGCTTCTACCCACAAGCCGTCAGACTCCTGAATAGGGCAATTAGCACTGCCCCCCACTCACTCCATCACTCCTCCTGACTGCTGCTTCTCCATCTCCATTATTATCAACTGCATGCAATATTTACACCAGGCAAAAGCAGCTTTTTTTTTAACCCAGATTTTACCTGCACACTGATTTTTCATTATAGTTTCATGTTTTTACATGGAGAGCCAAGTTATAATCACGGCTTAAACTAGCGTGCATGTCTTTGGACTGTGGTGATGGTCGCGGTGCCCAGGGAGCTCATGCGTGCACAGGGGTGGGGGAAACATGCAGGCTCTACATGGCCGATGGATTCAAACACAGGACCTTGACCTCAGTGTTAGGACTGGAACTGAATTGAGCCGATAGTCAGCCGACTGATAACCAGTGAATTGGCAATTTTCCATTTATTTATGGAATATCTTTGGACATGGATGTTTATCTGAACAAAAATATATCAAGATTTTTCATTATTGTGATATCGTGGCTCAAGAGTTGGGAGTTTGCCTTGTAATCGGAAGGTTGCTGGTTCGAGCCCCGGCTTGGACAGTCTCGGTCGTTGTGTCCTTGGGCAAGACACTTCACCCGTTGCCTACTGGTGGTGGTCAGAGGGCCCGGTGGCGCCAGTGTCCAGCAGCCTCGCCTCTGTCAGTGCGCCCCAGGGTGGCTGTGGCTACAATGTAGCTTGCCATCACCAGTGTGTGAATGGGTGGATGACTGGATGTGTAAAGTGCTTTGGGGTCCTTAGGGACTAGTAAAGCGCTATACAAATACAGGCCATTTACCATTTATATTAAATATTATTTAAGACCGCTTCATAAAAGCCCTGTTCAACTGTCTTTCTCCAACAAACATTGCTGACAACGAACCCAGTGAACTTGAAACCGTGGAAACACTGGGAATAGTGCTTGTCCTCTAAACAAAGCAGAGTCTTTAACGGCACTCTGACATTGCAGAGCAGCACCAACAGCAGCACAAACTCAAGGAGAAAAGAATGAACGCTGAGAGCAAAGAGAGACGCAAAGAAATAATGAGGAGCTTCTCATTAAACCCAGAACATCCTTTACTGGAGGAAGAGGAGAGGGGTGGGGGAGCTGGGGGAGGAGGAGGAGGAGATGGTGGAGGTAACGAACTCAAAGTGAGAGTTGCTGAGCCAGATTAGATTAGCAAAGACAAAAGAAGTGTGTGTGTGTGTGTGTGTGTGTGTGTGTGTGTGTGTGTGTGTGTGAGAAAGAGAGACTGAGTGTAGCAATTAGTTGTCTGACACACTGAGATTCTCCTTCCATTAGTCTAGATGGGTGTGTTTAATTATAGCTGTGGCCTGTGGCTGTAAAACAAGGCTCTAGTTTTCAGCAACACCACACTCACTGTAATGTCTTTCTGCTCTAACCCTGTGCAGATGTCCAGAGGTGCAACTTCAGGTTCTCCACAACTGCTTCACATCAGCTGAAATCATTTTCATCACTTTCTTCCTTCTGAATGTTAGCGGGCACCTCACGAAAATCTTTCTAATTAACGAGGCCTCGTCTCTGCCTCCCCGCTCACATAAATCAAAACGCTTAGTGTCGCATCATGGTTATTTATTTTTTGCTTTCATTATCTGGTATTTTACTGGCCAACTGCTGCTTTTACAGCAGGAATCAGATAGTTCTGATTGGTGTTCAATTGACTGGTGCATCCCCTGTGTTTCTGCTCCCTGCTAATTGAATTCACTTCAGGTCGGTTCACTGCAAAGGGATTTATTAGCGTGAAAAGACTTATCTCGCTACCCACCTGCTCTCCCAAATTACCCGTCCTCAGATATCAAGAGTCAGGTAGTCTAATGGCTGCAGTGCAGAGTTTAGAGAAGTGCTAGAGAGGAGAAAACGCTGGGAACACACACACACACACACACACACACACACACACAGAGCTACTCAAGAACAGTGCTTACCAAAGGTTTGAAACCCTGTTTTTTGGAAAATGTGAATATTTCAACAAGTCCTCAAACTAAATCATCATATCTGGGTTTGGAGAGGGAGGCGAGGGTGGCACAGGCATTTACTCTCACTTGCTCTGGTTCAGGTGCTAAAAATAAAGGGATAGTGTTAAGAAAAGTAAAGATTTGGCTTAAAATACTCAGTTTTTCTGTGTTTCCAGGGTAACGCAAGTTCCTCCACCACAAGATGTTGACACCCTCAGACCACATGCACTTCTTCAGATGGCCACTAAGGGCCATTAAACGTTAAAATGACATATAGTAACTATAGTAGCCATAGTAGTCGGAAGGTCCTCCCGTTTCCTTTTGCATCCGGGCTTTTCACAGTCCTGGTAATCAACCAGAGCTAACCCACAGTAAGAAGTTGGCAAGCGTCTGCAGACAAGTCGCTATCGTCTATGCAGATTCTGAATACGCACAGTAACCTTAGTAATTTACTGCCTCTTAATAATCAAATAACTGATACTGAAAATACCTGTCATTGGCCAAAGTCAGGGAAATGTAAGAAAACAGCCACATGGAAGTATTCAAAACCAGAGTCCTGTACCCTGGATGCATGAAGTCTCCCGTTGTTCTTTTACCAAAACAAACATAAGGAGTAGAAGAAAAAAGGCTCAGAAAAAGAAGCCCAAAGTTTGGTTGAGCTTTATAAAGGTTGTTTGTTAAAATGAAAAGATTGCACTGCCGCCTGACTGGCAGATTTAATTTGGCTGGACATCATTATTCTCAGTTTTCACACATTTAAAGAGATGCAAACTTAAGGGCTGATTATTATGCAGCACTTTCAGCTCTACAATAGTCAAAAGGTTAAATTCTATAGTGAACTATAAACAAGCTTCTTATCCCTCCTACTTCTGCTTTGAGCCTTTAAAATGTGCTTGTTAGCGAATGTGGTTAAACTGCCAAATGAGGGTGCGGGTCAACACCTACTCCTCTGTGTTTTTACCACCTTTTGCTCCCACGTTAACGCTGCCTCTGTGTCGCTGTCATGTGGCCGCCTCACTCATTAAATTTCACATCTCCAAGGTGCCCAGCTCTGTAAGAAGGGATAAAGACGACAGGTATATTCACCTTCTCCTCTCGCTCAGAAGGCCTGTTATGGATGTGTGCATCCGCCACATCAAAGGAGAAAAAAAAATCATCTCTGGCTCCACTCAGGAGCTGACTCTGTGCTCTGCCAGCCATCTTGCCCCTTTCTTTTCTCTCTGCAGTATTTCCTCTCTTTCATCCTCCTGCTCTGGTTCTTTAACCCTGACTGGTGTCAGCTCAGGAATAAACTGGGTGTGTGTGTTTCTGTGCGTCTGCTCTTGTTCTTGTGAGAACCAGCTTGACTTTTAGATGTGTAGTTGTCTTGGGTGAAAAGCTTCTCTTTGCATTTAAAGCGGACCACAATAAAAACACATATTCATAAAGATCAGCGTTGACAGCTTATTTTTAAAGATGTTTTAAAGCATGGTTACTGTTGAACGGAGGGAACTGACAAAGCTGAAAACTGAAAAGGATGCTCACTGCTTCCTCATTCCTACTGAATGATTCAGTAAAAATTGTGTAAACGAGACAAAAGCTGGTAGGCAAATGAGCAGTTTTTACTTTTGCTACCACTCGGCGACGTTCATACAAACTATGAGTGACCACAGCAGTCTGCTAGCAGCCACAGCAATTGGCAAGAAGGAGGTTAATGGGGTCGCACCCTTGTTAAAACTGATTTCACTCAGCGACAGCCAGCAACCACTCGCCAACCAGTCTGAGGGTGAGGAAGTATCTCTGTACCTAGTGACCACAGGAGATTTGAGACAAAGAGGGCTTAGAGTGCGGAAACAGACAACTCACTTAACTCACAGTGAAAATATTACCTGAAGAAATAACTCAATGGCATCATATAAATTAGCTTACATGTTGCAGATTATCTGATATCATGCACAGCATGTGTCACAGATGAAATGCACCCCTGACAGACTCGACTTTATCTCATTCCTGGCCCTGTGGGACGGACAGAGGCGGATGGGTTCAAGGCCTCAGGCCACATTTTGCCCAACACAGCTCAACGCACTCATTCAATTAAATTCAGTTGTATTTTATATACATACACCTGTGTCTGTGGTTAGTCATCTTTAGGAACTAATGACTTATTTGTTTAAGGTTATGAATTTTTAACATTGAAAAATTGAGCTTAAAAGAACCCAGTGAGTTTAAATACGACACAAATGGGTTTACATCATATTTAAACACAAAGAAATAAAATAGGAGCGAGACGTGGCGTTTGACACATCACGTGTGTACTTCACTGAATAAACAGCAATACCTGGGAATGATAATAGTCAGATTACGCTCATGTGGCTGACAGTTTCATCCAGTATACCATGAAGAAGTCATCATATCTGCCCTGAATACACTGAATTTTGGACTCTGTGATCATCTTTGTTGTCTTTGACATTCAGCTTATTACTTTAAATGTTTCTGCATATGACATCCAGTGAACCTGGTCTCCAAGGCAACAGACATGCTAAAAAAGACAAATATTACAACATGGGCCGTCTTAAAACTCAATTTTTGGTCTTGACCAACTGCTGAGGAAAATATCTGGCTCTTTAGATGCCAAATATTCCACTGTATGCACATGGTAGCCAAAAATGATCCTGATTAGAGCGATGACACATTTAGGTTGCAGGCAAAGAAACTGCAAAATGAGCTAAAAGACACTAAAATTACACATTTGGCAATAAACTTGTGTGGGCTAATCACAATCAGGGGACATACAGTGATTAGGTCCATTGTTTAGATAAGTAATACTGACCCCAGCAGTAATTTTTCATATCAAATCTGGTTTCACCAACTTCCCCCTTCTGTCTAATCACCACTGTAAAAGAACCTGAACACAGCACCTTGGGTCTCGGTAACTTCAAGCATTTAAAGCCATTCTTTTAATGTGTTATAGACAATGATTAACTGAGAAAATAATCACCCAGTTAATTGAGGATGAAAACCATTGTTAGATGCAGCCCTTGTGAGAAGGATGCTAACTGGCTGATTGTTTTATACCTGTGCAAAAGCATCAGCCCTCCTCACGTTCCTCCACTCATTTATTTCCATCTGTAGCACGCCTGTATCCATCTGTTGGGAGTCAGATTATAGGTTTGACATATCTGGGTTAACAGAATTCAGGAATTAATGTATTCAGTAAAAGGTCTGCTTAAATTTAGTATTACAACTGCCTCCGTTGTAGTACCAGCACTGCATTAGAGTGAAAACTGGAATTACCAACAATGGGATTAAATGCAAATGCAGTGATAAAAATCGAAGACCAGGACACACACATACACACTAATAGGCAAGTGAACAGCAGTATGTGACTCATTAAAATCCTGGGTGCATACTTTGTAAAAGTCTTGAGCACTGACCCCTCTGCTAAAAAGTTTGGAGTGAAACTAAATCCAGGAATGTCTGCCGAAGCTCCAGCCAGGGGAATAAAGCCTGACTGATTTTCTCCTTCTGTCTAACCTCTCTAAGCTTTTCTCTTTCTAGCTGCTCTTTATAATTCACATTGTTTCGCTCTCCCGCTCTCTGTCTTTACATCTTTACCCGCGGGAACAAGTTCAAACAAAACCGGTGTTCTGACACACGAGATCCCGAGGGATTAACCTGGTCTGAAACGCCATCTATGGCTCTGTCTGTCAGTTTGTCTTTCTCACTGAGTGTTTGTACTTTAACCTGCCTGTCTGTCCACATGTGGTTTGTGCCTGGCTAACATTTCACCTCAAAAAACATTTAATATGTGACAGTCTGGTTTCCATTAAGTTTGTGATCCAAGAACATTGTATAACATTCTTGGAGAGACACCCGATCGTCCAGTCTTAGGTTTTATTTTAGGTTTTTCTCTGAAATGTTGCAATGCTGCAAAAGTTCTATTAAACAGTGTAAAGGCAATTTAAGCAGAGCTAATTGTACTCAGTGCAAGATGACAAAGCAGCTGAAAGAAGGCTCATTTTTTTGTAAATCTGGCAAAATAATCTGAAGCACCCAAGCCACCAGCACTGCTAAAATAAAAGTGAAGAAAAAGGGCTGCAAACCTGTGGCTGATGAGCCAAAACATGGCCCCTTTTTCCTGTCTCTGGTGGTGCTCTGTGGCTTTGACAAGAATCCTAGATGACTCGAGTTATTTTCAGTAAAAGACCAGTCGTGCTTAGGTATGTAATAACTTCCTGAAAGACCGTTTATGAGTTAGGACACTTAATTGTCCCATTTTTATTTATTTTATTATTTATTTTTTTACAAATCATCCACAAGAATTTAGAAATTAAATTGTCAAAGTCACCAAAAAATCATAAATAGCTTATTGCCGGTTGCGCCACCTTCTTTATAAGGCTTAAATGTGTTTTGTGGCTCCTTAAAAACTTTAGTTCAGAAATTGTTAAAGAATTTGATCTTCATCACAGGGTTGCTTTTAAACTATACCATCTGTGTATATTACAGGGTTCTGCATTATTTTGGAGACATCCCAAGTCTTAAGTTATGTTCAGACAAGCCAGTTCTAGAGTTGCCCTGACTGCCCACAAACCAAGCTGGTATAATTGAGAGGGCTGCCAAGCTGAAAATGTTTAAATCTGCTGCTTGGCCTAATGAATCTGACTTGCCCGGGAGCTAAGGTGAAGATAAGAAACAAGTGTTAAGTTTAGCTACAGGTTGAGAAAAACCCACAGAGAAACAGTCCATGAAGTCATCGCTAGCTAGCTTGGAGCTAAAGACTGTAAAGTAAGTACAATGATTGCTTGGGGCAATAAACCATAGACATTTTGACAAGGTCAAAAATCGGCTTCACTGTCTGAAAATGATCAAACTCTCTCCAGAAGAATTATATAACTGTTTTCATAAGCTAAGAGGTTCAACTGATCCTGATGGGTTGTGTTGATGGAATATCACTGAAAATGCCAGGAATTTCCAGAGAATGTAAAAATAACTCATTTTAGATGAAGTTATCCACCTTTAAGTCCCGTATAAATGTGCAGAAATCCAAACCAACATTGGCTGAGCTCTTGTAATATTTTACAGATGTTGGATCTCTGAGTCAGAGCCCAGTTTGGATGGAAACCTTTTCAAATATGCTGCACCTTTCTCCAGGAATAGAAGAATCTCAGATTCCCAGAACTGTTTATCAAGTCAGCTGTAAAAGAGCTGAAAAATAGCACTGTTATTCAGTGTATGTATTTTGCACATATCATGATACCCAGTCACTATTTCCTCTTGTTAATATACATTAGGTAATTCCAGAAAAGCAGCAATTTATCACCTTTTCTACCTGCATTAGTGGATCCCTGCTACTGTACCGAGATCCATCCTTCAGTCTATTTGCTCCTCAGGTGTGGGGCTGACATTTAGACATTGCTCTTAACTTGGCTGGATATCTGCAGTATCAAATGACACCTTATCTTTTTCCATCTTACTTTCACATTAGTGTGCTGGAAAGTTATGGTACCAGCAGAATCGTTTTCTTGTTTATGAGAGGAATCTTCTCCGATTTCAAAACACCCCAATGTGGTCTCATTTACATTCATGCCCACTGCTGGGCGACATTAGCCATTCATGACATCGGGCCGCAGGAACATTGGAGCTGATTGGCCGGGCCTAGAGGGGATATGAGTGCTATGATTGGCGGAGCCCGGGGGAAATGGAGTTCTTATTGGTGGTAATGAAGAAGCCTGAAGGAGAGCATGGCTGAGACAAAGTAAGCATAAAACTAAAAGACCGAAGAGGATAGAACACACACAGTCGCTATACCTCATCTATCACACACACACACACACACACACACACACACACACACACACACACACACACACACACACACACACACACACAATCTCCTTTACCATTCCCAGAGTCCACAGCTACATCATACAATTTATACTGCAGAGATACAAACAGAGACCGAGAGGATGCAGAGGTATCAGAGTTGCTTTTGAAGAGGCTCTTGAGGAGGCGCCAGGTGTACTGAAAGCAATGGAGACTATTGCTGTATTAGCACCACATATGCTGCCTAGACGTCCGAGTCATCCCAGAAAGATGGGTTTGAAAAAGAAAATATGCCACTATACCAGAGGGAAACTTATAGACACGACATAAAATGTGCAGTAAATATAAACAAACACTGAAGGGAGAGCTCACTTCCAGCTAACCTTCAAAACACTGGTAGGCTTTAACTAAATGACTGTTTCGCTTCATAGTCACTATATTTTACCCCAACTTATACCTGTATATAAAAGATCGATGTAGCCACCCACTGGTTTTGGACACCACATTTTGCAGCCGTTTGCTTGACGCCATGTGAGTTTTTTGGATTCCTATTTGGAGGAGAGGATTGAGTGCTGAGTCATCACCTAATGCTAGCAAGCTCCATTCATAAACTGTACAGGAGATACAAAGATACAAATATCTGCTAACTAGTGCCCAGTAAGAAACTTGGGTAGAAAAGCTTCAACCATGATAGAAAGGTCGAAATAAGCTCCAGATCCCCGTGTCTGCACACCATCAAATATTCAGCCATTGTACAGTTCTTATAAAGTGGAAACTATCCCTACAGACCAAAAGCGTTTTTTTGTAGCAGGCTGCACAGAGTCTATGAGGATGGATTGTCTTTTGGAGCCACCCTCAAGTGGCCATAAGAGGAAGTGCAATTTGTAGCACTTTCATTTTCGCATCATTTTTCAGCCTTGAAGGTTTCCACTTGATGCAGACCAAAATCAAAAGTTAAAAGAGAGTGAAGTACATTTTTTTAAACCAAAACTTTGAAAATCTAAAAGGCATTACTTTGTTCCAGACTCTTGTGTCTGCAGACATTCTTTGCCCTTTTTTATTGCAAGAAAACCCCCAAAACAGAACACTTTTGAGGGAAGGAGGTTAAAAACTTTTTGCATGTGTCTTATAAACGTTCAAATTGCAGCTTTGCTGTTAAACATGAGATACAAGTGGAATTGCTAGGTTCTTGTCCATAAACACTCAATAAAACCCCTTGACAACAGCAACCTCCATATGTCCACAAAATTGCAAGGAAAGGTTACTAAAGCTTATCTAAAAATAATAACAGTCTCTGGAAAAATCTAGTTTTAGCATTTTCATGTCTAACATTTTAATCTATGACAGTTTGATGAAATGTATCAGCAAAACTAAATAAGCATGCAATGTTGCACACGTTTCCTGCAAACTGAACAATATGTTAACTCTGGTGCTAAGGTAAGTGCTGCTTATCTATGGGATGCACAAAGACACGTTCGAAATGTTTTTAAAAGCATTTGAAGAGGCAAAACTGTTAAATATTCATTCCAAAAGAGAAACCTCCAACACATTGTCAGTGATGAACTGACCAAAGGATACAATTGGTGGGGAATAAAAAAAAAAAAAAAAAGGACACTGGGAAAATAATCTGCTCAGCAACAAAATGAGTTAATTAAAGCTTCGAGGATGCATATTAAACTACTGCCCGTGTTCTATATTAATCTTAAAGTGGACATTATAGCATGACAGGATAACACCCTCTAATGACGTGACCTTTGAGAGGAGGATTAGTCTTATGATGGAAGGTCGGAGGGGTCAGCAGTTATTAAGCAGGCTGAGTGTGTTAGTGTTAGTCTGTGTAGTACCACTTGGTAACATCTCAGCAGGGCAGTGACACAGACAGCAGAAACAAACAGTGTCGGGGCAGAGACAAAAGACAGACTGTCAGAGGAGTGATAAAAGACACAGACGACCGACTGTGAGGCCACAAAAATGATAGGCAGTCAGATACAGGAAAGCGAGCCTCACGAATGAGCACGCCTCTATTAACTGGTTCACTGCAAAGAAAAACACTCAGTACTGACACATACTGAAATATCTTATTGCTTAAATGACAAAGATGACAACAGGAAGAAGTGTAGTCAATGCACTGTAACGATTATTCGTCTATCATATTATTGTTTAGAATCTCTTGTAGTTCAGCTCTGTTTCTAGTTTGTAGTCTAGTTTGTAGTCTAAGCTTTTCTCTTCTCTCTCCCTCATCTTCCAGCTCATTACAGAAAATGGCCGACCCTTCCCAAGTTTGGTTCTGTTAAAAGGGAGCTTTTCCTTCCAGCCAATACCTTGTTCATATTGGACAATTGTTGGGTCTGTGTTTCCACATGTCCCGCTTAGAGACTTATTATCAGAATGACAGCCTACACTCACTACAGATAAATGGCAGCCAGAGCTGTTTGTCTTACAGCGGCCAGCCTAGCAAGGTTTATTCATTTAAATTGTGAAGGATAAGAAAACAGGACTCAACTAAATGCAGTCTGCAATCCACTGACATTTAACACCGACATACACAGTGTAACTTTAAATAATAATTGAACAGATTTAGGGAACCATTCAAAGCTGACATATTCTTACTTAAGCTAAACTAAGCTAGCTATGCTAGCTGGCCACTTCAAAAACTCCAACTTTTGGTTCAGAGTGTCCAATTTATTTTGCATTGCATCAACAGATATACAAGTTAGATCTTTTCAAACATATCTGACGTTACTGTCTTTACTAATATGGTAAAGAAGTTGCAGTACAACCACCGCACAAACTTGTGAACGTCTAAACCCCCCCAAAAAGCATGCTGTTGATCATGCTCCCAATCTGAAGGACCATCTTCAACCTTGGGACCTTTGGACTCCTGGAGCTGCTGTCGGGTTTCTGGGTTGAAGCTGGTGACACGTTAATCAACAGTAATGATGATCAAAAGCTGGGTCAGTTAGACGTGGTTAAATTGCACCAGTTTGAGGAGGCAGAGCCAGATTTTCACAGATTTCCTTAAAAGGAAAATAAGGGGGAGCAGGAAGTTGCTTGTTATCCAAATCTACTTTTGGCGTTTTAATTTCAGCCTTTCTTGGTAACTCTTGAACAAATCACGTGCATTTGAATGCACCTCAGTGACATCTCTAATTCACCAGGAAAACACAAGTTTAATGAAAAATAAAAGCAAAGAAACATCCTCCCAGATGCGTTACCAATGTAAAGAAAGTTTCAAGTCAAATCTATTTTCACAGCACTCTCAAAAAATGAAGAGAACTCCTTGGACTGCATGGAAGGAAGGAAATCAATCTCCTTAAATAAATATGACTTCACATCAATGCATTGAAAGCTGTTTGCTATAGACAGAAGTGAGAGAAAAAAGCATGTGATCCCATTTCATGGCAGTAAACGCACGTACAGATTTAATTCTGTGTTATGCAAATGTAATTTAGTGGCTGTGTCCTCTGCATTGGAGTGAGCGATTAACAACCACTTTCTATCCCAGTACACTCCCATTAACCTGACAATGACACACACTGATGAGACCACGTGTGTCCTTGTGTGCGTTTTCGCTGCATACCAACGGGCACATCTCCTGCTTTAATTATCCCTAAGCGGCGCTTCCAGCGACTTTAAAAATCAACACACTGCTTTGTCCTGTCAGAGTTTCTGTCAAAGCAATTAAAGGATGTTCGTGTCGTACAGCGCAGAGGACTTATTCAGTGCACCTCATCCTGTTTGGTGTAAAGTTGCATTGGGCTCACATGGGAATAACTGTCAGAGCACCCAGACAGCTCTCAGCAACTCATTTCTAAGTCCTTAAGATGTAATGATTGAAGTTCTCTGTAGACTCCAGAGCGTGATGATGTTGCTTTAAAGGCACAGTTAACATGAAGAAAAGAAATCGGCCTTGGATCAAAAACCTGCCAGGTGCTCTGTCACTGTGGTTTTAGCTGAAATGACATGAATCCCCACTGACATAACTCCCAGCTTTTGTTTAAATACAAATAATGTCATCCGCTGAAGGATGAGCCAGCACCATTCTTTATTAAGGTTCTCTCTTTGTCAACAAATCCTCTACAAAGACCAAACAACTATGCGTTTTATTTTCTGATTTCCCTGCTGAAGATCTTAAATATCTGATATATGCAGGTGTTTTTTTCTTTTTCCAAAAGAAGACCAGTGACTAAATCAAACAACTTGCAATAGAAGATTACTCCACATTTGGTGACAGACGTGCTAGAAAACCTATAATTGAAAACAAAACAAAAATCCATTTGTGTCTCTAAAGGTAGTTTAGCCCGACAAAGCAACTACAAAGGATATGATTTTGTTTAAATAGCTCATCATCTGGATTTTGTTCAGGTTAAAATGAGGGCCACGGCGCTTTGACTGAGAGGCCGGTTGTCGATACTGTCTCACTGACTCAGAGAATTATGAAATAAATTTCTACTGCCGATTGATTACATTAGAGTGGACTAGAGTAAAACCCTATGATACACAGTTTGAAAAACAAAATCCTTTACTTTATTCTGTGCCTCAGTCAAATTTTATTTATATAGCACCAAATCACAACAGTTCCCTCGAGGCACCTGATATTGTTAGGTAAAGACCCTCCAATAATGGAGAAAAGCACAACAGTCAGACAATCCCCTATATGAGCAAGCAGATGTCAACAGTAGGAAAGAAAAACTCCCTTTTAAAAGGAAGAAGAAGAAGGTAAAGGTCAAAAACCTTCTGACTGGCTGCCATGTTTAAAACGGGGCATCCAAAATTGGAACAGTATATAAAAAAGCCATCCATCCACCCCAACCTCCTCCTCAGTGGAGATCTGCACCAATCTTGATAGCCCACATTATATAATAAAAAGGTGACTTTTATGTGGTCATATTTCTTGAAAGGTAATCAGACATTAAGTGTTTTTACTGCACTAAATGAAGGGAGAATAATTCCAAAATTGGTACTACCAGTAATGAAGATTTGGCTAATTGTCATTCATTGTTCTCTTCGCCTGCACTCATGCTGCAAATGCAGCTACCTGAATTCACAAACACGACTTAATGACGGGTGTAGGTTTAAAGAGTTCTGGATGGGTAAAGGAGAAAAAGAAATAAATGCAGCATTGCTCAGGTCTGTGCTCATTACTCAGAGTGACCACATTATGAGCTAATTCAAACAACAAGCTGATAATTGCCATGTGATGAAAAGATTTATTTAATAGTCCAACTTCCTGAATGGAAATTAAAACCCATTGATATAATCTCTTCAAGAAAACCAGGAGGTATTTGGAGAATTGGATTATAAATCACCTTGTAATCAGACTAATCAGCAGCATGGCTCAACAGCAGCTTATTTATGGAGGATGGAGACATTAATAAAACAGGTAGAAAAAAAAAGGTGCAAGGGGCAAGTTTCATTTGGAAGAGCTTTTTTATCAGATATAATATTAATAAACCCACAGGTTTAACTTGAGAGGAAAAATGGAAAAGGATAGGTTGTTGATTTTAATGTATGGTCACACAGTATATGTGTACAGCTGAACACAGAGGTGGGCAGCCTCCGTGACTGCAGCTCCTGCTGTCGAGTCATTATGTCTGGACCAAATCCCACAGATTTACTGCTTCTCCCCACATGCTGAAAATTAAACGTCTTTCTCGTCCGTGGAGAGCGAAAGAGGGAGAAATCGAGCGAAAACTGGGCGCAAAAGCACTTTATTAAAAATGTCTTGTCTCTCCAAAGTCGTATAAAAAAAAAATAATTAGTACTGACTGCACACACGGAGCTATGCCAAAGCCTCAGATGAGGTTCGAATGCGTTTCTGCTCATGCGTGTGAACCCTGTCCAAGCACCATCTCAACTTCTTAAAAGAACTTTTAGAGGCTTTCTTAAATACTCTTTTGTACTCCTGCTCCTCAGCTCCTGCTAACCTTTGCTCACCTACATGTACATAAACAAAAAGAAAGGGTGAGAGTGAGGAGAGGCAGCTCTGCCGGCTCTCCATTAACAAGGCAGGCTCTGTTTCAGCAGTGGTTTGGTGAAAATGTGTGCGAGTGAAAGGCAGACAGAGAGAGAGAAGGAGAGATTGTTCTGAGCAGCCAGAAGACAGAGATATAGCCCTCATTCCTACTCAGATTAAAGGATTTAGAGCAAGGAGCCTTATTACAGACCCAGAGAAAGAGAAAGAGGAAGAGCTTTCCCTCCTTCTCCCTCTGTTCTGTGCTGATTAAAACACAGATAACTCTCCCTCCCAGGTTGAGAGCTGCTGGAAGCCAGCCACACACACACACACACACACTCATTAAAATCCAGACGTAACAATGGTTGCTCTGAATTTCTAAGGATTTCAACCTGTTGGACAACCAGCCGCCTTATGCACGGCGCCCAAGCTCGCTCTGTTATCATTGCAGCACTCAGAGACCTCCTGGAGTCAGTGTGTCTCTGTGTGTGTTTCTGGACATGTCTCGTAAATGTCACGCCATCTGCAGATGTGAGTAACACAAGACTTCTTAAGACCATTTAATGCTACATGGAACTCAGTTCCAGACCTCCTTAAATATTGAGAATGGAGAAACGGAGCAGTCAAAAATGTCCTCATATTTACTTTTGGACTTGAATATGTGGGTGAGTGTGGAACAAAAAGATAAAAAAAAGGCAAAAATTATAAGAATAAAGGACATGTTCATTCCCATCAGTCAAGGCTTTCACCAAGTCCTCTTCTACCTTCATTACTCTTTTTAACAGACTCCACAATGAGCACAATTTAAACAGTAGGAGGAAATGTCTACTGTTTCTCCCACGCAGTTCTTTTAACACAGCTTTAACCTGTATTGTAGTTAATTTGCATGAAGTTTCAACAGGTTTTTTTGTTTTTTTTAAACAAAAACGTTGTTTGGTTGTCTGGGAACACAACGAATATGACTGCACATTTACGCCGACATCATCCTAGTGCAAAGACAAGTGGAAGCAGACAAAAACAACAAGCACGCATGCTACAAACTACCTGACTCATTTAGACAGCCGTTAGCACATGATTCTCCTTATGGGGACCTGATATGTTTAATATGCTGCTGAGAATATAGCCCAGAAGATGCGTATAGTATAGCTTTTATTTTGGAAAGAGACATTTCTCTGTAATAAACTCTCTTTTCCAAAGATGAGTGATTTCTCGATCAGATTGATTTTTTATTCTTATTATTTTGTTGTTTCTGTAATATTACATTTAAAAACTGTACTTTTGAGTTAAAATATATATTTATAATTTTAATAAATGACAAATTAAAAAAGCATGAACATTTTTTGTATCGAAAAAATATCGAACCGTGACACCAAAGTATCGAACCGAACCGAAAATTTTGTGTATCGTTGCACCCCTAGTAATTACTTAACTTACCCCCAATCACAGACTTCAAAGCAGTCATCAACAAGATGCCGAGTTCATCGCACACAGTTGCAATAATAATTCTGGCCGTGCTGTGACCTCCAACCACCAATGTCACTGTAGCATGTAAGCGGACACAGGATTGTCTCTACCCAATCAACTCAAGGCCAACATTCGCTCTCTTGTATCTCTGCTTTATGTCCACCAGCTCCTGAGAAGAATATGATCATGTTTAACTGCCAAACTGCAACTTTCACCAAGTTTCCTATTCCAGGTTTTGGGTCTGATAATTGATGTGGGATGGGCCTGGTGTCATGATATGGTTCATCATGATACCATGCCATTTTGCCTTCACAATTTTATTTATTATCACAATGCCTTTTTTGCATTTTGCTTTTTGCATGCCACTTTAAAAAAGCACATCCAAGCCTTGAAATGAAACACTATTTAAACTGCTATTATTAGTGTGCAAAACGTGACCAGGTGGAGGACATGTATTACAGAAGAAACTGTAATACATGTTCAAATGTGTAACAGAGGTTGAATTCCAGATTGTTTATCATAAAAAAGTGGATTTGCAGCCTAATATAATTAAGGCATCTAATTTTAAATGACCATATGAAACTTTATGAAGAAATGGAGCACGATGAAAAGAGGAAAACATTAACATTCATGCAACGGAACAAAATGTTGGAAAAATATACACATTTTTTAATGGGTTTGGCTGATACAGCACATAACTTCTAGTGTCCTTCCAGTGTTCTTTAATTTCCCCACAGGAAGCCCCTTTTAAGCACACCAGTCTTAAAGTGCTGGTATGCTGTCAGATCTTTCAACTACATTTGATGATTTAATAAGTATTTGTTTGGTGGGCTGTAGGCTGTATGTGGTCACGGTGTTGGAGCAGAATTGGCTGTTCTTTTCATAAGAGGGCATAGTTTTATTATACTAGAAAAAAATACATTTGTAATAAATACTTTCATTTCTCACTAAATGAAATAGCACAGCTGGGTCATGCCTGTATTTTTATAATTCTTTGTTTCAGTAACAAAGCTGCATCAGCTCCACTCAATGGGACCTATTCTATGTGGACTGTAGCTTGTAACTGTGAGTCTTTCAAAGGCTCTTTCCGAGCACACTGCAGCCTTTATGCTCAATTGCAAACTGCTGATCACATGTTTTTTTTCCTGGGTGACTGTTCATATCTATTTTAGGCTGTAAACCATATCCAACACCTACACGAACTGACTGAGACGTCAGGCAGAGAAACAAGAAAAGACATCACATGCAGATTTGTTTTCAGCTCAGTCTGGCTTACAGGGTGCTCTCAGTGAGTTGTGGCTGTACAGCAGAGTCTGTCTGTTTTTTTGGGATAGGGGGAAGGATGAAAATGACAGCGGGGGTGAAGGAATATACTGCACGATACATACAATCCCCCTACCACCCCCCTTCAGAAAAAAAAACAAACCCTCAGGGATATGTTAAAGAAATGTTCTTATCATGAAAGCCTGGTTCAATTTAAACCTGACCACAGCTGCTATTTGCTGTTGCTTAACAAGCCCTAAACCATAAATAGACGTCTTTAAAGGTTATACTAAATCCAAAAGATGGGTGGAGTATCACTTCAGCTTCTCCCATTCAATGCACTTTTTAATTATGAAGAGCAAATGGCGAAGGAAGCGCTATATAGACAGCATACACAACAAAAACAGCCAAGACATGAATTATGGAGCAGGAAATTTAACTCAGTGTGACGCAGATGTGCCTGATGTTCAGTCCACTCAGTGCACAGCTGGTCGTGTCTGAGGGTGTCCGACTGAAAGGCTGCGGAGCTTCGCGGCAGCGAGGACGGGAATGAGTGAGCCAGAAGAGCGTTCTACGTTTATACTGCGCGGCTTTCCATCCGTACAAACTGCCTTATCGACACATAAAACACAGGGCACGGTGTGAAACGGCACTGCGACTGGCCTGCCACACTATATTCTGTCAAAACAAAGGGTATAGAATATGAAGCAGCACAGGAGATTTCTAGTTTAAAGTAAGAGAGACCAAAACCTGACATTAGTGTCTTTTCAAACCCGAGGCAAAAAATTAGCAACTACCAGATTATAATAATGCTGCTGCTGCTTGTGGCTACCAGATATGGACTCATAATTATTTTAGTGACCTCGCTGTCCTTTCCTCCACCAGAAATTTAAATTCAGTTTTCAATTTGATTTATACAGCAACTAATAACAACAGCGGTCTCCTGAAAACACTTTATAATCTAAGATAAAGACCCTACCATTATACAGAGGAAATTCCAAAACTCCAAACCAACCCCTTATGACCAAGCACCCTGTGACAGTACAAAGGAAAAACTCTCTTTTAATCGGAAGAAACCTCAGGCAGCAGAATCAGGCTCAGGGAGGAGCAGACATCTGCTAACTGGTTGGGTGTGAATTTGAATTGTAAGACTGGAGTAACACCAACCTCTGCTATGTAAAAATGTGTATTCTGCAACTGGTTGGGTGGGTGGTTGCTGTCGTTAGCCAAAAATGGGTATAAAAGATTTATGCAAAAACCATGCAACTGCTTTGGCTGCTAGCAAGTTGCCGTGGTTGCTTGTAGTATGGATAGAAGATATCAACTTGTCTGCAAACACTAGCCAACTACTCTTGAAGAAGCACTGAAACTGTGAAAAGTGCCATGTAACCTGGGAATGGAGGCTGACCTCTTGTGGCCAATGTCACGCTAGCGACAGCCAGCAAGCACATTTTTCTATAGCGACTGGTGGTTGCTATTTTTTTGCTAACCAGACTTGTATGACTGAAGCCTAACTGGGAGTGTGGTTAACTTTACTAACAGAAATCTGCGCTTCAGGTTTGAGTCTAAAGATTATGGATTCACCTCACTAACCAAATAACCAAACTTACCAGCTCTACCTGACAACTTCACTGCACTGGCTAATCTAAACATGTATTTTAGTCTAATACTGGTAAATTAGAATGGTGAAAAGATAAAGGTGAAGTGGGATCAATCACAAACTAGTAGATGACATCATGCTGGCTACGCCCACCTTTTATATACAAACCATCATCTCTTCGCATTGACTCTTTCACTCCTAAGTTCTTTGCAGTATTCAACAGTTAGTTGCTGATTCTGTTTGTTACTTGGTCATAAATGGGAGATACTAATGGACAACCAAAGCACTATATTGTTATAAAACCACAACATCAATTGGAAATGCTCAAACACACCATTGAGCTGAGCATAGAGAGGTCTCTGTGGGTTTGTCACAAACATCTGCTCGTCTTTGAATATCTGAAGGATATTTTACATGGAAACAAAAAAAATGCAACTTATTTAGAATCCACGGCTCCTTCTACAGAGTGGCCTCCTTTACACCATTAACAGGATAAATGTTAGGACATTTTAAATCACATTACAGGTATGGCCAAGTAGGCGATGCAGTCTTTTAAGTGTTATTATCAGCTTAGCCTCTAGATGGGCTTACTAGGCTTTACACTTTCTCTTCCCCCCCGTAAATAAAATATGGTCATTTACCTCATGCTGAGTTATTCAAGTGAGCCAACAAATGATTAATTTAACTGGAGACAACAGCATCCATGTGCCTGATCTCAAGCTGCGATGAAGAGAATCAGGGCTAGAGATGATAAACAGATAATCTATGGAAGCTCATGAACCCTCCAGTGTTTCATCTTACAAACTGTACATAATAAACTGAAGCGTCTACCTCGAGGCCAACACACACACACACACACACACACACACACACACACACACACACACACACACACACACACACACACACAGTAAGCCGTGTGTGTGTGTTTGTGCAAGAAGACAGAGTGGATATTCGGGGACGATAACAAAGAGGTGAAGCGCAGCTTGCTTGCTCAAGGTGCGCTTATGAGCTGCTGGGAGATTAAAGGGGAAGAAATGAAGAGTCAGTGAAAGAGGAAGATCACGCTGCCGCTAAGTTGCCGTGTTAAAGTAGTGAAGGGTGCATTCTGGGACATGTCAGAAAATAAGCCCTAATGATACCTAGCCTAGAAAGTTGGCCTTTATACCTCCTAACAAGAGCTTGAGAGAGTTTGACTGAAGGAGACCCAGCTCTCATTAGACACCTCTGAGTCCTCTCTCCCTGAAGACCCACTGAGGAACTTTTTTGATTTTAATGTGGAATCAAATGACTCTTGATATCACTGCAGATTCCACTGGGAGTCTCGAATTGTAGCTATGAGCAACATTCAGGTTTATTTGTTTTAATATCAGCAGCTCTAAGCTCACAATACAACACAGTGACTTCCGTTCGCACACTTTAATATAATCTTAAACTTCAGATTAGTTATTTTCATTTGAGTACTGCAGTTTGAGTTTTTGTAGGTTTTTAATCAGTTTGAACCGCCTGAACCCACGTAAAGAAACCATGGAAACGCTGATTAATCAATAGAAAGCAGTAGGAGGACAATACTGGCAAAAAAGCCCAGACATCTCAAATGGAAATCAGGTAAATCAGTGGAAGAAACTGAGATATTTTAAATGTAGTTTGTCTTGTGGATGTTAAGACTATGTGCAGTATTAAATAGGGGGGGGGGGGGGAAGCATCAACAAAGAAAAATTATCAGCTTCAAAATGCTTTGCGACAAGTCAGATCAAAATCAAAGCAAACTGGTGTGTGTGCGAATGTACAGCATATGCCATTGAGGAGGTCTGAAATCCCTAAAGCTGTGAGGATGTGTGTTTCTGGTTGCTAGTGTTTGTGTGTAATTATATTCAGACTGGAAAACAAATGTTTAAAATCAAGCTGCAGCAAGCTCAGGGCTTTCAACAGTATTCCAGAATCTCTTTAACAAAGATGGAAAGTACCCGCAGAGATACAATAGCTACATTAATGAGATATATACTAGGTCTGTGGACACTGCACGCTCATACAGTATAATGACTTGCCAGTCACAATGTAGTCTACATTGCTTTATTATCTAGTTTAATCTAAATGGGGCCATAAATTACTGAAAGTACACTATGCTGGTCCAATGCTTGAAGCTAGTGAATGAAGCAGGAGGACCATTTTCTTACACTTCTGTACAAGCAGCCGCCCTCTTTGAGATTTAAAGGATGGAGGTAGCCACAGTGAACTTAAGTTATCAGCTAAGGCTCGCATGCTTCGATAGGAATGCTGCAAATCATCCATTCGCTTCCGCTTATCCTTTTCAGGGTGGCGGGGGGGCGCTGGAGCCTATCCCAGCTGTCATAGGGGGAGAGGCGGGGTACACCCTGGACAGGTCGTCAGTCTGTCGCAGGGCTAAATACCGCATCCATAAACTGTAAAAGGTGCAACACAGATATTTCATTTCATCAAACTAACTCGAACAATTTCAGGAACCAAAACTTGAGCACAGACGTCCGGGACAAACAGTTAGGAGAATTAACGGCAGAGTGAGCAGTCATAAAAAAAATACACCAAAAGGCACCAAAAGCACAAACAAACGTCTGTTTGAGTAACTGGAATAGGCATCTAGCTTTAAGAGATAAGATAGAACTTTATTAATCCCTCGGGTGGGTTCCTCTGGGAAATTCGACTTCCAAAAAGCACAGCACCGACAGAAGTTTCAGAGTTACAGAATTGTTATATATATATATATACATACATATATACACACACACACACACACACACACACACACACACACACACACACATATATATAAATACAGAGACAAATATAAATAAAATATACAAAGGGGATAAATAGAATAAATAGGAATAAAAAATAAAAATACAAGTGAATTGCACATTTCAAGTATTGAGTCTATTGCACTGTTGACTATTTACAAAAAGTATTGCACAAGGTATTGTACAGTGAGGAGAAAAGGCACTACAGCTTAGTTGTTCCCCCCTCCTTTGTCCTCCTGTTTTAACGACACTTTCAGCTTTTGTTAAAGAAATTGGAAATTTGGTTATTTTAACATTGGAGTCTATGGGGATTGACTTAACTTTGGAGCCAGCCTCTGGTGGCCATCAGAGGAACAGCAGTATTTAGCACTCCCACAAGCAGATCTTCCCCCTGCTGGCCACTAGAAGGATTACAGGTTTAAGAGATTTCGTTATGTCTCACTGGCTTTACTTCTCAGAGGTGCGTCAACATTCATCTTTTATACATAGTCTAGAGCAGGGGTGTCAAACTCAATTACACAGTGGGCCAAAATTCAAAACTAGAACAAGGTCGCGGGCTAACGTTAATATTTATTGAAAAATATCTTCCTCCAGATTTAAGAATGAATCTCTTCTTATGGACTCAAACAAGTTTTGCTGAAAAACTGAATGTGGAACAAGCAAAGCTTAATACTAAACAATGTATATATTAGCTGTATAATACCAGTAGGGCAGCTCTAATAGTAATTTGGTATGGCTTCGCGGGCCAAATGTAATTAGGCTGCGGGCCAAATTTGGCCCGCGGGCCAGAGTTTGACACCTATGGTCTAGAGCATGACTTAGCTCCTTAGTACAGACAACAAAAACTCAACCTTTTTTTTCTCGTCTTATCAAACCTAATTTCCACAGCAGAGCTTCACTCGGCTCACTGGTACAGTCACAGTGGAAATGATAGCAGTTTCAACAGTTACAGCAGCAAAAATAATCCGAGGTACGATAACACAAACC
The DNA here is from genome assembly GCF_057381845.1 of Rhamphochromis longiceps. Taxonomy (NCBI): domain Eukaryota; kingdom Metazoa; phylum Chordata; class Actinopteri; order Cichliformes; family Cichlidae; genus Rhamphochromis; species Rhamphochromis longiceps. Next base: position 22,868,969 of record NC_140573.1, on the reverse strand, counting down.
CACAAAGGCAGAAATGCACAAGCATGCCTTTGTACTGAGGAAAACCGGTTAGGCTTTGATTTCAACATAATAGGACGAGTCAAAACTATTGGGGTCAATGGGGAGATAGCTGAGCAATAGGAGGCGCAGGTGCAGGCAAACACACACACACACACACACACACACACACACACACACACACACACACACACACACACACACACACACACACACAGGCACTAGAGAAAACGTGTGACCCAGGTTTAGAGCTGGGAAAATTGAGAGGATTAGAGGGTATTAAAAGTTACACACTCTCTCTTTCTCTCTCTCTCACACACGCACGCACGCACACCTGTACAGTGAGTTCAAGCAAGCATGAGCCCATGGACAGGTGTATCCACACACACACACGCGAGAAGTGTGTGTGACCCATAAGAGGGTGTTAGCAGGGAAATCCACAATAATAGTATGCAGTTTGAATTTAGAGGCTATTAGCAGTTAAATGCTCCTCAGCCAGACTATGAGCACATAGATGTGAGAGCGTAAAGGGATTTTTCTTCTTCTTCTTAAACAAATGTGCCCCATGTTTGTAGATGGAACAGCAGAGAAAGAGTGTGTGTGTTTTAAATGAAAAAGAACAAGCTACCATAAGCTTCTGTTAATGCAGCCTGCGTTGTGTAACAGAGCGTACGTATTACTGTGTGTGTTTTTGTGCGTAAAGCAGCAGCAGCACTTGTTACAGTATCAGCCGGTGACAGGCAGCTGCTCGACAGTGACAGAGAGACCTTCAGTTTACATCTCTCTCTCTCTCTCTCTCTCAGCCCTGAGGATGTGTGCGTTAATACTCAGTGTGTGCCCTATATAAACAGCTACGAGGAAACAATTACAGCACTGCAGAACACCCAGAACATTCCTCGTCTGCAAATGCACGCAAACACTGACAAACGCAAAAGCATCCAGGGAAAACTGCGCGCCCTCTTAACTTTGCGTTTTGGGGAAAAATTAGTGACTTACTTCTAATGTTTACGGGAAGAAGTCGAATGACTTGTGCTGCATGAAGCTGTTTTTAAACTTCATGTGACTGAGTGGGATCGTCTAGAAGTCCACTCTGTCTTTATACGTGCTGCTGTGATATTTCTAATCACATAAATGCCTTGTAGTTTAGGTCCTTAAAAGTATTCATGTTAAGTACAAAAAAGCACGTTGGTTTATTAGGTTTTTTAATATTTACTTTATTGATCTTGAGGCAGAGATCAGGTTTCGGGTGAAAACCTCGTCACAGCTGCTCTTCGACAAATCGAAGCAGCAGGTCCTGCTCACTAATGCCATCACCAGGTGCACAGAAGCAGGAGAACACCTTGTATGTAAATGAGCCACGCCAGTGGCTTCAACAAAAACGGCACTAATTGACACCCGAGGGATGAGAGCGGGCTGGGAAATCAGCTTCATTTAATCCTCAACCCTCAGCAGATAACCAACTGCACCTCAGCTGCTACATTTAAACAATATAAAATCATGAAGCTATTTTTTTTTCTTTTTAAGTAGAAGAAGGAACCGTCGAATAAGACCAACTCTGAAAGATAAGCAGTAAGAGCTGAAGAACAGAATGATTTCATCATGCACTGAGCCTGGCTGAGGGGGGACCGAGGTCAGCGCAGGGAGGTTAGCGCAGGGTATCATTACGCCTCCTTCAGGTGAAGCTGTGCTGGTAATCACGGAAGAGCTGCTGAGGACTCTGATAATATGAGAGAAGACAACAATTATGGAGAGGCTCATCACAGGGGCTGCAGGTAGCACTTTTCTGTATTATAGTGTGTGTGTGTGTGTGTGTGTGTGTGTGTGTGCGTGTGTTTCACCCAGGCTGTGCTATCTGACGGGGCAGATTGTGATTTTTAGCTGAGCAGCTCTAATCTCTTGTTACAATATGAGGTGCTGATTACACCTCTGCACAGTGTGGGAACGAGAGAGGCTGTGTGAGTGTGTGTGTGTGTGTGTGTGTGTGTGTGAGAGAGAGAGAGAGAGAGAGAGAGAGAAAAAAAAGAGAAAGAGAGTGAGCATATAAAAGGGCAGATAAGACGACAAGGTGAGGATGGGAGTCAGAATTATAGTTCAGAAAAGGAAGAGAGGTGTCTAAGTGTGTTAGAGGTGAGATGAGGTTATGGTGCATTATCTGCACACACACACAGCTGACAGAACAGCATGTACAGTAGGGATGTTATGACTAGGACCTGGCTCTGCACTGTCCTGTTATGCTTGGCCAGAGCTATTATACCCACTCTCTGGCTGTGTGTGTGTGTGTGTGTGTGTGTGTGTGTGGCTGTGTGTGTGTGTGTGTGTGTGGCTGTGTGTGTGTGTGTAATGTAGCGATAACACTAAAAATCTAAGCTGGAGGAAGCACAGGGGCCTAGACAGGAAAACTCTCCATGAATGGTTGACACACAAAATAAACAGTGCTAACTCACACTGCTGTTGATGAATTAACGTCCAGCTTAAAATCTCATTTGTGACCAAAGAAGCAGTTCCTGCAACACACTGAGAATCAGGGGATGAAAAATACATAAATAAAATAAAACCTCAAAGGATTTGTCACTGAGTAAATGACTGAAAGGTTAGTGTTTCCGAGGGGTCTTTGGTCCTGTTGCTAGGTAAAAAAAAATTCAGAGACTTTCCAGACAGGAAGAACTCCTACTCAGGAGACTGCAAAAATCTTTGCATTTCTTCTGCACCAGTTAATTTAAACTGTACTTCACACTGAGCAGCAACACCAGGAGCTACAAAATTAAGCCGAAAACTGCAGTTTCATTCATGGCCACTTGAGGGTGGCTCCAAAACTGAATCAGTGCCCACCCATAGACGATTGTTACACTGTTCAACTTTACAGCTTGGTACAAAGAAGGTTTTGGTCTCTATGGAGACTGAGATTATCTTGCAATTAATATTGTTTGCCGTGTGGTTCAGCCCACCCAAAATGCAAAGACAAACTGACATTGGATGATTTCAGCTTTGCTCTCCACTGACCCAACCCAGATTCTCCCACAGATTTTTTCCTGTTTGTTTTTTTGACACCACTGAATGGAAGAAGCTTCCTGTTCGGTTCCTGAACAGCAAGTTGAACAGCAAGCCTGAACATCCGAGTGAGTCTGACTTTTAAATGACGATCTTCAACCTCGAGAAGAACAAGGAGTCCTGAAACAGATGGACGACCCCCACAGAGCCCCGATCAACATTATGGAGTCAGTCTGGAATTACACGAGGCAACAGACGGCAGAGAGCGCCTCAACCCTCACAAGCACTCACACTGATGAAGACAAACTGTCTTTTTACATACAACAGAGGTTGTTTTACTGGTAAACAGATGAGGAATTCTTGGTTATGTGCTGCAAAATATCTCAATTTGTGACTGAATAAAAACTTAAATTATTCAGACACAAACAAATCCTTTAATCCGCTAATCCATCTAATTTTATTCTCACCAAACAAAATTCCCTTCTGTTCATATCAAAGTAGCAGTTGTGGGTTTTGGCGATGGTCACGGCTCCATCTTTCCACCACATGTTTATCACCGTGACGTCTGTTTTCTTATTCAAATGTCACTGTGGATGTTAGTGTCCATTTTTATTGCTTTATCCCAGCAGAGAAGGGAAGCCTCTTTGACCACCAAGGAGTTCATTTCTGCTATTCAGTTTTCATTTTCACACACCTGAGCTTTTCATTTTGAGTTCAGAATCTATTATGTTTCAAACTGTGATGTTTTTGACTGATAACAACTCAGATCCATTGATCCATTCTTCTCTTTTTGAAGAAGACCTGGAAGAAAAACTCCTGAATAGCTATTAAATGTCCTGCATGCGCATGATGCTAGCGGTGCCATGATGACACACACACACACACACACACACACACACACACACACACACACACACACACACACACACACACACACACACACACACACACCCCACCATGTGTGCACGTTTATCTCTGGCAGGGATCACAAAAGAACTCGTAATTCATAAGTATATTTTCTGGAAGCAAAAAAAAAAACTGTCATTGTCTGTTGTTGCCTCACTTAGAAAAGTCTTCCTCAGGCCTCAGTTACACAGGTCTACGGACTGCACAGCAACCTCCAACAACTACACCCACCAACATCAGCTGCTATGTGAGTGGTTGCTGGAGGCTGACAGGTGAAACGGGGTCACAAAAGAAGGGCCCTGCTCTAAAAACCTCCCAGAAGTGACTGTTCTTTCTGTGGAAGACACCAACTTATCAGCAAACATTCAGATTACTCAACAAGCAGTAATGAAAACTTTCAATTTTCATTACCGAATGGAGATGTCCCATGTTGCCTTCAGAGGTCTCTGTTTCCACCTAGAGACTGCCTTACCTAAAGTAATCAGTCCAAGAATGTACATTTTTCCCTAGCAACCAGTGATGGTCAGGGAGTCGCCAACCAGTCTTTACAGGTCAGTGTGACTGGGATCTAATAAATACCCATGCTTCTTTCAAATTAGTTCCTAGCATTTGAAGTAGCTTCAGTACTCCCTTAAATCTACACCTATGGTGACATGTTTCAGAACAAGCTGAGCCATGAAGGATCCTCTGAATCATATCCCATTACTGACATCCTGACTCTGGGACATTGTGACTGTAGAAGGCTGCTAGTTAGACTCCCAGGTCCTCCTGTGCGGTTGTTAAACTATTTTTGGGCAGATACTAAACCCCAAATCCCCACCGATGCATCCACTGGAGTACGAGTGTGTGGGTGGGATGGCTGGAAAGAGCTTAGAGGCATGGAATAAAAAAAATAAATGTTAAAATTTTACTTACAACTCCAAAGAAAAAGCAGCTTTTGTGTTGCTGCAACAAATCAGGCTTCAAGAGTGTAATGTTAAAAGCTCTGCAGCAAACAACCACACGCATGTGTTTTTCTGCTTTTCCAGGAAGCCATTCATTTAGATCCATTCACACCGAGTCTTGGTTTTCAAGCTAAACAAGAACTTTTTCATAAGCTCACTAAGAGAAACATTACTGAAAGGCTAGAACTACCAGATGGATTACCAGGAAATTTAGTGCAGGCTTTCATGTTTGCCTCAGAATTACAATTAGCCGAGTCATTTTTATTCACACTTGTGGATGCCACCTTCTTAGATACAAATATTTTCTGTCTCTCTCTGTTTTACACAATTTTACATTAAATATATTCCAGTTTTGGACTCCAAATAAAATAAATTAAGCATTCCGAGCATGTCGCTGTTCCCACAAAACAAAGAAAAATCCTCTATTTGAGTCAATTAATATGATATACAAGTGGTTGTTAATTGCATCCCGGTGGAGCCTTCTTTATCCTTGTGCTTGCTTAGTTAAAGCCCCCCAGTACAACACTGTCTCTGGATGTTTTTCTGTTTGTGAAATGCAATCAGTTATTTTTCTCTCAAACTATTTTACTTAAAAAAAAAAAAAAAAAAAAAAAAAAAAAGAGTCTCTCAATTGATTCATCTATTCCTTTGTGTACATACACAACCACAGACACACACACACACACGATGTCCCAGGGAGATGTCAGATAGTTTTCACATTTCTCAGAAGCCTAGAGAAGGGAGAGAAGGAAGAGAGCGAGGTCAATGAAGACCTTTCATTTATTGGTGAAAGAAGAGGGGAGAGGAAGACCAGCTGGGAGCAAACGGAGAGCATAGGAGGAGAGGGTCAGTGCAGAGTTTTCTTTGAAGACCTCTGCTCCAGAGACGGAGGGTGGGGGGGGGTCCCCATCATGAAAAGTGCAAGAAAAGATAGGGGAGATGACAAGTAAGTGGGAAGAGTGTGAAAACAGCACAGTGACCGCTGTGTAGGAGGCAGACAGAAAAACACGCTCGATGAAGAATGAATAAAATATGAAACCATGTGGGACTTTCTTTGGTATGTGCAGAGCCTCAGAGGTTACACAAGAAGAGCTGCAAAAAATATATATATTTTTTTTTTTTAAAAAGTCAGTGTGGCCATCCTGTGGGTGGAAAAAAAACAAGCAAAGATGGTCTCGATGCTTTCTAAATTTAAATCGGGCTTGTGTCCCTCTTGTCCTCCTCTGCGTATTTATTACCTTTCATTTTATGTGCAACTTAGCAGAAACAAGAAATGGATAAAAACGAATCGTCCCGATTGTGTTCCTATCATCTGATCCATGTAAGTGTTTCACAGAAAAAAGCAAAACAAAAAAAAACAAAACAAAAAAAACAAGGTTTGCTACTTTGTAGGAGGAAAGCGCTGAAGTGTTAAGACCGAACAGTTTGGCGGGATATAGCTGATTTATCAGAGCAGCTGGGATAGATCAAATTTAATTGTCCTTCAGCACTGATGTTGTGTTGCACACTATGTCATTTGGACACTTTAAAATTGCCCCCAGCACATGTTGCTCTCCGACTGGACAGACTTCCAGAGTTGGGTAGTGCTTTCACTGCGCTGTAGTGTTGATGCGATTATTCATTGCTCATTGTTTAATCAGCAAGTTAATGCTGCAATTACTTCACCTGATTTGTCATCTATAATTTATCTACAGTAGGTCATTCTATTCGAACCACAATAAATGGCTCCAACCTAATACCAGAATATCAATTAAATGCAGTCAAAATAATTGAATTTGCATAATTTAGCAATATATGTTATGCTTAATCAATTATTTACTGTGTTTCTCCATTTCTAGTTCTAATCTACGAGGCTCTGGCTGGACTAAATGTCCAAAGCAAATTTCTGGATTTGGAGACAGCAACAGATTTGCGATTTTCACCAATTTATCACAGTTAATTGTTTTATTATTGCAAACAGATTGAATGGGGTCAAGCTGGCAATTACCTGCAATCTTAAACTGGTAGCAGACTGACTCCGTCTCACTGACACTTTATCACTGTGTTGGCAGTCCAAAGTCACTTCAAAGACCTGGTTCCAGTCTTCAAAGCTGCCATTTCGAGGGCAACACCATCGCAGACCCATTGCACATGGTCACCCCTGTGACTGTGGAATGTTCACCAACATTATCCTTCTGCCATTTGGTGTTTGGGAGTTATAATCTAAATTATTGTTGGAGCTTTTTCACTGTAATCTTCTGCTCTGTGTTACTGGAATCACGAAGCAAACTTTAAAAAGTGAGAGGTGGAAGAGCCGCAGGTGGGTGATTATCATTGGTTTTGTTTGAACATCAGCTGCAGTGATGCGTGTGTGAGATTAACACACAGCAATGACTAAACTGCTTGATTACTTCGATTTGTTTAAGTTTTGAGTTTATTTTATAATTTTGAAGTTTTACATTTTGTGAGTTCCCACGACAAAAAAAGCAAGAAGGAAACTTCTCTTTAATAAGCAGAAGTCAAAGTTGCCTTATTGAGACAATTTCAGTTGGAATATGAAGTGGGAGAGACACAAAGCGCCACAGGGTCTTTTAATATAAAGTTTCTCCTTCATTTCTCCTCCACAACTTGGCAGGCGATAACAGCTGGATATTAGTTTCCTGCTGAGGATTTCATATACTATATCATTACTGCACTTTGTTATCCAAGTATTATCTTCAATATGGACTATTACATTATATCTAATGCAGGAACACACTCTAGTAAGAACGGCTTTCTCATTTCTCTCTTTATCCTGATCTCTGCAGCAGTTCAGCACAGTCTGAAAACCAAGCTCGTTGAAAGTCAAAGTCTTCTTTTGCACCTGAGATGGTTTTGGACTGAAATCCCAGATGTTTAAATCTTTTTTTTTTCTTAAGAAAAAGAACATCAGAGTTATTTCACAGAGTTCTCTGCAGCCTAGTTGTTATGGAAAACTGACTCCACAGTGAAATGTAGGCACTGGAAATTACAATCTTCGGAGGCAGAGGAAACCAGATGCTACTTTCAACTGAATAGATTTTCATTCAGAGTGTAAATACTACATATATCCTCAGTTCCTACCAGATGGTCTCTCACAATTTCAATGTGGGTTTGTTAGTTGAGTAATCCACCACTTTGCTTTGCATGATCTGTAGTAATGTTGGTGATACAAAGACTATTTAGCACCACAAACAAATGGACACTTGAACTTATTTGTGTGCACCAAGCTATCTGGACTGCAACAACATTGGAAACATTAAGGTTTCGGCACAAAAACATGCTCATGTTGTACCAGTGAGACAGGAATATATCCCAATATACACATTAATGGGTTTTCTGTCACCTGATGACCAATGGCTGTACTAATATTGGCGCAGACCTCTTTCCAAAATGACTGAATAATAGCACATTCTCACAAGCAGTGGAATCTAGTGCCCACTCTGACCTTACACTTGAGACAGTTTGGAGATATTCCCATATTATACTTACTATAAATATACGGAGAAATATACACATTGTGCAAAATTTTGTACTGCAGTTCTTTAAATCGGTTACAAACAGAGATTTTGGATGGAAGGAGCAAAATTTTGTCCCATGCCTGTATATCTATTTCACATTTAAGCAGCGTCCCCCAAGATTTTCTCAACCATGCCAGTTTATCCACAATTAGGGCATAAATCTCGGAATAAAACTTTGATACAAAATGTTTATGCTCCCTATTATCCAGAAAAAATTTCTCCAACCGAAAAGAGGCAGTTGAGATTTGTAATGATTTAGCATTTTTTAACACATAATTTCTCAATTGCAAATACTTATAAAACTCAGTCTTTGACATAGAATACTGTGACTTCAAGGATTCAAATGATTTAAACTGACCATGTTTAAAGAGGTCATAAAACCTCTTTACACCTACTTTATGCCATCCCACAAAGCTTGACCCTATGTTTTGCGGCAGAAGGTCTGGATTATTTATAAACGTTGACAAGATATTAAACGGAAGACTACTGTTAAAAAATTTTTCTCAGTTTTCCCCACGTCCACATAGCATTATATATCAGTGGGTTATGCTTTATTACGTGAGGTAAGTCATTTAGACGTTTCCCTAAGAAGTTAACAGGTGAGGATGGTTTACATAATACTTCCTCAATATTTAGCCATGGCAGATCAGAATGTTCATGTATCCAGGAAGAAAGAATCCTCGCTTGTATTGAGAGGACATAATTTTCTATGTTTGGCACTCCCCACCCGCCCAGATCTTTCGGTAACTGTAGTGTCTCCAATTTAATTTTGGGTTTTCTTCCTGCCCAAATGAAATCCACCATAGCTTTGTTAATTACTTTAATATCTTCTGATTTCAAAATTGCAAACAACATGCCTGTGGGATATAATATTTTCGGTAGGATTACCATTTTAATGAGATTTATTCTTCCCAAAAATGATATCGGAAGTGACCTCCATCTTGTCAGCATCTCCCGAAGATCTTGAACCATTCCATTAATATTTTCTCTATATAAGTGACCAACATTTGGTGTAACTTTAACTCCCAAATATACAAAACCTGATGGTGCCCAATGAAAAGGTTTAACATATAAAGGTTCATTATCCCCTCCACTAAACAAAGTCATTATAACAGATTTATCAAAATTTACTTTGTATCCAGATATAAGACCAAAGTCCTTGATACACCTAATAAGAACGGGTAAAGAGTTAACCGGGTCAGTCAGTGTCAGAAGAATATCGTCTGCATAAAGCAGAATTTTATGTTGTCTATCCCCAATTTTAACTCCAAGAACACTTGGATTTTGTCTAATGGCCATGGCCAAAGGCTCGATGGCCAAAGCAAATAATAGTGGTGACAATGGGCTACCTTGTGCTGTACCTCTGCTCAGTGAAAATGGGGAAGATAACAAGCCGTTAGTTAACACAGATGCTATTGGTGATTTGTATATAATTTTGATTCACCCCAGAAAGTTTTTTCCAAACCCAAATCTTCTCATTATTTCAAACATATATTCCCATTCAATTCTATCGAATGCCTTTTCGGCATCCATAGAAACAACAACCCCAGGGATCTGATGAAAATTTAAAAAATGAATAATATTAAATAGGCGTCGAGTATTATTATAAGAATTCCTCCCCTTAATAAAGCCTGCCTGATCAGCATGCACGATAGAGCACATTACTTTTTCTAGCCTAAGAGCCAGTATCTTTGAAAGTATCTTATTATCAGCACCAAGAAGGCTAATAGGCCTGTAAGATGAGCATGACTCTGGATTTTTATCTTTTTTAGCTATCAATGTTATATTAGCCTGGTACATAGATTCTGGGAGTTTCGATTCTTCAAATGCTTTATTAAAAACCCTTAATAATAAACTATTTAACTTCATTTTCATTACCTTAAAAAATTCTACTGGGAAACCATCTGCCCCAGGACATTTCCCTGACTGGAGTGCAGATATAGCTTTATCCACCTCTATCATTGTTATGGGTGACTCCAGCAGGCTTACCTGATCTTCAGAAAGCTGAGGGAATACTAAGTCGTTTAGGAAGAAGCCTGAGTTAAGCCTTGTTATGTCCATCTCAGATTGATATAAGTTTGTATAGAATTCTCTGAAGGACTCATTAATCTGATGGTTTCCTACTTGTCTTTCACCATTCACATCCACAATAGCTGTGATAAAGGAACTTGATGGAGTATTCCTTGCAAGACGAGCCAGAAAGCGGTTAGGCTTACTAGCTGATTCAAAAAGTCTTTTTGTCTGGCAAGAAGGACATCTCTTTCAGCCTTTCGCATTATCAAATTACACAAAGATGTCCTGGTAATATTAAGCTCACTTAATGTTTCAGCTGATTTTGTTACATAGTATTGTTTCTCCAGCTTTTTTATATTATTCTCGATCTCTAACTGCCTTATTAATCGTTGCTTCCTGTTATGACTTGTGTATGAAATAATCATCCCTCTCATGTAAGCCTTATAGCTATCCCATAAAGTTCTCGTGTCTATCTCCTCTTTATCATTTATTTCTAAAAATACTGTTGTTTGCTCTGTTATGAAATGTATAAATTTCTCATCCAAAAGAGACAGTGTGCTCATCTTCCAAGACCTAGAGCGCTCAATATGTTTCATGGGTTGAATGGTTAAGACAACAGGAGCATGGTCAGAGAGACCTATATGACCAATATTTACCTGCTGAACTAACTGACTGATACACTTGGACATAAAAATATAATCTATACGAGATGCTGACAAGTGAGGGTTAGAATGGAAAGTGTACTCCTTAGATAGTGGATTATAGTGTCGCCAGACATCTATAAGGTCAAGCTCATTTATAATTTGCCAAAGGGCTTTGGAATTTTTGGTCAAAATAGATTGTGGGGGAAGTTTATCCATTTTAGGGCATAAAACACAGTTAAAGTCACCCGCTAATATTATATTAGCACAGTCCATGTCCACTAATTGACTAAATAATACCGTATAAAATTCGCCATCCTGTGCATTCGGCGCATATATATTACCTAGGAGAACAGTTTCCCCATGCAACATCCCTTTAACCAATATATATCTTCCTTCATTGTCCTTGTGAGTGGCTGTAACATTGAAGGGAAGATTTTTGTGTATAAGGGTAATAACCCCCCTTTTATTTGTGTAGGATGAGAAAAAAATTTGACCAACCCATTCTCTACAGTATTTTCTGTGTTCATCATCTGTCAAATGGGTTTCTTGCAAAAAAGCAATGTGAGTGAAATCTTCCCATACGGAAAAGAAATAGTAAAAACTTATATGTGATTACTCGTGAAAGTGGCCACTTTCATGAGTAAATCATACAAGGCTTACATGATTTACTCATGAAAGTGGCCACTTTCGCATTACTTTCATACATTGTTTTAGTAAGTATCCAAAACATACAAGTTTCATTATATAATTTTTCAAGAGATCTTATATCTGTTTTATCTCTTATATGCTTTTCATACAAGTTTCACACAAGACAGATACAAACTTTATAAGATTTATATATATCTTTTCCATATGGGTTTCTTCAGAGAATTTAAAATGGACTTTTTTTTCCACCACATTGTTGGACCCTTTAACATTCCAAGTACTTATCTTAACTGACATATAGGAAAAGTAATATATATATATATATATTGTGCTGTTTACATATTTAACCAAATCTACATTTGACCAGTCTGAGCCTATTAACCAAAATAATTGAGCATAAAACAAGAACACTGGTTCCCAGCAAAACCTGAACATAAAGCCTGGAAACCTCAACCCTCCCCAACACAAATAACACAAAATAACAAAAAATAAATTACACATCTAGATGTACCCTACTCTAAAGTACAGCTGTGGGGGGCCACAAACGCGTAACATCCCTGCACTGGAGCGTATGTCAAAAATCAAAGTATACTCTATAGCTTAGCTCGTTATCAATACTATAATGCTGTAAGCCTTGAGTTTGTAACTTACGTTACAATGACACTGTCGTGCACCAACAGTTTATTTAGGTCTTGGCAATTTGCTCACATAGTCCTTGACGTCCTGGGTGGTCGCGAGGGAGATGCTGGTGCCATCGGGGTTAAATATTTTAATGATGGCTGGATAAAGGAAGGAATATTTGATCCCCGCCTCTCGGAGAGCTTTACGCGCATTCGCCGACTCCTTTCTCTTTCGAGCCACCTCGGCGGAGAAATCCTGATAGAAGGATACTTTTCCTGCCTCTGTGTTTACGGTACCTTTAGCCCTGGCAGCCTGGAGAATCCTCTGTGTATCGGTGTAGTAATGAAGCCGGACCAGTACTGCACGCGGTCCCTCCGTGCCGGTAAGCCTCATAGGTGGTCCAGTGCGATGGGCTCTGTCGACTGTAATGGCACCCTGTTGAAGGCCCAGGACTTCTGGTATCCATTTTTTTAAAAAGTCCACTGGTGCTCTGCCCTCCGCGCCTTCCTTTAACCCGACAATCCTCACGTTCTGCCGCCGGCTCTGATTCTCAAAGCTTTCCAGACACTCCATGGCCTTCTTAAGCTGGGTCTCGAGAGCGGCAATACGTGGCTCATTTGTAGCCGTGACATCTTCCAAGTCCGAGACCCGCTGCTCCACTGTTTCCATTCTTTCTATCAGATTGTCGAATTTCTCGGTGAGCTCGTTTATTGGCTTTATGACTTCGGATATCTTGATATCCATATACTTGGATATGTTAGAAGTCACCTTGTCCACAATCACGTCATCCCGCAGTGTACTTAGTGCATCCTCAGCGTCGCACATGGTCTCCTTTTCGGGGGAATTGCTAGCTACCAGGTCACTGCTAGCTTTCGCTTTGACTCCTCGTTTGCCCATTTCTCTCTTTTGCTTGATCCAGGGTGTGCGAAAAACTCGTCTAGAGACATTATATAGATATTCCAGGCAACTTGTTGGCAAAAATGAGCTAAAATACCAATATTTTACAGCTGTCCAGTGCAGAGCTCATAAACTCCCGTCTGCTCAGCTCGACGCATCACGTGACCCCTCAGTCATTTTTAATGATCGTTGAAAGCCCAGATCGTAATCGTGATTAAAATTCGATTAATTGAGCAGCCCTAGGCACCGGTATCAGATAAAACCTAAACGATACCCATCCCTAGTCATCAGTGGTCTCTGGTTTCAACCCTCTGAACCTGTGTTGCAAAGACTAGCAGATTGCCTCAGTCACCCATAGTTTGTGTGAAAAATGCCCTCTCCAAGCACTCACCTACTAGTCACTAAGTGATTGTTAAAGTGTGATGAGTATAACGAAAGGTAAGTGAATATACATATTTTCTTAGTAACCGCTGCTTGCAGGATGATTGGTTACCAGTCACTGAGCCAGTACGACCAAAGCTTTAAATCATCTGTCCATTAGCATTTAGCTAAAAGCACTTCTATGCCTCACAGAGCAGCTGCTGTGGCTCAGTCAGACTTGTGACTCAGTTTCCTTCTCATTTTTTCCCCCCAGCTGTTCAAAAGCTCTAAGAATGTTGAGTTATTGAGCCAAAAGCCTAGAACACTTACATCTACCACGCCTTTGTCGATTTTCTGTCAGTGATCTTTTTAACTCATTAAATAAACCATGTGAACAAAAACTTCCAACCTAGTCAAAGTAAGGATTCACTAAATAAGATGACTCAAATGTATTCATTAGATTAGAAAAAAAGCTTTTTAGAGTTGCAAAGGTGAACATCTTTCTGGCCTCCTTGTGCAACAATGACTAATTACTGGAATTTTCTGGTTTATTTCAGCTTCAGTGAAGCACATACAGTAATTAAAACACCAGCTCAATGAATTGAGTAGATGAAGAAGACTCGACAAAGATAACAGGATACACATTTAACCTCACAAACTCTTTTGTTGCTAATGCTGTTTTTGCAGCAGTGAGCAGATTACAACAGCTTTCCAAAAACGAAACAGCTAAAGATTAAAAAGGCCCCTGAGTGCACGTCTTCACCGAGACTGCAATATTACTAAGAAGTTTGTGTTTTTATCATCTAAAACGTGTGTGTGTGTTACTAACGCTGAAGTAAGAGGAGTGGTTCATAAAAGAATAGTCAAACGTGCTCAAAATGTCCTACTTTCAAAACAATCTGGGACCTGCACCAGAAATGAATCACTACTTTCTTTGGCCCAGAGCCACCAGACTTCATTAAAGTTTTGAGATACTCTGCTAATTAGCATCAGACAATGAAAGACACAATATGGAGAGGGGTGGAAGTGATTTTGTGCACAAATTAGTTTCCTGGAGTCTTAATAAAGGCTAATATCAGCAATCAAATGTATTCTTATCCCTACTTGTTTACCTTTCTGTCCACTGTCCCCTCGCCTTTTTCTTCTTCTCTACCATCTGCCATTTTCACTCCTATCGCACCATTTCCATTCTGAACTTTCCTGATAACAAACCAGGATTTTTTTTCCCCTTTTCCACTTCAGTGGACCAGGGCTGCAGTCCTTCCAAATTCAGCGTTATCTGTTGGTTAACTTATATTTTTTTTCTTGTCTCTGCTCGCTTCAGTCAGTGCCTTTATCTCTGATAGAGTAAGCCCAGGTTTCCCTCCAACAGTCTCACAGATTCAGACAATCCTTAGACATTTCTCTAAAACTAAATGTCAGATTGGCTCTTTGATGTTGCAGAGACTGATCTAGAGTGCTACCTGTTCTTACTTGTGAAGACAAAACTGAAACACTGATAGTGTAATAAGTGCTGAGCTTTTTAAAAATTTGAGAAATGCAATTCTTGCCACTGATTTATTTGAAATCAAGTGATCACAGGGTCATCTGTGCATACATTATCTGAAGGCAGACATGAAAAGAAGCTCTACTCATAACTTTCTTATTGGAAATAAGAGGAAGAGATTTGTGAGTAAGACAAAAGTAGAAACAGGAAGCAAATATCTTCAAGATGTTCTAGCATCTTGTTCAGTATAATCTGGAAATCTCTGAGTTTCTGCACTGATATCAATTTCTGTGATATCACAGCAACTGACTTATGTCTTCATCGTTATTTTATACAAAATCGGTGGGAATTTGTGTCAGTGGATGTAATGTCAGCTTTGTTTTTTGACAACAATGTTGGGTGTAACACAAGCTTTGACACCGTGACAGAGCAGAACAGGGTTATGGTCACCCCCAGGACAACAGACTCAATGGAAAGGCAGAAGAATGACATCGAGGACAGCCACAGCAGCGATCTGATTGCCTTCACATAGGAAAGCCAAAAGGTAACAGCTTTAGAGGGACTGAGCTTTAGACTTCAACAAGACTATATTAAGCTGCTTTATCCATCTAACCTCATTTAAACATTTGTACTTCAGTCCTCTAAAGCTCAACAGTGGGGCCTACATCTTCTTATCTTCAAGCCCATGAAACAATGAAGTCCAAAGAACGAAGCAAAGGAAAACATCCAAACATGAGAGGATAAAGTCCAAGTGGGGGGAGGTCGGAGTAAATGGATGGATTACTCAAACACTGCATTTGTTCCATGGTCAGTTTCTCCCACATGTCCCACAGTTTTTAAATAATAAACGTTATCATTTCACATTCTTAACTGAGTGTTTATTCTATGGACTATTCAAATGCAGGTGATCTGATCTTATTAAAGCAGACATTTAAAACAAAACCAAAATCCTTCTCTAAACATATTTTCTCTTCATCTGTAAACCTTCAAGGAAAACGTTCATATATTTATCTTGTTTCTAAACTCTGCTTCAAACTAAAAGTCTTGCATTGGTTTATTTAAAAATAGTCAAGTGTGAACCACTTAACTGAATATACATCATTCTGTGAAGTAAAGCTCAACAAATCCCAAAAAGCAACACAGGAAAACAATTAAGAGGAGCGGGCCATCAGTCATTTTTGTCATCATCATTCGTGCTTCAAGCCTCTCAGATATGCCTTCTTTCTCATTTATCTTTGTAAACCAAATACATTTATGAAGCAGCCTGGCAATCAGACAACAAGCACATTTAAAGATGGAACTTTTAAGAGAAATTTTCACCATTTTCTGACAAACTTGAATGATTAACTGAAGCCGTAGTCAAGAGTACAAAAGAAAAAAGTGGGTACTGTGGTTATTTTTTAAACTTCTCCATTAGTATAAATCTCTCATTTGATCCCATCTTTCAGTGAAAGACATTAGGCACTTTTAATGACTTAGAAACTTTAAAGAAAGTGTATCCACGAAACAGCACCGAACACTGAAAATGCAAAGCACAAAAAAAAAAAACACTCCCAGAAAACAAAATCCAATGGCAGAGAGTTTATTGAACAAAGCTGATTCATTTTCCTTCACAGACCAAACAGAATAGTAAATTTATAAAATCCATATCACGTAGCCGCTTTGTAATTATAAAAACACAAAGGCTATAAATAACACAGTGCCTATCGACTATATATGTGAGAGAGAGATTGCTATGAACTTTTCAACTGTGTAACAGTGTGAGTGTTGACTAGCCCATTGGGAGAACGAGAGAAGAATTGGTCATTTTCTCCGGCCTCTATCTGATCCATCGTCTTGAGAGGTGAAACTGGAGTTGCCTCACACACACACGCATGCACATGGAGCACAAAGTCAAAATCCAATTATTGAAGTAGCTGGAGGAAAAGGTTACTCCACTCTTTCTCCGTCTTTCTCTCATTTGCCACAATTCTGACTTTCCTTTAACTCCTTTCACACGTGTAGCTGTCTCATAACTCCTGTTAAAGACTTGCTAAGTCAGATCTATTTACCTTTTCTCAGTACCTTTAACATTACAAAGTAGTTATGTAGGATGTTGAAGGTGAGGGTCCCAGGCAATCACAACATCCCAGGAAGTGACGGGTGTCCAATTCAGAGTCAGCAAACGTAACAGTTCATCATTATTAAAACCTTTTTAGAGCTTGCTGTCTTCATAAATATTACCAGATACATCAGATAGAATAACCAGGATGTAACATAAGACGGCATCTTAGGAGCCCTTACTCACCTGTACACACCCATGTTTGACCAGCTATGTTTGACACACCTTTAAATTGTTGTGACTAAAATGAACAGTCTCAGCTTCATGGCTTTGACAAAATCTGTCTACACTCAGACGTAAACACATGCAGGTTCATGAGCACCCAAAGCGACCTTTGAGGTTCATCCAGGAAAATAATTTGCCATCCATTCATCTTCTTCCGCTTTATCCGGGGCCGGGTCGCAGGGGCAGATGCCTAAGCAGAGAAGCCCAGACCTCCCTCTCCCCAGCCACCTCCTCTAGCTTATCCGGGGGAACACCAAGGCGTTCCTAGGCCAGCCGAGAGATATAATCTCTCCAGCATGTCATAGGTCTGCCCCGGGGCCTCCCCCCGGTGGGACATGCCCGGAACACCTCACCCAGGAGGCGCCCAGGAGGCATCCTTGTCAGATGCCCGAACCACCTCAGCTGGCTCCTTTCGATGTGGAGGAGCAGCGGCTCTACTCTGAGCCCCTCCCGGATGGCCGAACTTCTCACCCTATCTCTAAGGGAGAGGCCATGTGAGCCATATACAGACATAAAGACCAAATGACTAGGTGAAAACAAAACTGTAACAGTAATAGCCATTGTGGCTAATTCTGAAGTAATATGAAATAAACTTAGATCCACCGATGCATTGATCCCACATCAGATCCATCTAGCCTTAGATTAGGGCTGTTCGATATAACGATATATATATCGGATGACGATTTAAAAATGTCTATCGTTTCATTTTACGCTATCGTTTGTTTCGTGGTGTTGAAAAAATAAACTGTTTACGGCAATATTTTTTCATCGTTTTGATGGTCACTATAGTGGCTATATTAATTTCTTTAAGTTCTCACTTTCTCTTATATTTTATATAACCACACTACGGACAGACAAGCGTTTGTTTTTATGCGTTGTCGTTAGCAACAACGACAGTAAAACCACTGCGTGTCCGCTTGTTCCACATAAACCTTTCACAATAAAGCTCAAGATCCTGTTGAGACTTTTCAAAATAAACTGAATCACGTGAAAGAGTATGCAGAGTGTTTACGGATGAGAAGCAAAAAAGAGCCGTCAGGTGCTAAAAAAATAAACCTTAGACTTAAACGTTAGAACAGGCTTTTCCTCGCAGCACGCCGTGTAATAAATACTTACAAAGAAAACGGCTGCTGCCCAGCTGGAAACACTTCACGCAAGTCGAGCTGCCCGAGATTCACAGAATTTACAGAAAATGTTACATTTTTGTGATTTATATCGTTATCGGACGATAGATGTCTTAATATTGGGATATGCGATTTTGGTCATATCGCACAGCCCTACCTTAGATCCATCCATTGAGCCACCTGTCTCTCCACCCATCCGAAGAGCTGTCCATCCATCTTTTTAACCATCCTCAGCTTATATCTAGAATAACCCCGCATCCATATAATACAATTTGTTTGGTGCTACAAAAATAAAAGACGCACCTAAACAGAGCTCTAGAGCCTATAAAGCATTGGGATTTATGACCGTCTTTACAAAGCCAGTGAAGACCTTTCACTTTTTTTAAACCATATCTGACACATTTTATGCACCAATTAGATTTCTCTACATTCATCTTACAGCCCAGATCCCCTCTGTTTTCTAACATCCCATTTCAGAAGCTATTTAGATCAAATCTGACCACCTACTATCTAATAATGCCTTTTATTACAAACATGCACCTTGCCCATGATTACTGGCGTCACCTGAACTGTCAAATTACATAGTGGTCTGAAAACTGGATCGGGACCCTAGTTCAGAGACTTTAGAGTGCATTTTCCAAACGTAGGCCACCCACCCCAAACAAAGTCAAAACATTTTATCAAACCAGAGGCTGCAATCTTATCTTTAACAAGGCTCACCAATAGAAAAAGAAGGACTGCCTCCAGAACCAAATTCCAGCCATTACTCCTCTGGAGGTCTGTGAAAAGACTTTAAATGGCACCAACATGCCTACAGCTTTCTGCTTTGCACATCATCTTCATCACCTGCAGGTCAATACAGAAGGTGGCGTGCTTATGATAAAGATCCCCAGGAAACTTGACTTGACTTTCAGATGTGATCTACAAGAGCAAAAGCTTGAATTTTCAAATTGTAGATAATTTGGCAGCTCCTCAGTGCAGCACAGAAGAAACCAACCATCAGCCTAATCCAAAGAGCTGATGTTGGTCCACGTGAAATTTATGACTTCATGAGGCCTACTTTTATTTTAAGAGCTATATTTTTCTCACTACAAAAATGGCCAGAAATCCATTTGCGACTGACCGAGAGAAAAGAAATAATGGGATTCGGCCATTTGTAGTGAAGTGCCATCTCATATGAAAGCGCCGAGGTGGACCTGGACCATACTGACGAAATCAAATAAGCGCAGACAAGCAGTGCACCACAGAACAATTCTACAATAACTTTCCAATCAATCAAACTGGATCATTCGTCGTATCAGAGGTGGGCAGCACGTGAGATTTTTAATAAAAGTATAAAACCAGCTCTGTGCATCGGTTTCATCTCACATCCCAAAGGTGTTCTGATTTAATTTACTTTCCATCACCTTTCTCTTCTTCACCCTCTACTTACCCTTTCTCGGCCTGCAACCTTATCTTTCCGTCTAATATACTCCCATTCTCTTCGCCGTTTTCTCTCCTTTCCACCCGGTCGAACTATCATACGTATTCACTCTGGGTTTAATTTCGGCTCGTCTCGTACCTGTCCTTGCCCTTTCTTTCCATCTCACCCCTTTTCACTATCGCTCACCATCTTTCCCACTCGCTTTCTGAATCTCATTCCAACCACTCCTTCCCCTCCCTCATCCTTTCCCTGCTCAGTATGAAACATGGCGAGGCATGGTGATAGGGATGGGTGATAAGAAGGTGATAGACAAGTCAGATGGAAAGATAAGGAGGAGGAGAAGAAGAAGGTGGAGGAGATTGTTTTTCTGTGTTAGTATCAGGAAAGGATCAGGACAAGAGACAACCACTCCTTATGTTACGCCACATAAACTGTTCTGGACTCATATACACTATTTTTCAACTCTTCAGCCATTATATACCGTGTCCAGAGGCTTTAATATGCAAATTATACATTCATATTTGTCTGCTTTGGTAATGCTCATTGTTTTTAAAGCAGGCCTGCAAATATTATCAGCAGTGTACAACTTCAAGAAGAGCATTTTTCTGTTTTTATAAACTTCCATGAAAGCATTTCCAGTAAGAACCGGGACACCACCAAATTACTCCATTCTAATCTCAGTCTACGACACTTTCTTCTAACATCCAAACCAACATTGAGCATGCTCAGTGATGTTTTCCCCCTCCTCCCACAAATGCTGGAGCACAGTTCACAAATCCTCTTACAGTAAGAGGAAAACAAATTACCACACTGGCCGTGTTAACGTGTCTGAAAAGCCATTTCACATCATCAAGGACCACTTTAAAAAGCTAATTCTTTATTGATCAGTGCGAGACTGAGGTTTGGCAAAGATTTGTACCTTTCGCTACAAATTAGTTAGATTATCTCTTGTGCTTCAGAGTTGCCCCTCATTTGCTGGAGGCTGTTTTTGTATATAATATTTCATCTACACCCACCAGCCACTTTGTTAGGTATGCCTGTTCAACTGCTGATTAACACAAATATGGCAGCAGGAACTTATTCAGGGATGTAGACACTGTCAAGATGACCTGCCAAAGTTCACACCAAGAACCAGAATGGAGAAGAATGGCGATTTAAGTGTCCTTGAACACAGCATGGTTGTTGGCGTAGTGACAGCTGGTCTGAATATTTCAAAAATTGCTGATCTGCTGGGATTTTCCCACAAACCATCTCTATGGTTTACAGAGAATGCTCAGAAAAAGAGAAAATATACATTGTGTCGTAATTTTAATAATGACCAGCAATTCAATTAACCACTGATTATGGCTAAGGTATGTAGAAGAGCATCTCGCCAGGTGCCCCCCCTGTCAGCTTACAGCAGGAAACTGCTACAGTTCCCACAAGCTCACCAAAATATGACAGCAGAAGACTGGAAAGACGTTGCCTCGTCTGATGAGTCTCAATTTCTTTTGCGACATTCTGACGTTACGATCAAAAATGTCGTGAAAGCATGGAAGCGTCCTGCCTTGTATCAACAGTGGTGGTGTAATTATGAAGAGGATTGTTTTCTTGCCAAAATTTGGATGCTTTAGCATCAACTCGCTATTGTTTAAATGCCACAGCCTACCTGAGAACTGTTGCTGATCATGTCCATACCTTTATGAGGACAGTGTATCTTCTGAAGGCAGGTTCCAGCAGGATAACGCTACACATCACAAAACTTAAATCATTTCAAACTGGTTTCTTGAACGTGACAATGAGTTCACTGTGCCCAGACAGTGCCATCTGCCAAAACTTCCTACTTTGTTCTGGGGTTTTGACCTCCTCGAAGATTTCCTAACCTCAGGAAGACAGAATGTGACTCACACTGCCCATAACAACACTACTTTTATAGGCCTGGCGCGACAATAAAGTGTTTTTAATGTGCATACCACAGCCTCAATACATGAATCCCACTTCTCCTGAAGTGGTTGAGTCCTGCAGACCTAACCAGAAGATCTGCTATTATGACATCTAAAAGACTTAATTACATCTGTAAACGCAATCCAAAACACCAGATCCTATTTTTCCACACCATTCATAAATACATGTTCCTGCGTGCTGCAGAAGGAGTGAATTAACATATTTTTGTACCATCTGCAGCTGCAATTGTATGAAATCAACAGCTAATCAGATTAAAGGCTGTGCAAGAATAAATAAATGCCTTTCTGAAAGACATTCAACAGATGAATATTTATCATGTAAAGCTCTTGTTTTAATTATTTTACTTTTTTTTTTTTTTTACTCTTTTTGGATGAGCACACATGTTGTGTAATAGCAGTATTCCCATGGGGTTTCCAGGAGATTACAGATCATTACAGGAGATGCAGGTGACACATATTGTTCTGTGTAACAAACATAGTCATTTTTTCTGATTAACAGTAAACCGGTTACAGAGCCAGAGGCAGGAATAGCTAATGTGGAAACCCTGTTTTTATCACTTTAATTCAAAAACCGGCTTATGTAACTGCTGCCTCTGTCGATTTTATGGGTATGTTTTGATGCCAACATTTCAATAAAGGAATCGTGTTGACCTTGATGAGATTACTCGATTTTTATTTACCATCCAAATTAAATTCAAGTTAATGTCACCTTGTTCTTCCTCAGAAGCCCCTTTTAACACATATTTTGTCCTGTTGCGTTGGTTCCATTTGACCTTTTATTATTACATGAAGAGAAGCACTTCGAACCTCTTTGATCCAAACACTTGTTTGGAGGATTTTATTTTTCTGCGTCTCTCTGGCACATCACAAGCCTAAAATCAGAAGATACAAGCGGAGATGTAAAACGCAATGAATAATCACAAAGAGCATTTTGATCTCACCTAAAGTTTATCCTCACATTGTTAAGCTACTCTAGAGACAAATTTAACAAAAATTACTTCAGAATATAGGACATTCAAAGCAGAGCTGCAGTTCCTCAAATGGCCACTTGAGGCTGGCTCCCTTTTTAAAATTGACCAACTTTATAGCAGAATAAATAAATATTATTGCAACCTGTTACAAAAAAAACCCCAAGACGCTATGGCCAACACGCTCCTTAATAACAACGAGTTGTGATTTAAGCTGTTCAAAACTCCCCAGCTCACATTGCTTTAATGCTTTGATCAGCACGTGTAAACACAGGCTGGTGCAGTGACCTTTTTATGATTGCTTTGCTTGCTAACAGATTGCTACTGGTTGCATGGGGGACAGAGACTTGTCTGCAAACACTGGGGCGCTACTCAGCGATCCAGTCAGTTAAAATTTTGCCTCATTGATGCAAGAAAGCGTTTTAAAAAGGCACAACTTTCATTTTGTAGGTGAACGGTCTGCAGTTGGCGTTGCACTTTTCACAGTTTCACTTCTGCTCAGCAAAATAGCAAGTGTTTGCGGACACTTTACTTGTTGCCCATACTTCCATGCAAACTATGGGCAACCGCTGCAATCTGCTAGCGATCAGTTTCACCTAATCACTGTAAGAAACCACTTGCCAACCAGTTGGGGAAGATGCATTTTAGGCCTAGCTGACGACTAAGCACTTCTCAAAACAAGATTTAGAGAAGCAGCGGTTGATTGATGCCGCCCTCAGCACCAAACATTGGACACAAATGTTCACCAAACAGGCAGTGCCCCCGCCCCCATGGTGACAGTGACCAACTATGGCTAAGAGTGGAATTAAATGCATCAGGTGGCCAGAAAAACAGCTCGAAAGCTCTTCATGTTTGACGGATGTGCAGAGAGTTAACTGCCATTCGATGCAAACACAAAAGCCAGAGAAAAGGTCCGTGCTGTTCGCGGTAGCTTTTATTCGTTGGGTTAATGACTGAAGGATGTTTCTTTTCAGTTCAGATGGAAGTTAGAAGTGCAACGAGGAGACTGGGTCAGGGGGAAAAAATTCGAGCTCAATATGTCAATGTGAGAAAAATAAAGCCGCAACAGATGGTGTCAACAAGCAGAGCGCTGCCACATTGACTCAACTAAAAGATGATTTGTGGAAATTCAAAGCACGATGTGCTTCAAATGAGATAATCAGAAAAAACAAAAACAAATATGCACTCAGAGCCAAGCTATTTATTATTTTTCCTTGATGACAAGAATATCTGGTTTCATTGATAATAGCGTAGAAATATTCTTGTTATGCTGCAATGCAGATTAGATCTTTCCTTTCTCTGACTTCCATTAAACTTGCTCTGTGGGGATTCATCTCACTCAATTGATTTGAGTTGATGGGTGAGCTTTTTGAATGTAAAAACAAAAGAAAAGAAAGATAATCTCCCCCCACCTCCCCCCTTCGCATCAAAATATGCAACTTGGGTCTCTGCACCGCTGAACTGCAACGTAACTAAAAAAAGAAGTTGGTATTAATTTTGCTTTTGGATGGCAGAGAGATTGAGGTTATGAACTCAATTGAGGTTATGGGCAGAGGGGAGCCGGCTGTTCCTGTGATGTAGTTAAGTTTGTTTAGTTGAGTTTGTTTCCACTCATGAAAAGCTCTCAATGTGAGAGTTCAGAGGTTACAGCTCGCTTTACAGAGCCTGTCTAGGACCCAGCGGGGACCTTGGCTCTTCACTAAACTGCTGTTTGAAATATCTGACATCAAGAATGTCTCTGTTGTGACTGTTTTGTCTCTCCGTCTTCATTTCTTCCTCGCTGTCCGTCAGTTCAGAGTGTGCACGCATGTGATGGAGCGCTACGGGGATGAAAATGACGATGACACAATGACAGCCGGAGCCGACAGCCCTGCCAACCGCACACTCGAATGTGCAGACTTGAAGCCACGCGTGCACACACAGGCACGGTCTTTTCTTCTGATACGGCTGCCATTTCTTATCATTTAAGTCATCTGACAGCCGAAGAGAAGGAGACAGATTGAAGGAAAAATGGGAAGGAATAAATACTGACATGTAGGAAGAGACCATGATGGACAGGAAAAAAATAAAAGACTGATTGGTGAACAAATGTCAAGAGAAGGTAGACAGTAAACCCTCCAAAGATTGGTTTGTCACAGTGCTTTATCTGTCAGATATTAGAGAACTAAAGATGGGAGTTCAAACAGGCCATTACAAGGCATGGAAGGGAAAAAAAAAAATCATCCATAAGGGGGCGCGGGACAGACTGAAAGCTGCTGAGCGAGGTGATTCACTTGGGATAAATATAATAAGACAGAGTGATTTACAGCCCCTTTAAGCCTCCCTGAGTTGGCTTTGAGAGAGAAAAATTCACCTGAGAATAATCACGAGTTTTCATCTCCTCCCTGTAGAGACATAAACCTGCTCTGAATCTCACTGAGCTGATGCTGCATGGAGCCAAACACCTTTCAGGCTTCCACAGACAAGAATAAACTTCTAATGTCCCAATTATATTTGCAATTAATGCCCCATTAGATGCCAGAAAAGATTTAGAAAAGCCCATCAAAATATCCTTAAGCACAATTTGGTGTGATCAGAGAGCTTGTTTGGTCTGACAAAGCCAGACAAATGGCGCTCATAAGAAAGCTTCAGTTTTATATCCGGGCATCATGCTGGCAAGGTGACTGCAGACAGAGCGGGAGTGCAGCGTGATCACAGACAGATGCATTCATCAACACAAGGTTTTAGCACTGGAATCAGCAGGGGGCTAATTACTTCACAGCTCCTCCTTATTGAAGTAATGTGTCCAAAACCCCCCCAAAAAAAAAAAAACAACCAAGGAAGCTTTTCTTAAAGTCCTCTTAGAACAACTATTGGCTCTCTGTTGTTGGGCTGATCTGAAGAGGAGCTTTTATTCTTTCTCCCAATCAGGGTCACTGTGCTGGCAAGTTTGGGTTCAGGTTCCTGCCCCAGCGCTTCAAAGTGTCAGCGGTAACCACCCACAGCGAGCATGACCTCAGCTAAAAGCTCGCCAGTCCCATTTCCCCTAAAGAAACTCCATATTTACCTACAGAGCTGTAAACAGCTGCTCAGTAAGTGCAGTAAACTTTATCTGACAATGTCAAAGACTGAGTTTATATAAAAGATACTTTCAAGTGTCAGCATGGGGCAACTCTGCTGGTTTTTTTCTCCATTTATATTTGCGCTGTAATTTCTTTTTTTCTCTTTTCCTACTTCTTATTTTTTGTGTGCAAAAGATTTAAATGTTTAAATTCAGTTGTGTTTGTCCATAAATGTTTTTTCTTCTTCTTTGGATTCTTTTCCAGTTTTGTGGAGGTTATTGTGATAAAAGTTCAGATAGTTTTAAGCATTTTCATGTCTGTTTCTGATCAGCTTTCTTGTCTTTGTGCATACTTCTGTTTTTTTCGTGTCTGTGTTTGATTTTTACTTTATTTTGGTTGTTTTGTAAATTATTTCAGTTTTTTCCCTGCCCTCTGTGTGTTTGCTTACCTTCTCATTTTGGCTACTCTGAATTTTTGTGTGTAGAGTTTATTTTGTGTTTGAGATTGTTTTCTCTCCCTGCCACCGTTTTGCACGTTGTTAGGGTTCATTTTGAGCACCGTGTGACATTTTTACTGCTTTCTTTCTCTTTTTGGTCAGTTTTCATCTCTTTGCAGATGTTTCTGGTTTCTTTTTGGTAACTTTGTCTCTCTTTGTGTTTGCTTTGAATCTTGTTTTGGTCGTTTTGGATTTCTGTGTCTACGAGTTTGTTTGTTTTCTGTCTTTGTCATCTTTTGGGGGTTTACGTGGAATTTTGTTTATGTTCAGTGACATTTTTACGTTTTGGTTCTCTTTTTTGTCATTTTGTTTCTGGTTGTTTTTGTTATTTTTCAGATATTTCTGTTTGTTAAATCTGTTTATATTGTTGCTTTAATATTGCTTGGCTGATATTTTAGGTTTTTCATTTGGTAATTTTATGTCTGCATGTGTTTGTTTTTGGGTGCTTCAGATTTTGACCGTGCGTGTCATATTTCCACAATTTTTTACTCTTAGTTTTGGTCAGTTTGCAGTCGTTTGTCAATGCTGGTTAATTTGCTCTTTGTATTTCTTTTTTTTTTTTTGCAACTTGAAATTTTCCTTTCATAGCATTTTAGTCTTTGTATGCATTTAAGGTTGTTTAAGGGGTAATTTCGAAAGAGAATTTCACTGTTTTTGTTCATATTTTGAAAGCCTTCTGTACTTTTGCTTTTTGGATAAGTCTTCAATGCTGTTTCAAGAAATCTCTACAATAACAATTATTTTATATTAATTTAACTTATTAAAAGTGCAAAAACACAGCACAATTTAAAGTCATTGAATATATATTTTAATATCTACTATAAGAGACCAGCCCTGTGTGCAATGACTGAAACAACTGAGGAAGCATAGGTCCACACACACTCACACTCTTCTGTTAAAAATAGCCAAATGTAACGTCTGTTCTTCAGCAATGTCAAGTATCATCCTGGCACCACAGACGCTCCAGCGTTCCCTCTCCACCTCGGAGCGCTCACTTCCAAATATGGAGAAGGGCCATTTACACTCAGGGAACTGTACAGCGCGATCAGCAGCGAGGAAACCGCACACCCAGAGGCAGCGTTTATCACAGCCGGAGACTTTAATAAGGGAAACCTGAAGAAAGTCTCACCAAAACTCCACCAACACATCCTTTTCAACACACGTGGAAACCGGCAACTCGACCACTGTTACACCTCTTTCCGGGATGCGTACAAAGCCCTCCCCCGCGCCCCATTCGGCCAATCAGATCACTGCTCCATCCTGCTCCTGCCCGCCTACAGGCAGAAGCTGAAACAGGAAGCTCCAACCCGGAGGGCGGTGCACTGTTGGACGGACCAATCGGAGTCTGCGCTGCGGGACTGTTTTGATCACGCGGACTGGGAAATGTTTCACGTGGCCGCCAGAGACATTGATGAATACACAGACTCAGTCTGTGGATTTATCAGGAAATGCGTGGAAGATGTCGTCCCATCCAGAACAGTCAAATCCTTCCCAAATCAAAAACCCTGGATTAACGGAGATGTTCGCGCGGCACGGAACACCGCCTTTGCCTCCGCGAACACATCGGACTACAAACACGCACATTACCAACTCCGGAAGACGATCAAAGCAGCCAAACGTGAGTACAGGGACAGGGTGGAACAACAGTTTGACAACCCTCGGAGTATGTGGCAGGGACTAAACACGATCACAGACTTTAGAGGGAAAACCAGCACACCGCAGACCACGGCCTCTCTGTGTGAGGATCTAAACGTATTCTACGCTAGATTCGACACAGCGAACACCATGAGACCGGACAGTGTGCGCACCGCGGATGACGTCAGTGCGCACACTGTGTCTGAGGAGGATGTGCGGAGGTGCTTCAGGAAGGTGAACGCACGCAAAGCTACTGGTCCGGACGGGATTCCCGGCCGCGTCCTCAGGTCATGCGCGGCTCAGCTGGCTGGAGTGTTCACGCACATCTTCAACCTTTCCCTCTCTCTGTCTGTAGTCCCAGCCTGCTTCAAAATGGCCACCATCGTCCCTGTACCCAAATCCTCCACCATCTCCTCATTGAACGACTGGCGACCTGTAGCCCTGACCCCCATCATAAGCAAATGCTTCGATGGGGGTCTTCATCTGCTCTGCACTACCCGACTCACTGGACCCTCTACAGTTTGCATACCGCCACAACAGGTCCACTGATGATGCCATAGCCCTGACACTACATACTGCCCTGTCACACCTGGAGAAGAGAGACACGTATGTGAGGATGCTGTTTGTAGATTACAGCTCAGCATTCAATACCATCGTTCCCTCGAAGCTGGACAGGAAACTGCAGGATCTAGGACTGAGCAGCTCCCTCTGCAGCTGGATCCTTAGCTTCCTGTCTGACAGACGCCAGGTGGTCAGCATCACACTGAACACTGGTGCTCCACAGGGGTGTGTACTGAGCCCTCTCCTGTACTCACTCTACACTTACGACTGCACGGCCACTAACAGCTCCAACATCATTGTGAAGTTTGCGGACGACACTACAGTGGTGGGTCTTATCACCAACGGTGATGAGACGGCTTACAGGGAGGAGGTCAGCGCCCTGACCCACTGGTGTCAAGACAACCATCTCACCCTCAACGTCGCAAAGACAAAGGAGTTGATAGTGGACTTCCGGAGGTGCAGAGAAGTACACACCCCCATCACCATCAGCGGCGCTGCTGTGGAGAGAGTGAGCAGCTTCCGGTTCCTTGGCGTACACCTGGCTGAGGATCTTACGTGGTCAGTACACACAAACAAAACAGTGAAGAAGGCGCAGCAGCGCCTCTTCTTTCTCAGGAGACTGAAAAGATTCGGCATGAGCCCCCGCATCCTCAGGACCTTCTATCGCTGTGCCATTGAGAGCATCCTCACTGGATGCATCACCACCTGGTATGGCAACAGCACCGCCTACAACTGCAAAGCTCTCCAGCGAGTAGTGCGATGCTCTGAACGGATAATTGGAGGTGAGCTTCCCTCCCTCCAAGACATCTACAGGAAGCGGTGCCTGAGGAAAGCGGGGAGGATCATCAAGGACTCCAGTCACCCCAGCCATAAACTGTTCAGACTGCTTCCATCAGGAAGGAGGTTCTGCAGCATCCGGTCCCGTACCAGCAGACTGAGAGACAGCTTTTTCCATCAGGCCATCAGACTGCTGAACACGTCATAGACACCTCAGCTTCACTACTGGAACTTCAACATTATGCACTCCATACTGTATATAAATGCCACTTGTTTTGCACATATTCAACTCTGTATATTTTATATATTTTATTATTATTATTATTATTATTATTATTATATTTTTTTACTATTTAATTTGTAAAAATGTGTATACACACACACACACACACACACACACACACACAGGAAAATATTTAGTATACACATCCAGAAATGCATACACTATTATATATTGTACATATATTTATTAGTTTCAGGTTGGCCATTCTTGTATTTTGCTCGTTTGTGTTGTTGTGTTTGCACATCTCTGTTGCTTGTGGGGCTCGCACACAAGAATTTCACTCGCATGTGCTGTGCCAGTGTGCCTGCACATGTGATGTGACAATAAAAAAAAAAGTGATTTGATTTATTACTGGCAACGTGTGGTGTGAATATGCTCTATGTTTCATCAAACAGCCGAGACAGCGTGGTGAAAATGGCACCCGGCGATTCTCTCCTTTGCACAAAAGCCCGATTTTTTACACCAAAATACTGTTTCTACTGATATCGATTCAAGTGAGAAGACAGCACGTGGAATTTCCCCCCCCCCTCTTACATTTGCCAGATTTTCAGGCCTCCACAGGAATACTTCTACTCTGTCACTTTTCTGATAAAGTTCAAGGGAAAGTTTTCCTTTTTCCGATGCCCTTATTTCCCTCCAGTTTCCCCACTTAACAGCCGATGAGCGCGTGTGTGTGCGTGCGCACATGTGTGTGTGTGTTTGGGCAGTTTCCTGGCCCCCATAAGGGCTCCTAATGACCAATTTACATAATTAACACACTGAGGCATGGCAGGCTGCCTCTGCCTCAGTGACACACAAACACAGTCGGGTTCAGTGTTAGTGAAGTTGAATGAAAGCCAAAAACTCTTTCCTCCATTCTTGGCTTTCATTCCTCCATTCACTCAGAGCTTTCTCTCTCTCTCTCTCTCTCTCTCTCTCTCTTGCTGCAAATATTTAATAGCACGCTGCGCTCGTGTTGGTCCTGAGGTGCACGTTTAGTGTTTAAAAGCAGGAAAATAAAGTCTTTTTAACTCTGTCACCGACTGTGAAAGAAACATGGCAAAAAACAAGCCGTTTTAAGCCAGTGAAAGGAAATAAAGCAGACGTTATAATTAGCAGGATGAGGTCTGAATAAAAAATTTTAAAAAAGGAAAACATTTTAATTAACAAAACACTATGTTTTAAAAATTGACTCTTACACATTAATATACAGTATATTTATCTTTTATTGAAACACCAAAAATCTCAGTGGCTTAGATTCCTCAGAAAACCAAACTGACTCTGGCACACTTATTGAAATAAAAAGAGGCGACAGCATTTAGCGAAAGCAGAAAAAACAGCTTTAGCTGAAGAACTTTGACTTCACTGTATTAAAACACACTTTAAATTTATTTGTGGTTATTAGTTAAGCTGTGGGTTTCCAGTAAACTCTCTGTGGCCTTGTCACCACATGATGATTCATAGAAATGGGGGCGTGTCTCCTTTTAATCTAGCACTCATATCATCGTATCTTCAAACATTTCATACCAACAGCCAATCAGAAAGTTTGCACCTGACCTTCTTACAGTGATGTCACAACACTAATCAGTGCAGTGTTTTGATCAAGTTTTCATGTCAGCCTTTTAACAAATAAAATTAAGTTTTTGTCCGGTGCATGCAATCACGTTCAAAGACCCATCCATCCACCTCAATCTCCTCCCTCCTTTGTAGCACCGCAGTGATGTTACCTTCAATCCTGCTTCGAGCATCATTACTGCATCTGAAAATGGGTGGACATTTTTATGGAGGACCGTTTCGTGCACAGGTGAAACTGTCACATATCACAAAAACAAAAAACCTCTTACAAGGATCAAAAATGCTGCTGCAAGACAAAAACTATAGTTTAGCTAAAATCCATTGAGGTTTCAATGTTTGTTTATTGCTTTTTAAAATATGTCTTTGTTTTTGGACATGAATTTTCTCAGAAATTAAACACCCAGCAGCCACTTTGTTAGGTACACTTGGTTAACTGGGGGTAAAGAGTGGAAATATATTGAGCTAAAGAATCCTGCGCACATCCACCCTCTCCTCATCAGCTCTGTGCATATTTAAATGCCACCATGCCAGGCAGACTAAATCAAACAGGATTAGATGGGACAAGACTTATTAATCCACCCCAGACAGTGAAAGGCTAAATCCATAATAAAGATTAGTTATAAAAACCTCATCTACACAACCCGATCAGTCCGAGAAGCAAATAAATGCGGTTTCCAGACTAAAAGTGAATATTTAGAAAACTGTTCCCGCTGTCTGTGATTAAGCACTGTTAGTTTTGGAGGCAAGTTTTCCACTGCTTGCAGGAATGAAGTGTTTCATATTTATTTGGCAACATCATTGAGTCATTATGGTTCCTTGCCGTCGAGCTTTGTGTCAAATCTAAGGATAGAATCACAAGATCCAGGCAGCATCACCACCACAGCTGGTAGACTGAAATCTGACAATGAAGTTTTCTGGCACAAAGTCTTTCTGGTCCTGAGGGCAAACTGTTTCCACTCGAGTATAAATAGCAGAGTAGTGGCTAACTGTGAACCCAGACAGTGCCTCTTAGACATAGCTCCTGGCTGTGTTGACGTTAGCAGGCCTGATAAGTGGGAGAAAAACAAAAAAAAATTGTGCATATCCAAGATTTATTTCTCTGCAGTGGCAGTAAATACTAAGCAGGCCCGCTGATAACTATGCTCCATTCAGAGCTTAACAAGATATTTAGGGCTGAAGAACAGCAGCATTTGCCATGATGAACAGCAGGGCAGCTTTTGACTCTTGCACGGACACACAGACCCTCGCACAGAGGAGCTGGGGCTCAAGTACCCACACAGGGCCACTCTCAAAGGGCCAAAAATGCTCTTTCATGATGGAAAAAGCTTCACAACATGCTCGACCTTTCCAGGACAGACACACAGAGTGAAAGAAAAGTCTCGTGATTTTTAGCTCCGACTCCAGTTTCATTCAGAATCAACCTCTTATAAGCTCATTAAGCACTCATCAAACAATGACACTCAGAAAACTGACATTTTAGGCACGCACTGATCATTACTGCATCATCACAGAGCCGTTCAGTCATGCAAAGGTGATTTTTGCAACAGTACAACGTATGCCATTGCATTTCAGGGGATAAATCCAAATGCATGCATTAGGTACGGAAGACAGTTTATGTCAGCGTTTAAACGTTACATGGATCATCCAAACATGTGTCAGGTCTTTGCTGGATTTTGTTTTTCTATTTCTTAACCCTTTAAGACCTACCATAGAACCAAGTCCGCCAGAGCTTATATTATATTTTTACATGCTGTGTAGCCATTTTTGGGAGCATTTCAAGTTGCTATACATCAATACAACCATTATAGCCCAAACTTTAATAATATGTCTGCATTAGGTGCATAGTAATTACATAAATTGCAAAAAAGTGCAATAAACTACAAAAAAATTGAAAATCGGTTTTGTTTTTTTAACATATATTTCTAGTTAGAGAAATTTAAGAGGCTCATCCCTCAAAACTGTAAATACAAAAAAGTTGCACAAACTAGTTTCCCACCACAGGAAATTTATTTTGAGTGTCTTCATAGTTTTATTTTTGAAATACACCAATTTTTATATACTGCAGGAAAAACGAAAATAAATATTATAGTGCAAATTTGCAAAATAACAGCATATGCATCAAAATAAACTATTTCCAGCAGTGCAATATGAGTCCTAAGCATCCCAGAAACGACACAGAAAGTCATAAACTCAAACATAACTTTTTAAAACACAAGTATAGGCTCATAAGGCCCCGATCGTAAAAAAACTACATTTCCGCAAAATGACGTCACTTCCGGTTTCGGGCAGGTCATGTGGTCATGTGATAGTTCGCGCTGATGGACATAGGAAGTATTACAAACAGCTGATCGGATCGGCGAAGCGTGTTTCTGGAATATCATGTTTTTGTTGCTGCAAGTGATTTTTATGCAGTTTTTGCAAAGCTATATGTGGAAGGAAACTGTGACCTAGGACAAGCTGATGGCATAAGATGTAAGTACAACTCCTCCAGTTTCATATGCAAAAAAAATTATTGCGCTAGCTTACGTGGTTGCAGTGCTACCGGGATTTAAAAATAGTTACGCAAAATGGAGCGTGCCCGCTCCGATCGGCTGTAAAGGGTTAAGGGCATGACTTCCAAATACCACTTTAAACATACCACTTATTTTTTTGTCCTCCACTTGTCCAGTTTCCTCAAACTCTTTAAGGACACACTGCACGCTGATCCTGAAGATTTTCGCTAATAGCTCTTTGGGAATTAAGCTTTCAGCTTTGCCAATTTTCACAGATTCAACGAAAGATACTATTTAAACATTTTCTTTGCAATGTTGTTTGTTGTGTGCAGACAACCCTAGTTCATCCCTTGACATTCTCATGCATGGATTGATTCATAGGCTAGTATTTATAGCATAAACAAAAAAAGAGAACTGGACTGAAAATAAGTGAAAAAGCAGCCAATGTCCAGGGAAGAGGTTTGAAAGACCTTTACAAAGCCTGGAGAACTACTGCTCAAGACCAAACATTTAAATAAAATCTGGCTGTTTGAATGCAAAATATAAAAGGTATCTGGGGGTGGCTGCAGACCTTTGCACAGTACTGTAAATCTGGAATGGTAATATTCCAGACATGTGCAACATGACTAAGTCACAGAGCACACTGCACATTCATCAACAACATATCAATCACAGAGACGCCCTACAGTAAAACCTGCTTCACTGTCCTTTTTTGACCCTCATTGGGGCCGTAATTCAAAAAATGATCATGTTGGATTCAACAACATGCAACTGAGACCATGTCTACTGAGGCAGCAGGTTGAGCAGGTTGAGCTCTACTGAGCTCAGAGATCCTTTTCCATAGACTTCTAGAATAGTTGCCCCCTACTGGTCATTAAAAAGAATTCATCTAAAAGGCCTTCACTTAAACGTTCATACTTAGAAGTTAAATCCATGTTTTGCAAAAGTTTGGTCAAAAGAAAAAGAGAGAACTCACAATATGTTTGCCCTCTAGTAGCCAAAATACATCCATGAGAGGTCACAAAGCAGCACCAGTGCCTAAAAATATTCGGTGAGGCTGCGTTTAGACAATAACATCTTTCAAAATAGCGACACATGCACACGCTGACAGCTGTTGTTATACGGGCACAATGCTGAATGTCTACCCGCAACAGTTATTTTAATTATTATCCCCCCAATACCTCAATTAAAGACCTGCATTTTATCTCCCTCGTCATTTTTCAAAACCTAATCACGACTTTCATCTACTGCTTCAACTCCATTTTGTTTTTGTTCTTCCTTTGCATTCAGATCAGGCCTCCATAATTTCCTCAGACTGATAGTTTATGAAAAGAGAAACTGCACCGAGGCGCCGCCAATGCAAATACAATTTAATGTGAAGAAAAGAGGGAATGCTAATTCACCTGGGAGGATTGAGAGGTTGTGTCTTTCTGTGTGCCTGTGCGTGCTTGTGTGTGTGTTTGTCTGTCTGTGAGAGACTCTCACAGTGAGGGGTGTGTCTGGTGTTGTATTTCCTATCTGTATTCTGAATAGCAAGTCCAACAACACTTTTGACTCCAGTAATGAGGTACTTTCAGTACTGTGTGTGTGTGTGTGTGTGTGTGTGTGTGTGTGTGTGTGTGTGTGTGTGTGTGTGTGTGTGTGTGTGTGTGTAAACAGACTGAACCCAGAGTGGAGTGAAAGAATGAATAAAGAAAAAAAAGATAAAAGTAAGAAAAAAAACTCCAGAGTGTTGAAAGAGGAACAAGAATCCCTGGAGTTCCTCCCTCCCTTTTCTCCCTTTTATTCCTCCTCTCTCGCCTGTACAAACATGCTCCCGCCCTCCTTCCTCTCCTCGTCTTCCCCTCCACCCCCTTTTCCAACTGCCCTCTTTATCTCCTTTCTTCCTCCTCATCTTTCTCTCCGCTGAAACACAAAACCCTTGTAATCCCCATGATCCAGGTCTGTCCGGAGGGCAAGGGAAGAGGCACGAGCGCGAGAGTTTGAAGGGAGAAGGGAGAGGATGAGGGGGAAATGAATGAGAGTGAAGTGAAAAAGGATGAGGAAAGAAAGCGTGAGTAATCTGTAAAATATCATCGCTAGTTTAGCTTCCATTTATTTAGAAGGAAAACCTGAAATTATTTTAATAAACAGGAAATAGTTCTGTAGAGGTAAGTGCTGTCTATTTACCATTTCCTACTGAAGCTGTTTGGTCCTGACTGGTTGACATTTTTGATTTCAGCAGATACAACTCTTGGTAATTTGGCCACAGACTGTATATAAAAGATGGGTGTAGGTACTATTACTTTACCTGTTGGTTCATGGACTACTGTTTTGGAGCCTTGAGTTTGTAGTCTTCACTTTATTATAAGCAATCTCCTCTTCCCCACTTGAGAAGCCAGAAAAAAAAAAAACCCTCCTTGCCTACTGCCCCAGTTTCCATGTTCAGTTTTACCAAAATAACCATAAGCACGACAGCATCAACAAACTCATTTTTGTCCATTTTCTTTTCATAAATCCTATTTACTCCATCTGAAATAGACATATAGTTTATAAACCACTGGATGACGGTGTGTTATCAGCTACGATAGCTATCTGCAATTCACTATCGCAAAAACCACGGTGTTAATTTTAGCTGCTAAAAATTCTCCAAGGAAATTACAAAATTCTTATTGTGCCTTTTAATACACCCAAATGTGAAGAAAGATATTCTTAGATGACACAACAAAACACAACTTCAGTACCAGTGGAGTTACTTAATAATAACAATAATAGGATGAGTCGCCCCCTGTTGGCCATTAGGAATAATGCAGGCTAAAGATATTTCAGCTTTGACTTGAGTTTTTGGTTCATGACTGTAGCTGTATTTTCACGAGCATTCTAAGAGTTTCATCACTTCCTGTATGTTCCCTGAATGACATTAGCAACTGTATACAGCTTTTAGGGTAGACGGATCAAAAGAATAGAAAATTGATTAAAACAGTTGCATTTCCATTGTGAATGCAAAAGCATTTTAAAACTACTCAAACCTTCCTGACATGGAGCTTCAAGTTACAAATCCACAAATCTAAACTTGAGGAAGAAGAAGGGCATGTGTTTGAAATTATGATAATGTTGAAAACAAAAACAAGTGTATGGTCATAACAGCAGGAAGTGTAACAGATCAACTGCTTGGTGACATTTAGTTTGAGGAAAAGTGTGTTTAAACTATGGAAGGTTCTGTCTTTTATCCATACCGAATTCCCATCCTTCTTTTGACCTGGTGACATCAGTGTTGGCCAAACTATGAGCGCTCCAGCAGAGGGCTCATAGGATAAAAGATTTATAAATGCTCTATTGAACCATTTTGAAATTTTTGGACAAACGAGTGCTAGTTTTAAACGTAAGGGAATGCGGTGTAGAAGATCGAAAACGTAACTTTCAGGACCTGATGTGAAGTAGAACTCTTTTATTCACATTTAGACTCCTAAATAACATATTTCATGTGCACGGAGTGAAATTTAGGGAAGTTTGCTGAAAGTAGAGGGATTTTCACTATATTGCAGCAGCAGAGCAGTCAGATGCATCATTTATCAGAGGATCAGTGGTTTTTTGATGGTGAACTACTGACAGGTACCAAAACATTTCAGGGTTCAGGGCCACCTGTGGCCCCGGGAGAAATAATAAAAGACTCAAGTTTCCGTGTTGAGCTGCAAACTTGTCAACTGTCAAAGCAAACTCAGTTTTGAAACAGGTTCAGGCCTCTTATGCAACCAGTGACACACTGTTCATCTTTAATGGAGGTCCTGCTGATGAGCTGTGATACAGAGAAGCGCTGCATGAGAACAAAGGCTTCTCTTCTCTACGAGGTTTGGTTTACGTCAGAGGAGCCCGAGAGACTTTGAACAGCAAGACGTCGAGGAGACGGCGAATGAAGTCCACCTCCTTTACTCTGCAATTTATTTCAAGGGGAAAGTGTACGGGTATTTGGCGACAGACAAAAACCCATCAGAGCTTAGCTATCAGGTGGCTTCAGGACACACACACACACGGCCATCTACTCGGGTTGCTGATAATAAGAGTCTGTTAGCGCTCCCTTTCCAAATCCAATCATGGCAAGATTTAAAGGCAGCAAAGCGTCTCTGGCGACTAAAACTATTTACATCACATTTTCCCCCGATTTCGCCGCCTGCTGCCTGCGTTCAGAGCACTGCTGGTGTGTTTTCTACACGGCCGAGCAGTCACCTCCAGGCATCACAGCTCTGGTAGCAAAGTGATTGTAAGACCAACATCTCACACTGAGCAAAATATTTTCTCCTGCTGAAGGAGAACAAATCCCACTTCTGGCAGCTTACTTGTTTTTAAAAGAGAGAGAGAGAGAGAGAGAGAGAGAGAGAGAGAGAGAGAGAGAGAGAGAGAGAGAGAGAATAAATGTTTTTTTTTCCTTTTTTCTTTTTAAAAAAGGGCAGCAAATGGAAAAAAAAAATGCTCGAATGTAGTAAAACAACGTTGTGCTCAGAGAGACAGGGCTGTAGAAAAATAAAATATGAAGCAAACATTACAATGAATTATTAGCAACTTCAAATTTCATCTTATATACGTGTACAGTAGCTTTTACACCCTGAACTTTTTCCATTCTTGACTATTTCACAGCAGCAGTGGGAAATAAATAATATTCCTTCGTGAATATGGGGCCTGGTCGGCACAGCCCGAAAAAACGAGTCCCCAGGAGAGACTTAAGCGTCAACGTGAGTGTGGCTGGTTATTGTAGTCCTGGGTGTACCCAGCCTCTCACCTCTTGGCAGCTTCAGTTCAATAAGCCGATGGAGATTGGTTGATGGATAGCACCAAATAAGAACAGTTTATATTGTAAGGTACAGACTGTATACAGAGAAAACACTAACAACCAGACAACCCACTATAATTAAGCGCTTGGCGACAGTGGGAAGGAAAACCTCCCTTTTCAACAGGAAGAAACCTCTATCAAACCATTCTCTGAGTGACCAAAGGCTGACAAATTGGATTTGGTGACTACTTTTGGCATTTTTACCTTTTCAATGAATTGATTGATTAAACAGAAGACAATCCCCTGGCTTTTATTTTGAAAGCTCAGTTGCGTCGTCCCAGTCTTTGCCCACCTCATGTCGTCTTTTCAGGAGGCTGACCGGCTGCTGTTGTGGCAGTCTTTGATATCATTCAGCTGCCTTTCCAGAGAGTCTCTTGTAGTTCAGTCTCCCCCTCTGCAGTTTTAAACAGAAGTATTTGTTCTGCTGCACTTGGCTTACTGAGGCTGCACAGCAGAATGAAGATCATCCCTGCCGACAGCTCACCAGCACAATAAAGTTGAAATAAGACAGGATGAGAGACTCATCGGCAGCTGATTATTGCTCTGTTGATTATTTGTCACAAGGTAGACCTACTTATATTTGCAGAGTGTTGTTATATAGTGTAACTGACTGTATTCAAAGGCCACACTGTATCTCAATGTGAATTGCTGAAGGAGGCATTCCAACATCTGAAACTGGACTACAAATTTTATTAACTGCTTGTTAATGTGGCCTAAACTAGAAAAAGAAATCAGGGACTACTTCACAAAAGCACAAAAATAAGCCAGATCCACTGTTATACGCACTTTATTATTGGAAAACAGACTTTAGGACCAAAAACACTCTACTTTAACCTTGTTAAAGCTCTTTAACAGTCTCGAGCCAGTTGTTAAAGCCATTTTAAGACTTTTCCAGGGTCTACAAACAGCCCGATGAACTAAACACAAAGGAAAGCACTTTCAGTGGGAAAATAATTGTTTTCAGTTGCACAATGCTGGCAAATGGAGTGGAGGGGAAAGAAAAAACCCTGAAGAGGAACGCAGACACAGCAGATGAGCAGCAAAATGGTTTAATTCGAAATGATGACAGTGAGTGATTCAGGAGATCAAAATGATCCAGGAGATTAAAAATGCAGCCTGTAGCAATACGGGGGTGAAGAGAAGGAGATAGTAGGATAGGAGCGAGGGGGGAATATCTAGGAAAGTAGCTCCATTATCTTACTCAATCCCTGCTGAAGCTTTTGGAAATGTCTGAATATTTGAATGGGAGAAGAACACTCTTGTTCACATGTGCACATGCACACACACACGGATGTATAGCTCTAAGCGAAGATAATCTTGAGAGAATAATTTTATTCTTTCATTAAATCCTCGCAGATGCTTCCGAAGAATATCTGAATGAGAAGAAAACACACACACGTATAATCATGAACACACACATGTGCAAAAACCCTGCAGGAGTTGGGTAGGAATCTGGGAGAAGTGCTTACAGACAGACGTGTGTGTTTGTAATCATCTTTTTCATGTCATTTTGCTTGATTTGTCTATGCGCTTTCATTACACGGGTCTGTGTGCACGTGCAAGAGTGTGCGAGCTGTACGTGTGCACCCCTGCTCTCTGTGTTTGCTGTGACATCGTAATTCATTAATTTTGACGGTGTGTGTGTGCGCGCAAAGTATCACTGTACTAAACAGTTAACATAAAAGGCACACTTTACCAAGAGTCACCGTGCAGTGTTTTCACATGAACATGTCTGCTGTTTAATGTCTGCATGTCATGTCATGTGATCACGTCTGCTGAAGCTGACTTCAGTATGTTTTGTCATGCAGCGTTTATGCCAGCAAAAACAAAGCCAAACCCAGCCAGATGGCGGGCGTCTCCTGTAAGTCTCCTTACGCCGTCCAATATACAAAGGTCATCCAATCTCTGAAGTCTAATGAGCTAATTAATGACCCGTCAGTCAAACATCAAAGGCGCCACGAAGGAGAGATGAGCGGTCCATATTTGGAAACCTTCCAAACTACATGACCATGGATAAACAGGCTGCGGATGATGTGCAAAAAATAGACTCGATGGACTCTGAATGGACCAAATATTGGATATTGTTGTATAAAACACAGCTCTGTCCTTTCATTCATCATTTACCAGCTCAGATTTTAACCTTGGAAACAGGCCACATTGAAAAAAAACCCTCTATTCTCCGAGGACAGATATATTTGCTTACGATGGACAAGAATGCAAGTAATGTTTAACAGCGTGTGCCCAGAACATTCTTAAACTCACTGCCCTTATCAGACATGTAGCTACTGAAATTGCTTTCATTATAATGCTCAGTTATAAGCTCACCTTGTAGCCTACAAAGAATATTTAATAAAAATCTAATTTTTAGATCCAGTAAGGTTATAAATATGAACAAACACTGAAATCTCACAAACAATCAGAAAAAATGTCACCCCAACGTTATCAGGACAGAAAAATGAGGATTATAAGTCATTATCATCGCCATAAATGTGGCCAACTTTAAGCATCTTTTTTCAAAGTGTTGGAGCTTTGCGAGACTGGAACCGTATCAAGTAGATATCAGTAGCACGTACAAACAAAGTGAAATGACAGTCTTGTGATTTATGCCACTGCCACTCATTTATTTAAGTGGATTTTGCTGCTCCTTCAAAGAGGACCATTGCCTCTTACCAATATTGCCTCTTGCACTCTGTGTGCTAAGGTGCAAATACAGAAAGACACCTTGTCCTTGAGCAAATTTGCACCTTGACAAAATGTATTTGATGCCCTGAGATGAGAAGTGCAAGAGGTCCTTCTGGAGCTTTCTAGTGATCAGTGCTGGGGTTAATAAAACGTCTTCTGGCTTACTTTCAGATAAAGAGCCCGTCTATTAGCCTTGATGATAGTATAAGAGTGATTAAAACTCACAATGGACATTCGGTAGGTAACTAAATTGAGTTTGCAAGGTTTTTCTGCCTTCCACGCTGACAGCGAAATCAGTGAAACTTAAGTGAAACAATGTGTCCGTGTGTTTATTGTGAGAGAGAAAAAACGCTACTGTATATTTGGAGATAAAAGTGACATACCGCCTGATTAGTGTTTTGTATGCAGAGAGCCACGAGTATTACCGGGATTTAACATTTAGATTACTTGTCAGGAGGTGGAGATGATGGATGGAACAATGCTGTGCCTCATTTCGGTTGACTCAAATCTGGCAGAGTTGTGGATTGGAAATGTTTGAAAAGGTTCAACAGCATCATTGTTATAAATTTAGATTTATGTTTAGGGGATGGCAAAAACACTTTTTCATAGAATTTTTCTAATTTAACTTATGGCAAGTGATGGTGTTATGCAGACTTACTGCATTTTAAAAAAATGAACATGTCCCTTATCCACAGAGCCCAAGGCTGTTTATTCTGCCCTTAAGGTTGTGCAGCTTCTACAGATTGAATCTGGGTATGTTTTTTCAGGCGGAAATTCAAAAATAATAGCCGAGGGCTTAAGGGGTTAAGGTTGTTTAAAAGTTCCTGCTGCACTATGGATGGCAGTGCAATAGTGCAATATACATCATGATTCAATCCCATGAAGACTAAAGGCACAAATATTAGTTTGTTATTTTTTTATTCAAAAAATAAATAAAAGAGTATTTCGCTGTGAGCAGGAGAGGATTTTTCTTGTTTACAGTGATGACTCAGTGAAGCTCCGCAGAACTCCCTATGTGAAAGACATTAAACCTGAACCTGTTGCGACGGAGCCAGATTTCACTTTGGCAGTTGAAAATGAAGAGAATAATAGAGAAAGAGGCTGTGGAGAAGAGTGAGGTAAGCTGTTAAAGCCATCAGAGGCAGGGAGGGTCCCTGCTGTTGTCCATAAAAGCTTAAATGTAGCCGGCAGCTTAGAAAGTCTGCTTCAGTACTTCCTTGCACTCTCCTCCTCTTCGTCTCTTTACTTCTCACTTCTTCCTTCTCTGTCCCCAGCATTTCAAAGACCACGTATAATAAAAATGAGCTGCAGGTATCCCTGATTCAGCTACCTTTTGTATTCAAACGGGAATCAAAAGAACGGCAAGTCGATACTTGGTGGGTAACAACAAAGCTCTGCTGTGGACGGCGCACAAGTCGGCAATAAATATATTCATTGACATCCAAAAACTGACACCTCTGGGTGCACAGGCATGGGCGAGGGGCAGCGCTCAACATAAAACAAAAGAAAATAAGCAACTGCTAAAATACATTTATATGCTAACAGCAGTGCACAAGCTCCACTTCTGCACAACACTGGCCTATACTAGTACCTATATTAGTGTCAAACGACACATGAGGAATGATAATAACTAATAATGGGTTCTTAACCATCCTCTTTAGTTTCTCATTATAAAAAGTGTGACACTAATTGATCTCTATGGGTCAAATATGAGCCAGATAACAGTGGCTGGCTCAACCCGCCACAAACAGCAAACAACAGATAGTTCAGATGTTTCGTTTTATGGGAAGAAATAGAAACATCCTATGGCAAACTGGAAGGGGTAACATTTGTATTTCAACGTTCTCTGAAATCATTTGTGATAAATATGCACAGAGATGAGGAAGCATCTCTGTTCTTTCTGCTTCATTAACTTGATGGAAAAGTACTCAAAGATGCTTAAACGCTCAAAGAAAACTGCATTCGGGGACAGTAGAGAGAATATTTAATACACATTTACAGGCTCTCTATTTTGGCATATCTTTCCATGAATAACATTTGAAAAAATTAAAGTTACTATCCCTTTAACAACGACTCTGTTAACAGTGTGCCTGTTCCTGAAGCTGGCCATTTAGGCTCCTTAGAGCTGCTCTTGTAATTAGCTCACTCTGTTCTGTTGACTGACCTCAGGAGTGTTTTGGTTTACAGTAATGTTCCCTGTACTGTAATTTATTACAAACTCTGTATAAAAAGCATTGCTTTATGGTAATTCAACACAAAAAAAATCT
This sequence comes from Rhamphochromis longiceps, assembly GCF_057381845.1. NCBI lineage: Eukaryota > Metazoa > Chordata > Actinopteri > Cichliformes > Cichlidae > Rhamphochromis > Rhamphochromis longiceps. The sequence continues at coordinate 22,825,574 of NC_140573.1, read as the reverse complement.
ACTATATAAATGTACATCCATGCACATTTATATCATATATACGTTAGTGTACAATAAAGTTTGTAATATTGTACGTGTGTAGAACCATCATCAATCAAAACCTCAGAATAAAACCAAATTCTCAGGTCAGTAGTTCCAGTAAATACATTAAATGCATTGAACTGAACTTTACTGTAATTTAACATGGAAATTTGTTACATTGTAAATATGTAGTTTTACTGCAAGGTAACTAGGATATTTGTCAAACTATAACACGTTAAACTAATACTTTTCTGTAATTTAACATGGATTTCCTTTACACTGTAAATGCATAGGACAGCACTTTGTTGTAATTTAATAGAAAATCTGTTACATGATAAATATGTCGGCCAGCAATTTGCTACAACTTAAGAATATTTGTTACACCGTAAAAATACAGCACAGTACAGCACTATAAAACATGAAACTGGTTTTTCTCCCCATCTGTCAGGGAAATGTAACAGATCTCTTTGCTGGACACAATGTCACAGACCAGAAACTTTCCATAATGTATAACATGACATTAACACCATGAACACAAATCAAGTGTAGGACACTTTACAGCAGAGCAAAGTATCTCATGGATGACACAAAGCTACAACCAGATGTTCAACTAACAAAGGAGGAGCAGGAAAGGAACTTGAGGGGGTAAAGTCAAACGTGGAAAAGAATCAGTACAACAAACACTATTTTTCAGTTAATGTGTTGACGAAACAAATGGCTGAGCAACTTTTCTTCTTCTCTGGACTAATCCCAGAGAAACTTGGAGTGACTAAAAGAAAGAGTATAAAGCTTTCCACCATGCTGAGGAGACTAAAGCCACACTCTGCTGGCTTACACAGAAAAGAAAACACAAAAACCACACATGGGGATCCATTCATCCACACCCTCCAAACACACACACACATGCACACACACATGCAAACACACACACACACTGAACACGCTAAAACACTGGCAGCAAACCTGAAACTATTCAATCACACCACACACATAAACACACCACAGCACCAGTTGGCAGCTGATAAAAGTCTGCTCCAAGTCATCAACTTTGCCTTCTGAGTCTCTTTAGCGTTCACTCTCCCCGAGTCAACTTTTTTCTCCTGTTTTTCCATTCCTGTTCTTTTCTGCCCTTTCTTTTGCAGCTTTCATCTATCTTGGCGTTCTTCCATCAGTCTCAAGTTTTCCTTTCTCTCTCTGTCCGTTCTTGTAGTGTTCCTCCACATCAGTCTTTTCTCCCTCCCTTGTTTCCTTAGTTCCTTCCTCACATCCTCCCCAGTCTCTCTATATCATTAAGGCTTTGAATTAATGAGCTGATTAAGGGGAAATAATGAAAAAGACGGACACACACTGAGCGCTGGCAGAGGTGGAGTGATTCGTGTGTGTGTGTGTGTGTGTGTGTGTGTGTGTGTGTGTGTGTGTGTGTGTGTGTGTGTGTGTGTGTGTGTGTGTAAAAACAAAAAAAACAAAAAAAAACCCCGAGCCCGGTCCAACTCGCACACCTCAAATTTCACGCAGAGCAACAATTCTGGGACTAAACCCAAATACAACAGTCGGTCAGACACACAAACACACAAACTGCCTGAATCACATCTAAAACTCCAGCAGAAGACGTGATGAAGTAAGTGATGAAGCGATGAAGATGATTAATAGCAGCGAGAAAAAGAGAAGAGTCGCTGAAAGCTTTTTCTGATTTCCACAAGTCACAGTTTTGTTGCACACACACACAAAATTGTGTTTCCAGCGACGCTCGGGGGACATTAATCATTGAGGTGTTTGATGTGGCATCAGGTAGGTCAGTATTGGAAGATTTTTTTGCCTTAATCTACTAACTCATCGTGTGTCTATTAAAGATGCCACTGATATGAACAGTGTTGCTCAATGGGTGAATAATTGGTCAGTTTTACTCAATAAAAACATAAAGAGATGCTTTTTTTCTCGCATGGATCCAGTAATGAGAAGTAGAATGTTTTTATATAATGATTTCCTTGATTGTGTATGGTCATTAGCGGCATCACTGGACTCATTCAGACACGAAGCAGACAAGTCTACGTGCTGTCAGTTCAATAGAGAGGAGTGCCCGTCTAAAAGGGGCTTGAGTCACTGCTGTAATGCTAGCCAAATAATTCCTGCTGCTGCTTCACACTGAAAGCATTCGACTGGCAAAACAAAGGCTGGCCTTTATATTCGGCTAATCGCAGGAAAGGCATTCATCTAAAATAAGCAAAACAAGACAATTAACCCCTTGAGGTCGAAACCACATTTTCAATTATCAGTTTGCCTGTGCTCGTTTGTTTGCATAAATCAACAAGAAGTTGATTTAACACAAGAAAATGTGTAAATACAATTGCAGATACTGAAGACCTTTAGTATGGGTTATATGATGATGGATTTATTGTCTTTGACTCATGGCTGGACAACAGAGCTTCTGAAGCTATTATAATTGTGTCTGAATGGTGCATTACATTTATCTAAGCCTTTATTATATTTTGCTGTTGATGTCATGGTAAATTCAATTCAATATCTTTTATAAAGCGCTAAATCACAAAAACAGCTGCCTCAGGACGCTTTATATGGTAAGGCAACAATAGAACACAATAATAAAGAGCAAAGACCATCAATGAGCAAGAACTTGGTGACAACAGGAAGGAAAAACTCCTGTTTGCCAGGAAGAAACCTCCAGCAGACCTGAGCTCAGGGAGGGGCTGTGACCGGGTATGTCAGCTTTGATTTCAGAGCAGGTTAACTTTAAATGTCATAATGTGGCAAAAAAGCAAACAAAATGATGCACAACTCTTTCCACTGTGGAAAACCATCCACACCATGTGCACCCTCAAATCAGATCCCAGGTCAGTTATTAAAACCGAGCTCTGAATTCTGTTGTCTAAACTGAAGCCAGTCTGGATGATAACTTTAGGATTAAAGTGCCACTCAGTACTTACAACACCGCCCCGTCTCCCTTCCCTCACCCCCAACTGGACACGGCAGACAGCGTCCCCTCCCTGAGCCTGGTTCTGCAGGAGGTTTCTTCTGTTTAAAAGGGAGTTTTTCCTCCCCACTGCCGCCCACGTGCTTGCTCATAGGGGCTCATCTGCTTGTTGGGGCTTTCTCTGTTTTCTTTATATTAGTGTAGCATCTTTACCTTACAGTATTAAGCACCTTGAGTCAACTGTTGTTGTGAAAAAAATAAACTGAACTGATCATATGAGAAAGAAATACTTCTTATTGACCACATTTAAGACGCAAAAGTAAAACCAACAAGTGTATATTTTGGTTCTCTTCTTCCTTGACAATATTGATATTTTCTAATGTCTCGAGGTTTGGCACCAGTATCCTAGACAGCAGACACATCCGAGTCTAATCTGGACTACTTTTGGCACTGAGGTCTCACTTGCAGCGCTGCCAAATTTTTCATGGGCCAAATGTCACAACACAGCTGACATCTGGCCCATACAAGGTGTGACTGAGACCCAGTGTGGCACATGAGGTCCAAATGTTCAGCGCTATCAGGGATGCTCTGAGATTTAAAAAAAAAAAAAAAAAACATTCACTGAAGCTCATGAAAATCCTTGTCAGAAACAATCAACTCTATTATTAGCAACTGTGTTCTTGTCAAAGAAAAAACAAAACAAAACCACACAAATATTTGAAGATCATTAGTTATTTAAGACTCAAGTCTCATGTTGCAGAGCTAGCTGACAGCTGACTGGCAAAATCATGTAATTATAACTTGATTCAAAGCTGAAATGAAAATGGCAACAACAAGATAAATATTTGATCCATTTAGGTTTTGTTTAAAGTTTTTGAAATGTTGACACATTTAGTTGGTTAAAATTCCTTCTTACTTACACACTTTTGTTAAATTGCCACTGCAGACTCATTTCAATTTAACTGCCTTACTTTTCCATTCATATGCACTTAGTATAAGAACCCGTCTTACATGTGTGTAATCTCTGTTTCCAACAAACTTCCAGCTGAGGTGGATTTCATTTCATGATGCTTTATGGTTGCGACACGGGGCCTCTGTGACGCACCCCAAGGCCCTAGTGACCTCAGCTAAGACGGGGTCCTCGCCTCGACTTGCACCCCACTGTTCGAACCATCTGCTGGGTCTTTTCTGTGGCAGCCGGCCTCAGGAAACACACTGCAGCAGGGGGTTGATGGGAAAAGATGCTGTGAGTTTTACTGTTGCTCAAGAGTGTGTCTGTTTGGGTGCATTTGAAAAAAAAAAAAGTTTTAAAAGTTGAGACAGAGTCACTGAGCCAACACCTCGCAAAGTTTTAATGGCCTAAAATAAATGAAAGTTTAACCTTAACTCTCTGTAAACTCTTACTAACAAGACTTCCAAGTCTATGCTTATTGGTCAAACTTTTGTTTTTCCCTCAGGAAACTGAAGTTAGAACAGATTCAGCCAAATAGAAGAATTAGAAATTCAGTAGAAATGTTGAGAATCTTGTTGGGTGTAATAATCTGACATCATATGGCTATTTTATGAAAAAAAGGACATTAAGTTTTATTTTTATTTTTTTAAACCACACGCACCCATTCTTCTGATAGACAAAACTGAACTAAATATGCTTTAAACAGGTCTGAGCAGCTCCACTCGGCTAACCACATCAAGCAAAATGAGTAAATGCTCTGCAGCATTCAGGTAAACTATGAACGATAGCTGTAACTCGATCCTGCTGATATGTCACTGTCACATAACCCTCCTGGTTTGCCTCTGTTTACATTCATTCCCTGACTGGATGGTTTACAGTGCCCTGAATGCCTGCTGCACTCGGCAATGTCACTGTTTGCATTTCTACTTGTGCACTCATGTGTCTGCTGTGCTGTGCCATCATTTGCGATATTGAGCCGTTCACGCTGAGCCTAACAAATCCTGATAGCAGTTTCAGTGAAACGCAGGAAGGAGTTTCAGTCTGTACTCTTACTGCCCGAGCTATGAAATACAAGTGTTACTGCAACACTAGAAGACAGAACAACAATTTGAAACCATGAACGTTTGCAGTGTCTGATCTCAGGTAAAGCACAGTTACATACCTGATCAGGAGAGATTATTTTAAGTGAAAAAAGCCTTTTTCATGTAGCATCAGCATTTGTACCCCTTTACTAGATGAGTGTCTGCACTGTTATAACAGCTGGCCGCAGGACTGGGAATGATTTTCTAAACTCTATGAACATGTTCATTTTTAACACTTTTAGAATGAGGACAGACTCACAAGAGCGACAACAAACTGCAAAGGCTAAAACTGCCGGCTTATTTTTATTGTTTTCATCGCTCCAGTGCTTACTAGATTACAAGAAGTGTAAGGGAACAGGTTACCAATCCAAAAACCTGAATAAACACGTCTTTAAACGCTATAAAAGTTTTCGTTTTTTTCCCCTGGTGGATTGTGACTCGTACGGAAACGTATTAATAATGCACCAAGTTTTGTACTCATATCTGAGGTTGCAAATAACTGCAGTTTGAACAAAAGCAAAGGGTAAAATAAATAAACCTAAACAGTGCACGGCTGATCGGCTCACTGGGGTCACATCAGATAATAACTTGACCATGAGAAGCTGATATTTTTAAAAGTCAGCCAAACATGGTTCCTTGTATTTGCTTTTCTTCAAGATCTCAGAGAGTGACAAGGAACAAGCCGCTGTGGACGGCTGGGAAAATGGAGCTGTTTATGGGAACAAGAACTACTTTAAAAAACACAGTGGATAACACCGAGGGAATGAGAGACTGAGAACATGGAGGCAAGAGGAAAACGGTGATGGATGGAAGACAGAAGGGGAAGCGGAGGAGAGGCAGACACACACACACACTCAGGCACGCTATAATATGAGTTGGCAGACTGCGAGCGAACAGAAGCAGATCATAGAAAGCAGTCATTCAGATCAGACGACCATTTAAATCAACCGGTCACACCGAGAGGTTTCATTTCAGTCCAGCATGGGTTTCTGAAGCCCACCCCAGCAACGTATCTGGACCGAGAGAGCTGATAAATGATTTCACTAATTGATATATTTAAACTCTTACATCAAACTATTTTAAAAACATTCAGTATTTTATCAGCATACGGTCCACTCATTCTCCGCAGGGTGCAAAAAGCCTCTGAAACAATCAGTTGAATCAGGTCCAGATGAGCCGCCATCAAGAGGACATAATTATATAAACAGAGAAAGGCTGTTAGTGTGCTGATGTAAAAATATGCTAAACACCTCACTCTTAAAATAGAGCGGCCTGTAGCTGCTGCACATGCAGCCGAACCCCATCGACACGACCAACACGGCTGACTCTCGGACAAAAAGCAGCGCTGTTAAACGCGACCGCCTTGCTACCGAATCTGACGGCAGAAATTTTAAATCTCCACAAAGCCATCCTTTAAAGTTTCCAAAGATGTCAAACATAATAAGCTTTCAGAATATTTAAAGCCCCGTGTTAAATGATCTCCCCCTCAGTGGAGACATCTCAAAGTAAACAGCTTCTCTGGGAAGCCATCGAAGCTGTGCTGGCTTATCCTCTGGGGACAATAGTCAGCTTTTTGGCGCGCTAGCAAGATGCTATGCAAAGGAGTTGCATGTTAGTAATTGTTTCTCTCAAATATGATTACTCGTGTAAACGGAAACTGAAAAGTCCCATCTCTTACCTACAGATTCTGCACTTTTATTTGCAGATATCTCGCTTAGCACTTTAGGCATAGTCTGATAAATTTTAGGTGATGCCAGGTTCTCTTATACCGTGTGAGATATTGGCTGTACTCACAGCTTCAAAAGGCTTTTACCTTTCAGGGCCAATGAAGCCACATTTTCCTCTTTTCAAAAATCTAGTCAGGACTTTCCATTTAATAGGAAACAAAAACAGCAAAAATGCACGAATACACTACAAAAGATCCAACAAAAGCAATCTCTGTTCCAGAATGAGCCGTTTATTCACATTTAACTCTGGGCAGCTCTACAAGTAAATCTAAAAACAAAAAACAAAAAAACAAAACGGGTAAGACAGCCATCATCGAGCCAAAATGCAAAACCCTAAGTACACAAACTTGTTGTCGCCATCATCTTGTTAGCACCTTCTGTTTGGAACTGGCCACAGTGTAAATAACACTGAACTGAACTGGGGGAAAACTAATGTTCTTGGGGCCTCTGGGGTCCAATTTGAAACTGGAGAGGAGCGGTCGAGAACTATGCTGGATGCCACCCAGAATGAAAAGTAGAGCTGAGATTGGTTCATGTCGGGACATGTGGCTGAGGTCCGCTCCGATCAACCCAAAAAACCTATAACAAGCTTGTCCGGTTGACATCTAAACAAATCCTCATCCTTCATGCCCGAGACCCAGAGAGGAGGAATCAGAGTTTTAGAGCTGGAAATGAGGAGACTTTCAGAAAGTGGAAAACTTTTGTTGAGTCATGTTCAAAAGGTTAAAGATTAAAGATTGAGCTCATGAGGGCGCTCATAAGGAAAGTCTTTCACCTAAAACTCACCAAGTTCTTGAGGCCCTAACCTCTCAGAATTTAGTGGAGAATTAGAATACTAATGTTCTGATGTTTTTCACTTTTCAGATCCTGGACAGCTGGGAAACTCAGAAAATAGATGGAGAAAGCAGATTATAGAAAGCAGTCCCATAACCAGAGCCAGAGAAAGGTGTGTGTAGAGTGTCAGTAATTGGCTGATATATGAGAAGAGTGCTTGTTTGAGGGGCAGTGGGGTCTCAGCAGGAATTCATTTCTTAAAAACATCCCGAAGCCTTCAATTAACCCCGTTAGCCCCCTCCCACCAACGCCACAAACACATGAGCAGCTGAATCTGCCAAAATAAACAGCCAATGGCATTCCTGAAAACCCCCAGCAGAGGAAGAGGGGTGAAGGGGAGCTTGAGAAATGAGCAGAAATAGGAATGGATGGGAATGAATAAAAGAGCAGGAGTAGTTTCTAAAAACTGGCAACACAATAAATGGAAAGGGCTTTCAAAATAAAAGGCAGCAGCAGTTGTAGCTCTTACTTATTCAGTGTTCAGGCCTGTTGATCCCTGGTGACATCAATCACCTCAGTCTCCTGAAAGAAGCACAAAAAACATGACTCGAGTTATATATAAAAAACCTGTTTGGGTAAAGAGCAGAGGCCATTAGTCATCTGATATCTCACAGCACAGCTTGGATTTGCTGAAAACTGAAGGAATGAATGGCTGGCCTGAGGGTTGCACTAGGATTACAGGTCAAATCCAGGTGACATATTTGTTCCTGATTAAACCTGAGGACTGCAGGGACTGCATCGTGTTTCTTTTGTCGATTCTATCTGAGGAGCTTAAGGGCAACAATCCAGACTTTTCCTTACAAATCCTCCCCATTATTTTTTTTTCTTTTAGTACTTTGTCTATATTTACCCTGATCATCTCCCTCGTGTGGAGTTATTAATGACTCTATGCTGGCATCATAGTTTGTAGCTATCTGACTAACCATGCAACATGGGCTGGTGTGAATATTTCAGAAACTCCTGATCTGCTCAGATTCTCCCACACGGCCATCTCTTGTTTTTGCAGAGAATGGCCCAAAAAAGAGAAAATATCCAGTGAGCGGCAGTTCACGGGGTTAAAATGTCTTCTCGATGTCAGAGTTTAGAGGAGAACGCCCTTTGGCTGCTTTAAGCAGATACAAAGGAGACAGTGACTCAAATAGCCACTCATTACAACCAAAAGAGAACGCAGAAGAGCATCTCTGATTGCACAACACATCGTACCTTGAAGCAGAAGACCACACCGGGTGTCACTCAAGTCATCCAAGGACAGGAAAACCAACCCATCGTTCACACCGGCTCACCAAAATAAGACAGAAGACTGGAAAACATTGCCTGGTCTGATAAGTTTCAATAGCCGAGGCACAATTTGGTATGAATACCATGAAAACATTGCTCCATCCTGCCTTGTATCAACGGTTCAGGCTAAGCTCAAATCTCAAATCATCTCAAACTGGTTTCTTGAGCATGATAACTAGTCCATGTGTTCTGGACTCTGTCCCTAGTCTTAACGTTATCAATTAAAAGTGTTATAAACACTTAAATCTCTGATTATGAGTTATTATGTACTAAAGGCATGTGCCATCAGAACACAGCAACACCACAAATCATCAAATACTTCATGATTTTTGTAGACCGAGCCTCATGTCCAGCTATGAATTAGCTGGACTTCATTTGTTGGTTATTGTCACATTTTCCATACAAAGTCTGGGTACCTCAGCCTGCTCCGTGCACAAAAACAGAAATGAAGTGTGTCCTGAGAGCTGCAGAGCCTGCTACACAACGAGCGTGGAGATCACAGCGAAGCCAGTGATGGCATTTTTAATTAAACCTAGTTCATTCACAGCAAGAGCCAGAAATATTATACTATCTATTAGAGAAAAGACATATTACTGCCTGGACTAATAACAAAAAGCTGGAGCTGTGCCCGAGCTTAAACAGAGCCCTTCACTGGGGCATACATTAAACTAAAGGCATTTTAATTTGTGATAATACAGAGAGAGGGTCTCAGTTTTCCCTCTCATACTGATAGCATTAAGGCTTATAGGCACACCAGGTAAAACAAAAGGACTTTTTAAACTAAAAAGATAAAAAGAAAAGAAAAATCAATTTGGGGACTAATCTTCATAATGAGACAACCAAGCAGACAAAAAGCTACAGACGCTGAGAACATTTAATGAACAAAGCCCAGCTGAGGTGTAAATGTTGCTGAATAAGCCTGCAGTAATACGGTTCACAGGTATCTTCAATTTCATTTCACACTGCGATGAGGACGCTGCTCGCCTCTGCTCCAGAAACAAGAATTAAGGTCGTCCGTGCCTCCGTTCGCATCACACTGAAACCAGCAGAAAAAGAAGCTAGTGAGGCGAGACTGTGTGTGTGTGTTTGTGTGGTGAAGTTTGTTTGGCAGCACTTCTAACAATGTCGAGGCCCTCGGTGCTATCCAACAGAATAGCCCAGTCTGTCTCGACTATCTCAAAGAACCATATGCTTCTGGATCCCAGCGCCCAGTCGCGTGTGTGTCTGTGTGCATCTGTGTGTGTGTCCATATGTTCTAGCATCTAAACATCCAGCATCTAAAAGATCCAGATGGCGAAGCATCAGTCGACACAATGTTTCCTTCCATCAGCAGGAAGTAACTTGAAAACCGTAAAGACAACAAACATTCATCATCCGGGCTTTAGGAGCCGACCACACCGCTCACTTGACAATTATAGAGTAGTTATCATATTACGATAAGTATAACACACACACACACACACAAAAAAAGTGCTTTTTATTTCTAAAGCGCACAGAGCCGCGAGATGACGTGGAGAATAAGGAAACCTGGCGTCTGAATAACCCAAAGCGACGGATTAAATCTTGAAGGAACGACAGCAACTGAGGTTTAGCTACAAATCAGACAAATTCTGTTTTTTAAAATGTTTTTATTTGGAGGCTTTTGTTCGACACGTGTGTGTGGATGATGATAAATCCTGCAGCAGTCCAACAGAAGATACAGCCTCTTCCCCAAGAAACAGACACACAACAGAGTGACTCACATTTCCAAGTTCATGTTATTCCCAAACGGCAATCTACACTTCCTATGACCAAAAACCATTCAAGGGGCTGAAACTGAGATGCTCTATGAATCCTCATATTTTTAAAACTCACGTGGACAGGCTTATACGATAAACAGTGATTAAATAGTTACTGTGATGCATTCAAGGTAAAAACAAACCCCAAAACGTTTGTTTTTACCTTTTACTTTTTGTTTACTCCTGTGAATTTTGGCTCTTTAATAAAATTTTGGCTCATTTATAAATGCAGGTAAATGTAGATATGTTTCAGGAATGAACATTAAAGTGTGACTTTGATTATTTAGTGTATTCTAAACATTGTGTTAGTTCAGGGAGACCATGAAGTCAACCTCAGTCACAATCCCGGTACATTTAGGTCCACACTAATGTGTTTTCGTTTGAAAACGCAACGTTTTCTCTTCGTTTTGGCCTTCCGTCCACACTGAGACGGCGTTTTCGGTCGCGTTGTAGTGTGGACAGCGAAACCGGAGCCTTTTCAAAAACAATGACACATTTTAGTTATGTGATGCAGTCATGTGACCAATTAAACTAAGATAGCGGAGGGCATTACACAGCAGTTGTTTTGTATCAGTCTGCTTGCTCAGATAGCTTTTCTTCAAATTTTTTAATTCTCTTTTGCAACTTTGTATTTTTGTGTTACTCGCAGCAACAGCTCCACCTCATTGTTAGTCCATTTAAAAAACTCGGTGCTTTTCCTCAACATTTTGCCGCGACGTTTCAAAGAGCCGAAAATTTAAAAAGTGGCAGACAGATATGAGGCAGGTCGAATTTTTTCAGCCGTTTCAATGTGGATGAAGAACTCTGAAAACGTCTGAAAACGATAGTGTGGATGCGAAGCGTTTTCAGACGTACATGTTTTCAAATTTATGTGTGGACGTAGCATTAATCCCAATGCCAGCTCAGCAATATTTAGGTTGCTTTACACCTATTGTGCATCTGCAAACCACTTTGCTATAGCTCAGGTGGCAGAGCAGGTCAGCCACTAATCAGAAGGTCGGTGGTTCGATCCCAGGCTGCCTCCTGACTGCATGCCAAATATCCTTGGGCAAGATACTAACCCCATGTTTGCCTACTGGTGGTGGTCAGAGGGCCCGGTGGCGCCTGTGTCCGGCAGCCTCGCCTCTGTCAGTGCGCCCCAGGGCAGCTGTGGCTACAATGTAGCTTGCTATCGCCAGTGTGTGAATGTGTGTGTGAATGGGTGGATGACTGAATGTAGTGTAAAGCGCTTTGGGGTCCTATGGACTAGAAAAGCGCTATACAAATGCAGGCCATTTGCTACCCATCTCCACCATTGCACCACATCATATCTGCATGAACACCTCATACCAGCTGCCAGCATGGTGGAAGGGTGATGATTTGGGCATTTTGGAGTCACCAAGACAACCAAAAGCTCCTTCCTCTGTATACAAAAGTAACCTCGAGGCTTGGCCCTAACCTGGGTGATGTGACAGGACAATGATCCCAGTCACAGCAGTACATCTACAACAGAATAAATGAACAAGAGAAGAATCGAGCTGCTGCAGTGGCCCAGTAAAAGTGGGACTTTAAGAGAGCTGTGCAGGGAGGAATAAGTGCAAAACTCAGTGAACTGAAGCAACATCGCAAAGAAGAGTGAGCAAACATTCCTCCACTTATTTACTGATGGAGTCTCACTGCCAAATATATATATGACTACAGACAGAAATCTCTTTTTTTGGACTACAGCAATCCTAAAATGGAATCCACTTTGTCAGTCGGGCTACTGCAGAACACTTAAATGACTTAAAACACACTATAAATAATATGAAAGTTTAAAGTTCAACCGCTGTTAGAGACTGTGGTAGTCAATCCAAAAAGCATGCATTATAATTAAAATACTTTTAAATATTGTAATACAATTTTCTTATGACTAGCAAAAGGTCAGTTAATCACAAGCCCATTGTCTCATAATGACAAGATAGTAAATCAAAATTAGTAGCTCTGAAAATGATAATTGGAAGAAAACGGCATGTATTCTTCTCTGCTGAGATCATTTTAAGTAAAATAAAGGAATACCTCGACCTGCGGTGCGTGCACTATGTGCAGAGATAAAAATGGTAAACTTTCTTTTTCCTTAATTGGAGCCCTGACAGGTACAGAAACACAAGAATCTGAAAATATCTGAAACATTTCCGTGAGTTTTATTAAATTTTCAGAAGGCTATTGTGCATTCTTCTCTTCAGCTCACCCTGCACTGACCTCCTCTCCGCCTCTTTCATTTGCACTATGCTTCTTCTATTGAACGGGATTCAAAAACGGGCTCTGCTGTCAGTCAGCAAATGGTAGGAAAAAGCTAAACGGACCTGGGCTGCATTTTATTTTGATTTAAAACTTTCTTCAGCACTTTTTTTTTTTTACATATATAGTGTGATGGTGATGTGAACTGAATGCATTACCACATTGCAATGATTTATATTAGGGGGCAGAAATATAAATCCTGATTTGCTTTCCATTTTTGGCTCTGCTGGAATACAAATGAGGCAGACGGAGGATGGAGTGTCACCCAGCAGGTCCAGATTGGAGGCAGGGATGCCACTCTGCTCATGCTCTGACCTCTGTGCCAGAAAAACACACATACACAGCGCGAGCCAAGAGAGACAGTCAAAACAGAGGCTGCCCCAAACACACCTTGCACTTTCCCCTAAATAAAAAACTGCAGCAGCTGCTTCCAATGACCGAGCTCGTGCAAAATTCGAGTGCGCTACCTGCCCGTCACCAGGCAGCAGCAGATGGACAAAGTCTAAGACAAACCGAGGACGAAAGGGGAGTGTGCAGCAGCTACATGGCTTCGTATTCTGCTCATGAATTGGTGTGAATAATCTTCAGGTGGACACAAACATGCCCGCTAATCAACGCTAATGTCTGCAGGTGCTAATACATTAGCCGCAGCGTCTTAAGGAGGATGCACAGAAATCAGGGAGGCAAAACAGAAAGGGGGGGAATGTGTGTGCAAGCACTGTGAAAAAAATAAATTAGCTATTTTGTCAAAAAGGATAATGAATGTTAAAACTATGCAAATGCTAAGAGCATCTGCATAAGTCCTTTTTAAACATGGGATTTCCAAATGTGTATGTGTGCGTGTGCGTGCAGGCTTATTTGTGTGGGACTTTAAGCAATTAGGACAGGAAGCAGAGGCGCGCTGTTGCTTTGGCTTCCCAGTGGAATTAAGTTATGCACCATCAACACACACACACACACAAAAGACCAAATTCCCATACTGACCAACAACCCGGTCTCAGCTGTAAAGCATCACATGTACACACACTTTAAGAAAAAAAAGAAAAAAAAAACAAACAAAAAAAACACACCCTCAACTTCCTCTTGACCCACTTCCCAAACAACACGCCACCTCTCTCGTTCCATCCATCTCTCCATCCCTTCATCCCGCAGGAAAGCAAAGCAGGACACTTCTGCGCTGTGTCACCAGATCACTCACACACACACACACACACACACACACACACACACACACACACACACACACACACACACACACACACACACACACTGTTTATGAGGCCAAAGGCATGCAGGGAGAAATCTTCATCCAAACTGTGCTGTACTGAGTCTTTATGCAACTGTGCTGCTCTTTTTCAGAGTTCAAAAATGTAATGAGGCCTCTGAACAGGACTGATACACAGACCTCTGCATTATTACTATAATGCACACTGGAGCCAAAACACGCAAATCCTCTCTGCATCAATAACACAGCGGGACCACGGTGGTCTTTATCGATGTAATGGCCAGAGCCAGAGCAGGATCGCAAAGTTCTTCATCTTGGGTCATGATCAACGTTAATGTTACAGTCTGGTGTTACGTCGTCTTCTCATGGACGTGGCGCTCACGGTTTGTGCACATGTTTCTTGGCACGTTAGCTTGTAGAACCTGAGGAGGAGCAGAGATGTGACATGAATATTGGATAGAAACGACCCTTAATTTAGAATAGTTCCCATGTCTTTCCAAGGGGAGCAGCATAGACGGAGATCCTCCTCACTAACATCTGATGCAAACCCAGTCATTTGTTCTATAAGCAGACATGAAGCAGTGCCAGTGGAGTCAGTAGGTTTACACATTTGCCGATGCTGCAGATTAAACAAAAGACTTGGGTATGGAGAAAAGAATCTTATATGCAAAATTTTTTATTGTTTGGTTACCCACTTGGGGTGTTGGTGGCGTGTCAGCAGCAATCCACACACTGTTTCGGCCTGCTGTGGTGAAGAGAGGTGAGCGTGAAAGCGAAGCTGCTGATTTACCAGTCGATCTACATTCCTACTCTCACCTTTGGGTAGTGACCAAAACATTAAGATTGCTAACAGAAGCAGCTCAGAGTAGAGCCGTTACTCCTCCACATCGAAAGGAGTCAGCTGAGGCAGTTCAGGCATCCGACTAGGATGACTCCTGGACACCGACTAGGTGAGGTGTTTCGGCACTGTCTTCCCAGCACAAACCCAGGACCCGTTGGAAAGATTAAATCTGTAGGCTGGCTTGGGAATGTCTTGATGCCTCCCACAGAAGAGCTGAATGAGGTCTCCCAGGAGAGGTACTCCTGCTCCCGTAACCCAGATAAGCATCAAAACACGTCTGGATGGTTTGGTTCTAATTTAGTCATCAAAACTTGTGTTGGTGACAACATGTCTGAATAGGCCAAACATGTTTACACGTCGCAACACAAAAGCTCACCTACGTTACTACGACTGTTTCAACCCCCTTTAAACACCAACCATTATCCTTTGTGGTGAGACTGGGCTGTAGGATGAAGGCCAATTTGACACATTCCAATACGTAATCACAAAGTGGTTTACATTAAGCAACAGCTTTGTGTAAAGCAGGAAATTTGTCACAAAAATAGGAGAAACTACACCCCCCACAAATGTTTAAGCTCAAGGAGAAGAAAAAGAGGAGGCAGAAAGTCTGAACCGAGGGAGGGAAGAGATAAAGGTTGGCAAGCTGAACAGAGCCGCAGCAGTTTGTTTAACAGTCCGACAGGAGCTGTTGAATCTGGCTCTATCAGTACGCTGTGATCAGGGCCGCTGAGACAGCCCGGCTCCGAAATGAAGTGGAAAGCTAAACGGATCCATGTTGGTGGAGGAATTTCTTTGTTTACAGAGATATGTTTGGAGAGTGGTAAAGAGCAGGAAATGAGAAAAAGACAGAGGTCAGACAAATCTTAGATGCACCAACCAAAAACCAATATGTGCAAACAGTAAAGAAAAAAAAAAAAAAAAAAAAGGATCTTTCTGCCTCTCTTCAACTCTTTTTTTCCATCTGAATATCTCACCTCCTCCCACCTCAATTTATCTCTCAATGAAAACTTATTTCCAAAGATTTACAAGGGAACATTATCCTGCAACAAACGTTGGCAATATTCCTTTATTTCCCCCGAGAAGGCCGACTGCACACCCTCCTCCTCCACATTCATTTACTTCCATACATTTATAAACCTGAGCTTCTTAACATAACCACAGTGACTCGGTCACTTAAAGTCTAACTTCGAAACATTTAAAAGATACAAGTTAAGAGTCTGTAAAATGACATGCACATGTCTCCATAGAACAAGATGACATCTTTTTTTCTCAGAGTGAAAAACCTGTGAGCAGACCTGTTAGAATCCTGTTGTGTTTGAAGCACAACAAAGTGCCTGCTAGGCTATAATCACACACTGCAGGAAACTTTGAACAGTCACCACTGTCTCTGGACTATTCCTGGAATATAAGAGAAAGTTATGAAATGAGCCGCCATGTTGGGTTGGATGCTAAAATCCGTGCGCAGACAGCCCCCAGAGGGCGCCGGTCCAGGCAGCTGAAGGTCAGTCTATGCAGGATTGTAGGAGGCTGTAGTTGACGGCGCGTCCTTATGAATTACTGTGTAACGGATCTTGTCTCATGGATCAATGATGGGAGGCAAAAATATAAGGATGCCTCAAAAATGACCTTGTTTAAAGTATCAGAAGATCATCGATCAGCTTGATTTGAATGCCTCAAAATTAAAATCACTTTTTACACTAAACGTATTTAAAATTAACCTTTTTTGTAACTGCATGATCACATGACTGATCAATGTCCCATCATCACCTATATAAGAGGCATCTGCCTATGAAAGTAGAAAGTGCACCTGATATCTTCACTTAGTGCAGTTCGAGCAAATGAAAAGAAACTACTGGGTTTATTTTCGTTACCACTTTGTGCATTTCTCTCTCATATCATCTCATTCTCTCTGAAACAGCAATAAGCCATACCAAGTGTTGATATATTTCAATTTGACTACTTAAGACGTCATCTTACTTCCTGTGACTGGTCCATAAATATAGAAAGCCAGAATCTAAACAATGTTTTCACACCTCAAAGGTTTCACATCTGTAATTTTAGTTTAAAATAGTGGCAGAGGATGCTTAAATAACCAGTATGAGCAAGAGTGGCGTTTACAACATTAAACCCATCATTTCAAGGTTGCATTCAAATTTAAAATTGCTACATTTTGAGGCCAAATCAATTTATTTTAACTGACTGGCAACAATTTAGAGAAATCTCTTTTCAAAACTGATGTAATTATTGTGATCATTAGCAACCGCTGTACAAACAGCACACTGGCATTGTGCCCTGGAGTGTGAAAAGCAGGAAAGTTACTCACTTATAAGTGTAAGACATGTCTTTAAAATAAACTGCACCAGCTGTTGGTGTTATGAATAATGGATAAGCAAATTAGTTAGCACATGTATGAAGTTGTTCATCAGATATCCCACACTTGACCATCTCACATTTACCTTCTCAAAAACATTAATTTCATGTAAAAACTAGGTGAGCGAGCTCCTTATAGGTTAAATATCTGATTCTACAGGTCTATGAAATGTAGTTCAAGCTAACACAGAATGATGGATGCTTCAAGCCCATAAAGTATTTGAGCACCTGTAGAAACTGCTGTTATGTGATTAGGTGGACTGATATTTAATTTACACCTTCGCATGTACAAGGCACACAATGTACTTAAAAGCAGGTGAATGGTTTCACACATTAAAGCGTGAATGTGATAAAAACGCAACACATTCTCAGCTTCAGTGTGACATTCCTTAGGTATGACACCACATAACATATCCAAATGAACATTTAATAAAGAGCAGTTTTCTATTATTAATATTATTTATAATTTATGATGGTGTTCTTGCATACTTCCCAATCAATAAATGGATAAATCCAATGCTTTTTTGATATTTGGTCTAAATTTTACCCAGTGCCTGTCATTTTACTGCATGAGATAACAGTAGTTGACTTTTTCAGCTTTCTGCTATGACTAATGACAGCATTAAAAATAAATAAATAAATAAACACCTTTGTTTAAAAACAAAACAAAAAACAAAAAAAAAAAAACCCCACACAATCTAAACTTCCTCCTACTTTTTAAAAAAAGTCTCAAGTTTAAAACTACACTAGGACATCAGTGTGATTGGGAAACTGATGGGCTCCTGAACATTCGTATCGTTCTTTTAGTGGTGAAATAAAGTAGCTGAAAGAAATTACAAAAAAAAAAAAGTGAGAAATTCACAGAATTCTCACATTAATCTTTAAAAATCTTCAAAGTGGATAAAAACGGAAGAGATGGATGGCTGGAAAGGTGGGGGTGAACACATCTGGTTCTACTCAACGTGACTGACATTCCTCAGGGATAAAGGGAGACACAGAGAGCAGGCTTGATGGCAGCGGAATGGACTTTTACACAATATCAGTCTCTCCCGACGGGTATCTGCACAGATCAGAAGCATGTGGTGTTTGCCGAGTAAACAAAAATCCCACGACTTCCAATCTGAAGCAACTAGAAGGGTGTGGAAACCGAGCAGATGCTGTGGACTTTAAATGTATGACTTTTCCCACTGCTGTCCATTACTTTCAGCTTTAGTGACTTCAGTGGATAAAAATGTTCTTTCCTAGTTTATTATGGTCATGTTTCAATGTGCTGAACACATTTGAAATTTCCAAGTATGACTTCAAACTATTAAACTATTTTAACTATAAACTATTTTCCAAATTTCCTTGTGTCTATATTTCAACGTCATCTTTTTATGACATTCCAAGAATACCATGACAAATTCTGGGGGCGAGAGGAAGACGGACCATTTTGAAAACCTTAATTTCAGTGCTAGAAAAAAATAAAACAAAAACAAATAAACAATTTGTCCTTTAGGATGAAAGAATTTGACTCCTATTATATGATGTCATAAGTTTAATTTGCTTCATGAATGAGACAGATTTCTCTATTTCAGGCCTAAGGCTGTGTTTGAGCTCAGCATTAGCACTGCATGCCTCTCCTTTTATTTCAGGGAGACTGACAGCAATAATTCAGCAAAAGAAAAAAGTGAGTTGAAACACCCTTTATATAAAAGCCTTTATATAAAAGATGGATGTAGCTTCGATTTGAGGTCCAAGTTAATGCAGAAATGCCTTAAATCTGCAGTCTTTCTAATGGCCAGCAGGGGGAGACTCCTCTAGTCAAAAAAAAAAAAAAAAAAAGGTTACAAGTAAGTCTACTGGAAAACAGCTCTAGGCTTCCTTGTCCTTTGACCTCAAGGAACACAATCAATAGCAGGTTCCAAGGTTTCGGGTCTTTATAAATCATAGTCACCATTTGTGTCCAGAAATGTCGAGGTGACAGACGGGGTAAAACCCTACTGACATCCACGTCCATCGACACCATCCTCACAGATTTGTTCTTCACTGACATCGACATTCAAACCACGTCCATGCGACAGCTTAAGATTTTTGGACACACTAGAGCAGCGGTCCTCAACCTTTTTTTGCGCCACGGACCGGTTTATGCCCGACTGGCCTTTAAGGTGTCGCGGATAAATACAACAAAATCAAACTAGTACCTGTACCGGAAAAAAAGGAGATTTATTCATAACACACGTGAAAAGACCCAGGAAAACAGAGTTAACGATAAAAACGATAAAAAAACAAAACAAAACACTGAAAACCGATAAAAACCCTGAAAACCATACATTTCACACCTGAGCCTCAACTCTCGCGGTCCGGTACCAAACGACTCACGGACCGGTACCGGTCCGAGGCCCGGGGGTTGGGGACAGAGCGCTCCTGTGAAAATAAAACTTTACACCGCTCGTTTACAGAAACAGCAGCTCCGGAAAGAAAGTGAAAAGAAACTCTTTTTTCTAAGATAAAGTCAGTTGGGGACCGGGCAGTCTGTGTTACTGAAGCCTTAAACATAATTTTTAATGTTTTGTTGGCTCTGTTAAGGCTTTTTTGTTTTCTCCCTGTGCAGCATGATCAGTCTTAACTTCCATCTTTGGTTTGTGGGGTTAAAAAAATAAATAAACGGAATTCCTCGTCCTACATAAAGCACATCATATCACCTTGCAGCTGATCTCCTGTCATTACGAACATCACTGATTCGATTTACCACCCTCTCATATCAGTCTCTGCTCTCACTGGTAGTCGCTTCAATTGCTTCGCTGAAAGTTGGGAAAACTCAGGACCCAGCACAGATTATTTTACTCCATACTTTGTTGCTGAATGTCACCAAGTTTCTGTGGTGTGGTTGATACTTCCTGCCAATTGTTTCCTGTGCTGATGCCCGTAAATACAGAAAATAAATCACCGACAAATTCTAAAATGCAGGAGCGAGACTCTGCCGGCAGGTCCACGGCACTTCACTGCGTATGGATAAGACAAATGTTAGACAACCAACTACAGTAGCTTGCTGGTGGAAATACAAACGGTATCAGGCTACAGTCAACTATTTACTTTTCTGATTTTTAATTAAGCTTTCCAGCTGTTGGTGCACTGATAACCACCTATCTGGGAAATATATCTGAACATCATGACTGATCACAGCAGCATAAATTACATGAAATCTACCAAGCTCCATGAGCTACAGGCTGGCATTTAGTCTCAAACATCTGCCGCTTCAGTTTGATTTCCATTAATCGTAGACGTCTATTTTTAGGCGTAAATACAACCTCTCGTGCCCCACATCCCTGTCTGCGCGGCGTTTAATCGAGCAGAAATGCAATATAAAAACTAATATTCCAAACACACGATCGAACCCCGGCCCAGAGACGCGGCACACACCCAAAGCAGCGGTGGTGAAAATCTGAACTTGTCTCTCTGTCTGCAATAGAAAATGAAATGCCAAGCCTGGCTAAGGACATAATGAAAAAGCTATTATCAGCATAAGCTTTCATCAGCACTGCATTCAGCCATGTTCAATACAAACTGATTCTCTCATCTCACGCTGTACCCATCTGAATGCTGGGATATAATAAAGGACGCAAGATAAGAGAGTGAGAGAGATCACTTCTTTCTTTTTTTTAAAAGTAGTTTTTAAATCGTGCATCAGCACATTTACAGCGAGACGAAGTTTTCATCAGCACACACACGGATAAGTTGGCCCTTGCGGACGCCGCGATAATCAGCCCGTGATTGTCAGAGTCCGATCAAGTCGGTTCATTAGTGACGAACGTACACGTCTTTGTCCACTCCTGCTTATATCTGCATCCATTCATGAGCCTTTTCATTTTCCCGCTTTGTTGTGACTAATTATTGGGGAACTTATTCTTTCCGTGAGACTCCGTCTGTCACCTCCAGCATCACCATCCCTGAATTCAAATACAGCCTCCTCATACAAAATTCAGCACAACTTTAAATTATACATATTACGATACAATATTAAAGCTATATCCAGCATATATTAAGCAATAATGAGGAGGGGCTCGAGTCAGGCCTGTCAAGTACAGAGTCAAATTGCAAAGAAAAATGTGACTGTGAATCAGCCTTCTTTTCCCCCTCTCTTGTATAAAAGCTGTGCAGAAATGTCAGGTCATTTACCGAAATCCAAGCCACCTTTACACAGAGAGCCAAATTGAGTCCATCAGGGCAGAGGTAGGTGGCACCAGCAGGTATATGAGGTAATTTATGCCATCAACTATTGGCGTTTTCTGAGCTAAAATACAATATTACCCGTCTCTAGCAGTGGGTGTGAAAATACTGTCCCTTGGATTTCACTCTGGTTGGATCTTTCGTAACAAAATACCATCTGCAGGCCAAATTGCCCCTCGGGGACATTAAAGCTCTGTTCCAATCTAGTCTACTCTACAATGTTATTACCAATAACAGTAATGGCAAATGCAGAGGGGGGGCATGAGGGAGTGGAAAGGGTAGCACAGTGAGAGAGAAAGAGAGAGTCAGATGAAGAAGATAAAGTGTAAAAGAACAACTGAAAGTTGGTTTAGCTGGTGATTTGCGGATTTTTATTTTGCTCTGTCCAGTATAGCTTATTTTCTCCATGAACAGTTGTATGTTCTTTATCTATTATCAATAAATGCAGAGAAATCTTCTTAGAGAGATAAAGAAACCAATGCTGATGTGCCAAAAATTGCAGTTCCTCAGACGTCCACATGAGGCTGACTCCAAAAGCGAGTCAGCCTCCACAAACTCCCACGTTAAGATTCCCAACTTTACAGCAGGAATAAAGATGCCACAAAAAAACCTTCCAGAACCAGTTTTTAGTTAATCTTACAGGACATCTAATAACTATTTTTATGTTATTCTCCTGAATAAAAGATAGTGATGGTAAATGCACAAATTAATGCATTACTGTACCGTTTAACTTTTATATAGTCGTGTGAAAAACCATGTACAGCCTCACCTCTTTCATAAGAGTTAATAAAGACAGCAGCAGCCAGGTGGTGCTAATCAAATGCTCAACAATCAGTTGAGCATTTGATTAGCCACCTCAATAAAAGCAGACGTTTTGACAGTTTGCTGGTCTGTAGTGTTCAGCAATGTGTTAACACAATATCACAGTCTTCCCTGGACTGGAACTCACAGCAAATTCACTGCAAAGTGATACAGGGCAACTCAGAGGAACCGCAAAAACCCACAAGTTACATCTCTGACTCTACAGGCCTCAGTTAGCATGTTAATTAAAAAAAAACAATTAAAAAAAAAATTAAAACATGGCAGTATGGCTTAGCTTTCCAAAGTTGCTTCTGAACCAACCAAGCAAGACTTCAACCAAGACTTCTGGAACAACGTCCTTTTTATTTGGGCTTGTTTTACAGCCACAGGGCTGGGAACCATGAACTCTTCTGTACACCAAACTATTCTAGAGTCAAATGACGTGGTCCACCTTGTAGCTAAAGCTGGACTAAAAGTCGTTTATGGGGTAGGACAATGATCCCAAGAATGGCAGCAGATCTCTGACAGAATGACTGAAAAACAAACGACACAGAATTCCAGTCAATGTTCAGACCCGACTAAAATGCTGCGGAGGCGAATGTGCATAAATAAATGCCCACAAACCTCAATGAACCTGTATCCACATTGCTATTGAAATTGGTTCTGCAAGCTACCAAATCATGGAGTTTACTTCAGCATCAAATCAACCAGGTGTTGACTGTCTGTGATAGGAACACTTAAAGGACCTGCTAATATATTTGGCACATTTAACTGTGTCCATTTATAAAAATGTGAACTAACAAACAAGAAAGTCTCTGGAGCTGTAGCCCGCCACTAAGTGCAGCTGTCTACCATAGCAAACCTTATTTTTTTCTCTCCATTAAATGTTAAAGTCAAACACTGCACTTTGAATTCCAAGCCACACCTAATGTTGTGTGTCTAACCAGGAAATAAATCTCTTTCATCCATCCACTGCTTGTTGCATCCTTTTCACCGCGCTCACACGTAGGCGTTCAGTCCCTGTATGCACAATTGCTTCCTCCTGACAGTCATTCTCACTGCCAGAGAACCTTTTCTGCAGGGCAAATTTGAAGAAGGAACTCGGAAATCTTTTTGTTAATAGAGGCCTGTGCAATCACGGAAGCTCTGTGATATAATAAAGGAGAAGCGGTGCAATACAAAAAGGTATACGTGAGCATGTTGGTACTGTATCCGAGTGGCTGCTTTTTGTGTCGGACATAAATCCTGTTTGATCAAATTCATTGCAGAGTGAATGCATCTGGAAAGAAACTGCAGCTGATGCTCTTCTATGCATGCACTATATGTGCAATAATTCAGCGCAGATATTGCTGGAGCTAGTAAGGGAGCTGCTGGACTTGTTAACAGTAACGATGACAGTCTCTGTCCTCTCCAGCGCGAGTGGAGTTTACAGTATGGAGCCAGGCCTCGCAGCTGTGGCTCCCCTCCGAGACGCACAAACACCCACACTGAAATGAAGACGCAGACACACTGAACTTCCTCCTGCAAAACAAACCAGCGCTTTCCTGTGCAGCTCCCAGAGGAGCGTGGGTGTGCGTGTGCAGGAAAAAGCATGTGAACTAATATAAATACATAAACACAGATATTTACACACATAAATTAAAAAAAAAGAAAAATAAGCTGTTTACAATTACATTTATAAGCTTTATGACCTGACATATGTTTTGGAGTTTTACAGAAAATTATGATGCAATTTTTATCTTTTAATGGCTTCTTTTTAAACAGCCTTACTGCACTGCTGACTTTTCCAGACATTACTCAATAATGCACAGTCAGAACTTTAACTTGTATCATATCTGTATGACGGGCCAGCTGAGCGCTCTACATCCAGGCAGCACCCTTGCCTAAAGCAAAGGAGTAAACTAAGATTATTCCCGATAGTAGGAACATGTTTGTGCAAGATGGAAGCATGAATGACCTGAGAACAATCCAATTCTCCTGAAATCTTCTTGAGTTCTTGGTGAAAACACGACTACTCAGCCATAGCCCTTCAGAGAGAAGGATTTGGGATCAGTAGGTTTAAAGCCTCTGGGGTAAATGAAGAGTTAAAGTTAAGGTTTTGTTTTGGAGAGTTTGTTGGGTCATCTTTGTTTAGAAGGCTTCGCTGCTGAACATTTGGTACTTGTCGCAGTCACTAGCATTACAGCCAGCCCATTGCAACCCTTGAACAATTCCTTGAACTAGCTGTGTATACAACCCAAAAACCGCAATTTACAAAAACCAGCAAGAAAATTACAACACTTCACTCAACAGGATCTAAAGTGTATTTAAAAACACCACAAACTGCACGTGTGCATTTCAACAAACAGTGTTCGTCTCAACCGTTGTCTATGAACAGAAGTTCTTGGAGTTCCCGTCTCAGTGGTCTGAAATTTGAGCCTCCACATTTGGTCAAGAGGCTCCTGGGAATATACGGCCGGGATGATGAGAGGGTGGGTGAATACTGGATGTGGAGAAGCGTGTCTTCCTAACACAGGCTGGATCAGAGAAAGAGA
The DNA here is from genome assembly GCF_057381845.1 of Rhamphochromis longiceps. NCBI lineage: Eukaryota > Metazoa > Chordata > Actinopteri > Cichliformes > Cichlidae > Rhamphochromis > Rhamphochromis longiceps. Next base: position 22,800,737 of record NC_140573.1, on the reverse strand, counting down.
ATATGGATAATGCACTACCTGGGGTCAACAGAGGTCTTCCCTGTGTGTATAAATTTTAAGTATGAACAGCACTGCTTTTGAATTTTAACTATAGGGCTGGACATCTGTCGATCGCTACCATCGCTACAGTCTGATGATAGCTGAATGCACACTTTGAAATGTGTAAGTATTGGTGACAGTTTTATGTATTTACACTCAGAAGTGATCACTTGATGTCACGAGTCTGATGTTTAGTTCTAATTAATGGAAAAATCTGGAAATCTATGTTAGATGCAGCTAATTGATGCATTTTTATTTGGTCATCTGTGAAAGCCAGTTTCAAATTGCTCACATTACCCCAATGCACACTTTTATGTTACCCATCTGCCCATGTTCATTTCATTTCCAGTCCACTGCAAAACCACACGTTACCTGATGTGTTTAGTTCTCTGTTGACCTCTTTTATAAGGCCAATCATTCACTTTCGGTTTTCTATATTTTCTGCATTTTGTGGTGGACCTAAGCTCCTGTTCCCCCTTTTCATCACTATTTGGTCTCAATTATTGTCCGTCACTCACTCACGACCCTGTGTTTATTACCTTATTTGTTAGTCTGATCAACAAATATAAAAACATGTAAGCACTGTTTGACAAACTTAACTTAAAGTCCATTTAATGGGTGTTTTCCAGAGCTTTCAACCACAGAAATCGACCCATGTGCACACCGGTTACAGTTTAAAGTCCCACACCAGCCTACAAACCTTCAATCTGAGACTGACTGCTGTCAGTCCCGAGTGGGATCACAATTGTTCAGAGATGGATCGCCTCCAAACAGCACTAACCATGGCTCGGTTACAATTGTGAGCCTCACATTAAGGTCCTGCATTTGAATCCAGGCTGGGGCCTCTTAATACAAATCTTCTAGCAAACAGCAATTCCCTCCCCCCCCCCAGTTGCAAAGAATTTGGATCCTGTGAGTGAGCCCTAATAATCTCACACTATTCCACTGATGTTCAGGTGGCAGAATTGCAAAAATAGCAAAAGACAGGAAAGAAGATTATAACATGGATGCACCAAGCTTTGATTTTCAGTTCAAACTGGGCATCAGCGGGAGCTCTTCTGATTTAAGGTGAAACAGCCGAGTGGAAATGTTCCACTTCAAAGGATTTACCACCTGATATGATCTCGACTCTGTTCAATACACACTGTTAAATACTAACAGACAGTCTTTTGTTGTACTTAAGACTGTTTATGATAATCATCAGCACAGCTCCACAACTGTTTCATTACTGCAGAACTACTTCCTGTGTTGGACGCGTTATCAGACGCCCCTTCCTGTGCTCTCTCCATCACCCTGACAGCCTCCCGTGTGTGTTGCAGAAATACTGCATGTGTCTGTGTCCATTGTGAGGCTAAATAATAAGAAGGCACTTAAGCAAAAGGTATGTGTTGACACAGCAACTTCACTTTAATGAAGCGACTTTGAGAATTTTATATGATATAGCCCACAGAAAGAAAAGCAGTAGGTCTTTGTCTGAGTGGAGGAATTTATCAATAAAATACCACAGCGCTCTTACACTGTACCCCGTGAGGGTGTAATACTCATTATACAACAGAAAGCTACGAGTAAAAACTTGTTGGACTGATGAAAAGCAGAACCAGCATTTTTACATTCTTACCACTAACTGCAGAAAATCTCTGTGGCCATTTTTGAAACAGTGTTTTCCAATCCCATGCAAAGCAGACCTACTCCAGGCCACAGGTGGGACCCCAATTGGCCACCCCTACCAACATCATTGTACTAGAGTACGGTCTTGCAGTGGCCAACAACACTGGATGAGAGCACGGACAGGACCAGCAGCAACATAACTTCATGCATTTACTGACGTGTAATGCAACTTTCTGCTTCTACTCCACTAAATATTATATTTTATACTCTACACCGTTACTTTAAATTACTTTAAAGCTTTAAAAAGTCAGCTTTTACAGTCATTCATTTACAGATATGTTGCATTATTACATAAAAAGCAAAGTAGAAACATAATTTTCTATAATTGCTATTTGATTTTCAAAGTGCATGTATTCTCATTATACATCTTCTGGATTTATAAGCTACTGAAGTAAGTAAACATTCAAATGTACCTAAGTAAAAAATCTGAATAATCTTTATTTACCACTTTGCAAACTGGTGAATGTATCACAGCATTGTGTTTAAACAGTTTTTCAAGCAATGAACAAACAACAGGATGCACAACAAGATCTGTTCACCTTTAAGTTTTCATGGTTTGTGTCTTCATCAGTGTCAGTGAAGCCCACTACAGCCGAATCAATGACTGTGCTCTGACCTGTCAGTAGGGCTGCCACAAACGATTATTTTGATAGTCGACTAGTCACCGATTATTTATGCGATTAGTCGACTAATCAGATCATCATCCACTGGACGTAAAACTACAGCTTATTGCACCAGCAGCATCTGCTCTTATATAACTATCATTAGCTTACAGCTTTAAGCTTTTAAGGTGCTAACTAAAAATAAAGACAAGATGATAGTTTATTCAATTTTAATGAAATTTGCAGATTGTTTCGGTAAAGTTTAATAAACTCCTTGCTATCTAAAATATAACAGGACAACGGAGTATATTCTCCAGCATCTCACACTTCTGATAATCAGCTGTCTGCTTGACGTTTATTCAGCTGTGTAAAAACTATAACTTTAATCTCAGCCAAACCGATTTACTCAGGAACAAATAAAATACTAAAAAAAACAAAAAAACAACAACATTTTTAATTTATCTAAGTGACTCATATATATTTAACCTGAGTCGCGAAAGACAGCGGTGGGTTTGAAAACAATTTGCTGGGAGTCCGGTGTTCTCACGGCGCTAGTGACCTAGCCCCCGGCTAGCTATCGAGCTAGTGGGTAACAGACGTCTCCGAAAACGTCGGAGCGCTTTTGAAAATATGTGGTGTCCTGATAAACTGAGCCGATATTTGAGGTTTACACAGCTACATTCTCGCATGAAAATATGTTAAACGTTTATTTTGTGACCCAGAAAGAATAATAAGAGTAATATTAAAACTAACTAGCTACCGCCATTGTTGGAAACTAAGCTGGGCCGCGCTATGAATTCTGGGACACAGCTGCTTCTTCTTCTTCGGGGTTTAACGGCAGCTGGCATCCTTGTACATGCAGTGCTGCCATCTTCTGTTTCAGTCCGTTATTACACTCTTAAATCCTGCTATTATTCCTGCGTCTTTTGCGATCTTACAAAGCTTCAAACGACACGTCGACTATTAAATCAGTCGTCGACGATTTTGATAGTCGACGTAATCGTGACTAGTCGACAAATCGTGGCAGCCCTACCTGTCAGTCATGTTTTTATCATCGGTGTAAAAAGCTAACAGCCAAAATCAATGTTCAGCTGACAGGAAACTTAATTCAGAGTTAACTCCAGTGTTTGACCTGCTGTTTGCACCACATAAAAGGTCAGGTGGAGATAAGAGTCCCAGGGATTCATCTTCTGTCTCACAATTCCTCAATCACTGATCCGTTTACCAGTTCTGAGTCATAGTTTGCTCCGATATATTAAAAAGCTACAAAAGCCAAAATTTGATTTCTTTAAATAAAAGTTTTAAACTTAGGTTTAAAATGAATTTGTATATTAAAATGGTGACCCCTTTCTGCAGCTGATTTTACCACTGCTTTCCAAAACAGGCCATAAGAAGTACTGATAAGTAGGGCTGGGCCTTATTATAAAGTTCACGGTAATACCGGTATAATGTTAGGCAACGATAGGAAAATGAAATATCGCAATAGAATGTGAGTAAAACGCGCGTGCGCAGTGCCTTTGTTTTCATACGCACATGGCCGATTCTTGAGTGAAACAGATGAACCAGAATTGGTTTGTAAAAACGGTGCAACTTCAGTGATGTGTAACTGGTTTGGTGTTTGTCCGTCAGATACACGACAAAGCACATTTTTTTGCAGAACATGCAAGCGGCCGTCGCTATTGTCGTATTTGTCGGACTAAGATGCTCTTAAATCTGGGAGTAATCTGGGTCCTAAACTCCGTATACTTCAGGTCAAACAACACTGCAGCATCACTGAGGGTTAAAAACTGTCTAAATTCTTTCATCTTCAATAAAACGATCAGCATTGCTGCTTTACCAGGTGTAACTATGAAGTTTAACTTCCAGGCATCCATGAAAACAAAATTTATTACATTTAACGGAGTTAGAAGTTAGCAGGAAGCTAGCGGAAGTTAGCTCGCTAGTTTTGCTAGTTACCTAAGCATGATATAGCATGTTCTGACGGAGAGATTTCTGAAAAAAATCAAACGTACAGCTCTGCTATCACTTCCAACATAAATGAAGACAGGAAACTAAACAGCAGTGACGTTTGTAGGGTTACTGAAGTTGGGCTAGCTGGTATATAATGATGTGCTACGTGATCGCTAGCGACACAGCTATGTTAGCATAACATAAACAGTGAAGCTGGACGACGAACACTAACACTTTTCCACTTATAAAAGTTAACGTGAAGGTTCCTCATGGTTAGAGACAAATGCAATCGCATGGCAGGATGCTGTAAACGGACCGAACTTCAGTGAGGAGAACAACTGAGATAATCCATCCACAATACAAGGTTAGTCATTAATATACTGCAACAACATGGGAATAGAGCAGCTACCAGAGAATTCAACATTAATGAATCAATGGTACAAAAGTGGAGGAAGCAAGAAGAATGAGTTTAATAAAGTTTGATTTATCTGACTGCTTTGTTTCGCTTAATGTGCCTTATAATCCCGTGCACCTTATGGTCTGAAAAATGCGTACTGCACAATGCAGTTTAATGTTGCAAAGCACCTCTTTTTAACTTCAGTGGATATTATACATGGTTATGCTCAGGATATGTCAGCCCATTTCTACTGGAAATGCCTTTTGGTTAAACTTTCAGCAAGGAATTTGCATTTGCACTGTTACATTTTTATAAAGCTTTAATGTACATAAAAACCAGCTTCTTGTTTAAGTGAAAATAAATGGAAGGTTGTCTTTTTGCGCTAGTAATGTTGTGGAGTTGTATTTTGTCTCGCATCAATTATATCGTCAGTTATATCGTTATAGCAAATTTTCAAATATATATCGTGATAAATATTTTTGGCCATATCGCCCTGCTCTACTGATAAGTATAACAGAAGTGAAGGGAGGTTCTTGGAAGGGAAGTTTACAGTTTAATGCTGCTTTAGGCTTAGATTGCTGTCGGACTTCCCACAATGCACTGAGGACTTCTCCTTGTGCCATTTACATGACACTGTGCATGTTTTCTCTTTCATGTAGTTTGTTTTTTGTCCTTTTTCTGTTCTCCAAGATGTTTGCCCCTCCTTGAGCCCATTTCTGTAGGAGCTCCCTTCCTGCTTGAAGGGAGTTTTTCCTCTCCACTGTCATTAAGTGCATGTCCAAAGGGGAACGCCTAATTGTTGGGGTTCCCCATCTAATATTGCAGGGTCTTTATCTAAGCACCTTGGAACAACTGTTGCTGTGAACTCGAGTTGTTTAAATAAGATTTGAATTAAACTGACGCTCGCATCCAAACACTTCTGAATAGAGTAAAATATGTTAAAATTAGAGATGGACCGATCCGATATTACGTATCGGTATCGGTCCGATACTGACCTAAATGACTGGATCGGATATCGGAGAAAAATAAAAAATGTAATCCGATCCATTAAATATCACGAAAGCACCTCACAAAACTTGCAACACGCCGTAACTCACCTCAGAACGTTAGCACGTCGGAGCAGTATGCATCACGTGATAGAGCGGCTGTGGCATGCGGGACCTGTCGGTGGTCTGGATAGCATTTGGAGCTTCGCTAGCAACCTGGCATTTCATCTCCGACAAAGTTATCCCCGAGAGAAGTAAAGCAAGTGTGTAAGTCCATCTCTGAATGTTTGTAAAGCATTCCTGCGTTAAGCTTAACGAGCGACTGCCTCTCGCTCTCCGGCTGCTACTTCAATCGTGAAACTGCTTAAATGATCAGCTGATCGGCTTTTCTGTCGCGAGTCCGTCTTTGTTTTTGGCCCACTTTGCACCAGAAAGAGGAAACCAGCGGCTGAACAACAGCAGCACGTTTAAGCTTGATAAGCTGTTGTTAGAATTTATTTATTATTACTTTCTACTCGAGGATCTTTTTCTACGTAGCTGACGCTGGTAACTGTGCAGGGGCGGATCTAGCAAAGTTTAGCCAGGGGGGCCGATAGGGCATTAACTGGGAAAAGGGGGCACAAAGACATACTTTTCTTTCTTAATCTCATTTAAAATGTCTAGCTTTTAATAAATAATTATCTGACACACAAAGTTTTAATTTGATGTAAAATGAATAGAAGTCAATTACTGTATATAGTGACTATTAAGTCTAATATATATACCCTAGTAAGCTATAGTACTTTTTCCTTTGGGAAGGTACCATCTGTGCAGTCTGCAATTTTGTTGAAGAAAGATGTTGAATCTATTTAATATTTCTTGAAAAATAATTGATTTCTGTGCATTTTTTTTCCACACTGCATCAAATTAAGGTTGATTACGTCGATTAAGCATCATGAGGTGGAGCGTGAGGGGTGGTTCCTTATTTTTTATTTATTTATTTTTGTTGTTGCTGGGAGTTGGAACCCTATTAGTTAGGTTGCTTAATATTTACGCTAAGTACTCTTTAAAATACCAGAATAGGGAGGATGGTGTAGGTCTAAGTTTATTAGATTGATCAGTATTGCTGAACTATGAAATATTTTTTTTGTATACAGGTATAACAGAATAGCTTTAGTGTAGTTGTTGTTTTAAACTTGAGTATGAACTTGCAGACTTGCAAAATGCAGCAAGATATTTTAAAAAACAGTTTTGTTGATTAAAAAACACTATATCGGATTCATATCGGTATCGGCAGATATCCAAATTTATGATATCGGTATCGGTATCGGACATAAAAAAGTGGTATCGTGCCATCTCTAGTTAAAATGTATCTCCCAGTGCTCCCAGAGGTATACAGATGTTTTAAATCTTAGAAAATGTGAGGACCTACATGAAGCAATCAGATGAAAGACTGCTAGCACCCTCAGGATGAACAAAAAGGTGGGGTTCAGTTGAGTTCTCAAGCAGGCAGTCCACCAAATCATCAAAAAAAAAAAAAAAAAAAAATCAATATTTTCCTTCAATCACAAGTCTACCACTGAGGTCGTCATTGAAATAACATCGTCAGGTGGCTGAAAGCAGGTCCTGAGTGAAGCTCTGATTAGAGATCTTAGAAGGCAAAGAGGGAAGATTAGGGTGGAGGTGATCAAATCTTACCTGTTCAGTGATGAAGCCTGTTGAACCCTGATGACATGAAGAACCTCTCTCTCCTCACCTACGAAAGACACAAGAGTTGAGTTTGTTATTTCCTTTAGTTATACTTGGTAAACTTATTGATCAAAGCTTCGAACATAAATGCATATTTTTGGGTTCGATGGTTTAAACATTCAAAAACATTGCTGCTGTGTGAACGCGGCCCGGCGAATCACTCGTAGCTTTAAATCTGAACTCGCTAATTAACTCTCCCACGGAGTTCGACTTGAAACACACAAATTAACAAAATTGAAGCGATGAGGTTTACGCCACCATTTGATAGAAGGTTAATTATGCTCAGAAACAGCTGAAAAACAGGAGAAAGAAGCAGCCAGGAAGTAAACTTCAGAGGAGACGACACCCCCACACACCAACGCTGCTCATATACACACACATGCTAATTACGCCTAATGCAGGAATCACTCAGCCTCCAACTTTTTTGTGACTCAGCTCAATCAGACTTTAGTAGTCCATGTGATCTGGACCAAACTAATCAACCACCTACACTACCAATCAGCCACGAGTCAGAACACTTAACTCCACAGCCTGGCAGGGTGACCAAGCTGAGATTAACGCAGTCTTCAGTACTTCACAGTTACCCCTGATTAAAGTGATTTCATGCCATTCATGACACGGCGCCCCGATCCCGGCTCTTAACATGCAGGAATTTCCATCGCACTTCACACAAAGGGAACTTTTAAAAAACGCTTAACATGAATCTCATAGAAAATGCATTAAATGCACCATTAGCTCAATTTAAAAGCTCAAAGGCAACAGAGTTGTTCATATAAGCCAAATGTCTGAAAAATATGGACGAACCAACTGAAACTCTACACACTAAAGTCCACGGAAAGACTCCATCTGATAATCTGTCCTTCAGAAAGAAAAGATTTGACTGATCAGAGTTATGAGTTATAAAGATGAACCTGTTTTTCCTTCTATGGACAAACAGTTCAGTTTTCTCAAGTTCTCTTCTGCACAAGCTTTTTTGGTGTCAGTGCCAGTAAACAGAGTTTCTGACAATGTGTGCAGCATAAACGTTATAAAAACGGCACATTTTAACCGAAACCGCAATCTTTCACTGAATCTAACCAAAGGGTTTTATGCAGGACATGAAGCTCCCAAAGCAGCTCCCGATGAATCGGTGATTCCTCAAACGCTACCCCTCCTCCAGCCTCCCAGTGTGGACACCTGTGGCTTATCTGTGAGGCATCAGAGAGGATTTTTAAACCTCTACTTAGCCATGAAATGAAAATCTTTAGATTTGGAATATGCTCTGTGAGGTGTGCCGTGGGCAGAAATAAGCAGCGCCCCTGGAGCAAACAGCACACAGAAGAGGTTCACCTGGGTTCAGAAAGGAAACCTGTTGCCAGACCTGAGCTGTGGAGCGCTCCGCCTGCTCCTCTGAGGTCTGCTGAGTCTGTGGACTTACTCCACTTTTAGTTCTGTAGTATTTTACCTCCAATGAGTGTAAATGTCATTTTTGTATTTTGTACATTTTGTTCTTTTATATTCTTTCATCCGCTGTCCCCTTTTTGAAAAGATTTTGCACCATCTTAGATCAGTTTTGTAAAGTGCTTTGTCTTGGAAAAGCACCGCATAAATAAATAAATATGGTTTGCTCCCTCTCGCTGTGAGGCAGCAGCGCCAACAACCGCGCCACGCTGCAGCCCGTTTGATTCCTGAAGATGAGAATGATTTGTAAATGCTGTAAAACGTTTTGTGTGCACATGCTGACATCAATAATCGGCTCTTCCCTTGAAGTGGATTACGTGACGCTTCTCTGTGTCGCTGAAGTTTAGGTGCCTGTCAGGTGTCCATCTGCGAGCAGCGTGCTTATGATCAGCATTTTTAACAATCTGCCAAATCAAACATGCGGAGCTACCCAGTGTGGCGACTCCTTGTGATTAAGGCAGCGTCTGAAAGATTTTGGATGCGTGTGAAGACTTCAATGAATCAAAGCAACAAGTCAAAGACATGGTAACATCTATTAATATCTACAGGTCTTAAAAAGTAGTGGTTAACGGCTACGATTTCAGTTAAGTCTGTTTTCAGTTCTTTTAAAAATAAAAAAAGATAATTCGTATTAGCTTTGATATTCCTCAGAGTGTACCCCTGGGAAGTTGTTGCTGGTGATTAGTGCCGATCCTATAAATACACACGATACAAACTCTGCTGGGTAAACATGCATCCAGCTGCCGAGTGTCAAACGATTAGCCTCTGTTTGACCTGCAGCCCAGCGATAAGTTATTTCCTCTAACATTCACACGCCCGACTTGGCTGTTTGTTCTGGAGGAAAAAACCCAGAGGGCCTGCTCAAATTTGCTGCATTGTTTAGCTGAAAGATGGCAGTTTAACGACTGAATTCCTCGTTAAATACGTTGCTTATTAATCCTTCATCTTGTGAGGCGTCATTGAAAATTTTGAGGCCTTCTGAAATCGGCTTGCCTGCGTCTCAGTTCAGGCGTTGTAGCTGGAAATTCTCCATCTAAACTTATAACTTTATAATAACTTTGGTTATCTTTCTACAAACATTTCCTTCTCTCTGTGGAGCACTGAGTGCTGAAATATAAATGAATGATTCTGTTAACTCTAACTGGAGGTCAAACCAGTGATTATTTTCATTATGGATTCATCTTCTAATTACTACCTTATAAAATCCACCAGGCCTTTAGTCTCAGGCTAAAGATATTTAAATTTAAGGTTTCATAAAAGACAAATAAGCAAAATCCTGACACCGTATGAGCTGGAAAAGAGAAAATAGTTACTGATTAATTTTCTTTCCTTTTGCTTTTTCGTTTTGCTCCTCTGCATTAGAGCACGGTGACTAAAAAGGCCAGATTCTTTAGAAGTATATCTGCTGGTGATCCCATTTGTTTAACGGAAAGAACTGAAGCTAAATTAAACTTTATTTGAAAGGAAATGCAAGATTTAGTTGAAAATGACAAAGAAAAAAGCGACTTAAAAAGATAAGAAAGCTGTCAGTTAATATTTTCTATTGCTTGATCCTCAGTCCATTCATAATGCATGACAGGAGATAATTTTAACGCTCTCAGGACTCTGATGTTGGAGGTGATCTGGACCTTTTCCCCATTTCATGCATGAAATAAAAAGCTGCTTTGATCAAATTTGAAAAAAACCACGCGCTTTAATGAAAGCTGAATCAAAGCGTTCCTGAATCCAATTCTGTCTTATCGTCAGTTTACCTGTATCGCTTTTATTTGAACTGCAGTGTGAGCAAGAAGTCAGAGTAGTTCCAGGTGGATACTGGAATCCATTGGGGGCTCCTTTTGTTACAGATTCATAACTTATTATGGAACGAATTTCAAGTCAAAGCCGACGTGCGTCTGACTCTGTAGTCTCAAGGTTGCATTTAGCATTTTGCAGGTGATGTGGTGCCTCTGGTTTCATGACTCTTTGCAGACTAGAGAAAAGCATATTGGGGTTTTGTTCATGAGAGGGGAAAGGAGAAGTCAAAAGTCACAGCTCCTATTTCCCTGCCCTGATCTATGGCCACGAACTGAGAAAAAGAAGAAAGAACAAGATAGCAGATTCCCTCAAAAGCCAAAAGCGACACCACAGCCGACGCGAGTCTCAATGAGAGCTGAAGCTACTGTTGACCAACTTATGAGTAGATAGTAAACACATCAGATCTTACTAGGAATACAATAATGCTGGATATCTGCACTGATATGGACTTGGTTACATGTTAGGAATGAAAGAATGCCACATCGTTTGACCGAAATGAAAATCATCAACCTACAGAGGGCTGAATTCAAAACCATCCTGAAAACCAAAGAGCAGAGCATTTTGCCAAAACGTCACTGCAGCAACTCAAAACAGTAATAGTAGTTTGTACGCTCCCACATGCTTGCATACAAGCTCCTAATGAAATAACGAATGGTGTCCTGGGGGATCTCCTCTTGGATCAGGACCATCACTGAACTCCTGGACAGTGTGAGGTGCAACCTAGCAGCGTTGGATGGATCAAAACATAATGTCGATGAGGTGTTCTATTGGATTTTGTTCAGGTGAGCATTAGGGCCAGTCAGTGGTATGGACTGCCTTCATCCTCCAGGAACTACTTGCATAATCTCACCACATGAGTCAGGGCATTGTCGTCTACTAGGAGGAACCCAGGGCCCACTGCACCAGTCTGACAGTGGGTCCAAGGATTTCACCCAGATACCTGATGGCTGTCAGAGCATTGTTGTAAACTGTGTAGAAGTCTGTGCCCTCAAATGTTATGCTTCTCCAGACCATCACTGACCCACCATGGAACCTGTCATGCTCAACAATGTTAGAGGCAGCATAACTGGTGTAAAACCAACGGTCAGTTATGTTTCTCTATAAATGTGGAGAGAGCTTTCAGGTAAGGCGAGGAGCTCGGTTATTTGACAGCAGAAAAAGAATCTTAACACTTTCACTTTTTAATCAACTGGATATTTTGCATTCCTTCAACATTCTGTCAATCGATCATGCATGTACCACGGGGTAAATACAACCTTCTGTACTGCAGCACAGCATCCTTGAGACTTAAGCAGTCTATTATTCAAAGGGAGTGGGTGTTCATGTTTCTGTGTCTCGCTTGTTCTCCATAGTGGGACGGTCTTATATACACCGCTATGTATTTTCTGAAAAGACACAGACACATATGTGGAAGTTGAGTTTTTCCACTTAGAATTGAATCAAAGAAAAAATCTGTCACAATGAGACAGTAACACTGACAGTTTCTTTTATTAAACACTCTGTAACAGAGGACAGGTTGACAGCATGATTACCTCTTTACTGTTTTTATTGTATTTAAGGCAACACTTGTGTCATCCACTTTCTTAGTGCACCTTATAAAAATCATACCCAGGCTTTCCAACCCCACAGAACAGCTTGAGGTGTCTGCACACTATTTTCAGCACAGATTTCAAGGTGTTGTGTTGCTTTATATGCCTTTAACCCTTGGAGGGTCCTTAAAAAGACATCCACCTTTAGGCCTAAGGACAATAAATGTCCTTAAGACCCTCCAATTAATATCAAGTTAGATAGACAACGGAGAACATCAAGAAAACTGGATAGAGTTCCCTCCTCAAACCCCATCTGAACTCAATTATGCAAGGCGTGATGAAAAAAGTTCCAGAAATCAGCCCATTAAAATAAATAAAAACATATTTTACCACATATCCTCTCAAAACTCCTCTTCACATGCACCTTTTTCAGTACAGCCGTTACTTTTCAACATCCTCTCATTAAGTTCTGCTCACTGCAATCCTCAGCATCAAGTCTGTGTCATACTGACCTGGCTTTTATCGACTATCGACAGGATCGTGTGATGACAGCTAGGTCGTTTTGTGGTCGTTAGCAACTTTCAGTGGGAGAATTTTTTATTTTTTAAGACCAAAGCTCTAAGGTCCAGTCATGAATAGAATCAGGAGCATGCAAATGCTTTTTCCAATGCTCACAGAGACCACAGACACATAAGTTTACTACGACAACTAAAGGAGTTTTTTTGGCCATTCCTTTCCTAATAGCAAGATTTAGCTCCCCGGGAAATCTGTCCACTTTCTTTCTGCCATCCATCCATCACTCATTATTCACACAGCACTCTAAGAAGAGAATCACAGACTTTCCTCTTCCAGGCCACCTCCTGTGGCTCTACTGAGGGGCACTGAGGCGTTCCCAAGCCAGCAGGGAGGTAATCTCCTTAGCATGGCCTTGATCTTCTCCGGGACCTCCTCCTGGAAGGACTCCCCCAAAACTCATCCTTTAGGAGACATCCAGGAGGCACCCACGAGGCATCCAAGTTGCCCAAACCTCTAAAACTTTCTCCTTTTAATGGCGAGAGGTAGCCGTTCTACTCCAAGTGCCTGACTCAGAAAAACCCAACTCCTCCTCATATCTAGAAGGCTTAATCAAGACATCATTTAATTTTCCACTCTTGTATCTGCAGTCTTATTCTTCCAGTTACTACCCAAAGCTTGTGACCATAAATGAAGGTTGGAGGGTAGATTGACCAGTAAATCCACACCTTTCCTTTTAAGCTGAGCTCTCTTCATCACAACAGACTGGCACAGCATCCATATCACTGTAGATGTTGCACCAATCCCACTCCATTCTCCCCTGACTCATAAATAACACCAAAAGATACTTAAACTCCTCCACATGGGCAAAAGTTCACCAGCGACCTGGAGTGGGCACTCCAGCCGATTCCAACTGAGAACAAAGGCCTCAGACTTGGAGCTCATTCACAGCATAACCACTTCACATTTGGCTGCAGACAGTCACAGTGCAAGCAAGGCTCAATGAAGCCAATAGAACCACATGATCTGCAAAAAGCAGATGATGAAAAACTGAACACCACACCCTCCACCCTTTGATTGCACCAACTACTGTCCAACTACACAGGACTAAGAACAGGACTGTCACCAAGTGATCTCCAACTAACAGTTCTGTTCGAATCTGTTCAAACATGCACAAGAAAGGGACCCTGAAGAGGAGACTGGCCACATTTAATTATAGTAGCTATGGTTTTTAATTTTTGTCAGCCGACACCTAGAACTATTTCTAACTGATAGTTTCAGGAGGAACTTTGCTCCCGAAGGTAGACACAGAGGCTGGTTTTAGAACTTAATGATGAAGCCATTTCCCTCTAAAGCTTGTGGAGACAAAAACAAAGATAAAACAGAACAAATTTTGTGTTTGAAAATGTGTTTCAACAAAAGAAAAAAGTCAAGTTGAATGTCCTGTAGTGGTTGAAAGCACAGTTAACCTCTGCCATGTACACTCAGATCACTGCTGGTTCTGAGTTTAAAGTCAGTGCCAATGTAAAGAACACTTTCCAGCTTGGTGTTAAGTTACTCATAGCATAGATATTAAGGAAGGCCCTGGTGGCTGGAAATCCAATAAAGGGAGTTAACGCTTGCTTTCTTGGAATTTCCCTCCCCTATAACACTGAAACCATATCAAATGACTGGTGCTGACAGCAAAAGCGAGAAGATAAGTATGAGTGTGTCAAGACACAGGAGTGAGGTAAACATATACACACAACGAGACGCAGAAAGTGCAGAGAAAACATAAAAAAAACAAGCTGAACAAAAAAGCCACAAGAGGACGAGGAAGACAGAGATTTAGGTTCAACATGTGCAAAATGAAACCTGCATGAGTGTACTGTAAACACACACTGCTGCTGCAGCTGCATGACAGATGGAGAACAAGTGCTGAATGCTGTGATGTGATTTACAGGTTGATGTGCTTTTCCTCGCAGAGATTGTCACGATAGTTTATTATACTTTAAGTCTTCTAAATCAACACACACACACGCACACACACACACACACCGAGTGGAGAGGAGTCTTGTAAATCAGTTTTGCTAGCTGGTTTTTATCCGAGAAATGCGAGCTATGAGAGCAGGGCGGTACAGCGAGCTCAAAGCTGTGCAGCCGAGCCGTCTTCCCCCTTCAATGACTCACACGCAGGCGCTGCCTCGCTGAACAGCAGGAAGGAGGCGAGCGGCTGCCAGGTTGAGGTAAGAACAGCATCATGCTGCGCAATTAATGATGAAACATGATGAAAATACACTGTATGCCTTACTAATGTCTGAACACCATCATATCCACACATAACCGACTCAGCTGCTGCTAAACTAGTTAGATGGGGTAATTTCAGACCAGTCCAGACAGCTTTTGCAATCACCCAAAAATCTAGATGGTGCTGAAATGATCTTTTTTTTTTCCTTTTTTTTTTTAAGCTCTCAAGTGCATCCCGTCTCAAGTTGCCTTTATACAAGCGACACAGGTGTTCTTTAGGCCACAGTCAGTGACAACCACCCTCCGGAACCCCAGTTTACAAAGGGAAACATAAAATCACACTGAAAATGCTCAAAAGAGCAAATAACAACCTAAACATGGTTAAAAGGTTGAATTCAGTGGTGTTGTGGAAATCTATCCTACCTCACAAACCATCCAACCTGTTGTTTCTGCGCATATGCACAACACAAAACCCTAATTTACTTCATTGTTTTGAACCCATTGTAAATATTTGTTATGGTTATGGTGAGGATTAGGGTTAGGTTTAGTCAGAAGTCACCATCAAATTATAATACGGGTAGGACGATTTGCCAAAGTAGGACGGTTTCTCAGAACAGTGGCTCAAGTCAGTAGCCAGCAGCCACATCCCCAATTAAAGACAGCTTAAGGCCTCACTTAAACGAGTGATTTATAACAATACCAACTGCTTGTAGAGTCATCGTGAAAGGTGAAATGAACCATATTTCATATCAGGATGTAAATTGGACGTAAAGTTGGACATTTTAACATAACCTATTGGGACTGACAAGCATTTAGAGCCTCAAGTGGACATGAGAGGAACTGCAGTTGCGCTTGACTGCCTGCAAGCAATGCATTAACCAGCCACTACTTATATCTAAAGTACTTTTCAGTGCTTTAATTACTGATCGTAGGGCGACCGTGGTTCAGGGGGTTGGAAATCGCATCTGTAACCGGAAGGTCGCCGGTTCGATCCCTGGACTCTCTGTCCTGGTCGTTGTGTCCTTGGGCAAGACACTTTACCCTACTTGCCTACTGGTGTTGGCCAGAGGGGCCGATGGCGCGATATGGCAGCCTCGCTTCTGTCAGTCTGCCCCAGGGCAGCTGTGGCTACAACTGTAGCTGCCTCCACCAGTGTGTGAATGTGAGAGTGAATGAATAGTGGTATTGTAAAGCGCTTTGGGTGCCTTGAAAAGCGCTATATAAATCCAATCCATTATTATGATTGCCCATAGAGAGCGTGTCTCAGCTCATTTAGTTTTAAACTCCACCTACAGTCCAATTTGATTTTGAGTGGGCTGAACCAATAAAACCATCGTGTGTCAAGAAGTACAACCTTTTTCTTCTTCTCAACCTCTTTAATGTACAGCTGAGAGAGGTTATAAAAAAAACAAAAAAAACAAACACCTGTAATTTTAAGAGCAGATCCAAGTTCTTCCACATTTTCTCATTCTGACATTACACCCACAATATAATGCAACAGTGGCTCTTTAAAGGCACAAGCCTTCACATGCTGGACACTCAAACTAAACACGGAAAGTCTTTTACTTTTTTATAAAATAGTAGTGCACTTTATTGAAAAACTTTAATTATTAATGACTTTACTGCAATTTTCTCACTTTGTAAAGCCGTCCGGCGGCCCAGACTGGAGCCTCTGATGGGCTGTAAGTTTGACACCTCGGCCCTTCAAAGGTGAGCTTGCACTTTAAGTCTTTGTGAAATGTGACAGCCACAGCCAGCAATATAGAGCCGAAACCATTTTCGATTACTGGCTTAGTCCACTACAGAAACTTAATTGCCACTATTCTTATAATCATTTTAAATCCCTTTTCAAGCATAAAACATCCCCAAGAGTTTCGGCTTTTGTCTCTTGATGTTTCAGACCACTGTGCATGGAAATGGTAAATGGCCTGTATTTACTAGCCTAAGTACCCCAAAGCGCTTTACACATCCAGTCATTCACCCATTCACACACTGGTAATGGCAAGCAACATTGTAGCCACAGCCACCCTGGGGCGCACTGACAGAGGCGAGGCTGCTGGACACTGGCGCCACCGGGCCCTCTGACCACCACCAGTAGGCAACGGGTGAAGTGTCTTGCCCAAGGTCACAACGACCAAGCCGGGGCTCAAACCGACAACCTTCCGATTACAAGGCGAACTCCCAACTCTTGAGCCACGATCGTCCACACGATCAAGTTATGCAAAGATGTTAACTGTGCTCTATTTTTATATATTCTGACAGTGACAGACTGTTGTTTTTACAATCTGTCAAAGCAGAGCATTGATAGAATTCCCTGCAGCACGACCCGCCTCTTCACTGTTAGTCTGAATGTCAGGTTTGGTCCACAATGGGCGAGACCCTCTTCATACCAGCATAGCTTATTGGCCAATTTTATATTTAGTCCTTCATTGCGGGTGTTTTGTAACTTGTGCCTTTAAGATTTACTGTGGCATGTTCCTCTAACAACAAATTACCAACTGCTCTCAGAGAGGGAACAAAAAGTGGTTATTATTAGTCCTAAAAAGCCTCTGTTTGTGTTTCTGAAAGGAACACCTCATCTTTAACACGTATTGCAGCTCACAACTTGTGTGTGTGTTCTCTTCTTGTGTTTTTAAATAAGAGATTAGTGTAAAAAGTGGCGGTGTTTTTGAAAAAACACCATTTATCCATCAGCCTTAACCTCCCTTTCACTTCCTTTTTGCCTCTCATTGGCTCACACTCTGTTTTCTCTCCGAATCCTTCACAGCCTCACTGTTACTGCTCAAACTGTGTGGTTAATCCACTGTGGCATGGTAAAGGCTTCACACTCACACACACACACAGTTCTGTGCCTGTAGTGGAAGCCTTGCAGACATGGGATTTCCTTTCACATCCAATTGAGACCAAAGAAACTTGGTGAGAAGAGCATGGAAAAGATAAGCTGCTGGTGCACACTCACACACAAACATCTGTGCAAATATTACACCAGCATCGCACACAAACATCAGCAGCCTCAAACACAATGTTAATGTGATATAACATGCAGCTTATAAGGCCCCCTCCCCACTCGTCAAAGACTGTACACATCAACTGTACACCAAAAAAAAAAAAAACCCCAAACAAACCAACACACATCTTTCCTTTGTAGGAGTGTGCAGACAGGAATTTGTTGAGACATAATTACAATGTGAAGTCTGAACAGCATCCGATTACGATCCGGAGGTTTTATGGCAGGCCTTTGAAGAGCTCCGAGTGCAGCAGCTCAGCTCGGTTCACAAAACCAGCCTGCCACAGACTAAAGCCAAGTATGGGGCTGAAAATCAAACAGATTTCCAGCGCACATAAATGTGATTTCATCAGGAAAATCTGAGCTGACACACAGCATATGAAGACAAATAAAGTCAGTAGAGGCTCCTTTAAAGTCTCCAGAATAACACGAAGGGCCAGTCACACACTGCAGCAACACTTTCTGTGCTGTGAGGGTTCGAATAGCTCAGAGCAGAGGAGGACACGGAGAAAAATGGAGGGAGCATACAGATGATATTCGACGTAGATACCAGATCGTATCAGGAGAAAGGATATTGTGACGGCGTGGACTCAGCCAGAGGCCGTCGGTTTTACATCCCAGTGTTACAATCAGCAGAATCTCTGCTGCAATGCTCCGAGGGACACGAAACTCCTAAATTAAACTAACCAATTAGTTTCCCATAAACAACAGCTCAAATGGCAGCGAGGGATGCGGTGATTGTGAAAGTCTGGGCTGACTCTGAAATGTTTCAAACTGTAATCATTTACTAAACCAGATCTCATGCACCTAAAGAGATATGAAAACATGATGTAATTCAACTGCATTTACACTTACAATCCTTGAGCACTGCAGACGTTATTTGATTATGTTATGGTATATATAAAAAAAAAAAACCTTGGATTCACTCGACTTTTATGTTAAAACTGTGCAATCCAAGTAAATCTGAAACTGCTTAAGGAATTAAAAACACGCAATATTTAATCATACTTTTTTTTGCCTGCAATAGGTTTATTAGAGGTGGGGAAGTATGTTAAAAGTGTCCTTTTTTCCTTATCATTGTAGGGTCTTCACCTTACAATACAAGTTAAAAGTTCATGGCTGGGCCACAAATGTTTCCAAAAGACGCTGCAGAACAAGCCAAAACCGAAAGTTTCCCAACAAGCTCAGTAAGTTTCCCAGTGGGAGAAGTAAGGGGGATCAGTTTTACCTTAGTTGGATTTAAATATGTTGAACTCATCTGACTTCCTACATAAAGGAGAAAGTTTTTAACTTTTCAAAGCCTGAAGAACATCAGGTTCTCATAGAGAACTGTTAGCGTCCTCGAGCACCCCGCTGCTCAGCAGGTTGGCCATAATTGCAGGCCTGTTTGCGCCATCCCCGGCCCCTCCGTGAACTCTGTGCGACAGAGCACAAACACAAAGCATCAGGAGGGAAGCTGGCCCCATCAGATTGTAATTCACAGACTCACACACACACAAACACACAGTTTGTCCAGTCACACGATCGTGGCTCAAGAGTTGGAAGTTCTTCTTGTAATTGGAAGGTTGCCGGTGCGAGCCCCGGCTCAGACAGTCTCGGCCGTTGTGTCCTTGGGCAAGACACTTCACCCTACTGGTGGTGGTCAGAGGGCCCGGTGGCGCCAGTGTCCGGCAGCCTCGCCTCTGCCAGTGCGCCCCAGGGCAGCTGTGGCTACAATGTAGCTTGCCATCACCCGTGTGTGAATGTGTGTGTGAATGGGTGAATGACTGAATGTAGTGTAAAGCGCTTTGGGGTCCATAGGGACTAAGTAAAGCGCTATACAAATACAGGCCATATACCATTTTCTTGCACTACCCTAATGTCAATCACCACCAACACTTGAGCTTACCTCGGCTGTACAAGGGGAGTTTTAGCCTCCCTCAGCTCAGTGTTTTGGTTTTACTTGTTCACTCTTATCTTGTGTCTGATAACGACACTGAAACAGTCGTCACGCATCACACTTGATTTGAACCACAGTTTAGAGGAAACATGGCACACAGGGTGAATTCATAAGATTGCAGCCCTGGTTTGTCTCAGCTGACTGTAGCTTTATGGCTAAATGCATTTCCTGTTCCACTGTTTTATGGCTCTTAGCATTTTTTGGCAGGTGGTAAAAGGCTCCTGATACCTATGACTGCAACTGTGTCTAATGCTGGTTTCTGTCAGCCTCAGCAGGGTGTAGCAGTGTTCAGGCTTTACACAATCATCACTCAACCCAAAGTCCTTTCTCACCATCACTACAATGTCTCCAGTCATAAAATTATAAACGAGTACTTGTGCCTTCTTCCTGCATTCTCACCACCTGCATCCAAACAACACGAGGCCCTCAGTAAAGCTTGTGCTACGGCCACGTCGGGTAACAGCATACAACAACGCTGAGCTTTATTGGTTTATCACACATAACGTCTCATGTTCACATGAAGATGGAGGGGAGTGCACGGGCAGTAAACAAATGTAATTATCCGAGTCGAGAACTTTCCAGCAGGCGCTATTGATTTTGTGTGGCGCTCAAAAGTTTATGCTCAGAGAGGCAGGAGGAAAAGATGAATGTAGGAATAAATCCAGCATCACTTCCAAACACTCTGTAGTCATTCAGGGCTGTTATGACTCCGTTTGATGGATTACATTCATTTGGGTTTGAGATTATTAATGCTAACCTAGTTTCGCCACGGGAACTGATTCACAGAGTCACTTTAACAAGATGTAATGGATGCGTTTTCTAAGATGTTTTAATAACCAGAACAGAAACACATGAAATATCTCTGATTTGTTTTCCATTAGCGGCATCTTTGACTGCAGCTGTTAGTTTAACACTCAAAGGCTCAAATCGAAAGTAGTTTCTGGCAAAGCGAAGCAATTTTATTTAAACTCTGCTTCACACACAGACGGAGATTCAAGGTGTTGCAGAGGGGGAAAAAAAAGAAAGGAATGAAAACGAGACAGAATACATGCCTGCGAATGAGAGGGAGGTGGGTGTAACAGCCAAGCTGCAGGAGGCTGAAGCAGTGAAGGTGGATGAGTTTAAATACCTGGGGTCAACCATCAAAAGCAACAGACAAGAGAGGTGAAGAGGAGAGCGCAAGCAGGCTGGAGAGGGTGGAGTCCAGAAGGTTTACGAGATGGTAGTGAGAAGTGTTTTCATGTAAGACACTGACACTCACACTGTGGTGAAGAAGCCAAAAGAGGAAATCCGTTAAAACCGGGTTAAGAGTTCAAACAGCACAGACCAGATTAGGAAACACGAATCAAATGGTTCAGATTTCAGAGCTGCTCTAACACTAGATCAGAACAACTGCTTTTAAAGTTAATGGGTGAGGAAGACGCTGGGAGAGCGTTCCTCTCTGAATCAAATGCTCGTGGTCCATCGACCCTTTTAAGATAGATCTCAACCCTGTACAGCCTGAACTATGAAATCATGGCCACATTATATTATTTTTGGAAAATGAAGTGAACCTTCTGACATTGTTAAAGGAAATTAATTATAAATTTGCTTAATGTGTTCATTTCTATCGTTTTTCCTCCACCCAACATTTTTGTGCAATTTCTTTTTTTTTTTAGGAAAAAAGAAAATCAAAAACACCCTGATGATGTAGACTTCCCAAAAACAAATGGAATAAATATGATACACACAGCATCACAGGCTTAAGATGTATCAGTGTTCTGTGGGTTTTGATTTCTTCTTACTGTCATACTATTTTTGAGTCAAGATTCATTTTATTTTTCACTTTAATAATCAATCAAATAAACCTGATATACTGTTTCTGTTTCATTTTGTTTTGTTGCACAATTCTGATACTGACACACTTGGTTCATTGTGCTATAAGGACACATTTGATTTCATAAAACCAAATAAAGCAGAAAAAGATCAATCAGCCTTTGACCTGCCCGTCACCCTCAGTATATTCAGATTCTGCAGCCTCACACTGATGCAGAAACAAAACATCTAAACCACAACAACCCTGATTGTTCTGTTTGTTAGCAGCTTTCCAGCACACACAGTTAAAATAGTAGTTTATATAATAATGCAGCAGTGTATCCACTCTATCCATTCCCTGTTATCTTGGAGTGTTTTTATTTGGAAAGTCTTCTTACCTATATACAAGGTCAACATTGTGTGATGAAGAGAAATTGAAATTTGTGTTACACACAAGTCAAATGAGTTTAATAAGTAAGTGGTTAAATAAGCTCAGCAGCAAAGCAAATTACAATCATCAAGCCAGACTTGGGATATTTCAGGAGCATCATGCAGATGACTAATAACTAAAAGAAGCGTCCCATTGTTGTGTTTCTGCCCAGGGCACCTCCCAGTGATGAAGAGGTTTTGCAGGGTCATGCTTGCTTGGCCATATTGGTAATGTGTTTATCAGCAGCCAGTGGCAACAGGTCCAGAGACTGGCTCTGGTTTACTCAGGATTCCCACAGATCAACTGTGGATCATATTTGAACTCTTTTGTATAAAGTATTAATTCTTGATATTAAAAAAATAATCTTGTTTTGTCCTCTGAATTTGCCATTACAGTGATAAAATGTTTGCTTTTGTTGGTATTTTTTCAGCTAATTCGGAAATCATTTGGAAACTGATGATTTCTGGAGCTGTGATCGTGTTATTGGATGTAAGGGATCTGTGTATTCTGTTCTATTTTAGTGTAAAGCTTTGTTTTAAATCTGCTACAGAAATACAATTTAATAACTTAACTACAAGCTTTTACATCACGTTAGCATATTGTGAAAAACACACAGATACTTTGTCATTACAGGATTGCATGTCAGCGTCTTTCACTGCAAATTACAGTGACCCACACACACACACACACACACACACACACACACACACACACACACACACACACACACACACACACACACACACACACACACACACACACGACTTAGTAAAATAGTGATGAAGAATATCTGACATATTGTAATGTAGCAGCCACAGTTTGGAAAACCACTGCTCTAAATTCCACAGCATGGATCAACAGTCTTCTGAATTACCATTCAGAAGACATTCACTCAGGGGTCAAGCTACAAAACAAGGATAGAAAAATAATCGTTCAACCTTGAAATCAAACTCTGAAAGGGGAAAAAAAAAATCAAAAAACATCCAGCATCATGAATGCACATTGTGCTCTTCTGAGGACTCCAATTGGACGGATGGAATCAGGTCATCAATAAAACTTGGCAACTCAGATAACGGAATTTTACTTCCTGAGTATTAGATTTGCTCCTTGACACCCACTCAGAGTTTACAGACTCCTATCAACACATTAATACGCGCTTTGTTCCGACCTTGAAGTTTTACGGTGGATTTACAAGTTTTCCTAAGTCAGTCTGATAGAATTACAAGACAATTCAGGGACTCGCAGGAGCCTTTTCCAGCCCCGTAAACACTGGCTACATCGTCTTCCACTGTAATGGCCCGAATACAAGAATCTAACTCTAAAAATGCATCACTGCAGGTATACCATGATACAGGAGCAATTCTGATGTTTGGTAGATCATTAAAGTACTGCATTGAATGTTACGATGGCAAACTTTGATCTCACCAGAAAGACGATAACAGTGGTTGATTTTTAAAAATAACACTTACATTAGTGAAGTAAATAGTTCAGTTTGGAGAACTTTGCTTTCTAACATGAGGTTACCCTTGCTGCCATTTTAATCTAAATCATCGTGATTTCCTAAAACTAACCAGGTAGGTTTGGCGTGTGACAACCATCCTGCTTTGGCCAGCCGTGGTGTATGGTTAGCCCTCTGTCTTGCCTCGCAGGTTCCTAATGATTGCAACTGAGATCACCCTGGCCACTCTCCCCAATCCACTCAGCGTCATGCTTTCTGTTTGGTTTGGACCTTATTTTAGCCTTATTACTTTTACCTGTTCACTTACTCCACCCAGTATACAAATAGGTGACATCATTCTCTGCAGTGTGTGAATGATGCAGAACCATAATTTGGTGCATTGTTGCTGTTATAGGCTGTGAAATGGAAAGTAAACACCCATCCTCACCCAATGTGTGAGCACATAGGCCAACACAACTGTGCTGTTCTCTCTGGGGCTTATATTTAACATCTATTAAAAGTGACAGCACTTAATCCCTTCAGTGCAACATTAAATTCCACCCTATGGTTAAAGGTGCTGGAGTTAGAAACTTTACTGGCAAAACAAATAAAAACAAGGGCTGTCCATAAAAGTAATAATCCGAAAGAAAACCCAGAATAACACCTGAAATAAGTCTAAAAACAGTGCTTAATACTCCCACACGGAGTAGCTAACCCAGGGCTTCTGGTTGAAGCTCGTACCACCACCGTGCCCTCTACTTCGACCTTTGAACTTCATCAGCCTTTTTCTACCTCAACGAGAGCACTACAGGCACTAGAGGCAAATGGAGAAACATTCAGATGTTGTTTTAGGAGTTAGACAATCGACAGGGGATAGATAGAGCTCTTTGCTTTCTGAACAGGTCAAGGGTGAATTCTTCACAGGCGTAGTCTTTAAAGAAAGAACTCAAAAGGCTTCAATATCAATACAGAAGCTCTGTGTGGTTGCTTTCCATAGAGGAGATCACCAACAATCCACATCAGATCAATGGTAAACTCATGGAAGGACTGCTCGTCTTTGATGCTAAAGAACGCATGAAAACATGCCCCTGAACTGTCCTCCTCTGTGGTAGCCACTGGTAAACAGCTGCATGCCAATAGGAAAACAAAGGCTTTTTTGTCTTTCATGCAACACAAAAAAAAAAGGGCACCATTAAAATTGACTCAGTCACATCGCCTGGGGAAAAAAAAGAAAAGGATTTCTAAAAGCAAACACGATTCTCTTTCATACATGACATGAAAGCAGAAATGTTGATCCCGGAACGAGCAGGAGAGTGATGTCCGAGTACGCCGATGCATTTCAGCGTATGGTGCAAATTTAAAGCTT
Organism: Rhamphochromis longiceps; assembly: GCF_057381845.1. Lineage (NCBI taxonomy): Eukaryota > Metazoa > Chordata > Actinopteri > Cichliformes > Cichlidae > Rhamphochromis > Rhamphochromis longiceps. The sequence goes on along the minus strand of NC_140573.1, from coordinate 22,775,891 downwards.
CTGACCGAGTTATGTAACATCAAGTCCACTGAGAAATGAGCAAATCCCATAATCCTCGGACAGAAAAGGCAGTGAACAAAGACACAGAGCGAGCAGAGGGCAGAAATGAGTCAGCAGAGGTTAGGCGCTGTAACGTGGCAAAGACAGAAATGCAAACACCAGCTCTGTGTTGGTTTCTTTACATCCTTATGGCATTTTAAATACTCTCAATGGAAAATAAAAAAATCATACCGGAGGTAGATCTGGACCAGACTCTGTAATGATCTTTTTAAACTTTGGGCATACTTTCGCATCCAAAAACCAAGAAGCTTAACAAATTATCTTCCAATATAGCTTAGAAATTCATTAAGAACACAGTGGCATACAAACCTGAGGGTAATTTACATGGTTTCAAGCTATAACTAAAATATGCAAAGCCAGAAACGCATGGGGAGCTAGTATTAACGACAGCCTGAAAACATTTGCGGTATCGTTACTGTTTTTATTGGCTGGCTTTCGAGTATTACACCCATAAAGTTAATTCACAGAGGGCTGTTTCCAGAATTTGCAGAGGGCCTGTCAAACACTGAGACCTAATGAGGAGTGAAGCTCTGGCTCATGCAGATATTTGACAGGACTGGGGAAACAATGCAGAAAAAATGCAACAAAAAAAAATCTAACCATCAGGGGGCAGCATTTTACCAGTGCATGCTGCTAGAAAAATTGCGTATTCCGCGATAATTGGCGAGAGCTTGCTGAAGCTTGCTCTGAAATCTCACAGGCCTATATGCACATGCTTCAACCAGTTGCCAATTGGTTGCTGGTTGTTGCTGGGTGAGACTTTTTGCACAGGGTTATAAAATGCTCCTGAAAAACTCCTTGTTAGCTTTAGTCACTAGCAGATCACAGCAGTCGCTCATAGTTTGCATGCGAGACAAAAACTCAACAAGGTGCTTTGAAACTATGAGGACATTGCTGCAAAATTGATCTATGCCAGACCCTAGCATAGATATTTTTGGACACAAAGTAAAAGAAGCCATTTCCTTACATTTTGTTGAAAGCTTTAGCTAAATCAGCTGGTATTAAATCATTTTAAACACTTAGATTTTCAACTACACTATTCTGTCTTTTATTCCCCTTAAAAATTAGTTTCACACTTAGTATCAACCTGTAGCAGATCAACAATATCTAGACTGATATTCAAAACCTTTGGCTGCACCATCGGTTCATATAAATATTAAATAATTATGGCTCATTATGATTGATTGCTCTAGGGTCTCGTCGTCATCTTATTGGCCGTTATAACGTTGGACTCATCAACGCAATGGGTGCAATTGGAGAACAATAAAGTCTAATTTTTATATAATACACACTTGAATTCGTGATTAGAGGGACATAATATGTTGGCAGCAATTTTATCCTTGGCCTTATTTTCAATTTCCACTAAACATTTCATTAAACCAAGTATTTGTTTACAAATTGCTGGACAATGTGAAGAGAAGAAGGCCTAGAAAAATACGGTCAAGACAGAATCACACACTGAATTTCCATTAGTACTGATAAGATAAAGTACCGTACAGCCATGAGCAGCTTCCTGTTTAAAAAAAATTGAAGGCTTGCATGGGAAAGTGCACAGAATCACTGAATCACTTGCAGAGGTCATTTGTCCTCGTGCTGCAGTACGTCTGTTCTTAATTACCTCCTGCTATGTCACACCACAGCACGCCAGTATTCCTCAGAGAGCTCCAAAGGGGCTTTCCCCTTTTCCCATGTACAGGGGCAGGACTCTGCTTTGGGAGTGGACATGCAGAGAACACCAAAACCCAACATGAAGAAATTAGGTTGGGAAAGAACCGAGCAAACCTCAGCTTCCAAACAACTCCACCACAACAATAGACTAAAGATAGAAACTTTAAATAAGCCTGAAATAGATGACATCCTTAACTGCTGGACCTCCTAGCAGACGAGTAGATTTTGGGACAGTTTTGATCCAGCAGTTTAACCTCACAAAACAGCATCTTATTTCAGGTTGTTTAAATACACAGAGTCCAGTCAACAGTGTAAACATTGTTCTTGTGTTCAGTCTTTCTAGGATTCAACTAACAATTCAAAAATACTGATTCTGATGTAAGATACCGATGTGGCGTATGCCTCAAAAACACCAAACTGACTATTTTTGTCTCTTTGATAGGCAGGTCTGCTTGTTCCTATTGAAAGCACAAATCCCTAAACCTTGGTGCACAAGTTTGCTGCCACACGAACCTCTGTTCACTTTACTCAAAATAACTTCCACTAAGAAAAGAAAAACAAACAAAAAACAAAACTGGTATTCACACAGCACCACAAAGTTACTGGGAAGGGTGGATATGGAAGGAGTTGCCCCAAGAAATTCACCAATGATTGGAAGATGCAGCCCACAGATCAGACAACAACCCAACCTCTGCTGGTCAGACTAAGGATTGCTCCTCAAACCCATTTAAATGTGGTTGCGTCTAAAACAGCAGCGAGGAGGAGCCAACTGTGCACCAACACCGGCACCTTTTATATATGGAACACTCCGAACCCCTTACTTTACTCATTTAACAACTAAACAAGTATTAGCAACGGCTTTATAACAACCAGACACACTCCGACAACGTCAGTATGATAACAGCTCTTTTTCAAAGCAATAAAAAAAAAGAGCAACAAAGCATTAATTAACTCTATGCTTTGTTCTGGTGGACAAAGAGCACCATGGAGAGATCTGTCAGCACGTCCAACTTCAGAATTCATGACTTGGCACAGCGACTCGTCTATACAAGGGTATACGTCTGAGCGTTATCTAGAAGACAAAGCTGTGGCAGGGAAAAGCTTTCAGGGATCTGTCAGGGTCGCACGAGGGTCATGACCTCAAGATCAAACAATGAAGTGTCCAACTACTGAGGCAGAGGTCAAAGGTTGCATGAGTGCCTGCGATAAAGCAGGAGCCTCTGCCTGAAGACTCGTTGTTATCATTCTGTCAGTGCTTTACAAGTAAGAAATATTATTACCAACAAACTTTCACTTTACCCATACAGCTATTTCACAAGGTCAAGTTAAATGTTAAAATGATGAGGAAGAATGCCAAATATCTGAATTGATGTTTCTCTCTTTATTTTATTTTATTTAGAAAAAGTGTTTGATTTTAATATTAGTTCAACTAAACGACACATTCAAAGAGTCGGCTTTAGCTCTGGGAACCTGCAAACGCACATTTGCTGTCACGACTTTTCCCCCCACATAAAAAAACCCCAACTGATTAAAGAATAATATAATGGAGATTAATGCATAATTATATTATTTTCACTGATTAAAAATCACAATATCAAAAATATTCAAACTTGATTATTTGGCTTCCTCACAAGTTTCTGTGCATGAATATTCATAAACTTCTATTTGTTCCCATTTGTTGTCTGTCTGGGCTTAGATGAGACAAAGTATTACCATGCTATGGAGGTATAAAACAAAAACTGGTGGTTCACATTAGCACTATAATACGTTTAAAGTTACTGTGTCAACAGGTACATAATTCCCTAGTTCAAAAAGCCTCAGTATGCTCACATTCACTAACTAACACGAAATGCTAATTCAGAGCATATCAAATGCATTTAATATTGGCTGCAGAGGTGAATGTCTGCTTGCTTTATGGGGTTTGAATTCAGTCTTTCTATGTGGAGTGCATTTTCTGCCAGGTACTCGTGTGTCTTTCCACTGGCTAAAAACATGCATGGGGTTAGGTTAACTGGTGATCCCACATTGACCATAGGTGTGATGGTGAATGTCTGTATGACAGACTGGCGACCTGTCCAGGATGTACCCAGCTGGGATGGGCTCCAGACTTCATGACACAGACAAACCCCTCAATTGGGTAAGTGGAAGAAAATGGAGAGATGGTTAAATATTTGAACAGTAAACAATAGTTCTGCACTCTTTGATTCATTGCTTGTTACTAAGATGGATGCACCTCCTTGTGTTAGCCGGCTTGTAACCAGTCTTGAGTCTTCAGGCCACCTCCGCAGTTACGACTGTTGCTTTTACAGAGGTGGCCAGGCTCTGACTTCCACTGGGATGGTCACAGAAACTAATATCATGCTAATTATTCTTCTTTTTGGCAAATCTCCCCAGGCTAGAGTACATCTTTTCAGCCATTATTTGCTCATCCACGCATGACTATCATGTAGAAGTGACAGCGAAGGCTCTCGTTTAAATAACCCACAACTGAAGATTAGAACGGCTGTGGAAGCTAATCTTTTTAAAACATTAACAAGATAATTTACAAATGAAATGCTGTTAAATGATACACCCCTGACAAATAGTTCTGCAAGAACCTCCTGCAAATAAAATAATAGTTACTGGTTTATCTCCAGTTCGAGAAGTATGTGTGTGCAACACCAACACTGGTGGTGAAGGGTTCCCAGCAACTTTATGGTGGTTAGGTCCACACCTTAGCTCAGCTACTGATCATAACATTGCATGAACTCTCTTTATGGTTAAAGGTTACAGGAGTGACTTAAACAAGACAAATTTTCTTAAGAGCAATCCCAGTTTAACACTAGGAAGGCCCAGGCTTCTACCTTTCTACCTTTAAAACCCGCCACCAGCCAAATGGCTGGTAGGCTTTTAGCTAAGCTTTAGCTTCAGGCAAGTGGAAGCTAAATTGGCTAGTCATTCATATGTAAATTGGGTTGTTACCTGGGAATTCTGGAGGGAGGGGAGTGGGGGTGTGTGGATGAGGGGGTGGGGGAGCTGCTAAAAGCGGTGAGCTTCCTTTTGTTTCATCTTGATGCATTCTCAATCATCCAGGGAAACAAATCTCCAAAAGTCACCAACTTGGAGTGTTTCAGTTTGCCATCTTAGGGAGAAATCAACACACATGGGTGTATGTCCTTTGTTGCTGAGATTTATTGATAAAAACAGTACAAAAAATCAACCATTTGTACACATTTTTACAAATAATTATAAAAAGTGAGTGAGTACATTTCAACATTTTCAGCAATCACTCACAATCCTGGCACTGCCATGGTATCTGTAGTCTGCATTTACCTTGGCTTGGCTTCCTGATCAATTGTCCACTACCAAAAGGAAGCCAAGCCCTGTGATCACACCTTGTTTTGTTGTAAAGGGTGGCAGGGCTTGGCTTCCTTTTGGTAGTGGAGCATTGATCAGTCGTCCATTGTGGCATCAATGTGATCACACCTTGTTTTGTTGTAAAGGGTGGCAGGGCTTGGCTTCCTTTTGGTAGTGGAGCATTGATCAGTCGTCCATTGTGGCATCAATGTGATCACACCTTGTTTTGTTGTAAAGGGTGGCAGGGCTTGGCTTCCTTTTGGTAGTGGAGCATTGATCAGTCGTCCATTGTGGCATCAATGTGATCACACCTTGTTTTGTTGTAAAGGGTGGCAGGGCTTGGCTTCCTTTTGGTAGTGGAGCATTGATCAGTCGTCCATTGTGGCATCAATGTGATCACACCTTGTTTTGTTGTAAAGGGTGGCAGGGCTTGGCTTCCTTTTGGTAGTGGAGCATTGATCAGTCGTCCATTGTGGCATCAATGTGATCACACCTTGTTTTGTTGTAAAGGGTGGCAGGGCTTGGCTTCCTTTTGGTAGTGGAGCATTGATCAGTCGTCCATTGTGGCATCAATGTGATCACACCTTGTTTTGTTGTAAAGGGTGGCAGGGCTTGGCTTCCTTTTGGTAGTGAAGCATTGATCAGTCGTCCATTGTGGCATCAATGTGATCACACCTTGTTTTGTTGTAAAGGGTGGCAGGGCTTGGCTTCCTTTTGGTAGTGGAGCATTGATCAGGAAGCCAAGCCCTATATATAGGATACAATCTCACTACACTTAGCCTAATCCTTCATTGCCCTGAAGAATTCTGTGGTGTACGGACCTCCTCTCCAAGGAAAGAAAATGCAGAGAAGACTCACCACTCAGCAGGCCTTGGAAATGATCCTGAGGGAAGTCGACCCTTGTGACTCGGATGGAGAAGACCTACAAGTTCAGCCGGATTCGGACTCAGAGCTGTCTGATCAGTCTTCCGGTTAGTTGCATTTCATGTTATTTCCTATTTCATTTCAAATAAGTAAGTGGATGTAGTTTGTAAGTAAGATATTTCAGACATTATTCTGATACAGAGGAGGAGATACTGGACCTTCCCATTGCTCACAATTTGAATTTGTTCACACTGCAGATGAGGAGACTGCTTCTGCACCTAAAAAGAGAGCTTGTTTGGGGACTGAGACAGCGAAAGATGGCACAGTGTGGCGTGAAGAACAGGTGGGGACCTCCCGCCATGTGTCAGGTCAAACACAATTGCAAGAACAATCATGCCACTGTGCGATGTGTTCACTGCAACAGATACACATGTGGTAAATGCAGACTACAGATACCATGGCAGTGCCAGGATTGTGAGTGATTGCTGAAAATGTTGAAATGTACTCACTCACTTTTTATAATTATTTGTAAAAATGTGTACAAATGGTTGATTTTTTGTACTGTTTTTATCAATAAATCTCAGCAACAAAGGACATACACCCATGTGTGTTGATTTCTCCCTAAGATGGCAAACTGAAACACTCCAAGTTGGTGACTTTTGGAGATTTGTTTCCCTGGATGATTGAGAATGCATCAAGATGAAACAAAAGGAAGCTCACCGCTTTTAGCAGCTCCCCCACCCCCTCATCCACACACCCCCACTCCCCTCCCTCCAGAATTCCCAGGTAACAACCCAATTTACATATGAATGACTAGCCAATTTAGCTTCCACTTGCCTGAAGCTAAAGCTTAGCTAAAAGCCTACCAGCCATTTGGCTGCTCTCCGGGTTTTAAAGGTAGAAAAGCCAAATGGCTGGGCTCTGGGCCTTCCTAGTGTTAACTCTGAACCATAATAAGCTGCGAGACAAGAGACCTACAGCTTCAGCCAAAAAAAAAAACTAAACGACTTCCACAAATAACTGGGGAAAAAAAAATGTAAACAAGGATGTCCTCTGCACCTTCTCTCTGTGGAAGACTTATTTGTTTTCATCAAGCTATAAAATCCTGACATTCAACATATGTTACAGAAGCTCTACTCCACAGTACCCGGCCCTGCACTGTTCACGACTTAATCTCTTTCCAGCCTCAGTCATCAGCTGGAGACACACACAGGGACAAACACAAATGCAGCCAAGCAATCAGAAATGTAGCATATTTCCATAATGAGGTTCAGAAGGTGAAACAAAGTTCTGCCCGCCTGCTCTTCATCTCTTCCCATTTCTCTGTGGGTGGTCTTATTAAATCCTCTCCATCGCCACGACCTCCTCTTTCCTCTGGCCGTTCAGAAACTCATTAGACTGCTGGAAGATGCTCATATCCAGGCTATTTAATCCATCTCTCAGGGCTGTCAATCTGTCTCTTGAGGTTATTTTTTACCTTAATCTCAAATAATCAAACTTGATCTATTGGGAGTACTGAGGAAGCTGTTGAGGTCTGGAGCATATTATGAAATCTGGCTCAAGCGAGGGAAATGCAGGATAAATATTAATATGTGTAAATCTCTCTTTTGAGTGCTACCTGTCCACTTATGTAACTGTGAGCTCTTAAATCAAGCTTCTTTACTATCATCTTGAGGACCGTTTCATCTTTTCATCTGGTAAATCCTAATTTGTCTAGACAAAATTTAAGTAGTTGAAATGGGTGGCATAATGACAAAGGGTTTATTATCACTCTTGCGGTTTTGGAGGCCTGTGTTTGGACCGAATCAGGAATACTGAAGGGTCTGGCTCAAAAAAGTTGCTCAATTTCTCTTACTCAAGCTGTGCTTTGTTCAAAATGTTAATTTTACGACTGAGCAGTTTACAGACATGGAGACAGGGACCCATCATATTTCATTAATGCCTGTCATCTATACTTTAGGAGGTCAATAACAAATATTTCTACTGGTGCCCAAAGCAGAAAAATGACCACAATATATCTGCTGAAGTTGATAGGGTTGTTGATCAATACCAGTGACTCGACCATTACTCTGTCTCTGTGATAAGATTTTTGGCTTTCAACGCTTCCATTTCAAGCCCTTCTGTTGCTGAGCTAAGAACGGGGAAAAAAAGATCCACTGGACTTTAGGGAAACTCCCGAAAGTCATAAATTATTTGGCACCTTTAGTCGCAGAAGAGCTGCACTTTGCACATTCATTTTGGTTTTAGGGCAGGAAATGGATAAGAGTTCAGTGTACAGCAGGAGCCAGTGGACAAATATATCCGGGATATTAGTCAGACCACTGCAGCAGTGCTTGCTTCTCAGAATTCAAAAGCATTCTTAGTATTCTATTAGTTCAGCTGATTGGATCTAAATCCAGACAAGTGAAAAGCCTAAAGTGGAAGCAGCCTACAAATGTACATAAAAAGCATCTTAACATCACAAAGCAACAGATCTGAAAAGAAAAGCTCCTTTTATTTTACTTCTAGAGCAGCAACAGCTGTTAACACAAACTCTGCATATTAAAAGGTTTTTAGCATTAATTTGGAGTCATGTCTCGGACCGGCAAATGCGTTAAAAGCATTTTTCCTCACATGTAATACAGTTTTTGATTTTGACAGGACAGTGAGGATAAGAAAGGAAAGAAAACGCATGGGTAGATTCAAACCGTGGCTTCTGCCATAGCTTGAAGAAACATGGATTGCTTGTGATACCCAGTGAGATATACCAGCACCTAAGGTTCATTCATCTTTTAGCTCCATCTTTGGTCTCAACCACTTCCTGCAACAAAATCATCCAACTCTGTAGCCTCTAAATGGTTGCCTTTCTTCAGAACTACCTGCTGCTGGAGACGAGATGGGCTTACAGTTGTCGTCCTTGAGCTGCACACAGACAGCTGGAGACACACCGGCTGATAAGCTATCCCTGTTATAATTCATTGAAGTCCACTTGAAGTCCAATCCAGCAGCAGTGATGGTTTCCATTGAGTGTTGAGTTGACATCTTCCATGCAAATACACGCAAATGCAATAACCAAGCAATGACCAACGTGCTACACCAAAATTGCAACTCCAGTGAAACGAATGAGAGAAGTTGGCATAAATATAAAACTAATAAACATGAGTTTAGCTGCAAAGTAGCTTTATTAACCTATAAAGAGTGAGAGTTTATTGCTAATCCTGGAATAGCTTTAATATTGGCTACTTGCACACAACACGAACACTAAACAAACTGGCATGATAAACTTGCTTACAGTGACTTCACTTTATGGGGGCAGTCTGAGAAAGCTACAAGGGTTTTTTTCCCACCCCGACCACAAGTGAAATCGCAAAATTCAAATAAAAGTACTCATAATGTAATTTGAATTAAGAATTAGTCCTGGATGTTAACTTTTAAGTGAGATCTGAACTCCTGCAAAGGTTCATTAGATGTACGAGCCACCCAAGACGTAATATTATCCTCAATCACATCATTAGAACTAGAACCAGCAGACATCTGGGCCTTTTAGGAATGCGATCAAAGACCACTCCAACCATCCAGGGATGGTTTAATTGCTACATTCAAATCTTATTATTTCTCTTCTTTTATGTCCAGGAAGTTGTATTTTAGACCTGTGGTCCACCTCATGAACTGCAGATGCCATCTGAGCTGATTTTCAAAACTGTACAGGGACAAACCCGCCTCTTAGTGTCCTTATAGTTCAGCAAAAGGCCCGTATTTGTGACTCACCCCCTCCCATCAACTTATGACTTCTGTTGAGGAAAAGACTGCGATGCAGAGCCCGTACTGCCAATAAAGCCTCAGTAAAAAGGACAGAAATTGAAGTTCCTCTGTTGGTAATTTAGCTGCTCGGTGTATATTTCGATCATATTGCTGCTCTTTTGAGACCTCTAACTCGGCAGTTTCAAAACAATTAGACCAGAAAAAGAGCACAGAGACAGATGCAGCGTAGCAAAACAACCATAATAGCAATTATGCTAACTGTTCTTCCATCTCTGCAGTTTACTGCCGAATGCTCCCGAGGTTTGTGGAACTAATTCGATGAATCAGGTGTGACTGGAGGTGTCCAGTTTTTAGTTTTAATCTCACGCCTGCAGCTCATTTCTTAAACAAAGGATCTGGATCCAACACAAACAGCAGATTATTTCACAAAGCTGTTTAGTGTTGTCGTGAAAGAGTTTTAAGGTTGTTGACAGAACTTCTTTGCCGACTCCCCACTAGCAGTCAGACCACGTCTCCTTTCCCTCTGCAAACAGCTGACATCTTGCTTTGGATGTGCCGGATGTGTCACTGATAAGGACCAGCAGTGTGGTCTGTATTCAGAGCTTCCTGCTGGTATCAATCACTGTCAGGATGCTTCAAACCCACTAAGCTCCTGTTCTCATGGGTTCTAGAGATCACAAGCTGCAAGTCATCTAAGAACAGGATGTGACTGTTAAAGGGCTTTACTGCCTGCTTCCATTCACACACACATTCCTGGGTTGTGCGTTGCGAGTTATGATGTGGCTTTTATGAAAGCTGACACATTTACATAGTGATAATATCCTGTGACAGTTATTTAAAGTTTCTTGCAGGTCTTAATTCATGGCAGGACATTAACTTGTTCAGTGGCTTTGCTCCTCTAAGGAGCAAGGATGTGCCCGAGCAACCATCCAGATGTTTAAAATTTCCCTGGCCTCACTCGTCAATCACGGAAATACCAATCAGCTAAACTAACTAGTCATATCTGATTTGTGCACATAGTTGGTTCAAATGTGTCCATCCCAAAATAGTTAACACTGCACCTTTGTGGTGAGAATGTTTAAACAAGCAAGAGGAAAACACGTGCACCACGAAGTTCTGCAGTTCTTTGTTTTTCCACTTCAAACATCTGTATGTCAGCTGTGTGACTACTGAGTACCAAATCAATCAGTGGCAAATTTCAGTCCCAGAGCCTCAGAGAAAGACCATGTGACATCACTTCTGCAATGTGTTGAAGAACAAGCAACACACAAACAGGGTGTGGTTACAGGTGTGGTTACACTTTTCAAAACTCAATGGAGACAATGTCCAAAATACAAAGGTGTCCATGGCAACAACTAATCTGAGGAACCACCTGGTCAAACACAAAATACAACAAAAAGATGAAGAGAGTCCCACATTTGATATTCTAGTTCAAAGTCACCAAAGGACCTGCAGCTGACTTCAGCACGTCTGTTAACAACGTGTAAGAAGCAAATGATGATGAGCTTCTGAGACATTAACAGCTTCATCGGGATCGTCTTCAGGAATTCAGATAGCTGGTTAAGCTATTCTTAGAAAAAAGGGACTTTTCACAATGACATTAATCCACTCGACCCCACTGCTCAGGTGTGCAGGCTTTACCTGCAAGGAAAGAAGGCTGCTGCTAACATTAATCAGTCTAATATAACTATGGGTGCGTTCAATGTCACTCACAGCACAAACATATTTCACTGATCTTTAAAATCAATGCATACACTAGTCCATTTGTTCATGTTTTTGTGGAAAGGAATTCAATTCTGCTTTTTCTGTGCAGGTTTAAGGAAATCTAAGCCATGAGTGAAGACCGACCAATCACAGACCTTTCCAGACCAGATCACTTGAATTATATTAAGTGGAATAAAGAGGGGGGAAAGTAACTGCAATTGGCTAAGAAGAGGACTTTAGAGAGTGGGGTTTGAAACCAGCAATTAGTTATTTTTCTTAATTTGTGAGGCAACTTCACCGTGGTTCATTTTAGGCCTTTTCTGGAATATTAACTACTGCAGATTTAACCAAACTCATTGGAGCTACAGCTACCAGATTTTTAATGTGTGGAAGCATCATTGTATTACTGTTTAAGAAATCATTTTATGGTTGCACTTTTAGTTTGAGTCTTTACTGTAACCTCACAAATTAAGAAACCAACACTCTACTCCCCTCCATCCACTTTAGATAAAAAAATAAATAAAAATGTATCAACCTTCTGCAAACATTTTCAAGTCCACTCCACTGAAAAACAGAAGCACAGCAGTTTAATACCCCTGCACCAAAGCCATCGCTTTCTCAATCACATCACTTTAAAAAAAAAGCCATCAGTATTTGAAAACAGTACCAGTCAAAAGAGTGTCCAAACATGTGAAAATTAACTATGTATGAGTACACAAGTATAATCAGACTTGCTTCGGGCTGATTAGAGGCATGAGGAAGCATGCTAGTCTGAGTCCAAATGTGTGCACCCTGCTGCTGGGAGCCGCTGTTTTTATCTTCCGTGCCATCGTGCTGTGTCCTCTCCTGAATGCCGAATGGATTCGGGGGAAATCACTGTGGAAATCGCACTAACCGAGATGACACAGAACATTAAGAAACTGCCAGGCTGCAGGCTGCATCTCAACCCATCACTCCTCCTTCACTCATATTTACTCAGTTTCACAACCGTAGGCTGACTACGGGGAACCCATGGGTTCAGACCGTCTTACACTTCTTGACATTTTCTCCTCACATTTTCATCTCCTCTTCTATTTGCCTTCCTTCTCCCAATAATCATTTTTCTCCCTTAATACACTTCTGGTTTGGCATCGCTCCGACTGCTGAACATCATATTTGCTCCTCCTTAATGCCAGCCGTCTATTTTCCATCTTCCCTCTACAAATCCTTCTCTCGGATGTGGTTCTTGCATATTCCTCGATCAGTGTATCCAAAGTGTGTGGCCTCTATTTGAAACTTCAAATAATGAGTATAGCACTTCTGATATCCTTGAAAATGTATTGTTCATTTAGATTTAATCAAAGCCTTGCAAAAAACTAAGTGTGGTAGATTTATCTGAGTACTTAACTCTTTTTTTCACATAAAAAAGACAGTTTATAAAGTTCACCCTGTGATTCAGGAGCTTGTAGAACTTTTCTAAAAGACTGTATCAGTCTAACCCACACTTATTTACAGCTTTGCTTCAGTTCAATATTTCAATGCATATTCTTGCAATCATGATACATAACAAAGGAAAATATAACACTGACTACTCTGTTGGGAACGAGCATTCACTTTGTACCTTATGTGATATGCGGTCCACATTATAGAAGAATTCATGGACATGCTTAGATTAGTCCTCCAAAACGCGAGAGGATGGATACACACCACTGAGCAGGAGACACGGGAGGGAAAGCACACACACCGAGTGCAACCTAATCTCCTCTTACTGGCTGAAGCTTCTGCTTTATTCAATAAGCTATGAGCTGCTGTATGATGGCACTCAGCTGGACTGAGGCCAACATGACGAAAGTACATGTGATGCAAGAGAAAGAGTGAGAGGAGTAGTTACTGAGATATTGCTAAATGTATCCAGTCGAATGCCACTTATTACTTATTGGGGCAAAAGTGAAACAACGAGTGACCGATCACTGCACTTCCATCTATCATCGACACTCTCCTATCATACAGGCTCTCGGCGGGATTAGAAACTATTAGGGCTGTCAATTACATGCTAAAATCAGATTTACAGCCCATATAGTGTCCTAGAAACTATACTAGCTCACATGGAGCAAAAGAGAGGGGTGTGTGCACTGATCTGCTCTGCAGTCTATCACAGGGTGAACACAGACAATTATTCAAATTCAAATTCAAATTTTACTCATAATATACTGAAATATGAATATGGCGGATGTTAATTACTAATTTGGAAACGCTGAGGCAGACGTGCCACGAACTGCAGTTCCTCTAATGGCCACTCGAGGCAACCTCCCCACAGACTCCCACGTTAAAATTTCTAGCTTTACAACAGAAACATACATATTTACAACATGCTGCAAAAACTTGTTCTTCTGTTAAAACTTTTATGACAACTTGCCTGATGATGCTTTGATGAACGTGCTTATTGAGACTGACATATGTCCGCCATGCAATAATAGTTAAAAATTAGAAGCTAAGACATGGCGGTCGTTTCCATCTTTTATCTACAGCAGGGGTCTCGAGGGCCGGTGTCCTGCAGTTTTTAGATGTGTCCGTGATCCAACACAAATGATTCAAATGGCTAAATGACCTCCTCAACATGTCTTGAAGTTCTCCAGAGGCCTGGTGATGAACTAATCACTTGATTCAGGTGTGCTGACCAGGGTGAGATCTAAAAGCTCAGACTCACCTCTTCCGTTTTCCTTGCCCTTTCAGCTCAGATTGCACTACATATAAACAGAGCAATTTATACCAAAACAACCATGTTTGTTTTGGTATAAAACATGGAAAAATTAGCATTCCTCTGGGATTCACGGAGTCCTCTACCACCAGGACGTGCGTTCTTTACTGACCAGTTTTTTTACTGGGTTTATAAAGACTAGAAGCGTAAATGAAAACTTCTGACTGTGGGCAGAAGCTGGAACTGATTTGAGCCCAGGCCGTCTTTTCTGGATTACACCATTTTTATTTCATCTGTTCAGCCCTTAAAGAACGCAAACCTGCCTGTTACATGTGTTGTTCTCCGCTGATCACTCTGTGGGGGAGCGAGAGAGCGAGAAAAAAAAGACACATGTCCAAATGAGCCAGAAATGAGTTTCCAACGCTCCCACGAACACTTCTTTGTTGTCTGATAAACGACTAATACTGGAGGTTAATAGGAATTCACCAAACAACTCGTTCTGGAGGTTAATGGGAATTTGCCAAAATGACTAAGCCTCAAGGTTAATGGGGATTCCAGTTCAGGGCTGCAAACAGCTGAGAGGATAAATTGGCAAATTTGCTACGGAGGAAATTACAGTTCCAAAGGCGCTGAACCGAAGCGTTTTTTAATATCACCTGGGAATGAATTTTAAGAGCAACATAACAACGTAAATAATGAAAACAAAGCTGCTCCATCAGCCGGCTGTTTATAAGTAACGACAGATTTTAAACTGCAGCTACAACCGTTAGGATATTGGCTGTTTGTAAAAGCAGAGGGGATGCACATTTGTTCTGCCATCTTTGCTTTTTATTAGAGCATTTAAAGCACTTTAAACTTAATTTGATTTAAATCATTTTCTGAAAGCTACTTAGTGAAGATGGGAAATTGCACCAATAAACACACAAAGCAGCTTTACTGGATGGCTGACGCACACTCATCTGCACTTGGAAGTGCCAAATGCTTCCTCCTGCTCTCAGTTTAACTCATCAGATGTGAAGAATTCCAGACGAGAAACACAGATAAAATGCCACGGCACACACAAACATATTTGCACACATGCACGCATGAAGCACAGACCACCTCGGGAGGGCTTCTCATCACCGCTCAATCTGTCAGCCTGACAGAGAGACGCATAGTTTGTCTCTGTAATGCCAGTACAGAGACAAACTGGTGTCTAGAGGGAGTCCTACAACAGGTAGACAGATGAGTGATGCATAAAGCACAAACAATCTTATCTAAAACTTTAAACTGATCATTGTTCAAGCTGGAAAATATGAGAGATGGGATAATTCAATCATCTAATGCAAGTTTCAGTCCAACAAAAGGCACTTCTCAATACTCTATTTTGCTAACAAACAGCTGTTTTGCTGTGTTTTTCCTTCGTGTTGTTTGTGTCATAAGCAGTGAGTCAGTGATTTGCAGCTTAAGATTTCAGGTTTAGTGGAACCGAAGGCTAAACAGCACTTCAGTGGACCTGCAGTCTGGACTATATTTAGGACGTCTAGACATCTTTTTACCTGCAAATCACCAAATGAATGCTTTCAACTGAATTATTTCATGTGTTCACACCAAGTGGGAAAAACAGCTCCACATCCTCAATTTAACTTAAAATACAAACTTCGGGTTAAAAACACCTGGACTCGAGTTTCATCAAGCTGCGAGAACAGGGACAAAAATGAGATGCCTCCAAACTGCTTTTTCACTTTTCAGAGGATTGAATGAAACTGATAAGAGTTCAGTTCAGGCCTTGAAAAAGAAAAAAAGAAAAAAGAACACAACCTTTACCTGGTTTACTTCATTCATTTTAGATCTTCTCTTTTTACCTTTTCATCCATTAACAACCTCCTCGCTCTTATTGTGAAAGTTCAGTTGCTGTTAACAGCCATCCCCGACGAACACCATGTCATGGCCAGGTCACTGCTGTGCTTTGACCTGGTCATGGAAAGCATTTAGCTGCTTTCCAAAAATACCGTCCCATTCTGTTGTGGACTACAGCTGGAAACAGTAGCTCTTGTTCTCTTCTGTAAAGGAGCAGGCTCACACCACAGGCTGTTGTGTGGAGAGAAAGGAAATTACTGTTCTCTCAATGAAAATGCTTTGCTGATGCCAGGGGTCAGAGAAGAAGTGTCAGGCTTCTTGAAGCTGATCAGAAAGCAACAGTAACTCGAACAACCAGTCATCCCAAGTATGCAGAAGAGCATCTCTGAATGCACAACAGGTTGAACTTTGAAGCAGATGGGTGACAGCAGCAGAAGACCACACCAAGTGCCACTTGTGTCAGCTAAAAACAGGAAACTGAGGCTACAATTCACACAACACAACTACCCAAACAACACAACTACCCAAAATTGGAAAATGGAAAAGTGGATGATAACACACCATGTCACAAAGCTCACATCATCTCAAACAGTTGCCTTTAACATGCAGATGACTTTGCTATACTCCAATGGCCTCCACAGACAAAAATCTCAGTCCAACAGAGCACCTTTGGATTTTGGTGGAACGGGAGATTCACATCACAGAGGCGCAGTCGAAAAATCTGCAGCAGCTGTGTGATGCCGTCATGTCAACATGGATCAAATCTCTGAGGACTGTTTCCAGCACCTTGGTGAAGACTTAGGGCAGCTCTGAACACAGTATTGTGAACGGCCAAATAGATAATGATCATTACCATCTATGATGCACCAACTGGCACATCTTTACCAAATAATCAGTATCAACTCCTTGCTCTGGCTTTTTTGCTTCAGACTGATCACTTGCATACATCACAGAACCTAATCTAGTTTCTGAGAATCATCAGCACTTTTACTGATGCTGGAAATCCAGTAACAAATCTTTCCACGGTCTTCTTTTCTGTGCCCGACTCTCGACGTCTTTCCAACAGGCTACGCGTCAAGTAATTAACATCAATGACTTATCTGTCAGAGGCACACGTGGGCATGAGACACTGACTGTCAGGAAGACAACAGAGAGAGACAGAAAGACAGAGAGAAATAAAGAGAAAACAAGGCTCCATCAGCTCCATCCTTAAACTACTGATAGTGGTTCTGTAGATAAGACTATAGTTAAAACCAGCAAGCTGCGACAAACTATGTCTTTAAAACTGTGTGTGTGTGTGTGTGTGTGTGTGTGTGTGTGTGTGTGTGTGTGTGTGTGTGTGTGTGTGTGTGTGTGTGTGTGTGTGTGTGTGTGTAGGTCTCTGAAAGGAATTTCATTTCCAATACACAGTCTGTTGAGGGTCCAATTTCCTGAGCAGTGTAGCGGAGCGCTGTATCTGGAGTGTGTGTGTCTGTGTGTGTCTGTGTGTGTCGCAGCAAGCCAGAGTCCGAACCTCAGCAGCAGCAACCAAGCAAGTGATGAGCATTGCTGGGAAGAGGAGACAGAGAAGCAGAAAAAGTGAGATGCCGAGGGAGGCAGGAGAAGGAAGAGGCAAGAGACAGCGGAGAGTACAGAGATGGGGAGCAGGCTGAGGTGACTAAAGAGCAAAAAATGAGGACAGTGTGTTTAATGGGAGTGACAGACCAGAGCCTCTACACCTACCAATCACTGCGCGCACACACACAGCAGGTGAATCGTGTTTTAGTGAGCTGAATAGCAGCCAGACAGCTTTTCTCCAGCATCAGAAGCTTCTCTTATCTGCACGACAGACGCTCTTTTCTGCCGTCCTCTTAACTACAGCTGCACTCGTGCACACAGCTCGTACTGTCCTTCTGTTGCACAAGAACTAATTATCAAATCAGGCAGCGGCTGTGTCATTTACTGCTGATATGATTAATATAAAAGCTGCGCATGTGGATTAGTCAATACTACGCTTCTCTGCATTAGTTTTATTAAACTCGGGGCTATTTGTTAGTGCTGTGTTGCTTATTATGTGCTTTTAAATGCTGCTCTAATGCATTTCTCTGCATTATTAAAAGCACTTTGATTCGCCCATGTGTTTGAAAGCTTGTACACACTTAAACTTGCCCCGAATTACACCAGCAGTTCAAGTGAAGACCCAGAACAAGCTTTCGTCTCCGCTTTTTCCTCGTTTGGTAAATTTGCTCCTTTTTTTAGGTGACAGATGAGAACAAATTAATGCTGACTCATGAAAAGCATCTCTAAAGACTAATCTAAAGATAATAGGCGAGCAGCCACAGGCTTGTTTTTGTAATCCAAAAATCATCATTGAAAAAGAAGAAAAATGAACTCGCTGTGCATTTTCAACACATTCTTCCCAGTGCTCTACTCTAAAATAAAGTTATTCTGACCTGAAGTTAAAGTTAAGCAACCCTGCTGTCTCAGAGGCACGCACCAGAATGATACACAACATAACAAGCTATAGTACAGTCTAAGGTGCACCTCTGAAAATATTTTAACTGGAAAGTACTCAGAGGTAAATAATAGAGCAGTCTCTTCTCAGCAGAGCACTACATGCTGCATAATTTCATTAGAGTGGTCCTCCAGATCTCTAACACCAAGACCTGCAGTCCAAAACGGTAAAGTTTGAGTTTATACCACCAAAGAATGAGTCTCACTGGAGAGGACAGAAGGGGTGGGACTAAACATAGGATAAAAAGTCTGAAAGTTTGTGTTTCTTTGAATTCTTTGTGGTAACAATGTTTCTTGGCTATAAATCTCATACTGTTGGAAAGTTTATCTCCTCTTAAATGGCACCAAAAATGCCTTTTTGTAGTTGAGCATGTAGGTTGCACTAATATAAAACTTGCCAAATCTTCTCTGCCAATGCCAAACAGCTTCTTCTGTTATTTATTGGACTGGATGATTGAAGTCTGTAGAAACTATTTATTCATTGAACAGACAGGGACTTCGGTAGGATGTGGAAGAACCTGCAGCCTGGCACCTCCTCATGCTGGTCAACACCTTGGTCATACACTGCTGAGGGATGGTCTCATTCTTCGACCAGCATTTGTCACAAGCCAGTCAGTCTGGTTATGTTGTTTACAGAATAAGCCGTTTGCCATAAGCAGCGAAGATTTGGCAAGTTGTTCATGGACGCAACCCACAACTGCATTTCCCCACAACAAAGAAATAATCGACCAAACACAGATTTCTTTACTTTCTGTGCTAAGTTTAGATGTTTAGCAGTGACTGAACATTTTTAGCAGACAATCAACTGCAGATTGCGTAAAACCTGCTAAAATAAGTTGCCAACCACTTGAATTATGGCACTTTAGATGTTAGTTTGTGGCTGGGAATACGCCCCCTTGTAGAAATGCACATGAACAAGCAGATAGGCATTTGCTCCTGTTATACTGTTTAACCTTCACTTGGAGTCTGCCTAGTTGGTGCACTGTAGTTTAGTGCCCTGTCTGCTCCTAACAAAAATAATAAAACAAAGAAACAGGCAAACTGGCAGGCGCTCAGATGTCGGCATAGAGTCTTGTGTTCACATTCTGATGAAAAAAATGTACATCACTCAGATCAAAGCAGACTTTCTCATACTGGCAGAAGTTTAATCTCCAACACTGATGTAACTCTGACCAAAATGGGAGAAAAAGAAATTAAACAGTGAAATTGAAAATCCAGTCTGCTGGTAGACGGGGCACGCTGACAAACGCCATGTACATGGGTTACAGAACTGAAGTAAAACACACCAATCATATCACCATTTGGCTCTGAGACTTGTTGGTATTCGCACAGTGCTTTAGCTCTAATAGTCGTGCTGATACTTGTTTACATCGCTTACATCCAACTGCCGCCTTCTGCACCGCCAACCACTGGACGGACTGAACTCCATGAGGTCTCAGATGATGACCCCCAACCCTGTTTGTCAGAGAAAAGCAAAAACGCACAGTTTTTGATGTGTGGCAGTCAAAATATATTTACCTTTTTCCCCTCTTACTGCCAAGACTTTGGGGAATACATTTGGAAAAAAAAGCAAAAATTTGCATGTTCTGAGAGCAGATGGTTGGGGGCGGAGGTATCACCACCAACATGTGACGTCATTGTGGCCATTTCCATCTTTTACACCATCTATGTAAAAGGCTGAGAAAAAGATGAATGGAGATTATTTGAAACTGTGGATCATACAAAGCTATTAGTTGAAAATAATAGGTCCCTTCCGAGGATTAAAAGCGGGGCAAAGCCTTCATACGTCCCACTGTGGTCCAAATCCTGATGAAGAATCATTTGCGGTCTGCAGACACATGGTAGAAATGTAAAGACATGAAAATGACGGGAGAACTGCCAGCATCGGCCTCAAAAGCCTTTTATCAATCAAGAATCCCACTTTTAAACTCCTCGCTCTAACCTCCTCTGATTCCGCACTCCTGTCTGTTTCACTTTCGTCATGCCTTCGCCCTACCCTGAACATTTCTTTCTCCTGACACAACTCTTTCCTCCATGACTGCTCTGATCTGTTTGCTGCAAAGTTTGGCATTAACAACAGCTGAGTGCACATCAAATATTCGATGGAAATCCATGAAACGCCTGGAGATCTATCAGTGTCTGTGTCTGGAAAGATAAATCAAAGTAGAATCGAGCACATATGGGCTTCTGGAGGCAGATAACAATAGTTTTATCTCTGCAGTTGAAGCACACAGAAAATACATTGTTAGAGAAGTTTAACCACTTTAATCCATTACCAAAAAACATTTTCCAACAAAAAAGTACAAAACACAGAATTTAAAACTGAAACATGCTCAGAAGTAGAGCACAGAAGATTAACACAATTGTGTCATTTCCAGAAAACTCTTAGTATCATCATAAGAATTGTTTTTATTAACACCATTCAAATGCTAACAACTATGCAGCTATGTGCACTTTTAATTGTAATGCTAAAATCAGAATGCTAACTAGCTTGTAATACGAAAAGCTTCTGATATTCCAGATTCAAACTCATCCATCAGAGGAAATGATGCCATTTTGCGATGTCAATGATATAGCGACGTCTTGTGTTGACATTCTCTGGGTTGTGCAACAACACAAGACCAGAAAGAGAGCAGCGTGTCTGCCTCTGATGACGATTTAGTACTTTAAAAAGCTACTTTGAGGAAGTTCACCAAAGAACAAAACTTCTGTCTTGCAAAATATGCAAAGAAAAGTTTTCCCAGCTCAGCTGACCACTTAAAGCAAAAATATAACTCCATCAACTGCACCCGAGTATAGAAACCAGCTCAACTTTGACAAATCAACCACAAATCTAACCAGCCCTGTCAGCACCATTTAGTGCAACATCCCAGATTTTACTGTATGATGGGAATTTGTGCAGCTCCTGAAGAGTTACAGGGTTAAGTTTAATAATAATGATTAAAGTAAGCAGTTAATCTCTACTTCTATTGAAAAGTTCCATGAAAATGCCACCTAGACTACTTTTTTTCCTTGGCTAAATGCAAATTTCTTTAAATGTCATGATGCAATGTTGAGGCTATGCCACTCACCCCAGCAAACAACCCTCCCTGGAGGGCGTAGAAAGAAAGCCAAGCACACATCACGATAACGCAATAAAGTTGAAGGGGGAGATCAAACTTTCACACATTTATTCATTTAAGTCTTGGCAAGAAGGCTACTTAAACATATCAAAATGACAATTTCAAACATGAATACCATCGCAAATATGTTTTCATCTGCATCTAAAGCAGTTCTGCTCAAACCCTCACTCATCCTGCTACGTTGCTCCTAATTCTTCAACCGTGATCTAATTTAAACCCAGAGGCGTTTGTTTGGGAGATTTCTGTAGCTGAAATGGATAGAAAACAGACATTTGCCTAAGAGGTGGAGCTTGTTTTGGTAATATGCAGGAAACCTCACACTGATATGAGACAGACTCACCCACGAGCACACCCAGACAGCGGTGTGTACGTCTGTGTCCTTGAGAAATAACCCTGAAGCAAATCTGTGTGTTTATCAGTTGCTGGCATTGATGTCCTCCTGTTTGGCAGCTCCCTATCCCTCACACTCACTCACACACACACACTAATGAAATGCAGCTTTAGTATGCCATGTCTGCCTCCCGTGGAGTCACACACATGCTATTTCCCCATCTACATCACTCACACATTTCCATTTCAAACCCCGTAACATTGACACGACCTTGAACTCGAGCCATTCACACCATCCTGAATTGCTTCCCTCTGATTATTTTTATGCCAATCAGCTTTCAAATTCAGCTAAATATTGTTGCCGCATTAATGCAAGATTCCAGCTGCTCCACACTTTGGTTTAACAGGAGGAGCAGATGATGGAGGGGAAAGGACCATATGCATCAATATGCTGTTAGAGTAACTTATCACTCAACCCATTTTTTATGCTATATGTCCTCGGATACAAATTCATTTTCTGAATATGTAATGGAGATATTTTTAAGCTAAAACTCGCCGCTTCCCAGGTTCCACCTCCTCTGAAGTCAGTTTGAGAACACGTATCAGGACAGGACAGCTTTTCCTCAGTGTTAGTAATGTAATAGACCAGATCAGCTATAAAATTGCTTGGAAACACCGAGTCCTGGCATTCATGTAGACCTTACTCCACACACTGCCCACTAAACTTGGTAGCAGCACTCCCCAATGGCAGCGGCCTCCCAAGTCGGACCACAAACCTGTCAAACTCTCTCAGCAGCATCTCGAGGAGCAACAGAGAGCTCAAGGTGTTGACCGTGCCTTCAAAACTCCTACTTCTCTCTTCAAACAGCGATTCTCAGGATGGACCCGCTCCAAACATCCTGATGCCAGAAACCACAGGACGCCATTAAGAGGTCCTTTTGTCCTTGAGCCCACAGGTCACAGCTGTTTTGATGGCATGATCTACAAAATTTTAAGCAATTGGTTTTATTGTTGTGGCTAATCAGATCTGCTAAATACAACTATTAGGCAGGCATCGTGTGTGTTTTTAGGGGTGTAACTGTTCTCCAGATGCACAGATTTGATGGTTCTCTTGGCGAAGGGAACGAGTATGTAATCGTCTGTTTGTTAGCAAACAGACGATTACAGTTTTCAAGATGGCACTGTAAAATGTTGTGTGATGGTAGATGTCAATAACAGTTCGAGTGGATTTAATTTTAGTGAAAAATAAAAAAAAAATCAGTTCAAGGTTGAGGTCACACCAAACATGAAAAATCTGTAAAAACCTTCTAGACAATTCATAAAAAATTTGTAGCTAATAAACAGCAGAATAATAGACTAGGCCTTGGGGGACCTTGACCTTCATAGTTAACACTCAAGGTCACAGTTCACCTTGAAAATAAAAATTTCAAGAAACCACATTGAGTATTATGTCATATGAAAGGGGGTGGAGAGAGCGGTACAACGCGCTTTATTTTTTTCCTGAGGGTGCTTGTTTGGATTTTGTTACCTTTTCCAAACTTTCACACAGAACCAGCAGCTCAGGGTTTGAGCAATTCACAAGAATTGTGAATTGCTCAAACCCTGCTCACTGAAGTATCTTTTTCCACATTTTTAATCAGTCTTCAGAACATCTTCCAGCACAAGACTGCAACATGAAACCAGTGAAAGTCATTTAAGCGTAAGGTTTAACAAGAAACTGAGAAAATTATGATTTCTCGTGGGAGTAACAGTTAAAACAAACAAACAAAAAAAAAAAAAGCCCCAAAAAAACTGGAGAATGAAAAATGAACAGCCGCAAGGTGGGATTGGACAATTAATCAAAAGGACTTCAGTTTTGAAAACCAGACATTACAAAATAAATAAATAAAAATAAAATACACTAAGGCATATCAGCTCACACCTCCTTGCGCCAGTACATGCTCGGTGTACTTTTAAGACCACGTCCTTCTTTCTTTGTCATTTTTCCATTTATCGTTTTCTCCATCACCTTTTCGTCATGCTGGCAGGATGAAAGTTCCAGCAGGCCTCAATGTCATTCAGCTGCCTCCCAATGGAGCCTTTTGCAACTTCGCCGTCGTTCAGAACCAGAAACGAGGCCAAATTAGAAACCTTGGCATCAAGAAAACCTCCAAGAAATGCACAAGGCAGGAAGGGCATGACCAGCCGGTTATCAGCAACTGAACTTTCAGAATAAAAGTACGCGATTGCCCAGCAGTTCATCCACGACAGCTGGTGTTTATCTCTCAGATAGATTTAAGAAATAATTATTGAATGTACTCGTGTGGCCATAAAAACTTTGTGTGGGAAATGCTAAATTTCACATCTCATCTCTATTCTGACAGCAAACAACACGCGTGTGTTCAGCTCATAAGCGCCCAGCGGTTTTTCCACAGTAGTTCAGTCGCTCATTTACATCCCACACAGTCTAAAAATATTCATCTTCCTTTCCAGTTCCACTTATGCAGCTAAAATGTTCATTTAAATACAAAAGAGCTGCATACATTGTTCATCATTTATCATATTTACTTGAAGGAAGCGGCTTAGTTTTCATCGTATTGGATGTAATTCTGTTGAGCTTGTCTTGTGTTTTTAAAGAGGCTCTCTAAGCTCTTGTACACTTTGGATTTACATATGTGATTTATGCTAATAAAGAATATTGAGAACATCTGTGAAAAAAACTAAACAAAACAAACCATTTACCTGCCACCCATGGAGGCAGGTGAAGATTTTTGTTTTAGCTGGTTTACTCTGAGCAGGCTGGGATGGCGCCGGTGTTTTAGTAAGTCTGGCTGTTTCTGCTGTGAATGACCCGTAAACCCGTCATCCAGTGCTGACATGACCGAGACGTCCTCGCATTCCTCCACAATCAGACCTGCAGCCACGAAATGTCAACACTCAGCCGCCCGCTGCCTCTCTCCCTCTGTGTTTATCGCTCTTCCCAACCAAACGCCTCTCTAATTGACACAACATTAGGCTTGCTCAAGAGCAAGATGCATGTAGAATATTTATCAGAGCGGACACAGTCAGCCAACCTGGAACAAAAGTCAACAACCACTCGGATTTTTTTCTGGTAAACTATCACTCAAAATGTCACTCATGGGAGTCTTAATTAAATGCAGTATATATGCTGCCAGATTTTGGGGTTTTGAAATCTTTTGGTGAAATGCTCCTTTCCTTTCTGGTTCTAAGCATGCTTTCTTTATTAGCTGGGTGGAGTAGACCTAGTTCGTCATCCACTATGAAGAGAGGAGGGTGGGCTGCATTAGAGAGGCTGGAGAGATGAGGAAATAGAAGATGACAAGGGGGGGGAGGAAAAAGTGCTGAGGAGAACGGGTGGGAGGTTAAACGAGGAATGAGAAGAATTTAAAGGGATGATGAAAGGGAATAAAATGAGAGCAAATGGATGAAATAAAAAGAACGACGGAGAATAAACGCAGAGAAAAGTGAGGAGGAGAACCAAGGTGGGGAGCTGACAGAGGGGCGTTTCTGGCAGTGAGCACTTTCCATTACAGGCAAAATAAAGTGATACCATATGACTAATCACCTCATAACTGGAGCAGGACACACACACACACACACACACACACACACACACACACACACACACACACACACACACACACACACACACACACACACACACACACACACACACACACACACACACACACACACACACACACACACACACACACACACAGAAACAGAGGGGGGTGAAGTACAAGAGGAGGAGGAGAAAAAGAACAGAAAGTTGAGATGGAGCAAGAGTGAAAGAGGGGAAAGGGTGGAGGAGTGGGCTCATTCGCGGCAGACAAGCAGACCTGCAGGAAATACCAACTGATGTGAGGAATCACAATAACACACAACAGGAAATAACAACCGAAACAGAGCAATAAAAACAGCTTTTCTGGAGACTGCACGGATAACAAACCAGAGGAGCACGCAGAAATCTGTAATTAGCTTTGGCAAAAATATACTCTGTGCTAATTGTGTTTACTACAGCTGTAAAAGGTCAGCACGTGTGTGTGTGCGCACATTTCTGGTTCATCTGCAATCAGCTGAAGACCTGAAACAGTCCACTAATTATAACTAATACGCCAATCAGCAGAGGATTAATCATGAGCTGTTTTCACAACTGAATAATTGAAATAAGGAACTAGTTGCTCCCTCCAGTCCATCACATGTGGTGGAGCCGCTACAAAATTTCTGAACCAAAGCAGCTCTCGAATCAGAAACTGCAAAGTGCCTCAAAGTTATCCAAACCCATCAGCTGGCTGAGAAATCTTTAAAATTATATTGAATTTTAAAAAACAAAAACAAACGAACAAACCAGACAACAAGAGTTTTCTGATACTTAATGGTTATCTATAAGAAAACAAGAGTAATTAAGTGATTTTTCTGTTACCTCAGAGTCCGTGTCAGTAAGAATGTTGATAACTGAATCATTGAGACCTCATACAGGCCTACAGATACAGACGTGTTGAAACCCAACTGGAGACTAATGATCGAAAGGTTATTTAAAAAAATAAAAATAAATAAAACAACAACAACAACAACTCTGTGGGTTGTGAGTGGCTGCTACAGGTCAGTGACCCCCCTGTAACACTACTTGTTGAATGCTGTCATTAGCTACAATTGGTTGCGAGGGCATATCGGTGGTGCACTGAAAATCCTCCTCACGATCGCGTCCATCTCCTGCAGACTGCTGCGGACGTCCATGGTTATCATGTATGATCCCAGCTTGTCAGCAAACACTCACCAGCTACTCGCTAAGCCGTTGTGAAACTTGAAAAGGTGCCTTCACAGCACAAGTGGGAGCGTTTGAAGCACTTTTACTTTAAAGGTGAACATTTGTATTACACCTTATCAGGTTTTACTGAACATTCTGGTTATTTTAAGAACCACATTTTATCTCAATGCCACAGTAATGAACGGAGATGCTCTTAGAAAAATGGGAGGGAGCAGAGTAATATCCAGCCATATATGTGGTTGAAGTTTCCCGTCACGTGTTGCCTCAGATCTTTGGATTCCTGCCACTTCCATGTTCCTTGTGTGTTTGTTGGAATTTCAGATACAGATCTGGAGCGGATGTTTGTCCAGGCAGACATGCTCCGTTTCAGATCTTACCCGGTGATACACTACCAAATGAAATGCACGACCAACTATTCAACCCACACATGACATGCGGCTATTTACTGCTTACGACATTCAAATGGAGGTTAATACAAAGGGGCAGCAACACTGTAACAAACAAGAAGCAATTACAGGAAAACAGACACACAAACGCACACAGAGATGGATGAGAGACAAATGTCCTGACCTTCCCACAACCTTCCTGCCTCCTTCCCCACCAACACTAATTACCACTGAGATGCTAAAATGACCTAATGCGCAAAAACACTCCAAAAAAACAGAAATAAAACAAACTGTCCAACTCAATCTGCAGAGCTCTACACATGAAAGCAGATTTATTGGAGAGCTTCACATGCAGACCGAGCCAGTCGTGTTCAGTGTGGTGCATGTGTTCAGTGAAGTAAAATCTAACATGTGGTTTCATTTAGTCGTAACAATGTGACTGACTGCAAATGGGTAGAGCTCCTTTATTTCCACTGCTGTGTGCGAGACAGAGATGTAAACGGACAAAAGAGACAAAATGAAAAATGGAGAAACAACAACAAAAAAGACACACGCACAACAAATGGGGCTTTGTCCTGAGAGCCAGTTCTATTTTAGTCGCACTTTTCAGCTGCTAAAATACTCGGATTTGACCCGTTCTGCTTCTCCTTATTTCCTCTTGTATTTATTCTGTTACGACAATGTATGCTCATATTAAAAAGCTTTAAATAATGAGCTCAGAGTATATGCAAGTAGTCCCTGTGAGTCAAAAGCTAATCCCCCACATATGAAGATTTCCTCTCTACAGCTTTGATCGTCACCAAATTGCCCAGAGTTTGTTGCACGGAGGACCCCAACTTGTCTGCAAACACTTGCTAAACTTAAACTTAAAACTCAAAGTCAAACTTAAAAAGTGGGACTTGACAAATCGAAATCAGAGACCGTCTGCCCTCAAATCAAAGGTTATGCGCCTAACTGCTACAACCCACCAGCTCTTCAAGCTTACAGTTTGTCAGGGCCAACCAATCACAAAAATTCCTCTTACAAGGGAACAAACTAAAAGCTCTTTTTTCACACAACGATGAGGGACTTTAAGTTTCTTGTTAATAGAATAACAAACACCTAAACAACAAATAAATGACCTTTAGTTGTTATTAATCGTGCACAGCTTTAGTTGCTTTGCTGCTCGTAATAAATGACAGTTGACGTGAAGTTAGATAGTAACATCCAAATTCAGCAGGACATCTATCTACGTAACTACAACTACGTACTAACGCCACATATCTACGGTTGGACGTCTGAGTCTCCCCCTGCTGGCCATTAGAAAGAACGCATGCTTCACTTCTTAAGCTAC
Organism: Rhamphochromis longiceps; assembly: GCF_057381845.1. NCBI lineage: Eukaryota > Metazoa > Chordata > Actinopteri > Cichliformes > Cichlidae > Rhamphochromis > Rhamphochromis longiceps. Next base: position 22,747,567 of record NC_140573.1, on the reverse strand, counting down.
ATCCATGTTGTTCACGGTTTAACAAACATATTGACAAATTGAACATATATTTTAGAATTTTGTTTTGCATTTTTTAAGTATTTTAATATACTTATTTCTGACTTAAACACTTTTAAGAGGCTCTTTTTAAAAAAACCAAAAAAAAAAACCCAAAAACACTTTGTGAGATTTAATGCAAATGTTTCCAGGAAGAAGCAAATAAATCCAAGGAGAGAAGGAAAGGAAAGTAAGACTGATGCCAAGAACCGAAAAGAAAAAGAGCAAGGCACGGAGCCAACTCATGCAGGGTCAAAAGCACAGGAAATGAAACACACACACACGCACACGCACACGCACACACGCACACACACACACACACACTTTATGTGACCCTGATGCCTTCAGCATGACTCAGAAACCGAGAACAAGGTTTCTGCAAGTAATCAGGCTCTGAGCTCACCCCCTCCAGAAGCTTGGAAGAAGCTCCAGAAGAACTTCATAATGAGAGTATTAGATGACAGACAAGCCCACATAACAATGTAGGGAAACAGTTGAAGTTAAAGATGATGCTTTACCTTAACACCGATTCCTAACTGAAAACATATTCACATTTCTCTGATCAGATGAAGGCAAAACACAAATTTGTGTAATAAAGTGGTATTAACAGATCTCCTGGCCAACAGGGGGCAGATGTCAGACATTCACTGTAACTTAGCTCTGCTTTGGTCTTCACTGAAATATTTTTAGGACTCAAAAACATAACAACAGTTTTCTTTTGCCTTTTTCATAGCAATGCAACCTCAAACTCCCCCAGCAGGCACCAACATAACGCAGACTATATATATATAAAAGATGGATGTAGCTACAGTGAAGTCACCAAATTGTTTTGTAGCCAGAAGTTACCACATTTGGAAATACAACAGGTCCCATTATCTGTCAGTAACCCCATTAAAATGCTTCAAAAGGCACCAAGAGACAGAGGGCCAAAGCATTTTTATAACAGGCTGTAAACACATTTATCCCACCTGTAGTTAGACTTTTAAACAATGGAGCCTACGGGACTGACTCACTTTTGGAGCCAGCCTGAAGCGGATTCAGGCTGAGTCTTGAAGTGGCTTCATTTCTCGGCCCTGGTGGTCGTCAGAGGATGATGGGGATGAAGGTGAGAGGGTAGTCTTACTAAGCCATGAGTTGTTGTTTTTTATCCAATAATGTTGGAGAGCTGAATGAACCACCAACGAACTACTAATGGAGTTAACTTGGCATCCAGTGATAGGATGTGAGAAAAATATGACATCAAAGGAAATTGTAGGATTACCTAGTTAGCAGTAATTGTGTTTTCATAAGAAAATACAGGAGAAACTGGATAATTCATAATCATCCTGAACTTGATTCATTCTTATAAAAAAAAAAAAAAAAAAAAAAAAAAAAAAGCAAACATAATGTCACAGAGCTCTGTCCACACTGGGAAGAGCTCTCCTTAAATAACCAACACACACAGGCACCGGGATATTGGAAATGGGAGCCTCGGCAGCAGAGAGCATGTCTTAAAATTATACAGCAGTCCCGGTTTTCAGGCCTTTTGGCCTCCGTTTCGGAAATGAATCCGGTGCCTTTGATCAGAAGCTGGTAGTGGGGAGCATGGCTAATCAGATTTTCAGGTATCCACCACTGCGACAGATGTAAACAGGCTCCTTTCGCTTAAACCAGAGAGAAGTCTCGCAGCTGCATAATCGTTTTGTATTCACAACACAGGTCATGAACTCGGCAGCAGACTACCTGGCAGAGAAAAGGACAGACAAACAAAATGTGGAAGGTGGGTGTTGGAAGTGTTTGGTCTGAACAAAGTGGGTGATCCACAGTGAAAAGGAGAAAGGTTAAGAAGAGGCCAGAAAGCCAGGAAAACTCAAGAGAGCTGAACAGATGCTCACCCAGCAGGTTAAACGTAGGACCACACAGACACACACAATCACAAAGCCACATCTTACAGCTGCAGCAACTCCGCTAAACTGCGTTAAACCTTTATTCAAGGGTAACGCTGCGTCAGAGCCACTGGAAAGTACTGACAGCCTCTGATTAGTGTGTATGTTTTCTCCCCACTTCCTGCCCTCCTGCAGCTAAATGGGAATCATTCGACAAACATTACTGTAGTCTTCTAGGGGGAAGGAGCTGTTGACCTTTATTTGGCTCAGAAAGTGCCTGTCCTGTTACCCTGTTAACATCGATTTAACCTGGTTAGACTTGAAGAATCAGGCTGTACTTCAGGGCTAGATTTAAAGAAAAAAAAATCAAGTTATAAAGAAATGCAGGAGAAACGCAGCTCAAGGAAAAAGCAGCCAAAAGCCACGCTAGTGAATCTGCGAATGTCAGTATTGCTATGCTAACATGCCGGTTATAATTCACAATCTTAATACGTTCCCCATGTAACACTTCAGAAAAAGACAGAGGGGGCACCTAAGTCAGCAGGGACTCGTCTTCTGCTAACCATAAATGTTGTGTGCAATGTTGTTTATTTCTGCTGAAAACTAAAGCCCTTTAACATGGGAGTGTATGGGGACTGACTTGCTTTTAGAGTCAGCCTCAAGTGGGCACTAGAGGAACTGCGGTTTTTGGTCACCAATCTTACAGTCAGTTTACTAACTTGGTTTTCACTCCATGTAGTTTATGTGACCCCATGGACCTGAGAAGGATGGAAACACGAGAAAACAACCCACAAGTTAACAGCAATAAAAACAAAAAAGCCTATAATTTTTATTTTCCACACTACCGGGCATAATTTTACCTGACAAAGTCCTAACAAAGTCAAGGAAAGGTCTGCCAAATCCAAAGGACAGAAGAAAAATGAACAGTGAAAGTAAAATGAAAAAAAAAAAAAAAAAAAAAAAAAAAAAAAAAAACACAACAATAAAGAACTTGCTGATTCAATTTAAAATGTGCATGCTTCATCTGTAATCAGCAGTGTGTGTGTTCATCATGATTACCATCACTGCATGAACAGTGGCATGGTGATTGCATGATAAGGACAACAAATAGTGCTTCCACTTACTAAGCAGGAGACTCGCAGCTTTTCATACTAATTCATGCAAAAAAACACACACAGAAGGCTGGAAGCTAAACACGAAGATAAGATTTACACAGAGAAATGAAGTCAAAGCAAAGCAATCCAGGCGTGTGGGACAGTGCTGGAGTTAGACACTCAGATGTTGAAAAAGACAAAATAGTGGAGGAAAGGACAGCGGTTTGAGGTTTCCTTTGGTGGAGACTAGAGGTCAAACTGCAGCCATGAGAACACACATCCACACATCCTTCAGCTCCAGCCACACTGCATTCAGGAGACAACTGTGTGTGCAACCTCCACCACCTGGCTTTTCACATGTGTTAGAAGAGGTGAAAAAACATAACACTTCAGACCGCATGAGAGCGGGCCGCCTCCCACCTAACCCACAGTCTCATGGCACCATGCAGGCCTGAAGCAGGAGTAAGTGCTTGTGTCTTTCACACCGTGTTTTATGTCTGATTGTCACACACACGCACACGCACACACACACCTCAGCTAACAGCCAGCAGTATCAATGAGATGCCAAAGGAGCCTGCAGACAGGGGGTTTGGGGTGCGATCGCACTGATAGATCAACATGGACGCTGCCACACATTCAGCTGAAAATGCAGCTCCGTCCTCACTTTGACTGTTTCCAAGAGTTTGTGGAATAAAAGCTACAATTGTTAAGTTGTTAATACAACTTATTAGTCTACTCTTCGTGTGCAGCCATTATTACACATAATAAAGTGCTAACAAACTATGAGGACGTTGTGAAGGCGATTAAAGACAGCTGACATCTGTCCATCTATGGGCACTAGGTAAAGGTAAAGTGAGGGTGAATCATTCATCCACACAGGAGATAACAGAGCTGACTACATGCAGTAATAGTACATAAATGCAAATTGAGGTCTGTAGAAGAGCGCCAAGTAGTAAGTAGAATACAGTTTAGGGAAATGTGTCCACTGTGTTTAGCAAAATAGGCAAATGTCCATTATTTTGTAAACAGTAAACGCTCCGTCTTTTATACAACCCCTTTTCTGCTCTTATCGACCACTTGGAGCGCTTTTCTCCAACCACAATCCCACAGCACTTTATTCTACAGTGACTTAAAGTGGATCCATTTGACTTGATTTCAGAGTGTAACAGTGCAGTTAGTTTCCCCACTTTGAAATAATCCTTTTTTATCTCTCACCGGGAATTTTTGCAGCTTCTCACTTCACACTGTGTGAAACACTGTTTTGGCTCCTCGACCCATCCCCTTCAAGCCGGTGGTTGTCAGACTTTCCCTGCCACACGACAGTCATTACCAACAAAAAAACATTCAAAACCAGTTTGCAGTATTTGCATAGACTTGTCTCCATGCAAACTACAGCCGAATGCAGGAATCTGCCGGAGCAACCGGCAATCACAGGGACGTTTTTAGTGCAGCACGTTCTTTGTGTGACCTAACAGCCAGCAACCTCCAGCAAACCCCTCACCAACCAATGAGGTACGGCTGGGTATCAATTTTGGGATTTTTAGAGTACCAACCAAACTACATCTGCACTTAAAAGCAGCGATTCACACTAAAATCAGTCAGCGCCACATTTCAGTATCTGAGCTTTGCCAGTGTTGCTCTTGCTAACAGCTGCAGGCACATACTGACCATTCAAGCTAAACACACTGAAAACTTCAGACTAGGTAGAGCTCTTTTACACTTTGGTATGAAAGTTAATGTAACTCATCCTCAAAGATACCTTTAGGTAACGTCAACTTATCAAATTTTACAACCGCTTACCTATCACATGCACACACTCACTCACTTACTTTCAGGGCCATCTTCCATACTGCTTGACACTCAACTCGACACTCCCTGTGTGGGAGCAACTTTCAGAAGAGGACGCGTGGTTTTAATTACAGCCCACACAGGAAGACCCTCTCACCTCTAAAATACTCAGAGCACCAGAAGTCTGTTGACCTGAATTGCTTCACTTGCATTTATAAGAACAGTTCTCAGACATGTTTGCACATTTGACACAAAATAGGACTGCGCTGTATTCTCAGGCATCAGGTGTTTGTGGGTTTCTCGTTACGAGTCACAGATTTAAACACCGATACAAGGTTTCAGTTAGATAGTGAGATAGACTAAAGTAAAACATGGTAAAGTCCCACAGCCAGAGAGCACATATCTTACACCATCACCCTCAACTAAAAAACAAATCCCCCGTGGAGTGATGAAAACTAAAAGTGCAACATATACCAACAGGATTAGTGATTAAAACACATCTTATGAGGAAAAGCTCCTATAAAGAGCTTTATTCATCAACCATTTTTAACTGATTTTATTCTTTTTCGTGGATGAATTTGTTGTTTGGATTATGAAATGGTCCCAGCGCAGCATCTTCAGTTTCACAGCAGATGAAGAAAAATACAAAAGCTTCACCTTTGAGAGTATTTGTTTAAATACCTGCCTATACACACGTTTCTGTGCACAGACAGAACAAAGCCACACAGAGAGGCAGTCTTGACCGATTTATGCAAACTCTATTTACTTGGGATTTTGATAAATGGCAATTGCTTTTAACAACTCAGTTGAATAGATTAATCCCTTTTATGCATATAAGGAGGATTTTTTTTACTTTCTACAAGATGTAGGTTGAATCGCTGGCATCATTTGTCCTTTGGTCCAAAAAAAAAAAAAAAAAAAAAAAGTACCTAGGCATTTTTATTAAGCTTGGTGGAGAGGTGGCGTGTGAGTAATGGAAGAAGAATCTTGAGGTCAGTTTATGCTTTACTCCATATCATCTTGCATTTGGTCTAGCCCATTTGAATTCCACCCTTAAACGTCCTTCTGATTGGCTGACATAATCATAAAACATGCTGACTGCATTTAAGGACATCCGCGCTCAGTGACATCATACAGAGACCAGAGTTCAGAGTGTTGAGACAAGAAAAGAAATTTAAACATTTTGTTTTGCATCACAGAAAATGTTTAAAAGTAGTAACTTATTCTATCAGCAAGCAAAAATCTAAATTTAAAAAATCCTCATAGAAAAGAAACTTCATGTATAGATAAATTACAGCATTTTTACTTTTAGAGAACTCACAAAAACATCAGTGGCGTGGACTGAACTAAAAAACTGGATCCTACATTTTCCAGAGTGCAATGCAACAGCCACGTAATGCTCACTTTATGGTAACCTCATACATCTAGTTTGTACTGCAGGAGTACAGTTACAGCCAGAGACACAGCTTCTCTGAAACAAGTTGAGGGATGCCCACATAAATCGCTGGTAAAGAATAACTCAGACCTAACTTGGTAATAACTCAGCGTACCTGTAACGAACCTGATGTAAACCGGTATAAAGAGAGAGTAAAGAGGACTGTAAAAAGTTTCACAGCTCTGCTTTTATCATCTTAACCCATCTGAACAAACAGAAAGCAGTCAAGGACAACACACACATACCTGCTACTCTTTGTACAACAAACACAACCTTCAGCCTTCAAGCTTCAACCTGGAAGCATGTTACACAAAGGCACTGTAACCCAAAGGCAACACAAATACACGCGCACGTAATCAGCCTCTAAATGCTGTCCCATGTGACCTGACCTGACAGCAGTAACAACCATAAACTACTGACATAAACTACTGCCAGACATTCTTGCAACTAACTCTCATTTATTATTTTTCTAAAAAATAAAAGAAAATATTTAAACATCTTCATTATTTTTCATCTAAATCTAAAATCTAGAAAATGGGGCTTTGGCTCACAGACATTATTCTTACTTTGCTGTTTGGAACATTGGTCAACTTTAATGTCTTTTTTCTTCTGCTGCTCCCTTCAGGGGTCGGCACAGCGGATCATCTGCCTTCATCTCACCCTCCCCTGGCGTCCTCCTCTGTCACACCAACCCTCGCTTCATCTCTCGTACACGGTCCGTTGCTTTGGATGTTGGTCAAGTTTAATTTAAGTGCCCATTATTATAACAACATATGACAGAAAATAAGAAAAAGCAGAGCAGAATCCAATTAATTCATCAAAGACTTGTTTTGGCACCAAATTATCTTTGCTTACCATTTCATCAGGTTCTGGTTATCTGAATCTCAACTGAGGACGAACATGTGGCTCAGTCATCGATAAATTAACTCCTATCATATTTCCTGTATGCCGGATGCTCCTTTTATCTACATTTCTTTTGGAGACAAAACAAAGCAGACGCACTGCAGTGATGCAACATCAACGTAAGCAGCGGTAATTCCCAGCTCATAATGATTTTATACAAAGTATTCCCGTCCTCTGGCTGATGCCCGCGGCATGTAGGTTTTTGTTAAATTTGGTAGCTGATTGCATTAGATGCAGGGACTTTGCTGTGGCTTAGAGATCTGATTCTCTTTTAAATGGGAAGCATGGTCTAAAGATTTTTTCTAAATAGACACTGGTCTTGTTTTGATACGGATAACCTTGGAGATTAGTTTTTAGCACGTTTCAGGCCTTATAAGACCTTCTCAGTGGATTTGTACAATAAACCCAGTAACTCCACGTAGTTCAGACATCAATACGCTATCAAAATCAGTTGCTCAACATGGGTGCTGCATTAAAACGGAACATGCCCATGCTGGTTTCCATTAAAGCGCCTTAATTTGAGTTTTAATGGTGTTAATGTCTCCAAATGATTTGTGAATGAGGAGGAAATGGGGCAGAGGTGAGCAGCGAGTGAGAGACAAGGAAAGGGCAAGAAGAGGAGGAGACAGCGCTGCTGCTTCATAATCGGATCAAGCAGAGGCCGTGAATGGAAACAGCGTTGGATGACCGTCACAGTCTCAATGCAGAAGCAAAAGCAGGAGCAACACACCAGCAACATTACGGCTCCGTCGGTGTTTACACAGGATGCGTTCAGCCTGGTGCTGAGCTGCGAGGAGGCGGCGCTCACAGAGGAGAAACAGGATGAAGCGACAACTTTTTAGCCTACTGTAAAGAAGACCTTCTCAATAGGTGTAAATAAAGTGGTCGGCGATCATCACAACATCTGAAGGCAGCAAAGGCAGTCTTGGCAGCAGCTGAACCTCCTCCAGGCGATTCATAATGTCAGGTAAAGGCCCAGAAACCCAATATAAACTAAATGACAAAGCAACCCTATAGGAACAGACTAAACTGAATAATAGTTATAGATTTATAACAGATGTGTAAATGCAGACACACAACGGTCAGAAGGAAGCTTTTAGCTCCATGGAGGAAAAATTCAAGAACTACAGCAAATGAAGCAATCGGACGTCAGATGCTGTGCAAGCTCTAAAGATTTACTGGTACATTTGACTCCAAAGTCCAGTTTGCCTAATCTAAGTGATCACTGTGCAGCGTGCACAGTTCAACAGCTGTCTCTCTGTAAGTCACTATGCAAGGCCAAAAAAAAAAAAAAAACCCAGAAAAGGAAAAAAGTCACCATTTTCAGTATCACCCAAGTACCTTACAGGCTGCCTGGCAATCAGGGCCCAGCCAACTACTGGATGACCCCGTCTCCCTCCAAAATAATAAAAATAATTGTGTTAAATAAACAAGATTCAAATTTTTTACCAAGACCAAAATAAATGTGATTTCTGCCTCAGTCAAGCGGCCCAAGAATAAGCTTTATGAAAGCAGATTTTATGGTGGAGCTGCTGTAATGGACTGCATTAGACTGCGCAGGTGCTCCCAATAAAGTGGTTGCCGAGCACATGTGTCCTCCATGAATATTAGCCTGAGGATAGAGGCTTGTTTTACAAGCAAAACTATAATTACTAAGAGTTACAAACACAGGTGTGTTTTGGTGGGTTAAGAACTGAATTTTAATGTTCCACTGTTTAAAAATTTAAACCTTTTGCCAAACAGAAGAGCCACAAGACTGCCACAAGACACAAGACTGAACGCAGAAAATCAAAAATCTCGTTCAACTTCTCATGAAAGAAGGAAAAAAAGCAAAACTACTCAACACCAAAAAGAAAGATTTAGAAGTGCATCAATCTTTCTAGTATAATGAACCTCCTGCTCCTCCTGTAATAGGCCCGTACAATAGACGTTAGCAACTAGAATAGCAAGTAATTAAAGGCATTGTATGAAATTAAATGGAGATAAAGAAATGCTGGCTGGAATCATTAGACTGAGGGGCATTGTAGCTCTCCTCCCTCAGTCCTTTTTTTTGTCTTTTCATGTTTTCTATTCTTTACCAAGCAGGCAGCAACCCTTTATTCATTTAATCATTACTCTGCTCTGAGTTTGACGCTTCACATCTCCGAGCACGCTGACTGACGTGACCCTGAATTAACAGAGAGAGACATAGACAGCCGGCAATACCCAGGTCGTTAAATGGCCCTCTACGCTTCCCACTCTTCATTCCGCAGGCAAATATCTATCATCATAAACTGCCGTGTGTGAGACAGAGATACAGAGTATGTGTGTACGTGTAAGCAGTCATGATGATGAAGTTAAAGGGCAGCTGGGGTGAAATAAATGGCGCCCGATGGTGCAGCGGCCTTCGTGCACGGCACTCCTGGGAGTTCTGCAAAAGCGTGATGCTGACAAAACAGACTTACAAATTGTTCAATCAACGAGACAATGCGATCTGACTTGATGGGATCCATTTTCCCCCTCCATCTCCCTCCCTCGCTCTCTCTCTCGGGGCTCCCCCTTCCTGGGTTTTTGTGATGTGGAGGACAGAATGGAGAAACAACGGGAACAATTTGCCAAATGTGTGTGTCGCACACAAAGCTCCCCTTGTGCCATTTGGGTTTCTTCTCCACGAGAAATTGCCTGGAATGTGTACGTGCTTTGCAGTATTGAAATTTCCTTGAGAAACACTCAGACAAATCAAGTCTCATCATCACTAAGTGTCCACAAACACAGACTTTTGAAATACTTTTACCGGCAACTGTCAGCCCAACTAAAGCATAGCTATAGAGCAGTAACATGGTCAGACAGTGGATAGTTCAGATAACACTGGGCAAAAGAAAGCTTTGATAAGACTTCCTGTGAATAGGTGAGCAGAAACTCAGCTAATAAAAGCAATCGATAATCTTTCGGCTTCTAAGTGAACAAAACGAGGAGAATGTATGCTATCATAACCAGAACATAGAAATAAAACACACGTTTCTAGCTTTCTACAAAGATATACTCACTACTCATAAGAGTTCCTTCATTATTATAAGGTCACCCTCTCTACTTTTAAGTTTAGACTTAAAACTTTACTTTTTCATAAAGCCTTTAGTTATGGCTGGATCAGGTGACGCTGAATCCTCCTTCGGTTACACAGCAATACGTCTAGGCTGCTGGGGCATTCCCTTGGTGCACTGAGTGTTTCTTCTACCCTGTGTTTGTACACCACTCTGCATCTAATCATAAATTATTATTATTATTATTATTATTATTATTATTATTATTCTTTGCCTGTCTTCCACAATGTGTCTTTGTCCCGTCTTCCTTCCCTCACCTCCCTTTCTTCCTGTTAAAAGGGAGTTTTTCTGTCTCGCCGTTGCCAAGTGCTTATTCACAGGGGATCAACAAATTGTTGGAGTTTGTCTCTGTTATTGTAGGATCTCTTTTTTTACTTTATAAAACACCTTGAAGCGACTGTTGTTGGGATTTGGTGCTCAAGTCAACTCAATGCAACAGAGACTGTCATTGTTTCTGTATACAACTCTTCACCCACTCAACACAGATTATTACAGGGCCATTTGTAGAGTTCAAATTTTAATGACCATAAAATTGTCAGACATCTAAACCAGCAAAAACAAAAAGATAAAGATGACTCCAAACCTCATATGCAACACTAATTTAAACTTGTCAAGCCAAGCATCAATAAAATCTATTTTCCTCACCTGGCAGGACGAGCATAGAAACAGACTTTTGTCTTCCGCTGAGGATCAACAATGCTTCAGATGAAACTTAGTTTGACACGTTTCCTCTTGAGCTCACAAATGAATTTATCACTGGAGGAACTGTCAAAATGATTGAGCGACACAGTAATTGTTTGCTGCAGTTCCACTTTGCAGTTCACACCCGTTCGTAGCACGAGCTGGCACGGGGGGCAGCAAGGGTTCATGTACAGTTCAAGACATTCAATTAACACACGCTCAGTTCTCTTGTATTCTTTTGAGAGGCTGTCATGTTTCGCTTCTAAAAGGCAGACGCCATTCAATGTGAACTGAACCTTGAGAAACTCGATGTCAGCACTTACTGTGGTTCTGAAGTCAGCACCCGCTAACCCATTAGTACCAGCACAATATGATAGTGTACATAAGATAGTTAATGCAAATGACCTAAAGGCAATCATACCCGTCCAGTCTGATTAGCTGCAGAAATGTAGACCAGTATTATTTTTTGACGCCAAAGACGTGGAAGAATAATTTCAAATCAAACAGCTGACCAGCTCATCAGTGGTCTCCAGCTTCTAACCCATAATGCCATCAATAAAATGTTGAATTTTCAACGATGGAAAACCAAAACTTTAAAAGAAGATATGGAAGAGCAAGTTAAGGAAAACCAAATGCCAATAAGCAAACTGGCTCGCAAAAAGCATCAAGATTAAGCAGGTTAAATACTAGTGCTGTGCAATACTGCGATCGATCCAGTACAAAGTAAATACAGGGACAGTACTGCAGATACTAATACTGATCGTTTTGACAGTGCATGTTTGAGCACAGTTCAGCGAGCTGCAAACTGAACTCAGACTGCACTAGCATCGAACCAATAACAATGACCCTTGCTGAACAGCCATTGCACGCACTGGAATCAAAGGACGGCAGCTAGTGGCGGTTATCGCTGCTTTATTTATTTGAGTCTTATACTGATAATGGCTTTAAACTGCAGCACAAGCTGACCTGTACAAGTCGTGCACGTGTAAACGCTTTAAACATTTACACATGCACGGCCACAGAGAACAAGAGGACTAGAGCACAGGTCGGTAATCAGTCAGGCTGGCTTCTTAAATCACCGCTCTCCACTCGGAGGCTCCCTGACAACAGCAGCATAATGAGAACGGCACATTAACAGCTGGACAAACAAAACACAGAAAAGCTCGTCCGCGTACACGCCAGCCTCAATCAGTGGCTCCAGACACACAATCCAAGAGGCAGGCTTGTTTTAGCCTCCATGAGAGCATTTCAGGGCTTAAAATGCACTCAGAACAACCGCTCCGCAGTTAGAAAGTTGATCATTTAGCATCGTTTTCTGCGACCGAATCAATTTAGGCCTGCTTTCCCCCACACCTGCCTGGTAGAGGCGTTTACAGAAATCAAAAATGATTCTGCTTAAAAGTGCTTCTAAAACCATAAGAGGACATGAAAGGAACTGAAGACCGGGAAGTTATCATTTATGGACTCATTATTTTATCAGAGATGCACATGCTCCAAGCACAGTATAAATTCACATTCACATAAATAAATAAAATAAATGTCTGTTTCACAACTGCTGAATTATGATGAGAGGCTCTACCTTTTTTCTATTGTGAACACCTAGCGACAGACGGCTGAATCCCTCATAGAAAACCCTCCTCAGAGCAAAAAAAAAAAGTCAACTTTTTGATGTTTCTGGAAGCAGGATTTCTTAAATACACTGACAAGACTAAAAAATATTCAGAGATGAAAAGAGGGAAAGACGAACAGAGAGCACGCAGCTCTTTATCTTTAAGCCTGCTACAGTTTGCTGTTGTTTATTACCAACAGGCTGCATGACTGAGCGCGCTCATTATAATGTAAAGGAAGTGTGAGACAAACGGAGCAGCAATGAGCATATATCAAAGGTGTCGGCATAGTGCTGGTGGTGCGGGTGGTGCAGGCGGTTGGAAATAAGATGAGGAATCTCATGGATGATCGCTTTAAGAGGCTCCACATGAAAACAGCTATACGTTATAAATAAAGTGTAGTCTCTGAGTGGAGGCTCAGAAACACGGGAAAAACTGAGTCTAGACAGACTTTACACCAGTAAGCACAGACTGAAAACAAAAGATGGTCACTGTGACATCACCCGCCAGTTTGAGACCTCCTGTTCCCAAGCGTCAAATTTAGCAACATGAACATCATTATCTTGGTTTTGTGCAAACAGGCCATATTTGGATGGAGTTCTATTCATCAGCTGACACAAGCAAGCCTCATTAACAAGATGCATTTATCTGATACGCCGCATGTATCAAAAATGCTTCAAAAGGCACCGAACCCCACAAACACAGGACAGGCCCAGCTCAACTCCCAGCATACAGGCAATAATGTATAGTCAACATTCACAACTCCAAACGTTAGAGTTTAAATGTGTGAGCTGTAAAAGATTTATTGCCTGTGCATCTCTCGCTCACTTCTTAAATTAGCTAAAGAGATCGAAACTTTTTTGTAGCAGGTTGCAAACGTGTTTATTTCTGCTGGACATTTAAAGATGGCAGGCTATGGGGACAGACTCACTTTTGGAGCCCACCCCAAGTAGCCATTAGAGGCAATACAATGTGTGGCATTTGGCTCATTGATTATCTAATCATTTGATTCATAATAACTATTAAATGACAGAAGAAATACATGGAAAAAAAAAAAGCATTTTCCAGAAGACAAAGTGACTAACTGAATATTATTAGTATATTTTTATGCCTACTGAAAATTATTCAGCTCAAGTAAATTAATTCCACCTTTTTCCAAGTCTAAACCCTTTGTCATGTTAATATTATTGGAATAAACATCCTTGCTAGAACTGCAACTAATTAAACACTGAGCAACCCACTGGCTGACGGCCTGGACCCTCATTCCTCCTCCTTTTTTTATGTTATTATTTTTAAATCCCTAACACTTCCTGTTCATCTCTGCTCTAATAAAGCATGCGGTTTGAATGCATTACCTTCCACTGTCTGAAACCTCACAAGCATTTCTAAGTGTTTAGTAACATTGCAGAAACCTTGGAGACATAAGGCTACATTACTGCACAGAAACAGGACTGGTTACAGATCTGCAGCTACATTTCATTTCACTGTTTTAAAATAAGGAACTTTTTAAAATATTTCATGGAATGGCAAGAGTCAAGTTCAACCCATGACATACCAGGAAGGACGATGTTGTGAGGTGATCAAAGGCCAAAAGCAACTAGACAAGTGAACAAAGAAAAGTCTAGCTGAAACTATTACCTATTACCGTGAGTCATCCAACAGGTTTACTTCCTGTGAAGTTATGCACACACACATACACTTGCTTAGCCTCGACTAGCCAATCAGAGGAGGGCTGAATGTCAACTTGACCTGCTGTTAGCGCAAGTGGGAGGGGGAGGTGTGTTAGTTTGTCCATGTTTTGGGTTATATTTTTTATCAGATTTTTCATCTTTTTTGTCTTTATTCCCATTTGTAATGCTGTTATTGTAAAACCTTTACATTCCCCACAAATCTTTATGGCAAATATTCAAACTCAGCAACAATCTGCTAGGCTCTGGGGCACATGAGCACCTGGGTTGGCTACAAATTTGACCTTGACCTCCATTGTTAGCACCCAAGGTCAAAGTTAAAAAAGGTTAAAAATGATTTTTTAAAGAAACGATATCAAGTAACATATCATGCGAAAGGGCGTGAGGAGAGCTTTGCAAAAAACATTTATTGTTGTAATATGACACCCTATGACATCACAATGACATCGTAACAGGCAGATGTCAACATGATGGAATAAAAACAGCGTGAAATATTGGTACAGCCTTTGCGCCCATACTGCCCTGTCTTATTTCTCCAAATATATTTTGAAAGCATCTCCGTGCCCAGCACTCATCTCGCAGTCTGAAAGCGGTTATATAAACTATGTTTCTTTATCTAGGAGCCATTAACTGCTAAACAACAACAACTGATCAAGAAGTGCAAAACAATATCTTCTGCCAAGGGTTTACACACACACACACACACACACACACACACACACACACACACACACACACACACACACACACACACACACACACACACACACACACACACACACACACACACACACACACACACACACACACACCTAAAAAGTTGCTGTCTGACCTCTGACCTTTGCCACTCTCTCCCTGTGATAAATGACTGCAGCACAGAGAAAGCATGTCTCAGTCTTCCGTTGCTCTCTCTGCCAAGTTGTGAAACATAATTTTGGTCCATGCTTCGAATTTAAGAGAGCGGAGACATTTTTTTTGCGTTTCAACAGCAGCTACTGCTGCTCAGCACTGAAAACCACGGACAGGCTGACAGGCTAGAAAATGCATTAAAAAATAAAAAAATAAATAAAAATGAAGATGAAGATGTCTAGAAAGCTTTCAGAAGGTTTTACGCAAATATGAAAAAGATGTTGAAAAAGAAGCCAACAAATACTACAAGGAGCTCTCCTATGAAGCTGCTCAGATTTTTAAAAAGTGAAGTTTCTAGTTGCAGAATCACTCAACACATGCTGCAGAACGTCTGCGCAGCACCCAGCAGACAATCAGCACAGGAAGCATTGCACCCATCTGTTAGAGACAGTTTGATCTCCAACATTTTGTTCAATTTCACAGCTTATAAATACAGATTAAAACCAGCCTCTGCCATTTTCTGCAACTACAGAAACAGTCTGTTCCACATACGGCTGTAAGAACCCAAAGCAAACCTGAAACAGGATGTTCGCCTGAATTTAAAAAGTAATTTCAACCAACAGTCGCTCTTTGCAAAGCTAAACTTTAACATACTTAAACACCAAAAACAGAGAGTGAAACTTTTCACTGCATATTAGTTACATTTAAATTATCACATCAGCATGTACTTGGACAGTATAGTTATAATAATCAGGAGATTTATTGATTCATTTATTAATAAATAAATAAAAATCTATACAAACATCCCGGGTTCAATATAAGGATTGATTAACCAGCTTGTCTCCATCAATCAATTCAGCTCTGAAGCAAACTGTGTGAAATTATTAATTAGTCATTGTTTCTTCAGTCAGTGTTTTCACAATAAAATACCAATAAATCACCTTTTTTGAAGATTTAAAAAAATGAAAAAAACTTTCTTTTAAGCTGCCGCATCCACCAACCTCATTAAGAAGAATGAAAGCTGCTTGCATGCAGATTAAACTGCTGGTTGTTCACATTTGGCAGATTTCTTGTAAACCTTGCCGCAGGCCCACAACAACCTCTCTCTTTCAAGCAGTGATACCTGCAGTGGTGAGTCTACAGAGGTGCACAGGATTTACTATTAATTTTAAAGCTTTACTTACCAATTATCTTTTCTGATACATATTTACAACAAGAATATGTTCTTGAAGATTAATTACATCATGCTAGCTTAAATTGACCTTTCTGGTGGCCACTAAAAGTAGACAAGAGGCCAAGCTACACACTGTTGAACACTAATGGGTGATACATAAATCAATGCACAGTTTCAATAATTACTTAGAATTGCTCATATACAGTACTTGCGTTCAATTTGGAGGCATTTCATAGAGCTTAATTAACAAACTGGCAGACCAATATTCATCACAAACAATGATTATTCCCTATACTCCCAGGACTGTGTGCAGCACATGCAGCAGAGTAGCATCACAGCTTAGCAGACAGTGGCACGGTCACAGCCTATGGAGTACGATGCACTACTGCTAATTAAATTATACAGGCTTGTGCAAAATGCTACACAGCCTGGGATTCATGCAAAGTCCCTGAGCTAATAACATGATGAGGCTGCAACACCACCTGCAAAACCATCTTTTTTTTCCCTTTTTAATACCACACACATAAACCGTAAGAAATTGGGGACTTAACAATTTAGTGCTTCAAAAAGCATTATTTTACATAATAATTACTTTTACAGAGTAGTTGTGTATTTCATTGTAGCACTGTATTGTTGTAAATTCTTCCTCTGGATTAAATAATTATTTTTTATGTTTTTAGAACAAATTCTTCTAATTTTTTTTTTAAACCACAGCTTGCTAATAACCATCAGTTTTGGTTTGAAAGCAGAAGTAGAAATTAAACACACCAACACTATCTGCTTGTGCTTCTATCTAGCACAGAAATCCAATTACAGCCTACTATCATTGTGTACTGTATATAAGCAGTAGCATAACTTCCTGTTTAAGCAGAGTATTGAATGTGGTGCTGTTACTCAACCACCAAATTGCATTCCACTTAAACAGGTTTCTTACAGTCAAGCGGTGGAAGTGCAAAGGTGACACTAATGTATAGTTAAGCCCTCAGACTGACTGGGCTTCTGATGGATGAGAGCTTTACCAACATAAAAACACAATACTTGTTCAGTTGGTTACACAGTGCAGGGTGGGGCCAGAGCTGCTCTTTTTAATACACAAACACATGAGAGACAAAAAAAATCAAGCTCTTAGCAGAGGTGAGAGCAACAGCAGGTTCAGGATATAAAAAAAAAAGTAAAGAAGAAGCCGAGCTGGAAGGACGCTGCATGCAGGCTCGGTAACATCTCAAAGTGGATAGCCAATCTGCTTGTTAAGTGGAGACCTACCGATCCTGTTTCTGGGCCCAAACATCTGCTGCTGCTTTGGATGAGCCTCTTGTCTTTTTAAAAAACACGCTGCAATACTCTGTCTCTCTTTTTACTGAAAAGAAGCCCCTTAAAACTACTCAGTCACCATTCGCAGCATCGCCAGCTTTTTATCAGCACCATTCATACGCGGCATGTCCTTAGGTTTTTAAAAACTCAGAGCATGTACTACAGTTCATGGTTTCCGTGACTGCTGTGGATGGGTTCATCACAGATATTGCTTTGGTGGAGCTTTGGTTTTCAGAGTCTCTTTGAACATCACGGACCACAACATGGGCTTTTCAGGAGAACAGTTTAACTCCCATCCTTTATCTTTATTAGCCGAACCATAGCCATAGCCTGTACTTAGTAACCAGGTAACACATCCTCTTGTCAACTTCTTCAAAGTTTTCCAACCTAGTTTAAATCCAAACTTAAAGCAGTGCTCATATTTTTTCTTAAATTACTTTGAGATGTCTAGCAGCAAGCTATATTTACTGCCAACTCCTCTAAACCTTAGAAATCCCCTTTTTCATGAGTATTGACTTAAATATCTTGTAGGACATTCATATTAATCATTTCTGTCACTGAAAGAATTTGGAGTCTTTAATTTTCTGCACCACGTCAGTGCAGAAAATTAAAGACTCCAAATTCTTTCAGTCTTTAAGTGAAAACGTGTTTGGGCCTGGAAATGGCTAACGACATCAAACTTACATAATAGATATCGCCACGCTGGAAAAATACCAGCCGTTATCAATGATAATTCCTCTTTTTCCTTTGTTCCATGTCGTAGCTTGTTTAGGCAGCGCTGGCATTTTCCATTAGATGTTAAATCAGCCAATAATTGAATGAGGAGTTGGGAAACTGCCCGAGCAAGCTAGCTTGCTACCGTACTTTATTGCGTAGAAACCTTACTCTTTTGTTTGAATCCATACAACAAGGTTAAATGAATCTGGATGGTATAAAGCAGTTAATTAGCTATACTTGATTCCTCACCTTTAGACTAGCTGTCTCTGAGAGACTTTGACAATATCCCCTTTTTTTTGTTACAGATCATTCACTATGTAATGTAATTATTTATTACATTTACAATGTAATAAATACTTTGAAATGAACAGTTTATGAATTAGTGAGCGTTCGAGGTACATTTTGTTTCATTTTAGACACAGTCTAGAGACAGTCCTGTGAAAAACTAAACACACCACATGATTAATTTGACAATAACACGATAGCTTTATTTTGCGGGGAATTGTAGCTCATCCCATCTTACAAAATTGCTTTAATTCATTGAGATTTGCAGGCATTCAGTTACACACAGCTCTGAAGTATTATCCACAGCATTTCAATCAGATGGACCGTTTTAGATTTGTTGCTGTGCTTGGGGATCATTTTCCTGTTGCATGACCCAGTTTGGGCCAAGCTTTAGCTCTGGACAGATGACCTCTCATTTGACTCCAGAATACTTAGTACACACTATACTTTTGTATACTGAGGGATACATGGTTGACTCTGTGACTACAGGGAACCCAAATCATCACCCCTCCACCTCCATGCTTGACAGTTGGCATGTGGTGTTGTGCATTGTCCAAATATTGCCACTGTGGTCTCATCTGTCCAAAGAACCTTGTTTCAGAAATTTTGTAGTTGGTTCAGATGTAATTTTGCAAACCTAAGGTGTGCTGCCATGTTCCTTATCCTTTCCAAACAAGCCATACTTGTTCAGTCTTTTTCTAACTGTCATGAACTTCAACCTTTAAAATGCTAACTGAGGGCTGTGCAGTCTGAGTCGGACCTCTTGGGTATTTTGCAATTTCTCTCAGCATTACAATCTGACCTTGACACACCTGAATGCTCCAGACCAGGAAGTTACCAAAGCTTCCACTTTTATAGAGTTGGCCAAACTAATTGATGTTAAGTTAATCATGATTAGCAGCAACTGGTTGCCATTTACCTCATTAATTTCTATACAAGGGCTGAGGGTGTACTTTGTTTTTTACCAAGAGTGTAGCCATCTCCCACACATTTCCACTCTGAGCTAACCGCGCAGTAATATCACAGTTACAAACTAAGCATGTGGCTAAAAGGTGCATAAGTGCACTTCCCAAACACATTAAACTACTCCTTTAAATTGTGTTGTTCTTTAAAACCAGCAAAAGGCAAAGGGTGCCAAATTTAACAACTTAAATTATCAGCTCAGCCCACATCATTTCCTGTTTCATCTGGGTTTTGTCTTGTTTTTTTAAACTGTACAAGTAGCGAATATTACTTACTGCCAGTTCTGATTTGGCCGAGCCTTCAGACCAGGGTAAAGCCTATTTAAGCAAATAGAAAAGAGAAAGGTAACCTCAAGGATCCAAAAGCTCTGTTGCCAAATGCAAAATGTCTCTAGAAGTTACCCAAAAAACACACAGTTAACCTGCTGACCTTCCAAAATGTTAAATGTCATAGTAATAAGTGAAAAAGGAGGCATTGCCCTTTTATTTTCCTTTCTCTTAGTTCTCCATTTCTACGTAACCGAGCTGAAAGTCAGCCGTCCTGCTGAATCAACCCAGTGAGCAGCCAGTGAAATTCCCTTTACCTGCACTGTCTGCATCTAAGGCTTTTTCAATGTAAAGCTCAGCTGACGAGTCACTTCACTAAACAGAAGACAGGGTTTGTATTGTGCTGTCCGTAGCATTGTGTGCAGATGAGTTAAAACTGCCTATTAAATAGCATGGCTTCTAGGAAAACATTTAAAAAAGGGGATTTACTGAAGAGCTTATTCAGACTAACACGGTGCTTTTGAACCATCGATTGCTTTAAGAACACATTAGAGATGCGATTTCATTGAGAACATTGCTTGAACAAGCACCAGCAATGACTTTTAGGAGACATTTCCATCACTCATACTGACACAGTAAGCACAACCCGGTAATTGGCTGCAAATTTCATGTTAAAAAAAAGAAGGAAAAAAAGGTAGGAGTTATAAAGTTTCTGGACACATCTGATCGACTCCCGCTCATCCAAACTTCCCCCCCAGTGGCTGCAGTAGCTCAAACATGACAATGAACTGCTCAAGAAGCCTTGAAACTGCACGCTCGGCTGATTGGAGTGTCCTGTTAGCCCTAATAACATCAAACAACCTGAATCTAAACAGAGCTACGTCGCTGCAGCTATAATAGTTTTATGGCTCCAGAGCCCAAGGTGCAGTGTGGAGGCTATTCTAATCCATTAACTCACACCATGGGCAATTACCTCCCCATCATGTACAGCAGTTCTCTGAAGCAGATGGCCAGCAGCACACTTTCCAAGATTCATAGTTCCTCGCATGAGATGGGGACCAATGTGTTTTAATGACCTTTGGAGCCAAAGATTTGACTAAGTACAACCATTATCTGGCTGCTGTTGTAATGGTTTAGGCACTTATGATCAATAATGCCTTCAAAAAACATCTGCTTCAACCACATTACATTAACTACAATGTTAGGGATATCTAACTGATGTTGAGTTACAGCTCAGTCTTTTAAAAAAGCCCCTCTCATTGAGATCGGTATGGAATTAATGGGCAGAATCAATAAAAGATAATGGGTTCCTACAGCTGTTGTAAATTCCAATATGTGGAGTTGACACTGGAGGAAGTCGGTCTGGAATATATTATTGTCACCGACTCAACAGGATCAGCCCACTGGCTGAGGCTCCAGATGTTCTGAGTATTGATGGGTCCCAGCACATTCCGCTGTCTCCCATATGCCAGACTTCGTTTAGGAACCTTTAAATTAAATGTATTCTAACCCATTAGCAATATGCAAGACTCTAACATTCTGCAGCCAATCATTACAGCCGAGACTCCATATCAGCTGGACACTTTTAAAACTTTGGCAACTTAAAGTTTTAGTGTTCCTCAGTGGCAGCTGATTACACGGATGAAATCATGTCCACAAGTTGTTGTTTTTTCTAAAGAAAACGCAGTGATTGGAATATGGCTTTAATGCCGAATATCAACTACCTTCCATGCTAAGTATAAAACACCACTTAATCACAATGGTGACCGTTCAAATCGCTAATAACCGATGTTTGTTTTTAAACCTGAACTTTTGTAAGCGGAGTTTGGTGTAGCGTTCTCCAAACAAGGCATCGAGGGGAATTCACGCGTTGATAAGGAATCACGAGTGCTCTGGAGATCTTTAAAATCCTCCTTAAAGGCTTTTCTGCTGTGAAGGGCTTTGGGAGACTGCGCTTGAGGACGAACAATAGTTTTGTTTCTGCGTTAAGTATTCATAAAAGGTGCGGTTAAAAAGTAACAAGCAAGCAGCCAAAACGCCGCTCAACGTACCTCTGGATCCGCCGCTGGCGTCCCTCTGCGACAGACTACCGACAGTATTCCCCAATTAAATCAAATGTTAGCTGATAAAACTCGTCCTGCGTGTCCTCGGTCCTTCAAAAAGTTGCCCAAATTACATCCTGATGTTGGGAAGAGGGAGGAAAAGAGTGCCGACCGGACCGGAGCGCAGCGCACGTCTGCCCGAGCCGCTGCGGGGAAGTTTAGTTTAACAACATTCCCACGGCAAACAAGTGGACACGCTGCCTTCTATGTGCTTTACACGCCCAGGAATTGCACACCCGGCTCAGGTGTGATTCATATGGCAAGCCAACACGCACTCAGACACGCGCGCCCGCTCACACGCGTATACTTCCAGCTTTTAAAGGAAGGAGCGCGTGCTTTCCGTATCCAGAGCCGACGCGAGCTGCACACATCCAGCAGGATCTACTGCCACGAGCTCCACTGGAAACGGCGCGAGATGCAACAAAACTGAGGAATATCAGGGTGAAGGCTTTTCCTCCTCCTCCTAACACTAACCCCCAATGCCTGTTGGCGTATATGCTCCGTCAGGTTTGCAGCGTCAAACACAAAAAGCATGCACAAGCTTCCTTTCAAAATAAAAACTTATAGAAGGTTTAACCTTAAAAATCTTATGTGCAAGAATTTCCTTGTTCAGGATAGATAGGAGATGAGTCAAATGCACAAAAATAAGAGTGAAAAGCAAGCTTCAAAGCTAAGGAAACTTACATCAAAGTAAGTCATTGTAAAACAAGGGCAGTAACGATGAGGGGAAATATCTGGTCACTTAAAATGACCATAAAATCTTGAGAGACACCAGCTCTCTGAAATGTATTTGATTTTGCAGCTGATTCAGACAAATTCGAACCTCCTTTATTCTACATTCAGTACAGACTTTAGGGACCAATAGAAAGAATAAGTCCTATAAGTAAACCAAAGAAAATGGGATAAGACCAAAAATACATAATAAATAAAGGCTGCTGGGTTTACGAAACAACATAGCAGACCATCCAACCTGAGCAGGCAATGACATGCGATGGTTGGTAAGAGGATTAGGACCTACGGTTACTTTCAGTGCTGCATTACAGCGTCTAGAGTGTCTAAGCACTGCAAAGTCATGTGCATATAAATAACATTACCATTAGAGTGACATGTAAGTGGAGACAACAAATTTCTTCTTTTGCCTCAAAGGAAAGGCAGGGTTTTATTCTAAAACACTGAAAACAAGAAAACCAAGGGAGACATTAGAAAAGTTTTAAGATCAATAAGGTAACATTTCTGGAAAGCTTGAGGAAATATCTGGGCACATTTGACAGCAGGAAGCTGAAGCTCCATGTAAGACGCTGTAAATTTTAGTTATGAAGCAGCTTTACATTGCAACCCCATCATATAAGGCTTATATGATTTACTCATGAAAGTGGCCACTTTCTCATTACTTTCATATATTGTTTTAGGAAGTATCCAAAACATACACGTTTCATTTAAATAATTTTTCAAGGGATCTTATATCTGTTTTCACTCTTGTATGCTTTTCATACAAGTTTCACACCAGACAGATACAAACTTCATAAGATTTATATATATCTTTTCCATATGGGAACAGTCAGGTGCTTTGGCACTTGGCAACAGTAAGAAAGAAGAACTCCCTAAAGAAACAAGAATGAGTCTTATGAGTCTTTTCTATATCTCTGCATGCATTTGAGGCTTTTCAAATTCTAATTCTGAGCTCTAAACACTTAAAACATCAACTGTTTCCTTTCCATGTCTAACTGAACTTTCTTCAGACAAAGCAGCAGAGAAGGAGCAGAGAGCCTTTGTATGTGATTAAAACAGCATGCATCATTTCCTGCAGCAGCTGCTCCGTGCATGTGTTAATGTGCAGAAGGTATACAAAGTGTACAAATTAGCACATTAATGGCACCTTGGTGCATTGTAATTATTGTCCTCGCAATTACTTAATGTTTAGCAACGATTTGTGTTTCAACAGAGATCATTTTCTGTTAATTAAAAGTAAATACAAGCTTAAAATAAACGATAAGAACCTACTTATTCTTTTAACCCATAAAACAAGTTCCCTAAAGGGGATTTTATTTTGAAAATCTCATCCGGAAAAGGTGTGCTTCATTGTCACCAAATTGCCGCCTTCGCAGTAAACTCAGTCCCAAATAAATAAATAGATTGATAAATAGAAAACAAATAGAAGGCAATTAAAGATAGCAAAAACCCCTCCTTTAAATTTGGCGCGATTTAAGAGAAATGATGAACAGCACAGAAAACTCATTGAAATCAAGAAACAAGCCAACAGGCAGCAAGCAGAAGCTCCCAAAGGTGATGTTAGCCATGCTTTAGATTAAAGTTTAGTTAACATATTATGAACATGTTAATTTTTATTTATCATCATCTATTTAAACTCCTCAGAGACACTGATTTCATTTCTTTTTCCTGTTTTCTACAGATGCTTCAAAGCCTGCGAGAGTGGTGGTGCTGCCTGTCAAGCCCTGTTAAATGTGCGGTTGCTCCCGCTGTTAATTTGAGAGCTTGGTGGGCCACAATGGAGGCTTTGTTGTTGGAGAATTTGTCTAAGAAGTAATCCTTGACATTGGGCCATTCAGAGGCCTAACCTTTTGTTTCATAAGTCTCCTGAATGTTACAGTAGGCATCAGTGCTTTAGGATAACTTGGAGTGGTGGGAATTATTTTGTGTTGAGTTGAATAAGCTGCCAGTGAGAATGTATGTATGTGGGAAAGGTCAAGGGTCATGGGTGTAGAGTTATCGTATATTTTAGGGCTATAACTTATAGTTTAAAGTTTGTGTCTGTTTGCTAGATACCATATCTTGTTTTTCTAAGAGTGAACACATATCAGGTACTATCGTGGTTTAAAAAAAATGAAAATGACAAAAATGCCACTTATTAGTTTGTGAAGTTCCAAAGCTTTGTGTTGAACTTTTTACTGTCACCATCTTGGCTTTGTGCAGATGTCACGTGTGGGCTGATGATGTGACCCTGACTTGTTGATCACTAGGTAGCCAACCTCTATGGCATAACATGCTTTGTTGTTTTTTAATGTAAATTGGACCATAAGTTCTTTTTTTTATTTTATTTTATTTTTTTTAAAGTTTTGATAAGATTTACTTCATTTTGTTAGATTATTATCAGAATACAAATGGAAATCTGGCTCCTTTATTGTTGTTGTTGTATAATTGAGTTCTTGACTGCCTTGTACTCTGTGGTTGAGGTCTTTTTTTCACCACAATACAGGCAGACTGGGCTACATTTCAAAATACTGACCACAAACTTTTTCTTTTCTTTTTTTTTTTTTCTTTTTTTTTTTGCCTGTCCCGTTTGGCTCTTTTGCCATCAGAATTGTTGTCTAAAGGCAAAGAAAGATGCCCAACGGATTTACTTTACCAAACTGACCATCCCAGCCTTGCCGTAATGGTCCATTTGATTCACCTTTTATTGTTTATTTTATTTTCACTTACTGAATACGGGACAGACTTGACTGGGGGAAAGAAGGGGAGAAAGAAAGAGGGAAAGAGAAACAGCTGAGAAGAGGGACGGGGGAGAAGGGCAAAAAACAAAAACCAACAGAATGAGCAGAAAAAGAAAAAAAAAAGAAATAAAAAATGCATATATCAATCACCTGGATCACCTGCTGAGAAAGAAAAAAGAAAACAAGCAGAAGAGAACAAGAGTAATAGAATACACAACATCACAATGATATATGGGAATATGACAGTAAATACTAAATATTAAACATTATTGTGCAGCACATAAGATCAACAGAACACAGTGTGCTTTGAGGTAGGAGCCAAAAAGGGTGTAGTTTGTGGGTGTGATCACCCGTGTGTACACCTGTGAGCATGGACGCGCTTGTTTTTTGTTTTTTAAAAGGTTCCTTCATGTAATGATCTGCTAGAGGGTGTGGGGGGGCCACAGCCCCGTCCTCCAGGGCATGAAGCAGGTGTGGAGGAGATCAAAACTCCAGACATCCAGAGGCCCCCAGAACACAAGAGACCAAGGAAGACCAACAGAGGGGCAGCCGCGCCACTGTCCCAGAAAGAGCTGAGGAGAGTCCCAGATGAGGGCTCACTCAGCAGCCGCGGAGCAGAAGCCAGGGGGAGTTGCAGTGAAGCGCCCGTGAGCTCCGCCGGCAGCCAGCCGTGCCTGAGTGACCGAGCCCCAGGCCGAGAGGCCGGGGGCACCCCACCTCCGAAGTGGCCCGAGCGAGCCCCAGGCTCCAGGCCCCGACAAGCGGCCGCCAAGGAGTGAGCCGGTGTGTACCTGGACGCCCACCCCCGGACACAAAGAACCACCAACGCACCGACACCTGAGGGAGTCCGCCACTGGCAGGGGAAGTGGTGGTAGGGGGAGATAGGCCTCCAAACCTTGGAGGACCATAAGTTCTTAAATGAACAGCGTGATGTAAATGGAAAGACATCAAGCTAAATATTTATAAACAGTGTAACAGTGTAGCAGCAGTGTAACAAAACTGCATACTGCATCTGAAAACATACATGGAAATTCAGGACATAAGGCAGAAACAGAGTTTAAGCATTTCTAACAAGCTTGAAATATTTGGAATGAGCACTTTAACCAAAGTTTAACATATCCTGAATTGTCTGAGCCAGCTGTCTGTAATTTCTTTAAGTATCTTCAGGAATAGTTCTTCAGCATTCTCAAAGATAGAGTCAGAGCTCTTCTGTTAGTTTTTCTGTCACCCACCACCATCACCACCAACACCACCACCCCACACCCCCCACTGCTTCAAGGACAGGGCTCTGAGGAGGCCAGTCCATGACTGACAGTGTTTGATGGTGTTTCATGATGTGTTTGTCTATCCAGGGATGATTTAATTGCACTGGCAGTGTGTTTGGGGTCACTGATGTACTGAAAAATGGAGCATTATCAAACAAATCTTTTCCAGATGGTATTGCATGGGGAATAAAAAAATCTAGTATTTTTCACCATGTTTTACATATGGCTGCAGATACTCACTACAGGAGAGAGTTGTAGCTCCAAGCACTTGACACTGAAGGGCCAGATCCATCTCTGACGTCCTATATGAGGTATTTGTTGTATTTTCTCCTATGTATTCGGGCATATGTCACAGACTTTGAGTTGGCCGATAAAGGTTTGTTTTTTTGTTGCTTAAACATGTCTACTAGTCCTGCGTTTGGGTCCTCACTTCTGAACAGTCACTTCTGGCTCCAAAAATGAACAAGGCGGTAGCCAAAATTGAGGCTTCAAAACCAACGTGCAACTTCACAGTGGGTATGTCCATCCTAACAGACTGTCTGCCCCCTTGGGGATAAATAAAGTTATCAGAATCAGAATGCATCTATGGAAGCTATCATTCTTTCTTATAATCTGTGGTATTACTCAAGAATTATAACTTTAGTGAGCTCTTGCAGCGCTCCTATAGAATCATTGGAGATGTAATTATGATTGATGCCTCAGCAGGAATCACTGACATTGACATAAATAACAGCCTAAATCACTAGCTGTCTGACAAACTTTTGAGATGACTGGTCAATTATCAGTCTGGCATTTGAAGTGTCTGATCATACGCATCGCTAACAGTGTTTTTGGGCTGCAAGGCTGACTGGTTGACTAACTGAGCTGTTAAATGTAGTGTTGGAATGACAACCAAGCTCTGTGTGTGTGTTTACACTGTCTCCTCAAACAAAGCCCATGTAAATACGGACACACAGTCTTGCGTACACATGCTTTCATGTGTTTCACAGACACCCTAAAGCTTGTCAATACACTTTACTTAGACTTGGGTCAGCACATAGAGACAAACACAATCATACGCACCGCCTGCCACATTATTCCTTGTGGCTTGTTTGCTGTCTCTGGTCATGCTCTGACTCATCCACTCAGTCACCAGACAAGAGCATTTCATATTGAAAACTCTGCAAAACCCCGTATTTCAGTCAGTGATAGCACTAAGTATATCTCTGCACTGCAAATAAATCATGAGTAAAATAATGGTAGGAAATATAGTCTGGCCTTTGGCCTTTAATGTAGACAGCATTAAAGATTGCACAGGACATATTTATTCAATTTGACAATATACAGGGTGGGCCATTTATATGGATACACCGTAATAACATGGGAATGGTTGGTGATATTAAAGTCCTGTTTGTGGCACATTAGTATATGTGAGGGGCAAACTCCTCAAGATGGGTGGTGACCATGGTGGCCATTTAGAAGTCGGCCATCTTGGATAGAACTTTTGTTTTTTCAATAGGAAGAGGGCCATGTGACACATCACACTTATTGGTAATGTCACAAGAAAAACAATGGTGTGCTTGGTTTCAACGTAACTTTATTCTTTCATGAGTTATTTACAAGTTTCTCTTTGTTCACAGCCATTGGCATGTTGAAGAGGTTAACACGTGAGGAGCGGATCGAAATTGTGTTGATATCTGGTGAACGCAGTAACCGGGTCATTGCAGCAGATTTCAATGCAAGACACCCTACGAGACCACCCATCACCCATGCTACAGTTAGCAAACTGCTTGCTAAGTTTCGTGAAAGTGGTTCAGTGTTGGATTTGCCAAAATGTGGCTGTAAGAAAACTGTCACTAATGAAGAAACATCAGTGGCTGTCCTAGCTTCATTCAGCAAGAGCCCACAGCGTAGCACTCTCCGCATGTCACTGGAGAGTGGAATTAGTCGAACATCCCTTCGGTGGATATTAGCTACTCACAAATGGCACACTTACAAACTCCAGCTACTGCAGCATCTCAACGAGGATGACCCAGATCGGCGCACAGAATTTGTAGGATGGGCAAAACAAAAATTGGAACAGGACCCTCAGAAGATTTTGTTCAGTGATGAGGCAAACTTTTATGTGAATGGTGAAGTTGACAAACAAAACCACCGCTATTGGTCTGACACTAACCCACATTGGATGGATCCCTCCAAGACTGTTGGAACAACAAAAGTGATGGTTTGGTGTGGTATATGGGCTACAACGATAGTGGGTCCATTCTTCATCAATGGAAACCTCAAGGCCACTGGATATTTGAAATTACTACATAATGATGTGTTTCCCACTTTATGCACTGAAGCTGGCACGTTCCCTGAGTTTTTCCAGCAAGATGGTGCACCACCACATCATGGGTGCCAGGTCCGAGCATTCCTAGATGAACAGTTTCCTGGAAAGTGGATTGGTCGTCGTGGGCCAGTTGAATGGCCCCCAAGGTCTCCCGATCTGACCCCTTAGACTTTTATCTTTGGGGTCATCTGAAGGCAATTGTTTATGGTGTGAAGATGTGAGATGTGCAGCACCTGAAACTACGGATACTGGATGCCTGTGCTGGCATTTCTCCTGCGGTGTTGCTATCAGTGTGTGAAGAGTGGGAGAAGAGGGTTGCATTGACAATCCAACACAATGGGCAGCACATTGAACACATTTTATAAGTGGTCAGAAACTTGTAAATAACTCATGAAAGAATAAAGTTACGTTGAAACCAAGCACACCATTGTTTTCTTTGTGACATTACCAATAAGTGTGATGTGTCACATGGCCCTCTTCCTATTGAAAAAACAAAAGTTCTATCCAAGATGGCCGACTTCTAAATGGCCACCATGGTCACCACCCATCTTGAGGAGTTTGCCCCCTCAAATATACTAATGTGCCACAAACAGGACTTTAATATCACCAACCATTCCCATTTTATTACGGTGCATCCATATAAATGGCCCACCCTGTGTATTAAATTCAAAGAGGACAGAGAATGAATCAGAAAAAAGGAGACAGATCTATATAGAATTTAATGGACATTTTATAGAAACTATGGATTTTCCTTGTTTAATAATTTTTCTCTTATAGCAGTGCCAATCATGCAACCTTGAAAGACTTCAATATTTCAACAGCTATTAAAAATGTTGTACAGACACTCATGGTCCCGAGCTGATGTATGCTCCTGTATTTGGAGAATTTCAGAGTATTTTCCATAGCACCACCAGCAGCCTGGCCAAGTTTTTATGCCTCTGTGCCAAAGACAAAGAATGGGATAGATGTCTAATCTTGTGAAGGTGACATCTCCTTCAAGGCCACATTTCAACATTAAAGTCGGGAACAACTTGTAGATTGTAAATGTATTTTACATCTGATCACTTGACTATTTGCTTGTTAATTTCTGGTTCCAAACGCTTCTGCAAAATCAAGCAAACTCTAAGGCACAAATTCTACCAGGGTTATGCAATTCAGCATGCACGTTAAGCAAACTTGTAGGACCACATTTAGTTATTCTCTTGCACACTTTACAACCTTTCACCTCACATTCAATATCTTAAATAATCAGGCCTTTGTTATATGTTAAAGACCTCATAGTGCCTTATCATCTCTCAGACTCAATCAGCACAGTATGCGCTTAGATTGGAAACAGAGTTGATATGTTATCACTTAACTAAGGTAGATCAGGAGCCCAGCTGTTTAATTCATGTAGTTTTCACTATATATTTTCCACAAGTATGGACTGACGGTAATGTAAAGTGCAACTAAACATACTGCCTGTTCGAGGTAATGCTAGTGCCTGATACAATGTTTCTTTAAAGCAGGTAATTAGTTCTGTTAAAAGTTAATTCTCAGGCTTTCCAGGATTAAAATCACTTCGTTTAAAAAGCTGCTTTTTCGAGAGTGGGATTTGAACACACACCTCCATATGGAGACCATAAGACCCTTATGCTTGAGTTTGGTGCCTTAAACCACTCGGCCATCCTGACAGTTGAGAGCAGTGCTCACTTTTGAACACCTTGTGGGTAATTTTATTCAGATTTGCCACAAATGTTTTCTTTGACCTAATAAAGTCCTTTCAAGTTCTGTATATACACCAGAATTTGAGCTTTAGGTTGAAGGATACTGACACAGAGTGGTAAGTCTAGTTCTTCATCTAGCCCTTAGTCCAGTATTTCAGGCTATGTTGCATTAAAGGAACTTTTTGTAATTATCCTCTGTAGACTTTAACAGAAACTCTCAAAAACAGAAGGCAGCATTTTACAGGTGAGGATGTTAAAACGTCTTTTCAAAACATAGGCCTCAAATGTAGGTCAGCTGACAACGCTCAGATGATTTGAACATAGAGTCATAGCAGCAGTTACTTCATATTCTGTGAAGTAGGGAGGTTTTAAACATAAAGCAGGTATTTCAAACGTGTGGTTTCATATGATTTCAGACTATAGGCCCACTTCCTTTGGCTGATCATATTAGTTCTTGACATTTCACAGATGTTTAACAGCCTCACACTGTCACATTTTTTTAAACCCTGCCTGAAATTGCCACCAAATGTTCACAAATGCAGTATCTCGTGAATGCCTTAGGGAGTTGATGTTTTATATCCAGAACCCTTAGAATTGAATAATTTAATTCCTTCAAAGTTTTCCCATTATGTTCTTCATAGTTAATGAAGAACTGCTGGTTAAAGAAGGTGTCTGGAAATCTGTTAATTTTTAACCTGACGGCTGTTGGAAGAAGGCAAGTTTAAGTGTGAGTCTCTTAACTGATTCTGAGAGACCATAAACTGACCTTCAGTTAAAAAAAAAAAGCTTCAGTGATGTTTGACAGAGAAACTTTTAATTTAGCCACTATTTCATTTACAGAAATGATTTCTAGTCATGTTAAATGAAAGTCAAAACTTGTCAGGACTGGACTTTGAACCCAGGCCTCTATAACTGCAGAGGCTTAATAAATCACTTCCAACTCTGTAATCAGATGTCATCTAAAGAGACCAACTGTCCAGTTGAAAGTAGATTTCAGATCTATTCACTGCCAAGAAGAGAGCAATGTGTGGGAAAAGGTGTGTCAGGAGTGGGATTTGAACCCACGCCTCCATTTATAGACCAGATGTCCCCTTGCTGAGGAAGTGCCTAACACTTGAGTCTACAACAAAATAAAACTAGTACCTGTACCGAAAAAAAGAAGATTTGTTCATAACACACGTGAAAAGACCCAGGAAAACCGAGTTAACGATAACAAAATAACGCTGAAAACCCTGAATTTCACACCTGAGCCTCAACTCTCGCGGTCCCCAACCCCAAACGACTCACGGACTGGTACCGGTCCGAGGCCCGGGGGTTGGGGACCGCTGCATTAGACCACTCGGACATCCTGACATCCGCACAGCACAACTCACTGACTCAAACAAGAGCCCTGATAAATTCCCTCCAAGCATTCACTGCATATATGAGTGTTCATTGTGCAAACTGTACCTTGACTGGTTGGCAGGGGCATGCACCCACAAGTTGGTAATTCAATTTCTAATGAAGTGTGTCATGAATAGTGGCAACTACTCATTTGGTTAAGACAGCAAAGACTTTACTCTCCCCTACAAACCCAGCGTTAGACACCTGACAGTGAACTATGACCTCTGATACCCACACGTCTGGTCAGCTGTCCTTGGATAGTGTATTCCTACCAGCTGCCTGTTTGTCTGCTTGTCACTGTCATGTTTGAATGGAAGCGGGCTGAAACAACACAAACAAACAACACAACAGAGGAAAAATTTCAAGTGCTGAAATCAGAACTGCGAAGGCAGCTGGAGACTGCTGAGTGGAAACACTTCATGCACTTTATTTTGATTTCAAATCAGTCCTGAAGCATCTAATCACACTCCAGTGATTGGTCACAAAAAATGTTAACCCCTCAAGACTTTTAAAAATCCTCTCGAGAAAAGAAGATCACAAGATCTGTGCAATCTAAACAACAAGTTTTATATTTATTTTAGATGAGAGCACTCGGTTGAAGTGAGGCACAGTCCATATCCCCAAAAACATCATTATATGTTTAATTGCCGCAGTTGAGAGTTGCAGAAGAATACGGTTAAATTAGAGTATTTCGGCTACATGAACCTCTCAGCTGCTGCTTCGTGACAAATTTATTTTAGGCAGCTGGCTATTATTCAAATTTATGGACATTTATTTTAAAACGAAGCAACAAAACTCCCAAAGTATCCAACAACACATTCAAGTTGAATTTTGCTGTAATACAGTGCAATCCAGAGTTACTGTGAGCTGACTTGAGTGCTAAGTTCAGGAAGCTGTGGCGTACAGAGTAAGATATCCTTCCCTTTATGACCAAAGCAGGATAACGGTCCATGTTACAAAGTTCCAATCAAACCGGCTTGGTGAGAATGACAATGAGTTTACTGTACACAAATTTCCTCCACAGTCTCCAGATATCAATCCGGTAGAGCAAGTTTGGGATCATGCTGTCATGTCAACACTGACCATAATCTCTGAGGAATACTTCCAGCGAGCCAAGAGGAACGACAGCAGCTTTGAAGGCAAACCTGGTTTGGAGAAACATTAGGATACTCGTTAAAATGACTCCCTCATTAAAGTTAGCGCAAGTTTGCTGTCACAGTTAAACTGCCAGAAACTTTAATAAAGTTCAGCTAACAAGCGAGGTGAGAGTTATGGAAAACTGATGCCGGCTACTGGGAGTAAACAGGAAACAAACAGGGCTGCGTGACGTCACAGTGCGACATTTTATTGACCCATTAATTCAGCCCATCCATGGACATGTGGGCTATTTTTGTTTGAGCTGAAAGAGGTATTCAAACACCTCATTATTACAACGCCCACAGGTGTATGTGTGTGTGCGAGAGAGATGTTGGATGGGAATGATTTATGAGTATGCAAATTAGATTGTTGAACTGCTGAAGGACAGTGAAGAGAGAGACAGCACACACACACACACACACACACACACACACACACACACACACACACACACACACACACACACACACACACACACACACACAATATTGTGCTCTGTCAAAGCTGCCAATCTAAACCTCTGTTTATTCTCTGTTTTAAATTTGCAATAAACATTAGCTCTGTTTTGCAGCCAATAAAAGTTCTCATAATCTAAATGAAATGTTTACATTACAGAGGCAAACCAGACCAAAGCTGCATGTAAATGGAGTCATTTCTGGAAAACAATGACTTTGCAGCAGCACCATCAGTATTATGGCTACATTCAACACACATTACTGCAAAAACAGAGATGAAAACTACAACGGGAATTTCAAAGACTGATGTAAAGATATTCAGCGTGTGTGAAAACGATCACTCATGTCCAAACTAATGCAGATTTTCTTAACATGCTGGGAAGTAGTTTTTTTGCAGGGAAAATGAAAGGCTCAATGCTCCTGCTTTTAAATGCAAAAGTTATTCATCAAATGCTTTGGATCCAGGCTGGAGTAGAAGTTGTTTTACTTGCTATGCCAGAAGAATATCCCCAATTACACCAAGGGGTCGTCTGTAAGTCTTATGTCTCTCAGGTCCTGCGTGTTAGCACATTGGTAGACTGTGTGCTACTCAGAGCCTTGCATACTATCAGTTTAAAAATACATAAAAAAAATCAACAATGTGGGATAATCCTGTTCATATTTGTCCTGTTCTTGGTTCCTGTTGTGGAGCGGACAGAAGTCATAATAGACAAAGGACTGCTTTGTGGCGAGTGAAACAAAAACAGTTTAATCTCTCCACTGAAGCCTCAGTGTGTAAGAGTGCATCTCTTATACACTTTTTTTTTCTTTTTTTAAATCTTTGATTTTTTTTAAAGCTTCTTCCTCTTTGTGGTGAACTCAGCTGTGGCTTATTTTCCTTCCGAAGCCAACTTTTCAGCCAATCACCATTCGACCTATGCATAAGCACAGAGGGATGCGACCAAGCCTCTCTCTTGGTTTTATTCCTACAGTTTTCTTATTCTTATGTGTGTTTTGTAGATGCTTAACTGAATTAAAATCAGGGGAGTTTGGAAACCAGGACATTTCTTTTTATGTAGCTGAGCAGTTTTTACCTTAAACCTTTAACATATGTTTTCTATAAGCTCTACAAGTACTACAGGCTCTATGAGCTATGAGAACTCATAAAAATCATGTTTAATGCAGAACATTGCAGTGAAAAGGGAAGGGTGACCAAATTGTTTCTTTTGACTCATAGAGCGGATATAAAAAAAAAGATGTCACCTCACTGTGAGGTACAAACTGAGATTTTACAGTTGGCCTCTCTCTTCTTTTTTGAGTTTTGAAACCAGACTTGGTGAGAGCAGGGTGGGTCAGACTGAAAACAAGAAAAGAACTTGCCATTAACAAGTCGTCATCAGTGAGAGGCGTTGTCATTACTATGCTGTGAAACCAGCAAACTTATAAAGCCACTGGCAAAGTGTTCATGAGATTACATAGCAAGAGTTGTTTCACCATAGACTTCTATGGTTTAGTAACCAGAGAGCGCCCCCTGTTGGCCATGTGCCAGGTGCTGATTTGGAAGGACAGCCTTCATGGTTGATGATGGAACACCTGTCTTGTAGACAAACTTGTCTTCCAGCCCTGCTTAATAGCCTGATAAAAGTGAAGAATACACTATATGGCAGAAATCCTGTAATTCAAAATTCAATTAAGGTCTGGAACCAACTATTGGGCACAGTAAAGGCTCCTAAAATGTATCTGGATGCTCCAATATGTAACAATCATGCCTTCAGACCTGGGCTGGAGGACATCACGTTTGTGACATGGCAAGGAAGAGGGATTTGTTCTCTCAAAGATATTTACATTGATGGACATTTTCCATCTTTTCAGCAATTGAGGGTGAAATCTGTGAATCTTCCTAATTCACATTTTTTCAGATTTTTACAGTTGAGACATTTCATCAATGCATCTATTTCACAATATGATTTGATTCCTCAAAACTCAGTGCTTGACAACTTCGTGTCAGTTGAGCCCTACACTAGAGGTGCTGTGTCTCGCTTTTACAGGGCCTTACTAGATATATACAGTCCTTCATCTGATACTTGTAGGGAGCAGTGGCAGGAAGAACTGGGGGTGGATGTTACTGATGATGTTTGGCAAGAGTGCATTAAGAATATATATTGTAGTTCTATAAATGCTTGATATAGTCTGATCCAATTTAAGGTTGTGTATAGGTTGCATGTTTCTCCCACTAAAGTGGAAAAAATACAGAAGAACGTTTCAGCCTTCTGTGTTAAGTGTTCAAGTGATCGAGGAACTTTATCTCACCTTTTCTTTCTATGCCAAAAACTACAGCTTTTTTGGAATCATCTGTTTGATTTTCTGACCAAAGCCATTGGCAGGGAGGTCCCATGTACCCCCTTTGCAGCATTGTTCGGGGTGTCTGAACCGGGATGGGCAAGGGACAAGACAGAGACGCAGGTTGTGTCAATGACTACACTTGTGGCTAGAAAGCTGATACTTCTGTTGGAAGTCTGATAAACCTCCTACCTTCAAAATGTGGTTGAGAGAATTTGGAAATGTACTCCACCTAGAGAAAATCAGGTTTACCTTGTCTAACCGAGAGAGAGTGTTTTATAAGATTTGGCAACCAGTCATTAGCCTGATGGATAAACTTAAGTGAAATGTACTCTGTTTTAACATTTATGTAAATGGCAATGGTAAATGGCCTGCATTTGTATAGCGCTTTTCTAGTCCATAGGACCCCAAAGCACTTTACACTACATTCAGTCATTCACCCATTCACACACTGGCGATAGCAAGCTACATTGTAGCCACAGCTGCCCTGGGGCGCACTGACAGAGGCGAGGCTGCCGGACCCTCTGACCACCACCAGTAGGCAAACATGGGGTTAGTATCTTGCCCAAGGATATTTGGCATGCAGCGAGGATGCAGCCTGGGATCGAACCACCGACCTTCTGATTAGTGGCTGACCTGCTCTGCCACCTGAGCTACAACCACCTCATGTATGTTGTATTACCACCTTGTTGACTTGCCGTCCACCTTCTATTGTGTTCTTTTGAAGGTGATTGTTGTATGCTGCTCAATCATAAAATCAATAAAAATATATTGAAAAAAAAAGGCTAAACATGGTTAAATTAACCAGTTTAATGACACCTCTTAGCAGAGGTGAGGCTCTTGTCCTTCGAGATGAGTTAACCCCCCCCCCCCACACACACACACACACAAAAAACCCCAAAAACCCCCAAAACATTAAGGTGAAAACTAACCATCTGTTGCACCAGGTTCTAAATATGCTTTTTGAGTCTTTAAAGTATTTTAATGGAAGAATCTGTTGGCAAATGGCAGTTTTTGGCACTTCTACATTGACTTGCCCCTTATTGGAGACTCGGGTACTCCACAAATACATCGTGAACATATGTGAATGTGTATGTGTAGCAGAAGCATTCCACTCAAAACACATTTTCCACAGTCATGCTAGCAGACTTTTGAGTCTGTGCTGGTTGAAGAGAAAAGCTAATATCATTTTGCGCATGCTGCTTTCAGATCACAGGCATTCTTATCAGCATGTTTCCCAGTGAAAGAAATACACAAGCATAAAATAATGGTTTGATTGAGGTCCGTAAATGCCTTGTTTCCAGCATGGACTGACTGCGACCCCTTGATTAAATCAGATTTTCATACTTGTTTCTCAAAAGAAACACACTGTGCTCCTTAAAACACTTCCAACACTGGGAGCAAAAGATAATCATCCTTTTGTAATTTGAAGACATTGTTTTTTATGAAAATAAAACAAAAGAACAAAAAATACAAGAAAAAAACACCCGGCCATTATAACACAGGCTGACTAAATTTTAAGGCCAAATATTGTCCCCATAGATCAGCCCATCGATCTAACTGTAGCATGTGTCACACAGAGACATGAAATAAAAAAGGACAGGCATAACATCAGGCAGTGGGATGTAAATTGAATAGCATGAGAGAGCGGGACAGCACAA
This sequence comes from Rhamphochromis longiceps, assembly GCF_057381845.1. NCBI lineage: Eukaryota > Metazoa > Chordata > Actinopteri > Cichliformes > Cichlidae > Rhamphochromis > Rhamphochromis longiceps. The sequence goes on along the minus strand of NC_140573.1, from coordinate 22,710,037 downwards.
TGAACCAAGGTGCATTTAGGATGTTATTTAAAAACCTCATTCACTCCCTCCCCGTGTAATGAAACCATTTTTTTTCAGCAGCACACCCACTCCCCACACTTCATTTCTCTCCGTGTAAAAACCTTTTCTCTCGTAGTCTCTGTAATGAAGCCTTTGAAGAGACAGAATAACAGTGTTTTGTATTTCATAGAAAGAATGAGGGAGGCAATGATCCAGCACACCAGCTACTGAAGGAAGAAAGCCTTCATCTACTCCCAAAATATGGAAAATCAGTCTTATTTTTCAACCGTAACTGCTCTAATAGATTTAAAAATAACTGTATTCAAAGTAGATTTGCCTTGAAATTGAAATTAGAATAAATAAGCAGAGTGAGATGTATGGAACAAAGGGTTAGTTAAAGCCTCTGCAAACTAAATCCGCTGACGCACCAATTATGTTCCTCTCTGACAGGATACAGGAGTAGAAAGTGAATATTGATCGGAGGGAATCATACAGAACTGGTTTCATCTTCTCTTCAATTATGGAAGAAACAAATTGAGCAATTCCTCAAGTCCATTAAGGTACAAATGGCATATCTCACTTACATCAATACAGGACTTGTTAACAACCTGGACAATGCGCTGGGTAAGATTAATTGCCCCCTACTTTAAATGCCTCGTACCACATAATTTATTCCTCCAAAGCTGCCAACTGTTTCAGAGGAGCAGTCCCACTAATCATACATTTCAGCTGAGAATTTAACATCATACAACAAACTTAAGTGGCTATACAGGTGTATAGTGGTAGTAGTAGAAGAATTAACATCCTAGGACCTGGCGTCCACATATGTGGACATCACATTTTGGCTTGTCTAGACCACAGTATAAAATTTTGCTCTACAAGGGCCTGATATCCTCTACAACAGGTGAAAAGATATTTCTTTGTTTTTACATTCATCAGGTCCCAATCAGCCCAAATAGCAAAGAGAAATTAAAAATGCATGCCATGAAAGAGTTCGGGTCTTAGGAGGTTAATTGCAGTGATTGCAGTAACCTGGCTTGAGTGGATGGTTTAAGGATTCGGTGAAATTCTGGGGGCGATTAACACCTGTAAAGCTTTTCTGAAGCGCAGACGTCTTGTTCAGTGTCGGTACAATTAATCACATTCAAGACTTTCTTATTAAATTATCCAAAATGCGTCAACAGCACAAACACTGATAAAAGGTCCAGCTGTGTGATTGGCTTAGTCGGAACTCATTGGCACACTCCCGTTAATGCCCAACCTCAAAGCCAATTACATTTTAAAAGCTTCAGCTATATTAAGAATTCAACCCTACTGCAGTTTTTATGAAGGGGGGAAGTTAACTATAGAAACCAAAACAGGTTTTTGGATCAGGCTGCAAACATGTTTATTTATGCTGTAATTTTGAGATTTTAACATAGGAGTCTATAGAGATTCACTCACTTTTGGAGTAAGCCTCAAGTGGACATTAATGGTACTGCAGGTTTTTACACTCAAAAGTAGACTTTTCATGTTTCAAACAGTGTAAAATTTATTGAACATGAGCTCTTTGGTGACTTTTTGGGGGTCAACCTTGATGTTTCCTGGATCTTGGTCTGGAGCTAGATCTATCTTCCAACAAGCCGATGACCCAAAGCTGACAGCCAAGAAACAAAGGAGCCTGCGCTTGAACCTGACTCACAAACACACGACAGTAGCAGTACAGAACAAAACTCTTACAGTTTTAATTCTGTTTATATTCAGTGACACCATCTTGGTAACTCGGGGTTGTCGGGCCTTCCAAGTGGGAAATCTGAGTTTAAGGTTACATAACAGATTCAAATTCCACCCTGGACCTCATAAATTCTGACTTCTGACTTATCCAGGAGCGCACCATTATGTACACATTATATTTGTGTTTTTTCATAAATTTACTAGAATTCCAAGCAAGAATTTCAAAGGTGAAAAATGAATTAAATCCAGTTCGGAATAATTTTGTAACATGACAAAATGTGGAACAAGTGATGTTTTCCACATGCACTGTATGTTCTTTATCATCATCATCTGATAGCCTCCCTGGATGGAGTCTGCGGCACTCATGAGGATCATTTTGTGCCCGTTTTACTTGAGTGCACACAGAGCCTGAAGCAGAGAGCCTGGCTTACCAGAGAAATTTGATAACCATCGTTGTGATACCAGTTATCTCATACTGGGTGGGGTGTTAGCTATTGTCAAGTCCAGCTAATGCAAAGAAAGCATTAGCTGGATGATCCAGTGGGACCCCATGAAACACTCCAAAACATCATGCATCATATTTTTGCAAAGCTAACTGAACCTTGTGCTATATTAATAAGACAATAAAATTATATTAGCATTAGAAAACAAGTCTTATTTGAATGTAAATTTGAGTTCTGATGAATGCACTCAGCTTGACTCTATTAGAGAACAAAACCCCCCAAACTATTTTCTGTTGCATACACTTCCAGACCTCTTGAGGTGTAGAGGGTGACTTTGCCTCCACATCTAAACAGGAAAATGAGTTAAGTCTGGGGTTAAAGTGGGATTCAGTAGATGTAGTAGCACTAAGATCTGTTGGAGTGACTCACCATGGAGAAAAGAATCTCACAATGTTTTCTAAAGTGAACTGAAGGAAATTTTCTTTGAGTTCAGGCTGTGATCAGTTGACCTGCTGCTCTTTGTGGATTTTAAAAAACGCAGTTAAACAAAACCACAGCCCCTGAGCACCTGTCCAACACAGAGCTTTACAGTGCAAATCACCACAGTACTGCAACAGTACGCAACATTTGAATAACACAAAGTTAGTACAGCTTAGTTTGTTGTGCAGGACATTTCACAATAGGAAAATTCATAATTTATCAAAACACATCCTATAAAGGTCCAATATGTGATAAAAAATGGTGACATAACATGTCATTAAATCTGAAGTTTATCAAATGCCACTGAGCAGGCCTTATCGTTAAATATAACCTCTCCTCCTCCTCCCTTGTTTTCTTACATCTTTCTCCATCTGAGTGAAGTTAACATGCTTTCTTTTCTCTCCCTCTGAAATACAGCTGCTGGAACTTCAGCTAGCAACACACTGTGTGACAAACTGCACACAAACAGGTGGTGTTTGTGTTTTTGCTGATGTTTGTTGAGCTGGCAGAAATGTTGCATTTGAAATTACCTGCCTGTCTTTGACCCCACTGCAAATTATATAAATGAACATAAATTAACCAGCTTGCTTTGAAAATGTAAGGAATAGAAAGCAAAGATATTCATGTAAAAATTAGGGAGTAATAGTAAAAAGTTAGAAAAATAAGTATTTAATTAAAGTACAGAAAATTCTACTTAAGTACAGAAACGAAGTATCTGTAATTTGTTGCTTCCCAAGTAAAAACAAACAGTTTTACATTTTTAGTCACAGTAAGCGACAAGTTCACAACATCATCTTAAAATTTCTTTGTATTATTGTACAGTCTTTACCTTAGAAAATGAACGCGCTTTGAGGCGACTGTTGTTGGCGCCATATAAATAAAACTGAATTGAATTCAGATGAAAAATTACAAAATAATACTAAATTTCTAGGTGGTCAGCCATACGGGTCCTTTGAACAGCAGAGACCTTCACTCAGTCTGTCCTTTTCTACATTAAGTGCTGTGTAGAAAGTATGATGATAACCAAAACCATCTGGGTTTTTCCTAACCGAAAACCTTGGCTGACTAGTGAAATCCAGGCTCTGTCTTTGCTTGGTTTGATACCACTCCTCCCCTGCACCCCCTACAGAGTAAATTGGTCCATCACCATCACCCATCACAGAGCGCTCAGCCAGCTGGAGAACAGGAGCTATGTGAGGATACTCTTTGTGGACTTCAGCTCAGCTTTCAGCACCGTAATCCCAGACATCCTCAACACCAAACTGGACAACCTTCAGTTCAGCACTGTCACCTGCTCCTGGAACAAAGATTTCTTCACAAACCGGCCTCAATCAGTACGACCCGACCTCCACCTTTCCCACCCCGCTGTCCCTCACCATCGGATCTCTGCAGGGCTGCATTCTCAGTCCCTTACTTTACACCCTGTACACCTATGACTGCACACGAACCCACCCAACCAGCATCATCGTCAAGTATGCTGATGACACCACGGTGTTCGGCTCATCTCTGATGGAGATGAAACAGCATACAGGGTGGAGGTAGAGAACTTGTCCTGCTGGTGCTCAGAAAACAACCAGAAGCTGAACGTCCTTAAAACAAAATAACTCATAATGGACTTTAGGAGGAGCAGACAGGTCCACTCCCCTGTGACTATGAATGGAGAACAGGTGGATTCTATCTCCACCTTCAGGTTTCTGGGCACACACGTCTTTGCCTATGTCACCTGGACCCACAACACCATTGCCCTGGTAAAGAAGGCCCAGCAGCTGCTGCACTTCTTCTATGTCCTAAGGAAGAATGACCTGGACCAGAAGATGCTGTGGCCTTCTACCGCCCCCTAGTGGAGAGCGAGCTCTCCTACTGCCTGGAGGGGCCACGCCTGAGAACAGGAAGGCTGCACAGAGGTTAATTAACACCACCCAAAAAATCATTGGCTGCCATCTGCCACCCCGTGAGGCCTCCTGTCTCAGGAAAACCAGGGCCATCACAGATGACCCCTTGCACCTCACCCACCACCTGCTTGATCACTGCCCTCTGGGCCATTTGGACTGTTAACAAACACTATGCCCCCACACCCCACCCCTGCCCACCTACTTCACCAATCTGATCCACGGCCTGAGTAACCCTCACCACTCAGGCCACTCACTCACACACACACACAGACTCTATATAGACCAAGTCTTTTCTTTGCTCTCCAAGCACTTTGAACTTGTTCTTAAATGTGTGTCTTTCTCTTATTTTTGCATACATTTCCCATATTTCTTATTTATTCCTGCTGTCTACAATTTGTATTTGATTCTGGCACAGCTGGTGTATAGCACCCACAATTTTATTGTACATGTACAAAGACAATAAAGTTCTATTCTTTTCCATTATATTCTATTCTACTAAAAACTCTTGGCAAAACACCTCAACCGTATGGAAACATTTCTAGTAAGCACCTTTAAGCAGAAATTCCTGTGGTGTGACTATTGAATCTTGCATTGTAGACTCACTTCCTGTGAGTTCCCCTGCAGCCCCACTCTGTCTGTTTACAGGTTAATCAGACAAATTGTATTTTTATGCTAACATAAGCTAAGAAGAACATCATGAGGCTAATCCTTTAAAGATATTAAATATGAGCTCATAAAATCCGACTAATGTAACGCCCATCTGTCTTCCTCAATAAACACGATGGGCGCTTAATTACTTTCTCTCTCAAGTCGGCTTAATGAGGGAATTAAACTCCTAACCCTGGTCGTGTTAGTGCCTTGCTCTACACAGTGATCTGGACAAGGAGCTGCAGAAGGCAACCATACAAAGGGAGACTGTGTGTATAAATGTGTGTGTGTGTCGTGAAATATGGCAGTGGTGGCTGCAGACAAAGAGCAGGTAGATTGATGATTGATTAGCTGTGGCTGTCTGGCTGACTGAGACTCATTGGCAGCCGTCACTTTGATGAATTACACCGCTGTGAAAAACACACTGCACTCTGATTACTGCCAGCGAGACTGGTGTGTGCGTGTGTGTGTGTGTAGTGGGGCTGATGGCCTGTATGTGCAGTGCATGTGTGTTTGTGCATGTTGCTACTGATACGCTTCCCTTCATGACTCTGAATTGCTCTGCAGGGATTGTTTTTAGTGGATGTTGCCAGTGTTGTTTCCATGCTAATCCACTGTGCCCATGTTCACACACCCAAAATCCTTGCTTAGTATTCTGCCGAGGGAAGCGTTACATCCCCACAAGTCTGACTCAAGGTCCTATACGCTGTTCATAAACAGAGGGCGATTTGTTCATATTTAACAAGACGGATGACAGGTATGTACCTTTTTTTTGTTGTGCCACAGCTCCACCTGTCACAGGATGCACTGAATAATTTATGCCGATGAAATCCACGCTCTGCCTTTTGATCTGGCAAAGGCCGGAAGCATTGAAATTATGGGCGATTTATTTAATGAAAGATTTCAGGAGCTGACACGGGGTTGGACCCACACCGGTGTTTGATGGTTGACACTGATGTGGGTGGACTTAAGCTGCTGACTGCTGGTATTTTGAGATGAAAGTGCTTTCAAAGAAATGCACATTTTTAATTCAGGAAATCGGCACTCTGTTAGAAGGTGTGTGTCTATAACCCCAGCATTTCCCCTCATTGTCTCCAAACATCGTCATTTCTTTTATTCTTACTTTATCATGAAATAAATGTATCAGCCTTTATTTTTTGTACGTCTACAGCTCTGCAGTGCAAATGTCCGAATGTTGCACCACAAATGGATCCACAGGTAAATTAGCTGAGAATATGAGCACAGCAACAAACCATTAAAAGCTCAGCAGACCACGATTTACCAAACAGGCAGTTAAAGCAGACGGTAAAGCAATCACAGGCAGGCAGTAAGCAGTTTTTGAGATTTTTCTTGAGGATAGAAACAGGTTTAAGGATTGCAAAAGCAGAGAGGACTGTTCATTTCTCCAGCACAACAACAAGTGGAGGGGGGCTTTGATTCGACTTGATCCTCCAGTGATGTGTAGTGAAAGTATACGGATCGGTGGCCTGTGGGGAACACCAGGACATGTCCTGGTGGCCAGAGGGCTGTTTTGGCCTGTGATGAACTGTCAGCTTGAGCACTGATATTATAGGTAAACAGGAGTGAGTCTGCAATTATCTGCATGCTTGTCTACACCGTGGACAAGTCACCTGCTGAAAAAGGAAGGTGGAGGAGAGGGAGGCTGTTGCTGCATCTGAAAATAAGTGCCAGTTAAGGACCAGGCCAGGCAAATATATGCACAGTTATAGCCCAGGCACAATTTAGTGAATACATATCCATGTGTTCATAAAATATTTTATCATCTGTCCTTCATATTAACGAAATAATCTGAAATTTTAAGTAGAAGAAGAATGTGAAGAAAATAACTTGAGTATGTTGCAGACACACTAGCTGGACACTTCACTGAGTTGACACTTCATTGAACTGCTGTAATTCTTCATAGAATAGATTAAGCATGAAGACATTTGGTTCATGCTCATATGATGGGGAATCTCGAAGTTCATACAGTACTGTTATCAATGCACAGGCACTTTGTCGGCCACTAACAGTCACACTCCGGTGAAACCGTCAGGGCGACTTGGGGTTCAAAGTCCTGGTTAAAGATACTTCAGCATGTGGACTGCAAGAGCCAGGGAACAATCCACCCACCTTCACCCAAGGAGTTAGCCTCACTTCCTGTTCTTAGATGATAGGAGTGGTGTGGTCTTCTGCTGCTGCAGTCCATCTGCTTCAAGGTTTGAATAAAATAATAATAAAAAGCAAATCAGCAGTTTCTGAAATGCTCAGACCATCCTGTCTGGAACCAACAATAATGATGCATTCAAAGTCTCTTGAATCACCTCCTTCATTCTGATGCCGTTTGATCAGGAGGTCATGCACTGAGGTGCTGTCATGTGATTGGCTGATCTGAAATCTATTTCAACAAGTGGCTGAACATGTGTACCTAATAAAGTGGCCGGTGAGTGTATATTTAATGCAACCAATTGATTTTGTTCAAGTCAGCTCCTCAATCACGTACATTTCATGTACTGCTTCCACTCAGAATTCACCTGTACGCACCTCTGTCCTCAGGTTTGTTTTTTTATTGGCTTTTTAGTTTTTTGCTTGAAATCAGCATTATTATCCCAGACATGAGTCTAGTGTTTATTTCCCCTAAATATCTCCAATGTATTGTGAACATTTCCTTAATGCTTGAATAAAAAGAGATTCAGTTGAATATCACCTCAATACCTTGTGTGCAAGCGTAATTAATAAGCAAAAGTGTCAAGTTGAAGTTGACTTTTAAATAGTTTTTACTAGCTGTCCCAATAATCATTGTCTTGCCACGACCATGAAGTCAGAAGGAGCTTTAAAAATGGATAAGAGGGATGGGACAATGAAAATCTGACACAGCAGCAGTTGCTGCAGGTGGCTTGGCTGTACAGAGTGGCTTCAGACAGCAGTCACATCTGTCTCTGCTGAGAATGTCCATCACGTGTACTGTAAAAGGTTGTGTTTAATCAATAGTGGCAGGTGAACCTCTCCATAGCAAGCTAGCTAGTTAACGCCAGCTATTAATGAAAACCAGAAACAATTAAGTTAAGATCATAAAATAGTCAAACACTACTTCATATAACAATTACAAATTTACCAAGCACGCCGTGTCCTATTAATTACTGTATGTAATCTGATGTCAGTCACAGGTAGGTGTCCAATAATCATTTGATCCAGTAATTTGGGAAGTGATGTTTGAATAATTGAAAACGAAAAAGATATTTGTATTGAAAAGAATTTTTATTGTCCTTTACACTCTTTGAGACTACATTTTTTTGTTTACAAAAAAAAAAGAAAGAAGAAAAACAAAAACTGGCAGGGTCGATTTTTCAGATTTCAACTGATTCAGATGAACCACAAGAGCCAGCCGGCCTCTCATTTCATCACTCCTTCCCATCTTATATTATTTATTAAAAACAAGCCTGTAGTCCTCTAATATACATGAGAGACTAACACATAATCCCGCACACATATATCACGATTAGAGATGAAATACTTCAGAAGTGCTGGTGAATTCTCAGATTTTAAGGATTTCATCATAAAAAGATGCCCCCACAAACTGCATCTAAAAGATGGATGTATCCACCATGACATCATGTCACGAAGCCTCAAGCTGGTTTTCACCATCTTGGTGTTGAAACAAGTGGGGGAGCTTCTGCCCAGGATTTCAGACAGTACATATACTCTATTAATCCTCATCTGCCTTTATTACAGAGCATAATTTACAACATTTTATGAAATATGACCTAAAACCAGCGTTTGAGTCCAGACTCGCCTCCTGCTGGTCATTAAAAAGACTGCAGACTTCTATTTTCTTACCTTGAAGCCATTTTTTTTTGTTGTCCTCTGCTGTGCAGTGCAACTCGAGCACTTGGAGCATTACCGCTGACGCACCACATTAACACAACATTAGACTTGAATCTAAAGGCAGGCTCATCATGTACAGTATAACACACAGTAAAGTTACACAACCCTCTTTAAACCAAAACCTAATCAACTCATTTTCGCTCATATTTTCTCCTCACAGGTGTTTCAGGACTTTTTTTTCACCTGCGTGCCTTCTCATGTGGGTGGTTAGGCTCCCCGCCTGACTGAAACTTTCCCCACATTTCTCACAAACGTACGGCTTCTCGCCTGTGTGGACTCTCATGTGGACCTTCAAGGAAGTGGTGTAAGCGAAGTCCTTCTGGCATATTTGGCATGAGTACGGCTTCTCGCCCGTGTGAATCCTCGTGTGACTCGTCAACCTGGAAAGGCGAATGAACCTCTTCCCGCAGGTGTTGCAGACGTGAGGCTTCTCGTCCGTGTGTGTCCTCGTGTGCCTTTTAAGCTTTGAGGCGTTGACAAATCTATTCCCGCAGGTGGTGCAGAGGTAAGGCCTCTCACCTGTGTGGGTTCTCATGTGGCAGAGAAAGCTGTTGCTGTGGGCAAAACGTTTGCCGCAGGTTTTGCAAGAATGCCGCTTCTCGCCGGTGTGTATGGCCGTGTGCCTCCTGAACGCCGACGGGTCGTTAAACCTTTTTCCGCAGGTGATGCAGAGGTACGGCTTTTCCCCCGTGTGCGTTCTCATGTGCAGCCGCAGCTTATCGTTTCTTCTGAACGTTTTGCCGCACTTCTCACAGAAGCACGGCCTCTCATCCGTGTGGACTTTCATGTGGAGCTTGAAGGAAGCGCTGTAGTTGAAAACCTTCCCACATGTCATGCAGGAATACGGCTCATCGTCTGCGTGGATTCGTAGGTGATTTTTAAGCGTTGATTCATGTTCAAATGTCTCCGCGCAGGAGCTGCAGGAGTAAAGCGTCCCATCTATATTATTATTCGTAGTACCACAAAGTTCTTTTATTTGTAAACTATTCCTGCAGACTTGTGTGTTTTCATCTGTGTTGTTACAGACTTTCTTTGGTTTCGGCTCCGTTTTTAAGGGCATTCCTGAGTTTTCACATTTGACTCCTTCCTGTTCTCGACTCTCAGGTACAAAACAGGACAGAAGCTTGGCACTGCCCTCACAAACAGGAGTCACCATGAAGGCATCACTTTCCTGCTTTAGCACAAGCTGCTCTCCTTCCTCACTAATGCACAGCTCCTCCTGCTCCTCTTTAATCAGTGAAGGTTTCTGATCCTCTGGATCCAGACTGGCGTTCTTCTCCTGGATAGAGATTTCCTCTTCCTTCTTTGTACAGATGCAGCGTTGGTCTACAGGGACAAAGGGACACGAGGCAAAACGTGAGCAGATCGTTAGTTGGGATGTGACGGTGTGGAGAGACATTTGCCCTCCCCTCCCCGAACAAACACAAAAAAAATGCAGGTATAGAGAAGAACCCAGGTGTCCCAGTTTTCCACTGGGACTTGAACTCAGCTTGCACCAGTGGATCCTTGCGCATCCACTGGTGCACCTGTACTTAAGGTTTTGCAAGTGAGCGAGGGGGATGTTACATGTAGTTTTACACTCTGTAGGAAGGTTTGGAAAGACAAAATGATCCGATTTGTCACGATGAACTTAAAAGGTTAGTGCATCAGTTACTGTTATTTATATAATATTGTTATTCATTGTAAAATAGTTTTAGGCGTTGTCAAAATGCTTCATGTGTGTGGATTAGAGTGTGCATTTGCAAATCTTACTGTGTGCTTGTGGATCACACTATACCCATCTACAAACCCTTGTGAGGCAGTGGAAGAGATCCTAGTTCCTTCCAACAAACATGCCAACACGGGAGGTAGTGAGGAGAGGATAAAAGAAAAGAAACAACGGGCAATATAATAAGATATAAAATAATTTTATATTTAGGGCCACCATAAATAAATGGTGCAGTGTGAGGGGTATAGACACAGTGAGGGTGTTCAAAGAGTCCTCCTCCTCCTGTGCATCCTTGCTTGCTGCTCCTCCAGCAGTCTCTTTTCTCCTCTGTCCCCCTGATACATTTCAGGATTTGAGGCATCCTTCAACATTACTTCTTGCCATTAACTTCCGGGTCACAGCCAGCGGGACGGAGGAGATGAGGAAGCACATATTAGAGAAAAGCCTCAGGTGAAGTAAAGATAATGCGTTACTCAAGGCTAACAACAAGGGAGCTGTCAAATAGTTCGTTTTGCTTAGCTTGCTTGGCTAATAATGAGAGCTGTTTGCATTCTCTAAATATTAAGGAAAGGCGCTTAACTGCTTCTTTTATTGCCTCCTTTAGCAGAGGAGACACTGGACACCACTGAAAGAATAACACCCGCTTCTTCTCGAGGTTTCGCCTTCACATAAATTTATATAACCTCTAAATCCACATAATGAGCTGTATTAAAATAATCAAAGTGTATAGTTTTATAGGTTTGCATTAGCAATATCTGCTGCTGCACTGCAGCATTTAGAGTTATGCTGGCAATACAATATAGAAGCTGTATTGCCAGCATATATGGAACGCCAGGACTGCCATAATGAATTAATTAAATACACCATTAAATAATTAATTAAATGTGGCAATAATTAATTAAAATTGGAATTAATTAATTAAATAAATAGTTATGACACATGTAATTAATTAATTATTGACACATTTAATTAATTATTTATGTATTTCACATTTTAATTAATTATTGACACATTTAATTAATTATTTAATGATATATTTATTTATTTCATTTTGGCAGTCCTGGCGCCTGGCTCTCATCATGAAATAATTTTATCTGTCAGCCTCACCCATCAAACTCAGGAGGCGGGGTTAACGCTGCCCATGCAGCTTCTCTAACATTTGATTGGTTGCCGTGCAAAGTAAGTCAAAACAGGTCGATCCTAGATAATCGATTGCTTGTGTAGACTTGGGGCAGCCAGGTATCCCAGAATGCAGATCAAATCACAGGCAGCAATGGTGGTGGTGTAGTTTTAAAATACCCCGTTTTTCTGTCACCAGCTACACTTTTAACAGTGTTTTAGCCGCGAATGTCGCGCCGTATGTCTGGTCAGGTTGTCAACATAGAACATGTTTGCAAAAGTGCTCAGATGTTTTCAGAGATTTCACTAGCTCTGCTAACAATTAGCATGCAGAGTGCACCCAGGGGGTACGTTAACCGGTTTGTTTACATATTCCACTCTCCGTGTTCCACATGTTGCATTCGCAGATTCTCATTTTCACCGAACGATCGTCTCTTTCCGCCTGGTCTTGTGTCTCTGTGCTTCTGTAACATAAAGAACGAGCTGACATTTTTCTCACGAAACCAGCGATCAGCTCAACAGACCCTCAGTTTACCTGCATGCATCCTCCTCCTCATCTGTCAGCTGTTTAACACCTGCTGCTAATTCAAGAAACACGCCTACGTTAATAATAATAATAATAATAATAATAATGGATACTTTATTGATCCCCATGGGGAAATTACTTGTTTTTCTCTGCATTTGACCCATTCACTCAGTGAAGCAGTGGGCAGCCCACTAAGCAGGCGCCCGGGGAGCAGTGTGTAGGGACGGTACCTTGCTCAGGGGTACCTCAGGGTAGCCGTTAAGTGGATTCGAACCGCCGACCTTCCGATCATGGGGCGACCACTTTACCTACTGAGCTATCCCTGCCCACTGTGATAGTCACAGTTTAACTGGGCAGCCGGTGCTCGATATAAAGCAATGTCAGCGCATTTTTCTGCACAAGATAAGTAAATATAGTGTTTTTCCCGAGCGCAGAGCTGCTGGAGCTTGTTTCCTTACAGAGCACTTTATAGGCGAACAGCTTCATCAGCGGCTGATGTCCAATCACCGGCACACAGCTTTGAAACCTCAGCTGAGTTTTAGCTCTCAGTGGTTAAACGCTGGACTTCATTCACTCAGGTTCTGTCTGTCGGGTCACGTTTACTTCGCTGTTTTATTTACAACTGAGCAAATCGGTTTGGCTGAGGTTAAAGTTACGTTTCATAACTGCATAGTTTCACAGACGTTTAATGGTTCACTGGCACATGTGTTAGACTGAACTATCATCTAAATATCATCTGTTTTTTAATAGTTATTCAACTGTATTCTAAGCACCAGCTGTCTGTTAGAATGTGATTTTTTTTCTCTCTCTGTTGGCAGAGGTATAAAAATGCGCAGGAAAATCTGACGTGCATGGCGAACTTCACCGACGATATTTAGGGAGGAATAAACACACATCAAACATAAATGAACCATTTGCCTGTCTCCATAATTGAGAGCATTTTCTCTTCTTATGTCAACACTCTCTCTCTCTCTCTCTTTTTTTTTTTTTTTTTTTTTTTTTTTTTTTTTTTTTTTGCTTTTTCGGTCATGTTATGTTTACCTGTCAAAGGCTTGTTACAAACTATGAAACACATCGTGCAGACTTCTGGATGTTAGAAGAAAACTAATACTGCTCATGAATGAGACTAAAGGCAGGAAGGTGTCCTTTAAAACTAAACATGTTAATAGGACCTCCCTGTTTATATCATAGTTTATGATATAGCACGTGTATTTCAGTAATAGCCTGCTGAGGCCACTATACGTGCTGGCCTCATATCAAATGTGAAGGCAGACTGAGTCTATGTTTGACGTTTTTTATATCTAATCTTCCTTTTCAAACATTTAAACAGCAGCGAGTCTGCAGCTGAGGGAATACAAACTCAAATTGTCGGAACAGGTTTGCTCGTTTCTTGGATTCATTTGGTGATTTATTAAATGTATAACTGTTATTCTAATCTGCTGCTGAGTCTCTTACACTTTTCTTTATGCTGTATATTTTCACGTCTCTGGAATAGTTGGAAGTTAGATAGTCAGGTGGGAAACTTTGTGTTAACTCATGGAGCTGAGGATATCGTGGACATGCTGACCTCGCTGCGTGGTGTACAGAGCGAGGTCAGCATGATTAATATTCACAATAAAAATATTAGCCGAACATCATGAAGTCTGTATGTGTTTCATAGTGTCGAACAACCTTTGTACAGTTAAAGCCAGCAGTTACTACATGACAGAAACACCAACGTTATCTCTTTTATGCGTTTATACACAGGTCACGCTGATTACTGAACAAAAACCCAAAGATCAGATGTTAAACAGATTTATTTGCTCTCTCTCCTCCTTAAACATGTTTTTAATGTTAGTTATAATTCAGAATTGGCGACTGAAACACGTAGGACACATAAGAACATCAGGAAATAAAACACCGATAAATATAACCTCAGTAAAAGAAGTCAGCGGGGGTTACTACAGCTGTGTACCGGGGCCTGCGCTTTGTCGGTGGGATTGCTTGCGAGGCGAGCGGGTCTATCCCACGCTTTGCCGTGAGACTGGGCAGACATCTCCGAAATCATCGAAACACTTTTGCAAAGAGGCTGTATCTTGACAAACCGACCAGACACATGAAGATTAAACCACTACATTCTCGGCTAAAAAAATATTAAAACGGTATTTGGTGACACACAAACAGGGTTTTTCAAAGCTCAGTTCTGTTAGCTTCCACATGCCGGTTGTTGTGTGCTAGAAACAATGGCCACCAGGCCAAAGCAATGGTTTTGACTCGATCAGCGTTAACCCCGCCCCCTGAGTTTGATGGGTGAGGCTGACAGATAAAATTATTTCATGATGAGAGCCAGGCGCCAGGACTGCCAAAATGAAATAAATAAATATATCATTAAATAATTAATTAAATGTGTCAATAATTAATTAAATGTGTCAATAATTAATTAAAATGTGAAATACATAAATAATTAATTAAATGTGTCAATAATTAATTAAAATGTGAAATATATAAATAATTAATTAAATGTGTCAATAATTAATTAATTACATGTGTCATAACTATTTATTTAATTAATTAATTCCAATTTTAATTAATTATTGCCACATTTAATTAATTATTTAATGGTGTATTTAATTAATTCATTATGGCAGTCCTGGCGTTCCATAAGCATATGCCACCACAGACACCCTGAATTGGCTAAGTGATGGATGAAGGGAATATTTCAGTCACAGAACAACTTTGAAAATGTGGAAAGGAAAGAAAAATATATTTACTGCCTTTTATGAGCCACATGTGCCATGTTCTTTAACATTCATGTGTTTATATGTTTTTGTCATATTGTGTTTCTGTTTGAAAATGTGCTCATTTTGTCCATGTTGCGGACATTGTAGTTTCAACACTGAAGAACACTGTTGACGAGTCTAGTGTAAGTGCGATCTGATCCTCTGAGCGCTGCACTTCTCCTTTCTTAAGACTTTTTCTATTCTTCCTAACACATTTCCATTAAGCAAGTGACTTTCCAGGAATTAGCCAAAAAATTGTAGACTTCTCAACCACACATGGTGTTCTTCCTGGTTAAAAAAAACAGGGTTAGGGTCCACGCCCCTTCATGCGTAAGTAGATAACATAACATGCATCAGTTACAGTTAGTGACAGCTGTCACTGTGCAAGCACGTATGCTATTACAAGCAAAACACTTCTTAGTAATACACTAAGCATAACTATGATATGACCGTTGTAGAGAATGCAATGCGAGTAAGCCTATATTATTCATAACGGGCTTGACAAGATTAGTTCTCACAGTTTCTGTTTGACGGAAGGCCAAAGCCTCACGCTAGGCAACGTAATCATCGAATAAAGCTAAAAACAGTTAGACAAGTTCCCTTTTTCATCAACATTTTACCATATACAGTGGGGCAAAAAAGTATTTAGTCAGCCACCGATTGTGCAAGTTCCCCCACTTAAAATGATGACAGAGCTCAGTAATTTGCACCAGAGGTACACTTCAACTGTGACAGACAGAATGTGAAAAAAAAAAAAATATCCATGAATCCACATGGTAGGATTTGTAAAGAATTTATTCGTAAATCAGGGTGGAAAATAAGTATTTGGTCAATAACAAAAATACGACTCAATACTTTGTAATATAACCTTTGTTGGCAATAACAGAGGTCAAACGTTTACTATAGGTCTTTACCAGGTTTGCACACACAGTAGCTGGTATTTTGGCCCATTCCTCCATGCAGATCTTCTCGAGAGCAGTGATGTTTTGGGGCTGTCGCCGAGCAACACGGACTTTCAACTCCCGCCACAGATTTTCTATGGGGTTGAGGTCTGGAGACTGGCTAGGCCACTCCAGGACTTTCAAATGCTTCTTACGGAGCCACTCCTTTGTTGCCCGGGCGGTGTGTTTTGGATCATTGTCATGTTGGAAGACCCAGCCTCGTTTCATCTTCAAAGTTCTCACTGATGGAAGGAGGTTTTGGCTCAAAATCTCACGATACATGGCCCCATTCATTCTGTCCTTAACACGGATCAGTCGTCCTGTCCCCTTGGCAGAAAAACAGCCCCATAGCATGATGTTTCCACCCCCATGCTTCACAGTAGGTATGGTGTTCTTGGGATGCAACTCAGTATTCTTCTTCCTCTAAACACGACGAGTTGAGTTTATACCAAAAAGTTCTACTTTGGTTTCATCTGACCACATGACATTCTCCCAATCCTCTGCTGTATCATCCATGTGCTCTCTGGCAAACTTCAGACGGGCCTGGACATGCACTGGCTTCAGCAGCGGAACACGTCTGGCACTGCGGGATTTGATTCCCTGCCGTTGTAGTGTGTTACTGATGGTGACCTTTGTTACTTTGGTCCCAGCTCTCTGCAGGTCATTCACCAGGTCCCCCCGTGTGGTTCTGGGATCTTTGCTCACCGTTCTCATGATCATTTTGACCCCACGGGATGAGATCTTGCGTGGAGCCCTAGATCGAGGGAGATTATCAGTGGTCTTGTATGTCTTCCATTTTCTGATGATTGCTCCCACAGTAGATTTTTTCACACCAAGCTGCTTGCCTATTGTAGATTCACTCTTCCCAGTCTGGTGCAGGTCTACAATACTTTTCCTGGTGTCCTTCGAAAGCTCTTTGGTCTTGGCCATGGCGGAGTTTGGAGTCTGACTGTTTGAGGCTGTGGACAGGTGTCTTTTATACAGATGATGAGTTCAAACAGGTGCCATTCATACAGGTAACGAGTGGGGGACAGAAAAGCTTCTTACAGAAGACGTTACAGGTCTGTGAGAGCCAGAGATTTTCCTTGTTTGGGGTGACCAAATACTTATTTTCCACCCTGATTTATGAATAAATTCTTTACAAATCCTACCATGTGGATTCATGGATTTTTTTTTCACATTCTGTCTGTCACAGTTGAAGTGTACCTCTGGTGCAAATTACTGACCTCTGTCATCATTTTAAGTGGGGGAACTTGCACAATCGGTGGCTGACTAAATACTTTTTTGCCCCACTGTATGGTAGTTTGTTTCGACCCTCACATCTTCCAGGTGTTTCCTGTTGACTTACAATTTTCTTAACTCCTCTTTCGTCACTTGTTGCAGGGCAGGGCACAAATGCAATTTCAAGCTAAACGGAAGTCTGGAAGCATAAGGGCCATTCAATTTTGCCCATCTCCAATTTTTAAAATCTGATGGTCCACAATTTCCCCCTCACACACTGAAATCTGAGAAAATGTTTGAACATGTATATGTATAATAATAATATGTAAATAATTTCCCCCAGGGATCAATAAAGTATTCTGATTCTGATGTCAACAACTTTTCAAAATAAAAGCCTGAAGTTCTCTCTCACCATAAAACTGTCCCAATTTTAAACCATAAAAATTTCAGGTAAATGAGAGGGGGTTGAACAGAACATTATACTATAATATATTAATATTATGCTTTAAAGTTGCACTAATTCTAATGGGTCAGATGTTGAACTGTCTGACAATAGGATAACATAAAGTGCCATTAAGGACAGACTCTATAGCAATGTGTCTAATATTTAATTTATTATTTTCTAACAGAGCCTAAGAGTGGGTTAATGTTTTGGCTGTGTGTCTCCAAAAGTTGATTCTGTTCATCTGGACGTAGCTACGTCCAGATGAACAGAATCAACTTTTGGAGATTTACTTACCTGGATGATTGAGAATGCACCAAGACGTTTTGGCTGTGTGGTTTTATTTCATAAAAGTTATATTTCTCTTTAAAAAATATTTTATTGACTCCTAGTAGAATAATGAGCCCCTGTAAAAGCTCACTTTTTCCTAACTCCAGCACTCACACCAAACTCCATTCAAAAAACACGTGTTTTTAATGTTCTGCAGTCAGCCCTCTCTGTGTCCACATGCCGACATAAACGAAACGTTTCTTGTCTTAAACCAGGTGACATGTTGCTGAAACACACCTGCTGCCGTGCTGTATGTTACACACCTATTCTGTGCAGCTTTATTTCGGGGTTCCGGATGGTTTCCAGCAGTCTGCGCTGATGCTCCACTTCTGTCTCGCACTGCTCCATTTTACTTTCAAACTCTGTGAAGATTCCCTCAAATGCTCCATCCAGCCTCACACCAATGACGCTCCTCCACCGACCAACTGAAGACATTGCTGCTGCAACAATTTGCCACACTCATCGGCTACACAGCCATCCGCAACAAGGTTAATAACAGGCTAACGCTACTGTCACTACCCGATCCGTACCGGAAACCCTATCAGTACCCCGCATGCGCAAATTTTACGTCACTTCCTCTCTTTGCCAACATTGCGACATATTTGAATGATACGGTTAGCGCCCAGTTAGCTCCTAGCATTTCTCAGCAGCTCTGCCTCCTTTTCGACTACCGGGACATTTAAACAATGGATAATCCGTATACAAAGAAATTCATGCTTTTCTCCTCAACAGAGAGCGTTCCCCGATTGAACAACAGCGCCGTAAAATAAGAAGAATGGCGCCTAATTACAGAGTTAATAATACAGACTTTGTAATATCTCACGTGTAGATTAATCAGCCAGATGAAGTGTTTACTGACAATTGACAGTGATAGTGGAAATCATCATCACTATTCCAATCAATCCTCTCCACACAGAAGCATAAACACACTCGACTATCACTAAAGCAATTTAACACACGTTTGTAATGGGGCTGATTCAGTTTACAGTAGGGTTCATTCGCTCGGTCAGGGTTAGGGTTAGGGATTTTCTATCAGATCTAGTTGAATAATCATATGATTCAGATCCAGAGCTTGTTTTTTATCCATAAATGTAACAGATGAGAGGAAGAGGCAGAGTTCTTTGTGAAAAGTAAAAAAGGACGGCTTTGTTTTCAGAAAACGACATTTGTGAATGAAGAATTTGCCCATAATAATTATTACATTTAGAACATTTTCAAGCTTATTTTCTTTTCTTAGAGAACCAAAGTTAATATCATTTTTAGAAAATTCAAGTAAGTTTGGAATCTTTGGAAAGAGCCAGTAGTGCACATCGTTCAACAGGGCTTTACAGAATATACAATTATAAAATAAATGTTCTGTTGATTCAATATCCCCATCACAAAAAGAGCAAGAATTATTATCAATAACAAAGCTATTATCAATCCCTTAGCTTTGGGAGGAATGGGAAGTTTAAGGTAATTTTTTCTGATCTCTTTCTTTTGATCACAAGAGAACAGATGTGAAATGGAATTTGGATTGGATCTATAAGGGAAAAAACATTAATAAATAATTCCCTAATTTGGGAGTTTTTTAGACTGTTAGCTGTAATGTTATGCCCATTTACCAAGAGTTCAGGGAGGTCAGGGGATCTATAGTCAGGGTCTTGAAAAAGATTATATGCTGTACATAGAATGTTTTGAGGGATAGCCTTAGTAATTTTTTGAAATTCTTTGTTATTTATTTGCAGATTATAATTCGTGGTGAAATCTTCTAATAAAAATTTACCTCTATCATTTAACAAATGCATCACTGACCAGATGCCCTTATCGTACCATTTCTTTGATAAAGATTGATTTGTTTCCAACGTTTATGTAACGACAGTTCCATAGGGGAGTGTTGTGTGGGCTATACTTATGTTTGTATATTAATTTCCAGTATAATAAAACTTGCTGGTGAAAGGAAGAAAGCTTTATGGGGAGTTTTGTTTTATGTCAAAATCACATCTAAGTAAAAGATTAATTCCGCCTAGATCTGAGAATATTTTGCTTGGAATGTGAAACCAAAGGCTATTTTGACTTCTTAGCCAATTTATTTTTAGGGTGCCATTTAAGCTGTCAAATTCAATAGCTTGCAAACGTCCATCTTCAAAATGTTTGACTAAATTACCTTGCCTAATATAGTGGGTTTTGCGTTTCCATATAAAATCAAAGTTTAGCTGGTTATTAGATTTGATTGCTGGTTTAGGCACTCCTACCGCATATGCAGGATATACTAGCCTTTCCATTTTGGTGAGAAAAATTCTACCCAAAATCAATAAGTCTCTGAGCCCAGTTATTTAAATAAGTTCTACAAATTTGGATTTTCTCCCAAATATTAAGGTAATCTAAATCAGTCTTATTCTTGGTTATATACACACCCAAATATTTGACAGTGGATTTAACAGGAATATTAAAAGTGTTAGAAATAGTACAATCATTTAAGGGTAAGATCTCACATTCGTTTAAATTTAGATTTAACCCTGAAGCTTTTGAGAAAGTTTCAATAATCTGCAGAATTTTGGGGATTTCATTCGGGTTATTTAGGAAAATAGTTGTATCATCGGCTAACTGGCTGAAGGGACACAGCTAGTGACACGCCCAGCGGTTTCAATTTATTTCCGCCGGATGTCGGTGGATGTCCGGAAGTATGTAGGTGGAGTTTAATTTTTTCTGTTATTATTTCCATTTATTTAGCATAAAAAAATACAGGCAATTGAATGCAATTAATAACATAACAGTTAAAAAAAAGAATTTCAAACACATTAAATTAATTTAATAAGAAGGTTTAAGGCTTTGTAAATAAAGTTCAATTTGATTTTTGGTATAAGCGCTGGTGTATGAGTGAGATACTATAGGTACAAAAACGTTAATGTGTATAGTATAAAGTGCATTATAAGAGTTTCAAACTTTCTCCAGGTAGTAAATAATATTCATTTTCTGTATTTCAATCTTCTTCTTCTTTTGTCACTTATCCAGGTCAAGATTATGGAGGCAGCTGTCTAACTAGAGCAGACTTCCTGGTCAGCTCCTCTGATGGGGATACCAAGGATTTACCAAGCCAGCTGAGAGGCATAAACAGTCCAGTGTGTGACTGGGTCAGTTGGGCCTACCCAAAACACCTTACTTAGCAGACATCCATAAGGTCCTAGTCAGTACCCAAGCCACCTCAGCTGGCTCTTTTCAGTGAGTCACCTTTCTCCTCTGAGCCTCTCCTGAATGACATGATCTCGAATGATCCCAGGGGCTGTTTTCCCTGGTCTCCAGAGGCAAATTAGTCCCAGGTGTGTGGTCAGGCTACAAGTGATTCAAAGCAAGGAATGAAGTCACCTCACTTGGTGCAGGATTATCTGGTCCTTAGCCATGGAGCTTGGTTTGGCCTGGCCCCTCCTATGATACCACATAAGCTGGCTATAGAGACACTGAAGGTTACACATGTGACGCTTTCTATAGAAATCCAAAACAGCCAAAAAAATATCTTAGAAGCAAGTCTTGAAAATCTTATGGGAAATTATTTAGAAGCTTTATCTAATTTGAATTTAATTTTTAATAAAATCATCAGCCAAGTTTGATGGAAATGACTGCTGTCAGTTTGAATTTTGTATTTTTATCGTGTCCTCTTCTCTGTTTTCATTACACATAACTTTGTTTCACCATCACTAAAACTTTTATAAGGCAGGTATGATAGTAGTGTGTGAATCAGTGCTGCTACCATTAAATTTCTCCTGCTGATATACAAACATAAAATTGTCAGGAAACCTCTGTACCTCCTGCAGGATCTGTTCGCCATCACAACCGGACATAAAACCCAGTGTAAAGCCTCCATCCAGCCCTGCCATGTTTTCTCTCTTTGAATTGCTCCCCATTGGAGGCGTTTTATGCCTCCGGCGAAGAAAGAATATTTACAACAAGCTGGAATTTTAAACATGAAGCTGGGTTTGTTTTCTCTGTTTTTTCTCACTTTCCAGAGAAGGTCGTAGTGGCTGCTTTATGGCCAACATATTAGAGCTGGGTGACAGCCGGCCTGCAGTATCACCACTCAAGGACTAGATGTGATTCTTGGCCATTGCAGTTCTCTGACTCTGAGAGAGAACGAGGCTTTGTTATGAGTACCCAGCTCCCTAATCTCTTCTCCCAGCGCCCTTCTGTCCTTGGTGAAGCCTGACCTGAACACTGCGTGCCGGTGTGAATGCAGAACGTTTTGTCTGGCTTTTGCCCAAGGCTGCCGCAGGTTTTGGTGAGTAACGAGTCACGCTCTCAACAGCGTTTCCTGTGGAAATAAATAGCCGCACGTATGATATTAGAGTATATGTGGATAGTGCTTTCATCTGTGACCTGTCCTTTGAGCTACGCAGGATAAACACAGCGAAGCCATAAATCAAAAGGAAGGTGTTCCAAGGCACTCGTCGAGCAGAAAATAAAGAGCAAAACAGAGGGGTGTTGCTTTTGCTGCTTCTTTATTTATTTATTTTCAAATAGAAAATATGAAAATGAACTCTCTGGCCCCTGGGCCTAAATCAGCATGACACAACAACAGTGTAGAAAGAAGAAAAAATGGAAATTAAAATGAAAACGCACAGCAAGCTTTCTCGTAAGTTTATACTATTGGTTCTTACAACACAAGAACAAGCTGTAGAGGAATCCAGTGGCTTTCATGTCGGCCACATACAAACACAAAGTCGGGATGCTGTGTGACATGTAAATAAAACACACAATGCAGTGATGTGCAAATCTCATATGTTTAATTCACAATAGAAAACAGAAAACACATCAAAAGTTTCAACTGAGTAAAAGAAATATTATTTTAAGAATATTTTAAGAAAAATATCAGCTCGATCTGAATTCCATTTAAGGTCTCAGAAAATTTGGAACCCGGGCAACAGAAGGCTGGAAAAGTAGTTTAACGTGGCAAATGGTCAGTAATGTGACTGGGAGGATTTTAGAGAGACAGAGTTTCTCAGATGATGGACAGAGGTTGAATATCTCATCATCTGCCCCACAAAATATGATCAAAAGACTGAAAATCTGGAGAAATCTCTGTGCGCAAGGGACAAAGCCATCAGTCAGTTCTGGATGCCTATGATCTTTGGGCCCTCAGGCAGCACCACATTAAAAACAGACCTGGCTCTGTGATGGAAAGCACTGCATGGGCTCAGGAACACCTCCAGAAATCCCTGTTTGTGAGCACAAAAGCTCTATCATACAAAGAGGAAGCCATATATGAACATGATCCAGTCATGCTGCTGTCTTCTTTGGGCTAAAGCTCATTTAAAATGGACTGAAAGTGGAAAGCTCTTCTGAGGTCAGAGAATTTTCAGTTTGAAACATTTGTGCTCTATTCCCAAAGAGAAGGACCACCCGGCTTGTTTTTTAAGTCCTGCCTCTCTGATGGTATTGGGGCTGCAGTGCCCATGGAATTGGTAGCTTGCACATCTGGAAAGACTCCACTAAAGCTTTACAAAGATTTTAAAACTTATGAATATCAATTTTTATCAACACAATTTTTTTAACATGAGAGAATATGAAAAAAATTAAAAAAAATTTCCCTAAAAATATGTTTTATAGTTCTTGTATTGTTGAATTGTCTTTGTTTATTACAGCTGAAATAAAAACTCTCAATATGATATTTACAATTTTTTTTCATTGTGCCATAATGTCCTAAAATTTCAAACTAACACAGTTGCACTAGAGGAGGTACAAGCCTATTTACTCTTAAACTGGTTTAAACTGGTTGATGACAATGATTTGCGTGCAGTTATGAAAAAATTCTGACAAGTTCAGCTATTTATGGTGAAAAATATTGTCAGTATTAATTTTACGTGAAATAAATAATGCGATATGTAACCAGATATGACACGTCACTTAAGTAACAATGAAAAAGGTTTCTTAAGCCGTTTGTATGTTATTTATATTTTTCTTAATTCTTGAAAATGACAGGACACATTTACAGTGGACAACATTCATTAGTGAGAGCTTATGCTTTTTCAAATGTCAGTTGTCATGCTACTTAAATGAATGTATTTTCTCTTCTAATAAACAATAACAATCACCTTGCTCATAAAACTTAAAAATAAATCCTCCTCCCTCGTGTCCCTGCTACGATGACCCATAGTGATGAACCACATAGAAAAAGAAGTAAAAGTTGAAGCTGTACTGTGTACAAGTGGTAGAGCTTGTAAGAAACACTTATAAAGTTCCACCTGTCCTCACTAAGGTGTTTACTGTCTGTTTATAGCCACAGACAAGAAAGTAATACCTCAGGACCTGCAGTTATACCTCCTATAGACTCACTGATGTAGTAAATCACTCTGCAAAGCACCACGTGTATGGCAGGAGACCATATTCAACCCTGTAATTAATGTTCCAAATGGATAGTTTTTATTAAAGCATGAGAATCACTCAAATTTTTAGCCTCTGTAAACCAGCTGTGAGATCAATAATAATAATGAATCCTGCGTCTCATCCTACCTGCATATTTCCTGCTCTAAATGCCCAGCATCTGTTGCCATTTCCAGGAGGAAATAGCTTTTTTATATCTGAACTAAATGAACAGCCTTATAATGGGCAATGGAGAGCACGGACATGATGAAACATACAGCTGGGGTCTTTCTGCTGATGTTCAGTTTATTAAACTAAGGCAAGGACGCCTCCTGTTGGTCATGTAGGATCTGTAAAACAGGCAACAGGAGAGAAAAAACATGAGTCACCTGCCATTAACAATAAAGTGACAGTAAAGGTTTACAGAGAACATTTAACAGAACATAAAATTTCATTTTACCCTCATTTTTTTCATGCATAACCCAAATTGCATCTCATACAACTGCAAGACTGACCTGTGTAATGATTTGCTGCCAGAACTTCACAGTCTGTTGAATAGTGATGTGACCACAGTGTCTACAGACAGGTGCTTGTGGTTGCCTATGGATACCACCCGTGGGATTTGCACCTATGGGCCGGTTCATGGCTCAGTAGTTGTTAATCATTTGTAAGTAAACACTTTATACTCAAAGCCTGCTTCATATTATTCTTTTGTAAAGTAACTGCATTTCTCACACATTCTGCTGAAACTATTTGTTAATCAGTCAAACTTAAAATGCTCTAAAATAAATAAAATTGTCTAAACTATTTTGAATTCTTTGTTACTTATGTTTCTCGCCTCATTTGCTGCTGTAATGATTGAAGAATCATTCATTTTACTTTCTTTGAACTTATTGGGAAAAAATGCTTAATGCACTGAAAGTAAAACTCTCAATTTACTCATCTACTTACTTTATGCTTCAGTCAATGCACCGGATTTGTTTAACCTTGCCTTTCCTGCTTGTTAATGCCTGCATCTGATTCCTAGACTTACTCTATTTTACCTTTTATACATATCTTTTATGGCTTTGTGCTTTTAACATGTTTTTCTTGATATGCAGTTTATGCTATTCCTGTGTATTAGTGACACTGACCTGTTAGCATACTTGGGGCTTTGTTATGGTCCTATCCTCCTGACTACCAGCAATGCAAATTTGTCCTCTGTAGAACACCTTTCTAAACCTGAATATCTCCCATGCACTGCATACTACAGAATTGCCTCCTTTGGGTATCTACAGAGGACATTTAGGACTTTCCAATGATACCAAATGTGAAGGGGTGGAGCTTTGGGAACTTTAGTTTTTTCATTAAGGAACATGGCGGCCATCGCTGCAAGCACATTTTATGGGAAGAAGAAAAGTAAGTGCATAAAACTTCTTATTGAGCAATTTTTAGCTATAAATGTTGTTAACATATTTTAAAGTCTCTTAATAACACATTAAAACATAGTATGCTTAATTCTAACTTCATTTTAGTATAGTATTGAAGTGTTTAAAAATGTCCTCCGTAGTGGACATTTGTAGTCATTTCCTCCATTTTGTTCTCTTTTTTTAAATGACCAGAAAAGGAGTCCTTTTTAGAAGAAAAAAGAAATTTATTGCAGTTTGATGAGGGAAACTCAGATCTTGAGTTGTCTGATGAAGAAGATCATACACTGAAAAAAGTCTAACATGCAGTCATTCATTCAATCTAATAAGTGCCATTCAAAACAGAATAAAATCATTGATTTGATTGTGAAACCCTTTCTTTTTGCATTTTAAAATACCACTTTTGATTTGGATGAAACTAAATATCTGTACAAAGGACACAACGCAAAGTTTTTGATTTCTCTCAAAACATATATTTCTTTTCATGTTGAACAGATAATATCTTTAATTTGAGTCAAAGTGATTTGCACTTGAACACGCCCACCAGAAATAGACCGGGACCCATTTTTATTCTGCATGGCTGCTGGAAACATCGTGTCACATCTTTGATTAATTTCATCTGAAAATAAACGTAAGTAAAGCCAAGTGTGTTACAAAAGCTTTTATAATTTGTATTGCCAAAATTGCAGAAAATAACCCCATTTAAGCTGGGTCGACAGCCACTAGGGTTGCCAACTCCCTGAAAAATAAATAAGGGACACCTCGTGGCCAGGGCCGGGCGACCCAGTTGTCTTCACCCTTCCCAGTGTGGTGAATTTTCTAGCTCTTTTTTTGTGTGTGAAATTATTTTTTTAACCATTTGACTTGAAGTTGATTTAAGTAGATGCATATTCTATTCTTTGTGATATGAACACATGTGAAACAAATGATCATTTAGCCATTTATTTTTAGCTCAAAATGACAACATTAACACAGTAAAACAGGCCTCTTTCTTAAACAGAAGCCTGTCATGCTTAACTTTTGAGAATATAAGTAAATCTTTCTTTAAAAGAACTCTGTCCTGCTTAACTTAAAATAATAGAAAACAATAGAAAGAAAAATATTCTTGTAACAGTGCACATTTAGTGCATTTAGTACAATTGGCTTCAGTTGAGGTATTATTTCAGCTTTTCTAATGCTAATCAGCTGCTCCTGTTTGTAAACCCGCTTGTTCCCATGATTACGCATCATAACTCATCATCATTATTCATCTATGTATTACTTTTATGTATTAGTCATCAATTTGTTGTAATCATCTATCCTTGCAGTTGTTTATTACACAAAATAAATTATATTATCACACTTCTGGCCACATAGCGCTGATATTCACTGCACATGCCCATATTAACGTTTTCCAGCCAGGTGTTTTCCTTTTCCCATTCTTCCCTTTCTCTGAGGGGAACAAACATTGCTGCTCTAATGCTGGGCTCACACTGTGCGATTTTTGGCCCATTTTGAGCCGATTTTTGAGTGATCGGACCGATTTTGGCCTTCATCGTGCGTCGTGTAGTATACGTGGGGTAACGAGAAGTGATTAACACCTCACGACCAGCTCCCGATCATCAATCGCTCGTGAGGGTGTCACCACAGGCGCTCACACTGCTCACGCGCAAACGTAAACGTTGGTGAAAAAGATGGAGCAGCACAGCTGTGCAGCGTGTGATCTGGACACAAGCGATGGAGGCACAACTTGTAGAACTTTGGAAAGCTCATCCGAGCCTTTTCGATGTGGCATCACAAAATTATCACGACCACAACAACCGTGAAAATAGTTGGATTTACACTGCTGCTCAATCACAGCTGCCTGATCAATGTTTTTCATTAGCAATTTAGCAAAGTTGATGGTAGTGGTGTGTCTGTGTGAGTGAAAGACAGAGAGAGCGAGCGACAGATTTTCTGTTATAACCTTCATGTTATGGAGGCACAGTGTGAGCACTCAGGTCGCATCAGAGCATCGGGCGGTATAGTGTGAGAGTACATCGTGACATACGAACTTCTAACCCCTGCGAGTCAATCGTGCAGTTTGAGCAGGAGCTGAATAACGTGACTGAAAAAAATCGCACAGTGTCTGCCCAGCTTTAGGTGTACTGTCATCCGAGACTTGCACCGCAGAGTCGGCGTTTGTTCCCCTGTTGGCCATGCTTCTTGTTGTGGTCATCTGTTGTCTTCCGGTATTTTCTCCGCAAGCGACCTTTCCTCGACCAATGAGATGAGCGGTAATCTGAATTGTCATACTCGAATTGTCATAAGTGTGCTGTCAGCTCATTGGTCACAAAGCAGGAGAGGGGCTGGGAATTATGTTTTCAAACAAAGTGTTAATTCCATAAACATTTATAGACTACTTTTGATTCTCACTGTATTACGGGACAAAGTGCGTCCCTTATTAGCTCAATACGGGACGTGTACTTTTGTTTCGAAATACGGGACGATTCCGTATTTTAAGGGACGGTTGGCAACCCTAACAGCCACCCCTAATTTTTGCATGATTGTAGCTGCTAGCTACAAGCTAGCTAGCTATCCGGCGCGACGTTAGAACTGGTTACCAGAAACCGACCATCACAGTCAGGAATGCAAGTTAGGCAAAAAGCCGTTTTTTACCAGTATACTAACTAGCTAGCGTTACCACGATGCATCGGTGGTGGATACAGCTAGCTAGCATAAGTTCATAGTTCATAACATTCATAGTATAACTCCGTGCTCCGCTTCGTTTTAATTTTTCTGGTGAGCGCGCGGTTTCTAGACACAAGCTTGTGTTTGTGCGCGCACGTTTGTCTCTGTCTCTCTTCATATAAATATCTGTGTGTTATGTGTGTGTACACCGAGCGCAAAAGATAATTATTAATGTGCATGATTTAGAGACAGAAATAACACGCCAGCATATAAGATCAATGACATAAGACTAATTCCTTCAATTGACTTTCAGGCGCGGCTCGGAAAAATGTGCATTTTCTGAAGAAATTTTAATTTTAACAGCATTAAATTGACCCTATGCCAAACTTAGTTGCTAATGGCTGGTCTGTAGACTGTTTGGTAAACCTAAATCAAATTATAGTACTAGCTTTTTATAAGGATGTGTATGTCATGTTACGTATTTCTTGGTTTTTCTATGTTATGTGTTTTATAGAGAAGTAACATTATTCTTTTTTTTTCTGTATGCTTTCAGAACCACAGATCGCTCCATCCATTCCATGGCTGAAGCATACATTTTCATTTAATCTGAACAGGTATCATTTTGCATTTACACTGCACATCCTTTTTAAACATTTCATAATAATCTAGACCCTCCATCATTATCCTCTCATTCACCTTGCTGATGTGTTGAGGACTTGATAAAAGAATACATGGTATGTCCATATCTGTTCTGTCTCTACATGAGATGCAGTCTCTTGATGTAAATTTGACAACTCTGCTATTAAATGCAATGATTAATGTAGGACAGCAACGATTAATCAACTCATCAAGTTAATATCTTAGGGTTCTGTATTGTTTTCTTTTTTTTTCTTGGGCTTTGTGGAACATTTATGAAAATTTTCCACCATTGATTTAATTTAATGATTATGCAATTCACAATCTGATTAGTCAAATAATTGTTCTAATAGTCTGTGACCAAACAACTATCAAAATAGTAGTTTATTATGGTCAAAGATTTATCAGGTGTGCCAGACTTCAGTTCTTCACTTGTACATTTTGTTCCATATTTTACCTCAAGATATCCCAGAAAGATGAAGCTGAGGAAGAGCTGCAGAGTAACCACCATGGCACTCTTCATCTTCAGGGACAACTCAAGCCTCCTACATCAGCGTCGAGACATCGGGATAATCATTGATGGTGTGGAAGTCCTGAATGAGTTGCCTTCTGTGGCAGCTGGAGTGGCAATGGTCTTTGGACTCTGTTATGCTCTTAAAATGGAATATCCACGAGGATTCAGGTTCACCTTTGAGGCTCTTCAAAAGATTATGATGGAGCTTGACTTTAACAAGATGACCTCTAAGATTCGCAAACTTAATTGTGAACTTAACACTGCACAGTAGTGTGTTTGCATGCATGTGTGGATGTGTATGTGCACATGCATGTGCATGTGTGCTTGGTTATTTTCTTGGTTGGCCTGCAGTGGTATTCTACATTCAAAAATTATAAGAACACCCATTTGAAAGGGAGATTTAAGTTGATTTCATTGATACATGTGTAGATTTTTTTTTACATTGTACAGGCACAGTGCACATATAAACATTTTTGAGTACTTGCAAATTGGTTTAAAAAGAGTTTTTATAATGGTTTTATGCCAGTTTTAGACAGGTTGCAGGTTTTATACTGGTTTTCAAAAGGTTGCAGGTTTTATAAAACAAACATTTCTCTAATCATTTCTGCCGTAGCACTAAATCTGTATATTACTAATCCTCTCTATTGATTATAGTTAAAATGGTTTGGAACAATAAATAATTTTGAAATAATTGGTTGGCCAACTGTCTTGTTTTTTATAGGAAATGCAGAGCATTTTTGAACTGAAATAAAATGAAATGTAAAAAATATAGTTTGAATATATGTAAATCAATTACCTGGCTTCAACACAAACATATTAGTTCATGTTAATTTGGTTCGATGTGAATACATTAGGTTGGTTAAATTTCAATATATTAGCTTGGTTCAATAATTAAAATATGGTTCTATGTAAAAAAATCAATTTGGATCAATGCAAAATTTAAAGTTTCAGTCAAGTCTAGTAATATTGTTTATATCAACATAAAAGTATCAGGTCAAATCAAGTGACTCAATTTGGATTCTCTGAAGCCAAATATTTTGGATGTGACAATTGGACATCATTTTTTTAAATTTGAATAGGGTTATTCTTTTTACAGTGTAGGGAATAAGCCCTTGAAGAAGAAAGGAGGAGGAGCATCAGAGATGGTACTCAGACCTGAACTTGCTGTCATTAAGTGGTTGGACAACAAGCCAGTTGTCATGGCATCCTCTGCCAATGGCAATCAACCTCAGGACAGACGCACAAATGGTCTAAGAAAAACAAAAGGTTTGTCCATGTGCCAAGTCCACTGAGTACACTACCAATATAGGTGACGTGGACCTTGCTGCCGAATGTTGAGTTTCTACAGGATGGTCTCTCGCACTCAGAAATCGACAGTATGTGCAGTTCTCTACTTTTTGATCTGGCAATCACCAACTCGTGGCTTCAGTATAGCAATGACTTGCAGTTTTGGGGGAAGAAACCAAACCACTACAGTTCCTTGAGTTCAAACTTCTCCTTGGTGAAGAGTTGAAGCAAATATTTGCCATCAAAGTTTATTTTTACATGTTTGGCCTTCCAATGTCCTCTGCAGTGGACATGTGATATCTAAAAAATGTAAACTTTTTTTTCCCAAAAAATTATTTCAGTTTTCTAATTACCTTACAAACATTGGGGGATTAAAATTTTTTTGATTGGACAACATTTTTTTTCCTGGTAGTCTGGAGGCTATAGTATTTCATATTTATGTTTTAGTTTCTGTCTTTTATGTGAGGCACTTTGGTATACCGCTGGTTTTTAAATGTGCTCTATAAATAAAGTGTATTGTATTGAATTGAATTGTATTGTATTGTATTAAAAAATAAATGTAATTTAATTCAAATAAATAATGATGAAAAAATAACTTCCTGATGTTCTTTCTCAGTTCTGAGTGAAAAGCTTCAAAGGTTGAAGGCATTTTTAATGTCAGTAAATATTAAACAAAGTAAATATTAAACTGGTTACATAAATGAAGCAGCCCTGACAGCGCTGACACAGTAGGTAAGGGAAGGTAAGGTGAAGGTCTCCAGTCATATAGACACACCTGTACCCGCATTAGAAAAGGAGAAACGTAAAGATTTTGATGCAAATCAGTTGTGACAACCCAAATTAGTTTTGACTGAAGCATAAAGTAAGTAGATGAGTAAATTGAGAGTTTTACTTTCAGTGCATTTCTGATGTTTCTGGCAGTTTGGATCATCAGGATTTTTCAGCAGCAAAGAAGCTGTCAAACACTTCTCTCTCTTTTTGTCCTATCTCATCAAGCCTCTGTCTCTGTCTCATCTGTTTGTCGTAATGATTAAAAAATAAAAGAACTAATTTCCTTTAATCTGCAGGAATAACGTTGTGCTCAGATTGGCGTCCTTTCATTAGAGACTTTTAACGGCTGGCTGCTGTCGAATAACAGGCTTCACCAAGCAGAACGATCCAATGCAAAAGTTTTGAATGTGCAATCAGCGTTTCCTGGTGACTGCTATCTCTGCTGTCTTTCAGATAACCTTCAAGTGTCAGAGAAAATAATGCGCTGTCATCTTCTGGCTGGTGGCTTCAGTTTGAAGTTTGATTAATTGCTTTGTTGCTGCAGCAGCCATCAGCAACAGTCAGCAAGTTCCCAAAAGGTGGCAGCACAGACTAATACCCCATCTCTGTGTATATATGTGTGTATTAATGGCATGCTGAGGACTTGACTACTCGATCACGGGAACAAAAAAGAAGATTTAGGTGTAGGTTACGAAGAATAATACTTGTGTAATAATAAAGTGATCACATATTTGGAAAAGAGAAAATTTTTCAAGAACAAAGATATTTATTTGGACGCTTAGACTGTTTTGCAGAGTAAGATTACATTTGTTTTTAAGAAACTGGACGTTTTCAGTGGATTTCGTCTGCTAAATGTGTTGTTTTTATAAAAGTGTCCTCACACTGCACCGAGTGTATATTAAAATTAATAATTTGTCAGTTAAGTCTTTCTGTAAAGGCTCAAACTGAGTATTAGGTCCTTTAAAACAGGATGTGACATGAGAGGACTGGATGTGATTGAAAAACACTTTGGACTGGACTATACTCAAAGATCAGCGTGGATGTGTAAGCTAGGTTTCATTTAGTCTGACTAGTGAGGATAGGGCAAGTGAAGTCAGATAAGGAAAAGATAATCTGGATAATGTTGAGCTCGCTTCATATTACAGATACAAAGACCCATATCTCACATGTTGGGGTGGCTGTGGCTCTGGAGGTAAAGTAGATCATCTACCAATCAGAAGATCAGCAGATTGATCCCTGCCTATTCCAGTCTGCATGTGAAGCAGTTTGTGATCTTTATGTGTAAAAAATGCTATATAAATACATTTTACTTACTGATTTAATTGAGTTCAATTGAACTGAATTGAACAATGTGCAAAAGAACTGAAATCAAATTATAACCTGTAAGATGAATTGACAAACAGAATGAGGATCCAAATACACACCTGTGGGAAGCAGGTGGAATTTCAGAGAAGATTTAAGAGAACTGAGTCAAACATGTGAGGAGACAATCAGAAGCCGGTGAAAATTATTAGGAGAGAGCAGGTGATCGTGCAGGAGTGAGGAAAAAATAATGCATAGAAGATGTGAGAAGCATGCAGAACATCAGCAGCTGGAATCTCACATAACCATAAAAAGCTCAAAACTGAACAGCTAAACAGCTGTCAGCTAACAAAGACTGATGTTCCTGATGTTAGAGTCAGGGTCACAAGGCTTAATGTCAGGGGTTAAATACTTAATTATGACAAAAAGCGTCCTTATAAAGGATGCTGGTATAAATCTGTGTGTGTGTCCCGCAGAGGGGATCAGTCCCTGTTTCCTGCTCTGGAGCATCTTGTTGGTCAAACACTTCCCTCAAGAAAGAGTTTTCTCACGCTGTAAACCACACACACACACACACACACACACACACACACACACACACACACACACACACACACACACACACACACACACACACAGTTAAAATAAATACACACATTTGAATCTCAGTTGTGCTTTAATCCCCATCCTCTCTCCATCATCTGCCTTTCTGGGGTGTCACTGTGGGTCACAAGTGCTACTTCCTCTTTTGGTGACACAAGGGTCAGAGGTCAAAGTTGAACATCTGTTTGGGTTTTTTTTTTCTAATGGTTTGTGAGTATGTGAGAACAGAGGAAGAGGGGGTGAGTGGGAGTGAAACCATGGGGGAGTTTAAAAAATAAGTCATGGAGTTATGGCATTTTGTGTGTGTGTGTTTGTGTGTTAACCGTTGTGTGCGTACATGCACACACAAAGCAGAGCCCTTACATCTGTTCTGGGGACTCAAACTCAAATGAAAAAGGAAAATCATACAAATTTCACTGTGATGACTTTGATTTAGGATTACGAATATTAAAGTACTTGATATGGGAATGCTTGGTACTGAAGTGATGTAAATGTGAGTGTGTGTGTGTGTGTGTTTACAGGGCACAGGTCAAATCAATCCCCTGGTCACTTTCTTGGGAAACACTGGTGGATGAGAATCTCCTCACACGTCGCCTAGCCATGCAGTAAGGACACTCTCAGACCCACTGATAGCTCACGGTGTCCCTGTTGACAAATCCTCCCACACACACGTCTGGTTTGGCTGCTGCCCCCAGGCTGTGGCCTCTCAGCTGGGACAGAAAAGCAAATGGAGTCCCAGGCTCCGTGTTGAGGATCTGTAACCTTTGTAAGAACATATCCCAGCACTACAGGGGTCTCCAGACCACTCTCCCCAGCCCTGGAGGTTGGGTCCTCTCATGGGTGGAAAAGTCTGAGTAATTACTTTGCTTGTGCTTCAATATGTTATTCTTCCTAAGGGAATAGAAAGAGAAGATCCCTTCTTCCTATCTTCTTTGATAAAAACACTAAATGCATTTTTCTGTTTTTATCTCGAGGCGTAGACTGAATGAAGGCAATAGATACAAAACATTATATGTTTTTGATTTATAGACTGACTGTGTTTTGAGCGGGAAGTCTATAAGTAACGCTCCCCAGTGCTTCTTTCTACTTCTTCCTGTGGTTATCCTGAGGCTTTCCCAGGCCAGATGAAACATTATTAAATGTCCTCAGTATGTTTCAAATCTAATTAATGCTCTAGAAATCCTCTAATAATGGAACGTCTCCATAATGTATCAATTTTAGCTGCTGCTTTGCAGAGCTTCTTATGCATATTAAAGTTCCTCATGTTTTATTCTTTTGTAATCTTATTCCTTTAGTCACTATCCAAAGCTGTGACTCTATTATAGATCCTTGTTATGCTAAACTGGAACATATGTTCCAGAATCAACATCATACTGAATTAAATAAGACTTGACAGTATTGATTGAAGCACGGTGGCACGGTGGTTAGCACTGTTGCCGCACAGCAAGAAGATCCTGAGTTCAATTCCACCATCAGGCCGGGGTCTTTCTGTGTGGAGTTTGCATGTTCTCCCCGTGTTTGCGTGGGTTCCCTCCGGGTACTTCGGCTTCCTCCCACCGTCCAAAAACATGCAGTTAGTGGGGATAGGTTAATTGGAAAATCCAAATTGCCATTAGGTGTGAATATGTGAGTGCGAATGGTTGTCTGTCCCTGTGTGTTGGCCCTGCGACAGACTGGCGACCTGTCCAGGGTGTACCCCGCCTCTCGCCCTATGACAGCTGGGATAGGCTCCAGCGCCCCCCGCGACCCTGAAAAGGATAAGCGGAAGCGAATGGATGGATGGATGGAGTATTGATTGATTAAAACAAAAAATCATCAGAAAGGGAGAAGCAGGGGTTTTTCCCCCACTACTTCTATTCAACTGTGCTTATTTGTACAGCCAGAGCATGTGGAATGCGGTTTTGAACTTGCGGATGGGCACATCATGCAGAGGACAGATACATGAGAAGACCTTCTTCGTTTCCTTGTTGACTGCTTTCTTGAGGTCATTGACTGACCATTGACTGATCATCTTGTAGATTTAGTGGACCTGCTGCACTAGGCGCAGGTTGTTTTTCTGAGCTCGTTGGTGTGCTTCTTTGAGAAACCCACCCAGAAAAGGCACAGAAGGTAGCCATTGGTTGGCTTCATATTCAGCAGTAATGACCTGCTACTTCTTGACCATGGAACAGCATCCTTGCACGGGTCAGGCCCATGCTGTGGAGGTTGGTAAGGCTGTTCATGTCTTGAACATCCCCAGCAACAAGCTGGAACACCTGATCGATCAGTGAGCCTCACCTTGAACACCTCCCCCTTCACACCATCTGAGACGATTCTGGATCTCTGAGTCCTGCTGACTGGGGTCTTGCAGAGATTCTGGATGCTGAAAATGAGTGGTGCCTTGACACCAGTCCGTCTTGGAGAAGGCGTCCACAGTCTTGGATGGATACTGTCCACTAACTAAACTTGCTGACTTGAACCATAAAACCGAGGACTCAAAATACAGAGTCCAGTCAATTATCATCAGTTGTTATTAATCTCTGACTCTCTTAGGCTGTATCCTTCTGAGGACCCGGCCTTCGTGGTCTACGTGGCCCTGGTCTTCAGAAGGCTGGGTAGGCCGGAAATGAGCAGCTGTGAAATTGGACGTCTAGCCTTCAGTTTTACATCACCAGCTGTCTTAGTGGAGTTTAATAAACTCGGCCTTTCTATCTAAAATATAACAGGACACTGGCGTAAATTCTCAATCATCTCACACTTCTGTTTAATTAGTTTGACATTTATTGAGCTATGTGAAACTATATACTATACTATTACTTTAATCTCAGCCAAACCGATTTACTCACAAATAAAACACTGAAAAAAGCCAAACAATAACATTTTTAAGTTATCTAAGTGACTTATATATCATGTTTAACCTGAGTAGAGAAAGACTACGGGGGTTGAAAACGATGTGCTGGGAGTTCGCTGTTATCGCCCCGGCTAGCTATCGAGTTGTTGGGTAACAGACATCTCCAAAAATGTCGGAGCACTTTTGCAAATGTGTGATATCTTGAAAAACTGAGCAGATATTTGAAGTTTACACACCTGAAAATATCACAAAAGTTTATTTTGTGACCCAGAAAGAGTAATAAGAGTAATATTAAAACTAAGTAGCGGCCGCCATTGTTGGAAACTGGAATTGGCTGGGCCTTACTGTGAATTCTGGGATATGGTGGGCCACCAAGGATACACCCGACGCATCCTTCAAATTTGGGGAAAAGGAGGACACATTTGTTGGCTGCATTCGGAGGAGTCTACATCACACATCGATTACATCATGTAATCTGCCTACACATGCGGCCTCGGGAGGATGCAGCCTATGAATTTCGACACCCCCGTTTTGTCCTCCCTCTGGTTATGCAGGAGATTTCTTCCTGTTATAGGGGAGTTTTTCCTTCCCACTGTCACCAAATGCTTGCTCTTGGGCCGGGAGTTATCTGATTGTTGGGGGTTTCTTTGTTTTATTGTAGGGTCATTACTTTATAATATAAAACACCTTAAGGTGACTGTTGATGTGGTTTGGCACTTTAAAAATTAATGTGAATTGAATTAAGTTAAGTCAGCGATCTTTGATCTGTACAGCTGAATTATCAGTTTTTACATAGTTAAATTGATACTTTTGGAGCAGTAATTTAGACTGTCAGGACTTGTCAAGAAAAAAGAAATTTGGAAGGCCTCCAAATTTGGAGGTGTTCCTTTTCTACAAATTACCTTCATAACTGTTTTTTTTTTCAACTTTATAAAAATATAAAGCACTGAGCACGAGTCTTCCGTTAGGTGAGAGGTACAATCAGATTGGAAAGCTCCCTCCCGCTGCACTGTGCCGAAAATAGCGCTTACACTTTTCAAAATAAAATTAATGGGGAAAAAATAATATTTGAAAACTCTACCAACATTGAGACACTGTTATGGCTCTTATATTACCAACCACACATAAGTTAAAATAGTCTTCTCTCATATTAACCTGGGGGAAAAATTCCTTTATTTCATTTGAAACATACTCCTAATTTGCCAGTTTACAAACAGCATCTCTGAAAAAGGCCGATATATTCCTGATTTGGCTTTAGTTTGACCTAAATTTATCCTTCTATCATGTACATGAACTATTCAGAAAAAAAAAAGAAAAAAAAGACAACCATCATATCTGAGAGTGCGTGCGTATCATTTGTGCCGCACGAGCGCCATAACGGCTTCTGAGCGGACACGATAGTGGTCGTAATATATAGGCATTTCCTGTCACCGTGCCTTCAGTATAAACCGCAACCATAAGACACCTCGAACAGGGATAAAGACTGCGGAAGAGACGCCGTGACCCGTAAACCTGCGTCAAAGGTCGGGTAAGTGCTGGGGTGAGCTCTCCTTCTTTATCCTTCTGTCATTCGCAACCAGGCGACAGCATCCTCAGTGTGCCGTAACACGACGTCTTAACTGAGGACGTTAAGATATGGTGCTCTGTTGATGTGAGAGAGCCAGACTTCATTGAGCATTCCTCCAGTTTGAGTCGATTTGGCTCTTACTGCTGGCGCGTAGCTTCAAAATAAACAGTGTAAAATATCGGAGTCTTTGAGATGTGAGTCTTCATTTCGGCACCGTGTAATGCACCGTGCACACACAATTCAGAAGAAAAAAAGCGTTTTGCTGCTGGTCGTGGAAGGAGGCTGGGTCGATTACAAGCGGTACAGTTTAAAAAGTTTAAGGATTTATAAATTTACATCTTCTTATTATTTCAGTTATTCTTGCCGAATATTAGATTGGATCACATTGGTTTAGAAAAATCACACATCTTTATAATATGTCTGTTTTTACTGGTCCGCGTGTTGAAAGTCTTCCAACTGTTTGATTTCTGAATGGAGGTTTGTTGATATTAATGCGTGGCAGGACTGAATCACAATGAAGGACGCTGAATAACACGTGAAAATAAACCCGATTGGTCTTCCCTCCATCCATCCATCATATTTTTTTTATGCATGCAAGAATTGAACCTCGTCCTTCTGAGTGCAGCAGCTTGCATGAATGAAAGACAATACAGTCGATAATGTGCTCTCTTCAGTGCGCCCGCTGACCGCATCAAAGGTCCCGGTTTCTGTTTTAATGCTAAGCATAGCAGTTTCACGTGTGTACCCTGCAGGCTCTAGGATTCACTCAGGTTTTAGGGATGATCTCCCATATCAAGCTGCTGTGTGTGCAACCACACGAAATCAGATTAAAGAGTTTAAAGTGTCCATCATTATAAATGTGCACATGCCAAAACATCAGAGCAGGTTGAGGTCCCTTAAGGATAGTGTCATATTTCACCTTGTTAATTAAAATAGCATTATATTTACTCTATTTATATATATAATATCAAATAATTCTAGTTATTTTAAATAAAATATTAATATAATGACTTTACGTATATGTGTGATTTACCTAAAAATGTTTGATTTTCCAACAGAGGTTAATATATTCATACAATCATACAGACAGATTGTTTGTGCTGTAGAGGTTTAAATAAAAGTACTACACATGATAAAAGTAGATATGCCAGATTAAGCGATATTTCTTTAGCTGCATGTTTGTAAATCCACTTTGCTCTTGACATGTCAGCAGGCTGTTGAGGAAGCCTATAATAAACCTCCTTCTCACCCTTAAACTGGTACAAGTTTGGAAATCTGATAGGAGGTGACTTTGTATCAAGCTGTCTGAATATACAGAGTTTTACTGATTTTTATGAGATTTGAACCTTCAAAATAAAACTCCTTTTTTTTCTTTTAAACTATAGGGATTTTCAGTTTATAGAAACTGCTGAGCATACGACACAGGCTGAAGGGCAAAAAAGGAGACAAATGTAATGTGGGATCAAGAATATGTGTAGTGAAAATGAACACAAACAATTTAAAATAATGAGTGAAAATGACACAAGGACATTTTGGTGTAACGTGTAACAGATTAGGTGAATGCATTTAGCATGCGTACACATGATGACATTATACATGTGCAGAGAACGAACGAGATGTCTGTATTCAAAGCATATATAGTATTTAAATATTTAACTGCCTCAATATGCTGGTTTTAGTATTACTTCATGTTATTCCTGCATTGTACAAGGTGTTTTAAAAAATGGGGTGTAAAGTGTTGAATCTACATTGTTGACTTTAAGATTTTGTGTCACATGTGCTGTGCTTAAAAAACAAACAAACTAAACAGTAAATATCGTAAATTCTGCAATTGTTCTTTTTGTGTACTAGTACAGTTCTAGTCATCATGAACTCGTATTTTAAATTGAACTAAGTTGCCAAAAAGATGAACTATAAACTAAGGTATAGATAAATGTAATTATAGATATTATAAATAATGATCTTCGTATTATATTTTTCAAAACCACTAAATTATTATATGGACTGGTTCTTACATAGTTCTTGTTTATTCTATCTAAAGAAACTGCTTTCTTACTCCAATTAGTAGAAACCTGTTCTGCATCAGGAGCCACATTATGGAAATTTGCAATGAGAGACAATTAGCATTTTTCTATATTTAACTGTGGATTGTGAGTAATTCAGTGTAAGCACATCAACAGTACTCACTTTATTTGCAAATACAAAGGTTTTATTTTGAAAGACTTGGATGGAAGCGCTTCTTCATACATGATGTAAGCTGACACCATCCACACAGACAGGCAGCAGTGAGTGGAGCAGCTGAATCTCTTGCGGAGCTAAAAATAATCAACTTTTTCCCTCTCCAACTCTCACCGTATTTTGTTTCTGTTCCTCTCCCTCCTTTCTTCCTTTCTTTTTTCTTTCCTTTGTCTGTTTTCCTTGTTTTTGTTTTTATTTGCTTTTTTTTTTTTAATTCAAGCATTCTGAATGAGACGGTGTTGATAAGGCTTATTACTTTACTCTGAGGTAAGACACTTGGTTTTATTACTACCATTGTAGTTTTCTTATTAAGCTGCTTCAATTTAAACAACTCTAAATTAGGTTCCTGAATTATCCACATGTAGTTTAAGTACTGGGCTGTATAGTGTAACGCAGGTGTTCAAGGTTAACTTACTTGTACTTCCAGGTGAAATGATGCACGTACATTAATTACATCCTTCTGTGATGGTAGTAAAAGGGAAAGTAATACGGTAATAAATAAATAAGTAAAGAAGTTAACAGTAGGCAGAAATTTGAGGTGAAACTGCTTGAAACGACTGCGGTCAAGTGAGCCCTCACTTACGAAGTCGCAGTCAAGCTAGCCGCCCCGCCAGCCGCACCTAAAATGTTGTTGCACTACTCTTACGCATATTACGGTATAGGTGCCGACTGGCTTAGAAACGCAGTGTTTTCTGTCCTGACACTATTTTACTTCACAATCCACTCCCAGTTTTGGTTAATCTCCACTTTCACCCCTGTGATCCACAGCCCAAATTACTGTATGATTCAGAGAAAATTAACAATAAAATTTACCCAATTTACTCAACTATACTTTTAATGTCCTCATCTTTGACCTCAGATTACAGGAAAACTGTAAGAGGTGACGCAGATATCTCACTGGATTATGACTCTGGGTGACCCCCACTCTGCACCCTGTGATCCACAGCAAAAATTACTGTACAGTTTTTGAGAAAATTGATAGTAAAATCTTCCCATTTTGCTTTACTGTACTCTACATATTGACATCTTTGAGCTCAGATTACAGGAAAACTATAAGAGGTGACGCAGATATTTCACTGGATTCTGAATCTAGGCTGTTGCCACTCTTCACCCTGTCATCCACAGCCAAAATTACTGTACAGTTTTTGAGAAAATTCATGGTAAAATCTTCCCATTTTGCTTTACTGTACTCTACATATTGACATCTTTGAGCTCCGATTACAGGAAAACTGTAAGAGGTGACGCAGATATTTCACTGGATTATGAATCTAGGCCATCTCCACTCTTCACCCTGTGATCCACAGCCAAAATTACTGTACGGATTTTGAGAAAATTGATAGTAAACTTTGCACAATTTACTCTACTGTACTCTATATATTCTCATCTTTGAGCTTAGATTACAGGAAAACTGTAAGAGGTGACGCAGATATCTCACTGGATTATGACTC
This sequence comes from Rhamphochromis longiceps, assembly GCF_057381845.1. Taxonomy (NCBI): domain Eukaryota; kingdom Metazoa; phylum Chordata; class Actinopteri; order Cichliformes; family Cichlidae; genus Rhamphochromis; species Rhamphochromis longiceps. The sequence continues at coordinate 22,668,349 of NC_140573.1, read as the reverse complement.
TGGGTGACCCCCACTCTGCACCCTGTGATCCACAGCAAAAATTACTGTATGGATTTTGAGAAAATTCATAGCAAAATCTTCCCATTTTGCTTTACTGTACTCTACATATTGACATCTTTGGCCTCAGATTACAGGAAAACTATAAGAGGTGACGCAGATATCTCACTGTATTCTGACTCTAGGCTGTCGCCACTCTTCACCCTGTGATCCACAGCCAAAATTACTGTACGGTTTTTGAGAAAATTGATAGTAAACTTTGCACAATTTACTCTACTGTACTTTTAATATCCTCGTCTTTAACCTCAGATTACAGGAAAACTGTAAGAGGTGACGCAGATATTTCACTGGATTATGACTCTGGGTGACCCCCACTCTGCACCCTGTGATCCACAGCAAAAATTACTGTACGGATTTTGAGAAAATTGATAGTAAACTTTGCACAATTTACTGTACTATACTCTATATATTCTCATCTTTGAGCTCAGATTACAGGAAAACCATAAGAGGTGACGCAGATATTTCACTGGATTATGAATCTAGGCCATCTCCACTCTGCACCCTGTCATCCACAGCAAAAATTACTGTATGGATTTTGAGAAAATTGATAGTAAAATCTTCCCATTTTGCTTCACTGTACTCTACATATTGACATCTTTGAGTTCCGATTACAGGAAAACTGTAAGAGGTGACGCAGATATTTCACTGGATTATGAATCTAGGCCATCTCCACTCTTCACCCTGTGATCCACAGCCAAAATTACTGTACGGATTTTTAGAAAATTGATAGTAAACTTTGCACAATTTACTGTACTGTACTCTATATATTCTCATCTTTGAGCTCAGATTACAGGAAAACTATAAGAGGTGACGCAGATATTTCACTGGATTCTGACTCTGGGTGACCCCCACTCTGCATGCTGTGATCCACAGCAAAAATTACTGTAGAGTTTTTGAGAAAATTGATAGTAAAATCTTCCCATTTTGCTTTACTGTACTCTACATATTGACATCTTTGAGCTCAGATTACAGGAAAACTATAAGAGGTGACGCAGATATTTCACTGGATTCTGAATCTAGGCCATCTCCACTCTTCACCCTGTGATCCACAGCCAAAATTACTGTACGGATTTTGAGAAAATTGATAGTAAACTTTGCACAATTTACTCTACTGTACTCTATATATTCTCATCTTTGAGCTTAGATTACAGGAAAACTGTAAGAGGTGACGCAGATATCTCACTGGATTATGACTCTGGGTGACCCCCACTCTGCATGCTGTGATCCACAGCAAAAATTACTGTATGGATTTTGAGAAAATTCATAGCAAAATCTTCCCATTTTGCTTTACTGTACTCTACATATTGACATCTTTGGCCTCAGATTACAGGAAAACTATAAGAGGTGACACAGATATCTCACTGTATTCTGACTCTAGGCTGTCGCCACTCTTCACCCTGTGATCCACAGCCAAAATTACTGTACGGATTTTGAGAAAATTGATAGTAAACTTTGCACAATTTACTCTACTGTACTCTATATATTCTCATCTTTGAGCTTAGATTACAGGAAAACTGTAAGAGGTGACGCAGATATCTCACTGGATTATGACTCTGGGTGACCCCCACTCTGCACCCTGTGATCCACAGCAAAAATTACTGTATGGATTTTGAGAAAATTCATAGCAAAATCTTCCCATTTTGCTTTACTGTACTCTACATATTGACATCTTTGAGCTCCGATTACAGGAAAACTGTAAGAGGTGACGCAGATATTTCACTGGATTATGAATCTAGGCCATCTCCACTCTTCACCCTGTGATCCACAGCCAAAATTACTGTACGGATTTTGAGAAAATTGATAGTAAACTTTGCACAATTTACTCTACTGTACTCTATATATTCTCATCTTTGAGCTTAGATTACAGGAAAACTGTAAGAGGTGACGCAGATATCTCACTGGATTATGACTCTGGGTGACCCCCACTCTGCACCCTGTGATCCACAGCAAAAATTACTGTATGGATTTTGAGAAAATTCATAGCAAAATCTTCCCATTTTGCTTTACTGTACTCTACATATTGACATCTTTGGCCTCAGATTACAGGAAAACTATAAGAGGTGACGCAGATATCTCACTGTATTCTGACTCTAGGCTGTCGCCACTCTTCACCCTGTGATCCACAGCCAAAATTACTGTACGGTTTTTGAGAAAATTGATAGTAAACTTTGCACAATTTACTCTACTGTACTTTTAATATCCTCGTCTTTAACCTCAGATTACAGGAAAACTGTAAGAGGTGACGCAGATATTTCACTGGATTATGACTCTGGGTGACCCCCACTCTGCACCCTGTGATCCACAGCAAAAATTACTGTACGGATTTTGAGAAAATTGATAGTAAACTTTGCACAATTTACTGTACTATACTCTATATATTCTCATCTTTGAGCTCAGATTACAGGAAAACCATAAGAGGTGACGCAGATATCTCACTGGATTATGAATCTAGGCCATCTCCACTCTGCACCCTGTCATCCACAGCAAAAATTACTGTATGGATTTTGAGAAAATTGATAGTAAAATCTTCCCATTTTGCTTCACTGTACTCTACATATTGACATCTTTGAGTTCCGATTACAGGAAAACTGTAAGAGGTGACGCAGATATTTCACTGGATTATGAATCTAGGCCATCTCCACTCTTCACCCTGTGATCCACAGCCAAAATTACTGTACGGATTTTTAGAAAATTGATAGTAAACTTTGCACAATTTACTGTACTGTACTCTATATATTCTCATCTTTGAGCTCAGATTACAGGAAAACTATAAGAGGTGACGCAGATATCTCACTGGATTATGACTCTGGGTGACCCCCACTCTGCATGCTGTGATCCACAGCAAAAATTACTGTATGGATTTTGAGAAAATTCATAGCAAAATCTTCCCATTTTGCTTTACTGTACTCTACATATTGACATCTTTGGCCTCCGATTACAGGAAAACTATAAGAGGTGACGCAGATATCTCACTGTATTCTGACTCTAGGCTGTCGCCACTCTTCACCCTGTGATCCACAGCCAAAATTACTGTACGGATTTTTAGAAAATTGATAGTAAACTTTGCACAATTTACTGTACTGTACTCTATATATTCTCATCTTTGAGCTCAGATTACAGGAAAACTATAAGAGGTGACGCAGATATCTCACTGGATTATGACTCTGGGTGACCCCCACTCTGCATGCTGTGATCCACAGCAAAAATTACTGTATGGATTTTGAGAAAATTCATAGCAAAATCTTCCCATTTTGCTTTACTGTACTCTACATATTGACATCTTTGGCCTCCGATTACAGGAAAACTATAAGAGGTGACGCAGATATCTCACTGTATTCTGACTCTAGGCTGTCGCCACTCTTCACCCTGTGATCCACAGCCAAAATTACTGTACGGTTTTTGAGAAAATTGATAGTAAACTTTGCACAATTTACTCTACTGTACTCTATATATTCTCATCTTTGAGCTCAGATTACAGGAAAACTATAAGAGGTGACACAGATATCTCACTGGATTATGACTCTGGGTGACCCCCACTCTTCACCCTGTTATCCACAGCCCAAATTACTGTACGGATTTTTAGAAAATTGATAGTAAACTTTGCACAATTTACTGTACTATACTCTATATATTCTCATCTTTGAGCTCAGATTACAGGAAAACTGTAAGAGGTGACGCAGATATCTCACTGGATTATGAATCTAGGCTGTTGCCACTCTGCACCCTGTCATCCACAGAAAAAATTACTGTACGGTTTTTGAGAAAATTGATAGTAAACTTTGCACAATTTACTCTACTGTACTTTTAATATTCTCATCTTTGACCTCAGATTACAGGAAAACTATAAGAGGTGACGCAGATATCTCACTGGATTATGACTCTGGGTGACCCCCACTCTGCACCCTGTGATCCACAGCCAAAATTACTGTACGGATTTTGAGAAAATTGATAGTAAACTTTGCACAATTTACTGTACTATACTCTATATATTCTCATCTTTGAGCTCAGATTACAGAAAAACCATAAGAGGTGACGCAGATATTTCACTGGATTATGAATCTAGGCCATCTCCACTCTGCACCCTGTGATCCACAGAAAAAATTACTGTACGGTTTTTGAGAAAATTGATAGTAAACTTTGCACAATTTACTGTACTATACTCTATATATTCTCATCTTTGACCTCAGATTACAGGAAAACTATAAGAGGTGACGCAGATATCTCACTGGATTATGACTCTGGGTGACCCCCACTCTGCACCCTGTGATCCACAGCCAAAATTACTGTACGGATTTCTGATAAAATTAAATCCTATTCCATTACCAAACAAAATGAGTTCATTGAAGTATTTGCTTAACTACAAGAAATGTCTTTCCACACACAATTTAAATTTTTCAAAATGTCATTCACACACCACCTCAAGTATCAACTTCAGTTTTAGACATTATTTATTCAGTGCTTAATCACAACAATAGTCAACTTAAGGCACTTACATAATAAGTTAAACCTTACAATAATACATACAGAGAAAAACCCAACAATCATATGACCCCCTATGAGCAACAGTGGGAAGGAAAAACTCCCTTTTAACAGGAAGAAACCTCCGGCAGAACCAGGCTCAGGGAGGGGCGGCCATCTGCCTCAACCGGTCAGGGTGAGAAATTACATTTCTCAGATTACTGATTTCTCATATTACTACTACACAGTTTAGATACACTCAACAAAAATATAAACGCAACACCTTTGTTACTGCTCCCATTCCCCATGGGATGGACGTAGAGACCGAAAATTCATTCCAGATACACAATATAACCATCCCTCCCAAACAGTGGTCACAAATCAGTCCAAATGTGTGGTAGTGGGCACATCTGCCATATTGAGATAATCCATCCCACCTCACAGGTGTGCCACATCAGCATCCTGATCTGACATCATGAGTAGTGCACAGGTGTACCTCAGACTGCCCACAACAAAAGGCCACCCTGGAATGTGCAGTTTTGTCTCACAGCAAAATGCCACAGATGCCACAAGCAATGAGGGAGCGTGCAATTGGCATGCTGACAGCAGGAATGTCAACCAGATCTGTCGCCCGTGCATTGAATGTTCATTTCTCAACCATAAGCCGTCTCCACAGGCGTTTCAGAGAATATGGCAGCACATCCAACCGGCCTCACAACCGCAGACCTCGTGTAACCACACCAGCCCAGGACCTCCACATCCAGCAGGTTCACCTCCAAGATCGTCTGAGACCAGCCACCCAGACAGCTGCTGGAACAATTGGTTTGCACAACCAAACAATTTCTGCACAAACTGTCAGAAACCGTCTCAGGGAAGCTCAACTGCATGCCCGTCGTCCTCATCGGGGTCTTGACCTGACTCCAGCTCGTCGCCGTAACAGACTTGTGTGGGCAAATGCTCACATTCGATGGCGTCTGGCACGTTGGAGAGGTGTGCGCTTCACGGATGAATCATGGTTCACATTGTTCAGGGCAGATGGCAGCTGAGAATGTCCCAGTTCTTGCATGGCCAGCATACTCACCGGACATGTCACCCATTGAGCATGTTCGGGATGTGCTTGACCGGCGTATACGACAGCGTGTACCAGTTCCCACGAATATCCAACAACCTCGCACAGCCATTGAAGTGGAGTGGACCAACATTCCAAAGGCCACAATTGACAATCTGATAGACTCCATGCGACGATGTGTTGCACTGCATGAGGCAAATGGTGGTCACACCAGATACTGACCGGTTCTGGGTCCCCAGACCCCCAATAGCGCAAAAAACTGCACATTCCAGGGTGGCCTTTTGTTGTGGGCAGTCTGAGGTACACCTGTGCACTACTCATGATGTCAGATCAGAATCAGAATCAGAATCAGAATGGGTTTATTGCCAGATGTTGAGGTTTACAACATTAGGAAATTGCTGCGGTGCTTCAGTGCAGACAATAAGAATTAAAGTGCTATGTAGAAAGAAAGATATGTGCATGCGATATACATGAGATATATACATGAGAATAAGAATTATGAGTGCTACGTAGAAAGATATATACATGAGTGCAGGTGGTGATCAGTGCCAAACATGAAATGATGCAGTGACACAGCGTAGGGTCATGTGTTAGTGGCGGGGACAGTCATGTGGTTATTGTTCATGTGTCCAACAGCAGAGGGGAAGAAACTTTTCTTGTGGCGAGAGGTTCTGGTGCGAATGGACCGGAGCCTCCTGCCTGAGGGGAGCAGGTCAAACAGACTGTGTCCAGGGTGAGAAGGGTCAGCTGAGATCCGGGCTGCACGCCGCAGTGTCCTGGAGGTGTACAGGTCCTGCAAAGATGGGAGTCTGCAGCCAATCACCTTCTCAGCAGAGCGCACAACACGCTGCAGTCTCTGTTTGTCCCTGATAGTGGCTCCAGCGTACCACACGGTGATGGAGGAGGTGAGGATGGACTCGATGATTGCAGTGTAGAACTGCATCATCGTCCGTGTTGGCAGGTTGAATTTCTTCAGCTGCCTCAGGAAGTACATCCTCTGCTGGGCTTTCTTAATGACGGAGGTGATGGTGGGCTCCCACTTCAGGTCCTGGGTGATGGTGGTACCCAGGAAGCGGAATGAGTCCACAGAGGTGATGGGGGTGTCAGTCAGGATGATGGGGGGGAGTGGGGCTGTGTGCTTCCTGAAGTCCACAATAATCTCCACTGTCTTCTGGGCATTCAGCACCAGGTTGTTGTGGCTGCACCAAGACACCAGACGTTCAACCTCCCTCCTGTAGGCAGACTCGTCCCCGTCCGAGATGAGCCCAATGACGGTGGTGTCATCTGCGAACTTGATTAGCTTGACAGACTGGTGGGTGGAGGTGCAGCAGTTGGTGTACAGGGAGAAGAGCAGAGGAGAAAGAACACAGCCCTGAGGGGAGCCGGTGCTGATGGTCCGGGAGTCCGAGACATTCTTACCCAGCCTCACGTGCTGCTTCCTGTCCGTCAGGAAGTCAGTGATCCACCGGCAGATGGGATCAGGCACATTCATCTGGGAAAGCTTGCCTCGGAGATGGTCTGGAAGGATGGTGTTGAAGGCAGAGCTGAAGTCCACAAACAGGATCCTGGCGTAGGTTCCTGGGGAGTCCAGATGCTGCATCAGCACGGTGTGCCACATCAGGATGCTGATGTGGCACACCTGTGAGGTGGGATGGATTATCTCAATATGGCAGATGTGCCCACTACCACACATTTGGACTGATTTGTGACCACTGTTTGGGAGGGATGGTTATATTGTGTATCTGGAATGAATTTTCGGTCTCTACGTCCATCCCATGGGGAATGGGAGCAGTAACAAAGGTGTTGCGTTTATATTTTTGTTGAGTGTATCTAAACTGTGTAGTAGTAATATGAGAAATCAGTAATCTGAGAAATGTAATTTCTCACCCTGACCGGTTGAGGCAGATGGCCGCCCCTCCCTGAGCCTGGTTCTGCCGGAGGTTTCTTCCTGTTAAAAGGGAGTTTTTCCTTCCCACTGTTGCTCATAGGGGGTCATATGATTGTTGGGTTTTTCTCTGTATGTATTATTGTAAGGTTTAACTTATTATGTAAGTGCCTTAAGTTGACTATTGTTGTGATTAAGCACTGAATAAATAATGTCTAAAACTGAAGTTGATACTTGAGGTGGTGTGTGAATGACATTTTGAAAAATTTAAATTGTGTGTGGAAAGACATTTCTTGTAGTTAAGCAAATACTTCAATGAACTCATTTTGTTTGGTAATGGAATAGGATTTAATTTTATCAGAAATCCGTACAGTAATTTTGGCTGTGGATCACAGGGTGCAGAGTGGGGGTCACCCAGAGTCATAATCCAGTGAGATATCTGCGTCACCTCTTATAGTTTTCCTGTAATCTGAGGTCAAAGATGAGAATATATAGAGTATAGTACAGTAAATTGTGCAAAGTTTACTATCAATTTTCTCAAAAACCGTACAGTAATTTTGGCTGTGGATCACAGGGTGCAGAGTGGAGATGGCCTAGATTCATAATCCAGTGAAATATCTGCGTCACCTCTTATGGTTTTTCTGTAATCTGAGCTCAAAGATGAGAATATATAGAGTATAGTACAGTAAATTGTGCAAAGTTTACTATCAATTTTCTCAAAATCCGTACAGTAATTTTGGCTGTGGATCACAGGGTGCAGAGTGGGGGTCACCCAGAGTCATAATCCAGTGAGATATCTGCGTCACCTCTTACAGTTTTCCTGTAATCTAAGCTCAAAGATGAGAATATATAGAGTACAGTAGAGTAAATTGTGCAAAGTTTACTATCAATTTTCTCAAAATCCGTACAGTAATTTTGGCTGTGGATCACAGGGTGAAGAGTGGAGATGGCCTAGATTCAGAATCCAGTGAAATATCTGCGTCACCTCTTACAGTTTTCCTGTAATCGGAGCTCAAAGATGTCAATGTGTAGAGTACAGTAAAGCAAAATGGGAAGATTTTACCATGAATTTTCTCAAAAACTGTACAGTAATTTTGGCTGTGGATGACAGGGTGAAGAGTGGCGACAGCCTAGATTCAGAATCCAGTGAAATATCTGCGTCACCTCTTATAGTTTTCCTGTAATCTGAGCTCAAAGATGTCAATATGTAGAGTACAGTAAAGCAAAATGGGAAGATTTTACTATCAATTTTCTCAAAAACTGTACAGTAATTTTGGCTGTGGATCACAGCATGCAGAGTGGGGGTCACCCAGAGTCAGAATCCAGTGAGATATCTGCGTCACCTCTTATAGTTTTCCTGTAATCTGAGCTCAAAAATGAGAATATATAGAGTACAGTAGAGTAAATTGTGCAAAGTTTACTATAAATTTTCTCAAAAACCGTACAGTAATTTTTTCTGTGGATCACAGGGTGAAGAGTGGCGACAGCCTAGAGTCATAATCCAGTGAGATATCTGCGTCACCTCTTACAGTTTTCCTGTAATCTGAGGTTAAAGACGAGGATATTAAAAGTACAGTAGAGTAAATTGTGCAAAGTTTACTATCAATTTTCTCAAAAACCGTACAGTAATTTTGGCTGTGGATCACAGGGTGAAGAGTGGCGACAGCCTAGAGTCAGAATCCAGTGAGATATCTGCGTCACCTCTTACAGTTTCCCTGTAATCTGAGCTCAAAGATGAGAATATATAGAGTACAGTAGAGTAAATTGTGCATATTTACCATGGATTTTCCCAAAAACCGTACAGTAATTTTGGCTGTGGATCACAGGGTGCAGAGTGGAGATGGCCTAGATTCATAATCCAGTGAAATATCTGCATCACCTCTTACAGTTTTTCTGTAATCTGAGTTTAAAGATGAGAATATATAGAGTATAGTACAGTAAATTGTGCAAAGTTTACTATCAATTTTCTCAAAAACTGTACAGTAATTTTGGCTGTGGATGACAGGGTGCAGAGTGGAGATGGCCTAGATTCATAATCCAGTGAAATATCTGCGTCACCTCTTATGGTTTTCCTGTAATCTGAGCTCAAAGATGAGAATATATAGAGTATAGTACAGTAAATTGTGCAAAGTTTACTATCAATTTTCTCAAAATCCGTACAGTAATTTTGGCTGTGGATCACAGGGTGCAGAGTGGGGGTCCCCCAGAGTCAGAATCCAGTGAAATATCTGTGTCACCTCTTACAGTTTTCCTGTAATCAGAGCTCAAAGATGTCAATATGTGGAGTACAGTAAAGCATAATGGGAAGATTTTGCTATGAATTTTCTCAAAATCCGTACAGTAATTTTGGCTGTGGATCACAGGGTGCAGAGTGGGGGTCACCCAGAGTCATAATCCAGTGAAATATCTGCGTCACCTCTTACAGTTTTCCTGTAATCTGAGGTCAAAGATGAGGACATTAAAAGTATAGTTGAGTAAATTGGGTAAATTTTATTGTTAATTTTCTCTGAATCATACAGTAATTTGGGCTGTGGATCACAGGGGGGAAAGTGGAGATACACTAAAAATGGGAGTGGATTGTGAAGTAAAATAGTGTCAGGACACAAAACACTGCGTTTCTAAGCCGGTTTTCACCCATACCGTAATATACGTAAGAGTAGTGCAACCACATTTTCGGTGCGGCTGGCGGGGCGGCTAGCTTGACTGCGACTTCGTAAGTGAGGGCTCACTTGACCGCAGTTTGAAACGATACACTTCTTCTCCTGTAAGTCACACAGTGATAATTTCTCAGCAATAAGGCAACAGAATGCTGTGTAGTGGCTGCATATAAAAGTTGAACGTAACCGCCATGTAGTGATTCAGTAACTAGCCTTTGCATATTTAGTAGGGGTGCAACGATACACAAAATTCACGGTTCGGTTTGGTTCAATATTTTTTTGATACAAAAAAAAATGTTCATGCCTTTTTAATTTATCATTTATTAAAATTATAAATATATATTTTAACTCAAAAGTACAGTTTTTTAAATTTAATGTTGCTGAAACAACACAGTAAAAAAATTTAATCTAGCTAATCGAGAAATCACTCATCTTTGGAAAAGAGAGTTTATTACAGAGAAATGGCTCTTTCCAAAATAAAAGCTATACTATACGCTTCTTCTGGGCTATATTCTCAGCAGCATATTAAACATATCAGGTCCCCATAAGGAGAATCATGTGCTAACGGCTGTCTAAATGACTCGGGTAAAGTTTGTAGCATGCGTGCTTGTTGTTTTTGTCTGCTTCCACTTGTCTTTGCACTAGGATGATGTCGGCGTAAATGTGCAGTCATATTCGTTGCGTTCCCACTAGTGCTGTCAGCGTTAATCTTGTTAAAATGACATTAACGCCATAACGCGGCAAATCTCCGTTAACAAGTTACCGCGGATCGCCCCGTGCTTGGGGCTGGATGGCGTCAACACGTTAACAAGCTAACTGCGCTAAAGTACTAGTTCCCACAAATTGAGCATTGCGTGGCATATCTGACATACTGTTTTACTTTTGTCCATGACACGCTTACCATCAGGGTCATACGTCACATGAAAACCAAGATAGTTCCAAACGCCAGATCTGAATGAGGGTGGGGGAGGTTCAATTTTGGGTAGCGTTGAGGTAGTTGCCATGTTGCAACGAGCTTCAAGAGCAGGGCTTAGCTTCTGTCTTGCTAGCTTGCACTGCGCTCAGTGGATCTGCACTCGACAGTGCAGCCTAGGCAGAGTAGTCGAACGCAGATCCACTGAGCGCTCAACACAGACAGCATCATCAGAAGAAAAGTTGATAAAATAAATAAAAAATGTTGTATTGTTCGATACATATGCGAACCGAACCGAAAGCACTGTATCGAACGGCTCAATATCGATACGAGTATCGTTGCACCTCTAATATTTAGGCCTCAACATTAGCATTTTGCCAGGTGTCATGCTAGTTTTCTGAAGTCAGAAGTGATAATGAAGTAGAATAAGTGATTGGAAGTGCACACAGAGGGGCACTAGCTACTGGCATGCTTGGGTATCAAGGTGCATCCAACTCTACAGGTGCAAAACCCAGAGCACATAACTGCTAATTCATGCTAAGTAAAAGATTTGAATAAAATATTTGTTTTTCACTCACAAAAACTTAAGCACAAAATTCTTGGATGAGTTGTACCTGACAGCAAGCCATAATTACTGTTCAGTTAGTCCCATTAAAAACTGCCTCAGCAGCACAATCACAATATCCAAGTTACTGAGTAGAATTAGCGGACAAGGTCTAGCAGAGAGCTAGAAAGGGGTCACACCCCTATATTGCAGCATTTTTCTTTTTGCAAGTGTTTTCTGAAGTTGCAGTCCGTTTGGCCTCTCCGGGCCACCGTAGTTTTCTGTTGTAGTTTGATCATTCAACATGGGAGCATTTGGGTGTTGACTCACTTTTAGAGGCAGCCTCAAGTGGTCACTAGAGGAACTGCAGTTTTTGGCATTGGCTTCATTATCAGCCCTGGGCACTGCTGCCATTTCTACATAAGATAGAGATATGCTCTTTAATAAAAAAACAAAACAAAAAACTGTTTACTTTAATATCTGGTGAGTATTTGGATTTATTACCAAGTATAAATATTAGCTATTAGCTTAGCATACTGCATACTGTCATCTGTTGGGAGGTGTTTAATAATCTACTGATATTTTTCACATTTTTCCCCCTTGTGTTTGAGGCATATCATATCTGATTTTGTTACAGAACTAATTTTAAAAAAGGGAAAAAAGACATGTTTAGTTAGAGTCAACGCTAAAACAACACACTTCACATAAAGCCAAACCTTTGTAAATAAAGTTGAAATTTGGGGAGTTGTTGTTTCAAGTTAAACAGCTGCCCCTGCTGTTACACCCTCTACAAGAAGCCTTGTGTAGATGAATTAGTGAAATTGTGCTTCAAAATCAGTTTTAGTAATAAAGAATTATTTATGTTGTTGTGATAAGTATAAGGACGTTAAAGAGATGGTGCAGAAATCAGCATCTGGTCTGAAGGAAAAACCCTAAAACCTGGAAGACTTGGCTGGATTCCCACAAAATGAAATAGCTGGCAAAGGACAGATGCAATGATACCATAAAATATAATAAAACAGCTGGTTAAATAGTTTCAGTAAAATGAACAGTAATACATTTTTTCCTAATGTGGCCCTAATACTCTGTCGTAGGCTGCAGACTTTTCTTTTTCTCTTTTGTTCTATTCTTGGATCTTTATGATGTCACGAGTAAAGTCGAGTGCATTTAAAAATGGCAATCTTTGACCAAAGCATCAAGGAATACAAATGAGTTTTCAAACACATTCTGACGATGTTGAAGATGTGCTAGTGAGGTCACAATTTTAACCCTAACCCAATGTAAAGAAGGAGGGCATTCATGTCACAGATTTGAATCGCAGAGCCTGGGGTTATTGGCTCTGCGTATTAATCAATTACAGAAGTAACAACGGCATCATGAGATCTAGGATGAGGCTTTTCCAACTCTTAATATTCACTTAACATTAAGCCACCATAAGCCGGCCGGCACATAACTGGACGGTGTCCCTGAAATAGCTCTCATGCCTCTCAGAAGCCTGAGTGTAGCACCGAGAGTGTGTGTGCACTTTGTGTGTCAGGCCACAGAAATGTCTGAACTTCAAAGCTGCTGCTGCTGCAAGATTACATAAAATGATTATTTTTTATAAAAATTATCTCAGTTGTCTTTAGTTTAGTGTGGTTTGCGATGTGTTGGCTGATTTGGGGCCTTATTTTTCCAGACTGACTCAGGACTCATATGGAGCAGTTGGATGGCGGCAGGGCCTTGTCATTTTGTGGCAACAACAGCACTGCCTACAGTGTGAAAAATGGCGTGCTGAACAATCCGTGCTTCGTGGATGCTCTCAACCTGGTTCCTCATGTCTTCCTGCTCTTCATTACCTTCCCCATCCTCTTCATTGGTATGTAACACACTGCTGTATTTGTGACTCTTAGAAAAAAAAGTTTTTCTTCTTGGAAACTACTTTTAATTTTTCATGTAATTAATTTATGATAAATGTCAAGTGGGAGCTTTTTTCAGATTTGTTATGGAATGATTCAGGTGTATTTTGAAGGACTAAATAAAGAAAATAAACATTTTCACAGGTAAATACTTATCTGCATTATGAACACAAAAGAGTTTTGGTATATCTGCAGCATAAAGTCACAGCTGTGGACCCTGTGTTATGTTTTAGTGTTCCCTGCTTATATCTCTTAAAGCGTCGCCTTCATTACTGGAGTTCACTACAGTTGTCAAGACTGAACTAATCCAGTGAGGATTACTGGATCTGAGTCAAATAGACTGTTTTGATCTTTCTTCTTATTGTGTCACATGCACTTCATTGTGTTTAATGGATATTGGTCTATACATATTCTAGGTGTCAACTATTGTTTTTGGATATGCATTTTGAAGCCTCTGTATTAGTGTTTTGGCTCCTGCTGGATTTTGGACCCAGAGTTTTGGGTGAGAGTGCTATCATCTGAGGCTAGTAAGCTGTATTAGCAAGCTGCATTTATGTAAACTATGGGTGTGATGTGGAGCTATGTTGTCAGGAGCACTTTGCTCCTGGTAGAGTCTCCTAAGACAAATTGAATCAGGGTGAGATGTCAGACAAAAAGCTGACAAGCCCTTTGATGAAAAACAAAATTAAGACTCCAGTTTACCCTGCATAGGACAGGGTCAATGGGGCCCCACGCTGGTGCCAGAACAGAGGTAGGCTTTTTGCCTCTTGTATAACAGTTTTTTTCCCAGTCATTGAGAGCGTTGCTTCCATGCACCTTTAGTCCAGACTTACCCAGCTTTCATGTTTTTTGTCACCCCTACAGGGGTGTTACTGGGAGGAACGGCCTACCCGATCTGACTGTTATTGAACCTCTGTACTAATGACATTTGGTTAGTTGATTTTTGTTAGCAAGTGATTAATTGCGTAATAGTCATCCTCATAATGGTGAATCAGGGACACTGATGTTATGTTTCAAACATTTTGAACTGCAAATGTACCAAATTTGATCCAACAGAAATGAAGGCCCTGTGGGGTAAAATAAAAAACTAATATTTACTATGTCATAGTATTAGATATTTTAAGAAACCATTACCTTTGGTATTTAACTAAAATTAATCAATTGTTACTTGTGAGATTGGAGCTGATTGGAGTTTAGTTCCACACTCAATAACATCTCTATCGCTCAGTGAACTCATCATTTCCCTGCAGTTATGGCGTTTAGCTGAGAAAGGTCGCGGGGTTTATCGGAGCTGACATTTTTTAAAGGCCAAAAGAGCATCTTTATTTAAAGTATGAAGCAATATGACAGCGTCTCAACTTGTTTCTCAACAGCATAGGAGAAAAAGATTTGCTTCAGGGCTGGATTTAAAGTTAGTGTTTTGGTAACATTTGTATTGACGCTTTCTTAGTTCAGAAATTCTGGCTATACTTTAGCTTTTTTTTTAGGTCTTATAACATTTTGAAGAAGGGCCAAATATAACCAATGAACTGATAGACTGGGACCAAAAAAACCCCATATTGGCCTAGCCATTTCGAGTCAAGATTTCAGCTATGAAGCAAACTGACCGAACCCAGCAGTCGTTAACAAGCATTTTTTTTTCTTGTAGTCATTATTTTCCCATCAAAGAAAGCATATGAGGCTACTGAAAGAAGGAGGAGAACTTAATTGCATGGGAAACATGGCAGGAAGGCAATGATCATAAGGCCAGTTTGATTCATTCGTGTTTACGACTAAAAATAGATGCTTGTGAAGTGTAAAATATGTTTAGGAGCATGTGAATGAATAAAGAAAATATAGGTTTCAGCCAAGCAGCCCCTATAGTTTTTAATACAACACCAGTAAAGATGTTCTGCACATTTAGATTACTTTTAAAATGAACAGTATAAATGTACCAATAAATTATATCCATCCATACATCCATCCAGCTATTTTCTGCCACTTATCACTTTAAAGAAATGAAACCTTTTTTTCATGGGATAGTAAAATATATAAGGTGACATTAAAATAGTGATTTGCTGACTTCAATTGCCTGACAGGGATGTGGTCAGAAAGTGTCTGGAAAGAAAGGAACAAAAACCCTTTTCTAGGGCTTTGAAGTGAATGATGAAATCCCTTGTCTGACTTGTCTGAGCTGTGTTACTGTAATCTTCTATTCTAGCATGACTCTGTGTAATCTGACTGACTGAGCAGATGTGTGGGTGATTTTAACTTTCCCTGTTGTGCTCGCTCGCTTGGGAATACACACACGTGCACTGTTTTTGCTATCTTTGTGCGGTCGCTCATTGACATGATGCGTTTTCTTGCCCTTCTTTAACCCCAGCCATTAAGCAAAATCTTAACATGAAAAATGCAAATGTTTTGAAGATCTGTCACATGTACTCCTATCAGATATGTCCTTGTGATAATAGTTTTGAGACAAACATTGGTCCTCAGAAAGATAGCAAAACACAGACACGCGCACACACACACACACACACACACACACACACACACACACACACACACACACACACACACACACACACACACTATAATTTCAGAGGACAAGCATTACATTAAAAATATGTTTTTATTTGTAAATGCGATGATTTCTGATATGATTCATGTTTAAGAAAACACATCTCCATCTGTAAAAAGAAAAAAGCGTTAGGTCCCCACAACATGACAAAAACTTGGAGCATACACACATATCCTTGACACGAATGTCATCATTAAGCTGTTTTGAGGAGTGGTTAAGATGGGATTAGATTGATGGTTCAGTGATCCACTGGGATCTTGGCTGTTGTTGCTGGAACAAGTAAAACACACAGGAACAAAAGAGCAGTCAAAATCAGTACTGGCAAATTATTAATTGAGAATATTGTGTGGGTTAGGTTTGAAAATATTAATATTCAAGTTCCTACACACCCATTTACTCTTCGTTTGATTTTTCCCTTGTTAGACAATGAAAAGAAAACTAAATATGAGTAATGACAAAAAGAAAAATGCCAGAAAAATTAAAGAAAACAGAAAAGAAGTAAGAAGAAAGAGGTTGAAGAATGACGAGGTATCGATCAAACTAACAAACAAGAATGAAATATGTATTTATTAAAGGTTTCGAGTCATTGCAGGGAATAACTTACTGAATGCTTGGCTGGTTATCTGTGTTGTTTGCGTTTGTGTGTCTCGGTGTAGTCAGTATTTTATGGGAATGGTTCTGACCATAAGCCCTCAGCTCTCTCCCCGAGGACTCACTAATTGATGCTTCCTGGTTGTAGTTTTTCATGGTCTCTGTGCCCTAAGGCTCCAAAATGGCTTCAGTCCATTGAGTTAAGAGCAGAATCAAATCTAATAATAGAGACTGGTGGAATAAATTAAACTCTATTACTAAAGCAGCAAGACT
The DNA here is from genome assembly GCF_057381845.1 of Rhamphochromis longiceps. Lineage (NCBI taxonomy): Eukaryota > Metazoa > Chordata > Actinopteri > Cichliformes > Cichlidae > Rhamphochromis > Rhamphochromis longiceps. The sequence continues at coordinate 22,651,444 of NC_140573.1, read as the reverse complement.
TTAATTACATGTAGAAGTAAATGCTGTAGAAAAAAGGCAGACTTGGAAAAAGTCCATATGCAAGTAATTTGATAATTACATACTTACTCAAATTTATTTTCAAGCACAGATAGTAAATATTTGATGGGTACAAGATTGCCTAACGTGAATTTATTAAGAATATAATTAGCAGTTTGGACTTTAACATAATTAGTAGTTGCTGCCTTATTGAACGACTGTATCATTGATTGAATATGTCTTAATACATAAGGTACCTGAATATACATTCATCTGACACTCTATTAGGTACATCTTACTTGTACTGGACTGAATTATTTTTTGCCTTCAGAACTGCTTTAATTCTTCATGGCTTTGATTCAACAAGGTGCTGGAAACTTTACTCAGAAATACTGGCCCACGTTGATATGAAGGTATAACCATTGCTGAAGATATTTTTGGGCTGCACATTCATCATGTAAATCTCCCAATTCACCACATCCCAAAGGTACTGGATAGTATTGAAATTATGGAGACCATTTAAGTAAAGTCATCTCACCATAATGTTTATGGAACCAATTGGAAATGATCAGAGTTTTGTGACATGGCATGTTGTCCAGGTGGAACCACATTCAGAAGATGTTTGTGCCAAATTCTGACCCTCTAATCTTAATGTTGGAGCTGAACTTTGGACTCATCAAGGTGAAAAGACGGATTCTTATATAATGCATTTCTACTTTACAAAAGCACTTTCTACCTAGTGTTTGGCCACATTCATACTCACATGAACACATCGGGAAGGAGCTTGGGGTGTAGTACCTTCCCTTAGGCACACATGCGATTTTGAGTAGCCAGGGGTCAAATTAGTAGATGGCCTGCTCTAACTCCTAAGCTACAGTCATCTCAGTTTCTCGAACCTCATCAGACCAGACAATGTTGTTCCTACTACTGTCAAGTTTTTGGGAGCCTGTGTGAATTGGCACCTACATTTTCTGTTCTTAGCTGACAGGATTGGCACCTGGTGTGGTCTTCTGCTGCTTGAAGGTTTGATGTGGTCTTCTACCTTGGTAGCTACGAGTGGTTATTTGACTTACTGTTGCCTTCCTATCAGTTTGCAGAAGACTTATCATTTTCCTCTCACTTTTGGCATCAACAAGGCATTTTCGATAAGTTATCTTCTATGGGCCATTCTCTGTAAACCCTAGAGATGGTTATGTGGGAAAATACAAGCAAACCAGGAGTTTCTGAAACACACAGGCCAGCTCATCTGACAACAACCATGCCACATGGAAAGTCAGTTAAATGACCTTTCTTCCCCATTCTGATACTCAGTTTGAACTTCAGCAGATTGTCCTGACCATGTTTACGTGCCTTAATTTGTTTTAATTTGCGGTCAAGTATTGTTCCAATTTGCTTAAAAAAGCAGCCGAACAGGTGTACCCAGTAAAGTATATTACAGCTTTTTCTGATGGCTTAAGCACATTTTTTGTAACTATTGGCTATTTTTGCAAAACTCTACACACAAATAAGAAAACTCTTCACCCATTGTAGTTTTCTTGTAAAAGCGAACAACTCTTGCTTAGCTCTCCACACCTTTGTAAAAATGGTATTTTGGTATCCAACAGTTAACACAAGCCATCATATTAATAAGCACACAATGCACCAACTAAACACTGATGGTATGAATAAAAAACACATCTGGCTTTTCCTTTCTCTGTGCACAAGGTAGGCTATGTCAGTTTGAGCTCATACTTTTGTCATAGGTCTGTAAACATAGAGGGATCCAAACTTCAGGTACTGGTGTTTACTTACACACATCAAAACAAACACAAGTGTTTATTCCCAAGTCCAAACAAAACAGTAATTTCACTGAGGAAAAAAAAAAAGTCTACATCGTGTCGTCTCTCTGGGTCCGGCCACAAAATTTCATCAACATCACATGCAATGTCCTCGAGTCCAAGGCACCGGGGAAAATATCTCCTGGAATGGCGTATCCAGGCCTGACATGATGCCTGGTCAATATCCCCACATGCCTCCTCCATTGCCTGTAAAAGGGTTATGCGTTGATGCGGATGACGGTCATAGACCAAAAAGCTCTCCAGAGAGTGATCCGTACAGCAGAACGCTGCTGCAGGATTGCTCTCCCCCCGCTTCAGGACACCTACACCAGGAGATGCCGGACTACAGCAGCGCAGATACTGAAGGACCCGTCCCATCCTGGCAACAAACTGTTCCAACTTCTGCAATCTGGTAGAAGGTTCCGCATCTTCCGGGCAAGGACAGAGAGACTCAAGAGGAGCTTCTATCCCCAAGCCATCCGTGCCCTAAACACACACACCCGCCCTCTCACATCATCTATAATTGACTGAGTCAGGACTCTTCCAGACACTCTAAACCAAGGAACAATGTACATTTCAATTCTTTTAATTTTAAATATGTTTATATTGTGTATCCTGTAAAATAGTCAGTCTATTCATATTACAGTTTTTTCTGATTGCTTAAGCACATTTTTTGTAACTATTGGCTAATTTTGCAAAACTCTTCACACAAATAAGAAAACCTGTCACCCAATAATCAAAACATTGTAGTTCTCTTGCAAAAGCAAACACAGCTAGATTAACTCTTCACACCTTCGTAAAAATGGTGTTTCCGTATCAAACAGTACACACAAGCCATCATCTACTAAGCACACAATGCGCCAACTGCACACTGATGGTATGAATACAAAACACATCTGGCTTTTGCTTTCTCTGTGCACAAGGTAGGCTATGTCAGTTTGAGCTCATACTTCTGTCATAGATCCATAAGCATAGAGGGATCCAAACTTCAAGTACTGGTGTTTATCCAAACACATCAAAACAAACACAAGTGTTTATTTCCAAGTATAGGATTATTTGCAATCGCCATAATGACTATATGGGTTACTTGGCCTGCAGTGAACATGCTTCCTCTGCCCCCAGCATCTGGTTGTCTAGCAATTCTGTAAAGTAACAATTTCAGTATTTTTACATCAATGGTATTGGTGTGTTTGTCATCAGCATATGGCAGTGCTACAAATCTTAGTGCAAAGTGACTGTACTAACCGATTCTCATTTCGAAATGTCCTTATGATGCCTGCTACAGTGTAGCGGCTCAAGTTAGGCTGAACCCGTTGGCCAGCTTCCCTCAGGGTCATTCCATGGTTGAATACATGGTCCACTATTGTAGCTCTGATGTCATCAGTAATTCTATTTCTTACTCTTCTTACCCTTCCTCCTCCCCCTCCTCTTGCTCCTCCTTGTCCTCTTCCTCTAACTTCACCTCCTTGTCCTTGTTGTCCTCTTTGTCCTACTGCTTCACCTCCACGTCCTCTTCCTCGGCCTCCTCTAATTCTCACTCGTCTCACTCTTCCTGCTCCCTCCATTGTACTCCACACGGACAGCTTACCTGTAGCTTATTTATAGTGCTTAGGCTGATTGGAAAGTGAACTAATTATCTAAAACAGTTTTCACATGTGGCAGTGTGCCCGACAGTTGGCAAAATACTGTAAATAATAGCCATAAATGTGTATAGTTTTGTTAGGAGTGTGTTGATCATTTGGAAATTGAGTGTAAAGCAGTGAGTTGTGTTTACAGTTCTGCAGAAAGAGTGCTGTGCAGTGGATTGTAGCTACAGGTTTGCAAAGTGTGTGTTACAAAATGGCAAACTGAGTGCAAAGCAGTGTTTGTGCTTTTAGTTTTGCAAACTCGGTGAGTGATTTTGGTATAAGTATTAATAGTTTTTGAAATTGTGCTATAAGAATCACAGTTAGGGTTTAAGCATTCAGAAAAAACTGTAACTGTACTAGTGATAGTTTCTCTTTGTCTTTTCTAACTGCCAGAATATATTAATATGTTAAGATTTGAAGGTTAAATCTGGTCCTAATTTATCAAAGTATTCACTATTTTGTATGGTTGGAACTAATATTATGCATTACTTCTGTGACTTTTCACAGTTGGGCTCTTTCTAGATTGCACATGCTTTCAGGACCTCTCTTTTACAGTTTTTTTGTAACATAACATGAAATAAATATGACGTGAATTTTGTTGTCCTCTTAAGTTAACATATCTTCCCAAAAGATTCCTGATGCATTTAAAAGCATGGTTTGGAGTTGTTTTGATCATACACACAAATGCAGAGATTTTCAAAGGTCAAAGTTGTAAGTGTTGTCATGTGTGATTCATGTTTATGTTTAAAGTTATTTTCTTCATCCGTGAACAATGATTTTCACTCGGTTATGACATGAATATAAACCAGCAGAATTACTTGGAGAGTGAAAGTAAATTGATGCAAATCGGTTGTGCTTTGAAGTCACATTTATAAACAAATTTTTTGGATCCACCATCTATTTTTTTTTTTTGCTTCTGTTACGCTTTTCTGCACACACTCTCACCTCTGACAACATCGCAAGCTCGGATGCACTGTCTTGTGTTTTTGTCCAACAGGTTGGGGCAGTCAGAGCTCTAAAGTCCAGATCCATCATAACACATGGCTTCATTTCCCTGGGCACAACATGAGGTGGATCCTCACCTTCTTGCTGCTATTAGTCCATGTCTGTGAGTTTTCAGAAGGCATCGTCTGCAACATGTGAGACCTCAGAATGTTTTTTTTAATCAAACATAAGCAAATAAAAATAAGCTTTTTTTGTTTTTTAGTTGTCTTTAGTTAAATAAATGGTTTGCATGTTAATTATTATATATTTTGTGTTTGCCTCTTACTGTAGGGTGATGGGTACCAACCACCTCCATCTCTTCATGCCAGCATTCATGGGTTTTGTAGCAGCCACAACATCAGTCGTTTACTACCACAACATAGAAACATCCAACTTTCCCAAACTGCTGCTTGGTAAGACAGTGAGGGGCGCTTAATATGACCCATTTTGTTTATTTGACCAAATAAACAGCCAAGCAATTCTGTTTAGTCAATATAAAAGAGGATAATTAAGATTAGCACCCCTTCCTTAATTAAAACAGAAAAAACAAAAATATAAACCAATTAACTTGGTTTCAAATTATCAACCTTCCCTTTGGAATTTTAACAAATAATTATAATCATAAAACAAAATGCAGGAGGTTGAGTGAGGAGTATCTATCAAAAAACGGACGCTCATTAGATGCAAGGATGTTTCAACAACAATGGCAGGTTAGCATGTGGATGTTTTGCAGACATTTCATGTGAAATTTGCTAATCCTAAGAATATAGACGTGCCTCGCTAGAGTTCATCCACTTTCTCAGCATTTCCTGAGATTATTTCCTCTGTTTGCTAGGTGGTATATACTGAATCTATAAGCAGGTACTTCTCTTGAAGGCTTGTGAAAGCAATATCAACACTAGCTCCATCCATTATCTCCATCCAGATGAGTGTTTTAGCTTAGGTTCATGTATAATCTACAAACATCTGCCACACTGGCAATAAAGTGGACTATTAAGCAGCACCTATTGCTGACAAGTTAAAGATCAAAAGGTTTATTGGGTAATGACAAGCCAATAGGGAAGGAGATATCAGTCACAGTGATTCTTGGGGACAGTTCAGGTTACGCCAAAGAGAGGTGGTCCACAGAACTGTTTAAGAGGGTTTTGCTCAGAGTGTGTGTGGTAGGTTTGGGCAAGATACTTGGAAATGGGCCATTTGTCTGTTTTGCACCATCGAATAGAGTTGTTGCATGGTGTGACGGCCAAAGGGTGGGAATCCGAGACTTCACCTGGACTCAGAGAGAGTTGAAAAACAAAGCAGTAAACAGACCAGTGCGAGTGTGACATACAAATTATATTGCACGTTTGAAAAGGCATGTGAATTGACCATAAAAACTGTGAATGTGCATCCTGGTGTAAACAGAAAGCAAAGGCATGCCCAACTAGGAATGAATGGTTGATGTTTTCATGGTTTCCAAGAATCTTATTTTCTGCATAGTCAACACTCAAAATAGACTTTTAATATGTGCTCCCTGGGAGGAGTTCCAGAAGGTCCGTTTCAATGACCTAAAGTTGTTTTTGTGTGGACAAGAGGCCAAAATACAAAGAAAAATTCAGCTTTTTAGGGTACTGTATGATCTTCCAAAGCACAATTATGATAGCAGTGATGCGGCATCTGTGACTGTCATGCTGCTTTTTGTCTCTTTTCTCAAAGTCCTTTTCATCTACTGGGTGCTGGCATTCATCACAAAGTCCATAAAGTTGTGGAAATTTGCTGAGGACAAAGGTGCAGCACAGTATCTCAGGTTGTACATCACTGCACTGTTAGTGATCCTGTATGGACTTCTGATGGCCGTGGAGATCAACGTCATCAGAGTGAGGGTGAGGAAATACATTTCACGCTACGTCGGTTTAGTTCAAGGAGCTTTGTTTCTTGTAGATTGCAATCATCCTGGCATCCCAAAATAGTTTTGTTTTTCTTGTTTTTTCCTGTGTAGTTAATTTTGTTAATTTTGTCTTTGTGTCTTCTAGAAATATGTATTCTTTGCGAACCCTCAGAAAGTTAAACCACCAGAAGATTTACAGGATTTGGGGGTTCGTTTTCTGCAGCCTTTTGTCAACCTGCTGTCAAAGGTAGATTTTCAGAACCATTATTAACACAAAAAGGTTAAAATGCAAATTCTAAAGTATATAATTAAAATAATCTGTCAGTGCGCCACACGGCAGCTGTGGCTACAATGTAGCTTGCCATCACTAGTGTGTGAATGGGTGGATGACTGAACGTGTAAAGCGCTTTGGAGTCTTTATGGACTATGTAAAGCGCTATACAAATACAGGCCATTTACCATTTACCATTTTAATATTTAGACCACAAGTACTAAAAACCAAGAGAAGGAACTTATTTTGTGTTTTAATGCCTCGTAACCCGTGTGGTGTCCTCGGGTCAAAAATGGTCCCTAGGTGAATGGCAAACAAGTATATGGGAATCCCGAGGACACCACACGGTCAATATTGAGTGTGGCAAATTTTTACTGGAACGCAACTTGGCAGCACAGCACAGAAAATTCTTGGCTCGTTTTTTAGGCGACATATTGGTGGATGAATCCTCTCATCATCGGAGCCCATAAGAGGCCTATAGAGCTGAAGAAGATCGGCAAGCTGCCCATCGCCATGAGAGCCCTCACCAACTACCTGCGGCTTAAAGACGCCTATGAGGATCAGAGGGTGAGCAGATGGAAGCCGTAAAATAATTTAATTTCACTGCAGTGATTTCCAGTGGTTGTTCTAAATTAAAATATACAGATCTAATTAATTTCTCTGCTTTTTCCTTCTATCCTCCGCCCTCACAGACACCTGAGGACCCAGATAGGTCTCCATCGATCTGGCGCTCCATGTATCGAGCATTTGGCCGTCCCATCCTGCTCAGCAGCACCTTCCGCTACTTGGCAGATCTGCTGGGCTTTGCTGGGCCCCTCTGCATCTCTAGGATCGTTGAGCAGCTAAATTCTGAAAAAGATGTTCCAGAAGGCAACAACACAACGGTGAGTGTTTAAGATGTATGACCTTTAAGAAAAGACGCCTTAGTACTGTTTACACAAGGCCAGCAGATTTTTTCTACACAAACACATTTGTTTATGGACTTCTGTATAACGGAGGGTTCAACCTTTCTTTCTTTCAAGCTTTTTTCCATCATCACTGGTTGCATAATTACAGTTCATTATGGAATATTACGGCGTGTTACGAAGTCTGTTTTTTTATTGTATAGTGTGTTTTATATGACTGGTTCGGACTCTAGAGTCATTTAAATTTTGGGTTTCTTCGTGTTTTATTTTTTAATTTCAGTTAGATTTCCTGCCTTTGCTCTTTTTCCCGCCGTGTCATTTCCACATAGTGTTCAGTTAGCAAATCAGCCTCCTGTGTGGACTTAATACTTGTAACTAGAGATGGCACGATACCACTTTTTTATGTCCGATACCGATACCGATATCATAAATTTGGATATCTGCCGATACCGATATGAATCCGATATAGTGTTTTTTAATCAACAAAACTGTTTTTTTTTAAATATCTTGCTGCATTTTGTATAAGTTCATACTCAAGTTTAAAACAACAACTACACTAAAGCTATTCTGTTATACCTGTATGCAAAAAAAAAATATTTCATAGTTCAGCAATACTGATCAATCTAATAAACTCAAACCTACACCATCCTCCCTATTCTGGTATTTTAAAGAGTACTTAGCATAAATATTAAGCAACCTAACTAATAGGGTTCCAACTCCCAGCAACAACAAAAATAAATAAATAAAAAATAGGGAACCACCCCTCACGCTCCACCTCATGATGCTTAATCGACGTAATCAACCTTAATTTGATGCAGTGTGAAAAAAAATGCACAGAAATCAATTATTTTTCAAGAAATATTAAATAGATTCAACATCTTTCTTCAACAGAATTGCAGACTGCACAGATGGTACCTTCCCAAAGGAAAAAGTACTATAGCTTACTAGGGTATATATATTAGACTTAATAGTTACTATATACAGTAATTGACTAATATTCATTTTACATCAAATTAAAACTTTGGGTGTCAGATAATTATTTATTAAAAGCTAGACATTTTAAATGAGAATAAGAAAGAAAAGTATGTCTTTGTGCCCCCTTTTCCCAGTTAATGCCCTATCGGCCCCTCTGGCTAAACTTTGCTAGATCCGCCCCTGCACAGTTACCAGCGTCAGCTACGTAGAAAAAGATCCTCGAGTAGAAAGTAATATTAAATAAATTCTAACAACAGCTGATCAAGCTTAAACGTGCTGCTGTTGTTCAGCCGCTGGTTTCCTCTTTCTGGTGCAAAGTGGGCCAAAAGCAAACTAGAGACACGGACTCGCGACAGAAAAGCCGATCAGCTGATCGTTAAGCAGTTTCATGATTGAAGTAGCAGCAGGAGAGGCAGTCGCTTGTTAAGCTTAACACAGGAATGCTTTACAAACATTTAGAGATGGACTTACACACTTGCTTTACTTCTCTCGGGAAAACTTTGTCGGATATGAAATGCCGGGTTGCTAGCGAAGCTCCAAATGCTATCCAGACCACCGACAGGTCCCGCATGCCACAGCCGCTCTATCACGTGATGCATACTGCTCCGACGTGCTAACGTTCTGAGGTGAGTTACGGTGTGTTGCAAGTTTTGTGAGGTGCTTTCGTGATATTTAATGGATCGGATTACATTTTTTTTATTTTTCTCCGATATCCGATCCAGTAATTTAGGTCAGTATCGGACCGATACCGATACGTAATATCGGATCGGTCCATCTCTACTTGTAACCAAGCTTTCTTGTGTTCTTGGTGTTTTTTTTGTTTTCCTTTATGGTCCTAGTTGATTTCCTCATACATAATGCTTTGGATGTTTGGTTGTTCACTTTTTTGTGAATTTTTTCTTAGCTGTGAATTTTTTGCCGACTGCTTCTTGCATTTGGGTCCTCTTTCCTTTCAGAGGTGTATTTGTTTAAAAATGACCCATTCTGCTCATTTCCAGCTCTGCATTCTTGTTCTTGGACGTTTCATGATTCACAGCTCAGCATAAACATCATTTTTCTTATACTAGGTTTTGGTGCTAACATGTCAGAGAGCTGAGTGATTAAGATTACCTCATTAGGAATATACACTCTCTCTGACATCATACATTTCTAAGAGTAGAAAAAACAGACTATTAAGCTTAGAGAGTCACGCCTGAGCTTTAGGCTCTCAGGGATTGTTTATAACATAGTTCATGTAACATAATACTAACCCTAATATTTGTTATTTAAAAAAATATAAGAATTAAGAATTTAACAATATAAAAACATCATAAAGTAAGAAAAAGCAGACCTCCAGTATATATAGTATGTTTTAAGAGATGAAGACGTAAAGAGTTTAATGCCATTCGTTTTCCCTTCTGAGAAATCATCCTGGAAACCTGAACCTTTACTCAGGCATAGCTGTTGTCTCCAACACCATCAACAAGACCAAAGCCTTGTTAAGTGTTTATATAAGATCATTATATTAGTGGTTAAGGGCAGATCAGTGAAACATCATGGGTCATTAACACACTATAACTGTTGGGTGGTCCAGTCAGCCAAAGAGTGACTCACTCTAAGCACGACGTCAACAAGGCGTTGGTCACAGTCGCCACATCGTCAACAGTTCGTGTGCGACGCCGTGTCTGACGTGATGATGATTAAGACAAAGTTAAAATGACATCACACACACTTTACGTGGAACAGACCTTGTGGATGTAACTTTAACCAGAGCAGCTTCATGCCTGACTCCTAGCATGAAACCAAACCTGCGTTTCACCTTAACTTTTAATATTTTTCCAAATGTTTTCTCATTTTTTATCTTGAAATCCAAAGTATTTTTCCTCACAAATAAATGAGCACAAAAAACGCTTCCAGGACGTTGTCAGCAATAAATGGTCTTCTGATGTCTGGAAGTTATATTCCACTGAATTCCATATTTGCGTTTTTAGATATTCATTTAAATTCAAGCAGATGATGCTGATTAGATTCAGTCACTAAGTTGCACCTTTTTATAGTAACTTCATACAGTTTCGGGGTTTGGAAATCAGCCATGAAGGACACATGACATCAGGTCATTTGCATAAATCCACAGAGAGCAGAAAATCTCCTCACGTACCAATTCTTATTTTAACCTCTAGAGGCAGGGCCCAGAGGGGCTTACAATGAAGTGACATGAATGCTTAAGTTATGTGAAGTTTTTGTGTTACAAAAGTGGATTTTTTAATGTGGCTAAATCAGCATAGTAACTGATGCTGAACACATAACCAGGTCAGGAGCAGGTTATGTTCAGAATTTGGTTTAAAATTAACAGGAAGCACCACATTTTCATGAATTCTTTTATTTACGATACATTTTATCTGCATTTATTTGCAACTTGCCTTTCTGTTAACACAGTGCACACTGTGTGTTAACACAGTTAAAAACGGGTGTATTGATGTAGAATCGAGTGTTCCACTTAAGGCTTTTATTTTGAAATGATACTTTATGCGGCATGGCCTTCACACAGTTAAAGTGACAGTGAGTGGGAGGCTGTGGAAAGGCCAGACTAGAATTGGGCTTTAGTTCAGTTGTCTCCCCTCAGTCTTTGTTAACTTGTTGTTTTATTCTTGAGTCTGAATTGCTCATTAACTTTTTCGATTTTTGTTATTTTCCTACAACCTCATCGCAGCAAATTCTATTACTAATTTTCAGAATTGCTTCTCATTATAAGATAAGATAAGATAAGATAAGATAAGATAGAACTTTATTAATCCCTCGGGTGGGTTCCTCTGGGAAATTCGACTTCCAAAAAAAGCACAGCAACGACCGAAGTTACAGTTACAGAATTGTTATATATATATATATATATATATATATATATATATATATATATACACACACACACACACACACACACACACACACACACACACACATATATATATAAATACAGAGACAAATATAAATAAAATATACAAAGGGGATAAATAGAATAAATAGGAATAAAAAATAAAAATACAAGTGAATTGCACATTTCAAGTATTGAGTCTATTGCACTGTTGACTATTTACAAAAAGTATTGCACAAGGTATTGTACAGTGAGGTGAAGAGGCACTACAGCTTAGTTGTTCCCCCCTCCTTTGTCCTCCTGTTTCCCCTCCCTCTCCCCTCCAGAGAGGAGTTAAACAGTTTGATGGCGTGTGGAACAAAGGAGTTTTTAAGTCTGTTAGTTCTTGTCTTGGGGAGAAGCAACCTGTCACTGAACAGACTCTTCTGATTGTTTATGGCCGTGTGCAGAGGATGCCTGGCATTGTCCATAATGTCCATCAGTTTCTTTAGTGTCCTTTTCTTTTCCTTTTCTTTTCTTATGGACTTTGTTATACTTGTATTAAGGTACTGAATGAAAATGTTCCTAGAATGCAGTTTTGATAATTCAAGTAAACCAAAAATTGTTCTTAAAATGGCTTTAAAAAAATTAAGCTAATCCATTTGGATGCATAGTAACAGTATATCTGGCTTCCTGTCTGATATCTTAGCATAGACCAGCATGACTCATAATTAGCTCGACCAAACCTGCAGCTCATACACAACATTACAAAACAATATAAATATCTCCCTACAATAAAAAGGGCAGAGCAGACAGAGATCAAGCAGACTGGTCACAGACAGCATTTCTGGCAACCAAATATACACCAGCAGAAGTGATCATAGGCATCAACTCCTCTTAAATCCATGCCAACCTCTCCAAAGGTCATAAAGCAGTCAGGGCTTGTAGGAGAGGCAGAACAGATGCTTTTGTAATGGCAGCGTATTTTCACACAGTCCACTTGGCTGGATGCTGGTATAGTAGATGTTAAGCTGTTGTCAGGTCTGTGCCTGCTGGTTAAAGTGGGTATAATGGGCAATCGAGATAGAGAGCAGAGCATGGCTGCATTTCTGAGTGACATGGAAAATTCCCCACTCACCTCACACTCTCTGCCTCAGTTTAACGTACACAGAGGGACTGCTGAGCGTCACTCTGGGATTTTTGAAGCAACAATTCATGTGTAATTTTTTCAATCCAGATTGATTTATCAGTGTATAAACATTTTTTTTACTGCGCTAGAAATGGGATACATGGATAAAATTCTAATGTGTATTTGTTTAAACGAATTCAGAAATGTAGAAACTAAATAATAAAATATTAGAATAAAATATTCTGTCTCTTTTTTGCCACAAATATAAATATTGTATAAAATTGCTGTATTTGAAAATGCCAACCATGCTTTCTGGTTTAAAACCCTGGCTACATGGGGCTCATGGACAAAGCACTGAGAATCACCATGAATGGCACAGCCATCATTTGCTTGGATACCAGCTGAGGGATAACAATCAGTCTGGATCATAATTTACTTTCATCTTATTATCCCCTTAGAGTTGGAGGTCACTGCAAATCAATAGAAAGTAATTCTGAGTGATCGCCTTTATCCTATGATTACGTAAATGGGAGTAGTTCCTCTCCAGGTGACAGAGGCTCTATCCATGAGTGGTTTCATGAAAATGAATCATGGTTTAGTCTCGACACTCACCAGAGCTCAACTTAAATGAACACTGATGGACTTTGCATCGATGTTTCAGACTTTGCTAAAATAGCAAGCGTTCCTTACTTTCTAAGAGCTCCAGAGACTTGGACAATCATCTCTTTTTCCACAAAGCCCATAGACTATATGTAAATGGATTTAGCCACTATGGTGTAATTTGGGGGGGGATTTCCCCACTTCTGGTCTGCATGCCCCTCCCTCAGCTAGAGCTAAGAGCCAATCCATAGCACAAGAGACAATAAATCTGTTTCTGGCTTTCACTTTTGTGACTTGCGATCCCAGGACAGTAAAGATGACACTGCTTATGAGAGAAAGACCCCAATCCTGTTCCAATTCAACGTCTTATTTTTACCACTGCTGCTGCAGAGTGAAAACCGATTAAATGAAAGAAAAATGAAGTAGAATCTTAACATCAGATTTTACAGAAGATTCTCAATAAGTCCTAGAAATACTCTTTCTTTAGCTGATCATCTAGATAATTTCCTAATAATTATATCAATAATAATAATTTTATTATTATTAAACTGAAAATGTTCTGCAGTTGCATTTTTTATTTACACTGAATGATAAAGAACCTATTTTTGAAACACACTTATTTACATTGTTACTGATGAACGTCCAGAATATCCGTCCAAGGTTGAATTGAAAAACATCTGTATCTGAGAGAATGTTTTCACATATTTTCTAGCAAATTTTGGTTTGTGATTGAAATAGGATATGCTCTTGTTAATGCACCAGCTACTATGGTTTGTGGAACAGACAACAGACTGTCATCGAATGAGAAATCAGTTTGACCTCTGATCAGGTTACAAAGAAGAATCTTATTTTTGTACCTGTTGTCTGCTTGTGTTTGTAGGTCACCCATTTCGAGAACTACCATATGTCTTCCCATGAGCTGCTGCAGAACAGCTCCATCCTGGCTGTTCTTCTCTTCTTGGCTTTAATCCTGCAGAGAACCTTCCTTCAGGCCTCGTACTATGTCACCATTGAAACAGGCATTAACATGCGGGGAGCTCTGCTGGTGAGTGAAGCATCGTGGAAAATGAAAATTCGGACCGGTGTTTCAACACTCGGGTGTCACTTTGGAAAGCTCATCGTGAATGATTTCTATGATGCTTCAGAGTTTTATCAGCTCACACAGCCATTATCTGTCACCTCATGTGACACCAGGCTCTTTTAATTGCTGATGTAAGCCCCAGCTTAATAGCCACATAGAGGTTTCATTGGACACCTGTTCTGAAGTGTAACAACAGTCCGGTAGATTTCAGCTGGCAGTCAGTGTTGAACAGAAACATGGAGGAGGGTTAAAAATTTCCAGGGCTGATGTAAATCGATGATGTGAAGGCATTTAGTTAACATTTCTATTTAATTCAGTTATGTAAGTGATGGGTTTATTTATAGGAGTCCCTCAGTGGGAAAAGTCTTTGGCATTCTGCATAGTGCTGACACTGTCCATTAACCTATTAAAACTTAAAGCTAAAACATTGCTTTTTTTACAAATGTATTTAAAATGCTAAATTCTAAAAGAACGTGCTATGTTATAGGTATCTCTTTTCACATGTATTTTTGGCATTTAGTCTTTATCAAGACAGGCTTGTGCACAGCGGAAGAAGCAGCAAAGTTGCTTTAAATAAGCTAAAATTACTGATAAGTGGTAGTGGTAAAAACTCCCATGGTTAATGTAATTAGATGTTATCCAAATATTTAGTAGGCATTTCTGCATAATTCAGTTATGGCAGTTATAAATATATAGATTCCATTAATGGGATATAGAGTGTCTGGCTCTCCATTAAAACCCAGAATAATACTGCTAGTAATGAATATATTCATGAAAACCACTGTGCCATGAGCTGGAGTCAGCTCAGCAGCAGACGGCAGACAATATTTTATTTCACTTAAACTCTAAGATAGGTACTAAACATCTAACCATTGTTTATTGAGGAACCAGATGGAATGTCCCAGTTCAAAGTGCTGGCCCTGACTCAACTATTTCAGTCAAAAAAAGGTTGGTATTACCATCTGGATTAATTTCTTTTGTGATTTGGTTCTGGGACCAGTGTGGGACCCCACACTCAATAAACACAGGCATCAGGTGGGTCAGGTGGGTTCCACAGCAGCTTGCAAATGTTCAGCGACCTTTTAAAACAAGGTGACTGCCTTTAAAAGGTTGGCATTATAGATGAACTAATATGTCTATCTATCCATCATCTTAAACTTTCCTTCATCTGTCTTATTATCTGTCTTGTCTAGGCAATGATCTACAACAAAATCCTGCGCCTATCCACCTCCAACATGTCAATGGGGGAGATGACGTTGGGGCAGATCAACAACCTGGTTGCTATAGAAACCAACCAGCTCATGTGGTTCCTCTTCCTCTGCCCCAACCTGTGGGCCATGCCCGTGCAGGTAAGATAAGCCATATTCTTAAACATATTTGGATATGTTTTACTCCTATCAATAGTTTTTCAAGTCAGGTCTTTTTGTTTCTTTGCAGATTGTGATGGGAATAATTCTGCTCCGTCATTTTATGGGCTCGAGTGCCTTGGTAGGAGCGGCTGTCATAGTTCTGCTGGCTCCGGTCCAGTACCTTATAGCTACAAAGCTGGCAGACACGCAGAAAATCACACTGGTAAAGAAGATATTTATAAATATAAAATAAATGTTTTCTCAGTGTAGAAAACAAAATTTCCTGCGTAATTCTGAACAAAAATCTTCTTTGAATGTCTTATTTGCTATTTCAGGAACACAGTACAGATCGTGTTAAAAAGACCACTGAGATCCTAAAGGGCATAAAGTTGCTGAAGCTGTACGCCTGGGAGAACATCTTCTGTGACAGTGTGGAGGAGACCAGAGGCAAAGAGCTCACCAGCCTCAGGACCTTCGCCTTCTACACATCCATGTCCAGTAAGATGAAAATCAGTAGCAGGAGTTTTAAGTATGTGAGCAGAATGTCTGCAGACCAGCAGAAATGGAATTTGTTTGGCATGTACAGAATGAATCTTGTTTGAAACGCCACACATATATTCAGCGATGGTTAGCATAAATCATTTTTCTAGGAAATTATTTCCACAGTACAACTTAACAAACAGTTAAATTACAGCATTAATTACTGCACTTGGTTTTCAGGTGATTATATTTAATTTATACATTCTTCCCTTAGGCAGTATCCTTCAAAGCAATAGCATAAATTTTCACTGCTATGCAGATGGTATCCAGCTTTATCTATCCATGAAGCCAGATAACACGCACCAATTAGTTAAACTGCAGTAGTGGCTTAAAGATATTAAAACCTGGATGACCTCTTTTTATGAATTCAGATAAAACTGAGGTTATTGTACTCGGCCCTAAACATCTCACAAACATGGTGTCTAACCAGATGCTTACTCTGGATGGCATTACCTTGGCCTCCAGTAACACTGAGGAATCTTGGAGTCATCTTTGACCAGGATATGTCCTACAGTGTGCATATTAAACATATGTAACACTTAATATGAAACACTGATTTCTTAAATTTACACAATATCCTAAAATTGGAAATATCCTGTCTCAGAGTGATGCTGAAAAACTAGTTCATCCATTTATTAATTCTGCACTGAGTGTTTCTTCTTCATTCCCCTTTTTTGCTCACAGTGTGTTTACACAAAACTTTGCATTTAATTATTAGCTATTATTAAACTCTAGATCTCTTCCACAGTGTCCTGTCTCCCACCCTCACCCCCAAAGATTTTCTCTGTATTATTGTAGGGTCTTTACACAATATAAAGGGCCTCAGGAACCTCTTTTTGTGATATAAATGAAACTGAATAATTGTTACTGTTATACAGTATTTGATTATAGAGAAGGCTCTTGTCTAGCCCACATTCATAAGTGCTGTTTTTGAATAATGGTTAAAACAATGCAACATTTGTTTTTCAAAGAATAATTTTTTTAAAAGGGACTTAAAGTATGTTATAAAGCTTGTATTGTTACCTAAATCAGCTAAGTTACTATCCTACCAATAAAACCTGTTCCTTTTTTTTGTGCAGTTTTCATGAATGCTGCTATTCCCATTGCTGCGGTTCTAGCCGTAAGTCAGTTTTATTACAATCTGTAAAAGAATTTGACTCTGCTTTAAATGTTCTACTTGCTTATTTCTTAAGCTATAATTCAACAGCATAAGGAAGAGATGTTAAACTTGTCTTTTGTTGTTTTTTTGCAGACATTTGTGACGTATCACATCCTCAATAAAGAAGGCCCCAGTCCTTCTCAGGCCTTTGCAGCTCTGTCACTGTTTCACATCCTGGTCACCCCGCTCTTCCTGCTTTCCACTGTTGTCAGATTTGCTGTGAAGGCTCTGGTTAGGTGAGTGTTTAGATTTATTTGTATTGTAAAAGGTTGTGGACAGCTGGTTGGCATGCTTTGACTGAAGGAGAGGGGATGTGGACATGACTAAACATGGAGTACAAACTGGACATGGCTTCAGCGGCAAATCTAATTAAAGGAACGTCAAGGAAACCCAACAACAGTGACGAGAAACTCTAAACTCCTGAGAGATTACCGGTATTGGAATCATCACAGTGTCACTGTTAATAGGCTGTGTGTGTGTGTGTGTGTGTGTGTGTGTGTGTGTGTGTGTGTGTGTGTGTGTGTGTGTGTGTGTGTGTGTGTGTTCTTACAGTGTTCAGAAGCTTGGTGAGTTTCTACAGAGTGATGAAATTGGAGACGACAGCTGGAGAAATGGTGACATATCTGTTTCCTTCGAAGCTGGAAAGAAACCCATGGGGATGGTGAGTTACGATACCAGATCAATAAAAAAGACCAAGGAAAAGTGCAAAAGTAACAGTTTGTATTTTTGACTGCTACACCTCTGAGCCTGTTTGGGGTATTTGAACATTTCACCACTCAGTGAAATACAGGCCTAATCGTGTGGCTGTCTGAGTCTTTAGTCGCTTAGTGTCTGCTCTGCAGTGGGATTATCACTGTTTGTGTTCAAATGGACAGTCAGACCACAAAGCTGAGTGACTCACATGATTCATTAGAGCTGTAATGGTTTTCAGATAAGATTGTAAAAGGAAATTTAAAAAACAGCATACCCATTTATGACATATTTTTTCGACTCATTTTATTCTCACTCAAAATCAGCTAAAATTAGACAACATAGAAAAATAAAACCCCGTAACAGTAATACCGGATTTTGTTTTCATCTCCATTATCATTTTATCGCCTCTACTTAATGTTAAAAACACATTTTTTAGACATTCTTTAGCAACTAAACTTCTTATGTGTGGAAACTAAGCAGCAGTCATGGGGTGTTTACTAAATGTAAGACCAAAGTGGAGATATTTGGCCATAAACGTAGCATGTCAGCACAAACGCCTCATACCAACTGTCTGCACGATGGTGGAGAGATTATGATTTGGTATTGTTTTCTAACCACAGCACCTGGGCACCTTGCAGTCACTGAGTACATCATGATCTCCTCTGCACACCAAAATATTCTAGAGTGTGATGTGAGGGCATTTGCCTGACAACTAAAGCTTGACCCACAGAAATTGACTGTTACCTGCTTCCTAGTATCTCCAATGACATCAATCACATGCCCTTTTCTAGCTGGTCCATAATCCTGGGTTATGTAGCCAATATGGAGATCTTTGAGAGTGAAAACTGTGACTTTTATGGATACAGCATCCTGGTACTTGGAGTACACTCACATACTGTAGCCTGACTACATCTTCTTGATGAACGTGTGAATACTTTTACTTTTGTGTGGAGATTTTAGTTGTGGAACTTCACGTGCAATTTAGAAACATTGATGAACTTTGTTTTTGTATCTGGATCATATAATAATAATGAGGACTGAGTCCATTGGGGCAACGTTTTCTGCTTCCAGAGGAAGTACAGCAGATGCAGAAAAGTCTTATGTTTATTATCAAATGCTCACTCCTTTCTCTCCCTTTTTCTTTCGGTTGTCCCTCTCAAGACCAAAGCCATCAACAGGAAGCAGCCAATGCGCTACCAAATGGACAACTATGAGCAGCCAACCAGGCGACAGATGAGACCCTCAGAGACAGAGGATGTGGCTGTAAAGGTCAGGCTCAAAGTTTATGTGTTAGGGGAAAGTTTACAGGGGTGTAAGTTAGATACAGGCTATGATCACATGTAAAGTGCAACACATGGACCCACGTCTACCCATTTATCAATGAACTTTTTGGTTTTTTGGCAGCTTTAGAGGAACTGGCTGTGGTTTAATTTGTAGTAATGGACACCTCTGACTTTCCAGAGCTGTAGATGTGGGATAAAGAAAGTAGATGATGGGACTGGAAAGACATCATTAGTATCGGAGCAGAAACCTTTGTCTTGATATCTAACCCACTGGTGTCTTGAAGGGTTTTCAGCATGTGACACTAAGAGTGGGGGTTATGAGCAACACATTTAGATGCAATGAACTCAGTTGTCCAGACTGACAGTTCCCTCTTAAAGGTAAATAGTCTTTTGAGGATGGTTATGCTTAGATGCAGAGGAAAGGTTCCTGTTTTGATGGGAATAAAGAGAGCGGAAACTCGTTCAGCCATGTTATCGGCTGCCTGTTCAAGGCAGGTGCAGGATTTCCCTGACAAACACACCTGGAGAGTGGACAGCAGACACGATAAAAGCACCTTTTCGAGAAGAAGCATCAGATGGATAAGCACAGAAGGGCTGCGTGCTGTTGCTGCCACTTATCTCACTTTTATGAGCAGCTGTTTCATATCTTTATTGTTTATGCGTCCATGGGTTTTTGCCTGCAATCATACATGCGACATGCGTGTGTGCACATACTCTCACTCCTCTCAGGAAGTGCAGGATTCACATGAGAATTTGTTGTCCCTTAAAGGGCCTTGTGGATGTGTCCAAGGTTTTCTCAGCCCCTCTGTGAAGACTCCTCTTCCTGTCCCATCCCTGTGGAATGATGCTATTCCCCAGATGGCAGACCCCCAATTAGAGTGGTAGCTTTTCCATGCTTGACACAGACCTTGTTGACTTATCAGTGTAAAACTTGTTTGTTATGCATTACACACACCCACATATACAAGGTTATGGCCATTTAAAGGAGGCCTTTGCTTTTCCTTTTTCTATCAGATATGTATTTTGGTGGATGCTCATGTTAAACATGGCCAACCAACAGGCCATCCAAACTCCACACAGAAGGGTTTCTGTGTGGAGATCCAGATCCAGGAAAATCTGGACACAATGCAGATATAGCATTAATGTTAATGTAGTTCCCCTAAAATTCTGAGAATAGAGGAAATTGAAGCTTTTGTCTTCATCATACAGGCTTTAAATCAGGTTCATAAAATGTTTAACTCGGCTTCACAGGCTTGAGAAAGCTGCAGAGAAATACACCAGGGTTCATCTTGTTTTTTATATTTCTTATCTGTCAGTCTTTTGTTTTGTTCATTGTCATATTTACATATCACCAGGCCCATTTCCTGCAGCTGCACATTTTCTATTAAATATTTTTACTACATTTATCTGCTCTCAGCAAAATCTCATCTTTTTATTTTCACTCCCCTTTTTGCACATCTTCTCTCCCTGTCATTTCTCCTTCCTCCCTTGTCAAATTGTTGATAGTATCTTAACTTGCTTTCCATTTTTATATACCTCATCCTGCTTTTTGTAATCTTGGTTGTTTACTTTTGCTCAGGAGCATGGAAATACATCTGAGATTTCCCATGTGTGTTTTGGTGGTCATGCATGAACAGCCTGCTCAATTGAGGTGTATTTGTTTCTTAGTCACTCAGTGTAAAACAATGTCTAAATATTATAATCTTTATTTTTGGTGCTATAATCTTTTAAAAGAGATCTTTCATCATCTTATGATGCTCTTATATTCTTGATTCCTTTGGGATCGGGTCATTGGGAAAAGGAAGCTTTGAAGAAAGTTTGCGTTTCAGGGGGTGTCCCTGCATAAAATAATAAAAATAAATAAATGCAACAGATGGGAGGAATGTAAACAAACTCCATGCATGAAGGGATATAGACGAGGGATTAGATACACAAGTCTGCTACGTGCTGATCGGCGGGTTTCTGGACACAAATAATGAAGCTTTCAAAAAGAAATTTCATTGATAGTGGAGCTTAAATTTAAGACTTCTTCCATTTGATCTTGCTTTAATGCCACGTCGTGAAGAAGCAATGAGCGGAGGGTCATGATCCTTTATTCCATCCCTCTTCAGTCTAAATTTCCAGTGAACATGTGTGTTTCAATCAGCTGACTGATTTTCATTGTTTCCATTTCATCAAAGGTGATTTCTAACCAAGCCGAGGAAGCTGAATCCTTCTGTTCTTTCTTGTGTTGACCTTTTTTGAGTCAGTAATGGAAAATAAAGTAAATTCCTTTTCATAAGACTCATCCAGCTATGCTTACTGGGGGTAACTGATTATACAAATGGAAATGGAAGTAATTATCATTCATTCATTTTTGGTTAATGTCTAAAAGCTTGTCTTTAAAGGGAAGTCTTTAATAGATTTTCCACTAGGCCATAACACTACCATTAAAGTCATTAGTTGCACTTCGATTGTATTTGTGTCGGACGGTGTCAAAATCCCATGGTTAGAAATTTACATTTGGTCCAATAAAAATGTAAATTGACCACATTTTGTTATATTTAGCTTCAGTCTTTCAGATTTAATACACAGGCTGTAAAACACGTGTCGTAGAACCAAAGAACAACTTGTTTGGATGGTGAACTTATCGGAAACCATGAATACATACTGTATATTATATAGCCTGTCAGGCCTTTTAATGCAAACCTGTGATTTTTTGGCTGCATCGATGACACTGACCGTAATCTCCTACTGAAGTGTGAGTGGATCAGGCCTTCACACATCTTGCACTGACAAAACAGAGCTGTAGCACCTGTCCCTCTTGTGTAACAGATTTTTATTTGTCAGCATTCACCAAAGTGAACTTGATGTGAAATGCGTCACAGGATGACATTTGGTTTGGTGTCCCTCATGCCACGAGCCCAGTGTGTGTGTTATCTCAGCAGTGTTCGCTGCAATGCACTTACTGTTAGCATTTCTTAAACTCTGGGTCGGGGCGTAAAGTGGGTCATGTCCTTTGCTCCAGTGGGTTCACACGTAACAAGAAAACAGCACGTATTCATGTTGCATAATGGGAATTTACTGAGAGTCATGTGCTGGGAAAAAAAGCACTTTAGCGCACTTTAGTAGTATAACCCTTTTGTTATCTTCTGATCTTTTTATTTTTTATTTCTCTGTGTAGGTCACGGGTGGATCCTTCACCTGGGGAAATAACCTGTTGACACTGTCGGACATCAACATCCGGATCCCAACAGGTAAGACTAGACGACAGGTAGAATACTTTAAAGTTCAGGTTTGTATAAGGAGAAACTCTAGTATGTGGCAATGGAAATTTTGTTTATGTTGCATATATTTCATTATATGTAAACGCAATGTGCTCAAAACATAAGAGGTTTACAATGCCTTAAGAGTGTATACCTATACAGCTATTAAGTGAAACTTTGTTGAAATAAAAAGGGTTTGACATATGTTATATATGATGCATCAAACCTAATCATTTCTGTCCTGAACCTAACCTTGCTGATTCTTCTCCTCATACTCTTCCTTTCTTTTAATTCTCTTAGATGTCGTGACATTTGAGGTTTGTTCTTCAACAGTTAGATTTGGTGTACCTCAAAGTTCTGTTTTTGGGACCTGTTTTATTTTATATATATCACTTTATAGGCTACAAGCATAATTTAGCCTTAATTAGAGTCCCAGAGAGCAGCCATTTGGCTTTTCTACCTTTAAAACCCACCTTCCAGCCAAATGGCTGGTAGGTGTTTAATATTTTAGCATTTGATTTTTACTTTCTTTTATTTTACTAATATTTTGGTTACATATTCATATTTGATGTGTATCATATTTTCTCTTTAATGTTTTGTAATGTGGATATTTGTCAGACCCAGTTCTTTTAGAATTTGCTATATAAAAACACTTGTTTTTATATGATATACGGTGCTTAACAAATGTATTAGACCACCTGTCATGTAAACAGGAAAACACAAATATTTCAGAAATCTATAGGTAAACATTATGTTGTTATGTGTTAGACAAATAATACTGAATTTATGTTTTTATACCCACATTTAAGCTGGCATACCATTTCACCGATGAAATTAATTTTTCTGTTCAGGTTAATTTAAGAAGGAAAAAAATATATTATTGTTACATTTATTCATTTTTTTAAAAATGTGACAAACTTTTTTGCTTTAAAAAAATTAAAACTGTAAATATGAAAAAAATGATCAACATGACCTATTTTTACCATTAAAAATATCATTTTGATTAAAGAGTTTGTGCACACTGGTGGATTAACCATTAGAGAAACTGTAAATTTAGGTTGGTTTTGTCACAAACCTTATATTCGGTGGCGGTCTAAAATTTGTTAAGAACTTTATAACATTAAATGCTGCTTTGTGTATTAAAGCAGTATCATGCAATCACAGCCAGATACTGACTCTGCCAAGTGTTTTAAATTTAGAAGCATACATCCACAGGGAAGGATCTCACTCATATCATTGTGTATTTTAATACATCTGCTGCCTTTCACTTTCTTATGGTGGCTCTGTTCGCTGTAACGTTTCTCTTCTTGTTTTAAAATCTAGTTTTTGAGATTTAAGATCACAGTAAGTTTTGAGCTTATCTTTTTTCTTTACTGTTTCAGTGTGACAAACACTGTTTTAGTATACATGACGCTGCTGTTACACCGAGAGCTGCGGTAATTCTGCACTCCTGTAACTGAAACACTGAGTGTCAGGAGACCATGTTGATGAAGCTGTTAACAAATGGACTGTATAGTATGTCTTACACGCACACAGACGGACACACACGCAGTTTCCCTCGGGAAGTGACTTGCTTGCCATCCCAGTCATGCTTCTACTAAGACAACCAGGATTTGTTGTCCTGCCAAGTGCTGGTGTAATGTTGTTCGGAGTAACTGGAGTGTTATGTTTGTGCGTTTTTCAGTTTGTTTTAGAGTCATTACAGACTTTCAGCTCACAGTGGCTGCTTGCATTTAGGGGATAAGGAATAATAAACAAATAGTAGATCTGAGCTCCTTTTAAGCTTAGTTTGACTGGTTTTGTCTGAAAGTTTCTTGTAATCATATTTATAGATTACCTTGATTGTTATCTGAGAGATTATGAGCGGGGTGTATTGTTGATGTCAGTAAGTAGCGGGGTTTCTAAATGGTTAACCTGCCCTCCACATTTAATGCCTCAGATTCTCATTAACATACAATTTTCAAGTTATTGAAACATCTTATGACATATAGTCTTCTTACAGAATCATGAATATTTAAATATTAAAAGGTTACAGTGTGCCTTACTCTGTAATAAAGTAGCATCCACCAGATAAATTTAGCTAGAGTTAAAGGCAAGGTTAGGTTTGGGTTCAGGTCACGCCCACCCCCCTTTTATACAACTACCCCCAAATTAAAAATCTTTCATCTGAAAAATGTAATCGTCAAACGTATGAATCTTAATCTGAGAATCAGTTCCAGACCTGTTGCTGCCATCGATCGTACATTTTCTCAGTCTAAACTCAATTTGTTTTCTATGCGCAGTTGTGAATAACATCTGTGAGATTTGAAAATCATTGTTGTCATTTAGATTTTCCACAGCCTCCCAACTTGTTTTTAAAACAGGTGTTACACTTCATCGTCTGCAATCGTGGAAAAATGAAGCTTTCACATAACTCTATGCAGTCATCTGAAAAACGAAGTACTAAGTACACTGCATGATTCAAAAGCTTGTAGGGTGGGATTTCAGTCAGGGTGACTTTCATTGGTGCAAACTTTAGCTGTCGGACACATGGCCTCACATTTGACTCTACAATACTTTTGCATACAGAAGATTTCATGGTTGACTCAGTAAGTGCAAGGTGCTGGTATGAAGTGTATGCGCTAACATGCTGTGGTGCTGTGCATTATGTCCAAACATCTCCACATTGTTTGTTCAGATGTAACATTGCAACCATTCCAGACCACCATGCCTCTTCAGTATTTGGCTGATTGTTTTGTCATGAATTTTAACTAAGGCCTGCAAAGTTTGAGATGTAGGTCTTTGATTTTTTGGAATTTCTCTGAGTATTGCATAGTTTGAATTTTCTGAGATGTCCCCTCCTGGGAAGATTTTGGCATTGTGTTAACACGCACCAGCAAACTATCACAACATCTACTTTTCATTAGCTAAACCTGGCTCATACTTACCCTCTTAACTGCCATGGAAGCAGTAAAGGTTTTTTTTAGTTCGTTACGTGACTGCAAAGAGTCTGTTTAGCATGTGGCTAAAAGAACACCTAATCCTTTCTCCATGTGGGCCACCAGTGAAATGGTGGCTTTAGGAGATTAACTGAGTTTCTAGCTAGTTTACCATCACCACCTTTTTCATTTCATTCTATCTCAGGTCAGCTGACAATGATCGTGGGCCAGGTGGGTTGTGGGAAATCCTCCCTGCTGCTGGCCATGCTTGGAGAAATGCAAGCCATCGAGGGGGGAGTCTACTGGAGCAAGTAAGAAAATATTTTATAAGTACTTAGTATCTAATATGCAAGAATCTGTTAAATGTAACAGAGGATCCAAAGCTGGTGGATTAATAATAAATAAATACAGTAGCTGTTTTGGTGTGCTGCAAATAATTAAATAGAGGAAGTGGAACCCATGTTCTAAAAGCTTTGTATTTTGTATATGATGATATTTGAAATTTCTTCTGTTCTTTCTATGTGTTTCTATGTGTATAAACCTTTTAATTTTTTTTTTATGTATCAG
This sequence comes from Rhamphochromis longiceps, assembly GCF_057381845.1. Classification (NCBI taxonomy): domain Eukaryota; kingdom Metazoa; phylum Chordata; class Actinopteri; order Cichliformes; family Cichlidae; genus Rhamphochromis; species Rhamphochromis longiceps. Next base: position 22,625,609 of record NC_140573.1, on the reverse strand, counting down.
AATGATAATCTCATATTTCTCATTTTATTTTGTTTAGTCAAACAGTTAAGTACTTTCAGTTGTTTTTGTTTCACACCATTTTTATTTTACACATCTGGCCGCATATAGTACGTCTTCATGACCATGATTGGGAACAAATGTAAACTAATAATCTCTTGTCTGTGCACAGAGTAATGCTGACAGTAACGAGAAGAATCAATTACTGGCTCGTTTGTGTCAAACGTCCAGCAGCGACATTCACTGTCATTTAATTTGCCGCTCTCGTGGTCATCTGGGATCTGTCAGCTTCTCCTCTGGAAAGCTTTATAAAATCAATTATGGACGACTCAGTTACAGTCAAACTATGATGTTTAAAAGCATTATGTTCTCCCCGAGTTTAATGTAATTGCCATTCATTCGCTAAAATATGGGGGATATTGAGTTACACCAAAGATGCTTTCATTCATTTTATTATTTAATTAAACTGCAAAAGACAAACTGGTTCTTCAGCCTCACAAACACCAAATGACACTGGCTGAATCAATTACGAGGAGGATATTTGGTAATAAGCAGATCTCATAGCCTCAAAGCCTGAAGGTGATTCTGCTTTCACTTTCAGGAATGAGCCATTTCTACGACACATAGAGGTCAGCTGTGTTTGTCGTCTCTGGACATTTTATTATTAGAGGAAAGGACTTCCTGGTTTCTACTGTGTCTTATGCTAATTGAAGAGAAGTTCTGAGATAACACTGGTCATTTGTAACATCTCAGTTGCTTCCATAATTGTGATCAGTTTTTCTCAATGTCCTGACAGTTTCACACTTTTAGTGGTTCACTCAGGAGTTTCACCCACAGTGTTAAAATTGGGAGGTTACTTGAACAAACATAAGTGTTTATGTAGAGCTGTGGTCAGAAGTTTAGGCCTGTTAACTTCTCATTGACCATGATTGACCACAACTAAAGTCATTAAAGAAATTAAAGAAGTCATTTAAAAATCCCCAAATACCATGACATTCATACACAGATTTTTAATGTGCAATGTGAAGCTGGAAATGGAAACAAAAGGTTGCTGTAGGTGTCTGCAGTGTGCGCCGTCATATTAGACAACTGTCCTGTGACTACGACTCATTTTCTTTCTGTAATTCAAGTTTCAGTTGCTTTTTTTTTAGAGGATTTTTGAATTTCTATCGCCTATATATCTGTCTTTATATTCTTATATTGTCTTTGCACACTAACCAGTGTGTGTGTGTGGTTGTGTGTGTGTGTGGTTGTGTGTGGTTGTGTGTGTGTGTGTGTGTGGTTTCTTTCCCTTTACCTTCTGCTTTCTTGCCATATCAGGCAGCCTGATTGTGAGGTGATCCACGAGGGGAACATAAGGTACCTTCTCTCTGGTCTACAGTCATTTAAACACAGACTGTAAATACTCAGGCTTGAAAATAGGTACTATTTTCTCACTTGCATACCCTCATGTTATTTTAAAGGGGTATATTGGCAAAAGCATGAGTATCTTCTTGGTGTTAAATTAGTTTATTAGTCATAATTTTTTATTACACCCAAAAAGGTAACTGCCATCTTTCACTGCTCACTGAGCACAGCATTTCCCCATCAGTTTAATATAAAGAGGTTACAAATCATTCCATATCATTTTTTATGCCTTTCAACGTTTACATTTAGCAGTTTGGATGATTTTTTTTTATTGCTCACCGTGTGTTATGAAGGTTAAGTAAGTAAATCGCATTAGGAAGTAATCTGAAGGTGTGATCGGCTGTGGTTCACGAGCCCTACAGAAACCAGTGCTGATATCAGGTAAAGCAGTTTCTGAGTTTACCAAGGACACTTTCTATCTGGTGTTTGCTGAGTTAGTGCAAAATTGCACTGAAATTCGGAAAAGAACAACGTGGACATGCACAGCTGTCATTGAGAGTTTTTACTCTAAAATCTGCTGCACGTTTGTACTGAGTGGCAGCACTGAGGTTTAGCCTGAAGTTGGAGAGTGAGGTTAATATTGGAGATCTGTGGAAGCCACATAATTATCAGTACATTCATATTTCTCTCAAATGTTGAAGGAACACAATTTTTATCCTTACATTAGGATGTCTGATGCTCTTGGCTGATGATGGCCTCAGAGGAATGGGACATTCACTGTTTGGTTCTGCTTTGATGCAGAGACATTAATCAGTCTGAATGTTGTAGCAGGATAGCTACAACATTCAGACTGTATCGTCGTAACACATGCCTGATGGATCGATTACTTTATGTTATTCAGTGGTTAAACTGATTTCCATGAGCCAAGAGAACCAGTACAGAAGTTTAACACACTGAAAGCTCTTAGAGTGACCAAACCATCTGAGAAGGGTCTGAAACTTGCGTAACTCTTGCCGCTGTTGTAATGTTTTTGTAATGTCATAAGACTAATCTAAAAATATTAAATTGTTACATTACAGTGTTACATATTGAGAAACTAATTGCAAGAGAAGATAATTTATGTGTTATTTAGTTTCTTACAGCTGTTTAAAATAAAACAAACATAATAAATAACACACACCACGTACGAAACTCAGAAGTATAAATGCTGTCCTCTCTGCAGCCTCTCTACACATGATGCTTTTAAACTTTTCTCTTTTTTTCAAAGCTAATTTGGTTTTACTCATTTTTCATGTCTTGTTAAACTGTAGATGTAACAGTAAAATCGAATATTCATTGACATGCAAGAAACAGAAAAGACTATTTGCTCATCTATGCATATTTATTACATCAATCATTGATTTTGATTAAACTGAACACGTCATTATTCTATAGGTTTATACACCACAGTGTTGCACTGTTTTTCTTTGTTCTAGCACTCCTCTTGCCAGATTCTCACTCACTATTTTTAAATATATTAGCTGACTTTTGTGTATGACTTTTGACAACCATGTAATTTTTGAAATGTAAACCTTTCAACTCTACTCTACTAACTCTATTACTAGTCCTCCAATAGTACTGGAGCTGGAGAACAAGAAACAGTACATCCTTAAAGTAACACTGAAAATGTCTCTGAGCTTAAATTAGCATGAGCGGAGAGTGAGGGCTGGATACTTTTTAAAGTGCAGTCAGGGCGTATTTGATGCTGCACGTCCTTCTGTAAATAGGCTTGATTTAGCAGTTGGATTGAAGATTCTCTGTTTGTTGAAGGCTCTTCTGTTTATGCCTATGCTCGTTTAAGCTGGGATATGATTCTTACACAAGCACACTCTCAGTCGCAGAAAATACACGACCTCATTGTCGAGGAAGCCACAAAACCTAATTATCACAGACAGACAATGACTGCATCACTTACACAGCCCTTCTTTTCTGGGTGGGAAGGTTAATTCAGTTAACAGCTGGCAGGCTGGGGTTTGACATGACTCTTCCATTTGTTTTCATGTTTTTTTCTTCTTCGTGCTTTTGGTTTTCCTCCTTAAAAAGCGAAGCAGCAGCTCATCTTTTGTGTTTTGTTATCGCTTTGCTTTTGTTGCGGTGGTCTTGTCCTTGTGTTCACACGTAAGCGCAAATATACATGCAGTGGACGGCAGCAGGCTAATTCTAACACACTGACTTTGACAGTTGGTCAGAGGCAGAGGAGTCTGACGAAGACATCAGGAGGTACTCGCTCTTCTTCTGGTCTCGACCTCAGAATGATGTGACCCTTTGACCCCTCAGTCTCACCTCCTCTTCTTTCTCCTCTGCTTCTCCTCCTCTTTCAGTTTTAACCCCATTTGTCAGTGTTACTGTGCCTCAGAAGAAGTTGCCATTTTGCAAATAGCCAGGTTGTTGTTCTTGAACACATATATATAAGCTGTCTTTTCTATACCTATATAAATAAATATTATATAGTGTTAGTCATAGACAAAAACCATAATTCTTTAGTGAATACACAGCTTATAATACTGAAATTAAAAAGCAATGCAAGGTTGCCAGTTTATTAATGCAACATTATTTTACTTTTATTGATTTTTTCTTTTGTTTTGTAAAGAGGTAAAACGTCCAGTAAGCGTTTCATTATTTTAACTTTTTAAATACAGAGATTTTCTTTATCTAATGCTTATGAGGACTTGAAATGTGATTGAAGTTAAACCTGAACCAAGTTCAGTAAGACAGCAGCTTAATGAGGAACCACAGATGGATCACTTATTGGTTTATTCTTTCTTTCTTAAATGATTTTGCTACATCAGGTCATATTGTGTGTGTTCAGGACCGTCAGCCTTCAGAGAGTGTTCTGCTCATTGTGTTGCTTTTTGTTCACGTGCCGTCTGTTGTTTTTGTTTTTATTGCTGGGAGTCATTGGACCCCCCCATTCAAAAAAACAAACAAAAACCAAACAAACAAATAAACAGACTATAAACAGACTTTCTGATGCAATTGCGATATTTCTGCTAGAAGATAGCACCAAATAAGCAAACGGGAGCTGGCCACTTTATTACTTTTTTTCTCCAAAAAAGTTTATTTATAATAGCGGTTTGTTGACAGTGGCAGTTGGATGACAGACCTCTCAATCTAATGGCTTCAGATCGAAAAATATACATGTGGTGACTTTGAGGAAGACTTTGTTGGTAAGAAGATTAATTTTCTTATGATTTGAGGGTAATATGATGGTTATAGAATAAAAATTGTAGGCATGCCAACAGGTTCAAAAGAAAATTTTAATTAGAACTTTTCCCCCTTTTTTTGTCTGTTAATTAGTCCACTGGAGCCTTCTCATTCCCTCAAATGGGCGAAGCATTTTGTGAATTTTGTAAAATCTAGATCATAAAAATAAATAAAAGTATTAGACTTATAACCTTGCTAGTTGATTTAAAGTTTTAACAACAAACCTGTGTCAGAGGAACAAGACCAGAGAAAGAAAAACCACAGCTGAAGGATACCCCAACCATAAATATGAAAAAATTAGATGAGAAATGGGATTTTTTTGACAAATTGTTAGATAATTAAAAAATGGTATGCAAAAACTAGAAATGTTTGCACACTGGTGACTTTCATTTTCAGGCTTTGAATGGTGTTTCCAGTTTTGGACGTACAACAGCATATACTGGGATTATTTGCTTTACATAATCCCATCAATTACTAAGTTTAAGATGAAATCAGCAACTGGGAGCAAAGATGTATTGTTCCCTCTTAGACAACCTCAGGCACCCCTTAACCAACACCTCATCACATGTAGACAATCAGTAATTAAGCCTAAGCAGCACCCAAAGACTCCTTACACTGCCACCTCAAGGAGCCAGCTGTATAATAGACTTTCTAACAGGGTCTATACAGGGAGTGCAGAATTATTAGGCAAGTTGTATTTTTGAGGAATAATTTTATTATTGAACAACAACCATGTTCTCAATGAACCCAAAAAACTCATTAATATCAAAGCTGAATGTTTTTGGAAGTAGTTCTTAGTTTGTTTTTAGTTTTAGCTATTTTAGGGGGATATCTGTGTGTGCAGGTGACTATTACTGTGCATAATTATTAGGCAACTTAACAAAAAACAAATATATACCCATTTCAATTATTTATTTTTACCAGTGAAACCAATATAACATCTCCACATTCACAAATATACATTTCTGACATTCAAAAACAAAACAACAACAAATCAGTGACCAATATAGCCACCTTTCTTTGCAAGGACACTCAAAAGCCTGCCATCCATGGATTCTGTCAGTGTTTTGATCTGTTCACCATCAACATTGCGTGCAGCAGCAACCACAGCCTCCCAGACACTGTTCAGAGAGGTGTACTGTTGTCCCTCCTTGTAAATCTCACATTTGATGATGGACCACAGGTTCTCAATGGGGTTCAGATCAGGTGAACAAGGAGGCCATGTCATTAGTTTTACTTCTTTTATACCCTTTCTTGCCAGCCATGCTGTGGAGTACTTGGACGCGTGTGATGGAGCATTGTCCTGCATGAAAATCATGTTTTTCTTGAAGGATGCAGACTTCTTCCTGTATCACTGCTTGAAGAAGGTGTCTTCCAGAAACTGGCAGTAGGACTGGGAGTTGAGCTTGACTCCATCCTCAACCCGAAAAGGCCCCACAAGCTCATCTTTGATGATACCAGCCCAAACCAGTACTCCACCTCCACCTTGCTGGCGTCTGAGTCGGACTGGAGCTCTCTGCCCTTTACCAATCCAGCCACGGGCCCATCCATCTGGCCCATCAAGACTCACTCTCATTTCATCAGTCCATAAAACCTTAGAAAAACCAGTCTTGAGATATTTCTTGGCCCAGTCTTGACGTTTCAGCTTGTGTGTCTTGTTCAGTGGTGGTCGTCTTTCAGCCTTTCTTACCTTGGCCATGTCTCTGAGTATTGCACACCTTGTGCTTTTGGGCACTCCAGTGATGTTGCAGCTCTGAAATATGGCCAAACTGGTGGCAAGTGGCATCTTGGCAGCTGCACGCTTGACTTTTCTCAGTTCATGGGCAGTTATTTTGCGCCTTGGTTTTTCCACACGCTTCTTGCGACCCTGTTGACTATTTTGAATGAAACGCTTGATTGTTCGATGATCACGCTTCAGAAGCTTTGCAATTTTGAGACTGCTGCATCCCTCTGCAAGATATCTCACTATTTTTGACTTTTCTGAGCCTGTCAAGTCCTTCTTTTGACCCATTTTGCCAAAGGAAAGGACGTTGCCTAATAATTATGCACACCTGATATAGGGTGTTGATGTCATTAGACCACACCCCTTCTCATTACAGCGATGCACATCACCTAATATGCTTAATTGGTAGTAGGCTTTCGAGCCTATACAGCTTGGAGTAAGACAACATGCATGAAGAGGATGATGTGGACAAAATACTCATCCATCCATTCATTCGCTTCCGCTTATCCTTTTCAGGGTCGCGGGGGGCGCTGGAGCCTATCCCAGCTGTCATAGGGCGAGAGGCGGGGTACACCCTGGGGAGAACATGCAAACTCCACACAGAAAGACCCCGGCCTGATGGTGGAATTGAACTCAGGACCTTCTTGCTGTGCGATAACAGTGCTAACCACCGTGCCACCGTGCTGCTTACAATAAGCGGAAATAATTATTTTAATAGTGGTTTAGGTTTAGCAAATACTCATTTGCCTAATAATTCTGCACTCCCTGTATTTCATCTATACCTCTGAATATGCACAATTTAAGACAGTACAGTTCTGAGAAATGGCTGAATTCGGGTATCCTAAACGTTTATATATATTACTTACTATACAGCCAGATATGGACGAGAAAAAAACAACTTTTAGAGACAAAATATTAGAAAACTGTCATCATCACAGCTCTCTGACCTCATTAACGACTTCACACCAGAGCGGGTCTCAGCTCAGACTCCCAGCAGTGGTTTTTGACGTGTTGATGTTTGTATTCATGATTGTGTTGCTGTAGATGATGTCATGTTGTTTTTTATCATTATTAACTGTTGATAATTTGCAGCTCATCATTAACCTCATCCATGACCTTCATATTTATCCCTCATATCTCACAAGTTGTTTTTACATTGCAGTGGAGTTTGACAGATTTACAAACATAATCCTCCCTCTCTTCCTCCTCGTTTTGTTTTTGTTTTTATGTTTGGGTCCCACTTTCATAAAGCTGATCAGAACAGGAGTACTGATCTTATGTTAGCTTTAGCCTTTAGATACAGCAAAAAGCTACATACTGATAACTGTAAATAAAGCAGCAATGTTGTATTATGGTGCTGAATTCAATGGAGAGGTTTTAGAGAACAAAAAGAAATTCCCAGATTAAACTTAAAAATTTATATTTAAAACGTAATGTTGGAATTAAACACTAGTATTTTTATTTGTTCAAGAAACAATATTGCTTTACTTTTTTTAGGTTAGCTTTTCCTTAGTGAATGACTTATTATATTAATAACTAAATACTTTAACAATCATAAGGATGCTGAACTGTAAGCAACATTGCTGTGAAGGTGGATCAGTATTTCTGCTCTTTAAAGCTTTATGGATGCATGACCTGCATTTTTTTACCTAGTATCTGTTTGCCTCTATTTCCTGTGGTGCACACAGCAAGAACAGAAACTCTGTTGCCTACGCTGCCCAGAAGTCCTGGCTGCTCAACGCTACTGTGGAGGAAAACATCACCTTCGGTAGTCCATTCAACAAACAGCGGTGAGAACCCCACAGCTCACAGTTACAGCTCACCTCAGCGGTGCTTTGTGTTCACATTGAGAGCTTTCCTGACATGTTCATGGGTGTTTTTCAGGTACAAAGCAGTGATTGACGCGTGCTCTCTGCAGCCAGACATTGACCTGCTGCCATTCGGAGACCAGACTGAGATTGGAGAGAGAGTATGCAAGTTTTTAATTTGCCTTAAAAAAAAACCAACATAATCACATGAAGGGATTTAATTTATCTGTTTCTGTGTCAGGGCATCAACCTGAGTGGAGGGCAGAGGCAGAGAATCTGTGTGGCCAGAGCTTTGTACCAAAACACCAACATCGTCTTCTTGGTAAGCTTAAAATTCCCTTAAACTTTCTTTTTAATGTTCAAAACATTGGAAACTCTTCTGAGTTCTGTCTTTTTTTCTTTTTTACAATGTGCAATTAGAATTTTTTTTAATGTAAAATAAAGACTTTTACTCCTAATTTGTAGCCAAATTAGATAATGCCATTTCTTTACAAGATTAAGTTCTGTAGTATTCTAATCTTCCCTTTTTTATATAATTAAATGTATCATGCAGTGATGTATTATGTGACACACAGTACATTGTGGCCGTTGGGATAATGACAGTGAATGCTGTCATTTGTTTATCTGGCTGAGTAGTTGTGTAATTTCCTGCTGCCACCTCGATTTTTAGTCCATTAGCAAGCATACATTCCTCATTAAAATCCATCAGTGGAATTCTTTTATACACTCATGACCCTTTGTAATGTCTACGATGGTTAAGAAAAAAATGAAATGTATAATGAGGAGGGAATGTTTTTCTTTTGTGCTGTTCATATCTGATATCAGGGCTGGAATATATGCGTCATACACTCCCACATCCCACAGCCATAACACAGGCTTCATTAACACAGTATAAAACACATTATAGCATCCGCCGTCCTGTTAGCACAAAGATTAATGGACATCTGGCTGTTATCCCGAGGAGTTTAAGTTGTGATGAAGAGCTGGATATAATCAAAATTATCTCAGAAATCAGGTAGAACAGGTAGTACAGAGACACAGGGAGAATTTACTAACTTTTACATGGTGCAACTAATCATTTCTGCTTGGAAATTTCACATTACAGTTTTTTCCATTGTTTCATAAAGTATAAATATCTATTTACGGATTTACCTTTATTTAACCAGGAAGTCTAAGGGAGATTAAATGTATTTTCCACAAGAGGAGCCATGCAAACCGAATTTATATAAAAAATACAACAAAAGTACAACATCTACATCATGATGTACAATATACTAATACCTACCTGCCTCCACATGCCTCCTTTACAGCATTCCTTATGATGGAAACTGAAAGCTTGCTTAGGTTTAATCTTTGGGCAGGGATAGCTCAGTAGGTAGAGTGGTGGCCCCATGATCGGAAGGTCGGGGGTTCGACTCCACTGAACGGCTACCCTGATGTACCCCTGAGCAAGGTACCGTCCCTACACACTGCTCCCCGGGCGCTGCACTGGTGGCTGCCCACTGCTTCACTGGGTGAATGGGTTAAATGCAGAGGAACTATTTCCCTATGGGGACTAACATGCACACTTTACACTTCTGCAGATTATTCCATGTCCAGTGTTGCAAGGAAATGCTGTACATAAATAGACTGAAAATAGACTGTACATAAAAAATGTACACATGTGAGATCTCCCACTGGTCCAGGACCTTCTGTTTTGAAGCCTCGAATTGAACAAACTGACAGTCAACATTTTGGTTTCCAAAAGCTTGAAGTGATGACCTTTTGACATCACAGATTCATCCAGCCAACATAGATACATGCTAATAAAAGCTAACAAGTGGACAAGGCGGCAGCCAAAGCTACTTGGCAGTCAAAGTAGTCTCTCCCCTCGTAATGGAAATTTAAAGACTGAATTTCAATTGGAGAGTTTTTGTCCAGCTATCATAAAGAGAGAAACTCTCCACAGAAACCAAAATCGTCTTTTGTGACTCCACAGCTACTTTTAGGTGCTCCCTTGTCACAAGGGGTTACCAAAGCAGGTAGCCCCCAAAAATGCCTTTGCAGATATAACCCCAAAGGGGATTTGTGCCTTCAGCCAGAAGCAAACCAGTGACTTTTTACAGTACTTGCCAAAAAATATGACACCTCTCAACTAGCTTTAAAGTTAGCATAGTGTATGGAGCAAGCCATTTGAGGAACTGCATATTCTTGCACTTCCTGTTGGATTCATTTTCAGGTTAGAATCTTTCTGTTTGATTTTTAAAAAACTTTTCTCATGGCAATTTTTAAAAAAAAAAGAAAAAACAATCAGTGGTAATTTGTACAGATAGTACAAAATAGACTTTTCTAAGTAAGGGTTTGAGCATTAAGATATAGACTATTGTTTATACTCAAGAGACTTTTATCCACCACATCTCTAATTAAGGCTTTGTCTGTCATAAATCTGATATACATCAGATTTGCTTTTCATTTGAAAATAAACTCAATTTGAAAGTCTTTTATGATCATAAATACTTCTCACAAAATGTGATCCTCCAGGTATTCACTTATGAGAGTGAAACATGACAGAGCAGAAGACATATGTGTCAGTGTTACAAATGTTAGTTTAAACCAGTTGATTACATACGTATTCAGGACTAAACATTTTTAAAAGTGAATACGTATAAAAGCATTTCAGATTGAGAAAGTCATTCGTTTGTCAGATTAACTGATATCCATGCTTCTCTCTTAAATCTTGCAGGATGATCCATTCTCAGCACTCGACATCCACCTCAGTGATCATTTGATGCAAGAAGGAATCCTTAAATTTCTGCAGGATGATAAACGAACCGTGGTCCTCGTGACCCACAAACTGCAATATCTTATACATGCAGACTGGGTAGGGCCTTCTGTTTGCAGGAAAATACATGTCATAAATTCAGTTTTCATTGAGCCTTAACATTATATTGTGTGTTTTGTCCAGATTATAGCAATGAAGGATGGTACAGTCCTGCGAGAGGGAACTCTGAAGGACATTCAGACTCATGACATTGAACTTTATGACCACTGGAAAACCCTGATGAACAGGCAGGATCAAGGGCTGGAGAAGGTACGGTATAAATCTGCAGCTGTCTAAGTGTTTAGTAAAGCTTTCTGTCTACTCTAATGTTTCTCCTATTATATCCACTCTTCCGGTGTGTAGGACATTCAGCAGGACAGTCAAACAACACTTGAGCGGAAGACGCTGAGGAGAGCTTTCTACTCCAGAGAGGCCAAGAACCAAATAGATGATGAAGATGAAGGTGACAGATTCCTTTTCAGTGTAACTGGTTGAGTCATGTTGTCAGAGTTTCCTCCTGAAAAGACATGATGACACATAGACATAGTGCCATCTTAGGGTTCATTGTCAAAGTTTGGTGGAGTGCTTGTTTCTCCAAAATATTCTAGATTTACTGTAGGAAACATGTTAGTACTCAAAAGTCCTTCTAGTATTTTAATTGAATGTAACTTATCACTAATTAGCACCATGGCATCTTCAATACCATCTGTGATGATTAAAATGGTTAATTTATAATCACCTTAAAATAAAAATGATATCTTCTAAATGGGATTTTATTCTAACAGAAGAAGAAGCCGAGGAGGAAGACGATGACAACTTTTCCACGACCACCAACAGAAGGTCAAAGATCCCGTGGAAGGTAATCCACTCATCTGCACAATGACATTTTCTCGTGATTTAAAGTGTTGTTAGCAACAACATTAACTGCCACAAAAGAAAAGTAACCTGAGCTAGTTTACTGGACAGTTGTTTGGTGTAGTGTTAGTTACCTGCTACAATTTTTTTAGAGGAATAACAAGTTTGACCGACCAAATAACCAGTGACTACTGCTTTTCTTACTATGATCCATGCTGCTCTCTCAGGTGTGCTGGTGCTACCTGTCTTCTGGGGGGTTCTTCATGGTCTTCCTCATGATTTTCTCTAAACTCCTCAAACACTCCGTCATTGTGGCAATCGATTACTGGTTGGCTAACTGGACGTCGAAAATCAATAACAGTGCAGAAACAGGAACAGACATGTATATTAATGGAACCAGACCCACCAACACCGCAGTGCAGGTACAATAAGTCTGTCATGGGTTTTAATGGGTTTTACTGGGATTGTAATTGGTTTTATTAGGATTTTAATGGGTTTTATTGGGATAATGTATTAAAATCACTTATGAACTGAATCTCCTGTTGACTCTCTGAATGTTGCAGAGAGCATAATAAGGGAAAATATATACAAATTAAATGTACATTTTAACTGAATGATTAAAAAAATCACAAATGCAGAGATCAGAAACCAGTTGGTGACATCACAGTGGCTCTATTTGTATTTTAGAAACATTTAATGATAATATTAGTTTCTGACATGTTGCTCTTGTTTCTCCATGGTGTGATTTCTGTCTTGTTGTGTGTCACCGGGGGCAGGACTCCTACTATCTGCTAGTGTTCATCATCTTGTGCGCGGCTGGAATCACTTTATGCCTCATCACCTCCCTCACTGTGGAATTTCTTGGTCTTTCTGCAGCCACCAACCTGCACCACAACCTCCTCAACAAGATCATTCACGCTCCCATCAGGTACATAAAACAGAACTGCAACAAGACCAGAGTAGACATCTGTAAAAAAGCTCGAAGCTCACATTTAATCTTTTAAGCAAACCTACGTCTGCTTTTATAACCTGTTGGAAGTTGTTTTTGTCTTTTACATGCTGAATTCTTAGTCTTTTAATCTATATGTGTTTACTTGGTAGTAAATGTGTGTGTAAAAGTTGTATTTTTTATTTTACTTATAACCTGTGCTGGTTTTTTGCGCTGAAGCGAGAATGGACCCTGGAGGTGAAGCTGTGCATTTGCTGGTTAATTAGCGTTCTGAGTTTGAAGACTAACAAATATCCTAAAGAGTGAAGCCTTTACATGGGAGCTTCTTGATATGTGGATTAACCTTTTTAATAAATCTGCTGGCGGTTTTGATCCAGCACCTATGTCATTGTGCCATATGGCTCAACTATGGCTGTAGGAAGTGCCCCAAATAATAATAAGACTGGCACTAGAAGACGCAGAACTGAGCTTTTCCTGAATGGTGTCTTGGGTCACCCCTAACGATGGGGTGAAGGGTGCAGTCATTTAGACTACTGTGCATCAAACGTTAGTTTGCACTTCTGTGCAGGCGTTTTGGGTATGTTAGACTTGGAGGAGCAAGGACATGGATGAATTATCTCTGGGCTGGGTTGGAAAACGCCGCAGTGTGCTGTTGGAAGAGTAATATGTGGTGATGAATGGAAGAGAGTCAGGGGAGCGTTGATTGTATTTCCTCACATCACTTTTGTAAGTGGTAGAAAATCATCAGAATCAGAATACTTTATTGATCCCTAGGGGAAATTATGTAAAATGGATGGATGGATCCGCTGAACAGTGTGTTTTTGAGTGTGACTGGGGACTTTGGCGAACCATCCTCACACTTGAGCCACATCTCTAAGGAAACAGTTGAGTTTTGTGTGTGTGGCTGCGCTTGTCCCGCTGTTCTTCGCTCATCATCGGTCTTCGTAATTGATGGAAAGTTTTCTGTTGCTCTTTCTGCAGACTCCCTCTCTTTTCTTCAGGATTACATAACCCTTATTTAAACACCTCTCTCCACAGGTTCTTTGACATCACTCCTTTGGGGCAGATCCTCAACAGATTCTCAGCTGATACCAACATCATCGACCAGGTAAACTGATGAATTTGCATAAGAGATAATGGACTCGAGGCCCATGAGGAAGCGTGTACACAACTGCTGCACTGAACAGATGTTTTAATTATTATTCCTGGTTAGCCGTCAAAGTGAAGTTGTGATTTGTTTGTGTTTTGCTAAACTAAAAGAAGGAAGCAAACATGACTGAACTCCCACTTCCTCATTTCCTTTCATTGTAGCATATTCCTTCAACGCTGGAATCTTTGACGAGATCCACGCTGCTCTGTTTGTCAGGCATCGGGGTCATAGCCTCAATCACTCCTATTTTCCTGGTTGCCTTGGTTCCTCTGGCTGTGGCCTTCTACTTCATTCAGAAGTATTTCAGAGTCGCCTCCAAGTATGTCCACAGTGTATTTGTTGTAGCTGCAGCGCATAATTTTTCTATCTAAACAAATCAGGGAGTTTATTTAGATGCAGTGAGCTGAATCTCCTCACTGCAGGAAACAGGAAACATCAACTTGATGATTTATGGGAACATGAATTCTGAATGAGTACACCAGAGGACATCATGCAAATAGGATTCAGTGTGTAATATGCATGTGTACACTTGTGCATGGGAGATTTCATATGAAGTGATATGCATACTGTAAAAACACCTCCTCTCAGGGACCTCCAAGACCTCGATGACTCAACACAGCTTCCTCTGCTCTGCCACTTCTCTGAGACTGCAGAAGGTCTCACCACCATACGAGCTTTCAGGTACACGCTTGTCTTTTATGCACTGAAATTTGCAACCCTTGTTTTTTTTCTAAAAATTGGTCAAAAAATGTGAATGACGATTTTACGGCTGCTTGTTGTGCTCTGCAGAAGATCATTCGTAAACAGAAGAAATCAAAACACTGGTGAATTTTTTATATTCTTCAGTTCAAACTACTAAAGTTCAAACTGGAAATCAAGACGAATACAGAAGATAGCGTGTATTGGCATAGCTTTTGTAAAAGATGTACTTCAGTCATGTTTTACAGGCATGAACATTTTTTCATGTTTATTTTAATGTTTTGTGTCTTTTTTTCTTCTGCCTGTGGTAACTTGAGTTGAAAACAAGTGAACTTCTTTTAAGTTCCTGAAGATGTTTCAAATCTCACGTTTTTCCACTTCTGATGCCACATTTAGATAAGAGGTAGAACATCGTCAAGAGCCTAAAAGAAGTCCACTTACTTTCATGTCAAGCCCATTAAATGACCTTGACCTGGATGACTGAGAAGCTAGACTGGCACTGTAAGTCAGCGGTTCTCAAAGTGAGGTCTGGGACCCGCAGAGGCCCAAAAAAGCTCACTGCATAATTTGCTATGAATCGTAAGTTTGTGCTGTATTATTACAAATATAAAGATGGAGACATTTTATACCAATGTTTGGGCCCAATAGACACTGATATGAAAATAGCAAAGTACAAGTACTTTGTATATACCTATAGTTTTCAGGCATCTGTACTTTACATGACTCCTTATTTTTCGGACATCTTTTTGATTCCTATCGCTAAATTTTAACACAAATATCTCTACTTTCCATTCCTTACATTCTCAATACAGACGCATTACTCTAGATTTATCACATTTAAGGGTAGGTACTGATTCTTTCTCATCACTGCACACCTTCCAGACTTCCAGCCAATTTTAACCTAAATAAAGGGAACAATAACACATAAAAGACAACTTTACTGGTGTATCCATCATTGCACATGACTGATCTAAAACATATAAAAATGAAAGAGGCAAAGCAAAGACATAAAATCTTTCTGCAATGAGAGAGGAAATGTGCTGTTAGTGACATTATGAGAGCAAATGAAGACACTGGGCAGCTAGCTTTGCTCAAAAACAACTCGTAGAAAGAACGATTTTTTTACTTTTGAAGAAAAGTTAAATCAGTACTATTGCTTCAGAGGAAACTATAGTATTGAATAGACCAATCACAACACCTGTGGGATGCGTCAGTGTGACGTGCAGTTCCATTTCTAGGCAAGAATACATCATGTTATGGTGTAGGCTACAGCTCCTTATCCAGCTAGCTATCTGGCACGCGTAGCCAGGGCTTTATCTGCTGCAGACCGGCTTTGACTGGCTTTTGCATTCAGTCCTTCACAGGCATCACCTTTGCATGCCTAATTCCAAACTTTGAAGTTGAGTCCACACAGTGTGACTACAGAAGAGATCTCCATAGAAAACACATGACAGTAAATGTGTACATAAACATTTGGTTCTTTTGCATAACTTTTGAAGCTCTTTTCTGAACTGAGTGGTTTCGTATTTCGGGCTGACTGATAGAGCGAAATGACTGAGTTTGTGAAGTTATTGAAGATGATCTTTGCCTGTGCAGCAAGGCTTGGAAAAATCTGGAGACCGTTCTAATGGTCATTAAACACGTCTTTATTGAGGTGTCAAAACACTTCATTAAGGGTACAGGGAAGGTTGTCTTCATTATGGAATGAGTTAAAGTGTCCGTTAGCACTTTTTATCCTGTCACCTTCCACAGTAGAGCTGTTCAGAGCCCTTTAGATTGATAGGATTGCCGTCTTTGCAGCTCTCTGGTAAGCTGTCACAGTTTAGGTTTTACTTTCAAACATTTTGTGTTGTGCTTTGCTGCCGTTCCTGTGGCGGTAGCGAGAGAAGTATCTTCTTGTATTTCTGTATTCAGCCTCGTTCCCATCGTCCGGATAATCCAACATTAAGCAGCTCTCACACTTTTTTCTCCTCGTTTCCCCTGAGGACTTCCTCTTCCTAACACACACAAATATACAAACACTGAAGGACTCACACACACACAAAAACAGTGAATCTGGTGTTGAGACAGATTCTTGGCAATCGTGGGATAGTTCCCATTATCGTAACCACTGGTCTCCTTCCAAACCACGTCTGGTTTAGATGGCAGTGATTTACTACTGAATACAAACAAAGATAAAACTTTGCTGCCGTTCCTGTGGCGGTAGCGAGAGAAGCATCTTCTTGTATTTCTGTATTCAGCCTCGTTCCCATCGTCCGGATAATCCAACATTAAGCAGCTCTCACACTTTTTTCTCCTCGTTTCCCCTGAGGACTTCCTCTTCCTAACACACACAAATATACAAACACTGAAGGACTCACACACACACAAAAACAGTGAATCTGGTGTTGAGACAGATTCTTGGCAATCGTGGGATAGTTCCCATTATCGTAACCACTGGTCTCCTTCCAAACCATGTCTGGTTTAGATGGCAGTGATTTACTACTGAATACAAACAAAGATAAAACTTTGAGATTCACCAGGCTGAAGTACAGTCGAGCTGCTCCCCTTCTTTCATTGAAAAACAGTGTACTTCTCTTACTTCCTGTTTGCGTTTTGTTTGTTATTTGTACTCCCTGTGTGAGTTTATTGTTTGTGTTCATTATTGAGGATTTAGGGGAAGATGATGTCAGCAAGTGATCAAAAGCCAAAGGCAGGAGGGCACCAGCAGTTCAGTGCATTGGTGAAGCCGTTAAACAACTGATGTGTCTTCTGTTCAATTACATGTTTGCTGCAGACACGAGGCTCGGTTCAAACAGCGCATGCTGGAGCTGACCGACACCAACAACACAGCGTACCTGTTTCTGTCTGCTGCCAACCGCTGGCTCGAGGTCAGAACGGTGAGAAACTCTTTTCATCGGACTCAGAAGAGGAGAAAGTGTTTGGTTATATAAATATGAGAGAGAGAAGATCTGAAGCTTTTGCTGCGGGTTGGGATTTGTTATGAATATGTTGTATTAGTGATATTTTGTTTCCTGATGTCTCTGCAGGACTACCTTGGAGCAGTGATTGTACTGGCAGCGGCGGCAGCTTCAATATGGAGTTTCCATTACGGGCTTCATCCCGGAGGTCTGGTGGGCCTGGGCCTTACCTACGCCCTCACTGTGCGTTTTCTCTTTTATGTACAGTTATTATCTTTTTTTTACTCTTTATTCAGTCAGTGAGTTGCCCTCCATTCGTAGTTAGACACTAATTTAAATTACTGTGTTTTAAAAGCAAGTTTTTCAAACCTAAATTGACGCGGGGTTACGCGGCAGAACAAACAAGCTGAGTTTAAATTATATTAATTACTATTTAATGGATCATTTGTGCTGTGTAATAAGTCTGTGTAAAGATTCATTCAAAGTGATGCTGACGTATAAATTTGATCTCCATGCTACAAAAATGCCTCTGTGCAGGTCACCAACTACCTGAACTGGGTTGTGAGAAACCTGGCAGACCTCGAGGTTCAGATGGCAGCTGTGAAGAAGGTCAACAGCTTCCTCAGCACAGAGTCTGAGAACTACGAGGGCTCTATGGGTAACTCAGTGTTAGGCTGATGGAGCAGATATAGCAACATTTTGTAAATGTTTATTGTGATTTACATCCCTGTATTCATCATAAGCTCTTCTTAATCAGAGTCTTTCTAAGAACTTACTCCTCTTTTCATCCTTTCTGGAGGTATAGACCTAAAATATATAAACTTACTTTGTGGGGGAATTATACAATCAAAAATGCCTTGCAGTGCCCTCCACATCCGTCTCCAGCAGCCTTTAATAACCAGACAATCCCAGTAAACATGCGAGTGGTTTGCACTGTGGTTTCCACAGTTCCTCCAGCAAACCTTTGGGCCTTTGGTGTCTATTTACTGCTCAGCTTTGACGTCTTTGATGGAAAAATGTGGCCTAAACATGGCGGAGTATGTCTTTAGATCTCCACCAGCAGCATCAGTATATAAAAGTGTGATAAAATTGCATCTGCAGTGCAATGGCACAAACTGTGGACTTTGTAAACACATTTAGACATCTGATGTTACACACACACACACACACACACACACACACACACACACACACACACACACACACACACACACACACACACACACACACACACACACAAACACAAACACAGATCTATGTATGGTTATTTGCCAAAGGAATGGAGTGGACTGTGACTGTACAGTATGCATGTGATGTGAGTAGGTTCACTGTGTTCAGTGAGTGTATGTGTGTAAAACCTTTTTCATAGTTTTATCTTTTTTGCTTATGACTCCAGAAGTTGTGTGTTTGGGTTTATGGACTGTTTCTATGGCGAAATGCAAAAGCTGCTGGCATCTTTTTTTCCCCAGTTGAAGAGATGGCAAAACATGAACACTTCATTATTTAATCAATCAATAGCATAGTACCACTGAGAGTACTAATGCCTAGCCAGGCCAAAATTAAACCTAACCAAACCCAACCAAACTATTTTACATGTTGTACAAAACGGGAAAATGTTTCGCTGGTCAGCCAAAGAACATTTCTCCGAGGCAGAGCAGCTACAGTATTTTGGGAAACATAACAAAAACAATTCCTGAGCTTGATGAATGGATAGAAAGTGAAGGGATAAAAAAGGAGGCACGATGGAACGAGAAAATACTTTATCTCAAATTTAAACAAAAAAAAAAACTGAAACAAAGGAAAGTCCAGTTAAGAACTGGCTCTCTGTCTGTATCTCATATGAGCATCATCCATCTGATTGAGTTTTCCACTGAAGTCTTTTTCTTACAGTAAATGACCCACAAAACCAAAGTCCTCACTGACATCATGGAAGCTTCCAGCAAACTGATAAAGGAGGATAAAGGAGGAGTAAGCTAAAAGCAGGACTATGAAATCCTTACCTTTCAGTGCAGTAATATGATCAATGCAGGACGCAGACTCAGCTTTTTATAGCATGTCATAGGACTGCTAACACGCAAATATTTTCTTTATTTTCTTTAGTTGACTGTTGGAGGCCAAAATCATAACTGATATTAAAATATGAATAATTGCCCAGCAGCGGTTTTATTGTTTACTGTAACTGGAGAGCGTTTTTTTTCTTCATCTTTTTGTTTCAGTTAAAACAGTCCCCTTGGTTTATGACCAAAACAAACAGCACACTAACACAGCAAAGTAAACTTGATCAGAACCACATCTTCTAAACTGTAACATGCTACCATATTAATTGTGAGCATGTTGGAATACAGAGGTTAGCTGTTAGCCCCCCAGAGCCTCTTGACCTTTTCCTCAGTGCATTAGTAGCACTACTGGAACACACAGCCATGGCCCAAAAAGTCAGCATGCCCCTGTTTTAGTGCATATGTAGCACCAACAACAAAATGAGATGTGAAAGAGACAGAGGCTAAATAACGGAGCATAAAAACACCAGGGAGGAAAGAATTGTAACAAACATGTGCAAAAGTGATCAAAATGAATTAATAATCAGTTGTAAATAAGCAAATGAAATTTGGCTACAATATTATAGCAAAGACGTGTAAAAGAACAAAAAACAAAACCTGAGGCGCAGTCACTCTGGCTGTGATTGCCCTCTGCGGGTGATTATACACATCTCTGCCCAGGGATCGTGTTCCTGTCATGAACCACTGTGTGTTCAGGGTTGTGGACTCAAATGCAGGACTTAGGTGACAAAAACTGAACATAAGATGAGCATCTGAGGCTGATTAAATAACAAAGTTCTATAATGTAAGAATTAGCAGAGAGCAAAGCATCCAGGAAACAGTAGGAATACTTCTTTAGAAAACACAGAGAAACCCAAGCTGAAGGTACGGTAAATGGACTGGTCCTTCTGTAACACTTTCTTCTACACCTAAGTGCAATTTCATACCTGCAGTTCATTCAGTCTTGTCTGAATCAGTCGATGAGTTTATAAATTTATAGCTTATTTTGTTTGTTTTTCATGCAGAGAAAAAATTCAAGTGAACTTTGAGAATGTTCAGTCCGCTTATTGGCCAGATGTGCAGATGTGGGCAACAAAAGTAAATATGGGAATAAGGTGCTATGATCAGGATTATTGGAGAACATCGAGAATTCACATTCATTTCACCTAGTTGCTAGTCCATACTGACTTTTGCACATTTATAGTACCTTTCCACATTCCAGAATTCAAAGCATACGAGGCAAAGGGAAGTTTGTTTGTTTTTTTAGCTTAGACCTGCAGTGTGCACCTCTTAGTTGGTTCAGATCGAGGTCGGATCACGTTTACATCATAGATGATTGGTTTTTCACCAACCCCACTAAGATCCTTACTACAAAGGATCTTAGTGGGGTTGTTTTACACCTGAGTGCGATTACTGTGTTCACATCTGCACAAATGAACTGCACCATCGAGGAAAAATAAGTAGAATTCAATTTAAATGGACTAAACACAGCAGGTGTAAAAGCATCATAAGTGCTTTCTGAAAGAGGAAACAGGCGGGAACCAAAACACAGTTGAAGACAATCAATGAATCTGTGAGTGTAGAGAAAGGACGAAACACTCTTCACAAGGGAAAACTGAACTTTCAAAGTAAAGACAGGAAGTAACTAAAGAAACTAAAGAAACTAGACAGATATAAGGAAGAAAAATAGATGAGACAGAAAAAGGAACAGAATGGAAACACAAAGGGGAACTACACACAATCCTAAAGTCAACAGTAACTGAAGCTAAGAACTGAAATCTGGAAAATAAACCATAGACAATGGATAAAATAGGAAATTGCCAACAACTGTGTGAAAAGAAAACTACATACTAACAATAACAGAAACCTTATCCAAAGAAACAAACACAAATCGAGTTTTAAAGGAATTGTTATAGTTTACCAATGCTTACAGAGACTGATGCCAACTGAGTTCTGAAGCCTCAAAAAGCTACAACTTGAGGCAAAAATTAGTGTCATTATCAGATAGAGTACTGGATAGAGTCTGAATCGTTCAAAAACTGCAGGATACTTAGCAGTAAAATCCTGTGGCATATAATCAGAATTTCAGTAAAAGGTCCACTGGCTTTCACCCATACCATCCTGAGCACACCCAGTCCCATCTATGGGCAAAGTCTCCTATCTGTGGTGTTATGACATGGTCTATAGCTCCTGTTTACACCATCCAGGACTGTAACATAGACAGTAGCAGCTGTAAGAGGTCTGCTTTTTGTTGTGGTGTTCTTAAACTTCAAGAGCTGTTTTCTGGTCTGAAGGGTCTGAGAGTGAGTAAGAATTAAAGTTTTAAAAAAAGAGAGGAATAAACCACCTTCTGTGTCTCTCCCTACAGATGCCTCTCAGGTCCCTGAGAACTGGCCCCAGGACGGTGAGATAAAGATCCAGGGCCTGTGTGTGCGCTACGACCCAATGCTCAAACCGGTGCTCAAACACGTAAACGCATACATCAAACCAGGCCAGAAGGTAAATACTGATTCTGTGAGAAGAATGGAATCATTCAATCATTCAGGAGTTTTCATCTGGTAGGATGGTGGAACTAGATTTCCTAAAGTTAATAAAGTCAGTTAATGCTGGATGTGCGGAGGCAAAGCTCCCATTAAGTCTACCATCAATACAATTTTATTTTCATCAATTTTTAAGTGCCTGTCCCTTAATATAAGACAGCCCACAGGGACTTTACAGAGTTCTTCTTCACTCAGAGGTCTGACACTGGCGTACATGTCCATGTTATGCAGCATACCTTTTCTTAAGTTATGTCTGCAGGAGCAGTGAGTCACAGAGGTTTGCAAGGAACCGTGGGCCTCACTTAACACTGCAATGAAAAAGCAGTGTCATACAGACAGGAGAAAATTTTCCCAAGAGGCCCAATGGGAAGTTCAGGGGGTAGAGAATATTTACTCACAGTAATGACTGGAAGGACCGGAGCAGTTTAAAACCCCTGAATGATTCTTGGTTGGAAAGCAACTCCTTTTCATTTTCCTCAAAGTCTGTTGTTAGACTCTGAGCACCTCCTCCAAAACTCCAAAAGTGGAGAGAGTCCGTGTTACACCTATTTGAGTTGTGATTTTTTTTAGAGTCAGAAAAAGACAAAATGGGGCAATCGTGGCTCAGGGGGTTGCAAAGCTCATCTGTAACCGGAGGTTTGCCGGTTCGATCCCCCTGCTCTCTCTGTCCTGGTCGTTGTGTCCTTGGGCAAGACACTTCACCCTGCCGCCTACTGGTGTTGGCCAGAGGGGCCAGTGGTGCAATATGGCAGCCTCGCTTCTGTCAGTCTGCCCCAGGGCAGCTGTAGCTTGCCTCCACCAGTGTGTGAATGTGAGAGTGAATGAATAGTGGAATTGTAAAGCGCTTTGGGTGCCTAGAAAAGCGCTATATAAATGCAATCTATTATTGTTATTATTATTATTAAAACATTAGTAAGCTTGGTTAGTGAACTGCATCTAGTTCATGTTGCAAACTAAGTAAATTACCACATACTTTCCTGTGCAAAGTAAAATTCTCCTGTTACTGTTTCTCAGGAATAACAGGCAAACATGCGTTGCTGTACATTGTACCCTGAGAGTTTATGTATGGAACTGGCTAACTAGCTTAGCACTCTTCCCTCTGAACTACGGCTACATGTGCCTATGAAATAAAAATCGAACTAGCCCCAAACACAGAGGTTTTAAAAACCAGAGTGCAAAAATCCGTGGGTAATATTTTGCAGTTGCTACATCCATCTTCTATACACAGTCTATGCTTGGCATGTATTTTATTCAGAGTAGACGTGCTTACGTATCCAAATGGTTGTGTTACATAAAAACGCACCTCCAGTACAGTAGGATACCTATAAGGACATAATTAAATGTGCTTTGGAGTGCTTAGTAATTCAGACCTGTGTAGCCTCGCTGATCCTTTCCTAAGGTGAACTTTGTTTTAAAGTGTGGAGTGTGATGTTGCTGGAGCTTTCTTTGAACTCACAGCCACATGCCTCTAATAAACTGTAAAATGACACTTGGTCACCAAGCTCCATCCACGCACAGCATGTAGCTGCTACCCTGTTATCACACAGGTGTCTGATGTCTCACAGCAGCATCAAGCGTAGTGAAGCTTATTGGTTTTTCTCTCCTCAGGTGGGGATCTGTGGCCGCACAGGCAGCGGGAAGTCTTCTCTGTCGTTGGCTTTTTTCAACATGGTGGATATTTTTGAGGGTGAGTCTCCTGTCATGCTGTTAGCTCTCCTCACAAGGAGAGAGCACGTTGTTTTTTTCCACTTCTTTCATCTTCAAGCTTTTCTTCCTGTCCCTGGAGCCTCCCTGTTTTTCTCTGGTTCGGTATGTTTATGTCTCATTAAGATAATCGTGTTCTGTTTGGAAACTTTGCGGAAAGATTTCCCTCGGGGTTGTTTCTGTGAGTAGCTCTTGACCCAAGGTTCTACTTGACCCAAAAGGCAAAAACAATCACGCTGTTATGGTCCCCGTTTTTGGTTTCCAGTTTCCTCTGAGTCACTTACAAAATAAAAAAACTTGCCCTTCAAAAGATGTTCCTGACAGGAGGATTTACAGATTTTCAAGAGTAAAATTAAACTATTATGTGAGATTTAATTACTTTTTCGTGAGGTTTTGAGTGGATTCATGATTTCCACATCCCCTTCTGCCCTTCTTTCTTTATTTCTTTTTCTTCTTTGGTTGATGGAAAGCTGTTGTGAGACTGTTTATAAAAGATGGATTTAGTCTCAGAAAAGAAGCTGTTGCCTCTGAATCTTGCAGTCTTCCTAATGGCCAGCAGGGGCAGCTTCGGTGATTGCATAAAAGAGATTTTGCTCTCAGCTGCTCAGTTTTTTATGTTTATTTTGTACACTGTGGTCCCACTTAGAATAAATAATGCAACACTTTCTTTAGGATGCAGAAGTGTGGAGTATCTTTTATTTCTCGCTAGAATTGATCTAGATCTTGTTGTCTTTGAAGATGAAGATCAGGTCTGTAACCACTCGTCAGACTGAGTCAGACTGAGTCAGACTGATTTCAAATTGGCACTTTCATGGAGTTTCTTTGTCAGAATAAATCGACTTTTAGAAATGAGGGAAAATCTGTTGCTGTCTATGTAAACAGAAAGTCACATT
This sequence comes from Rhamphochromis longiceps, assembly GCF_057381845.1. Lineage (NCBI taxonomy): Eukaryota > Metazoa > Chordata > Actinopteri > Cichliformes > Cichlidae > Rhamphochromis > Rhamphochromis longiceps. Next base: position 22,600,965 of record NC_140573.1, on the reverse strand, counting down.
CACTACTTAGATTGGGGGCAGGGATAGCTCAGTAGGTAAAGTGGTCACCCCATGATCGGAAGGTCGGCGGTTCGAATCCACTTAACGGTTACCCTGAGGTACCCCTGAGCAAGGTACCGTCCCTATACACTGCTCCCCGGGCGCCTGCTTAGTGGGCTGCCCACTGCTTCACTGAGTGAATGGGTCAAATGCAGAGAAAAACAAGTAATTTCCCCATGGGGATCAATAAAGTATCCATTATTATTATTATTATTATTAGATTCAGGCTCCAGTCAGAACCTCATAGATCTGAAACAGAACTTCTTCCACAGATAGTGATGTCACTGCTGCCTCTCCAGCTTTGCTTCTTATATGGGAAAATATCCAGAATACAGCCAGCTGGTAAGCAGATGAGTGGAGAACCCTGCTGCAAAGAGATGTATTGCTCCGTGTCTGAGATTGATTCTAACATGTTGGTAATCAGTCTTTGAAGCTACACTTTACACAATTTGTGCAAAAACTGGACAACACAAGATTGGAACAAAGTTGTCTGCTGTGACATTCAGATGATAGGATCAAAATTGGTGTAAATGGCATGAAAGTGTGGCTCTGTCTTGTCCTGTATTGATGGTTTAGGCTGCTGGTGGTGTAATGGTGTGGGGGTTTTTTAGTACCAAGTGAATGGCATTTAAACACCACAGCCCACCTGAGTATTGTTGCTGCTTCAGTAGGATAATGCCCCAGGTCACAAAGCTGAAATCAGTTGTACTCTAATGGCCTTCACAGTGACCAGATCTCAGTCCAGTAGCCACCTCTGGGATGTGGAGAAACAGGAGATTCACATTATGGATGAGCAGCTGATAAATCTGTAGCAGCTCTGAGGAATGCAGCACCTGGTTGAATTTGTGCCACGAGAAATTAAGGCAGTTCTGAGAACACAATGGGCTCCAAGCTGATACTAACAATGTCCTGAATATCACAGGTAGGATCGGGGACCAAGGGAAACCCTGGTGAATACCAGCACCAATACCAGATACCAAAAAGCATTCTTGACTTTGTGTGGGAGAGAGGAAGGAGACATGATTTTGGTTATATGACCTGATGGCTCGTAACAACACTGTGGTACACAGTACTGCAGGAGTATACCAGACACATGTAGACTAGACTGTCAAACTTCATGACTGCTCCAGAAGTTTCCTGACAGTAAAGAGCTGTTCCACTGTTCCACAACTAGAACCGAAGCTGGATTGCTCCTCCTGAATCTGAGATGCTTGTTATGTGGATTCAAGCTGTCCATGATATTTATAGACCCAAATACGACTTGAACAAGCTTACAGTTTTTCTCGATTGCTAAAACACATTTCTTGAAACTACGCCTCATATCCTCACAACAGTAAACACAAATCCATAACATCTCACTCAATTTCCCAAACATCCTATTTCCAGGTCAAAATGAAGCTCTACACCCAAAACTATTCACTCCTGCTGAAAAACCAAACTTTGCCCTCAGACATCAAACACAAGCCCTCAAAAACACACACACTACAACAGAGTTTTGCACACTGGTACAATTAATTCAAAACAATAGTTCCAAAACAAATAGGTTGCTTATGGTTCTCCCCTTCAAAACCCTTGTCACATGATAAACACAAAAGACGCAACCAATGTATGTACAGTGGCACATTGTCATTCATGTACTATACAGTACAACACACACCAGAAACATTATCCCACCTCAGCATCTTGTCTTTGGTCTGGGTCAGGCCAGAGAATCTCATCCACATCACAGGCTATATTGGCCCCAGCCAGGCAGCGGGGGTAAAATCCTCTTGCATGCCTGATCCACCCCTGGCATGCATCTACTGATATGTCTAGGCAGGCCTCTTCCATGGCCTGAAGGAGGTGAACACGGACATAAGGTTCTCGGTCATACACTTTCCACCGCCATGCCGAAAATAACTCCTCTATCGGGTTTAGAAAGGGAGAGTATGCAGGCAGAAAGATATTAGAAAACCTTGGGTTATTGGTAAACCAGTCACGAACCAGAGCAGCGCGATGGAAGCTGACGTTATCCCACACAACAACGTAGTGAGGCTGCTCTGGCTGTGCTGGTTCCCTGTAGTCCAGCTGGAACATATGTTGTCTTAAACCATCAAGAAAAGCAAGGAGAAGCATAGTGTTATAGGGTCCTAGTACGGCATGGCGGTGGAGTACCCCTCGTTGGCTGATGGCTGCGCACATAGTGACATTCCCCCCACGCTGACCAGGGACATTTACAATAGCCCGATGGCCAATTATGTTCCACCCCCTTTTCCTTCTTTTGGTCAGGTTAAAACCTGCCTCATCCACAAAGATTATTTCATGGGGAACAGGCCGTCCTTCAATCTCAAAGATTCTCTGCAGAACACATAACACAGTAGAGTCAATCGGTACCCTGAACCACAGTTCAAGAGTGCTGAAATGGCAGCATAAACTGCCATGCTGTGATGGTACACAATACTTTATACAGTATCAAAACTCATACCTGAACATATTCCACACGTTGGTTCTTCACTCTGTCAGAGTTTCGTTCGAAAGGGGCTCGGTATGCCTGTTTCATCCGGAATTGATTCTTTCGGAGGATGCGGTCAATTGTGGAGAGGCTGATGGCATTTATACCTCGAAAAAGATGATCATCCTCAATCACTCTCCTTTGAATCTCTTGCAGGCGGATTACATTATTTGCAATTACCATGTTTACAAGTTCCCTCTCTTGCTCCTCCGACAAAAGCCTTAACCTGCCTCCACCAGGTGGTCGTCTCTGTGTCCTACAAAAATAGAAGCACTCATTACTGTAACTGTCACACATTCATTTTACAGGCAAATAATGGAAACATACTGAAACTCAAGACACATAAGTTCAGTAACTTAAACGTTACTGTACAAAGCAGTCTTACTGCAAGTACACCTACCTGTTTTCCTCCCTGAAGGTTCTGATGATGGAGGCAACAGTGAAGCGACTCAAATTTGGTTGTACTCGTTGCCCAGCCTCCCTCATAGTCATCCCATGGACAAGGACATGGTCAACTAAAGTGGCTCGAATTTCATCCGAGACTGACTGTCTTCTTGCCCTTGCTCTTCCCCTTCCTTGTCGCCGTCGTTCTCCACCTCCACCTCCTTCACCACGTCCTCTTCCTTTGCATCTCTTTGGATCCATTGTTTCAAACCTGAATGAGCTGACTTTGGCCCTTTTATCTATCCATCGCAGGTTCTGATTGGTGTGTGCTAAATTTTGACTCCTAGTGTTTCCACCTGGTTAATTGTGTGCTAATTGAGCTCAAGCTATGCTGACTTAAGTTAACATTATTGCATGCTAGTGCTTTCTAAATGACTACATGGTGTAAGCACTGTAAAATGTAGGGATTTGTGTGTAGAGTTTTGCAGTAACAGTTCACCAAATTTGAGTCATGTGTCAAAGCAGGGAATAGTGTTTATAGTTCAGGGAAATGGGTGAGCTTTTTGAACAATAGCGTTACGGTTTTGAAATTTTAATTTAGAGGCCTGGTTATAGTGTTTAAGCAATCGAGAAAAACTGTAATAGAGTTACTTTTATAAATTCAATATGCTATAAATGATCTGTCAGAGTGAGCAGTAATAAAAGTATTTAAGGTGACTGAGTCCCAGAGACAAAATGACGATAGATATTGCAGTGTGTTTTGTTAGAACTAAAGCACTTCTTATTGTAAATTATTCCTTTAAAAGGTGTTCAGTCATCAGCCACTACTGCAGTACTATGTATATGTTGGAGGAAATATTTATTCAGCTCTTTTTAAACACTCGTGCGAGTCCTGCTAAGTGCAAATCTGAAGGCCTTTTTGTTCTTCGCATGCCTTGTTTTAAGAGAACCTGAAGTAGACTCTTGTATCAAAGAACTAGCATAAGGACATAACAAAAAGGCTCGACCCATTCTCCTGCACTCGTTTCCAGGCTCTAGACATGTTCCTTCAAGAGGGCAGAAATAAAGTCCTAAAGCTGTCTGTTTTAGTTATTGCATTTTGAAAGCAAGTCGTAATCGTACCACTCTGTTTTCACTCTGGCTGATGACGGCTGCTCCTAGACAGATTATTCAGACAGGGGTGAGATTACACAGTCACTTTTTCCATGCACTCACACACACAGCTGGGAAGACAGTTCATTTAACTGTAAATTTAAGACCATTGTGTCAGCAACATTTCCTTATAAAGCAGTGAAATAAAAGCAGAGCACCTTCCTGGTGATTGCTCTTCTGAGTGAGCTGTACAGAACATTCTTGATTTCATCACCCTGAAAATAAAACATTGTGTTCAGCTGAACAAAAACATTTGTTCAGGGTCGTTCATCGTGTCCACATGAAAGAGCTTTAGGAGAAAAGGTGGTTTAATTAAAGCAAACCTATACAAGTTTGTGCTGATGAGTGCAAATCCTCCGTGACACGTTTCTCTGCAATCGGGGACTCAGCTGGTTTCCATTCTGGTTATGTTCCTTTATAAAAACAAGGTTTCTGAGCATCTGTGTCATTTTCCAATTAAAATCTCCAGCTTACCACAACTACGTCACCATATGCAAAGAAATTTCCAATCTATGAGGTTCTGACCCAACTCTGGTTGTTTGTAGTTCAGTTGAATTTCTGTTTACGTCGACAGCAACAGGTTTGCAATTTTTGATGATTTATCACAGATTGCTAACTTGACTTGATTTGCTTGCACGCTGATGGGGAACTGATGGCATACTGACTGATTTATTACTGCTTTATCACCACCTTGATGCAGCAAAGTCAGTTTAAAGATGGTAACTGACTGATGGCTGCAGACCTCAACAGCCATTTCAAAGCAACAACATTGCACATTCACTGTAAACATCCCAATCATTTTTCCATGCTGCGGTTGTGCAGCAACGTTTTTCCATAGTGCATCTTTAACATAAAATATTGAGTAAGAGACATCACCTGGTCTACTGATTTTTAATTATGTCATTTTTGTAAGACAGAAACTACAATGTTTGAGCCGATGGGTAAACATGAGTTATTAACTATTAGTTGATTAGCAAAATGCATCTATGTTTCACTGTGGCATAAAACGAGGTGCCAACTCTGGCTGCCAAAAATATAAATAAAGATTAAAATAAATTGTACTTGATTAAGTGAACTGATGCTTAACAGTTAGTTTATACTGGCTGATGTCATCCTCCTGGTGAGAGGCCCATGGGAAAAGTGACATCACACCTGCTGGTGTGATGTCACCAAGCTTTGGTGATTTGTCTTATAATGCAGCCGTGAGATTTCCAGATTAAACAGAAGGAAAAGCAGCTTGAACTCTATTCCTGCAGCTGATGCAGAATGGGTGTTTTTTGGTAGTATTCAGGAGAAGGTCGCAGTGAGAACAGGACGCCTCAAGTGCCACTATAAATGAACTTCATGAGCTGTAGATATAGAAAGTTCAGAAGAAAGCTGTACTGGATAATTTAACTGTTATTTTTCTGTTATGAGAGGAGTGTTGGTGGCTGTAAAACTACCTGGAATGTGAACACAGTGTTTTGCTTATTTGCAGGAAAGATCATCATAGATGGGATTGACATCTGTAAGCTTCCTCTACAGACTCTCAGGTCTCGACTTTCGATCATCCTCCAGGACCCTGTCTTATTTAGTGGATCAATAAGGTAAACACTCGTGATTAACATGCCTACAGAGAACTTGACTATATTCTTTTTTAAAAAGTCTTTTTGAAGACTTATTATGTAAAGCCTTAGGATCTGGTTCCTCGCCATGTTTTCCTTCCCAGAGATTGCTGTTTATAATTTTATTCTTGTGTTACCAATCAGAACTATAATTTGTGCTCTCTGTGGTCCGTACTTCCAAATCGGTTACCTAAAAGGTAAAGAGAGGTAACAGCAAAGGTTAACATCAACAAAATCTGAATAAGATTTGTTTACAGAGCTTTAATTCAAATCTCCAAGATTTGAACCAGTAGTTATCTGCTAAAGGTGAACAGAAACTTTGACTGTTGTTTGGTTCTCTAAAAAGTTTCTTATATACACAAAAAATGTTGCGATGCACATCAGAAATGGTTTATCACAAGGACTAATCACCCAAACAGAAACTCGACAAACCAAATGCAGAAACCAAACCAACACTCCACAAATGCACGGCACAATTTAGGAGAGCCAACCCCACTGGGACGAGACTAAGCTGTGCACCTGCATGTAAAAGATAAATTGTCACTCTTTTGAGGCTGCCAGCACTCACATATTGGACAGACTAGACAGATGGTGTCAGAGACAAGTAAAGGAGGCCATCTATGTCCACTGCGAACATCTGTTGTTGAACAGCAGCAGCAACACTAGTCTTGAGATCTCTTCCCAGGTAATCCAACCCCACCTGCTCCTTGACATCAATAGCACACATGTGATGAACCACATGATTAATAGTGAGTGTATGACCTTCAGGACCACCTCCAATGTGGCATCTGGGGATAAATATCTGGGAATCTGTCAGCCGATTTAGAGCTGTGCAAACCTCTTGGCAGCCACAAAAGTCGCCCCCTTGTGGCCATAAAAAATAATCCAGATTTAAGAAGAAGAAGAAGAAAGTGTGTACATTATTGTACTTTATTGAGCCCCGTGGGGAAATTGCTCTCTGCATTTAACCCATTCACTCAGTGAAGCAGTGGGCAGCCATTGGGCGCCCGGGGAGCAGTGTGTAGGGACGGTACCTTGCTCAGGGGTACCTCAGGGTAGCTGTTAAGGGGAATCGAACCCCCGACCTTCCGATCATGGGGCAACCACTCTACCTACTGAGCTATCCCTGCCCCATTTTTTTTTTTTTAGACATTTTCATGTTGGCTTCGCTTTTTAGTCTTGGATGTTAAGGTTCACACTCAGGACTCAAGCACATGACACAGTCAAAGGGTTAAAAACTAAACAGTCTTCAGCTAAATCCAGCTGTGATTAATTCCATCTGGAATATAAGGAACTTCAGGTAAGTAATCCTGTTTTTTTAGGGCAGGGATTCGAACTGTTTGTCTCTCGAAACACCTCTCCTCTTCAGTTTTCAAAGAACAAAACATGAATACACTTAATTGGGTGGGCTTGGTGGGGGTCTGACTTGCCTTTCAGGTGTCTGGCTTCTAGCTCAGAGAGAAGATCAAACAGTGAGTATGAGCAAAGTAGTCACGATCAGCTTGGTATTTCAAACAGCCTCAGCAATTCTAACTGTACTGGGGGAGAACAGTCAGGCATCACCCAAGGCTCGAGACCCAGCTTAAATATGACGTTGATTGGTGATGAGTAGCAGGTGTGCCAGGCCAGGACTTCTAGAAGCCACACCCACCACTTCATTTCATACACTAGCAGAGAGGCAGGTCCACACCTAGACTACACGGGGACCATGATGGTCCATTGTTTGTACTCGCTGTAGTCTTTTGTGTTTTTTTTGTGGGTTTGTGGTTAATACTTGCTTGTTCCTATAAACCTGTTAATGTGGGGGCATTTAGATGAATAATTTTGGGAAACGTAAGATATGATCAAAAAGTTTCCTCAATCAGCCCATAAAAGAAAAATACCAGATTCAAATCTTTAAATTTCTTGTCTACGTCCAAATGGCTTCCTGCAAATTTGTTCCTAGGAGTCCAGTTATGACCAGGTGAGCCGTGTGCTCTGCTGTTTACCGCAGATCGGACCGTGTGACTGCTGGCTATCGCCCTGCAGTTTAAAAAACCAGAACGCTTGACATCACAGTAAAGTCAACTGGAACATCCAGAGTTTGAGGGAGAACCTTTACTGGAAACAACCGAACCGTGGTGCACTCCATTGTGCTGTCATGAATTTGTGTTTTTTCCACACAACCTTGGCTCAGCACCTGCTCCACTCACCAGATATACCTCTGTGCACATGCCTCCACTTGCCCAGGATGAAATTAAGTCAGGCTGTTTTGACACACTAGATTTGATCCAGCATGCACGGCAGATGCACAAGAGCAAGTGCATATCGCGTCTGGTATGTTTGTCCAACTCTTAGAAACTGTGATGATGAAAATTGATACCAGAAACAGTGGAAGGAGTTTGTCTGGCTTGAAATTACAGTTGAAAAACTAAAAAAAAATCTACGCAGACGGTTTAGGAGGTGTCCTGTTCTCGTCTGATGCAGAAACACTGATGTTTGCCACAAACGTTAGTGGACCAGAATCTAAACATGCCATCAGAGCACTGGCTCTTTTAAGCCTCCATAGCTGAGTGTTACGCTGCTTGATTAACCACGCTCAGATTTGGAAAACCCGGACTCGCCTCATTGTGAGCTCTTAACCAGAAAGAGAGAAAAAAAACCCTCTTTGCCAAATCGTAGTCTGAGTTCTGTCCCGAAAGATGTTTGTCACATGACGACACAAAGTCCCAGCTGTGGGGTTAGCGGTTGAGAACGCAGTGGGAACTCTGGCCGGGACCTAATCTGACTTTTGTCACAGACGTCACGTACCGAGGAGGTCGCTGGAGAGATGAAGGACTCAGCGCCGTTTTGTGCGTACACACTCGCAGCCTCTGTGTGTTTGTGTTACCAGATGATAAAGTTACTCTGTTTGTTATAAAAGACAAAGTGCATGTGCTGTTTGTTTGGACAGATATGCTGCTCCAGATAATTGTATGTGAAAGTGGGAGACGGTGAGTGTGTGTCTGTGTTTTGGCATTTTCAGCAGCTCTTGTTTATGTGAACGTAAGCCTGAGGTGAATGGTCGGCAGTGACTGCTTCACACTGTTATCATAGATGCTCTCACACAGTTCGGCTCTCACACACACACACACACACACACACACACACACACACACACACACACACACACACACACACACACACACAGAAGTAGTAATGAATGCATTATTTATAATTATTTGAAATGCCACAGTTTTAAAACAAACATGGAATTAATTGTTATATTAACCCTTTAACCTTCTTAAATGCAAACAGGACCTATTCTGTTTATCTACACGCTCCTTATTTTTGTTGTAGGACTCTATTAGATTCACATTTTCAAATAATAATCTTCTATTGGCTGTTCACAGCCTCTCAGTTCATTTTCGGTCTGAAATGAGTGATTTTAGTTCCTATGTTCCTCAGTTTACCCCAGTAACTTTTTTTATTGGCTGCCCCTCTTAAGCAGAAGGTTTAACCAGGAGGTGGGCGTGGCTTCCATGTCCAAGATGACCATGTTAGGGATGTCAGCTCTCTAAAACAGCATACAGAGACAAGAGTAAAAACAGATGCCTGAAATTGAGCTTTTGGCCCACAGGGATTGCTTGTACATGTGCCGATGTCATTATTTATAAACATCTCACAAAACAAGGATAAACAGAACAGCTTTCTTTTTAATTATTTCTTTTTTACCATTTTCTCCTTCTCTCCTCGTCTCTCCTTATTTAACATTAGAACTCAGTGCCTTTTACTTCTATTTATCTTAACAATGATCATTTAAAACCGCTTTGTTTGCTTTCTTTTTCCTGTTTGGCCCGAACTTCCAAACTTGCAGCCCACTCTGCAAAAACCTGTTGAAGACATGCGCCTGACAATTCAACTTGTGTCAACAGTGTCAACTTGACTTATGATTTATGTGGCTGTCAATCGAATGTATAAAAATATGAAGATGTTTTTGAATTTTTTTAAACAAGCAGTATGAAGAGTAGACGAGTACTAACCTTCACTTTAGAGCCAAATTTAACTCAGTTTTCAGCTTGATTGCTGTACCAGTTTATCATTTTTTGGTGTTATAATCAACAGAAAACTGCTCATTATGCTATTGCTGAATGGCTGACATTAGATTTACTCCAAGTAATGAGCAGCCTGAAAAAAATCCTTTTTTACTTTTCACTTTTCAGCCAGATTTAGACATAAAAGGATGACTTCTTTTGTGGTCTTTTGACAACACTGATGTCATCCAAGGACGTCTTTTGCTTGTTTGGCATATTTAACTAAGTGGGTCTTAAGTTAAATTTCCATTTTCCATCTATCTAGAAAAGGTCAGTAATATTTTTGCTTCGTCCTGTTTAGATAATTGGAATATTTTGTGCTCAGAGTGCAGCCAAGAAATGATCCATCAGCTGTAGCGTCCACCAAATGCACATTTTGTTCATCACATTTTAAAATGCACACACATGTGATCTGTCTACTGCAAGACTAAAAGATCATTTGAGAGTTATATGGAACATTATGGCAGCTTGTGCATCCGTATATTCATGCAAGATGTTAAAATGCGGAAGGTGAAGCTGAATGTACATAACAAATTGTGTTTCTGAAGGTCTTCCAAAGCTTTTCTTTAGCCATTGCTTTTTTACTCATTTTGAATCCAGTCCTTGTACCTGATCATTTTCAGAGAAACATTTTGGGGTTTTTTGGACTGAACAATTAGTCATTGAAACATAAAAGACACCTAACTGAAGGGATGAACCAGTGTTGTGTCTACACATACCAGACAACTTAGCAAAGAACCAATTTACATTTATGTTTAGGCACTTTGTTACTAACAGCCTGTCACTAAAACACATCGCGTGCGCCATTTCTTTAGTTGAATCTATAAAATATTTTTATAGATATTTTTCTCATCTTGGCATGGTGTGCTATGTGTCTTTCAAACATTTGGGGACAGAAGAAGAACTAGAAGGTCAAGCAGCAGATGAGCAGTTTCTGAAAGGATTATCTGTAAGAAACACGACTACAGGTCAGTGGTGTTGGGAGCATCTGATTGGCAAAAGCTTTATTTTTTCAGTGTGACAGCGATCCCAAACACACTCTTAATGCAGTAAAATAATACCTGGATAGAAAAACACAGTGGAACACTATCAGTCATGGATCGGCCTTCCCAGATCCCCAAGCAGTGTGGGATCATCCTGACAGAGAACAGAACAGAAGGCAGAAACATCCAAAGAAGAGGATGATGTTGGATGTAATTTGGGCAAAAGACTGACTGGACCGAGGCTGAATTCTTTGGATCAGTTTCTGCCAGTTGTCCTCACTATGAAATAAGATTAAATATAATTCATTTAAACAAAACAGGGATTAGGCAAAGCTTAGCCCAGCAAGCAAGCCATTCATGCTCCCGAATGTTTCTTCTTCTTTTTCTTCTTTTCATGACATTAGACTCTCTATAGAAATGGCAGCAAAAGTGCATAACGTGCAAGTGTTGTGCTGATCAGTCATTCGATGTGTTTTTGGCATTTTTATTCATTTAAAGGACTCACTTTCCTTCCTGGCTGCCCAAGACTAAAAAGACAGTAAAAGTTGCTGAAACAGTTCACATTCGTGATTTGTGATGTCTTTGTTGGTCTTGGGTCCATCACTGTCTTTATCAGCCTCTGCAGGTGGTGTATTAAATCTATGGTCAGTCCATGAGAGGTAGAAATATGCTTTTTTTGTGTTAATGATGTTTACTTGTTGCAGGTTTAATCTTGATCCGGAGAAGATGTGCACTGACGATCGACTGTGGGAGGCCCTAGAGATCGCTCAGCTTAAGAACATGGTGAAAGCTTTGCCTGGAGGACTAGGTGCGCAAACTTAACTCGAGAAAGAATGCAGCTTATTGGACCAAAAGTCAGTTTTGAAGTAGAGTACTTGATCGATGTGTTTGTGTTTAGACGCTGTCGTGACAGAAGGAGGAGAGAACTTCAGCGTTGGGCAGCGGCAGCTCTTCTGTTTGGCTAGAGCTTTCGTCAGAAAGAGCAGCATCTTCATCATGGATGAAGCCACAGCATCTATAGACATGGCTACGGTGTGTGCTTATTCATGGCATCTCGTGCAATCATGTACAGAAGCTTTTTCCTTAATAGAGATATATTTGTGGGATAGTAATTAAATGTTATCATCAGCCAGTTTCATTTTACTTATGTAACCCCAGTTGTCCCAAAAATACTAGAGAAGGAAGCAAAAAATGAACAAAGCAAGCAAAGAAAATGAATGAATGAATGAATTTTAGTTAAAACAGGTTATTTCTAAGGCATCAGTAAAGAGAGACATGACATCATAAACAGCTTGAAATACATATAACTGGACTGGAGGTGGGTTGCAAAGCAGTTTGCATCGCGACAGCCCCATTTTAGCCTCGCTCTACTTTGGATCACGTTTACAGCAGCTCACCACTTCCTCACCTGACGATATGGTTTCTATTCTCTGTTTCGTCTTTCTGTCTTGCAGGAGAACATCTTACAGAAAGTCGTGATGACGGCGTTTGCAGACAGAACAGTCGTAACAATCGCAGTAAGTCCTTCAGTCTTTTATCCTGTTGTTGTTACTAATGAGGCAAAAAAAAAAAAAACTGCTGAGGTCAGCTGAGGTTTGTACAGATAGATGCAGATATGTGGCTCTCTTTGCACTGAGCTCTATGTTCATCTATCATTAAATTATTTACCCCACAGATGTTTCTTTTATCTGTGCCTTTTATTAATGGCCTTTCCCACACATAAACAGTTTGTAACACATAGTTCCTTATGGATTTAGTGACTTAAATTCAGTCCTCTTGTCCGGTTCTTTTATTTATATGCTTCCCTTTTTTCTGACTTTTGTCTCTTTGTGTTGCTGTCTTATCCTGCTCTGTTTTTCTTTCCTTTCTTTTTCCATCTGCTGTCTCCTTCTACTTTTTCCCAAATCCCCCCCCCCCCCCCACCTCCTTCCTTTTCTTTTTTGTTTTCTCACTTTTTCTTTTTTACTACATCTACTACATTTTCTGTTGTCCTCCTTCATCTCCCTTTGTCCTGCCACCAGCATCGTGTGTCCTCTATCTTGGATGCCGAGCAGGTGTTGGTCTTCTCCTCAGGGATCTTGGTGGAAAGTGACTCTGGTCCCAACCTGCTAGCACAGGAGGAGAGCCTCTTCAGTGTGCTAGTGAGGACTCACAAGTAGACCCGGATCAACACAGACCACTTTGGCTCAGCTGACTCTCGGTCTCTCCTGTTTTCTTCCATTTTCCTGCCTGTTTCTGTTTCTTTTCCTGGCTGAGCCACAGCTGACGTCTGACTCTGGGTCTGCTGAAGCTTTACTGCCACTGACAGCCTGGTTGGTACAAGAAAATACTGCATGCTCTTTTAAAGACATTCCTTGTGGATGCAGTGCAAATTTGACGACAGTCTTCAGTGTTGTGACATTGTTTGTCCTCCAAACTAAAAATTGAGAAGGGATTCAGTTAGAATTAAACCTGAATTTGTATTTTTAGTAGCTGACTGGTTCAGATGCTTTACATTCATCTCATTCAGCAGGTTCCTGGAAAATTGGACTGTATCAATAAAATGGGTCTTTGGACATTTCTTCCAAAAAGAATAACATCATCTCCAAAACTGTGAAGAGTCTGCATATTTTAATTTTTAAAGCAGCTGACCAGTCTATAAAATTCTTACCAAATCCTTCATTTGATCCAACAAAACTAGCTTAAAACATATTATAATTTTTTTAAAACAAAACATTTCACTTAGACTTATTATGTTTGTGTTTTGTGTCGTCCCTGTGTGTCTCCAGCACCGTGTCCACACCATCCTAACAGCTGATCTGGTCATTGTGATGAAGCGAGGCAACATCATGGAGTACGACAAACCTGAGACGCTTTTGGAGCAGGAGGACGGGATGTTTGCTTCGTTTGTCAAAGCTGACATGTAGGACACGCGGGACCCAACGGCTGACAACCTGCTCAGTTTCTTGGGTTTTTTTGTTTTTGTATTTTTTTTTTACCTGAATTACTTTCTTGTTGAGGTGAACAGCCCTCTGAGAGAATACCCCACTGCAGGGAAGCCAGTAACATACTGTTTCTACGAGGAGAAGCTTCCCTGTGCACTCACCAAATGGAGACAGGGTCAGCTGTCAGTCAGTGGGTTTAAGAAGTCGTACTAAAGAAGTCAGGAAGTAAAAGAAGGTGCTTTGGGTAGGCTTGCTAATCAATGAGTCCATCGGTTGGTTCATCCCGTTTTTATTTTGTTTGAATTTAAGAAAACCCAATTACACAAACCACAACATTACTAGTATTTGGACTGGAAAGTGAAATAATAAAGATATATCTTATATGTGATGAATGGCTAATGCAAACTACAAATGAATATATTTTCTCACTTGTCTCATAGAAAATCTAAAGTTATTTTTCCGACTTTCAAATTTTTCTCAAGATCTAAACAAGAAAATAAGCAATAAATATAATGCTTGTGAAGCTCACAGTATCAAAATGGGCAGCCAGGCATATCTTTCCTGTGCTCTAAGACTAAGAATAGTGAGAACACTTAATAGTTAATAAAGAACTGATAAAAAGCAAAGTTATTTCATTTCTTATTGCCAGTAAATCCCACGAATGACCAAACCTACTATAAAATATGTAATATGTATACTAAATAATGCAACCACAAATACAAAAAAGTAAGTCTTAAAAACTGCAGTTGTGGCTACTTGATGCTGGCTTCGAAAAATCTCCACAGATCCTGTGTCAAAATGTCTAAATTCACAAAAGAAATGAACATGTTGATGAAAAACGTGTATCTCAGATCGGTTGCCTGCAGTTGCTAGGTAAAATCGGCCAGAAAGAGGTGTACGGAGCTGCACTGAAAACCTCTGTGGTTGCTTTGGTCTGTATCAGATTGCTGCGGTTGCAGGTTGTGCAGCAGTGAAACTGTGAGGAATGTGATGAAGACGGTAAATGACGACTGTTCACCTTCAAAGTAAAAGTTGTTCCTTTTGAATCGTGTTGGTTTTGGCAGTAAGACACAACTTGCCAAGACAAGTCAACATTTCCAATGCAAATCTTCAATTCTATTGACAAAACAAATGAATCAGGGGCAACTTGGAGTTCAGCATCTCGCTCACTTTTGACATGCAGACTAAATGAGCCAAGAATCAAACTATCAAAGTTGGCCATATGATAGGTGTCTAGGACTATACGACCCATTTAAATTGCATATATGTTTAAAGTTAGGCAATACTAGAACTAGAACTAGACATCTCACCCATGTTTATGGCTTTGGCACCTTTTGGATCTGATGAGCAGATTTTTCTATGTTTGATTAAACTTGTGGATGCACTTTTCTAACCAAGCTAATAAGCACTAGCTGATAGCTTTTGGCTCCATAAAATGTCAAGATAATGCTAAAGCCATGACATCATTATTGTTATAACTACCATATTTATATAAAATCTCTCTGAGAGCACCGAATATGGATTACCTGCCTTAACAAATGCACTGTTACCTCTTTTTAACACATTTTTTTACACCGTTTTAAATGGATTTGAAAGGTTTTTAGGTTAGAGTATTAAGACAGAGGCTTGTGTTTGTTGGTCTTTTCATGGGATTTGTAGACAGTAGGAAATACATACAGTTTATTAAATATAAATTATGGCTTTGAGATTTTATTTCAGGTGTTGAGGCTGTGAAAAGTGTAAAATGTAAAGATTTAATAGTTGGAGAGTGAACAGAAGTGTTGTTTCATATTAATAGAATTTTTACAGTCTTTAATTATCTTGTGTAAAATATTTGTTACTTTTTAGATCATGCACCACCTCTGTTTATACTGACTGGCACCTGTATTATGCAATAATAATGATGGAAGAATTTTTAAATGTATTTAAAATCCTTTTTAAAAATGACTGTTGGCTCTTTGGCCATTATTTTTCTGAATAACGCAGTGGAAGGATTTTAAATCAACCCTTTTGTATTCTACTCTACTTTTTGACCTTAAGTTCTGCCATAGAGGTAACACTGATAGAAATGACAAAGCTGATGGAATCATATGGTTTTATTAACCAGTTTAAGAATGCATTTATAATGATAAATAACACAGCTGATTGTTGTGGCCGTTCTTTGACTGAACATGTGTTGACATTTTTCACGAGATGCCAAAAATGAGACGTCACAAAATACCAACAGCAGTTTCCCAAGTGAAGGCTGGATACTCTATTTCTGGCCTACTTCTCCTTCCTCCCTGTTCTATCAGTTGTACGTCTATGCCTCCATTAGTACAAACACTGTAAGGTGTCACGGCTCGGCCTGCAGCCAGTGAACCTGCTGTCTGTCTGCGGTCATGCTTTGCTGAACTTTTTATCCTCGGGGACAATAGATACCCAGCATGCCTCCCGTTAACTCCAGAGATGCTTCATGGATGTTTGAGAGGGCAGTGATGTCTTTTCTTTTTTTTACTGAGGAAGAGCAGTAACTTGCAGTAACTTAATAATCAGTTCTAGGGGCTGAAATTTAGAGCTACATCAATCTCTATTTTGCACATTAATAATGCAACATTGGTAATAAATCGGATGAAACCAAATTAGAGCCCATAGGAGAGAGTGAATTTTAGAGAGTGAAATTTAGCATTCACAAGGTGAACATAAAGAGGAGTCCATATAGTAAAAAAAAAAAGAGCTTTTGCATATGGGAACTGCTCCATCTCTTTGATGGGCTGATATCAACATGTTTTTATATATTTTTATTTTTAAATAATGAAACTTTAACACACTCACTGTTTTTATCAGACGGATTGGATTCTCCTTGGAAGTCCTAGCTAACACTTTTTGTTTTCTGTCCAATGCATTGTGTAGTAGATTTAGATTTAATGTTTTCATGGAGCTTTGTTTAAAGTGTCCATTAAACTAGGAGAGTTCATTTTCTGCTGGAAATCCTGTTAGAGGCAGACACTTTGTCTCTGCATGGAGAGTTATGAAGGCATTTTACATGCATCTTCATAACCATAAGCCACCTTTAAAAATGAAAAATGAACATTTGATATATCATTTCTTTCATCTATACAAAAAAGTTGTAATGTTGGCTAACTGAAATCCTAAAAAAGCTTATTGATGGTTTCTCGCTCGGCATGTATAATTCAACTTGTGTGGATCAGGTCTCCTGAAATTTAAACTGTAGGATGATGTTGTGAGCTGTTGTACATGTGTAAATGTTATTTTAGTCCATTGCTAGGTGGTTGCTAGGCAATGTAATGGCATCACAATATCTGACATAGATAAGAACCTTTGGGGGCCGGAGATGTACCTGTGAGCCAAGTTTGTCTGCCCGACTTCTGATGCTCTTGGAGGGTTTTGTGGACAAAGAATCAAACACACAGCAGAGATGCCAGAGTCCTTTCTTTTGCATTGAAAGAAAAATATTTGGGAGACAGTATCTCATAATTATGACTGTTATCTCCCAGATAAAAGAAAACTTCTCATCATCACAAGATAATGTACAATAATAGAAAAATGCCACAGAAACGTGCCTGACAGTGTTCACTGTGCAGTGGGACAGGAAATGGAACCGCTTCATAATGTGCTTGGGAACTGTTGTGTTTTTAATCATTTTGAGATTTAATAAGCAATTTAGTGATGGTTCTTGCTTCTGTTGGTTTCAAATAATAGAGATAGTCAAGATTCCTTATCACTGTCACTACAATGCAAGTTTTCATATATAAACAGCAGAAGTCGTCCCTTTCTGTAGTTAAAAACACACGCAACATGCATATCAATGAATGGCTATTTAATTAATAGGCAGGCTTTTTGAATAAAAATAAAAATAAAATGTCTTAAATATAAATGTTACCCAAAGGAAACCAGCTCATTGCCATCACAGTGAATCCATTTGCGCTGCCACTCCTGTGCTCTCAAACATAAAAATGACTGACCAACACTTACGGGTCTCAAATTAAGTGATAATAAATCATACTCGTGAGCCAAGGTCTCAGCTTTTGGGTGATATTTTCAGTGCACAACAATATGTAGTTACAGCTCAGCATTCAGTGCATTTCTTTGGAATATCTTTTCTAACCTTTCTGGGAGCGGTGCTATTGTCCCTTTATATTATTGTATATTCATTAGACTTAATTTGCTTTTGGACTAAAATTTGAAACTTTGTACTGTACAGTGTTGAATGCCAAACATGATTTTTCCGCCTTTTCTTGTTTAAATATCTTACATGTTTCATCTCAAGAAGTTGTCACTTAAGCTTTTGAACTTTGTGATTTCTCTCATTTTACAAGTTGTTTTAATATAACACAACGAGATGACACGTGAGGTTTACCGTCACACTTGGTGATCACAAGCTTCGCCTGCACTTTTCTTTCCCCTGACAGCTTTAACTGTAACACTGAATGTCTTTGTTGTTGTCCCTGCAGTTCTTCCAAGTCCTCGTCCGTCTCCTCTGTTAGCGATCGAGTGCTCTTCCTGTTCTTTGATCCTCGTTCAGTAGCACTTTTTATGCTCTTGGCCACCGTCACACTCATAAATCCTTTGTTTTCCTTGCTGTGCTTCCATGCTGCTCCTGTTCTGAACCTGCACACGGCTGCCTTGTAAACTCATCCTCTCACACCCCAAACCACTTTTTGTCTTCGAAGCTGACATTTTACACCAAGAGCAAAAAAGCAGTGGTGCCATTTTTCCACGTTACACTTTGCACAGGTTTTTTCACTCAAAGAATGTCTCTTTTCGAACAGGTTTCACGTGTGTTTTAGTTTCTGGGAACAAACAAGTACATAAAAACAGCGAACGGGTGGAAATGTAAGGGAACTGCATGTAACTCATTGTCGGAGCTATGCAGAGAGCTTTACTTGCTTTCATGAAGTTGACTGTTAACAGAGAGCATCGTAAATGCTGACATCGTTCTCACAGATCAGTTTGGAGATGGTCATTTTTTTCTGTATGTACATTCTGTATGTAGTAGCCTGTATAGCCAAGGGTTTAAACATATATATATATATATATATATATATATATTAAACTGCTATTATTATGTGTGCCTGATTTCTTTCTTTTTTTACACTTGTAATAACAATAAAATGCTCTTGAGTGACGTGAGGCTGTTTGTTTTTGTTGGGCTGCTTTCACGGCTGTAAACTCTTGACCTTTCCTACCTCAGGACACAGGCCAGGAGTCACGGTACCCTCAATACTAGATGTGATAAATTGCTAAATGGCGCCCCCTGATGACTGTTTCTAAAATAAATCCAAATACATGCACTAGGAAATTGCACACATTTCAGAAAATATATGAAAATGAGAGCCGTCAGGTGGTTTTTTTTTTCTTTTTTGTTGTTCTTAATAAACTTTTCCTTGTTGAGCTTTTGTGTTCATTTTAAAAGACGTGTTTACAGATTGAAACACAAAACCAGTCAAACTGGACACTGGTTTTTATCAACAGCTGATGTTTGTTTTTGTTTTACCTGAGCTCAAAGAGTCATTCCTGCATGAATTATAGCGGCACAATCGAAATCTTGCCCTTACTTTACCCGACACCCACCTCTCAACCATCCTATAGCTGTATGGGGTTGTCCCATAGGAACATTTAGCTTGCCTGGAGAACACCTGTGGCTTGACAAATTTAAACTGGATAGAAAAGACGGGTAAATATAAAGGTTTTTATAGACAGTTAAAGACAACTGAGTCTAGTTTGATTGGTTTCATGGATGTAGATTAGCAGGGAAAGTGCTGACTTTGTGCCCAGCTCTAACTAAAGTTCCCTGCAGGTCCGATTGTTCGGCTTCCATTAAATGAAGGTAGGGTTAGGATTACCGCCTCCAACCTGAGTAAGAGCTACAATTACAGACAAGAGTAGCTCCTCCCCTCTGTAAAATGCCAAATAATGGTCCAAATTTCACGACTTTTCTTTTCACTGTTTTCCATGTTTCTTTGATATTTATATGCATTAAATTAGCCCTTTATGCACATTCTTGATGAAGTGGGTTAAACAATGACCGAACTTAAGAGACATCTGTTTTAGTGCTTAAAAAACTGCCAAAAAAGTAAAAAACAAAACAAAAACAAAAACAAACCCTATAAGATAAAAAGATTCTAGGGCCTTCCAAAGCAGGCTGTTTCGGTGGTTTTGCCCTTTCCCATTGCCTTTGAGGGGGGCCTGAAGGCAGCAGCGCTCTGATCCGAGCGGGTCTTGACTCTGGAAGTGCGTCAACAGCAGAGTGGAGACCGTCCCAGCCCTCAGAGGCTCAGAGCAGAGGCGGCGCGCTACCTTCAGTCCGAAACATCTCCGAAAGGCGACGGAGTTATAACTGCTCGTTCGTCTTTGAGCGTTTCCCTGAGGGTGGGCATGCTGCGTCCGTGCGTAAAGACGCACTGAGGACTGTTTTCTTTGCCATCGGGAGCGGAAAGCGGACGAGAAGATGCTGGCGAGGAAAAGCATCATCCCGGAGGAGTTCGGTCTCCCGGGGCTCGTCTCCCGGATGCCCCGCAAGCCGGTGTTCAGGGACCGCGTGAACAAAGCGCGCTTTATCGCCAAAAACGGCTCGTGCAACTTGGCGCACAAGAACATCCGCGAACAGGGGAGATTCCTGCAGGACGTCTTCACCACGCTGGTGGACCTTAAATGGCGCTTCACGCTGGTCATCTTCACCACGACATTCGTCAGCAGCTGGCTGCTGTTCGCCATGAGCTGGTGGCTGGTGGCATTTGCGCACGGAGACCTGGACCCTACGCGTGAAAACATGACCGACTGCGTAAAAAATCTGAAGTAAGGAAAAGCCTGAGTGCTTTCATGTAACCTGTTCCAAGAAAACGAGGTTGTTAAAGTGTGTTTGGTGTAAATTCGTCAAGTTTTGCTCTGTCGAAATTCTTTCTGTCTCCGTCTGCACTTGATCCAAACCTCCCAGCTCCCACCCGCCTCCTCTTCTCTTCGCCAACATTCTCCATTTTTAAACTGTGGAAGAGAAAAAAGAGGGAATGAGAGAACTTCTGCTGCGTTTATTTCAGGCAAATAAAAGAGCAGAAGCAGAAAGATCGCATGTGGTGAAACGTTTTTTGGCACTTCCATGTTAGCGCATCCACCCTCACCCCCATGAATCCTTACCACAGGGAAGGAGAAGACAGAAAGGCAAATAGGAAATTTGCTTTTGCTTCTTTCTTGGAAATGATCAGAATCCATTGTCGGGAACCACTTGAGGTGGCGGTTCCATCTTCCATTGAAATACTGCTTTATTTTCACACTCCCTAAATCTCATAATCATAATCATCATAACCTTTTCACATAAATTTTTTTCTCTTCTGAATTTGCTGATGAAGCGTCTGCACTTTTATCTTATCTGAATTTCAACTGCAGGACATCGACTTGTTCACGTGCTTTTTAATATTGACGCACCAGTGATTAAAAGACCTTCATGAATATTACATCAAAAGTATTTTTGGAGGTCAGCTCTGTTTTTTTCTATGTTTGTCATCATTTCTTGCTTTACGAATTAGTCTTGTGGAAAAGTAGTTGGGGAGCAAATGTCGTGAGTAACAGGGTTTGACCAGACCTGATCTGAAGACCGCAACTCTACTTCCTGTTAACTTCTCAACATCCAACATGTATGTGAATAAATGACATCCAAGGTTAGGGTGCATTTTAGTAATATGTTTAATCAAACTGAATAAAAATTTGAATTTGAAACATGACCTTACACATCAAGTATCTCACATGCATTTTGACCGCTTGGTGGTTGTGACCCCATCCCTAACCCCGATCAGCCATGAAGACCTGGATGTTAGAGGTTAAGCCCATTGTGCATGAAATTGGTTGCGATTCAGGATGCGGAAGGCAGGGGGCGCTGTCGCAGTGCTCCTCAATGAAAAAGAGTGAACTGAGCTGAACTAAAATAATTATTTTACCTTTTTTCTGGTTTTACATTGTTTCTTTCACAGTGAAGCTCATTTCAACCATGAAGCGATAGGTCCAGCAGCACCAGAGGAATATTTCACAATAGTTTATCCCCCAGGATATCTGATTTAACTTGTCTCCCCCTCTGCAGGTCGTTCACATCAGCCTTCCTGTTCTCCATCGAGGTTCAGGTGACCATCGGCTTTGGAGAACGTGTGATAACGGAGCAGTGTCCCACTGCCATCACCGTCCTCATCCTGCAGAACATTGTGGGACTCATCATCAATGCTGTGATGTTGGGTAAGGTGCACGAAATGTTTACCTCAAACCTAAAAGGATCAGCAGAAAATCGATGGTTAAAATAATACAGAAATATCAACCTCGCTCAGTTTTTGTCACCTTGGATGCTGTTTATACTTCAGGGCTGCTTTAATTCTTCATGCACAGAGTCACAAGCTGCTGGAAACATTTCTCTGAGACTTTTGCTTCATGTTTACATGACAGCATCACACAGTGTCATGTCAAAGAAACCAGTTTAAGATTTGAACTTTGTGGCATGAAACATTTTCCTGCTGTAAGCATGGATGCGGTGTGGCTATAAAAAGATGATCATGGTCAGCAACAGTGCTCAGGTAGGCTGTGGTGGTCTGGGCTCAAAGTATACCAGAAAACTATATCTGATAAAGTGTTTTCTTTTGTTTGAGAAGCAAAGCACTTTGGATGTCTTTAAATTTAGCACCTTTGAGTTATTTTGAAGTGAAATTTCTCCTGAAAGAGACGAAAAGAAACATAAAACATTTCTGACCTGCGGGTTTAAAGCAGCCTGGCTCTACAGTGCACAATTCCGGCTTGACCCTTTGCCCTCTTTTTAATTATGTATGATTCTGACTCTCGGGTCAGATAGGTTACAGGACTCATTTTTAACTTGAAGAAAAAGGGTTCAGATGACATCTTCATTTCCGCTCAAACACTGGCAGGGAAGCCATTTTGACTCTTGGCATGTTAAAAGAACTGCGGTGCTTTGTTCCATTCTGACCTATAAGTACTGATGCGTGCATAGACGCACCTGCTCAGGTTAACCTTGCCGAGTTTTACCTCCTCAGGCTGTATCTTCATGAAGACGGCTCAGTCGAACCGTCGGGCAGAGACGCTCATCTTCAGCCGCCACGCCGTGATCGCAGTCCGGAACAACCGGCTGTGCTTCATGATTCGTATCGGGGATCTGAGGAAGAGCATGATCATTGGAGCGACCGTCAGGTTACAGGTGAGCCTCTCGTTTTAACCACCAGTAAAATCAAACTCGCTCAACATATGTTTTTGTGTTTTTCTACATGAATCTGAGACATTTTCCAGCTAATTGCTGCTCTAAAATGTCAGCTACCACTTTTTTTAATAGAAAATGTAAACTTTGTAAATACGCCTATATAGCTTTGCACATACTCATTTTATATACTCATAAAATGTACATAGAAATAAAGATGAAAAATCAGAAGAAACACACAAAGTAAAATAAATACAAATCATAGCTAAACAATAAAAACAAAAGAGAAAACAGCACTGCACCACAATCCAAAGATTTAAGACATATAAATGAGACCTCTCCCAAATCTTTCCCTCACCAATCACAGTGTGGGCCACGGCCCCCTAGTGGGCCTAGAACGTATTGCAAGAGATCTTTTTACAATAAATACTTTGTGTTTTTGTTCAGTTAACTGAAATAGAAATTTCAGAGTCACAGATTAAAACTTTGATGTGACTCAATCCGGTAAACTTACAGGCAAAAAAATGAAAGCGGGGTCAGAAAGGTGGGTCTTTAGTTTGGGTCTTTAGCCAAAAGATAATGCTTTTATAAAATGATCTTTGGGATCAGTTCTAATAATTCTGTTTAAAGTTTCAGTGAAATATTCACATTTTTAAAAGATACGGAGCAACTCAAACGTGGGTTTAAAAATGTCTATTATTAAATGTTATTCCTCCTTTCCTGATCTACTTTTGGTCCGTAAGTTCTTTCCAGGTAACAACAAGACAAAAGTTCAACAAATAAACCATCAGAACATCAAAATGAATTATTGAAAACACAAGAAAAACTTTTATTACATGAGTGTTTTTTTCTTATGTGATGATCAGAGTTGTTGCATCTATTACAAACTGAAGTGCGACTTTTTTTTTTATTCTTTCAATGAATAAAGAACCAACATGTGAAAGACGTTTTAACCAGATTAAGTTTTCATCTGTTGGTCGAGCTGTTGTGGCAGTTTTATCTCCGTGAGCACCTCCAGTCTAAGAAAGTTACCCACATTTATTCATGTAACACAACTTTAGTAATTACTCACTACAAAAATGCAGAAATGATCAGC